>NC_091285.1:455470517-456939625 GCF_032444005.1 Ranitomeya imitator
TGCTTGATTAGACAATTCTACCAATTGCAACACTGGAGTGATAACCGGATACTAGTATAAAAGTATAGACATGTCTTGTACCAGGTATCATGATTAAGGGTGCTTAGTCACCGGAAACGCGTTGACCTTGTTTTTATAATTTTTTCTGTATGCTGATGTTTTGTCCTTTCATTGTATTTTGAGTGAAATAAATTATGGATTTTTCACTATTTCGTTGAGCTGGATCTCCTTCTCTTTCCAGCAGTACTGCTGCATTTGTACAAGGTGGCTGACTTTGTCTACTTTCCCACGTTTAATTAAACACGGAAAAAATGTGTCTCATTACAGACCATTACAATGTCCCTGAGGTGTGACTTTCCTTTTTAATGACACACAGCACCCCCCTTGTTAGCGCTGCCCGTCTTCTGACATCTTTGGTTGGCTGGCTGCGGCTGTGCGTCCGCCCTGCCTGAAACCACGCTCCTCGTTGTCTTGCTTATTTTGACTGCGAGGGTGTGATTGATGGGCACGAGCAGTGGATATCTTCGCCTGTCTTTACTCATCTCCTTCCGCCTTCTTCAGAATGTGCGGCCTCATGGCCGCGGCATGCGAGAAGGGATCAGATGAGGCCGCCCAGTCTGATGCAGGTGTAAGGACATGAGGGACAGGCGACAAAATTTACTGCGCAAGGTCACGAATCCGAGCTCTGCAGTGTGACTTTATTAAAAGACACTGCGGGTCTGGGTTTCATGGCCATCGCTAACCGCACCGGCCAACATGAAATGAGGTGAGAAGACAGGCATCGCTCACAGCGCATGGCCAAGGGATAACAAGAGCGCAGACTCCTGTACAGCAAATAACTACGCTCAGGAATCTTCGCCCAGCACCTAGGTGTAAATTTTGACACCTGTGCTGCATCTCCTTAAAAAGACAAGTCACGCCTCCACTACTGTTTGACAGTATAATGGGCTAAATAGTGTACGTGTTTTATTCAGCGTGTGCAAGGAGCAAACTAAATATAGCAACCTTTTACTTGTGCAGCATTAATGCTGCACAAGGTGTGGCTCTTGTACCTTGCAACACCTGAGGGGGGGTTAAAGGTTACCTTTGAAATTGGTTCAACTAGGCTTCGGCCTACACTCTGCTCCTCTCCTCCTCCTGCTGACCCTGGGCTCATAACACCGCCAGTTTTAGCCTGGAAGTGCTAGCTGCACAGAGAAAAACACCAGCCAATGTGTTTGTGGGGTTCAGCACCGCCTGCTGTTCCCCCACTGTGTAGCTGGCAAAGTGTCCTGCAAATGCTACGCAGACACAAAGCTGACTCCAGTGCAGGCTTCGGCCTACACTCTGCTCCCCCTGCTCACCCTTTGCTCCAACACCACTAGTTGGGGCTGTAGGAAGACAATGTTTGATAGGCAAAGCATCCGGGTTCCAGCACCGCCAGCTGGTTCTCGGCAGTGTTTTTGTCACAGGTACTCCCTCGTGCCAAACCTGGTTTCAGCACCATCAGCTGTTTCCGGGTTGTGTCAAACTCGCTGAGACGCCTATGCTTGCCCCGTCGTGTTGCAGTCGGGTTAGCCAACTCCAGGTGCCTCCAGTTTAGGAGCTTCCTATGTGGGCTGCGTGAACTGGTAGTCAAGGCTGGTTCTGTAGTGCCAGTAGGCCCAGCTCCCCCTGTAGGACTGTTGGGGTTCGGTAACTGCGGCTGCCTCGCGGCCTAGCTGTTCTCTCCTCTCCTGTGGGCCTTCGGGTCCACCACCTGGTTCCAGCACCGTCAGCTGGTTCCAGGCCGAGCCTTTGGCTTAGGTGCCTCCTCCTGGGTATCCGAGTTCCGCCAACCTCAGGTGGTCCTTGGTAGTGCTTTTAAGCGCGGGCACCTACAGCTTAGTAACCGGGTTTCAGCACCGTCAGCTGGTCCTCGGTCGTGCCATTGGCTCTTGCACACGGGGCAACGCATCTGGGTTCCAGCACCGCCAGCTGGTTCTCGGCAGTGTTCTTGACACAGGTACTCCCTTGTGCCAAGCCTGGTTTCAGCACCGTCAGCTGTTTCCGGGTTGTGTCAAGCTCACTGAGACGCCTATGCTTGCCCCGTCGTGGTGCGGTCGGGTTAGCCAACTCCAGGGTGCCTCCAGTTTAGGAGCTTCCTATGTGGGCTGCGTGAACTGGTAGTCAAGGCTGGTTCTGTAGTGCCAGTAGGCCCAGCTCCCCCTGTAGGACTGTTGGGGTTCGGTAACTGCGGCTGCCTCGCGGCCTAGCTGTTCTCTCCTCTCCTGTGGGCCTTCGGGTCCACCACCTGGTTCCAGCACCGTCAGCTGGTTCCAGGCCGAGCCTTTGGCTTAGGTGCCTCCTCCTGGGTATCCGAGTTCCGCCAACGTCAGGCGGTCCTTGGTAGTGCTTTTAAGCGCGGGCACCTACAGCTTAGTAACCGGGTTTCAGCACCGTCAGCTGGTCCTCGGTCGTGCCATTGGCTCTTGCACACTGGGGCAACGCATCTGGGTTCCAGCACCGCCAGCTGGTTCTCGACAGTGTTTTTGTCACAGGTACTCCCTCGTGCCAAGCCTGGTTTGAGCACCGTCAGCTGTTTCCGGGTTGTGTCAAGCTCACTGAGACGCCTATGCTTGCCCCGTCGTGGTGCTGTCGGGTTAGCCAACTCCAGGGTGCCTCCAGTTTAGGAGCTTCCTATGTGGGCTGCGTGAACTGGTAGTCAAGGCTGGTTCTGTAGTGCCAGTAGGCCCAGCTCCCCCTGTAGGACTGTTGGGGTTCGGTAACTGCGGCTGCCTCGCGGCCTAGCTGTTCTCTCCTCTCCTGTGGGCCTTCGGGTCCACCACCTGGTTCCAGCACCGTCAGCTGGTTCCAGGCCGAGCCTTTGGCTTAGGTGCCTCCTCCTGGGTATCCGAGTTCCGCCAACGTCAGGCGGTCCTTGGTAGTGCTTTTAAGCGCGGGCACCTACAGCTTAGTAACCGGGTTTCAGCACCGTCAGCTGGTCCTCGGTCGTGCCATTGGCTCTTGCACACTGGGGCAACGCATCTGGGTTCCAGCACCGCCAGCTGGTTCTCGACAGTGTTTTTGTCACAGGTACTCCCTCGTGCCAAGCCTGGTTTCAGCACCGTCAGCTGTTTCCGGGTTGTGTCAAGCTCACTGAGACGCCTATGCTTGCCCCGTCGTGGTGCTGTCGGGTTAGCCAACTCCAGGGTGCCTCCGGTTTAGGAGCTTCCTATGTGGGCTGCGTGAACTGGTAGTCAAGGCTGGTTCTGTAGTGCCAGTAGGCCCAGCTCCCCCTGTAGGACTGTTGGGGTTCGGTAACTGCGGCTGCCTCGCGGCCTAGCTGTTCTCTCCTCTCCTGTGGACCTTCGGGTCCACCACCTGGTTCCAGCACCGTCAGCTTGTTCCGGGCCGAGCCTTTGGCTTAGGTGCCTCCTCCTGGGTATCCGAGTTCCGCCAACACCAGGCGGTCCTTGGTAGTGCTTTTAAGCGCGGGCACCTACAGCTTAGTAACCGGGTTCCAGCACCGTCAGCTGGTCCTCGGTCGTGCCATTGGCTCTTGCACACTGGGGCAACGCATCTGGGTTCCAGCACCGCCAGCTGGTTCTCGACAGTGTTTTTGTCACAGGTACTCCCTCGTGCCAAGCCTGGTTTGAGCACCGTCAGCTGTTTCCGGGTTGTGTCAAGCTCACTGAGACGCCTATGCTTGCCCCGTCGTGGTGCTGTCGGGTTAGCCAACTCCAGGGTGCCTCCAGTTTAGGAGCTTCCTATGTGGGCTGCGTGAACTGGTAGTCAAGGCTGGTTCTGTAGTGCCAGTAGGCCCAGCTCCCCCTGTAGGACTGTTGGGGTTCGGTAACTGCGGCTGCCTCGCGGCCTAGCTGTTCTCTCCTCTCCTGTGGACCATCAGGTCCACCACCTGGTTCCAGCACCGTCAGCTGGTTCTCGGCAGTGTCTTTTGCTCTTGTACCTTCTGCTCCCCATCCTGGTTCCAGTACCGTCAGCTGGTTCCGGGCAGAGCCTTTGGCTTAGGTGCCTCCTTCTGGGTATCCAAGTTCCACCAACGTCAGGTGGTCCTTGGTAGTGCTTTCAGGCACGGGTACCTCCTGCTTAGTAACCGGGTTCCAGTAACGTCAGCTGGTCCTCGGTAGTTCCATTGGCTCTTGGACCTTCGGCTACCCATCCGGGTTCCAGTACCGTCAGCTGGTTCTCGGCAGTGTCTTTTGCTCTTGTACCTTCTGCTCCCCATCCTGGTTCCAGTACCATCAGCTGGTTCCGGGCAGAGCCTTTGGCTTAGGTGCCTCCTTCTGGGTATCCGAGTTCCGCCAACGTCAGGCGGTCCTTGGTAGTGCTTTTTAGCACGGGTACCTCCTGCTTAGTAACCGGGTTCCAGTAACGTCAGCTGGTCCTCGGTAGTTCCATAGGCTCTTGAACCTTCGGGTAGCCATCCGAGTTCCAGTTCCATCAGCTGGTTCTTGGAATTTTCTCAGCCTTCTTGTACCTTCTGCTAGATTTCCAAGTTGAAGACCCTAAAGTCGACGACCCGGAAGACCACCCCGATGACGACGACGACGACCCGGAAGACCACCCCGATGACGACCACGGCGGAGACGACGACGGCGGAGACGACGACGGCTGAGACGACGACAGCGGAGATGACGACACTGGAGACGACGACCCTGGAGACGACGACATGGAAGACCGAGAAGCAGAAGAACAAGAGGCTGCAGAACAAAGAGTAGAAGAACATTAAGCATAAGACTTAATATCAGAGCAAAAGATATTATCTAAATTATATGCAGAAGAAGACTAAGTAGTGTATGGGGGTGAGTCCGTTCCTCCTCGTGGTGCCCCTGGATAAAGCCTGATGCTGCAGGCCAAACTGAACGCGGACAAATGTAACTTTTGTGACTGGCAGAACGGAAGGTGTAATCTTCCAACTTTTATAGATAACAACTACGGGAATGCCTGTCACAAATGAGAATATGATGAAGAAGTAGAATAGGAAGAATAATAACAGTGGAATAAAAAGAATATGTAGAATAGGAAGAATAATAATAGTTGAATAAAATGAATATGAAGAATGTAATAAAAAAAAAAAAAAGGTAAAGGATGAAGAAGAAGATGAATAAGGTGAAGAAGAAGTTGATGTCAAAGATGCTGATGATGATGAAGATGAAAGTGTGGGAAAAGAAAAAAAAAAAAAGAAAAAAAAGAAGGGGAAGGGCGTGGAATAGTGAAACATCAATATCTGACAAAATAAAAAAAAAAATTTACATAGTCAATATCTTTGTCACTCCGAACGTCTTAAAAAAAAACAAAAAACATGCTATTCTATTTGATTGGGATAAACCTCTATGACTTTAATGTCTCCGCCACCTCCCCAAATACATCCGGCATTATTCTTAGTTGTTTTCCTTCATGTAGAATGAACCTACAAGGCAAGAAAGGGTTTATTTTAATTCCGATATTTTGGTCCCATTGACTTGCATTGGAATCGGGTATCGGTATCGGCGATATCCGATATTTTATGAATATCGGCCGATCCTATCCGATACCGATACTTTCCGATATCGGAAGGTATCGCTCAACACTAGTGTTGACCAGTGTAATGAGACACCTAGGAATTAATAATTCATTATTCATTAAGTTAAATTCCCATGGGCATATTGCTGCAGAATTGCTTTTCTCTAGAACCCATGTCCTGAGAATTTTCTTATAAAAGACACATAGGCACACATTGATGAATTTCTTCGATGCTTACATCATTTACCTCAGTCTTGAGAAGGTATTATCTGTGACAAGATTTCATTAACGGTTAATGATTAACCGAATGATACTGTAATTTGGTCTATTAATATTGCCAAGAGCAAACACAGAAAACTGCGTAACATTTGTTTCTTAAATTGATACTATATGATTAATAGCACTTCACCTAAGATGATTATGTATTTTTATTAATCTACAAATTTATAAATTTATTAATTTATTAATCCGCCTTTCTGAGGCTCTTTTGTTTCAGTGTATGTGTGGCAACAATCCGATCATTTAGTTGTAATTTAGAATTATTTTGTCGTTCTTTGGTGAAAATTAACGCTGCGCGGCTTGACCTGTGGTGGGCTGGTGCTTATACACAGCAGCCATTCGCAAAGAGCAGAGCAAGTAAGGAACAGTGAAAGAAGAAATAATCATCTTCATGTTCTCATTTTTATATACTTTTGTAACTATTTGTTTTATATGGTTTTAGATTAATTGCCACATACCAGACATCTATATTATTCCATTTGCTTACAGATTTGGACCAATACAGCTTTAAATGAAAATCTGGAGGAATAATTGTTCTGCAATGTCCATCCTTGTATTGTGCGTATGAATTCAATGGGGCAAAGAAACAGAACATTTGTCACAGAATTCATTCTCTCTGGTCTCTCCTCCAACCCAGACCTCCAGCTTCCTCTCTTTTTGCTCTGCCTATTAGTCTACATGATAACTTTGCTGGGAAACCTTATGATCATTGTATTAATTAGAGTAACTCCAGGACTGCAGACACCAATGTACTTCTTCCTCATGAATTTATCACTTCTAGATGTCCTTTATTCATCAACTATTACACCCAATATTATGGCCAACATCTTCTCTGAAATCAGAACAATCTCCATTATTGCATGTGCTATACAAATGTTTTTATTCATTGACCTGGCGAGCACAGAAGGGATGATACTTGCAGTGATGGCTTATGACCGATATGTAGCTATATGTAAACCGTTGTATTATACAGTCATTATGAACAAAGTGAAGTGTGTTAAATGTGTTATCTCAGTGTATATGGCAGGATGTGTTAATTCGTTAATTCATACATGTGCTGCATTTAACCTCCCGTTCTGTCGGTCTAATCGTGTCAACCATTTCTATTGTGATATCAATCCAATCCTAAGACTTTCATGTAAAGATACATTTCTTAACGAAGTTTTCTTATTTGTTTTTGCTGGTTCTATTGAAGTAGGCTCTTTTTTATGTATTGTGATATCATATGTCTACATTATGTTTGCCATATTTAGAATTGGTTCATCTGGAGGTAGGAGCAAGTCTTTATCCACTTGTGTCTCTCACTTTACTTGTGTAGCCTTATTCTACTGCCCGGTTTTCTTTATGTACTTGCGACCAAATTCTGCATATGCAGAGGATCAGGACTGGGTTTTGTCAGTGTTCTATACAGTAGTAATACCTATGCTAAATCCCATGGTCTATAGTTTAAGGAATAAGGATGTTAAAAAAGCTCTGGTGCAACTTAATGTAAATAGGATTTGCTTTGTATAGAAAGAGCAGAGCCACAATGACTGTATCACATGTTGTCAACTTTTCTGTATATATATATTCAATTGGGGTCAGGCCAAAATGAAAATAAAATAAAACACAAAGTTTAATGAAAATGTGAAAAGCCCTGTATCAAATATAATTAGATAAAATGCTCAAATGAGTGATCAGAGTTTATATTTCATGAATGTTTTCTTTCACTTATTATCTTGAGTTTTTTAATTTGGTTGAATGTTCATCATTTGGTGTTTATGTTTGCATTACCATTTACATTTTCCTAAAAAAACATATAGACCAACATTTGCAACTATATGCCTATTTTGTGCCATAAGACTGTCAATACAAAATGTATACCATGCGGTATGTGGATGCTGTCTATGCCTGCATAAACAATAAACGTAGAAAATTACCTATCCTTGGTCCTCTGCATGCCTGTCCCTCCGCTGCTGCTTTTCTTTCAGTGTCTAGAAGCTTATTTTTCATTCTTTTACGGTCATGTCTGTTGTGAATTCTGATCTTGGGCTCCCTCCGGTGGTTATGAGTGGTAGTGTTGCTGTCTTTGGATCGCATTTATCAGGTGTGTCCACTTATTGCAATTTGGGCTGGGCTATATAGTCTTGCTTGATCCTTTAGTCAGTGCCAGTTGCCCATTGTTTTTGGAGGATTCACATCCATACCTGGTCTCTCTTGTTTTGCTGTTCATTTCAACAAAGATAAGTTCTGGCTTTGTTTTTGCTGTCCACATGCTGTGGATCTTATAGTTCAGTGCATTTTCATGTTTTGTCTTGTCCAGCTTTGTCTGTGAAAGATTTTTTGCAGCCAAGCTGTGTCTCTGGAGATGCAGATATACCCTCCATGTCTTTAGTCAGATGTGGAGATTTGTATTTTCTATGGTGGATATTTTCTAGTGTTTTAATACTGACCGCATAGTACTCTGTCCTATTCTTTCTTTTTAGCTAGAATGGCCTCCTTTGCTAAATCCTGATTTCAGTCTGCGTATGTCATTTCCCTCTCATCTCACAGTCAATATTTGTGGGGGGCTGTCTATCCTTTGGGGATTTTCTCTGAGGCAAGATAGTTTTCTTGTTTCTATCTTTAGGGGAAGTTAGTTCTAAGGCTGTGTCGAGGTGTCTAGGGAGCGTTAGGTACATCCCACGGCTACTTCTAGTTGCGGTGCTAAGTTCAGGTTTGCGGTCAGTACAGGTACCACCTTCTCCAGAGTACGTCTCTTGCTGCTCCTCGGCCACCAGATCATAACACATGTCATCCTTCGACCCAGGCTTTAATTAGCCACACCCTACATGGGTTGCATCCCACGTTACTATTGTGGCCCAGTCGGCAGTGGCAGTGTCCAAAAGCCAAACTGAAGAAAAGGAAAGAGGAAGCTATGGGAAAAAGAAAGAGGAGGGGCAGCAGTAAGACAGTTATACGAAGGGCCAATGAGGTCGATTCAAACAAAATATAATCAATGAGATTTGATTCTCTTGCCTTCATTGAGCAAATATGTGTTAAGGTTGGCAGAACGCACTAAATAAAATATAATAACAAAGTGCGTTCGCCACCCGGGGTTCACCGTTCAGAGATGTAAAGCTGCAGCTAATGTGAAAAATGGTGAACTAAAGGTAGAGAAATAGCAACCTAAACACACAGTGTTAACCGTCACACAGTGTGAACAGAAAACTAAGTAGCAAGCTCTGTTACTCCACAGAGCGGCAACATACCGCAGAGCACTGAGTGCTATATCCGGTTAAACATCACAGGAGTATGGCAAATAATGATGCTAGATGCAAACCCTGTTAAACTCACAGAGGAACGAAGCTCACTAACAGAGCAGGTAGCATACAGTGCTCATACAGTCAGTGACTGCACTCAAAACAACTCCTCTCCGGAGATGCCAGAATTCTAGTGGCTATACCCAGCCCTGAATTCATATAAACAAACTCCTCTTCGGAGGTGCTGGAATTCTAATGGCTTACAGCCGACCATGAGCACATGCAGACAGCCCACACAATTGCAAAGTTTATACACACATGAACATAAGTTGATACTAGTGCACCAGCATGCGCCATTCAGAGCCTTTTATACCTTAAGTTCAAGTCCAGTCAGACAGGACCTTGCCTGTGCTCCAATCTGAAGCTACCACATCACCAGAGCATCTGACGTCCGAGCACCAATGAGAAGGCACCACATCACGGACATGCTAAGTAGGGTGAATTCTGGACTTGGGCTCCAGAGCACATCGCTGCACGTGTATACCAGTAGTCATCATAGGTTTAGCTGGAGAGCCAGCAGTAACTACACATACAGCACGAGCCTGGGCAAGGTGCTGGGACTTGGGTCTGTGCTGAGCAGTCATCTCAGTGGCCGAGCCGGAAAGGGAGACCACAGCACCAGACAAGGTTTGGGATCTAACCTATGCAGTGGAAAAATCCTGGCACCTATTATTTTGTTTGAGTAGAATTTCAGGAGATTTAGCGTGCTAAAGCACTAGGATGTGTAATTTATCTAAAAAGCAATAATATTTTAAGTGCTATATGTAAATTGCCAAAATGAGTCCAGCAGTATCTCCCACAGGCATAGGTAGAATCATAGAATGTTAGAGTTGGAAGGGACCTCAAAGGTCATCATGTCCGACTCCCTATTCAATGTAGAGAAGGATTCGCTATACCATCTCTGGCAGATGTCTGTCCAGCTTCTGTTGGAAGACTTCCATTGAAGAAGAACTCACCACCTCTCAAGGGAGCCTGTTAAACTCATTGATCATCCTCACTGTCAAATGTTTTTTTCTAATATCTAATCTGTATCTTCGCTCTTTCACTTTCATTCTATTGCTTCTTGTATTTTCGTGTGCAAATGAGAACAAGGATAATCCCTCTGCGCTGGAACATCCCTTCAGATATTTGGATACTTAAAGGGACACTGTCACCTGGATTTGGAGGGAACAATCTTCAGCCATGGAGGCGGGGTTTTTGGGTGTTTGATTCACCCTTTCCTTACCCGCTGGCTGCATGCTGACTGCAATATTGGATTGAAGTTCATTTTCTGTCCTTCGTAGTACATGCCTGCACAAGGCAATCTTGCCTTGCGCAGGCGTGTACTATGGAGGACAGAGAATGAACTTCAATCCAATATTGCAGCCAGCATGCAGCCAGCGGGTAAGGAAAGGGTGAATCAAACACCCCAAAACCCCGCCTCCATGGCTGAAGATTGTTCCCTTCAAATTCAGGTGACAGTGTCCCTTTAAGCCTCCCCTTAGCCTTGTTTTTTGCAAGCTAAACATTGTCAGATCCTTAAATCGATCCTTGTAGGACCTACTTTGCAGTCAGCTCACTATCTGGATAGTTCTCTGAACTTGCTCCAGGTTTTCAATGACTTTTTTAAATTGTGGTGGCCAAAACTGAACACAATATTTCAGATAAGGCCTTACCAAGGAGGAGTAGAGGGAGAAAAATACTTCACGTGACCGAGATTCTATGGTTCTCCTAATTCATCCTAGAACTGGGTTTGCCTTTTTTTTGCTGCTGCATCACACTGTAGATGTGCAGTTTGTGATCTATTAGTATACCCAAATCATTTTCACACGTGATGTTGCTTAGTTCTATTCCCTCCATTCTGTAGAAGTCTGTTTTGTTTTTCGGCAAAACTGAAAATAACATAATTTATTACGATGCCAACACAGACCATTCTCTGACACAGACTGCATGGGGAGCCCAGTATCACACAAGATAGGATTAGATACACGGCCCAGTATCACACAGGATTGGATTAGATACACAGCTCAGCAGACAGTATCACACAGGATAGGATTAGATACACAGCTCAGAGGCCAGTAACACAGGATAGGATTAGATACGCGGCTCAGCAGACAGTATCACACAGGATAGGATTAGATACATGGCTTAGCAGACTGTATCACACAGAATAGGATTAGATACACAGTGTTAGGTGTTGAGTTCCCACCGCTGCACAGGGGGAATTTTGAACCACCTCGGCTGCCGTCTCTCATTCTCCTCCGGCCGCAGTGGAGCTTAGTAACCGGGTTCCAGTACCATCAGCTGGTTCTCGGCAGTTCCTCAGCCTTCTTGTACCTTCTGCTACATTTCCAAGTTCAAGCTTTTTTAAATGGTTTTGGTAATCACTCTGGATCTCCCTGACGACGACCCTAAATACGACGACCCTGAAGACCACCCCGAAGAAGACGATGACTCTCGAGACAACGACCCTGGAGACGATGGCCCTGGAGACAACGACCCTGAAGACCACCCCGAAGAAGACCAAGAAGATGACCAAAAGGACAAAGAACAAGAAGACAACCACCAAGATACAGAAAAACAAGAGACAGCAGACCAAGAAGCAGAAGAACAAGAAGCTGCAGAACAAAAATCAGAAGAACATTAAGCATAAGACTAAAAATCAGAGCAAAAGATATTATCTAAATTATAAGCAGAAGAAGACTAAGCAGTGTATGGGGGTGAGTTCGTTCCTCCTCATGGTGCCCCTGGAAAAAACCTGCTGCTGCAGGCAAAATTGAACGCGGACAAATCCTGTTGTAAATCTTTTGTGACAGGCAGAACGGAAGGTGTAATCTTCAAACTTTTATACAGGTCCTTCTCAAAAAATTAGCATATAGTGTTAAATTTCATTATTTACCATAATGTAATGATTACAATTAAACTTTCATATATTATAGATTCATTATCCACCAACTGAAATTTGTCAGGTCTTTTATTGTTTTAATACTGATGATTTTGGCATACAACTCCTGATAACCCAAAAAACCTGTCTCAATAAATTAGCATATTTCACCCATCCAATCAAATAAAAGTGTTTTTTAATAACAAACAAAAAAAACATCAAATAATAATGTTCAGTTATGCACTCAATACTTGGTCGGGAATCCTTTGGCAGAAATGACTGCTTCAATGCGGCGTGGCATGGAGGCAATCAGCCTGTGACACTGCTGAGATGTTATGGAGGCCCAGGATGCTTCAATAGCGGCCTTAAGCTCATCCAGTGTTGGGTCTTGCGTCTCTCAACTTTCTCTTCACAATATCCCACAGATTCTCTATGGGGTTCAGGTCAGGAGAGTTGGCAAGCCAATTGAGCACAGTAATACCATGGTCAGTAAACCATTTACCAGTGGTTTTGGCACTGTGAGCAGGTGCCAGGTCGTGCTGAAAAATGAAATCTTCATCTCCATAAAGCATTTCAGCCGATGGAAGCATGAAGTGCTCCAAAATCTCCTGATAGCTAGCTGCATTGACCCTGCCCTTGATGAAACACAGTGGACCAACACCAGCAGCTGACATGGCACCCCACACCATCACTGACTGTGGGTACTTGACACTGGACTTCAGGCATTTTGGCATTTCCTACTCCCCAGTCTTCCTCCAGACTCTGGCACCTTGATTTCCGAATGACATGCAAAATTTGCTTTCATCAGAAAAAAGTACTTGGGACCACTTAGCAACAGTCCAGTGCTGCTTCTCTGTAGCCCAGGTCAGGCGCCTCTGCCGCTGTTTATGGTTCAAAAGTGGCTTTACCTGGGGAATGCGGCACCTGTAGCCCATTTCCTGCACACGCCTGTGCACGGTGGCTCTGGATGTTTCCACACCAGACTCAGTCCACTGCTTCCTCAGGTTCCCCAAGGTCTGGAATCGGTCCTTCTCCACAATCTTCCTCAGGGTCCGGTCTCCTCTTCTCGTTGTACAGCGTTTCCTGCCACATTGTTTCCTTCCAACAGACTTACCATTGAGGTGCCTTGATACAGCACTCTGGGAACAGCCTATTTGTTGAGAAATTTCTTTCTGGGTCTTACCCTCTTGCTTGAGGGTGTCAATGATGGCCTTCTTGACATCTGTCAGGTCGCTAGTCTTACCCATGATGGGGGTTTTGAGTAATGAACCAGGCAGGGAGTTTATAAAAGCCTCAGGTATCTTTTGCATGTGTTTAGAGTTAATTAGTTGATTCAGAAGATTAGGGTAATAGGTCGTTTAGAGAACCTTTTCTTGATATGCTAATTTATTGAGACAGGTTTTTTGGGTTATCAGGAGTTGTATGCCAAAATCATCAGTATTAAAACAATAAAAGACCTGACAAATTTCAGTTGGTGGATAATGAATCTATAATATATGAAAGTTTAATTGTAATCATTACATTATGGTAAATAATGAAATTTAACACTATATGCTAATTTTTTGAGAAGGACCTGTAGATAACATCTACAGGAATGCCTGTCACAAATAAGAATATAATTAAGAAGAAGAATATGAAGAAGATGAAGAAGTAGAATATGAATAAGAATAATAGTTGAATAAGAAGAATATGAAGAATGTAAAAAAAGGAATAATAGGAGGAAGGTGAAGAAGAAGATGAATAAGGTGAAGAAGAAGTTGATGAAAAAGATGCTGCTGCTGAGGATGATGAATGAGAAAGTGTGGGAGAAGTAAAAAAGAAGGTGAAGAGCAGGGAAATCGTGAAACATAAATATCTGACAAAAAATAAAAAAGCTTAACATAGTCAATATCTTTGTAACTCCGAACGTCTTAAAAAAAATTAATTCCTGCTATTCCATTTGATTGGCCTAAACCTCTATGCCTTTAATGTCTCCTACACCTCCCCCAATACATTCTACATTATTTTTAGTTGTTTTCCTTCATGTAGAATTAACCTACAAGGAAAGAAAGGGTTTATTTTAATTCCAATATTTGAATCCCATGGACTTGCATTGGTTTCCGGTATCGGAATCAGCAATACCTGATATTTTTTGGGTATCGGTCCGATCCAATCCGATCTGATATTTCCAGATATCGGAAGGTATCGCTCAACACTACCACACACATAACAGAATCTAAGTATACTAGTAACTGGTACCGCGCTTGGGTGATTAAGGTGACCTATCCCTGGATACAGGGGTACGATCCACCTGAGTGCAATGGTGAATAAAACAAATCAAATGTCCCACTGTAAATAATGGTGTGCTCAGTATCCAGCTGGTAAACCGGCTATCCACCTGAAAATGTACACCATACATGTAAAGCCACTAGGTCCCCCAATAGAGCAGGTGTCGGCAAGTACGATGGCCGCAATAACAATAGTAATAATAGTAATATGAGGCTCTTACCGTGTGCTGAATCTGCTTAGACGCCCAGCTGTTCCTGATAAGTGTCAGAGGGGATGTGCGGTATTCGGGAGGTGACCGTGGCGAATGTGGGAGCAGAGCGAGTCTGCAGGTGGTGACCAGAGGGTCAGGCGACAGTCAGGCGAGACCGGTATGGGGTGTCGCTAGTAAGTGGAGAGCCAGGGAACGTCTCGGCCGGAGGCGTCCCTGGTTGCACTTGGAAACAAAGATGGCCGCCACTGACGAGCAGCGTGTGACGTCACAGGCCTACGGAACCTCGCTGGGACCAAAAAGCAAACCGATGCGTTTTGAAGGGTAAATGCCCTTCTTCATCAGGGTTGAAGCCCTGCAGGAGAGCTCCTATTCAATATATGCCTACGCTACCCCTATGTGCCCGCCCACTGGAACTCAATACCCACCCCAGTCAATGCGATTATCATTGAACTGTGATAGCAGCACATTAACACAACAACACATCACAGTGTCCATCCCTCAGTCTGGTGCACAAATTATCCCTTACTATCAAATATTATTTGAATATTATTTGAACATGGGTCCCGATACCCGTAAATATAAGTGGCGTCGATAAACTATATAAAAAAGAGATTAAAAATACAAATAGCCAAAAAACAAAATTAAAATTAAAAATACATCCTTTATTATTAAAACATGTTAAAATGCGTTAACAAAGCTAAAAAAATGCAGATATATCATTGTGACAAAAATAGTGCAAAAATGAAATGAAATAAAATGCAAGTATATGCCCTAAAAAAACTTATATGGTCCTGTTCGCATGATGACTGTAAGATGGAACTTGGCAGTACACACTACATTATCACACCTCAAGAGGCTGCCCACAGTCATTATATTAAAAAGCTAAGATAAAATGATCTACGCTATAAAACGCATATAGTGTTTCACCTATGCCATTAAAATGCATATAATTCAAAGTCATGATTAAGGCCCTTAGGGGTAAGGCAGTCTAATCTGAATATCCATTCTGACTCTACCTTGGACATTTGTTTCAGGAAGTTGCCCCCCCTCAAATTTTGGCGGACTTTTTGATTCCCGCAAAATTGCACATCCCTCACACTCCTATTGTGCACCTCTTTGAAGTGGCGGGATAGGGGGTGGCCCAGGAACCCCTTCTGAATATTTCTCAGGTGCTCCTTAATTCGTACCATTAGCTTTCTCTTGGGCCTACCCACATACAGTTTCCCAAAAGGACAATGGATCAAGTAAATGATCCACGTTGAGAAACATGTGATCCCATCCCGGATATTAAATATCTCCATACTACTAGAGTCCCTGAATGTGGTTTGGCAACTTTTCTTAATGCCTGTGTGGATGCAACAGTAGCACCCCCCACATGGCGTATAACCCCCATTAGGCTTAGATTTCTGGCACCCCAACGGATCCTGTTTATTATAAGCCAATTTGGCTGTGGGGGCCAACAAGTTATTTAACGTCTGAACTTTTCTGTACACAAACCTCGGGTACGGAGGTAAATATTCCCCTATTATCCTGTGCCTCTGCAGGGTTGCCCAATGTTTCCGAATAATACCCTGGAACTGCTTGTATCCTGCATGGAACTGCATTATGATGGGCAGTTGTTTAATTTCTTCTGAAATAGATACTGTTCCTTGAGGATCGGATCTAGGTTTGTTTACCAAGGTACTCCTGGGTATGGCCCTTACTTCATTTGCTGCCTGTTCCACCAGTGGCAAAGGATAACCCTTCTCCAGGAATTGTTGTGTAAGATGCCCAGATTCTTGATCAAAGTCATTAAGATTAGTGCAGTTACGTCGAATCCTGGTGAATTGTCCCTTTGGGATGTTCGTGAGCCACACTGGAAGGTGGCAGCTGCTAGTATGAATAAAACTATTCGAATCCACCTCCTTCCGGTAACATTTTGTGTGAAGGTGGCCCTCTTCCACGAAGATAGTCAGATCCAGGAAATTGATAGTACTGTCACTCACAGTGGGTGTAAACTCCAGGCCAAAGTTGTTGGTGTTTAGGCCATGAATGAATGAGTCTAGGTCAGCCCTGGACCCCTCCCAAATAAGTATGACGTCATCTATAAATCGAAGCCACAATACCAACCCCGTGCGTGGCTGGCCCTTATCATAGATAGCTGACTCCTCCCACTTGGCTACGTATAGGTTAGCGAACGAGGGAGAAAACCGCGTTCCCATTGCCGTGCCCCATTGTTGTAGGCAGAAACGGCCCTCATACATAAAATAATTGTGTTTGGCAATGAACATAATGCACTCCTGAATACACTCAATTTGGATTGTGGAATATGTGCCTAGTTTGTGGAGGAAATACCCGGATGCCTGACATCCCATCTCCTGATTGATGACAGTATACAAGGATTTAATATCCAAGGTTACTAGAAAGTAATTGGGGTTCCACTTAATCGTTTCCAAAATCTCCAAAGTATGACCCGTATCCTTCAAATATGCCGGAATCAGGGCCATACATTTTTGTAAGTGGGTGTCCACGTATTTTGATAAATTTGCCGTAAGGCTCCCAATGCCCGAGATAATGGGCCTCCCTGGAGGATTCATCAGGTTCTTATGTACCTTGGGTATATGGTAAAAGAAGGCCACACTCGGATTAGAATTGGTAATAAACATCCACTCCTTTTGGCTAAGGATGCCCAATGATTTCCCCTTCAGGCCCAAAAGGTTCAATTTCCCCACATACTGTGGGGTAGGATCACCCAATAATTTTTTATAGGTGATTGTATCACCAAGGAGTCGTTCTGCTTCCTCCTGATATTTTGTCCTATCCAGGATGACAATTCCCCCACCCTTATCTGCGGGTGGATGATGATACCATTATTAGTTTGCAGATTTTTTAGGGAAATTCTTTCTTGATAATTTAAATTCCTGGATGTGTACATCCTTTTGCCTTTCTGTAATTTCCTTATGTCTGCAGTCACTAATGTGTCAAATGTGTGGAACGCATTGGAATACTCTTGTATGGGGTTAAAGGAGGACGGGTTAGACAATGTGGTATGGATGAATTTGGGTGATTCTTGAGTACTGACCGTTGTAACCGTTCATTCCTTTTTCAAAAAATATTTCTTCACGGCCAGATTGCGTAGAAACTTTTTCATCCCAATATACAAGTTGAACGGTTTGGCAGAGGTGGATAGGGCAAATTTAAGACCTTTCTGTAAGAGGGAAATATCACTAACTGTTAGCTGGTATGAACTTAAGTTTTATATTTTTTGGGAATTAACAGCCGTGGCCCCTATTTTCTTTTTGGTGAGTTTCCCTCCCCTCTTGCCTCTTTTGGTTTTGAAGGTCTTACCCGAAAAAAATCCTTACTGAGTGGTGTGTACCCACCTGCTCCTTTCAATCCTTTGTGTGCAGGGGCAGGGCCCTTACCCTTAATATTGGACTTAGGACCTTTACTGGCTGCATTTCTTAATGTACAGTGGGGCAAAAAAGTATTTAGTCAGTCAGCAATAGTGCAAGTTCCACCACTTAAAAAGATGAGAGGCGTCTGTAATTTACATCATAGGTAGACCTCAACTATGGGAGACAAACTGAGAAAAAAAAATCCAGAAAATCACATTGTCTGTTTTTTTAACATTTTATTTGCATATTATGGTGGAAAATAAGTATTTGGTCAGAAACAAAATTTCATCTCAATACTTTGTAATATATCCTTTGTTGGCAATGACAGAGGTCAAACGTTTTCTGTAAGTCTTCACAAGGTTGCCACACACTGTTGTTGGTATGTTGGCCCATTCCTCCATGCAGATCTCCTCTAGAGCAGTGATGTTTTTGGCTTTTCGCTTGGCAACACGGACTTTCAACTCCCTCCAAAGGTTTTCTATAGGGTTGAGATCTGGAGACTGGCTAGGCCACTCCAGGACCTTGAAATGCTTCTTACGAAGCCACTCCTTCGTTGCCCTGGCAGCGTGCTTTGGATCATTGTCATGTTGAAAGACCCAGCCACGTTTCATCTTCAATGCCCTTGCTTATGGAAGGAGGTTTGCACTCAAAATCTCATGATACATGGCCCCATTCATTCTTTCATGTACCCGGATCAGTCATCCTGGCCCCTTTGCAGAGAAACAGCCCCAAAGCATGATGTTTCCACCACCATGCTTTACAGTAGGTATGGTGTTTGATGGATGCCACTCAGTACTCTTTTTCCTCCAAACACGACAAGTTGTGTTTCTACCAAACAGTTCCAGTTTGGTTTCATCAGACCATAGGACATTCTCCCAAAACTCCTCTGGATCATCCAAATGCTCTCTAACAAACTTCAGACGGGCCCGGACAAGTACTGGCTTAAGCAGTGGGACACGTCTGGCACTGCAGGATCTGAGTCCATGGTGGCGTAGTGTGTTACTTATGGTAGGCCTTGTTACATTGGTCCCAGCTCTCTGCAGTTCATTCACTAGGTCCCCCCGCGTGGTTCTGGGATTTTTGCTCACCGTTCTTGTGATCATTCTGACCCCACGGGGTGGGATTTTGCGTGGAGCCCCAGATCGAGGGAGATTATCAGTGGTCTTGTATGTCTTCCATTTTCTAATTATTGCTCCCACTGTTGATTTCTTCACTCCAAGCTGGTTGGCTATTGCAGATTCAGTCTTCCCGGCCTGGTGCAGGGCTACAATTTTGTTTCTGGTGTCCTTTGACAGCTCTTTGGTCTTCACCATAGTGGAGTTTGGAGTCAGACTGTTTGAGGTTGTGCACAGGTGTCTTTTTATACTGATAACAAGTTTAAACAGGTGCCATTACTACAGGTAATGAGTGGAGGAAAGAGGAGACTCTTAAAGAAGAAGTTACAGGTCTGTGAGAGCCAGAAATCTTGATTGTTTGTTTCTGACCAAATACTTATTTTCCACCATAATATGCAAATAAATAGTTAAAAAAACAGACAATGTGATTTTCTGGATTTTTTTTTCTCAGTTTGTCTCCCATAGTTGAGGTCTACCTTTGATGTAAATGACAGACGCCTCTCATCTTTTTAAGTGGTGGAACTTGCACTATTGCTGACTGACTAAATACTTTTTTGCCCCACTGTATATGTCTTTAATTTTGTGGACGTGGTTATGTTGACAGAGGGGTAAAACGATTAGCAACCGGAACAGGGGAAATAGTATGACTATTATGGTCCGAAAGTGGACTAGTTCCCATAACAGATGGTGTATCAGGATATATGGAAAATTCTAAGGTTTTATTGGGATCGATGGGGTCAGGGGATACCTAGTCGGGTGGTCATCCCAACTCGAAGGACTAGGTCCCGAGATATGGCCCCTACTATGGACCGGTGTATACTGCGTTGAGTTGGAATCAGCGTATAATGATAAATTGGTTAAACCCTCTTCCAATACATTGCCGCTCTGAGATATACTCATCTAGAACCACCAGCTGACTTGAGCTCAGCTGTTGATCTCTAATGGATTCGTTACCTCTGATGTGCCGTGTAGGATGAATATTGTATATCTGTTCGGGTATACCATCCCTCTTAAATTTCCTAATTGTTGAGCGCCTAAGTGTTGAGCGCCAGTGATATTGTTTTGTATATTCATTTATTTCTGTGCCCTTTTTTCACTTGGCAGCCACACTATGGCTTTTCACGCGCTGTGTGAGGATAAGGAACATCGTTTTACCGCAATGAAGGATCGTTTTTCCTTTAAGTCTCCCGTTTTGTCCGAATCTGGCGCTATAACCAGACTCCTTAAGGATCTGGAAAAATTATTACTCATGGAGATGAGGGATATGTGGGAGGTAGCATCCCTGGAGAGGTATTCACAAGCCGGAGTAATACCTAAAGGCTTGGTAATTTGGCAGGGGACTTTGGTGATCCATAGATCATAATGGAATGGGATAACATATTTAGAAATTTCTCCTCAACAGCGTTACAATTTATTATAGATAAACGCTTGGCTAATGTTAAACGAACCAGCCTCCAGATCACGGAGATATTTGAGAAATTACAAGCATGTACCATCACAGATGGCATAGATGAACTATCGACCAACATCCTACATAGACTGAAAGATAAAGAGAATGAGATCATTGATTAAAAAATTTGGAAATTTAAGAGGGATGGTATACCCGAACAGATATACAATATTCATCCTACACGGCACATCAGAGGTAACGAATCCATTAGAGATCAACAGCTGAGCTCCATCCCAATAAAACCTTAGAATTTTCCATATATCCTGATACACCATCGGTTATGGGAACTAGTCCACTTTCGGACCATAATAGTCA
The DNA here is from genome assembly GCF_032444005.1 of Ranitomeya imitator. NCBI lineage: Eukaryota > Metazoa > Chordata > Amphibia > Anura > Dendrobatidae > Ranitomeya > Ranitomeya imitator. The sequence goes on from NC_091285.1 coordinate 455,491,161, forward strand.
TACCATTGCCCCTGTTCCGGTTGCTAATCATTTTACCCCTCTGTCAACATATAGGGAAAAGGATCATGCCGCTGTATCCCCATTGGGGGAGGGTTGCTCAAGCACTGCTCAGTCGGAGGTAGTAAGTGATGCAGGGGCGGGTTACGGAACAGGGAGAGTAACCAACCTCCCCAAAAAAACCACGTCCACAAAATTAAAGACATATACATTAAGAAATGCAGCCAGTAAAGGTCCTAAGTCCAATATTAAGGGTAAGGGCCCTGCCCCTGCACACAAAGGATTGAAAGGAGCAGGTGGGTACACACCACTCAGTAAGGATTTTTTTTCGGGTAAGACCTTCAAAACCAAAAGAGGCAAGAGGGGAGGGAAACTCACCAAAAAGAAAATAGGGGCCACGGCTGTTAATTCCCCAAAAATATACAACTTAAGTTAATACCAGCTAACAGTTAGTGATATTTCCCTCTTACAGAAAGGTCTTAAATTTTCCCCATCCACCTCTGCCAAAACGTTCAACTTGTATATTGGGATGAAAAAGTTTCTAGGCAATCTGGCCTTGAAGAAATATTTTTTGAAAAAGGAACGAACGGTTACAACGGTCAGTACTCAAGAATCACCCAAATTCATCCATACCACATTGTCTAACCCGTCCTCCTTTAACCCCATACAAGAGTATTCCAATGCGTTCCACACATTCGACACATTAGTGACTGCAGACATAAGGAAATTACAGAAAGGCAAAAGGATGTACACATCCAGGAATTTAAATTATCAAGAAAGAATTTCCCTAAAAAATCTGCAAACTAATAATGGTATCATCGTCCGCCCGGCGGATAAGGGTGGGGGAATTGTCATTCTGGATAGGACAAAATATCAAGAGGAAGCAGAATGACTCCTTGGTGATACAATCACCTATAGAAAATTATTGAGTGATCCTACCCCACAGTATGTGGGGAAATTGAACCTTTTGGGCCTGAAGGTAAAATCATTGGGCATCCTTAACAAAAAGGAGTGGATGTTTATTACCAATTCTAATCCGAGTGTGGCCTTCTTTTAACATATACCCAAGGTACATAAAAACCTGATGAATCCTCCAGGGAGGCCCATTATCTCGGGCATTGGGAGCCTTACAGCAAATTTATCAAAATACGTGGACACCCACTTACAAAAATGTATGGCCCTGATTCCGGCATATTTGAAGGATACGGGTCATACTTTGGAGATTTTGGAAACGATTAAGTGGAACCCCAATTACTTTCTAGTAACCTTGGATATTAAATCCTTGTATACTGTCATCAATCAGGAGATGGGATGTCAAGCGTCCGGGTATTTCCTCCACAAACTAGGCACATATTCCACAATCCAAATTGAGTATATTCAGGAGTGCATTATGTTCATTGCCAAACACAATTATTTTATGTACTAGCTACTGAACCCGTTCTACGCCCGGGTGGCGAGCATTTATATTGGTATATGGTCTCCATCCTGTCATGTGCTGCTCCATCCTGCGTCCCCATTCTGTCATGTGCTGCTCCATCCTGCGTCCCCATCCTGTCATGCGCTGCTCCCATCCTGTGTCCCCATCCTGTCATGCGCTGCTCTCATCCTGTGTCCCCATCCTGTCATGTGCTGCTCCCATCCTGCATCCCCATCCTGTCATGTGCTGCTCCCATCCTGCGTCCCCATCCTGTCATGCGCTGCTCCCATCCTGCGCCCCCATCCTGTCATGCGCTGCTCCCATCCTGCGCCCCCATCCTGTCATGCGCTGCTCCCATCCTGCGTCCCCATCCTATCATGCGCTGCTCCCATCCTGCGTCCCCATCCTGTCATGCGCTGCTCCCATCCTGCGCCCCCATCCTGTCATGCGCTACTCCCATCCTGCGTCCCCATCCTGTCATGCGCTGCTCCCATCCTGCGTCCCCATCCTGTCATGCGCTGCTCCCATCCTGCGTCCCCATCCTGTCATGCGCTGCTCCCATCCTGGGTCCCCATCCTGTCATGCGCTGCTCCCATCCTGCGTCCCCATCCTGTCATGCGCTGCTCCCATCCTGCGTCCCCATCCTGACATGCGCTGCTCCCATCCTGCGTCCCCATCCTGTCATGCGCTGCTCCCATCCTGTGTCCCCATCCTGTCATGCGCTGCTCCCATCCTGCATCCCCATCCTGTCATGCGCTGCACCCATCCTGCGTCCCCATCCTGTCATGCGCTGCTCCCATCCTGCGTCCCCATCCTGTCATGCGCTGCTCCATCCTGGTCCCCATTCTGACATGGGCTGCTCCCATCTTGCCACACTCAGCTCTGCTACATCTGCCACACGCTGCTCTACTACTTCTGCGACACTCTGCTCTGCTACATCTGCCACACTCTGCTCTGCTACATCTGCCACACTCTGCTCTGACCCGCTCGGCCCCACTGCCTCTGACCCACTCAGCCCCGCTGCCTCTGACCCGCTCGGCGCCGAGTGCTGGGGGGCCTGAGCAGGCGGGGACACCGGCGCACTGTGGAGGTCAGGTGCCGGTATCGCCGCCAGTTCAGGCCCCCCAGCATTTACTATATTCACCTGTCCTCCGTTCCACCGCTGTGCGCCGCCATCTTCCCGGTCCTCTGGCTGTGACTGGTCAGTCAGAGGGCAGCGCCGGAGCGCATTAAGCGCATCATCGCGCACTCTGAACTGAAGGTCACAGGCCGAGGACCGGGAAGATGGTGGCGCACAGCGGTGGAACGGAGGACAGGTGAATATAGCCGATACTCACCCTCCTGGCGGTCCCTGCTTATCTGTTGGAGATTGCGGTGTGCGTTCAGTGTTAACGCATACCGCGATCTCCTGGGAGCGTCCCAGCGTTATATTATAGATGAGGGCCGTTTCTTCCTACAACAACGGGGCACGGCAATGGGGACGCGGTTTGCTCCCTTGTTTGCTAACCTATATGTAGCCAAGTGGGAGGAGTCAGCCATCTATGATAAGGGCCAGCCACGCACGGAGGTGGTATTGTGGCATCGATTTATAGATGACGTCATACTTATTTGGAAGGGGCCCAGGGCTGACCTAGACTCATTCATTCATGGCCTAAACACCAATAACTTTGGCCTGGAGTTTACACCCACTATGAGTGAAAGTACTATCAATTTCTTGGATCTGACTATCTTCGTGGAAGAGGGCCACCTTCGCACAAAATGTTACCGGAAGGAGGTGGATTCAAATAGTATTATTCATACTAGCAGCTGCCACCTTCCGGTGTGGCTCATGAACATCCCAAAGGGACAATTCACCAGGAGTCGACGTAACTGCACTAATCTTAACCCCTTACCGGCATCGGACGTACTATACCGTCCGATGCCGGCTCCCCTGCTTTGATGCAGGGCTCCGTGGTGAGCCCGCACCAAAGCCGGGACATGTCAGCTGTTTTGAACAGCTGACATGTGCCCGTAATAGGCGCGGGCAGAATCGCGATCTGCCCGCACCTATTAACTAGTTAAATGCCGCTGTTAAACGCAGACAGCGGCATTTAGCTACCGCTTCCGGCCGGGCGGCCGGAAATGACGTCATCGCCGACCCCCGTCACATGTCCGGGGGTCGGCGATGCGTCTCCATTGTAGCCATAGAGGTCCTTGAGACCTCTATGGTTACTGATTGCCCGTCGCTGTGAGCGCCACCCTGTGGTCGGCGCTCACAGCACACGTGCAATTCTGCTACATAGCAGTGATCAGCAGATCGCTGCTATGTAGCAGAGCCGATCGTGCTGTGCCTGCTTCTAGCCTCCCATGGAGGCTATTGAAGCATGGCAAAAGTTAAAAAAAAAAAAAGTTTAAAAAAATGTGAAAAAAATAAAAAAAACATAAAAGTTTAAATCACTCCCCTTTCGCCCCAATCAAAATAAATCAATAAAAAAAATATCAAATCTACGCATATTTGGTATCGCCGCGCTCAGAATTGCCCGATCTATCAAATAAAAAAGTATTAACCTGATCGCTAAACAGCGTAGCGGGAAAAAAACTCGAAACGCCAGAATTACGTTTTTTTGGTCGCCGCGACATTGCATTAAAATGCAATAACGGGCGATCAAAAGAATGTATCTGCACCGAAATGCTATCATTAAAAACGTCATCTCGGCACGCAAAAAATAAGCCCTCAACCGACCCCAGATCACGAAAAATGGAGATGCTACGAGTATCGGAAAATGGCGCAATTTTTTTTTTTTTTTTTAGCAAAGTTTGGAATTTTTTTTCACCACTTAGATAAAAAATAACCTAGTCATGTTTGGTGTCTATGAACTCGTAATGACCTGGAGAATCATAGTGGCAGGTCATTTTTAGCATTTAGTGAACCTAGCAAAAAAGCCAAACAAAAAACCAATGTGGGATTGCACTTTTTTTGCAATTTCACCGCACTTGGAATTTTTTTCCCGTTTTCTAGTACACGACATGCTAAAACCAATGATGTCGTTCAAAAGTACAACTCGTCCGTCAAAAAATAAGCCCACACATGGCCAAATTGATGGAAAAATAAAAAAGTTATGGCTCTGGGAAGGAGGGGAGCGAAAAACGAACACGGAAAAACGAAAAATCCCCCGGTCATGAAGGGGTTAATGACTTTGATCAAGAATCTGGGCATCTTACACAACAATTCCTGGAGAAGGGTTATCCTTTGCCACTGGTGGAACAGGCAGCAAATGAAGTAAGGGCCATACCCAGGAGTACCTTGGTACACAAACCTAGATCCGATCCTCAAGGAACAGTATCCATTTCTGAACAAATTATACAACTGCCCATCATAACGCAGTTCCATGCAGGATACAAGCAGTTCCAGGGGATTATTCGGAAACATTGGGCAACCCTGCAGAGGGACAGGATAATAGGGGAATATTTACCTCCGTACCCAAGGTTTGTGTACAGAATGGCTCAGACGTCAAATAACTTGTTGGTCCCCACAGCCAAATTGGCTTATAATAAACAGGATTCGTTGGGGAGCCAGAAATCTAAGCCTAATGGGGGTTTTACGCCATGTGGGGGGTGCTACTGTTGGATCCACACAGGCATTAAGAAAAGTTGTCAAACCACATTCAGGGACTCTAGTAGTACGGAGATATTTAATATCTGGGATAGGATCACATGTTTCTCAACGGGGATCATTTACTTGATCCGTTGTCCTTGTGGGAAACTGTATGTGGGTAGGACCAAGAGAAAGCTAATGGTACGAATTAAGGAGCACCTGAGAAATATTCAGAAGGGGTTCCTGGGCCACCCCCTATCCCGCCACTTCAAAGAGGTGCACAATAGGAGTGTGAGGAATGTGCAATTTTGTGGGATTCAAAAAGTCCGCCAAAATTTGAGGGGTGGGGAAACAATTTCCTGAAACAAATGTCCAAGGTAGAGTCAGAATGGATATTCAGGTTAGACTGCCTTACCCATAAGGGCCTTAATCATGACTTTGAATTATATGCATTTTAATGGCATAGGTGAAACACTATATGCGTTTTATAGCATAGATCATTTTATCTTAGTTTTTTAATATAATGAATGTGGGCAGCCTCTTGAGGTGTGATAATGTAGTGTGTATTGCCAAGTTCCATCTTACAGTCATCATGTGAACAGGACCATATAAGTTTTTTTAGGGCATATACTTGCATTTTATTTCATTTCATTTTTGCACTATTTTTGTCATGGTGATATATCTGCATTTTTTTAGCTTTGTTAACGCATTTTAACATGTTTTAATAATAAAGGATATATTTTTAATTTTAATTTTGTTTTTTGGCTATTTGTATTTTTAATCTCTTTTTTATATAGTTTATGGACGCCACTTACATTTACGGGTATCGAGTCCCGTGTTCAAATAATATTCAAATAATATTTGATAGTAAGGGATAATTTGTGCACCAGACTGAGGGACGGACACTATGATGTGTTGATGTGTTAATGTGCTGCTATCACATTTCAATGATAATCGCATTGACTGGGGCGGGTATTGAGTTCCAGTGCGCGGACACATAGGGGTAGCGTAGGCATATATTGAATAGGAGCTCTCCTGCAGGGCTTCAACCCTGATGAAGAAGGGCGTTTACCCTTCAAAACGCGTCGGTTTGCTTTTTGGTCCCAGCGATGCACCATAGGCCTGTGACGTCACACGCTGCTCGTCAGCAGCGGCCATCTTTGTTTCCAAGTGCAACCAGGGACGCCTCCGTCCGGGAAGTTCCCTGGCTCTGCACTTACTAGCGACACCCCATACCGGTTTCGCCCGACCGTATACTTGTGTGCCCACCCTCCGGTCACCACCTGCAGACTCGCTCTGCTCCCACATTCGCCACGGTCACCTGCCGAATACCGCACATCCCCTCTGACACTTACCAGGAATAGCTGGGCGTCTAAGCAGATTCAGCACACGATAAAAGCCTCATATTAGTATTATTACTATTGTTTTTGCGGCCGTCGTACTTGCCGACACCTGCTCTATTGAGGGACCTAGTGGCTTTACATGTATGGTGTACATTTTCAGGTGGATAGCCGGTTTACCAGCTGAATACTGAGCACACCATTATTTACAGTGGGACATTTGATTTGCTTTATTCACCATTGCACTCAGGTGGATCGTACCTTTGTATCCAGGGATAGGTCACCTTAATCACCCAAGTGCGGTACCAGTTACTTGTATACTTAATTTTGGTTTTTACAGAATTGGCACATGTTCTGAGGATACCAGCAGGGGGGGATTTTATTAGTAACTCCCACACACCCAGTGGGCAGCAGTGTTGAGCGCCAGTGATATTGTTTTCTACATAACAGAATCTGTTCAGATGATTAATACTGTCAGGGCATTTGTCTCCTTTAAATTAGATCAAACAGTAGAGTAAGTTCAATTCAATGGTGGTGGCAAACTAAAAAAAAAATCCGATGACCCGATCGAATATACCGTATATACTCGAGTATAAGCCGAGATTTTCAGCCCAAATTTTTGGGCTGAAAGTGCCCCTCTCGGCTTATACTCGAGTCACGGTCAGCGGTGGGGTCGGCGGGTGAGGGGGAGAGAGGTCTGAGGCATACTTACCTGCTTCCGGGGCTCCTTGCGCTCCCCCTGCCCGCCCCACGGTCTTTGGTGCCGCAGCTCTTCCCCTGTTCAGCGGTCACGTGGGACCGCTCATTAAACTTATGAATATGGACTCCACTCCCATAGGGGTGGAGCCGCATATTCATTCCTCTAATGAGCGGTGCCAGTGACCGCTGACAGAGGAAGAGGCTGCGGCACCCGAAGACCAGCTGTCCGGGAGAAGGAGCGGGACATCGGGAGCAGGTATTACATATTCACCTGTCCACGTTCCACACGCCGGGCGCCGCTCCATCTTCGCGTCCTCTTGCAGTGACTGTGCAGGTCAGAGGGCGCAATGATGTATAGTGTGCACGCCGCCCTCTGCCTGATCTGTCAGTGCGGAGAGATGCTGAGACGGGACGCTGAGGACCTGCAAGCAAGAGAGGTGAGTATGGCATTTTTTTTTTATTGCAGCAGCCGCAGCATTATATATACCGGTAGCACAGTTTTCTATGGCACATCTATGGGGCAATAATGAATGGTGCAGAGCACTATATGGCAGAGCTTTCTATGGCACATCTATGGGGCAATAATGAACGATGCAGAACACTATATGGCAGAGCTTTCTATGGCACATCTATGGGACCATAATGACCGGTGCAGAGCACTATATGGCAGAGCTTTCTATGGCACATCTATGGGACAATAATGAATGGTGCAGAGCACTATATGGCAGAGCTTTCTATGGCACATCTGTGGGGCAATAATGAACGGTGCAGAGCACTATATGGCAGGGCTTTCTATGGCACATCTATGGGACCATAATGAACAGTGCAGAGCACTATATGGCACAGCTTTCTATGGCACATCTATGGGGCAATAATGAACAGTATGGAGCATTATATATGGCACAGCTTTATATGGAGCATCTATGGGGAAATAATGAACAATATGGAGCATTATATGTGGTACAGCTTTAAATGGAGCATCCATGGGGCAATAATGAACAGTATGGAGCATTATATGTGGCACAGCTTTATACAGAGCATCTATGGGGCAATAATGGACGGTATGCAGCATTATATGTGGCACAGCTTTATATGGAGCATCTTATGGGGCAATAATGAACGGTATGGAGCATCTATTTTCATTTTTGAAATTCACCGGTAGCTGCTGCATTTCCTACCCTAGGCTTATACTCGAGCCTAGGGTAGCAAAATTAGGGGGGTCGGCTTATACTCGGGTCAGCTTATACTCGAGTATATACGGTATGTAGATATTTCCCCAGAGATGACAGAAGTGTATTTAGAACTGATTTTACTAGAGATAATCTGGTAGATAACTATATACAGTTGTGAGGTAAATATGTCAGTCTATTCCTTACAGATGAACATTTGCAGACAGGCAATTTCTCATTGTGATATTGGCTGGTTTCAGGTTCTTTCTCTGTGGAGTCCCTCACTCATTTACAACTCAGTGGCTGAGCTGTTTTTTTCCTTCTGAGGGGACTTGCCCTCCCAGACATGCAGTGAAAATCCTCTCACAATGGCTGCTGTCCGCTGCCTTCCCTTCTATCTCCCTGTGGCAGGGTTCAGATCACTTTAGAGGCCTGTCTCCTGTCAGAGTCTCACATACCAGTCCTTGCTGCCATCACCATCCTTTTCTGACTGACTCAAATCTAACCGACTCATAATAGCTAGCTCCTCCTCATAACATGTGACTTTCCGAGAAGCAGTAATTGGTTGACTGCACTGTCAATACTCTTTCCCATAGAACTCACTAAAACCTTTACTGATGTTGTCCTTGTAAGAAAATATACAATTAAGTAAGACAAGCAAAGAAAAGGGAATAACATAGGAAAAACCACATACATTGAAAATGCAGAAATAACGTAATAACAAAAATCCTTCTTTCTCAGAAACTTTATGTGATAGAGCAAAACTAAGCATATTTTTGTAATCAGCACATTAAATTCCATAAAACAGACATATTACCTTTGCTGATGATTTTTTTGTGTTGACCAGTGTAATGAGACACCTAGGAATTAATAATTCATTATTCATTAAGTTAAATTCCCATGGGCATATTGCTGCAGAATTGCTTTTCTCCAGACACCATGTCCTGAGAATTTTCTTATAAAAGACACATAGGCACACATTGATGAATTTCTTCGATGCTTACATCATTTACCTCAGTCTTGAGACGGTATTATCTGTGACAAGATTTCACATCGAATGATAATTTGGTCTATTAATATCGCCAAGAGCAAACACAGAAAACTGCTTAACATTTGTTTCTTAAATTGTTACTATATGATTAGCACTTCACCTAAGATGATTATGTATTTTATTAATCTAGGTGTTAATATCATAGGTATCCTAATCATATATAAAGACTGGGGCTCACAACTAGTTATCACATCCAGACTCTGAATACAATCATGAAATTTACTTACTAATAAATGTGAAATATTTCATCATGATTCTTTTTTACTTCTATAAGGCATATTATATAATAAAAAGTCATCATTAAAGACCTCTGAGGATGTCAAGGCCACCATCAATATGAAGAGGGGACTTTCTAAACAAGCAAGCACTGATCAATAGAGAGCTAATAGTAGCTTACATTCTTCCAATGCCTTAATATAGTTTCTGGAATGATATTGAAAGTGCATTAACTTAGGATCGGTTTTTGCCATTTTCTGTGGTGTTATGAAAAGGAGCTGACAGCCGACATTAGGTACCTTATAGATGGTATTTTTGGTCTTTGGCATTACTAGTCATCTTTAGATTATTTTCATTATCTATTATAGTAACTTCTAGATAATTAAAACAGTAATCATGAAGATACTAAAAAGATGTCCGACTGTACCGCCTTTCTGAGGCTCTTTTGTTTCAGTGTATGTGTGGCAACAATCCGATCATTTAGTTGTAATTTAGAATTATTTTGTCGTTCTTTTGGTGAAAATTAAGGCTGCGCGGCTTGACCTGTGGTGGGCTGGTGCCTATACACAGCAGCTAATCGCAAAGAGCAGAGCAAGTAAGGAACAGTGAAAGAAGAAATAATCATCTTCATGTTCTCATTTTTATATACTTTTGTAACTATTTGTTTTATATGGTTTTAGATTAATTGCCACATACCAGACATCTATATTATTCAATGTGCTTACAGATTTGGACGAATACAGCTTTAAATGAAAATCTGGAGGAATAATTGTTCTGCAATGTCCATCCTTGTATTGTGCGCATGAATTCAATGGGGCAAAGAAACAGAACATTTGTCACAGAATTCATTCTCTCTGGTCTCTCCTCCAACCCAGACCTCCAGCTTCCTCTCTTTTTGCTCTGCCTATTAGTCTACATGATAACTTTGCTGGGAAACCTTATGATCATTGTAATAATTAGAGTAACTCGCGGACTGCAGACACCAATGTACTTATTCCTTATGAATTTATCACTTCTAGATGTCCTTTATTCATCAACTATTACACCAAATATTATTGCCAACATCTTCTCTGAAATCAGAACAATCTCCATTATTGCATGTGCTATACAAATGTTTTTATTCATTGACCTGGCGAGCTCAGAAGGGATGATACTTGCAGTGATGGCTTATGACCGATATGTAGCTATATGTAAACCGTTGTATTATACAGTTATTATGAACAAAGTGAAGTGTGTTAAATGTGTTATCTCAGTGTATATGGCAGGATGTGTTAATTCATTAATTCATACATGTGCTGCATTTAGCCTCCCGTTCTGTGGGTCTAATCGTGTCAACCATTTCTATTGTGATATCAATCCAATCCTAAGACTTTCATGTAAAGATACATTTCTTAACGAAGTTTTCTCATTTGTTTTTGCTGGTTCTATTGAAGTAGGCTCTTTTTTATGTATTGTGATATCATATGTCTACATTATGTTTGCCATATTTAGAATAGGCTCATCTGGAGGTAGGAGCAAGTCTTTATCCACTTGTGTCTCTCACTTTACATGTGTAGCCTTATTCTACTGCCCGGTTTTCTTTATGTACTTGCGACCAAATTCTGCATATGCAGAGGATCAGGACTGGGTAGTGTCAGTGTTCTATACAGTAGTAATACCTATGCTAAATCCCATGGTCTATAGTTTAAGGAATCAGGATGTTAAAAAAGCTCTGGTGCAAGTGCAACTTAATGTAAATAGGATTTGCTGTGTGTAGAGAGAGCAGAGCCACAATGACTGTATCACATGTTGTAAACTTTTCTGTATATATATTCAAATGGGGTCAGGCCAAAAATGAAAATAAAATAAAACACAAAGTTTAATGAAAATGTGAAAAGCCCTGTGTCAAATATAATTAGATAAAATGCTCAAATGAGTGATCAATCAGAGTTTATATTTCATGAATGTTTTCTTTCACTTATTATCTTGAGTTTTTTTAATTTGGTTGAATGTTCATCATTTGGTGTTTATGTTTGCATTACCATTTACATTTTCCTTAAAAACATATAAACCAACATTTGCAACTATATGCCTATTTTGTGCCATAAGACTGTCAATACAAAATATATACCATGCGGTATGTGGATGCTGTCTATGCCTGCATAAACAATAAACGTATAAAATTACCTATCCTTGGTCCTCTGCATGCCTGTCCCTCCGCTGCTGCTTTTCTTTCATTGTCTAGAAGCTTACTCTTCATTCTTTTACGGTCATGTCATCCTTCAACCCAGGCTTTAATTAGCCACTCCCTACATGGGTTGCATCCCACGTGACTATTGTGGCCCAATCAGCAGTGGCAGTGTCCAAAAACCAAACTGAAGAAAAGGAAAGAGGAAGCTATGGGAAAACGAAAGAGGAGAGGCAGCAGTAAGACAGTTATACGAAGGGCCAATGAGGTGGATTCATACAAAATATAATCAATGAGATTTCATTCTCTTGCCTGAATTCAGCAAATATTTGTTTAGGTTCGCAGAATGCACTAAATAAAATATAATAATAAAGTGCGTTCGCCACCCGGGCTCCACCGTGCAGAGATGTAAAGCTGCAGCTAATGTGAACAATGGCGAACTAAAGGTAGAGAAATAGCAACCTAAACACACAGTGTTATCTGTCACACAGTGTGAACAGAAAGCTAAGTAGCAAGCTCTGTTACTCCACAGAGTGGCAACATACCGCAGAGCACTGAGTCCTATATCCTGTTAACCATCACAGGAGTACAGCAAATAATAATGCTAGATACAAACCCTGTTAAACTCACAGAGGAATGAAGCTCACTAACAGAGCAGGTAGCATACAGTGCTCATACAGTCAGCGACTGCACTCAAAACAACTCCTCTCCGGAGGTCCCGGAATTCTAGTGGCTATACCCAGCCCTGAATTCATACAAACTCCTCTCCGGAGGTGCTGGAATTCTAATGGCTTACAGCCAACCATGAACACATGCATACAGCCCACACAATAGCAAAGTTCATAGACACATGATCATAAGTTGATACTAGTGCACCAGCATGCACCATTCAGAGCCTTTTATACCTTAAGCTCAAGTCCAGTCAGACAGGACCTTGCCTATGTTCCAATCTGAAGCTGCCACATCACCAGAGCATCTGACGTCCGAGCACCAATAAGAAGGCACCACATCACGGACATGCTAACTAGGGTGAAATCTGGATTTGGGCTCCAGAGCACATCGCTGCATGTGTATACCAGTAGTCACCATATTTTTAGCTTGAGAGCCAGCAGTAACTACACATACAGCACGAGCCTGGGCAAGGCGCTGGGACTGGAGTCTGTGCTGAGCAGTCATCTCAGTGGCCGAACCTGAAAGGGAGACCACAGCACCAGACAAGGCTTGGGATCTAACCCATGCAGTGGAAAAATCCTGGCACCTAATATTTTGTTTGAGTAGAATTTCAGGAGATTTAGCGTGCTAAAACACTAGGATGTGTAATTTATCTAAAAAGCAATAATATTTTAAGTGCTATACGTAAATTGCCAAAATGAGTCCAGCAGTATCTCCCACAGGCATAGGTAGAATCATAGAATGTTACAGTTGGAAGGGACCTCAAAGGTCATGATGTCCAACTCCCTATTCAATGCAGAGAAGGATTCACTAAACCACCTCTGGCAGATGTCTGTGCAGCTTCTGTTTGAAGATTTCCATTGAAGAAGAACTCACCACCTCTCAAGGCAGCCTGTTAAACTCATTGATCACCCTCACTGTCAAAATGTTTTTTTCTAATATCTAATCTGTATATTCTCTCTTTCAGTTTCATTCTATTTCTTCTTGTGTTTTCATGTGCAAATGAGAACAAGGATGATCCCATGTGGATGTCTTAAAAGATACACCTCACGGACACTCCCAATGAATACTACCAACAATATAGAAAAATAGGAGTATAACGCCCAATTCAATAGAAAAAGGTAAATTGTATTAGTTACAAATAATTAAACAGACTAGGATCAGGTAGTGAAGGCTACCAATGTCCAGACATACAGGTACACAAATGGGCAGGAAATAAAGTGCTTAGTGCATACTATTACAAGGAGAACATAACAGTAATGGGCAAAAACAGTGTAACACCAAAAGTAATGGTGGATGCGCGCTCAGTATATAAAGCCCAAATTCCCCCACATTAGCCTTGCTTACCCATAGTGTATCCGAGTCTGGACACGTGCCACACCAACACCGACGTGCGTTTCGCTTATCTTTCTCAAGGTGCGGGTCCCAGTATGCCATCCTGCCCCTTTATCGCCATTACCGGCGTGACAGTACCACTGACCTAAAAGATTTTTTTGGTCCAATATGGACCCCATTGCTGCTTTAGCTGGACAATTGCAGCAACTCAGTCTAGAGGTGGCTGACCTCCGCACGGCGTTTGTACAGCGCACTCCAGTGGCCACTGCAGTGGTTGCTACACTTCCACAAGCTTTGCTGGATCCTAAAATTGCGTTACCTGACAGGTTCTCTGGGGGCGTGACAAATTTGTTACATTCAGGGAGGCCTGTAAATTGTATTTTAGGTTGCGTCCTCACACTTCAGGTTCAGAGGAGCAGAGGGTTGGAATTGTAGTATCGCTCCTACAAGGTGATCCTCAGGCCTGGGCATTTTCACTTCCTGCTGACGCTTTGCCGCTATGGACTGTGGAGGAGTTTTTTTGAGCCTTAGGTCACGTGTATGATGATCCTGACCGCGTCTCCCTCGCTGAGTCCACAATTCGCCATCTTACACAGGGAGACCGGCCAGTAGAGAAGTACTGCTCTGAGTTTTGGAGATGGGCTACTGACACAATGTGGAATGACCCTGCACTCCGCAGTCAATATTATCAGGGCCTATCTGATAAAATAAAAGATGCCTTTGCCCTACAGGAGACACCAACCACACTGGAGGCAGCTATGCCTCTTGCGATCCGTGTGGACCGCCGCCTGCGCCAGAGACTTAATGAATCACCGCTATTCAAGGGTAATTCACATTTGGACTCACCAGAATCTGAGTCTCTAGGAGAACCTATGCAGTTGGGTGGTGCTTCTCATTCTAAGGGGGCTGCAGTAGTACGGCGTAAGGGAGGGGCATGTTTTTTGTGGCAGAAGGGGTCATTATGTGAATGTGTGTCCTTCTAGAAGACAACCGCCGGAAAACTATTGAGCCCGGGTTGCGGGGAGGTTGGCAACTCGGGTGTACTAATTTCCTCCTTAGGCAAACCACAATTTTTTCCTACCAGCCGAGATTTGTCTTGGTGAAAGTAGGCTCAATATCTCTGCCTTTCTGGACTCTGGGGCAGGGTTTAATTTAATTAATGCTGGGTTTGTTCAGGCACATGGCCTTAAGACTCAAGAGTTGTCTGGACCCCTACCTATAATTGCTATTGATGCTGCAGCCGGCTGGGGACTCATTTGTCACTTTCTTCAGCTTTTCATCCTCAATCCAATGGTCAGACTGAACACGTAAATCAAAATTTGCAAAACTTATCTCAGGTGTTTCATCTCAGAGAATCAGGAGGACTGAGTTAAGTACTTACCGGTAGGAGAATTTGCTATAAACAATCGTACTCATGAGTCTACTGGTAAGTCCCTGTTTTTCGGAACATATGGTTTTCATCCTCAATTTAGGTCAATTAATAGGAGGGATTCCTCAGGTGTTCCTGAAGAGGAGAGGTTTTCTTCATCCATCATGTCCGTATGGCAAGGGGTTCTTGATAAATTAAAGAGGATGGGTTCCAGGTATAAGAATGCGGCTGATCCGAGACGTGTGGAAGGTCCGGACCTGTGTGTGGGTGATTGGGTTTGGTTGTCCTCGAAAAATATTAAGCTGAGAGTTCCCTCGTGGAAATTGGGCCCCAGGTTCATTGGCCCTTATAGGATTGTGGCCGTCGTGAATTCCATTGCTTTTCGGCTGGCTTTGCCTCAGTCATTTAAGATCCATAATGTTTTTCATCGCTCCTTACTCAAGAAGGTTGTGGCATCATCCAATCTGTCCCCTTCACCTCCATCTCTGGTCCTTGTTGATGGAAATCTCAGGTTCCAGATTTCCAGGGTTATGGATTCTCGTTTAGTTCATCGGTCCCTACAATATCTGGTACACTGGAGAGGATATGGTCCTGAGGAGAGGACATGGGTACCTGCTGCCGATGTCTATGCGGTTAGGTTGGTTTGGGCATTTCATACAGCTCATCCTGAGAAACCTGGTCCTGAGGTATTGGAGGTCCCTCATAGAATGGGGGGTACTGTCATGGGGCTACCGCAACAGAGAGGTTCCAGAGAACTGCAGCACTCTGGGCTTCGTTCACACACAGTTAACAGAAGCTCTTCTCCTGTGTTCTGACTTGGCTGCTTTGTGCCAGCAGTGCAGGAGTTAACCTTATTGCTGAGTTGCTGAGAGCTGGGTCTCTCAGCTGAAGTGGATTTTGTAATCTCATCCTCTATATAGACTCAGCCCTAACTACAGCTATTGTCAGTGATCAGTCCAGCTGCCTGGCTTGGAGAGTGTGAAGGAGCATAAAGTTTGATTTGGAGGTTTATTTACAGAGATTGGTGTCTGCTGTTTTGGTTGCATGTTAACCCCTTCATGACCCAGCCTATTTTGACCTTAAAGACCTTGCCGTTTTTTGCAATTCTGACCAGTGTCCCTTTATGAGGTAATAACTCAGGAACGCTTCAACGGATCCTAGCGGTTCTGAGATTGTTTTTTCGTGACATATTGGGCTTCATGTTAGTGGTAAATTTAGGTCAATAAATTCTGCGTTTATTTGTGATAAAAACGGAAATTTGGCGAAAATTTTGAAAATTTCGCAATTTTCACATTTTGAATTTTTATTCTGTTAAACCAGAGAGATATGTGACACAAAATAGTTAATAAATAACATTTCCCACATGTTTACTTTACATCAGCACAATTTTGGAAACAAAATTTTTTTTTGTTAGGAAGTTATAAGGGTTAAAATTTTACGAGCGATTTGTCATTTTTACAACGAAATTTACAAAACCATTTTTTTTAGGGACCACCTCACATTTGAAGTCAGTTTGAGGGGTCTATATGGCTAAAAATACCCAAAAGTGACACCATTCTAAAAACTGCACCCCTCAAGGTACTCAAAACCACATTCAAGAAGTTTATTAACCCTTCAGGTGCTTCACAGCAGTAGAAGCAACATGGAAGGAAAAAATGAACATTTAACTTTTTAGTCACAAAAATTATCTTTTAGCAAAAATTTTTTTATTTTCCCAATGGTAAAAGGAGAAACTGAACCACGAAAGTTGTTGTCCAATTTGTCCTGAGTACGCTGATACCTCATATGTGGGGGTAAACCACTGTTTGGGCACACGGCAGGGCTTGGAAGGGAAGGAGCGCCATTTGACTTTTTGAATCAAAAATTGGCTCCACTCTTTAGCGGACACCATGTCACGTTTGGAGAGCCCCCGTGTGCCTAAAAATTGGAGCTCCCCCACAAGTGACCCCATTTTGGAAACAAGACGCCCCAAGGAACTTATCTAGATGCATAGTGAGCACTTTGAACCCCCAGGTGATTCACAAATTGATCCGTAAATATGAAAAAGTACTTTTTTTTCACAAAAAAATTTTTTAGCCTCAATTTTTTCATTTTCACATGGGCAACAGGATAAAATGGATCCTAAAATGTGTTGGGCAATTTCTCCTGAGTACACCAATACCTCACATGTGGGGGTAAACCACTGTTTGGGCACATGGTAAGGCTCGGAAGGGAAGGAGCGCCATTTGACTTTTTGAATGAAAAATTATTTCCATCGTTAGCGGACACCATGTCGCATTTGGATAGCTCCTGTGTGCCTAAACATTGGCGCTCCCCCACAAGTGACCCCATTTTGGAAACTAGACCCCCCAAGGAACTTATTTAGATGCCTAGTGAGCACTTTAAACCCTCAGGTGCTTCACAAATTGATCTGTAAAAATGAAAAAGTACTTTTTTTTCACAAAAAAATTCTTTTCGCCTCAATTTTTTCATTTTCACATGGGCAGTAGGATAAAATGGATCATAAAATTTGTTGGGCAATTTCTCCCGAGTACGCCGATACCTCATATGTGGGGGTAAACCACTGTTTGGGCACTCGGCAGGGCTCGGAAGGGAAGGCGCGCCATTTGACTTTTTGAATGGAAAATTAGCTCCAATTGTTAGCGGACACCATGTCGCGTTTGGAGAGCCCCTGTGTGCCTAAACATTGGAGCTCCCCCACAAGTGACCCCATTTTGGAAACTAGACCCCCCAAGGAACTTATCTAAATACATATTGAGCACTTTAAACCCCCAGGTGCTTCACAGAAGTTTATAACGCAGAGCCATGAAAATAAAAAATAATTTTTCTTTCCTCAAAAATGATTTTTTAGCCTGGAATTTCCTATTTTGCCAAGGATAACAGGAGAAATTGGACCCCAAATATTGTTGTCCAGTTTGTCCTGAGTAGGCTGATAGCCCATATGTGGGGGTAAACCACTGTTTGGGCGCACGGCAGGGCTCGGAAGGGATGGCACGCCATTTGGCTTTTTAAATGGAAAATTAGCTCCAATCATTAGCGGACACCATGTCACGTTTGGAGAGCCCCTGTGTGCCTAAACATTGGAGATCCCCCAGAAATGACCCCATTTTGGAAACTAGACCCCCAAAGGTAATAATCTAGATGTGTGGTGAGGACTTTGAACCCCCAAGTGCTTCACAGAAGTTTATAACGCAGAGCCATGAAAATAAAAAAAAAACATTATTTTCTCAAAAATGATCTTTTAGCCTGCAATTTTTTATTTTCCCAAGGGTAACAGGAGAAATTTGACCCCAAAAGTTGTTGTCCAGTTTCTCCTGAGTACGCTGATACCCAAAATGTGGGGGTAAATCACTGTTTGGGCACATGCCGGGGCTCGGAAGTGAAGTAGTGACGTTTTGAAATACAGACTTTGATGGAATGCTCTGTGGGCGTCACGTTGCGTTTGCAGAGCCCCTGATGTGGCTTAACAGTAGAAACCCCCCACAAGTGACCCCATTTTGGAAACTAGACCCCCAAAGGAACTTATCTAGATGTGTGGTGAGCACTTTGAACCCCCAAGTGCTTCATAGAAGTTTATAATGCAGAGCCGTGAAAATAATAAATACGTTTTCTTTCCTCAAAAATAATTATTTAGTCCAGAATTTTTTAATATTCCCAAGGGTAACAGGAGAAATTTGACCCCAATATTTGTTGTCCAGTTTCTCCTGAGTACGGTGATACCCCATATGTGGGGGTAAACTACTGTTTGGGCACATGCCGGGGCTCGGAATTGAAGTAGTGACGTTTTGAAATGCAGACTTTGATGGAATGCTCTGCGGGCGTCATGTTGCGTTTGCAGAGCCCCTGATGTGCCTAAACAGTAGAAACCCCCCACAAGTGACCCCATTTTGGAAACTAGACCCAGAAAGGAACTTATCTAGATGTGTGGTGAGCACTTTGAACCCCCAAGTGCTTCATAGAAGTTTATAATGCAGAGCCGTGAAAATAATAAATACGTTTTCTTTCCTCAAAAATAATTATTTAGCCCAGAATTTTTTATTTTCCCAAGGGTTACAGGAGAAATTGGACCCCAAAAGTTGTTGTCCAGTTTCTCCTGAGTACGCTGATACCCCATGTGTGGGGGTAAACCACTGTTTGGGCACACGTCGGGGCTCAGAAGGGAAGTAGTGACTTTTGAAATGCAGACTTTGATGGAATGGTCTGCGGGCGTCACATTGCGTTTGCAGAGCCCCTGGTGTGCCTAAACAGTAGAAACCCCCCACAAGTGACCCCATTTTAGAAACTAGACCCCCCAAGGAACTTATCTAGATATGTGGTGAGCACTTTGAACCCCCAAGTGCTTCAGAGACGTTTACAACGCAGAGCCGTGAAAATAAAAAATCATTTTTCTTTCCTCAAAAATTTTGTTTTAGCAAGCATTTTTTTAGATTCACAAGGGTAACAGGAGAAATTGGACCCCAGTAATTGTTGCGCAGTTTATCCTGAGTATGCTGGTACCCCATATGTGGGGGTAAACCACTGTTTTGGCACACGTCAGGGCTCGGAAGTGAGGGAGCACCATTTGACTTTTTGAATACGAGATTGGCTGGAATCAATGGTGGCGCCATGTTGCGTTTGGAGACCCCTGATGTGCCTAAACAGTGGTAACCCCTCAATTCTACCTCCAACACTAACCCCCCCACACCCCTAACCCTAATCCCAACTGTAGCCATAACCCTAATCACAACCCTAATCACAACCCTAATTCCAACCCTAACCCTAAGGCTATGTGCCCACGTTGCGGATTCGTGTGAGATATTTCCGCACCATTTTTGAAAAATCCGCGGGTAAAAGGCACTGCGTTTTACCTGCGGATTTTCCGCGGATTTCCAGTGTTTTTTGTGCGGATTTCACCTGCGGATTCCTATTGAGGAACAGGTGTAAAACGCTGCGGAATCCGCTCAAAGAATTGACATGCTGCGGAAAATACAACGCAGCGTTTCCGCGCGGTATTTTCCGCACCATGGGCACAGCGGATTTGGTTTTTCATATGTTTACATGGTACTGTACACCTCATGGAACACTGCTGCGAATCCGCAGCGGCCAATCCGCAGCCAAATCCGCACCATGTGCACATGGCCTAATTCTAAAGGTATGTGCACACGCTGCAGATAAGCAGCAGTTTCCCATGAGCTTACAGTTCAATGTAAACCTAGGGGAAACAAAAATCGCTGCACACATGCTGCGGAAAAACTGCACGGAAACGCAGCGGTTTACATTCCACAGCATGTCACTTCTTTGTGCGGATTCCGCAGCGGTTTTACAACTGCTCCAATAGAAAATCGCAATTGTAAAACCGCAGTGAAATGTGCAGAAAAAACGCGGTAAATCCGCCATAAATCCGCAGCGGTTTAGCACTGCGGATTTATCAAATCCGCAGCGGAAAAATCCGCAGAGGACCAGAATACGTGTGCACATCCCGAAACCCTAACCCTAGCCCTACCCCTAACCCTAACCCTACCCCTAACCCTAGCCCTAACCCTACCCCTAGCCCTAACCCTAACCCTACCCCTACCCCTAACCCTAACCCTACCCCTACCCCTACCCCTAACCCTAACCCTATTCTAACATTAGTGGAAAAAAAAAAATTCTTTATTTTATCTATGGGGGTGACAAAGGGGGGGGGGGTCATTTATTATTTTTTTTATTTTGATCACTGAGATATAATCTATCTCAGTGATCAAAATGCACTTTGGAACGAATCTGCCGGCCGGCAGATTCGGCGGGCGCACTGCGCATGCGCCCGCCATTTTGGAAGATGGCGGCACCCAGGGAGAAGACGGACGGGACCCCGGCAGGATCGGTAAGTATGATGGGGTGGGGGGGACCACGGGGGGGGGATCGGAGCACGGGGGGGGGAATCAGAGCGCGGCAGGTGTGGAACGGAGCACGGGGGGGCTGGAACGGAGCACGGGGGGGTTGGAACGGAGCACGGGGGGTGGAACGGAGCACGGGGGGGTGGATCGGAGTGCAGGGGGGGTGATTGGAGCACGGGGGGTGATTGGAGCACGGGGGGAGCGGACAAGAGCACGGGGGGGAGCGGAGCACTGGACGGAGGGGAGCCGGAGCAGTGTACCGGCCAGATCGGGGGGCTGGGGGGGCGATCGGTGGGGTGGGGTGGGGGCACACTAGTATTTCCAGCCATGGCCGATGATATTGCAGCATCGGCCATGGCTGGATTGTAATATTTCACCCGTTATAATGGGTGAAATATTACAAATCGCTCTGATTGGCAGTTTCACTTTCAACAGCCAATCAGAGCGATCGTAGCCACGAGGGGGTGAAGCCACCCCCCCTGGGCTAAACTACCACTCCCCCTGTCCCTGCAGATCGGGTGAAATGGGAGTTAACCCTTTCACCCGGCCTGCAGGGACGCGATCTTTCCATGACGCCACATAGGCGTCATGGGTCGGATTGGCACCGACTTTCATGACGCCTACGTGGCGTCAAAGGTCGGGAAGGGGTTAAACCTGTTTTCCTTCCTAGTTTTTTCCTTCTCTTCCCTTCTCTGTGTTTCCTCTGTGGTTGTGTGAGCATTTGGTGAGTTTGAGACTTTTAGTTACCTTGTCTGTATACCCTGTTAGTTGTTGAATTTATACACTGGTGCAGTCCACCTCCCTTGAGGGGAGAGGGGCCACTGATAGGGCCTGCACAGGAGACAGGGATATGCTGGTGGCTCAGGCCTCCTAACCATCATAGGTACCCCTGAGATAAGGAAAAGCCAGGGCCCCATTATAGTGGCAGGGACAGGTGCGGGTCCCAGTAAGCCGTCCTGCCCCTTTATCACCATTAACGGTGTGACACACAGCATGTGCAGATAGAGAGGACAGGCATACTCAGAAACGAGCACTGATAACCTGAGAACTAGCAAGCATGTAGACAACTGACTAAATACATTGCTCATGCACCTTCCAACAGGTGGAGGTGCCTTAAATAGTGAGTGTTTCCCAGCCATTAGACAGGGACACTTTTGAATGAAGCACTCTGTCCTGTTAAGAGACCAGGAGAGATCACGTGCCCTAAGCGCAGGGCCTGGAGATCTGCCAGGCATACATAGACCCCGGGAAGCAGCAGCAGGAGGAGGACACATAGGATGACATCCCTGTCAAGGGAGGGGAGGATGGGAAGAGAGCAGGGATGCCAATGCTACAGTTTTAACTACTTTCATTTGGTGCTGGAGGGCATCCATCTTTGGACCTTTGAGAGCTATTTGACCTTGAAGCCAAACCATTGCATAGTCTTTTTACCACACCCGAACCACGCAATGTCTACCCTTGAAGTCTGCGGGATAATTATCTCTCATGCAAGAGTGGTCAACTGATTTGACACTTTTTCTATTTTTTTGTATACATGTATGCATAGTCTACATCCTATAATGAAAATGTTTAATTTTCAAGCATCAATTGACTAAAAAAAAGCTTATTTGTCTGAGGGCCAACCCCTTTAAAGGGTTTGTACCCAGGTTAGACATTATCCTGTTCAATGGGGTTCTTGTGATTCTAGCAGCATTTATCAGCTGTCATGTTACCTTTAAACATGGACTACAATAACATCACACATGATAAATGTGGGCCTAAGATCTTTAAAATGAGAATAGGCTAGAATATGAACCATAATGAGACACCTAGGAATAATTCATTCATTTATTAAGTTATATTCCTATGGGTAAATTGCTGCAGAATTGCTTTTCTCCAGAAACCATGTTCAGATAATTTTCTTATAAAAGACACATAGACATCATAGATTGATATCATCAATGCCTACATCATTCCTCTCAGTCTTGAGAAGATATTATCTGTGACTGAAGGTTTCCTGAACTGAATAACAAGTTTGGTCTAGTAATATCGCCAAGAGCAAACACAGATAAATGCTTACTTAACAATTGTTTCTTAAGTTGATACTATATGATTAATAGCACTTCATCTTAGATGATTATGTATTTGATTAATCTAGGTGTTATTATCATACAGTAGGTATCCTAATCAATATGAAGAGGGGACTTTCTAAACAAGCAAGCACTGATCAATCGGGAACTAACGGTAACTTAAATTTTTCCAATGCCTTAATATAGTTTCTGGAATGATATTGAGAGTGCATTAACTTAGGATTTTTTTTTTTGCCATTTTCTGTGGTGTTATGAAAAAGGAGCTGACAGCCGGCATTAGGTACCCTATAGTTGGTATTTTGGTCTTCAACATCACTAGTCATCTTTAGATTAACTTAAGATCTATAATTAAAACATAAGTGATCATGAAGATATTAAAAAGATGTCCGACTGTACCGCCTTTCTGAGGCTCTTTTGTTTCAGTATATGTGTGGCAATAATCTGATATAATCTGAGAGTTCATTTACTTGTAATTTAGAATTATTTTGACATTCTTTTGGTGAAAATTAGCACCGCATGGATTGACCTGTGGTGGGCTGGTGCTTATACCCAGAAGCCAATCTCAACTAGCAGAGCAGGTAAGAAATAGTGAAAGAAGAAATAATCATCTTCATGTTCTCATTTTTATATACTTTTGTAACTTTTTGTTTTATATGGTTTTACATTAATTTCCACATACCAGACATCTACACTATGTTATTCCTTTTGCTTGCAGATGTGGACCAGCTTTTAATGAAAACCTAGAGAAATTGTTCTGCAATGTCCATCCTTGTATTGTGCGTATGAATGCAATGGACCAAAGAAACAGAACATTTGTCACAGAATTCATTCTCTCTGGTCTCTCCTCCAACCCAGACCTCCAGCTTCCTATCTTTCTGCTCTGCCTGTTAGTCTACATGATAACTTTGCTGGGAAACCTTATGATCATTGTAGTAATTAGAGTAACCCCCGGATTGCAGACACCAATGTACTTCTTCCTCATGAATTTATCATTTGTAGATGTCCTTTATTCATCAACTATTACACCCAATATTATGGTTAACCTCTTCTCTGAACGTAAAACGATCACCTTCATTGCTTGTGGAATACAATTATTCCTCTTCATTTATCTGGCGAGCTCAGAAGCAATGTTGCTTGCGGTAATGGCCTATGACCGATTTGCAGCTATATGTAAACCACTATATTATAATATAATTATAAGTAAAGCAGCATGTTGGAAACTTGTATTCTCAGTATACACTGCAGGATGTCTGAACTCATTCATACATACATATTGTGCATTTACATTACCATTTTGTGGGTCTAATCGTGTCAACCATTTCTATTGTGATATCAATCCCATCTTAAGACTTTCATGTAAAGATACATTTCTTAACCAAGTTTTCTCATTTGTTTTTGCTGGTTCTATTGAAGTAGGCTCTTTTTTATGTATTGTGATATCATATGTCTACATTGTATTTGCCATACTTAGACTTGGGTCTACTAGAGGTAGGAGCAAGTCTTTATCCACTTGTGTCTCTCACTTTACTTGTGTAGCCTTATTCTACTGCCCGGTTTTCTTCATGTACTTACGACCAAATTCTGCATATGCAGAGGATCAGGACTGGGTAGTGTCAGTGTTCTATACAGTAGTGATACCTATGTTAAATCCTATTATTTACAGCTTTAGAAATCAAGATGTGAAACATGCACTGGTAAATTTTAAAATGTTTAGATATTAATATTACTGTGGTTTTCAGACTATAAGATGCAACGGTCCATAAGATGCACCTAGGTTTTAGAGGAGGAAATTAAAAAAAAAATTGAAGCAAACAATGTTTTCACTTCTGTACTTAATATTCCCTATCCTGGTAAATACAGTCCTCTCATCCCCATCCTAATATGCATGGTCCCCTCATTCCTATCCTGGTACACATAGCGCCCTTATCCCTATCCTGGTATGCATGGCCCCTTCATCCCTATCCTGGTATGCATGGCACCCACATCCCTGTCCTGGTATACATGGCCTCCTCATCCCCATCCTGGTATGCATGGCCTCCTCATCCCTATCCTGGTATGCATGGCCTCCTCATCCCTATCCTGGTGTGCATGACCTCCTCATTCCTATCCTGGTATGCATGGCCTCCTCATCCCTATCCTGGTATGCAAGGCTCCCTCATCCCCATCCTGGTATGCATGGCCCCCTGATCCCTATCCTGGTTAGCATGGCCTCCTCATCCCTATCCTGGTATGCATGACCTCCCCATTCCTATCCTGGTATGCATGGCCCCCTCATCCCTATCCTGGTATGCATGGCCTCCTCATCCCTATCCTGGTGTGCATGGCCTCGTCATCCCTATCCTGGTATGCATGACCTCCCCATTCCTATCCTGGTATGCATGGCCCCCTCATCCCCATCCTGGTATGCATGGCCCCCTGATCCCTATCCTGGTTAGCATGGCCTCCTCATCCCTATCCTGGTATGCATGACCTCCCCATTCCTATCCTGGTTTGCATGGCCCCCTCATCCCTATCCTGGTATGCATGGCCTCCTCATCCCTATCCTGGTGTGCATGGCCTCGTCATCCCTATCCTGGTATGCAAGGCCTCCTCATCCCTATCCTGGTATGCATGACCTCCTCATCCCTATCCTGGTTAGCATGGCCTCCTCATCCCTATCCTGGTATGCATGACCCCCTCATCACTATACTGGTATACATGGTTTTTGGGATAATTCATCTAGAAATCCAGCCACCAATTTTGCTGCTCTTTGCCATGTTCATTTCCAATATAAAGTCAGCATGAGTGTCGAACCCAAGTAAACTGCTCTTCTCTTCACGGAGCTTTACACGTTATCAAAGAAGATTATTGTTCTCCTCCTTGCAGCGAGAGTTGAAATCCAACTCCAGCTTTTGCCTAGTCTCCAGGACAAAACATTTTTTCATCAAAGGAAATAATGAGGATATTTTAAGGTGACTTTTAATTTGCCATCCTCTGATTTCTCCAGAGTTCAAGAAATCATCAAGAAGGCCTCCTAGTTCCTCTCTGGAAAACATTAGAAATGTAATATCTTCATTCAAATTTTTACTGAAATCAATTGATAGTGTACTAATCTTTTTTTTTAATGTCCTTAATTTTCTGTTGCCTTTTCAAGAACTTCTTTGCCTCTGGTTTCAAAGTATCAGGACTCAGGAGGTAACAGGGCCTGCAAGTGCTCAAAACTTCTATACACATCCTCCCGCATACTTTTCTCTACATCAAACTCAGACAAGGTCTTGTCGGCCTCGGTACTTGCTGTTCGGACATCTTTATCAGAAAATACGTGCTGCAGGAAATCCAGCATGTTCCTTTCAACTGCATACTCCACCTCCACGTCAGCCAGCACCTTCAGTGTGGTCTCATAGGACACATGATCTGTCTCCAGGCTGCCCACACTGTCATACACACACTTGGTTTTCTCAATAAGCTTGGCAGCCATTGAGCAGATTTGTTCTGGAGTAAGATCCCATCGCAGCCGGTTCTCTTGCTTCTTAGCAGGCAATTCCAGCATACGATCTGTAGGGGCCATGTGCTCCATCTGTCACAGAAGCCTCCAGAGCAGCCGTGCGGTGCATTGTGGGAGGAGCAGTCACGTGTGTGGGGAGTAGGGTTGAGCGACTTTTAGTATTTTAGGGTCGAGTCGGGTTTCACGAAACCCGACTTTCTCAAAAGTCGGGTCAAGTGAAATCGGCCGATCCGATTGAAAAGTTGGGGTCGGGGATCAGCCGAAACTTGAAACCCAATGAAAGTCTATGGTTTTTTTTTATTTATATTTCCTTCAGGGCAATATAGCAGAAAAGCCGGTAATTCAATTACCGGCTTTTCATTTCTCCTGCCAAAACCCGACATGATATGAGACATGGTTTACATACAGTAAACCATGTCATATTCCCATTTTTTTGCATATTCCACACTACTAATGTTAGTAGTGTGTATATGCAAAATTTTGGCGCTCTAGCTCTTAAATTTAAGGGTTAAATCACGGAAAAAATTGGCGTGGGCTCCCGCACAATTTTCTCCGCCAGAGTAGTAAAGCCAGTGACTGAGGGCAGATATTAATAGCCTGGAGAGGGTCCACGGTTATTGACCCCCCCCTGGCTAAAAACATCTGCCCCTAGCCACCCCAGAAAAGGCACATCTGTAAGATGCGCCTATTCTGGCACTTGGCCACTCTCTTCCCATTCCCGTGTAGCGGTGGGATATGGGGTAATGAAGGGTTAATGCCACCTTGCTATTGTAAGGTAACATTAAGCCAGATTAATAATGGAGAGGTGTCAATTATGACACCTTTCCATTATTAATCCAATTGTATGAAAGAGTAAAAAAAAACCACAAACACATTATTAAAAAGTATTTTAACGAAATAAACACACCGTTTGTTTTAATATTTTATTGTACGCTCAATCCACTGGCTGAAGACCCTCGTTCTGTAACAAATAAAAAATAATAAACCATCAATATACATACCTTCTGTACATCTGTAACGTCCCACGTTGGAAATCCATCTGAAGGGGTTAAAATATTTTACAGCCAGGAGCTCTGCTAATGCAGCGCTGCTCGTAGCTGTATACCCCAGCGAATGAAGGTAATGTAGGTCAATGACCTGTAGTTACCTTCATTCGCGGTGATGCGCCCCCTGCTGGATGTCCCTAGAGCGTGGGAAAAGTTCCCAGGCTCGAGGTCATATGAGGACATCCAGCAGGGGGTGCATCACCGCGAATGAAGGTAACTATAGGTCATTGACCTACATTACCTTCATTCGCTGGGGTTTACAGCCACGAGCACAGCTGCATTAGCAGAGCTCCTGGCTGTAAAATATTTTAACCCCTTCAGATGGATTTACAACGTGGAACGTTACAGATCTATGGAAGGTATGCATATTGTTGGTTTATTATTTTTTATTTGTTACAGAGCGAGGGTCTTCAGCCAGTGGATTGAGCATACAATAAAATATTAAAACAACCTGTTTTTATTTCATTAAAATACTTTTTAATAATGTGTGTGCTTTTTTTTAACCATTTAATGCAAATGGATTAATAATGGATAGGTGTCAGAATTGACACCTCTCCATTATTAATCTGGCTTAATGTCACCTTACAATAGCAAGGTGACATTAACCCTTCATTACCCCATATCCCACCGCTACATGGGAATGGGAAGAGAATGGCCAAGTGCCAGAATAGGCACATCTTCCAGATGTGCCTTTTCTGGGGTGGCTGGGGGCAGATGTTTTTAGCCAGGGGGGGCCAAAAACCGTGGACCCTCTCTAGGCTATTAATATCTGCCCTCAGTCACTGGCTTTACTACTCTGGCGGAGAAAATTGCGTGGGAGCCCACGCCAATTTTTTCAGCGATTTAACCCTTAAATTGCCTTTAACCCTTAAATTTAATAGCTTTCAGCAATTTAAGGGTTAAATCGCTGAAAAAAAAAAATTGGCGTGGGCTCCCGCACAATTTTCTCCGCCAGAGTAGTAAAGCCAGTGACTGAGGGCAGATATTAATAGCCTAGAGAGGGTCCACGGTTTTTGGCCCCCCCTGGCTAAAAACATCTGCCCCCAGCCACCCCAGAAAAGGCAAGTACCCCTCAGCCCTGGTGGGCATTTCTCTTGTGGTCACAAGACCACCTATTCCTGGCGCCAGCACCAAAGAATCTTCACAGCGCACAGTGCGCACGATATGAGGGTTCACACATAATGACTGTAGACATATAGCATAAGATCTGACAACCCCTTTAAGGATAGGCCGCTACCATGGGCCACTGCTGTGTGCTTGCCCGCCAGGCTAAAATTTGCCAGCCTGGGGCTAATTATGCTCAGCTTGACCTCTGTGCAGTTGGGTGGCCAGTCAAATAAAAAACAGTCTAATATTCATAATTGCACAAGGAGAGGCAGTGTGGAGTTTTCCCAGTGCAGTTAATCAACATATTATGTTTCATATCAACAATGTAACGGACATTGTAACACACCCATAGACTTGCATTGTATGACGCATCGTGACGCATGTCAAAATTGGCATGCGTTTGCCACATTACATTTTTTATGACGGACCTTCAAACGCGGCTTGCTGCCATTGAAGGCTATTGCAAACGCAGCCAGACGCGAATCATGCAAAATTTCCAAATAAAACCATACATTTGAATTGCGTTAATGAGGGTGGCCCATGTGGTCATGTGACAGGAAATATGATTTCAGCCATTTTTAGGAGGAGAGACTCTGCAACACATTGTCAACACGCCAGCAGCACAGTGTGAGTGTCTTGCAAGTGATCAGAAGCAATGTAAGTACAATTCTATGTATTATATTATACTGTATATCTCTGTATACATCATTTTAGTGTGTAGTGCCCGTCAGATGTGTGTGTACTAAAAATGTATTGTTTTGTTTGTACACAGATGTCGGATAGTGAGGGAAGCAGCAGCATCAGCAGCAGTGTGTCTGCGGTATTCTCCTCCCAATCGGTAGGCTTTAACTTTAAAAAGCCTCAATAATGTTGTGTGTCACTCCAGTGTATTGAGTTAATCACGTGTAATCATGTTTTTATTGCAAATAGGAATATTCTGAGCCCGAACCTGCTAAGCCACCCCCAAGAAACAGGCAAAAGTTACGAAGGTACGTGCCACACATTTTGCGTAATTCACCCATAAATTTATTGATACAAGAATTGTAATTTTTTTTGTTTTTTTAACTACACCATAGGTTGTTGAACAAGGACACAAAAAAAAAACAGCCTCGCCGCCTCACCTACCAGCGGTAAATATCACGCTATTAATCTTCCTTTTTTACCCAAAAAAACAAAAAAAAATAGTTTCCCTTTTTTTTTTAATTAAAAAAACTAACCTACTAATCAAACATAATACAAAAAACATATATCTATACAACGTCTAAAACCCTGGTTAAAAAACTACTTACATATCACAACATAAACAAAACCCTACAAGGACAAGCAACCAAATAAAACTTTGCAAAATCATTTATGAAAAGTTAAAAGTTAAAAGTGGTTTAAAAAAGGGAAAAATGTAGGATAAAATGAATAATGAAATATTTTTTCCGATGAGATACTATTTCTATACAACCCAAAATGAACGTATACATTGTAATATTACGTTTTGTGTTTACATAGTACAAGCAGCCCGCCAAAAAAAAAAGGAACATTGTGGTTGACGAAGAGCCCTTGGATATACAGAACGAGATGCTTATCACTCTAGTGGAAGCCAATCCATCCATATGGGACAAAAGTGACAGCTCCCACCACGATATAATTAAAAACAGGAAGTTGTGGGATAAAATCATATGCCATTTTGACCCACGATATATGGAGAAGTCGGCATCCTCAGAGAAAAAAATTGGTAAATATTGAAATTAACTTGCGAAATGTAAAGATTGCAAGCTGTCAAAGATTTTTTTAATTTTTTTACTTTAAAGCCAATGCTGTCCATACCCGTTGGAGATCTATTAGAGATCGGTTTGTACAGGACTTCCGCAACAGCCAAAACACCCCCAGTGGATCTGGTGGCAAACAGGTCACCCCTTATGTGCATTATAAGCAACTGCTATTTCTACAAAAAAAGTTGTCACAGCGCTCGTAAGTAAAACGCTTCGGTGTGAGAGCCAAACTAGTATAAATTAAAATCATTAATTTTTTTTGTTATAGAACTATATGCAGTACCACTGCGCCTAGAGAGGAAGAGGAACTGGAGCCATCTCAACTGGAACAAAGGCAGCAGACAGGTGCTGAAGATGTGTCTGGCATGAGCGAGCCACGATCTATGGAGAGAAGTACTGTGGCTTCTGTTCAGTGCCCGTTTGCAAGCACAGGGTGGACGCAGGCGAGCATCCAAAAAAGATAAGGTTGATGGCATTATTGTAGATGGACTCCAACGGGTAGAGGATCTGTGTCGCAGTGAACACAGAGACCTGAGGCGGGAAATTACGGACTTGCCGTTGTATATGCAGCCAATGAGTGGAAGCTCCTGCTTTTGTCATATGTGCCTGTACTACAAAACATACTACCGCACAGAAATATGATGTTTAGGCAAAGATTGCATGACCTAGTCGACGAATTTTTGGCCCCTCAAGAACCCAGTTCCTCGAGACCAAGAACCATGGACATGCCGGCCTACAAACCACAATACAGAGGCCAGGGTGAACCGAGTATGGAACAGCAGAGGCAATGTAGCAGTCCATCATACAGTTGGGTAGACAATACACCCACGCAATATCACAGTCTATAATTACTGTTTACTTTCAACAACCTGTTGCAATTACTGCGTTTAAATGTTTTGGTTAAATTTTAGGTCACCCAAGTTTTTGGTGTATGTTTTTGTTCATCCCTATGGGATATCATATGTTAAAATGTCTACCAACACTGAGGTTGGAATATTTTCTAAGATTTTTAGTAAACTGTTATTATAAAATTTCATATTCTTGTATGACTTGAACTTTTTACACTAGATAAGGTTATATAAACTCAAGCAAATAAAAATTGCCCCACACATTTCACCAATATCAACAGGCTTCAACATTTTCACACGTGTATGTCTTGCCATGGAACAAGAACTTCATGTGTTAAGTAATTTGCAAATTGATCACAAATCCTCATTATTTCAACTCTAGACTGAACAGGAGTCGAATCTATGCTGATGGGGTTCGAATCACAGTCATCGGGGTCAACCACCTGGGGTTCATGCCTGGAAACAAAATTGTGCAGACAGATGCATGCCTTCACTACACGGTCCACATTTTCAGGTTGCAGTTGCATGCAAGTTAGTAATATGCTCCATTTCAAGGTCAAAATACCAAAGGCACACTCCACATAACGTCTTGGCCAGCTCAAGCGATAATTAAAAATGCGTCTTGTGGAGTTTAGACTACGGCTTGAGTATGGCTTTAGGCGATTGCGTCCGAGTTGGAACGCCTCATCCCCTACTCAAACATAGGGCAAACTTGGGCCTTCGGTCCCCGGAAGAGGTCGTGCTGAGGGTATGTTGAAGTTGTTATTGTACAAACATTTCCCCATGTTGGAGTCTCTGAATACTCTGGAATCGTTCGACCGTCCAAATGCACCAATATCCACAGCAACAAAACGGTATCTAGCATCCGCAATAGCCATCAATACAATAGAAAGTTATTTTTTGTAGTTGTAGTATAGAGATCCACTATGCGTTGGTTTCTGAATCCGAATGTGCTTGCCATCCATGGCACCAATGCAATTTGGGAAATTAGCCACAACCTCGAAATGTTTGGAAATCGCTAGCCACATTTCCGTTGTCGGGGTTCGTAGTACAAGTGGTTGCAAGTTGTTCCAAATGGCAACACAAGTTTCACGAACCAGTTGGCAAATGGTTGATTTCCCCAGTCTAAATTGAAAATGCAGTGATGCAAAAGATTCTCCAGTAGCCTGATATCTGTCAGCAATCACAAAGAAAAAAAAAATAATTGTTATGATTTTAAAGTACAACTAACAAAAAGGCAAGTTAAAATGGAATGCGACAATTGCCTAAATGTACATAATTATGCCCCACGATAAATTACATCTTGTCTTTGTCAATAGAAGAATGTTAAAAAAAAAGGATAATTACCTCAGAGTCACCACTAAACGTTGCTCCGCACAAATGCTTTCACGGAAAGTGCTGCGCTGATGATGTATCTCATCCTTCACATGCGAGAGAAGAACATCAAAGGTCTCAATGGACATCCGAAGAGAACGTTGAAATTTAAATGGATGATCCCGAAGCTGAACATACAGGGTGTGAAAGGCACCATGTGTATTCCGTAATAAATTCACTTCATGGATCCAATATCTCCTTTGAGAAATATGCTTTCTCTGCCAAAGTCGTAACTGCATCAAGCGAAATCTAACGAGCTCAGACACAAACATCTTGCTAGCAGAAGTTCACTCAATGCTTTCAAAAAGGAGAATGTGTATGCACCCACACCCGAGGCTAACAAAAGGAAAAAAAAAAACTTTATTGAGAGTGCCTGAAGGCAGATGAACGGATGATTCACGAACGGACATCAAAATTACATAAACGTAATCTCGTGGGTTAACGCAAGCGTTAACATGAAGCCAAATTTTCAACAAATTTGGCTCATTTCTGTACATGCGTTTAACGGATCTGTTTAACGGTATGTACGTAGCGCAATGTGAACCTAGCCAAAACCTTTCCTGAGGTGCCCAGTAAAGTTCCTTTTGCGTAGCTAATGACTTGACTCTCCTGGACCCCACAAAATAAATGCACTTTTTCTTTAGTTTGTTCCTAGTCGATTGCTTCTATTTCCTACACAGACACCCTCTCCAGTCTTTTCCAATTCAAAGAAGTAACACATCCCTTGCAGCTACATAAAGACCACAATATACAGTACATTTCCTGCTCTGCCACACGTCATTATCCCTGCGACCTGTGCTACCCTTGTACATATGAATTCTATAGAAAGAGTGTAGCTAAACTAAGAGTAAATCCTCATTCACTTCACAGGGGTTCTAATACAAAACACAGATAACAACCAGCATACTAAGAACTTAACTCCTGTTATAAATTGCACTCACAGTGAACCTCATATTAAACTTTTCTGCCACCTGTCTGATCCTCACAGGTCTAACAATATGTTTAAATCGCAAAAGAAAAAATTAAACAAAAGAAAAGTAAAGTAAACTAATAAGACAAAACAGCTGAATACATAAAGAAACCGCACAGGCCTGTTAGAAACTCTGCTGCATCTGGATGTACAGAGTTGAAATCAAGGCCTCACTAGGTTGCAAACTTACTCTTACCTCCCTGGTTGTAATTGTCCATTTTGACTCTTCTACCCATGGTTTGGCATATGAAGCTGAGAGAAGATGCTATTCTGCCTGTGTAAATAGGAACCAACACAGGGTGGTATGTATATTAGGGAGTATGAACTATGAACAATCCTACAAAATTTACTCCTATAGAATAAAATAATATAAAGTATAATTTTATTGAAACAAATAACAGTTACTAAAAACATAAAAAAGGAGAAGTTATGCTGAGAAATAGTCATTAGGTAAATATTATAACATATACTTTTTAGTTACACCCAAAAACACTTAAAACCAGTAAAATATACAAAAAGCAGCTTAGCCCCTTGACCCCCAAGGGTGGTTTGCACGTTAACCCTCCATCAGGAACAATGGATCTGACAGGCGCAGCTCTTCTACTTTCATTTCTCCCTTCTCACCAGATTTTCAGGAAACCCCCTCCCTCTAGATAGTCTCCTGGCTCTAGCTGCTGTGTGAAACCTGATACCACAGTTGGTCTGCAGAGCTTCAGGACGGAAGATATAGCTGTGCTGGCTTCTCAGGCTCATTGGACCCGAACACGTCACACTTTATAAGGTTGGTATGTAATGTTTTTAGTCATTACTATTGTTTATTTAGCTTGTTTTATGAATGGATAGAGAAAGGTTTGTGGATGTTTCATATAAATAAGGCAGATTTTCTTACAAATGAAAGTGTGCTTCTCAGGCACATTGTTCCCTAATGCATATTCTCTCTCTTGCTTCAGATTATCTTCTGAAATGGAGAAGAAAATGTATGATCTTTCAAAACCCCATCATGTTGAGGAAGTGAGAAACATGCTGTTAGATGATGATGATATGATAATGTAGACCCCACAAGGAATGAGGATTTTGAAGAAAGTGAGATTGATTCTCATGATGAGGTGGAAGTCTGAGAACTAAATTCTGAAACAGAGCAAGATGGTGACAGTGATGAGGAGGAAGAAGATATAGAATCTTATTATATGGGAAAAGATAAAAAAACCAAATGGAACAAGAATCCACCCATAAAAAAATGTATGGAACCTCATAACATTATCACTCACCTTCCTGCAGTTATGGGAACAGCATGTAATGCAAAAACTGCAGCTGAATGCTGGAATACTTTTTTCACAGATGACATTCTGGACTCTATTGTCATATACACTAATCAATATATAGACAATATAAAGCACAAGTTCATCTGTGACAGAATCCTGAAGCCCACGGATGAAATCGAACTGCGTGCATTTTTTGGATTATTATACCTTGCAGGAGCTTATAGGACAAATTGGTAAAGTTTGGAGGAACTTTGGGGTATAGAAAGTGACGGAATTGAAAAATTTTGCCTTGTTATGTCTCTAAAAAGATTCAAGATTCTAAATCGTTGCCTTCGGTTTGATGACAGAACTACCCGAACCGAACGTAAAACATATGACCGGCTTGCTCCAATTCGCGATGTATTCCAAAAATTTGTGGAAAACTGTAAGATAAACTATCGCCCTGGGGCAAATGTCACAATTGACGAAATGCTCCCTGGTCTTCGTGGCAGATGCGCATTTCGTCAATACATACCATCAAAACCTAGCAGATACGGAATAAAAATGTATGCCCTTGTTGATGCCAGTAAGACCTACACATACAACATTGAAATTTATGCAGGAAAACAGCCAGATGGTCCTTACTGTGTCAGCAACAAACCCACTGATGTTGTGAAAAGAATGTCTGAGCCCTTATTTGGATCAGGTCTCAATATAATTGCTGATAATTGGTTTTCAAATTATGATCTTATTGATTATCTAAAAACGCAGAAGCTGTCAAATGTCGGAAGTGTAAGAAAAAATAAAAAAGAATTGTCGCCACAGCTTGTTACTGTGACAGGGAGAAAACAGTACAGCAGTATGTTTGCATTCCATGATGGAAAGGTTTTGGTTTCCTATGTAACACGCGAAAAAAAAAATGTACTTCTTCTCTCAACGCTTCATAATGATGATGCCATCGATCCTAAATCTGAAGCACAACAAAAAACAGAAATTATTACATTTTGTAATGAAACCAAAGGGGGTGTTGATACAGCTGATCAGATGTGCTCAACTTTCAGCATCAGCAGAAACACCAAGTGCTGGCCAATGGTCATATTTTTCGCTATGCTAAATTTGGGTGGTATAAATTCACAAATCATTTACCTTGAAAACCAGTTTGAACCACTCCGTAGACGATTGTACCTGAAAAAATTGGCCCATGAACTAATGCTTGGAGAGCTACGTAGGAGAAGTATGAAAACCATCGGTATCCCTTCTGGCCTTCAAGTTAGGCTCAAAAGATTCCGCCCAGATATTGATACTGAAAATCCAACACCTGTACCACCTCCCAAAAGAAGGAGATGCACCACCTGCACCATGGAAAGCGGGAACAGGCGGCTTTCTAATTATGAAAGTCTCAAATGTCATCATGCAATCTGCCTGACACATGCAAAAATCTATTGCAATTCTTGCTCTTTGCTTTGCAAATGTGTTTTTTCTGGGGAACCTTCAGGATCTAATTCAGATTATTTCTGTGTGTAATATTATTCTAGGTGCCTAGAAAATGTTTTTGTGCCAAAATTTTCTCTTTTCTCTTTTTAATAACCGTTACTTGATATCATTGGGGGCTATTTGGTGGGAGTTTTGAAATTTGTGTATATCAAAGTTATTACTTTTATGTTGAGTAAATGGGTTTGTTTTGCACCTGATAATGTGTAGTCTCTTTTATTACATCCCTATGAAGGTCTATGATCACTTTTAGATCACTGAAATTGAGAAAATTAGATATTCTAGTCATTTTTTCTAGCCTGCGTTTGACAGGCACATTGTTCCATTACGAGTTAGTGCGAATATTGTTCCTGACGGAGGGTTAATGACCAGGCCAATTTTTACAATTATGACCACAGTCCGTTTATAAGGTTATAACTCTGGAATGCTTGCATAAATCCCGGTGATTCTGACATTGTTTTCTCGTGACATATTGTAATTCATGATAGTTGTAAAATTTCTTTGATATGGCTTGCATTTATTGGTGAAAGAAAACGGAAATTTTTTGAAAATATGTCACGCAAAATACTTAATAAATAACATTTCCCACATGTCTACTTTACATCAGCACAATTTTGGAACCAACATTTTTTTTGTTAGGAAGTTATAAGGGTTAAAAGTTGACCAGCTATTTCTCATTTTCACAACACCATTTTTTTTAGGGACCACATCACATTTGAAGTTACTTTGAAGGGTCTATATTTTAGAAAATACCCAAAAGTGACACCATTCTAAAAATTGTACCCCTCCAGGTGCTCAAAACCACATTGAAAAAGTTTATTAACCCTTCAGGTACTTCACAGGAATTTTTGGAATGTTTAAAAAAAAAAAAGAACATTTAACTTTATTCACAAAAAATTGACTTCATATCCAATTTGTTTTATTTTTCCAAGGGTAACAGGAAAAGTTCGTTCCCAAAAGTTGTGCAATTTATCCTGAGTACGCGGATACCTCATATGTGGGGGTAAACCACTGTTTGGGCGCATGGCAGAGCTCGGAAGGGAAGGAGCGCCGTTTGACTTTCCAATGCAAAATTGGCTGGAATTGAGATAGGACGCCATGTCGGGTTTGGAGAGCCCCTGATGTGCCTAAACAGTGGAAACCCCCCACCAGTGACACCATTTTGAGAATTAGACCCCCTAAGGAACTTAACTAGATGTGTAGTGAGCACTTTGAACCCCCAAGTCTTTCATAGAAGTTTATAATGTAGAGCCGTAAAAATAAAAAATCATATTTTTTCACAAAAATGATTTTTCACCCCCAATTTTTATTTTCCTTAGGGTAACAGGAGAAATTGGACCCCAACAGTTGTTGTGCAATTTGCTTTGAGTACGCTGATACTACATATGTGGGGGTAAACCAATGTTTGGGCGCATGGCAGAGCTCGGAAGGGAAGGAGCACCGTTTTACTTTTTCAATGCAGAATTGGCTGGAATTGAGATCGGATGCCATGTCACATTTGGAGAGCCCCTGATGTGCCTAAACAGTGGAAACCCCCCAATTCTAACTCCAACCCTAATCTGAACACACCCCTAACCCTAATCCCAACCCTAGCCATAACCCTAGCCACACATCTAACCGGAACACGCCCCTAACCCTAATCCCAACCCTAAACACACCCCTAACCCCAACACACCCCTAACCCTAATCCCAACCCTAACCATAACCTTAACCATACCCCTAAGACTGACACACCCCTTACCCTAATCCCAACTGTAAACATAATCCAAACCCTAACCCCATCTTTAGCCCCAACCCTAACCCTAACTTTAGCCCAAACCCTAACTCTAACTTTAGCCCTAACCCTAACTTTAGCCCCAAATCTAACCCTAACTTTAGCCCCAACCCTAACTCTAACTTTAGCCCCAACCTTAATATTGGCCCTAACCCTAATGGGAAAATGGAAATAAATACATGTTTTTAATTTTATAAATTTTCCCTAACTGAGGCTGGTTTCACATTGGCGTTTTTTCGGGTGCGTTTTTGCGGTAAAAAACGCAAAAAAACGCATGGTGAAAAAACGCATGTAAACGCGTGTAAACGCTGCGTTTTTTTGACGCATGCGTTTTTGCATGTGGTGAAAAAAATGCGGAGTTTTACCGCGTTTACATGCGTTTTTTCATGCGTTTGCGTTTTTTAAACGCATGCAGAAAAATGTGTGACAACTGCCAATCATCAAAATAAAGTAAAAAACCCACTATAAACAGAAATAGTTAGGGTTAGGGTTAGGGTTAGGGGTAGGGTTAGGGGTAGGGATCATAACCCTAACCCTAAAGGGATCCTACCCCTAACCCTACCCCTAACCCTACCCCTAACCCTAACCCTACCCCTAACCCTAACCCTAAGGTATCCTAACCCTAACCCTACCCCTAACCCTACCCCTAACCCTACCCCTAACCCTACCCCTAACCCTAACCCTAAGGGATCCTACCCCTAACCCTACCCCTAACCCTACCTCTAACCCTACCCCTAACCCTACCCCTAACCCTAACCATAAGGGATCCTAACCCTAACCCTACCCCTAACCCTAACCCTACCCCTAACCCTAACCATAAAGGGATTAGGGTTAGGGTTAGGATCCCTTAGGGTTAGGGGTAGGGTTAGGGTTAGGGGTAGGGTTAGGGGTAGGGTTAGGGTTAGGATCCCTTAGGGTTAGGGGTAAGGTTAGGGGTAGGGTTAGGGGTAGGGTTAGGTTCCCTTTATCACCTTTATGCTGGGGGGTGGCATATCAGTGTGTTTTCTGGTTTTTTAATAAAAAAACGCATGCGTTTTTTACCGCAAAAAACGCATGCACCAAAAAACGCATGCGTCCCCATTGACTCCAATGTATTTTTTGACCCAAAAAAACGCATGAAAACGCATGCGTTTTTTTTTGGTCCAAAAAACGCTTCTAAAAATACTACAAGTAGCATTTCAGAAAATGAACGCATGCAGTAAAAAAACGCATGCGTCCAAAAACGCGACCAAACGCGTACACAAAAAAACGCATGCGTTTTCAATGTTAAAGATAGGGAAAAAAAACGCATGCGTTTTTTTGAAA
The DNA here is from genome assembly GCF_032444005.1 of Ranitomeya imitator. Taxonomy (NCBI): domain Eukaryota; kingdom Metazoa; phylum Chordata; class Amphibia; order Anura; family Dendrobatidae; genus Ranitomeya; species Ranitomeya imitator. Next base: position 455,530,494 of record NC_091285.1, read on the forward strand.
AAAAACGCTGCAGACAAAAACGCAAGTGTGAAACCACCCTAAGGGGGTGATAAAGGGGGTTTGATTTACTGGGCATATTGGAAGATACAACTGAAATACTGGCAGACACAGCATGTGCGGATGGGGAGGACAGGCATACTGAGAAACGAGCACTGGTAACCTGAGAACTAGCAAGCATGCAGACAACTGACTAAATACATTGCTCATGCACCTCCCAACAGGTGGAGGTGCCTTAAATAGTGAGTGTTTCCCAGCCATTAGCCAGGGACGCTTTTCGACTAAGTACACAGTCCCTTTAAGAGACCAGGAGAGATCACGTGCCCTAAGCACAGTGCCTGGGGATCTGCCAGGCATGCGCAGACCCCGGAAAGAAGTAGCAGGAGGAGGACATGTAGAATGGCATCCCTGCCAAGGGTGGGGAGGATGGGAAGAGTGCAGGGATTCCAATGCTACAGTTTTAACTACTTTCATTTGGTGCTGGAGGGCATCCATCTTTGGACCTTTCAGAGCTATTTGACCTTGAAGCCAGCCATTGCATAGTCTTTTTACCACACCCGGACCATGCAATGTCTACCCTTGAAGTCTGCAGGATAATTATCTTTGATGCAAGAGTGGTGAACTGATTTGACACTTATTCTATTTTTTTGTATACATGTATGCATAGTAGAGATGAACGACTTTTACTTTTTTAGGATCGTGTCGGGTTTCGCAAAAGCCGAATTTTGACCGTCGGGTCAGGTGAAATCGGCCGATTATTGCGAAAAGTCGGGGGCCGACTGAAACACGAAACCAAATGCAAGTCAATGGGGAATCAAAGTCAGCAGTGAGTGGAGGACAGAAAAACACCTACAGTACCCATTTTAATGCCAAAAACATCAAATCGTATTACTGAAGCTTGTCAATCTTAATTTACTTTATAATAATAGTTAGGCATTGAAAACTGGGGGTCATTTGGCTAAAGTTGTGGGGGGGTAGGGCTGGCTCAAGATTTTCCTGGGCCAAGGAAACACGGAATATGTCAAGGTGGTGGAGCAGGGAGAGGTAAATATTTCAACTTTGCAACTGCTGTGATCCTGAGCAAGCAGTGGGGGCCCACTCGTTGGCATTGGCACTGGCACAGGGCCCCTCATAGTACGGCGGTGTGTTTGACGGCGGGTGGCGCCTCCCACCAGCATAGACACTTTTGCGTACTATGAGGGGCCCTGTGGCAGTGACGTCGCCAACGAGTATGCCCCCCCACCTGATGAAGGAACCTGCACTTTCATCTGCACCTTCCTCTTTGTCCCCGTGTAAGGTGGTATAGTATGCGGAAAGGGGAACCTGACTTTCAGCAGGGTCAGATTCTGGCTGTGTAGAGTGCAAGGGGAATGTAGTGGTCTGGGTCAATGTACCAGCAGACTCATCTAGCAGTGGCTGGCCAATGTGGAGGATGAGGAGGAAACACAGATATAGGCCCAAATAAGAAAGTAGGCTAAATGCAGTTCAAAATTGGTAACAGGATTAAACTGGCGGCATTGCTTTATTCAGTGGAGGACAACTGTAATGAGTGGCTGACACATTAAGTAGGCCCAAATAATAAAGTGGGCTAAATGTCTGCCAAAAAATTGTTCATAAATAAACAGGTGGCATAGCTAGGTACAGGGGTGGGCTCCTCTGCTGAGTAGCAGACAGTGGTAGTAGGCGCAAAGTCTTAACTGGTCTAAATGGAGGCCAGGGCCCCTGTATATTTTAACTATCATCTATCATTTCAACAAATTTGTATTGGCAGTGCCATTGAAAAATTTAACAGCACAGACTACACAGTGGTGGAGCAGGGAGAGGTAAGTATTACAAGTGGTAGAGCACTGTTCGAGCTGGGGGGAACACTCTCTCGTTAGCAGCGGTACTGGCACAGGGCCCCTCATATTACGACGGTGTGTCTGATGTTGGTTGTGCACTACCACCGTCAGAGACACTTCATTGTACTATGAGGGACCCTGTGCCAGTGCCGTCGCCCAAGAGTGGGCACACCCACCTGTCCAGGCAAACGGCACTCGCACGGTTGCTTGTGCCAAGTGGTGACCACGGATGTTATGAACTGGTGGTTTAGGAGCAACATGGGACGAGCTCTGAAGGAGGTGGTACCTGTACTGACCGCAGTTCCTAAGCTTAACACAACACTAGAAGTAGCCGTGGAATGTTCCTGTCACTCCCTAGACATCTTGTCACAGCCGGAGAACTAACTACCCCTAAAGATAGAAATAGGAAAGCTATCTTGCCTCAGAGAAAATCCCCAAAGGATAGACAGCCCCCCACAAATAATGACTGTGTGTGGAGAGGGAAATGACATACGTAGAATGAAACCAAGATGTAGCAAAGGAGGCCAGTCTAGATAGATAGAACAGGACAGAATACTGTGCGGTCAGTATTAAAAAAACTAGAAAAATCCACCACAGAGTTTACAAAAATCTCCACACCTGACTAAAGGTGTGGAGGGTAAATCTGCTTCCCAGAGCTTCCAGCTTAACTGAATAAATCCATACTGACAAGCTGGACAAAAAACATAGAATGTACAGAACAATTAAGTCCACAGCATGTGGACAGAAAAGAGCAAAGCAAGGACTTATCTTTGCTGAACTGGTCAGGATATCAGGGAAATCCAAGCAGAGATGTGAATCCAACCAGGAACCATTGACAAGTGGCACAAGCTGAAGAAAAAAACCAGGCTAAATAGCCGAGCAGAATAGACAATCAGTGGAAGCAGCTGCTAACTGCTAAATCCAAAGAGCAGCCATTCCACTTAAAACCACCGGAGGGAGCCCAAGAGCAGAACTCACAAAAGTGCCACTTAGAACCACCGGAGGGAGCCCAAGAGCGGAATTCACAACACACGGCCCTGTGGGGGTTGTCAGCCCATTTATGGAGGTATAAAAATGGTCTATGGTGGACATTCAGCATCTGCAAATGTAGGAATTGGAGCAGTCAGTAAGAGGAGGCCAAAAGCAAGACATTTTTCAGGCAAGCTACGTGTCAGCAGGGGAAGGTGGGGCAAAATTATTTGAAATCAATGATTGGTTCATTTTATTGAATGTTAGATGGTCAACATTTCGGGTAGCCAGACGTGTCCTTTTTTCGGTCAGTATTGAACCAGCAGCACTGAAGACTCTTTCTGATAGCACACTAGCAGCAGGGCAAGCGAGCTCCTGTAATGCATATTCTGCCAATTCAGGCCAGATGTCTATTTTAGATGCCCAGTAATCAAAGGGGAATGACCTGTGAGGGAGAACATCGATAAGGGAGGAAAAATAGTTTGTAACCATACTGGACAAATGCTGTCTCTTGTCACTTTGAATCGATGCAGCAGTATCTGTCGTGTCTGCGGTCATTGCGAAATCACTCCACAACCTGGTCATAAAACCCCTCTGTCCAACGCCACTTCGGATTTGTGCACCTCTAACACCTCTGCCATGTTGCCCCCTACAGCTCGTGTGAGAACTATCACCGCCGCTGTGTGCTGGGAATGCCTGAACCAAATGGTCTACTAGAGTTGCTTGTTTGGTAGCCAATATTTGCTCAAGGTTCTCATGACAATTTGAATCTCCCTTTATTGGGGAGGAGACTGCACCAAAACTCAGTCCAACAGAATAGCAAAATGGCCGACAGCACATGGGATAAGTGGATGCACGTCCTAGTTCCACTGGACCCCCATGGAAAGTGTACATACCAAGTAAACAATGAAGGACAGCATCCAATCCAGGTGAAAGTGTTCAAAAATGGATTCCTTTATTTGCCAAAGTGCAACGTTTCAACCCACATGGGTCTTTGTCAAGCATGCTTGACAAAGACCCATGTGGGTTGAAACCTTTGCACTTTGGCAAATAAAGGAATCCATTTTTGAACACTTTCACCTGGATTGGATGCTGTCCTTCATTGTTTACTTGGTATGCACCAAAACTCAGGCCCGGTGTATAACACTACACAATGTAACAACGTAATTCTGCCACTTAGATTGTGGAGTGTTATACACTGGGCCTGAGTTTTGGTGCAGTCTCCTACCAAAAAAATGGAGATTGTAATTATCACAAAGTGGATCTACGTCAGTTCTGTTAGTTTGTCGTATATCTTCCAGCCACGTTCTGCCACTTACATTGTGTTGTGTTATACACTGGGCCTGTGTTTTGGTGCAGTCTCCCCCCAAAAAAGTGAGATTCAAATTGTCACAAAGTGGATCTACGTCAGTTCTATTAGTTTGTCGAATATCTTCCATCCACGTTCTGCCACTTATATTGTGTAGTGTTATACACTGGGCCTGAGATTTGGTGCAGTCTCCCCCCAAAAAAAGGGAGATTCAAATTGTCACAAAGTGGATCTACTGTTGTGAATTCCGCTCTTGGGCTCCCTCCGGTGGTTGTAAGTGGCACTTTTGTGAGTTCTGCTCTTGGGCTCCCTCTTGTGGTTTCTAGTGGTATGGCTGCTCCTTGGAGTTAGCTGTCATCAGCTGTCTCCACTTATCGTCCGCTAATTAAGTCTGGCTCTTTCTTCAGCCTGTGCCACTTGTCAATGTTTCCTGGCTGGATTCATATCTCTGCTTGGATTCTCCTGGTTTCCTGACCAGTTCTGCAAAGATAAGTTCTGGCTTTGCTCATTTCAGTCCACATGTTGTGGACTTATTGTTCTGTGCATTCTATATTTGTCCAGCTTGTCAGTATGGATTTTTTCTGTTAGCTGGAAGCTCTGGGAAGCAGATTTACCCTCCACACCTTTAGTCAGGTGTTGAGATTTTGTAAACTCTGTGTAGATTGTTTTGTAGTTTTTATACTGACCGCACAGCATCCATTCCTGTCCTATCTATCAAGCTAGACTGGCCTCCTATGCTAAAATCTGATTTCATTTCTGCGTATGTTATTTTCCCATCCTCTCACCGTCAATATTTGTGGGGAGCTATCTTTCCTTTGGGGATTTTCTCTGAGGCAAGATAGGTTTCCTGTTTCCATCTTTAGGGGTCTAGGGAGCATCAGGTACCCCCCACGGCTATTTTTAGTTGCGCTGCTAGGTTCAAGGTTTGCGGTCAGTACAGATACCACCTCCTTCAGAGCTTGTCTCATGTTGTTCCTAAACCACCAGATCATAACAGTACAAGTGGCCAAAAATGAATTAAATGTATCTCAAAAGAAGGAAAAGAAAGTTCTGATCCATTTTTTTTTCTGTGCTTTGGTTTATCTTTTTTTTTTCCTCTAGATATCTGGGTGGTTCAGGATATATGTTTTGGCATGGATGTTCAGGGTTTGTTTTCTCGTGTGGATCAACTTGCTGCAAGAGTACAGAGTATCCAAGATTATGTTGTCCAGACTCCGGCTTTTGAGCCCAGAATTCCTACTCCTGATTTGTTTTTTGGGGACAGATCCAAGTTTTTGAACTTTAAAAATAACTGCAAATTGTTTTTTGCTTTGAAACCCCGTTCTTCTGGTGATCCCATTCAGCAGGTGAAAATCATCATATCCTTGCTGCGTGGTGACCCACAAGACTGGGCTTTTGCTGTTGAAACAGGGGATCCGGCATTATTGAATGTAGATGCATTTTTTCAAGCGCTGGGATTATTGTATGACGAACCTAATTCTGTGGATCATGCAGAAAAAACCCTGTTGGCCTTGTGTCAAGGTCAGGAAGCGGCAGAGTTATACTGCCAGAAATTTAGAAAATGGTCTGTGCTCACTAAATGGAATGAGGAGGCTCTGGCTGCTATTTTCAGAAAAGGTCTTTCTGAAACCCTTAAAGATGTTATGGTGGGCTTTCCAACGCCTGCCGGTTTGAGCGAATCTATGTCTCTAGCCATTCAGATTGATTGGCGTCTGCGCGAGCGCAAAGCTGTGCACCATATGGCAGTATCCTCTGAGCATAGTCCTGAACCTATGCAATGTGATAGGATTTTGACTAGAATAGAATGGCAGGAATTCAGACGTCAGAATAGGCTGTGTTTTTACTGTGGTGATTCGGCTCATGTTATCTCTGATTGCCCTAAGCGTACTAAGAGAGTCGCTAGGTCTGTTACCATTAGTACTATACAGCCTAAATTTCTCTTATCTGTGACCTGTATTTGCTCATTGTCGTCCTTTTCTGTCATGGCATTTGTGGATTCAGGCGCTGCCCTGAACTTAATGGACTTAGAATTCGCCAGGCGCTGTGGTTTTTCCTTGCAGCCTTTGCAAAGCCCTATTCCTTTGAGGGGCATTGATGCTACACCCTTGGCCAAGGATAAACCTCAGTACTGGACACAGATGACTATGTACATGGCTCCTGCACATCAGGAAGATTGCCGTTTTCTGGTGTTGCATAACCTGCATGATGTTGTTGTGCTGGAATTTCCATGGTTACAGGAACATAATCCGGTGCTGGATTGGAAAACTATGTCAGTGACTAGTTGGGGTTGTCAAGGGGTACATAGTGAAGTTCCTTTGATGTCAATTTCCTCTTCCCCCTCTTCTGAGGTCCCTGAGTTTTTGTCGGATTTCCAGGATGTATTTGATGAGCCCAAGTCCAGTTCCCTTCCTCCACATTGGGGCTGTGATTGTGCTATTAACTTGATTCCTGGTTGTAAGTTCCCTAAGGGCCGACTTTTCAATCTGTCTGTGCAAGAGCATGCCGCCATGCGGAGCTATGTTAAGGAGTCTTTGGAGAAAGGGAATATTCGGCCCTCTTCGTCACCATTGGGAGCGGGTTTCTTTTTTGTTGCTAAGAAGGATGGCTCCTTGAGACTCTGTATTGATTATCATCTTCTTAATAAGATCACGGTTAAATTCCAATACCCCTTGCCTTTGCTTACTGATTTGTTTGCACAGATTAAGGGGGCTAGTTGGTTTACTAAGATTGACCTCCGAGGGGCATATAATCTTGTTCGTATTAAACAGGGTGACGAATGGAAAACTGCATTTAATACGCCCGAAGGCCATTTTGAATACCTTGTGATGCCATTTGGGCTCTCTAATGCTCCATCTGTGTTCCAGTCTTTCATGCATGATATTTTCCGCAATTATCTTGATAAATTCATGGTCGTATATTTGGATGATATTTTGATTTTTTCCAATGATTGGGAGTCTCATGTGAAGCAGGTCAGGATGGTGTTCCAGATCCTTCGTGATATTGCTTTATTTGTGAAGGGGTCTAAGTGCCTATTCGGAGTTCAGAAGGTCTCTTTTTGGGGTTTTATTTTTTCTCCCTCGTCTATAGAAATGGATCCTGTTAAGGTCCAAGCTATTCATGACTGGATCCAACCCACATCTGTGAAGGGACTTCAAAAATGTTGGGGCTTTGCTAATTTCTATCACCGTTTCATTGCCAACTTTTCCAGTGTGGTTAAGCCCCTTACTGATTTGACGAAGAAAGGCGCTGATGTGACGAATTGGTCCTCTGAGGCTGTTGAGGCCTTTCAGGAGCTTAAACGCCGATTTACTTCTGCCCCTGTGTTGCGTCAACCGGATGTTTCTCTTCCTTTTCAGGTTGAGGTCGACGCTTCTGAGATTGGGGCAGGGGCCGTTTTGTCTCAGAGGGAGTCTGATGGTTCTTTGATGAAACCGTGTGCTTTTTTTTTACAGAAAGTTTTCGCCTGCGGAATGCAATTATGATGTCGGCAATCGGGAGTTGTTGGCTATGAAGTGGGCGTTTGAGGAGTGGCGACATTGGCTTGAGGGAGCTAAACACCGTGTTGTGGTCCTGACCGATCATAAGAATCTGATTTACCTCGAATCGGCCAAGCGGCTGAATCCTAGACAGGCTCGATGGTCCCTGTTTTTCTCCCGTTTTGATTTTGTGGTCTCGTATCTTCCGTGATCTAAGAATGTTAAGGCTGATGCCCTCTCTAGGAGTTTTTCGCCTGACTCTCCTGGAGTCCTGGAGCCGGTTGGCATTCTTAAGGAGGGGGTGATTCTTTCTGCTATCTCCCCTGATTTGCGGCGGGTGCTTCAGGAATTTCAGGCTGATAGGCCTGACCGCTGTCCAGTGGGGAAGCTGTTTGTTCCTGATAGATGGACAAGTAAGGTACTTTCTGAGGTTCATTGCTCAGTGTTGGCTGGTCATCCTGGGATTTTTGGTACCAGAGATTTGGTTGCTAGGTCCTTTTGGTGGCCTTCCTTGTCTCGCGAAGTGCGTGCTTTTGTGCAGTCCTGTGGGACTTGCGCCCGGGCCAAGTCTTGCTGTTCCCGCGCTAGTGGGTTGCTTTTGCCTTTGCCGGTCCCTGAGAGGCCCTGGACGCATATTTCCATGGATTTTATTTCGAATCTTCCTGTTTCCCAGAAGATGTCTGTTATCTGGGATGTTTGTGACCGGTTCTCTAAAATGGTCCATCTGGTACCTTTGCCTAAGTTGCCTTCTTCCTCAGATCTGGTTCCATTGTTTTTTCAGCATATGGTTCGTTTGCATGGCATTCCAGAGAATATTGTGTATGACAGAGGTTCTCAGTTTGTCTCTAGATTTTGGCGGGCCTTTTGTGCTAGGATGGGCATTGATTTATCTTTTTCTTTGGCGTTTCATCCTCAGACTAATGGCCAAACTGAGCGAACTAATCAGACCTTGGAGACCTATTTGAGATGCTTTGAGTCTGCTGATCAGGATGATGGGGTGTCTTTCTTGCCGTTGGCCGAGTTTGCACTTAATAATCGGGCTAGTTCGGCTACTTTGGTTTCACCTTTCTTTTGTAATTTTGGTTTTCATCCTCGTTTTTCTTCTGGTTGAGCCTTCTGATTGTCCTGGTGTTGATTCTGTGGTGGACAGGCTGCAGCAGATTTGGACTCATGTGGTGGACAATTTGACGTTGTCTCAGGAAAGGGCTCAACGTTTTGCTAACCGCCGTCGGTGTGTTGGTCCCCGGCTTCGTGTGGGGGATTTGGTTTGGTTGTCTTCTCGTCATGTTCCTATGAAGGTTTCTTCTCATAAGTTTAAGCCTCGGTTTATTGGTCCTTATAAAATTTCTAAAATTATTAATCCGGTGTCTTTTCGTTTGGATCTTCCTGCCTCTTTTGCCATTCATGATGTTTTCCATAGATCTTTGTTGCGGAGATATGTGGTGCCCGTTGTTCCCTCGGTTGACCCTCCTGCCCCGGTGTTGGTTGAGGGAGAGTTGGAATATGAGGTTGAGAAGATTTTGGACTCTTGTTTTTCGAGGCGGAGGCTTCAGTATCTTGTCAAGTGGAAGGGTTATGGCCAGGAGCATAATTCTTGGGTTGTTGCCTCCGATGTCCATGCTACCGATTTGGTTTGTGCTTTTCACTTGGCTCGTCCTGATTGGCCTGGGGGCTCTGGTGAGGATTCGGTGACCCCTCCTCAAGGGGGGGTACTGTTGTGAATTCCGCTCTTGGGCTCCCTCCGGTGGTTGTAAGTGGCACTTTTGTGAGTTCTGCTCTTGGGCTCCCTTTTGTGGTTTCTAGTGGTATGGCTGCTCCTTGGAGTCAGCTGCCTCCACTTATCATCCGCTATTTAAGTCTGGCTCTTTCTTCAGCCTGTGCCACTTGTCAATGTTTCCTGGCTGGATTAACATCTCTGCTTGGATTCTCCTGGTTTCCTGACCAGTTCTGCAAAGATAAGTTCTGGCTTTGCTCATTTCAGTCCACATGTTGTGGACTTATTGTTCTGTGCATTCTATATTTGTCCAGCTTGTCAGTATGGATTTTTTCTGTTAGCTGTAAGCTCTGGGAAGCAGATTTACCCTCCACACCTTTAGTCAGGTGTGGAGATTTTGTAAACTCTGTGTGGATTGTTTTGTAGTTTTTATACTGACCGCACAGTATCCTTTCCTGTCCTATCTATCAAGCTAGACTGGCCTCCTATGCTAAAATCTGATTTAATTTCTGCGTATGTTATTTTCCCATCCTCTCACCGTCAATATTTGTGGGGGGCTATCATTCCTTTGGGGATTTTCTCTGAGGCAAGATAGGTTTCCTGTTTCCATCTTTAGGGGAAGTTAGATCTTAGGCTGTGCCGAGGGGTCTAGGGAGCGTCAGGTACCCCCCACGGCTATTTTTAGTTGCGCTGCTAGGTTCAGGGTTTGCGGTCAGTACAGATGCCACCTCCTTCAGAGCTTGTCTCATGTTGTTCCTAAACCACCAGATCATAACAATCTATGTTAGTTCTGTTAGTTTGTCGTATATCAGCCAGCCACGTTCTGCCACTTACATTGTGTAGTGTTAGACACTGGGCCTGAGTTTTGGTGCAGTCTCCTCCCCAAAAAAGGGAGATTCAAATTGTCACAAAGTAGATCTATGTCAGTTTGGTTAGTTTGCCGTATATCTTCCAGCCACATTCCGCCACTTACATTGTGTAGTGTTATACACTGGGCCTGAGTTTTCGTGCAGTCTCCCCCCAAAAACGGGAGATTCAAATTGTCACAAAGTGGATCTACGTCAGTTCTGTTAGTTTGTCGTATATCAGCCAGCCACGTTCTGGTAGTAGTGGGAAAAACAAAATAGCACCTAAGACTCGAGGTGTTGAACCTTTATCATCGTCTGGCTACACAAGGCCTCGAAGGCTCCCTTATCTGGGAGTAAGAAAACCGCTTTTTAAAGGGTATGTGCACACGTCAGGATTTCTTGCAGAAATTTTCTGAAGAAAACCGGAAATTTTCTGCAAGAAATCCGCATTTTTTTTTGCTTTTTTTTCCTGGTTTTTTCACGTTTTTTTTTAGCATTTTGCAAGCGAAATTAGCTTGCAGAATGTTAAAGTTTTCCAAGCGATCTGTAGCATCGCTTGGAAAACTGACTGACAGGTTGGTCACACTTGTCAAACATAGTGTTTGACAAGTGTGACCAACTTTTTACTATTGATGCTGCCTATGCAGCATCAATAGTAAAAGATAGTATGTTTAAAAATAATTAAAAAAATAAAAAAAAGGTTATACTTACCTGCAGACAGCCGATCTCCTCAGCGGCATCCGTTCCTGTAGATGGTGTGTGTGTGCAGGACCTTCGATGACGTCGCATTCACATGACCAATCATAAGACAGCAACGTCATCGCAGGTCCTTCACACAGAGCATCTATAGGAATGGAAGAGAGAGCATGCACCGATGAGAGGCGGGAGGACTCCGGGGCCATCAGAGGGTGAGTATATCACTATTTTTTATTTTAATTCTTTTTTTTTACCAATTATATGGTGCCCAGTCTGTGGAGGAGAGTCTCCTCTCCTCCACCCTGGGTACCAACCGCACATAATCTGCTTACTTCCCACATGGTGTGCACAGCCCCATGCGGAAAGTAAACAGATCAATGCATTCCTAGGTGTGCGGAATCCCCGCAATTCCGCAAATTTAATAAACATGTTGCTTTTTTTTGCAATGCGATTTTTTCACGGAAAAAAAAAGCAACATTTGCACAAGAAATGCGGAATACACTTTAAATAATAGGAGGCATATGTAAGCATTTTTTTTCGCGTTTTCATCACGTTTTTATAGCGAAAAAAACACAAAAAAAACACGAAAAATACTGAACGTGTGCACATGGCCTTAAAGTCGGAGCAGCAGGAAAAAGTTTTGGCTTTCCTTGTTGACTCAGCCTCCAGCTCTTTCTCCTCCTCTTCAGAAAGTTCAAAATATAAAAGCAGAGAGTCGTCAGTGGATGCTCCTGGTCAGGAACAATTTAATTCCTTGTGTCCTTCACCCACACCAAAAGTGAAGGATGTGGCAGGCGACACTACAGTTTACTCCATGGAGCACTTGACACATACCGTGCCTGAGTTAGAAAGAGAAATTGTTAACAGCCCATTACAAGGTGAATCGGACATGGAGTGTACTGATGCACAGCCACAGCTAAATTATTATGCTGTTCCATTGACTCAGATCACTACATTGCCCTCGTAGTGTACTAAGCCAGAATCTGACCCTGATAAGACTATGGTGCCCCGTCCCGAACTCTATAGCACCTTACACGGTGACACAGAGGAAGGTGCACATGACATTGAAGAGGAGGTGATAGATGACCCAGTTGTTAACCCACATTGGCAGCCATTGGGGGAAGAGGGTGCCACTTCCAGTAGCTCAGAAGCGGAGGAGGATGATCCGCAGCAGCCATCTACATCGCAACAGCTTTCATCTGTCTGGCCAAAAACGTTTGTCAAAAACAAAAACAGTTTTAGGACAGCGTGGCCATCCGGTAAAAGTAGCATAGCGTGCAATGCCTGAAAAGGTATTCCATAGTAGTAAGAGTGTAGTGTGGCAATATTTTAACCAAGATCCGAATGATCAGTGCAAAGTTATCTGTAAGAAATGCTCAAAGACCTTTAGCAGAGGGAAGAATCTCCAAAATTTAAATACAACGTGCATGCTTAGAGACTTATTCAGCATGCACTTGCAAGCCTGGACTAACTACCAAACGTCCCATACCGTTGGTGCACCTGCTCAGAATGAAGGTAGTCAGCAACGCTACATTGCTTCCCTCACTGTAAACCCACCGGTTAGGATACCACCAGCAGCAAATGTGGAGGTATCGTCGCAAGGCCAAAGCAGTCAGGGAATCACAAGGTTCTTGGTAGGAAACACTGTATGTAGGTCAACATCAAGAATACCATCACCAACCCTCTCTCAATCTGCTATGTCCACCACCACCCCTGCTAGTTCCACCATGTGCAGCTCTCCAGTCCAGCTCACCCTACAAGAGACTCTTGTTAGGAAAAGAAAGTACTTATCCTCTCATCGGCATACACAGGATTTGAATGCCCACATTGCTAGGCTATTCTTGTTAGAGATGATGCTCTACCGGTTGGTTGAAATCGAAGCTTTCAAAGACCTGATGGCCTATGCAGTACCACCCTATGACCTACCCAGTCGGCACTTCTTTGCGAGAAAAGCCATCCCAGCCCTCCATCAGCATGTCAAAGACCGCATTGTCCATGCAGTGAGCCCTGATGGCCTACGCAGTACCACGCTATGACCTACCCAGTCAACACTTCTTTGCGAGAAAAGCCATCCCAGCCCTCCACCAGCATGTCAAAGACTGCATTGTCCATGCACTCAGACAATCATTCAGTGGAAAGGTGCACCTCACAACAGATGCATGGACCAGTAGGCATGGCCAGGGATATTACGTGTCTATCAGAGCGCACTGGGTTAATGAGGTGGATGCAGGGTCCACAGGGGACAGCCATAGTGGGACAGTTCTGCCTAGCCCATGGTCTAGGAAACAGTTGGCTGTAGGCATTCACCACCCCTCCTCATTCTTCTCCTCCTCCAGAAGCGAAACCTCATCCACAGAGCGCAGTCACACGACCACTCCATCCGCAGCTGCCAGTGTTGCACACGAGGTGTCCCATTATGGAACAGCTAGTGGTAAGCGTCAGCAGGCTGTGTTAGAAATGAAGTGTTTGGGCGACAACAGACACACCGTGGAAGTACTGGCCGAGTACTTGCAGCAAGAAACTCAAACATGGCTGGGCAGTGTACTGTTGTGATAGGCAATTCAGTATCACAATGGACATAGCGGTCAGAGCACATACAGTGATCTGACAATAACCCAAAATAATAGAACGAGCTCTGAGACGTGGGAACTCTGCAGACCGCAATCCCTAATCCTCTCCAAACAACACTAGAGGCAGCCGTGGATTGCGCCTAACTCTGCCTATGCAACTCGGCACAGCCTGAGAATCTAACTAGCCTGAAGATAGAAAATAAGCCTACCTTGCCTCAGAGAAATACACCAAAGGAAAAGGCAGCCCCCCAAATATAATGACTGTGAGTTAAGATGAAAAGACAAACGTAGGGATGAAATAGATTCAGCAAAGTGAGGCCCGACTTTCTTAACAGAGCGAGGATAGGAAAGATAACTTTGCGGTCTACACAAAACCCTAAATAAAACCACGCAAAGGGGGCAAAAAGACCCTCCGTACCGAACTAACGGCACGGAGGTACACCCTTTGTGTCCCAGAGCTTCCAGCAAAACAATTAGACAAGCTGGACAGAAAAAATTGCAAACAAATAGCAAAGAAGAACTTAGCTATGCAGAGCAGCAGGCCACAGGAATGATCCAGGGAAAAACAAGTCCAACACTGGAACATTGACAGGAAGCATGAATCAAAGCATTAAGTGGAGTTAAGTAGAGAAGCACCTAACGACCTCACCAGATCACCTGAGGGAGGAAACTCAGAAGCCGCAGTACCACTTTCCTCTCCTGAAATTTAACAGTGATCTTATTAAGAAGGCGGTAATCTATACAAGGTCTCAGCGAACCATCCTTCTTGGCTACAAAAAAGAACCCTGCTCCTAATGGCGACGATGACGGGCGAATATGCCCCTTCTCCAGGGATTCCTTCACATAACTGCACATAGCGGTGTGCTCAGGCACGGATAAATTAAACAGTCGACCTTTTGGGAATTTACTACCAGGAATCAAATTGATAGCACAATCACAATCCCTATGCGGAGGTAGGGCATCGGACTTGGGCTCATCAAATACATCCCGGTAATCAGACAAGAACTCTGGAACCTCAGAAGGGGTGGATGACGAAATTGACAGAAATGGAACATCACCATGTACCCCCTGACAACCCCAGCTGGACACCGACATGGATTTCCAATCCAATACTGGATTATGGGCTTGTAGCCATGGCAACCCCAACACGACCACATCATGCAGATTATGCAACACCAGAAAGCGAATAACCTCCTGATGTGCAGGAGCCATGCACATGGTCAGCTGGGTCCAGTATTGAGGCTTATTCTTGGCCAAAGGCGTAGCATCAATTCCTCTCAATGGAATAGGACACTGCAAGGGCTCCAAGAAAAACCCACAACGCTTAGCATATTCCAAGTCCATCAAATTCAGGGCAGCGCCTGAATCCACAAACGCCATGACAGAATACGATGACAAAGAGCAGATCAAGGTAACGGACAGAAGAAATTTTGACTGTACTGTACCAATGGTGGCAGATCTAGCGAATCGCTTATTGCACTTAGGACAATCAGAGAAAGCATGAGTGGAATCACCACAGTAGAAACACAGCCCATTAAGACATCTGTGTTCTTGCCGCTTAACTCTGGTCATAGTCCTATCGCACTGCATAGGCTCAGGTTTAATCTCAGGTAATACCGCCAAATGGTGCACAGATTTACGCTCGCGCAAGCGTCGACCGATCTGAATGGCCAAAGACATAGACTCATTCAAACCAGCAGGCATAGGAAATCCCACCATGACATCCTTAAGGGCTTCATAGAGACCCTTTCTGAATATAGCTGCCAGCGCAGATTCATTCCATTGAGTGAGCACGGACCACTTTCTAAATTTCTGGCAATATACCTCTATCTCATCCTGAGCCTGACAAAGAGCCAGCAAATTTTTTTCTGCCTGATCCACTGAATTAGGCTCATCGTACAGCAATCCAAGCGCCAGGAAAAACGCATTGATATTACTTAATGCAGGATCTCCTGACGCAAGAGAAAATGCCCAGTCCTGAGGGTCGCCACGCAAAAAAGAAATGACGATCCTAACCTGTTGAACTGGGTCACCAGAGGAGCGAGGTTTCAAAGCCAGAAATAGTTTACAATTATTTTTGAAACTCAGAAATTTAGTTCTATCTCCAAAAAACAAATCTGGAATAGGAATTCTCGGTTCTAACAAAGAATTCTGAACCACAAAATCTTGAATATTTTGAACTCTTGTCGTGAGCTGATCCACACATGAAGACAGACCTTTAATGTCGATTGCTACACCTGTGTCCTGAACCACCCAAATGTCTAGGGGAAAAAAAAGGCAAAACACAGTGCAAAGAAAAAAAAATGGTCTCAGAACTTCTTTTTTCCCTCTATTGAGAATCATTAGCACTTCAGGCTTCCTGTACTGTTGTGATAGGCAATTCAGTATCACAATGGACATAGCGTCAGAGCACAAACAGTGATCTGACAATAACCCAAAATAATAGAACGAGCTCTGAGACGTGGGAACTCTGCAGACCGCAATCCCTAATCCTCTCCAAACAACACTAGAGGCAGCCGTGGATTGCGCCTAACTCTGCCTATGCAACTCGGCACAGCCTGAGAAACTAACTAGCCTGAAGATAGAAAATAAGCCTACCTTGCCTCAGAGAAATACCCCAAAGGAAAGGGCAGCCCCCCACATATAATGACTGTGAGTTAAGATGAAAAGACAAACGTAGGGATGAAATAGATTCAGCAAAGTGAGGCCCGACTTTCTTAACAGAGCGAGGATAGGAAAGATAACTTTGCGGTCTACACAAAACCGTAAATAAAACCACGTAAAGGGGGCAAAAAGCCCCTCCGTACCGAACTAACGGCACGGAGGTACACCCTTTGCGTCCCAGAGCTTCCAGCAAAACAATTAGACAAGCTGGACAGAAAAAATAGCAAACAAATAGCAAAGAAGAACTTAGCTATGCAGAGCAGCAGGCCACAGGAATGATCCAGGGAAAAACAAGTCCAACACTGGAACATTGACAGGAAGCATGGATCAAAGCATTAGGTGGAGTTAAGTAGAGAAGCACCTAACGACCTCACCAGATCACCTGAGGGAGGAAACTCAGAAGCCGCAGTACCACTTTCCTCCACAAACGGAAGCTCCCAGAGAGAATCAGCCGAAGTACCACTTGTGACCACAGGAGGGAGCTCTGCCACAGAATTCACAACAGTGTACATCTTGAGGCAGGCAAAGTAGTCAGTGATAACGGAAGGAATTTTATGGCTGCCATAGCCCTTTCAGAACTGAAACACATACCTTGACTGGCTCACACCTTGAACCTGGTGGTGCAGTGTTTCCTGAAAAATTATCCGGGGTTACCAGCCCTGCTCCTGAAGGAGCGAAGACTTTGCTCGCACATCCGCCGGTCGCCCGTACACTCCAGCCATATGCTGAATCTTCCCCAGCACCGCCTAATAATCGACGTTGCAACAAGGTGAAACTCCACACTGCAAATGCTTCAGAGGATGTGCGAACAGAGGCGTGCTGTAATTTATTTGTGGGAGGATACACATACATGGGCAGGCACTTGGATGGCAGACATGGAGTTGTCTGGTGTGCAGTAGTCGAAGCTACAAGACCTCTGTCAAGTCCTTCAGTGTTTTGAGGAATGCACATGGCTGGTAAGTTCAGACGACACCATCATAAGCATGAGCATCCCACTAATGCATCTGCTGATGCAAAGTATGAAGCACATTAAGGAGCAGGCATCTGCAGCCGAGGAGGAGGGAAGCCTTGATCACAGTCAGCCATTGTCTGCTCAGGGAACTCTCCTGGATGAGGTGGCGGATGAAGAGGAGGAGGAGGATGATGGGGATGAATATTTATGGGAGGAGGTAGCTTCTCATGGGGCAATAGAAACTGGTGGCGTTGCAAGGTCAGGTACAGGGTTTTTGCGGGACACAAGTGATGTTGATTTGCAAGAAAGTACTCCTCAACCCAGCACAAGCAGTGAATTGACACCTGGAACATTGGCCCACATGGCTGAGTATGCCTTGCGTATCCTAAAAAGGGACCCCCGCATTATTAAAATGATGACCGATGACGATTACTGGTTGGCCTGCCTCCTGGATCCACGATATAAAGGAAAATGTCAAAATATCATGCCACATGAGAACCTTGAGCAAATATTGGCTGCCAAACAAGCAACTCTTGTAGACCGTTTGGTTCAGGCATTCCCAGCACACAGCGGCGGTTATGGTTCTCACACGAGCTGTAGGGGGCAACATGGCAGAAGTGTTAGAGGTGCACAAATCCGAAGTGGCGTTGGACAGAGGGGTTTTATGACAAGGTTGTGGAGTGATTTCGCAATGACCGCAGACACGACAGGTACTGCTGCATCGATTCAAAGTGAGAGGAGACAGCATTTGTCCAGTATGATTACGAACTATTTTTCCTCCCTTATCGATGTTCTCCCTCACAGGTCATTCTTCTTTGATTACTGGGCATCTAAAAAAGACACCTGGTCTGAATTGGCAGAATATGCATTACAGGAGCTCGCTTGCCCTGCTGCTAGTGTGCTATCAGAAAGAGTCTTCAGTGCTGCTGGATCAATACTGACTGAAAAAAGGACACGTCTGGCTACCCGAAATGTTGATGATCTAACCTTCATTAAAATGAACCAATCATGGATTTCAAATTATTTTGCCCCACCTTCCCCTGCTGACACGGAGCTTGCCTGAAAAATGTCTTGCTTTTGGCCTCGTCTTACTGACTGCTCCAATTCCTCCATTTGCAGCTGCTGAATGTCCACTATAGGCCATTTTTATACTTTCCTAAATGGGCTGACTCCCCCACAGGGCAGTGGTAACCACTTGGCGCAAGCACCCGTGCTAGTGCCGTTTGTCTGGACAGGTGGGTGTGCCCACTCTTGGGCGAAGGCACTGGCACAGGGTCCCTCATAGTACAATGAAGTGTCTCTGACGGTGGTGGAGCACAACCAACGTCAGACACATCATTGTAATATGAGGGACCCTGTGCCAGTACCACCGCAAACGAGAGAGTGTTCCCCCCAGCTCGAACAGTGCTCTACAACTTGCAATGCTTACCACTTCCTGCTCCACCACTGTGTATTCTGTGCTGTTAAATCGTTCAATGGCACTGCCAATACAAATTTGTTGAAATGATAGATGATAGTTAAAATATATAGGGGCCCTGGCCTCTATTTAGACCAATTAATACTTTGCGCCTACTACCACTGTCTGCTACTCAGCAGAGGAGCCCAACCCTGTACCTAGCTATGCCACCTGTTTATTTATGAACAATTTTTTGGCAGACATTTAGCCACTTTATTATTTGGGCCTACTAACTGTGTCAGCCACTCATTACAGTTGTCCTCCACTGAATAAAGCAATGCCGCCTTTTTAGTCCTGTTACCAATTTTGAACTGCATTTAGGCTACTTACTTGTTTGGGCCTACTAACTGTGTCAGCCTCTTATTACAGTTGTCCTCCGCTGAACAAAGCAATGCCGCCTTTTTAGTCCTGTTACCAAATTTGAACTGCATTTAGCCTACTTAATTATTTGGACCTTGTACGATTGCTCTCACTAAGTGTATTGGGGGACACTCGCTTGGCACGGGATTAACGTAGTCAGGCACGATTTTTTGCTTAAACACAGTCTATACGGTGTTAGGACTGGCGGAACGCACCAAGACAGATGATATAGATGCGTTCGCAGTCCGGGGTCCACCGTGCAGGTGAAAACCTGCTGCTAGCAATTTGCAGACTATATGGCGGTACACTAAAGTATACACGCGTGGGTTAACCTCACCCAGCGTGAAAGAAGCAATCCTGTTGAGTCACAGGACCGCGGTACCGCACCTAAAGCACGAGCAAGTAGTCAGTGAACTCAACCACAACTAGGATTGAAGTCCGATTAGACCCTTGCTGGCACAACACCGCAACTGGGTGTGTAAGGAAACTGAACAACAATATTAAGGCACAAGAGTGCATGCGGTGCCGCACTGACGAACGCCACTAACCACCCAGGCTTGGGTAAGGAAAGCACAGAGGAAGTGCACGGCGCCGTACTGGCGGTCACAGCAACTGGACGCTGTAATGTGTGATTAGTGCTGTAGGATAAGTCGGGCGCTAGATAGCAACCATACACCTTCCGCGAACAGACATTCAATAGGGTAGGGGTATCCAAGGACCACTTGCACTCACAACATACACACATTAGCAATTGTAAGACAATACTAGCGCATGGCCGTGCGGTCATGCGCAGTTTATATAGCTGCAGCACAGGAAGTGGCCACAGCACCTTTGCCCTTCCAAGACCTGCCAAGAGGACCAATGGAATGTGCTGCAGAGCCTGAGCACATGACCCTCGATCTCCAACGGGATATCTTACCCTGGGCATGCTCAGTACGTGCAGACAAGGACTTAGTCCCAGAGAAGTCCGCTCGCTGCTGACCAGCACTGACTTTAATGGCAGAGACTGGAGAAGCAGCAGTAACTCTCAGAACAGAGTGAGAATGAGCAAGACGCTGGGACCGACGTCTTTGCTGAGCAGACTCCTCTGCGGCTGGACAAGAATGGGAGACCGCAGCGGAGGTGGCTCGAGATTCCCCCTGTGCAGAAGCGGGAACTCGACCCTTTAACATTACCCCCCCTCCTTGGGCCTCGCTACGTTCGAAGGCAGCAATGAGCTGCGGAGCCCGAATGTGCTCAGCAGGCTCCCAGGATCTATCCTCAGGACCGTAACCCCTCCAGTCCACCAAATAAAATTTTTTGCCACGAACCACCTTGTACCCCAAGATAGCGTTCACCTCGTAATCGTCCGTAGACGAACCCGACGTCCCAATAGATGACTCAGAAAACCGGGACATGTAGACGGGCTTAAGGAGGGACACATGAAAGGTGTCGGTGATACCTAGGCGTGGAGGAAGGGCCAGACGGTAAACCACAGGATTAACCTGTTCGAGGACCTTAAAAGGACCTAAGTAGCGAGGTGCAAACTTGGTAGACTCAACTCGCAGCCTGATGTTACGGGCGGAGAGCCACACTAAGTCGCCAGGAGCAAAGGTTGGAGCGGGGCGCCGATGTGCGCCGGCGGAGGACCTCATTCTCTCCTTGGAAGCCTGAATGGCATCCTGAGTGCGATCCCAAATGTCCCGTGCCTCCACAGCCCAGTCTGCCACCCTGGAATCGGCGGAAGACACGGGCATGGGCACAGGTACCCGCGGATGCTGACCATAGTTAAGGAGGAATGGAGTCTGTCCAGTGGAATCAGCGACAGCATTGTTAAGAGCAAACTCCGCCCATGGTAGCAAAGATGCCCAGTCATCCTGCTTAGCAGAAACAAAATGTCGCAGATATGTGACCAAGGTCTGGTTGGCTCTCTCTACCAACCCATTCGTCTCGGGATGATAAGCCGAAGAGAGATTCAACTCGATACTGAGGAGACGACAAAGCTCTCTCCAGAACGGAGACGCAAACTGGGGACCTCGGTCACTGACAATTTTGTCTGGCATACCGTGAAGACGAAAGATGTGTTTGACAAACAATGCTGCCAAGGCCCGTGCAGAAGGTAACCGGGGAAACGGCACCAAATGCACCATTTTAGAAAAATGGTCGGTGATTACCCAAATAATGGTACAGCCACGAGACTTGGGCAGACCCACAACAAAATCCATCCCGACCATCTCCCAGGGCCTGTCTGCCACCGGCAGAGGGTATAACAAACCAGCTGGCCATTGTCGGTAAGACTTATTCTTGGCACAAGAGACACATGCCTGAACGTAGTCTCCGACGTCACGAACCATATGTGGCCACCAGTACATTCTCGCCAGTAACTCAGATGTCCTTTTTGCCCCAAAGTGTCCACCCACTCTGGACGAATGAGCCCAAGAGAGAACCTCCGAACGCAAATTGATGGGAACAAAAGTCTTGCCCGGGGGCACAGACTCCAGCGAAACCGGAGCTACAGTTCTCAGACTCTCCAAAGGGACAATGAGCCGAGGCTCGTCCTCCTCCTCCTCAGCTGACACGAAGGAGCGAGAGAGAGCGTCAGCACGAATGTTCTTCTCCCCGGCGAGATAATGTAGGGTAAAGTGGAACCGGGAGAAAAACAAGGACCATCTAGCCTGACGAGAATTCAGCCGCTGGGCTGTTTGTAAATAGACCAAATTCTTGTGATCCGTGAAAACTTGGAATGGGAACCGAGCACCCTCCAAGAGGTGTCTCCACTCCGAAAAGGCCAACTTCATTGCCAGCAACTCTCTATCCCCGATGGAGTAATTTCTCTCCGCTGGTGTGAAGGTCTTTGAGAAAAAGAAGCATGGGTGCTTCCGACCCTGAGCATCCTTTTGATAGAGGACTGCTCCAGCACCAACGGATGAGGCATCCACTTCCAAAAGGAATGGCTTACCCACATCGGGACGATGTAAGATAGGAGCGCTAGCAAAATGGGACTTTATAGAAGTGAAGGCCTTGGAGACCCCTTCAGACCACGATTTGGGATTCGCTCCCTTCTTGGTGAGGGATACCAAGGGAGCTACCAAAGTTGAGAAGTGGGGAATGAACTGGCGATAGTAATTTATGAACCCCATAAAGCGCTGCACCGCTTTAAGAGAATGGGGTTCCTGCCAGTCCATCACTGCTTGTAGTTTGGCAGGATCCATAGCCAATCCCTGGGCCGAGATGATATAGCCCAGGAAAGGCAAGGACTCCTGTTCAAACACACACTTCTCCAACTTTGCATATAAGGAATTCGCCCGTAAGAGTTCGAAGACTCTGCCAACATCTCTCCGGTGGGAGTCAATATCTGGAGAGAAGATGAGAATATCATCCAGATAGACTACAACCGAGGTAGAAAGCATATCCCGGAAGATATCGTTGACAAAGTCCTGAAAAACGGCTGGGGCATTACAGAGCCCGAAAGGCATCACCAGGTACTCATAGTGCCCATCCCTGGTATTGAAAGTCGTTTTCCACTCGTCCCTCTCACGGATGCGAATCAGATTGTAGGCACCCCGCAGATCTAATTTGGTGAATATTTTAGCTCCCCTTAATCTGTCAATGAGCTCCGATATCAGGGGCAACGGGTATTTGTTCTTAATAGTGATAGCATTGAGACCCCTGTAATCGATGCAAGGACGTAACTCCCCATTCTTCTTTTGCACGAAGAATCCCGCCCCTGCCGGAGACACTGACTTCCTTATAAACCCTCTTGCCAAATTCTCCTGAATATATTGAGACATAGCCTCCGTCTCAGGGAGAGAGAGGGGATATACCCTTCCCCGAGGAGGTTCGGCTCCCGGCAAGAGGTCGATAGGACAGTCGTAAGGGCGATGGGGCGGTAGAGTCTCAGCAGCATTTTTAGAGAACACGTCTGCATAACACCAATAATACCTGGGAAGTGATGAAAGATCTGCGGGTACCTCGGTAGTAGAGACCTGTACACACTCACTCACACACCTGCCCAAACAAGATTTAAGGCTCCTTCACATTAAGCGACGCTGCAGCGATACCGACAACGATCCGAATCGCTGCAGCATCGCTGTTTGGTCGCTGGAGAGCTGTCACACAGACCGCTCTCCAGCGACCAACGATGCCGGTAACCAGGGTAAACATCGGGTAACTAAACGCAGGGCCGCACTTAGTAACCCGATGTTTACCCTGGTTACCATCCTAAAAGTAAAAAAAAACAAACAGTACATACTTACCTAACGCTGTCTGTCCCCGGCGCTGTGCTCTGCACTCCTCCTGTACTGGCTGTGAGCACAGCGGCCGGAAAACAGAGCGGTGACATCACCGTTCTGCTTTCCGGCTGACCGACGCTCACAGCCAGTACAGGAGGAGTGCAGAGCACAGCGCCGGGGACAGACAGCATTAGGTAAGTATGTACTGTTTGTTTACCCTTGTTACCAGTGAAGACATCGCTGGATCGGTGTCACACACGCCGATCCAGCGATGTCCACGGGAGATCCAGCGACGAAATAAAGTTCTGGACTTTGTTCAGCGACCAACGATCTCCCAGCAGGGGCCTGATCGTTGGTCGCTGTCACACATAACGATTTCATTAACGATATCGTTGCTACGTCACAAAATGCAACGATATCATTAACAATATCGTTATGTGTGAAGGTACCTTTACTCCAACCCAATATTCTCCCTGAGGACCACTCAATATGTGGGGAGTGGAAACGGAGCCAGGGTATTCCCAGCAAAATCTCATCCATTCCCTCAGGAAGGACAAGAAGGGAAATAATCTCCTGGTGGGAAGCAGATATGGACAGCGAGAACGGAACTGTCTGGTGTGTGATTTGCAGTGGGAGTGTCGCCCCATTCACAACTCTAACCGTTATTGGTTTGGCGAGCATGACTAGTGGTATAGCATGACGTGTAGCAAAAGCAGAGGACATGAAGTTTCCCTCTGCTCCTGAATCCACTCAAAGCTCGACTGTTAGAGTGGAGGAGCCTAACAGGATTGTCCCTTTAAAGGACAGTTTGGAGGAGAATGCTGCTGTGTCTAGTGAACCTCCCCCAATGGTTACTAGACGCGATCGTTTCCCGACCGCCGCGGACATTTATTGGCGTAATGTCCATGTTGTTGACAGTTATTACAAACCACGGGTACTCGAGCGGCTAGAGATTTAGGTCCCGCTCGAGAAACCTCCATGGCCTCATGGGAATCTGACGCCAAGACAGGGGATTCCAGAGGTCTGGCGAAAGTTGGAGCCAGCCGAAACCTCTGCCTACACTGGGTCCGCTCCAGCCTCCGCTCGTGAAAACGGAGGTCAATGCGGGTAGACACAGAAATAAGTTCCTCCAGTGTGGCCGGTATCTCCCTAGTGGCCAAGGCGTCCTTCACATGGTCTGCCAGTCCCCTCCAGAACACCGGAATAAGAACTTTGTCTGGCCACTCTAACTCTAAAGCTAGAGTCCAGAACTGGATGGCAAACTGGCTGACCACGGACGTACCCTGTGTAATAGACAACAATTGGAGTGCGGTGTCGTGGGTAACCCGAGGGCCTAAAAAGACCTGCTTCAGAGTGTCCAAGAAGAGAGGAGCACTCTGTACCACACGATCATCTCACTCCCAGAGTGGCGTTGCCCACTCCAACGCCCTGCCCGACAAGAGAGATATGATAAATCCCACTCTCGCCCGCTCCGTAGGAAAACGTGACACCAGGAGCTCAAGATGTATAGAGCACTGGCTCACGAATCCGCGACAATGTTTACTGTCGCCAGCAAACTTGTCAGGAAGCGGGAGACGGGATAAAGTCGGAGCAGGGGTGGCAGCGGACAAACTGGCGGCGGCTACACTTGCAGCCTGCACAGCTACAGCAGTGACGTCCACAGCTGAGGTTGTACGCTCAAGAGCCGCCAACCTTCCCTCCAGCTGCTGGATGTACCACTGTAAACGCTGGTTGTCCGCCATTTTACTAGCCAGACCCTGGCGCTAGTATTCTGTTAGGACTGGCGGAACGCACCAAGACAGATGATATAGATGCGTTCGCAGTCCGGGGTCCACCGTGCAGGTGAAAACCTGCTGCTAGCAATTTGCAGACTATTTGGCGGTACACTAAAGTATACACGCGTGGGTTAACCTCACCCAGCGTGAAAGAAGCAATCCTGTTGAGTCACAGGACCGCGGTACCGCACCTAAAGCGCGAGCAAGTAGTCAGCGAACTCAACCCCAACTAGGATTGAAGTCCGATTAGACTCTTGCTGGCACAACACCGCAACTGGGTGTGTAAGGAAACTGAACAACAATATTAAGGCACAAGAGTGCATGCGGTGCCGCACTGACGAACGCCACTAACCACCCAGGCTTGGGTGTTGTGAATTCTGTGGCTGAATTCACTCCTGTGGTCACAAGTGGTACTGCAGCTTCTGAGCTTCCTCCCTCAGGTGTTCTGGTGAGCTCGTTAACTGCTTCACTACTTAACTCCGCCTGATGCTGCTATCCTTGCTCCTTGTCAATGTTTCAGTGTTGGATCTGAGCTTCTCCTGATTGTTCCTGTGACCTGCTGCTCTGTATAGCTAAGTGCTTTTTGCTTTTTTGTTGCTTTTTTTCTGTCCAGCTTGTCTTTTGTTTTGCTGGAAGCTCTGAGACGCAAAGGGTGTACCGCCGTGCCGTTAGTTCGGCACGGTGGGTTTTTTTTTGCCCCCTTTAAGTGGTTTTGCTTTAGGGTTTTTTGTAGACTGCAAAGTTTGCTTTACTGTCCTCGCTCTGTCCTAGAATATCGGGCCCCACTTTGCTGAATCTATTTCATCCCTACGTTTTGTCTTTTCATCTTACTCACAGTCATTATATGTGGGGGGCTGCCTTTTCCTTTGGGGAATTTCTCTGGGGCAAGTCAGGCCTATTTTCTATCTTCAGGCTAGCTAGTTTCTTAGGCTGTGCCGAGTTGCCTAGGTAGTTGTTGGGCGCAATCCACAGCCGCTTTTAGTTGTGTTTAGGATAGGATCAGGTGTGCAGTCTACAGAGTTTCCACGTCTCAGAGCTCGTTCTTGTATTTTTGGGTATTTGTCAGATCACTGTGTGCGCTCTGATCGCTAAGCACACTGTGTTTCTGGATTGCCTTCATAACACCTGTCATTAGCAAACATAACAGTACAAGGAGCCACACTAATGATTCTCAATAGAGGGAAAGAAAAAGTTCTGACATCATTTTTTTTTTTTTTTTTCTGCTCTGTGTTCACTTTTTTTTTTTTCCCCCTAGACATTAGGGTGATTCTGGACACAGGTGTGGACATGGATATTCAGGGTCTGTGCTCTTCAATGGATAATCTCGTTATAAATGTACAAAAAATTCAAGATACTATTGATCAGAAATCTATGTTAGAACCAAGAATTCCTATTCCTGATTTGTTTTTTGGAGATAGAACTAAGTTTCTAAGTTTCAAAAATAATTGTAAGCTATTTCTGGCCTTGAAACCTCATTCTTCTGGTAATCCTATTCAACAGGTTTTGATTATTATTTCTTTTTTGCGCAGCGACCCTCAAGACTGGGCATTTTCTCTTGCGCCAGGAGACCCTGCATTGAGTAGTGTCGATGCGTTTTTCCTGGCGCTCGGATTGCTGTACGATGAGCCTAATTCAGTGGATCAGGCTGAGAAAAATTTGCTGGCTTTGTGCCAGGGTCAGGATGATATAGAAGTATATTGTCAGAAATTTAGGAAATGGTCAGTACTCACTCAGTGGAATGAATCTGCGCTGGCAGCTTTGTTCAGAAAGGGTCTCTCTGAGGCTCTTAAGGATGTCATGGTGGGATTTCCTATGCCTGCTGGTTTGAATGAGTCTTTGTCTTTGGCCATTCAGATCGGTCGACGCTTGCGCGAGCGTAAATCTGTGCACCATTTGGCGGTACTGCCTGAGGTTAAACCTGAGCCTATGCAGTGCGATAGGACTATGACTAGAGTTGAACGGCAGGAATACAGACGTCTGAATGGTCTGTGTTTCTACTGTGGTGATTCCACTCATGCTATTTCTGATTGTCCTAAGCGCACTAAGCGGTCCGCTAGGTCTGCCGTCATTGGTACTGTACAGTCCAAATTCCTTCTGTCCATTACCTTGATATGCTCTTTGTCGTCGTTTTCTGTCATGGCGTTTGTGGATTCGGGCGCTGCCCTGAATCTGATGGATTTGGATTATGCTAAACGTTGTGGGTTTTTCTTGGAGCCTTTGCGGTGTCCTATTCCATTGAGAGGAATTGATGCTACACCTTTGGCCAAGAATAAACCTCAATACTGGGCCCAGCTGACCATGTGCATGGCTCCTGCACATCAGGAAGTTATTCGCTTTCTGGTGTTGCATAATCTGCATGATGTGGTCGTGTTGGGGTTGCCATGGCTACAAACCCATAATCCAGTATTGGATTGGAATTCCATGTCGGTATCCAGCTGGGGTTGTCAGGGGGTACATGGTGATGTTCCATTTTTGTCGATTTCGTCATCCACCCCTTCTGAGGTCCCAGAGTTCTTGTCTGATTATCAGGATGTATTTGAAGAGCCCAAGTCCGATGCTCTACCTCCGCATAGGGATTGTGATTGTGCTATCAATTTAATTCCTGGTAGTAAATTCCCTAAAGGTCGATTATTTAATTTATCCGTGCCCGAACACGCCGCTATGCGCAGTTATGTGAAGGAATCCCTGGAGAAGGGACATATTCGCCCATCGTCATCACCACTGGGAGCAGGGTTCTTCTTTGTAGCCAAGAAGGATGGTTCGCTGAGACCGTGTATTGATTACCGCCTTCTTAATAAGATCACTGTTAAATTTCAGTATCCCTTGCCATTGTTATCTGACTTGTTTGCTCGGATTAAGGGGGCTAGTTGGTTCACTAAGATAGATCTTCGTGGTGCGTATAATCTGGTGAGAATCAGGCAAGGAGATGAATGGAAAACTGCATTCAATACGCCCGAGGGTCATTTTGAGTATCTAGTGATGCCGTTCGGACTTGCCAATGCTCCATCTGTGTTTCAGTCTTTTATGCATGACATCTTCCGTGAGTATCTGGATAAATTCCTGATTGTTTACTTGGATGACATTTTGATCTTCTCAGATGATTGGGAGTCTCATGTGAAGCAGGTCAGAATGGTTTTTCAGGTCCTGCGTGCTAATTCTTTGTTTGTGAAGGGATCAAAGTGTCTCTTCGGTGTGCAGAAAGTTTCATTTTTGGGGTTCATCTTTACCCCTTCTACTATCGAGATGGATCCAGTTAAGGTCCAAGCCATCCAGGATTGGATTCAGCCGACATCTCTGAAAAGTCTGCAAAAGTTCCTGGGCTTTGCTAATTTTTATCGTCGCTTCATCTGTAATTTTTCTAGCATTGCCAAACCATTGACCGATTTGACCAAGAAGGGTGCTGATTTGGTTAATTGGTCTTCTGCTGCTGTGGAAGCTTTTCAGGAGTTGAAGCGTCGTTTTTGTTCTGCCCCTGTGTTGTGTCAGCCATATGTTTCTCTTCCGTTCCAGGTCGAGGTTGATGCTTCTGAGATTGGAGCAGGGGCGGTTTTGTCACAGAGAGGTTCTGATTGCTCAGTGATGAAACCATGTGCTTTCTTTTCCAGGAAGTTTTCGCCCGCTGAGCGTAATTATGATGTGGGCAATCGAGAGTTGCTGGCCATGAAGTGGGCATTCGAGGAGTGGCGTCATTGGCTTGAAGGAGCTAAGCATCGCGTGGTGGTATTGACTGATCATAAGAACTTGACTTATCTCGAGTCTGCCAAGCGCTTGAATCCTAGACAGGCCCGTTGGTCGTTATTTTTTGCCCGCTTCGACTTTGTGATTTCGTACCTTCCGGGCTCTAAAAATGTGAAGGCGGATGCTCTGTCTAGGAGTTTTGTGCCCGACTCTCCGGGTTTATCTGAGCCAGCGGGTATCCTCAAGGAAGGAGTCATTGTGTCTGCCATCTCCCCTGATTTGCGGCGGGTGCTGCAAAAATTTCAGGCGAATAAACCTGATCGTTGTCCAGCAGAGAAACTGTTCGTCCCTGATAGGTGGACTAATAAACTTATCTCTGAACTTCATTGTTCGGTGTTGGCTGGTCATCCTGGAATCTTTGGTACCAGAGAGTTAGTGGCTAGATCCTTCTGGTGGCCATCTCTGTCACGGGATGTACGTACTTTTGTGCAGTCCTGTGGGATTTGTGCTAGGGCTAAGCCCTGCTGTTCTCGTGCCAGTGGGTTGCTTTTGCCCTTGCCGGTCCCAAAGAGGCCTTGGACACATATTTCGATGGATTTCATTTCTGACCTTCCCGTTTCTCAAAAGATGTCAGTCATTTGGGTGGTCTGTGATCGCTTTTCTAAAATGGTCCATCTGGTGCCCTTGGCTAAATTGCCTTCCTCCTCTGATTTGGTACCTTTGTTCTTTCAGCATGTGGTTCGGTTGCATGGCATTCCTGAGAATATTGTTTCTGACAGAGGTTCCCAGTTTGTTTCAAGGTTTTGGCGAGCCTTTTGTGGTAGGATGGGCATTGACTTATCCTTTTCCTCGGCTTTCCATCCTCAGACTAATGGCCAGACCGAACGAACCAATCAGACCTTGGAAACATATCTGAGATGTTTTGTTTCTGCAGACCAGGATGATTGGGTGTCCTTTTTGCCGTTGGCTGAGTTCGCCCTTAATAATCGGGCCAGCTCGGCTACCTTGGTTTCTCCATTTTTTTGCAATTCTGGGTTCCATCCTCGTTTCTCTTCAGGACAGGTTGAGTCTTCGGACTGTCCTGGTGTGGATTCTGTGGTGGATAGGTTGCAGCAGATCTGGACTCAGGTAGTGGACAATTTGATCTTGTCCCAGGAGAAAGCTCAACTTTTCGCTAATCGCAGACGCCGTGTGGGTCCCCGACTTCGTGTTGGGGATCTGGTTTGGTTATCTTCTCGTCATATTCCTATGAAGGTTTCCTCTCCTAAATTTAAACCTCGTTTTATTGGTCCGTATAGGATTTCTGAGGTTCTCAATCCTGTGTCTTTTCGTTTGACCCTCCCAGACTCCTTTTCCATACATAATGTATTCCATAGGTCGTTGTTGCGGAGATACGTGGCACCTATGGTTCCATCTGTTGAGCCTCCTGCCCCGGTTTTGGTGGAGGGGGAATTGGAGTATATTGTGGAGAAGATTTTGGATTCTCGTGTTTCTAGACGGAAACTCCAGTATCTGGTTAAATGGAAGGGTTATGCTCAGGAAGATAATTCCTGGGTTTTTGCCTCTGATGTTCATGCTTCCGATCTTGTTCATGCCTTTCATGCGGCTCATCCTGGTCGGCCTGGGGGCTCTGGTGAGGGTTCGGTGACCCCTCCTCAAGGGGGGGTACTGTTGTGAATTCTGTGACTGAATTCACTCCTGTGGTCACAAGTGGTACTGCAGCTTCTGAGCTTCCTCCCTCAGGTGTTCTGGTGAGCTCGTTAACTGCTTCATTACTTAACTCCGCCTGATGCTGCTATCCTTGCTCCTTGTCAATGTTTCAGTGTTGGATCTGAGCTTCTCCTGATTGTTCCTGTGACCTGCTGCTCTGTATAGCTAAGTGCTTTTTGCTTTTTTGTTGCTTTTTTTCTGTCCAGCTTGTCTTTTGTTTTGCTGGAAGCTCTGAGACGCAAAGGGTGTACCGCCGTGCCGTTAGTTCGGCACGGTGGGTTTTTTTTTGCCCCCTTTGCGTGGTTTTGCTTTAGGGTTTTTTGTAGACTGCAAAGTTCGCTTTACTGTCCTCGCTCTGTCCTAGAATATCGGGCCCCACTTTGCTGAATCTATTTCATCCCTACGTTTTGTCTTTTCATCTTACTCACAGTCATTATATGTGGGGGGCTGCCTTTTCCTTTGGGGAATTTCTCTGGGGCAAGTCAGGCCTATTTTTCTATCTTCAGGCTAGCTAGTTTCTTAGGCTGTGCCGAGTTGCCTAGGTAGTTGTTGGGCGCAATCCACAGCCGCTTTTAGTTGTGTTTAGGATAGGATCAGGTGTGCAGTCTACAGAGTTTCCACGTCTCAGAGCTCGTTCTTGTATTTTTGGGTATTTGTCAGATCACTGTGTGCGCTCTGATCGCTAAGCACACTGTGTTTCTGGATTGCCTTCATAACACCTGTCATTAGCAAACATAACACTTGGGTAAAGAAAGCACAGAGCAAGTGCACGGCGCCGTACTGGCGGTCACAGCAACTGGACGCTGTAATGTGTGATTAGTGCTGTAGGATAAGTCGGGCGCTAGATAGCAACCATACACCTTCCGCGAACAGACATTCAATAGGGTAGGGGTATCCAAGGACCACTTGCACTCACAACATACACACATTAGCAATTGTAAGACAATACTAGCGCATGGCCGTGCGGTCATGCGCAGTTTATATAGCTGCAGCACAGGAAGTGGCCACAGCACCTTTGCCCTTCCAAGACCTGCCAAGAGGACCAATGGAATGTGCTGCAGAGCCTGAGCACATGACCCTCGATCTCCAACGGGAGATCTTACCCTGGGCATGCTCAGTACGTGCAGACAAGGACTTAGTCCCAGAGAAGTCCGCTCGCTGCTGACCAGCACTGACTTTAATGGCAGAGACTGGAGAAGCAGCAGTAACTCTCAGAACAGAGTGAGAATGAGCAAGACGCTGGGACCGACGTCATTGCTGAGCAGACTCCACTGCGGCTGGACAAGAATGGGAGACCGCAGCGGAGGCGGCTCGAGATTCCCCCTGTGCAGAAGCGGGAACTCGACCCCTAACATACGGTTTATTAAAGTGACATAAACCGAGTTGTGCACAGTTCACATTATACATTTCATCAAACACAATAGGCACCAATTGGTGATATTAACTTGCAGCTTTGTCTTAAACACTTCATTTACGGCTTTGTCTCACAGACACTAAACATGCTGGACCTCTCACTTCGTCCAGTTACCATGGGTGTCTGTACGCCGTACTTTTCATTAATGTCCCAAGTCACATACAGCGCATATGACACTGTGTCGCGGTCTCTAAACACGCCGAACCTCACTCTGTTCAGTCACCGTGGGAGACCACACAGTTCATGGAACATCACAAGCACCAACAGTCAATGGTACCTTATGGGAGCTCCTGCTCCACCTGCTGAATCCTCGTCAGTCCAATCCTCCGGGAAAGCTGCCTTACGGGGTTCACCAACTTGCCTGGCTGGCACACATCAGTCAGTTCAGAGCCACCGAAGGACAGTAGCTTCC
Source organism: Ranitomeya imitator (assembly GCF_032444005.1). Taxonomy (NCBI): domain Eukaryota; kingdom Metazoa; phylum Chordata; class Amphibia; order Anura; family Dendrobatidae; genus Ranitomeya; species Ranitomeya imitator. The sequence continues at coordinate 455,562,546 of NC_091285.1, forward strand.
CCAACATAGACCATCCAGAACCACAGTCACTGTGCGTTATTCAGGGATCTGGTGCTACTCCCTGAACCTCCCAACACCCCAGCATGAGCTCTTCAGGAAGCCTTCTCCCGGGTCTTCCAACACAGGTTGCCCAGTGTGCTATTCAGGATTCCTACTCCCAGGAAATCCAACACACTGGCATCTTCTCCTCACATGAACCGCACATGTGACCTGTCCAGGTGCTATTCAGGACCTCGTCCAACACCCCAGGCATATGACCTGTTCAGGTACTATTCAGGACCTCGTCCAACACCCCAGGCATATGACCTGTCAATGTGCTATTCAGGATGTCAGTCCAATACCCCAGGCATAGGACCTGTCCAGGTGCTATTCAGGACGTCAGACCAACACCCCAGGCCACTAGCAAGTCCAAAGCCCCACCATGTGCTCTTCAGGACTCCTACTCCCAGGAAATCCAACACACCAGCATGTGACCTGTCCAGGTGCTATTCAGGACCTCTGTCCAACACCCCAGGCCACCAGGTCCAAAGCCCCACCATAGTAACATAGTAACATAGTAACATAGTTAGTAAGGCCGAAAAAAGACATTTGTCCATCCAGTTCAGCCTATATTCCATCATAATAAATACCCAGATCTACGTCCTTCTACAGAACCTAATAATTGTATGATACAATATTGTTCTGCTCCAGGAAGACATCCAGGCCTCTCTTGAACCCCTCGACTGAGTTCGCCATCACCACCTCCTCAGGCAAGCAATTCCAGATTCTCACTGCCCTAACAGTAAAGAATCCTCTTCTATGTTGGTGGAAAAACCTTCTCTCCTCCAGACGCAAAGAATGCCCCCTTGTGCCCGTCACCTTCCTTGGTATAAACAGATCCTCAGCGAGATATTTGTATTGTCCCCTTATATACTTATACATGGTTATTAGATCGCCCCTCAGTCGTCTTTTTTCTAGACTAAATAATCCTAATTTCGCTAATCTATCTGGGTATTGTAGTTCTCCCATCCCCTTTATTAATTTTGTTGCCCTCCTTTGTACTCTCTCTAGTTCCATTATATCCTTCCTGAGCACCGGTGCCCAAAACTGGACACAGTACTCCATGTGCGGTCTAACTAGGGATTTGTACAGAGGCAGTATAATGCTCTCATCATGTGTATCCAGACCTCTTTTAATGCACCCCATGATCCTGTTTGCCTTGGCAGCTGCTGCCTGGCACTGGCTGCTCCAGGTAAGTTTATCATTAACTAGGATCCCCAAGTCCTTCTCCCTGTCAGATTTACCCAGTGGTTTCCCGTTCAGTGTGTAATGGTGATATTGATTCCCTCTTCCCATGTGTATAACCTTACATTTATCATTGTTAAACCTCATCTGCCACCTTTCAGCCCAAGTTTCCAACTTATCCAGATCCATCTGTAGCAGAATACTATCTTCTCTTGTATTAACTGCTTTACATAGTTTTGTATCATCTGCAAATATCGATATTTTACTGTGTAAACCTTCTACCAGATCATTAATGAATATGTTGAAGAGAACAGGTCCCAATACTGACCCCTGCGGTACCCCACTGGTCACAGCGACCCAGTTAGAGACTATACCATTTATAACCACCCTCTGCTTTCTATCACTAAGCCAGTTACTAACCCATTTACACACATTTTCCCCCAGACCAAGCATTCTCATTTTGTGTACCAACCTCTTGTGCGGCACGGTATCAAACGCTTTGGAAAAATCGAGATATACCACGTCCAATGACTCACCGTGGTCCAGTCTATAGCTTACCTCTTCATAAAAACTGATTAGATTGGTTTGACAGGAGCGATTTCTCATAAACCCATGCTGATATGGAGTTAAACAGTTATTCTCATTGAGATAATCCAGAATAACATCCCTCAGAAACCCTTCAAATATTTTACCAACAATAGAGGTTAGACTTACTGGCCTATAATTTCCAGGTTCACTTTTAGAGCCCTTTTTGAATATTGGCACCACATTTGCTATGCGCCAGTCCTGCGGAACAGACCCTGTCACTATAGAGTCCATGTGCTCTTCAGGACTCCTACTCCCAGGAAATCCAACACAGGTGGTTCAGTGTGCTATTCAGGGATCCGGCCCTACTCCCAGGACCTCCCAACACACAGGCTCTCCAGGACCTACCACACGGGAACCACACGGGAACATGTGACCCACACCCTGGTCACATTATATACCCTTAACCACTCCCCTGGGTGGAAGTGTGGATGTGTGGCTAGTTTGTCCCGCCCATCTCACATAACTAGCCCAGTAAGTCTCCCTTACAACTACACCATACATATAGACACTCTTGAGGGACTACAGGTCCCAGAACAACAACATTGCATCAGACTTACCACGCAGACTCCCTCTGCGACACATATCGGCCACTCACAATTCTGCCAATCACTGTTTCACCACCAATATAACAACAGATATGCCTTCATGCACATCCCAAGGAGCACTCACAGCGCCCCCTAGCTGCCACAGGGGTCACTGCATCACAGCCTACTAACTGTGTCAGCCACTCCTTACAGTTGTCCTCCGCTGAACAATGCAATGCCGCCAGTTTAGTCCTGTTACCAATTTTGAACTGTATTTAGCCTACTTTCTTATTTGGGCCTACTAACTGTGTCAGCCTCTCATTACAGCTGTCCTCCACTGAACAAAGCAAAGCCGCCTGTTTAGTCCTTTTGCCAATTTTGAACTGCATTTAGCCTACTTAATTATTTGGGCCTACTAACTGTGTCAGCCTCTCATTACAGCTGTCCTCCACTAAACAAAGCAATGCCGCCTGTTTAGTCCTGTTACCAATTTTGAACTGGATTTAGCCTAATTTCTTATTTGAGCCTATATCTGTGTTTCCTCCCCATCCTGCCCATTGGCCAGCCACTGCTGGATGAGTCTGTACTATGAGGGGCCCTGTGCCAGAGCCAATGCCAACGAGTGGGCCCCCACTGCTTGCTCAGGATCACAGCACTTGCAAAGTTGAAATACTTACCTCTCCCTGCTCCACGGCCATGACGTATTCCGCGTTTCCTGGGCCCACGAAAATCTTGAGCCAGCCCTACCCCCCTACAACTTTAGCCAAATGACCCCCAGTTTTCAATGCCTAACTATTATTATAAAGTAAATTAAGATTAACAAGCTTCAGTAATACGAATTGATGTTTTTGGCATTAAAATGGGCACTGTAGGTGTTTTCCTGTCCTCCACTCACTGCCGACTTTGATTCCCCGTTGACTTGTATTGGGTTTCGTGTTTCAGTCGGCCCCCGACTTTTTGCAATAATTGGCCAATTTCACCCGACCCGACTTTTGACAAAGTCGGGTTTCACAAAACCCAACTCGATCCTAAAAACGTAAAAGTCGCTCAACTCTACATAGTATACATCCTATAGTGAAAATGTTTAATTTTCCAACGTCAATTGACTAAAAAGCTTATTTGTCTGAGGGCCAACCTCTTTAAAGGGTTTGTACCCAGTTTAGACATTATCCTGTTCAATGGGGTTCTTGTGGTTCTAGCAGCATTCATCAGCTGTCATGCTACCTTTAAACATGCACTACAATAACATCACACATGATAAATGTGGGCCTAAGATCTTGACAATGAGAATAGGCTAGAATATCAACCATAATGAGACACCAAGGAATAATTCATTCATTTATTAAGTTATATTCCTATGGGTATATTGCTGCAGAATTGCTTTTCTCCAGACACCATATTCAGAGAATTTTCTTATAAAAGACACATAGACAGCATAGATTGATATCATCAATTCCTACATCATTTCTCTCAGTCTTTAGAAGATATTATCTGTGACTAAAGGTTTCCTGAACTGAATAACAAGTTTGGTCTAGTAATATCGCCAAGAGCAAACACAGATAAATGCTTACTTAACAATTGTTTCTTAAGTTGATACTATATGATTAGCACTTCACCTTAGATGATTATGTATTTGATTAATCTAGGTGTTATTATCATAGGTATCCTAATCATATATAAAGACTGGGGCTCAGAACTATTTATCACATCCAGACTCAGAACACTAAAATGAAATTTACTTACTAATAAATGTGAAATATTTCATCATGATTTTTTTTGTAATTATATAAGGCAAATTATATAAGAAGTCATCATTAATGACCTCTGAGGATGTCAAGGGCACCATCAATATGAAGAGAGGAATTTCTAAACAAGCAAGCACTGATCAATGGAGAACTAACGGTAACTTAAATTCTTACAATGCCTTAATATAGTTCCTGGAATGATATTGCGAGTGCATTAACTTAGGATTTTCTTTTGCCATTTTCTGTGGTGTTATGAAAAAGGAGCTGACAGTCGGCATTAGGTACCCTATAGATGGTATTTTTGGTCTTCAACATCACTAGTCATCTTTAGATTAACTTAATATCTATAATTAAAACATAAGTGATCATGAAGATATTTTAAAAGATGTCCGACTGTACCGCCTTTCTTTTGGTTCAGTGTATGTTTGGCAATAATCTGATATAATCTGAGAGTTCATTTACTTGTAATTTAGAATTATTTTGACGTTGTTTTGGTGAAAATTAGCACCGCATGGATTGACCTGTGGTGGGCTGGTGCTTATACCCAGAAGCCAAACTCAACTAGCAGAGCAGATAAGGAAGAGTGAAAGAAGAAATAATCATCTTTATGTTCTTATTTTTATATAGTTTTGTAACTATTTGTTTTATATGGTTTTAGATTAATTTCCACATACCAGACATCTATATTATTCCTTTTGCTTGCAGATTTGGACCAATACAGCTTTTAATGAAAACCTGGAGGAATAATTGTTCTGCAATGTCCATCCTTGTATTGTGTGTATGAATGCAATGGAGCAAAGAAACAGAACATTTGTCACAGAATTCATTCTCTCTGGTGTCTCCTCCAACCCAGACCTCCAGCTTCCTCTCTTTCTGCTCTGCCTGTTAGTCTACATGATAACTTTGCTGGGAAACCTTATGATCATTGTATTAATTAGAGTAACCCCCGGACTGCAGACACCAATGTACTTCTTCCTCATGAATTTATCATTTGTAGATGTCCTTTATTCATCAACTATTACACCGAATATTATGGTTAACCTCTTCTCTGAACGTAAAACGATCACCTTCATTGCTTGTGGAATACAGTTATTCCTCTTCATTGATCTGGCGAGCTCAGAAGCAATGTTGCTTGCGGTAATGGCCTATGACCGATTTGCAGCTATATGTAAACCACTATATTATAATATAATTATAAGCAAAGCAGCATGTTGGAAACTTGTATTCTCAGTATACACTGCAGGATGTCTGAACTCATTCATACATACATATTGTGCATTTACATTACCATTTTGTGGGTCTAATCGTGTCAACCATTTCTATTGTGATATCAATCCCATCTTAAGACTTTCATGTAAAGATACATTTCTTAACCAAGTTTTCTTATTTGTTTTTGCTGGTTCTATTGAAGTAGGCTCTTTTTTATGTATTGTGATATCATATGTCTACATTATATTTGCCATACTTAGACTTGGGTCTACTAGAGGTAGGAGCAAGTCTTTATCCACTTGTGTCTCTCACTTTACTTGTGTAGCCTTATTCTACTGCCCGGTTTTCTCCATGTACTTACGACCAAATTCTGCATATGCAGAGGATCAGGACTGGGTAGTGTCAGTGTTCTATACAGTAGTGATACCTATGTTAAATCCTATTATTTACAGCTTTAGAAATCAAGATGTGAAACATGCACTGGTAAATTTTAAAGTGTTTAGATATTAAAATTACTGTGGTTTTCGGACTTTTAGACGCAACGGTCCATAAGATGCACCTAGGTTTTAGAGGAGGAAATTAGAAAGAAAATTGAAGCAAACAATGTGTTCACTTCTGTACTTAATATTCCTTATCCTGGTAAATACAGTCCTCTCATCCCCATCCTGCTATGCATGGTCCCCTCATTCCTATCCTGGTACACATAGCCCCCTTATCCCTATCCTGGTATGCATGGCCCCTTCATACTTATCCTAGTATGCATGGCACCCACATCCCTATCCTTGTATACATGGCCTCCTCATCCCCATCCTAGTATGCATGGCCTCCTCATCCCTATCCTGGTATGCACGGCCTCCTCATCCCTATCCTGGTGTGCATGACCTCCTCATTCCTATCCTGGTATGCAAGGCTCCCTCATCCCTATCCTGGTATGCTTGGCCCCCATCCCTATCCTGATATGCATGGCCTCGTCATCCCTATCCTGGTATGCAAGGCTCCCTCTTCCCTATCTTGGTATGCATGGCCTCCTCATCCCTATCCTGGTATGCACGGCCTCCTCATCCCTATCCTGATGTGCATGACCTCCTCATTCCTATCCTGGTATGCATGGCCTCCTCATCCCTACCCTGGTATGCAAGGCTCCCTCATCCCCATCCTGGTAAGCATAGCCCCCATCCCTATCCTGATATGCATGGCATCGTCATCCCTATCCTGGTATGCAAGGCTCCCTCATCCCTATCCTGGTATGCATGGCCTCCTCATCCCTATCCTGGTATGCATCACCTCCTCATTCCTATCCTGTTATGCATGGCCTCCTCATCCCTATCCTGGTATGCCAGGCTCCCTTATCCCTATTCTGGTATGCATGGCCCCCTCATCTCTATCCTAGTATGCATGGCCTCCTCATCCCTATCCTGGTATGCATGGCCTCCTCATTCCTATCCTGGTATGCATGGCCTCCTCATCCCTATCCTGGTATGTATGACCTTCTCATCCCTATCCTGGTATGCATGGCCCCCCTCATCCCTATCCTGGTATGTATGGCCCCCTCATCCCTATCCTGGTATGCATGGTCCCCTCATACCTATCCTGGTATGTATGGCCCCCTCATCCCTATCCTGGTATGCATGACCCCCTCATCCCTTTCCTGGTATGCATGGCCCCCTCATCACTATACTGGTATGCATGGCCTCCCCATTCCTATCCTGGTATGCATGGCCTCCTCATCCCTATCCTGGTATGCCAGGCTCCCTTATCCCTATTCTGGTATGCATGGCCCCCTCATCCCTATCCTGGTATGCATGGCCTCCTCATTCCTATCCTGGTATGCATGGCCTCCTCATCCCTATCCTGGTATGTATGGCCCCCTCATCCCTATCCTGGTATGCATGGCCTCCTCATTCCTATCCTGGTATGCATGGCCTCCTCATCCCTATCCTGGTATGTATGGCCTCCTCATCCCTATCCTGGTATGCATGGCCCCCTCATCCCTTTCCTGGTATGCATGGCCCCCTCATCACTATACTGGTATACATGGATTTTGGGATAATTCATCTAGAAATCCAGCCACCAATTTTGCTGCTCTTTGCCATGTTCATTTCCAATATAAAGTCAGCATGAGTGTCGAACCCAAGTAAACTGCTCTTCTCTTCACGGAGCTTTACAAGTTCTCAAAGAAGATTATTGTTCTCCTCCTTGCAGCGAGAGTTGAAATCCAACTCCAGCTTTTGACTAGTCTTCAAGACAAAACATTTTTTCATCAAAGGGAAATAATGAGGATATTTTAAGGTGACTTTTAATTTGCCATCCTCTGCTTTCTCCAGAGAGTTCAAGAAATCATCAGGAAGGCCTCCTTGTTCCTCTCTGGAAAACATTAGAACTGTAATATCTTCATTCAATTTTTACTGAAATCAATTGATAGTGTACTAATCTTTTTTTTAATGTCCTTAATTTTCTGTTGCCTTTCCAAGAACCTCTTTGCCTCTGATTTCAAAGTATCAGGAGGTAACAGGGCCTGCAAGTGCTCAAAACTTCTATACACATCCTCCCGCATACTTTTCTCTACATCAAACTCAGACAAGGTCTTGTCGGCCTCGGTACTTGCTGTTCGGACATCTTTATCAGAAGATACGTGCTGCAGGAAATCCAGCATGTTCCTTTCAACTGCATACTCCACCTCCACGTCAGCCAGCACCTTCATCGTGTTCTCATAGGACACATGATCTGTCTCCAGGCTGCCCACATTGTCATACATACACTTGGTTTTCTCAATAAGCTTGGCAGCCATTGAGCAGATTTGTTCTGGAGTAAGATCCCATTGGAGCCAGTTCTCTTGCTTCTTAGGAGGCAATTCCATCATATGATCTGTAGGAGCCATGTGCTCCGTCTGTCACAGAAGCCTCCAGAGCAGCCGCGTGGTGCAGTGTGGGAGGAGCAGTCACGTCTGCGGGGAGGGCTCCGTGCATCTCTCCACTTTGAGAGATCTGTGGGTCCTCCAGTCACCTACGTACCCCACCCCAGGGGGTGTGTTTCAAGACATAATGGAGCCTGTTGTTTGGTATGGGATCTGTGTCTTGGGAGGTTAAAGGCCTCCTGTGTGTGTGGCTACAGACCGAGCCTGCATACTGGACATTGCCCAAGCCTGTGTGCTCACAGACCTGAGGGAGCAGGGAGCCTGGCTAAGGACATTTTGTGTTGTTTTGCCTTCCCTGAAGTCCGTTTCCTCCTGTTTTCCTCCTGGCGCACCCAAGCATGTACTCCCTGTCTACAGATTGTGGAGACCTGTTAAGTTAATACATTGTGGTGTTATGGAGGTATTTGTTAGAGAAGGGATTTCTAACCTACTCAGGTGTTCTGTCTTTTAGGTACCTAAGCGATGAAGCAATAATCAAAGAGACACAGGCTCGTTGTCTGTCCAAGTAGTCTCTGGTCTTTATTTTCAGTGCTGGGCATTTAAAGGCCCAAGATCAAAAGGAAATGTAGAGTTACATAATAAATTGGCAATGCATTGTCAGACACATCCTAGTATACAAGATAAATTAGGTGAAGGAATGTGGGGAGGCTTTGCACATGTCTGCGGTTTTATGAGATTCTGGCTGAACATTCAAGATTATTGGGTGTTTTCAGACTAAAACAGAATCTGGACAACAACACTCAGACGTCCTTGACAGTTTCTGGGAATTATTGACCCCTGCTATGTAGGGTATCCGGGAAATCGTGCTAAATCAGACTCAGATGACAACATTGTGCAAGACTTGTTTTTCAGATATTTTTCTAATATTAAAAAGATGAAGATTAACCATTTCTTTAACAATTCCCCTCTTTTTATGATCTGATCTACCTTGCCCTACCTGATCCCTTCCTGTTACTCAGGTCTGTAAGATAACCCTACTTCACTAAATACATGGTTTATCCGGTGTATATCATGGGATACTGACATGCTGTGTATCCATTCAAATTATACTTGTGGGTCAGACCTTCTGTTCCTTCTAACCCTATTTCTATCAAGGGATTATTATAATGGGATGATATAAAGTTTTATGACATAGAAATATAGACATTTATATTAATATATTAAAATATGTGTTAGAAAATAGAATATAGTTTTTGTTTGTTAATATAATTCATAGAGTCCATATTGTCAATGAGTCTTTGTAAGTTCTCTGTGGGCTCTTCGTCTTTTATCAGACCTTTGGTCTTCTGAAATACAATCCGCCAAGTCTACTGAAGTTTGCTTGTTGCAGAATATACATTCAGGTTGGAGTACAGTTATTGAGGTAGTCATCACTTGGGTTTGCTTTATTATCAAAGTTAGTATTGATTTTAGCTTTATGTTTACCTGTAAAACATTTACAATTAGAACTGAGAATTTTCTTTAAAAGCATAACAAATAACTTTATCATCACTGCAATGATTAGTATCACTAAAGCTGCTTGCATTAGGACGTGAATTACACCCGATATCCATCCACCTATTTCTTTGAACAGGTTCCTGGGGTTTAACCATAAGAGCCATTCAGGGAGGGGTAAATCATCCAGTGAATTCGCTTTTCACACCCCTTCCTTTTATCATTTCAAGTTATTCTATATCATGAGTAACTCTCATTAGTCTGGAAGGATCTATATAGCGGCAACAGGCAGGTCCTACCACCTGACAGAAGCCTCCTTGAGAGGCTGTGAGATAATTATGTACTATAGAATGATGATTAATAATAACTATAAGCTGTTTCGTGTAGGCTGATTCAACATTTAGAGCATCAAATAAATAATCAGTTATACTATCAAAAATGTCACCTAGTCGAAACATACCAACACATATTCATAGATGCCTACCTCTAGAAGCTGCATGAAATTAATTTGAGGTAGCTGGAGCAGGTACAATGGTCAGGCAGTGCACTTTTCCCACATTTAGGCATACACAGACTACGCATCCCTATACAAATCTAGCAGCAGTACAATGGAATTCTGGGGTCACCCAATTAGCTTTTACCTGACTTACCATTGCGTCTTTAGACTGATGCACCAGTCTATGAGAGAGAGTGCACATCATGGGGAACAGTGCCCTAAGAAGGCAGTACTTACTGTCCGCTCTCCTCAGTCCTTCTTCTTCCTTCGCACATGAGTGCCTTTGCCAATCTTCTTTTTCCACTGCAGAGGCCTGATCTTGCAGGTTCTGAGGTAGTTGTAGGTCCATCCCCACGGACTCCTGCACTGTGTATATCTCTGCGGGGAGAGGAAGCAAAGCAGTAGCTTTTGCTGCAATGTCAGATTGGTTATTACCTTTAGCTTCTCAAGTGCGCTCTTTAGTGTGAGCTTGCACCTTGACTATAGCAACTTGAAGTTGAGCCACCAAGTCTACATTTTTAACAAGTTTACCAGAAGAACCAATAAACTTCCTGCTCTTCTATATGGGACCGCAATCATGGAAATTGCCCAATGTGTGACACTATAGGTGAATGCTCTGCCATTATACATGCCTCAGCGAGTGCTTTCAAATCAGCTTCCCGAGCAGACATCATAGAAGGTACAGCTTAACTTCTTACCACCTCAAGTTGATCAACTATTGCACAACCTCTTTGAGGTGCTATATCTTTGGAAAAAAAACTGTGACCCATTTACATAAAGCTCTAGATTTACATTAGAGATTGGTGTCTTTTGCATATTGGCAAGTATTTGTTTTAAAACAGTACACCCATAACATGTCCCCCCGAATTTATGACAGTACAAAGGAAAAGGGAGGTCATAACTTGGGATTCCTAGTGCTGGGGCTGAGAGAACGGCTTCCTTCAAGTCTGTGAACCCCTCTTTTGCTTCTGTGGTCAGTTGGTATGGCTGACCCTTGTTTCACATTGACAACACATCAAATAGAGGGTGCATGATTTATGATGCAAAGGGAATCCATTCTCTACAGTAGCTTATCAGCCCTAGAAATGTTTTCAGTGTACTTATGGACGTGGGCACAATTGCTTAGCTTATGGCCTTTCACCCTTTCTGGTCTTATGTGTTTCAGCTGAGGTGAAATGCAGCGACCTAAGAAAACGACTTTTTCCTTTTTTGTTTTCCTCATGTTTACTTCTTGAAACCTTACATCCTTCGTGGTACAAAAGATTAGCAAAGAATCTGTTTCATTAGACATACCTGGTTTCTCTCTGCTCAGGGGATATTGTCTAATACACACCGGTACAGTACCTGGCTTCAATTTGATGGATACTTGTGTTATCCTTAACAAACCAACATCTCTCTTATCCTTTACCCATACTGCAGCCGATATTTGCTTGAGCATTTGCTGAATGTCCTCATCTTTGTCAATTAGCAGTTTTTCGTCATCTAGTTAAATTAGCGACATCATAGTGGAGAGGGTTGCTCCAGACAATGGGCCTGTAACAGTAATACTTTTCTTCCAAACAATTAATAACTGCATTCATTGCAGTCAGGATACCAGCACCTATCAAGCTTAGGACATGTATCTGAGACTAGCAATTGGGCACACCAGTCTGTGGTACGTGCTATTCACACATTCTTGGGTTCTGTTTCATGCAAGGGATGAACTGCCCTATCTGTCCCTACACCCTGGACTGTTTTCCCTGTCATGAATCGTTGTGGCATCTCCAAATTCTTATATCAGTAAGACTCGCCCATGTATCAATCAGGCATTTTAATTGTATGAAAGTGATAGCCATCCTGTGGGGACCACTATTTTTGTTTACTCTTCTCTGGTGAACAATCCTATCTTTCCTTTTCTTCCTTTCCACCTGTTCCCCTGTGATATATACCTGTCCCCTGCACCACAGTTTTCTCAGCATTATTAAATACATCCGGAGGAATATTCACCATAACAGGAGTTGGCTTTTGCTGCTTCTTTTGCTTTCCTACTGTTAATCTGGTCCTCTATCCTCCTAAACATGGGAAGGGATTGATTGAGTGTAGCATAGATACATTCTGGCCTCACTCTTCTCCTAATCCTGTCAGGAACATATTTTAAAGAAACCTAGCTTCCCTTGATTCTTCAGGTCATAATCATGATCTGTGAACACTGCTGTACATCTAGCATAAAATCTGTCAATAGGCTCCTCTGAACCCTAAAATACTTCTGGTAATCCTGAAGCTAAGTCCTCTGTCTGCTTTTTGGCAACCACAAGTAACCTGGCTAGAAATTGCTGCTCCAACTCCCTAGTTTTCTTATCTGCTGGTATCTCCTGTATTATGGCATTTATGGCATTCACCTGAACTGTTTTGTTTTCTCAGCTAGCAGCACCCCGCCAGAGATGCAGCATAATGGTTCAAAATCATTCCATGCAGCATCATAGTTATCAGCTGTACCCTTCATGGCTTCATAAAACTCTAGGGGATTTTTATACGGGTCTGGGAAACTATTCAGCATGGCTATTTGCTCAGATCTGCTCCATGGTTTATACCAAGTAGTGGCATCTATCTCTGCGTTTTCCTCTCCTAGTCTGTGTTATTACAGGGAGGGCTATTGCAGTGTCACCCCTCACAGTCATTGCACAGAAGTCATATTGGGTTTTTCCTTTATCTTGTGGCTTGTTACATTTATTACAGATCCAGGTAGTGGATCCCATGGCTCTTTTATCCCTCTGCCTATCCTGTTGATTGCCTGCGTGCACTGGGGGTTGTGGGTGTGTGGGACTACTTTCTGTAGCCCCTACCAACCCTTCACTGGATTGGTCATCTCCTATACACCGCCATTCGCTGTCTACTCTGCTTAAGACCAACTTTTTTCCTGTTTTATTGTCACCCGGAGGAGGTGTAGGTGTAGTCTGCAAGTGAAACCTGTCCTCACTTCCTTAGGTAAGGGCTTCCTGCTGCTGTCGGGGACTGTTTACTGGGGTGCAGAAACTATCTGTGGATCCCTCTGGTAGCCCAGGATATTGATTTGTAGTTGAAAAAGTAGGAGGAGAGGAATCGTATGCTGGGAAGCCTGGCTGCATTTGCATTGCGACTGACGCTGGAATCAACTTTCCTATTCACATGCAGTCTCACTCTTTACTGGGCTGTAGAGTTGAGCGACCTTGACCTTTTTAGAGTCGAGCCGGGTTTCGCGAAACCCGACTATCTCAAAAGTCGGGTCGAGTGAAATCGGCCGATTATGGCGAAAAGTCGGGATCGACCGAAACACGAAACCCAATGCAAGTCAATGGGGCAGCATAGTCGGCAGTGAGTGGGGGCCAGGAAAACACCTAGAGTGCCCATTTTAATGTCAAAACCATCCATTCTTCTTAATGAAGCTTGTCAAGCGTAATTTACCTTATAATAATTGGAAGGCATTTGAAATTGGGGGTCATTTGGCTAAAGTTGTGTGGGGTAGGGCTGGTTCAAGTAATTAGTGGGCCCAGGAAATCTGGACCACGTCACAGCAGTGGAGCAGGGAGAGGTAAGTATTTCAACTTTGCAAGTGCTGTGATCCTGAGCAAGCAGGGGGGGCCCACTTGTTGGCATTGGCACTGGCACAGGGCCCCTCAAAGTACAGCGGTGTGTTTGCACGGCGGGGGCGCCTCCCACCGGCAGCAACACTTTTGCGTACTATGAGAGGCCCTGTGCCAGTGACGTCGCCAACTAGTATTCCTCCCCCCACCTGATGAAGGAACCTGCACTTTCATCTGCACCTTCCTCTTTGTCCCCGTGTAAGGTGGTATGGTATGCGGGAAGAGCAACCTGACTTTCAGCAGGGTCACAATGTTGTTGTGTAGCATGCACGGGGAATGTTGCGTTATGGGTCAATGTACCAGCAGACTCATCTATCACTGGCTGGGCAATGGGCACGATGAAGTGGAAACACCCGTATAGGCCCAAAGAATAAAGTGGGCTAAATGCAGTTCAAAATTGGTAACACAGGAATAACCAGGGGGCATTGCAGTGGAGGACAACTGGAATGAGAGGCTGACACAGAGAGTAGGGCCAAATCAGTAAGTAGTCGAAATGCAGTTCAAAATTGGCAACCGTAGTAAACAGGCGGCACAGCTTTGTTCAGTGGAGGAGAACAGCAAGGAGTTGCAGACACCGATAGTAGGCCCCAACCCAACTAGTAGACCAAATGCAGTCTAACATTAACAACTACTTAACAAGAGCCTGAAAATGGAATTTCAGGACAGGAAACCAGGAGAACAGCAAGGAGTGGCAGACACCGATAGTAGGCCCCAAACCAACTAGTACGCCAAATGCAGTTGTTCCATTTAACCACAATTTAATGAGAGCCTGAAGATAGAAGCTCAGGAAAGGCAACCTGGGGAACACCTTGGAGTGTAACACACCATCTCTCTCCACCCCATACCCATTTTGTAGGCCTAATGCAGTGTACTTTTCTACAACTACTAAACGAGAGTCGGAAGACCGAAGCAATGGCAAGGAAACCTGGGGAACACCTTGGAGTGTAACACACCATCTCTCTCCACCCCATACCCAATTTGTAGGCCTAATGCAGTGTAGTTTCCAAGAACTACTAAACGAGAGCCGGAAGATCGAAGCTCAGGAAAGGCAACCTGGGAAACACCTTGGAGTGTAACACACCCTCTCTCTACACACCATACCCAATTTGAAGGCCTAATGCAGTGTAGTTTCCAAGAACTACTAAACGAGAGCCGGAAGATCGAAGCTCAGGAAAGGCAACCTGGGGAACACCTTGGAGTGTAACACACCCTCTCTCTACACCCCATACCCAATTTGAAGGCCTAATGCAGCGTAGTTTCCAACAACTACTAAACGAGAGCCGGAAGATCGAAGCTCAGGAAAGGCAACCTGGGGAACACCTTGGAGTGTAACAAACCCTCTCTCTACACCCCATACCCAATTTGTAGGCCTAATGCAGCGTAGTTTCCGACAACTACTAAACGAGAGCATGAAGATCGAAGCTCAGGAAAGGCAACCTGGGGAACACCTTGGAGTGTAACACACCCTCTCTCTACACCCCATACCCAATTTGAAGGCCTAATGCAGTGTAGTTTCCAAGAACTACTAAACGAGAGCCGGAAGATCGAAGCTCAGGAAAGGCAACCTGGGGAACACCTTGGAGTGTAACAAACCCTCTCTCTACACCCCATACCCAATTTGTAGGCCTAATGCAGCGTAGTTTCCGACAACTACTAAACGAGAGCATGAAGATCGAAGCTCAGGAAAGGCAACCTGGGGAACACCTTGGAGTGTAACACACCCTCTCTCTACACCCCATACCCAATTTGAAGGCCTAATGCAGTGTAGTTTCCAAGAACTACTAAACGAGAGCCGGAAGATCGAAGCTCAGGAAAGGCAACCTGGGGAACACCTTGGAGTGGAACACACCATCTCTCTACACCCCATACCCAATTTGAAGGCCTAATGCAGCGTAGTTTCCAACAACTACTAAACGAGAGCCGGAAGATCGAAGCTCAGGAAAGGCAATGTGGGGAACACCTTGGAGTGTAACACAACGTCTCTCTACACCACGGAAGGGCTGATTCTTAGGAAGGAAGGCTGTTGGAAATAAGCATTGCGCGTCCGAGGGTGATTATATTCTTATTAGGTATATACTCACCCTCGGACGCGCCCTGCTTCTTTATTTGGAATGAATGTTTATTTGCAATGTGGTGTTGACTTTCTCTATTATTTTGGTAATTAATGATTTTTTTATTTTCATTGTTTTGCATCTTCTCGGCAATAATATAAAGAAGACGCGACAGGACAACACTCGGTGGATGCCATATCTGTGTTTTCAATTTAAAAAACCTTTCAGTTAACTACTTGCAGGAGAAAGTAATTGTAGCTGGTGGCCATTTTTAGTACTGTACCAGATTTTAGTTGTGTGTTTGTTTTTAATGTTAAAATGTCTGCATTTGATATCTCACCAGTATTTTCTTTTTTATAAGCAAAATACTTTTTTTTTTATTTTATGATGTTGGTTCAAGGGGTACACGGGCAGCAGTAGACAGGTCAGTGGAGGCCTAGTGGAAGGAGGGACCGCAGACAGGCTTCGAAGCCCTAACATAATAAATTGGGCTGCCTGTAGGCAATTTAAAATTGGTTCCAGGGGAACACGGGCAGCAGTAGACAGGTCAGTGGAGGCCTAGAGGAAGGAGGGACCGCAGATGCGCCAATGTTTCCCCCATACCAAATTTGTAGGCCTAATGCAGTGTAGTTTCCAACAACTACTAAACGAGAGCCGGAATATCGAAGCTCAGGAAAGGCAACCTGGGGAACACCTTGGAGTGTAACCAACCCTCTCTCTATACCCCATACCCAATTTGAAGGCCTAATACAGTGTAGTTTCCAAGAACTACTAAACGAGAGCCGGAAGATCGAAGCTCAGGAAAGGCAACCTGGGGAACACCTTGGAGTGTAACACACCCTCTCTCTACACCCCATACCCAATTTGAAGGCCTAATGCAGCGTAGTTTCCAACAACTACTAAACGAGAGCTGGAAGATCGAAGCTCAGGAAAGGCAACCTGGGGAACACCTTGGAGTGTAACAAACCCTCTCTCTACACCCCATACCCAATTTGTAGGCCTAATGCAGCGTAGTTTCCGACAACTACTAAACGAGAGCATGAAGATCGAAGCTCAGGAAAGGCAACCTGGGGAACACCTTGGAGTGTAACACACCCTCTCTCTACACCCCATACCCAATTTGAAGGCCTAATGCAGTGTAGTTTCCAAGAACTACTAAACGAGAGCCGGAAGATCGAAGCTCAGGAAAGGCAACCTGGGGAACACCTTGGAGTGTAACACACCCTCTCTCTACACCCCATACCCAATTTGAAGGCCTAATGCAGCGTAGTTTCCAACAACTACTAAATGAGAGCCGGAAGATCGAAGCTCAGGAAAGGCAACCTGGGGAACACCTTGGAGTGTAACACACCCTCTCTCTACACCCCATACCCAATTTGAAGGCCTAATGCAGTGTAGTTTCCAAGAACTACTAAACGAGAGCCGGAAGATCGAAGCTCAGGAAAGACAACCTGGGGAACACCTTGAAGTGTAACACAACGTCTCTCTACACCACGGAAGGGCTGATTCTTAGGAAGGAAGGCTGTTGGAAATAAGCATTGCACGTCCGAGGGTGATTATATTCTTATTAGGTATATACTCACCCTCGGACGCGCCCTGCTTCTTTATTTGGAATGAATGTTTATTTGCAATGTGGTGTTGACTTTCTCTATTATTTTGGTAATTAATGATTTTATTATTTTCATTGTTTTGCATCTTCTCGGCAATAATATAAAGAAGACGCGACAGGACAACACTCGGTGGATGCCATATCTGTGTTTTCAATTTAAAAAACCTTTCAGTTAACTACTTGCAGGAGAAAGAAATTGTAGCTGGTGGCCATTTTTAGTACTGTACCAGATTTTAGTTGTGTGTTTGTTTTTAATGTTAAAATGTCTGCATTTGATATCTCACCAGTATTTTCTTTTTTATAAGCAAAATACTTTTTTTTTTATTTTATGATGTTGGTTCAAGGGGTACACGGGCAGCAGTAGACAGGTCAGTGGAGGCCTAGTGGAAGGAGGGACCGCAGACAGGCTTCGAAGCCCTAACATAATAAATTGGGCTGCCTGTAGGCAATTTAAAATTGGTTCCAGGGGAACACGGGCAGCAGTAGACAGGTCAGTGGAGGCCTAGAGGAAGGAGGGACCGCAGATGCGCCAATGTTTCCCCCATACCAAATTTGTAGGCCTAATGCAGTGTAGTTTCCAACAACTACTAAACGAGAGCCGGAATATCGAAGCTCAGGAAAGGCAACCTGGGGAACACCTTGGAGTGTAACACACCCTCTCTCTACACACCATACCCAATTTGAAGGCCTAATGCAGTGTAGTTTCCAAGAACTACTAAACGAGAGCCGGAAGATCGAAGCTCAGGAAAGGCAACCTGGGGAACACCTTGGAGTGTAACACACCCTCTCTCTACACCCCATACCCAATTTGAAGGCCTAATGCAGCGTAGTTTCCAACAACTACTAAACGAGAGCCGGAAGATCGAAGCTCAGGAAAGGCAACCTGGGGAACACCTTGGAGTGTAACAAACCCTCTCTCTACACCCCATACCCAATTTGTAGGCCTAATGCAGCGTAGTTTCCGACAACTACTAAACGAGAGCATGAAGATCGAAGCTCAGGAAAGGCAACCTGGGGAACACCTTGGAGTGTAACACACCCTCTCTCTACACCCCATACCCAATTTGAAGGCCTAATGCAGTGTAGTTTCCAAGAACTACTAAACGAGAGCCGGAAGATCGAAGCTCAGGAAAGGCAACCTGGGGAACACCTTGGAGTGGAACACACCATCTCTCTCCACCCCATACCCAATTTGTAGGCCTAATGCAGTGTAGTTTCCAAGAACTACTAAACGAGAGCCGGAAGATCGAAGCTCAGGAAAGGCAACCTGGGGAACACCTTGGAGTGTAACACACCCTCTCTCTACACCCCATACCCAATTTGAAGGCCTAATGCAGTGTAGTTTCCAAGAACTACTAAACGAGAGCCGGAAGATCGAAGCTCAGGAAAGGCAACCTGGGGAACACCTTGGAGTGGAACACACCATCTCTCTACACCCCATACCCAATTTGAAGGCCTAATGCAGCGTAGTTTCCAACAACTACTAAACGAGAGCCGGAAGATCGAAGCTCAGGAAAGGCAACCTGGGGAACACCTTGGAGTGTAACACAACGTCTCTCTACACCACGGAAGGGCTGATTCTTAGGAAGGAAGGCTGTTGGAAATAAGCATTGCGCGTCCGAGGGTGATTATATTCTTATTAGGTATATACTCACCCTCGGACGCGCCCTGCTTCTTTATTTGGAATGAATGTTTATTTGCAATGTGGTGTTGACTTTCTCTATTATTTTGGTAATTAATGATTTTATTATTTTCATTGTTTTGCATCTTCTCGGCAATAATATAAAGAAGACGCGACAGGACAACACTCGGTGGATGCCATATCTGTGTTTTCAATTTAAAAAACCTTTCAGTTAACAACTTGCAGGAGAAAGTAATTGTAGCTGGTGGCCATTTTTAGTACTGTACCAGATTTTAGTTGTGTGTTTGTTTTTAATGTTAAAATGTCTGCATTTGATATCTCACCAGTATTTTCTTTTTTATAAGCAAAATACTTTTTTTTTTATTTTATGATGTTGGTTCAAGGGGTACACGGGCAGCAGTAGACAGGTCAGTGGAGGCCTAGTGGAAGGAGGGACCGCAGACAGGCTTCGAAGCCCTAACATAATAAATTGGGCTGCCTGTAGGCAATTTAAAATTGGTTCCAGGGGAACACGGGCAGCAGTAGACAGGTCAGTGGAGGCCTAGAGGAAGGAGGGACCGCAGATGCGCCAATGTTTCCCCCATACCAAATTTGTAGGCCTAATGCAGTGTAGTTTCCAACAACTACTAAACGAGAGCCGGAATATCGAAGCTCAGGAAAGGCAACCTGGGGAACACCTTGGAGTGTAACACACCCTCTCTCTACACCCCATACCCAATTTGAAGGCCTAATGCAGTGTAGTTTCCAAGAACTACTAAACGAGAGCCGGAAGATCGAAGCTCAGGAAAGGCAACCTGGGGAACACCTTGGAGTGTAACACACCCTCTCTCTACACCCCATACCCAATTTGAAGGCCTAATGCAGCGTAGTTTCCAACAACTACTAAACGAGAGCTGGAAGATCGAAGCTCAGGAAAGGCAACCTGGGGAACACCTTGGAGTGTAACAAACCCTCTCTCTACACCCCATACCCAATTTGTAGGCCTAATGCAGCGTAGTTTCCGACAACTACTAAACGAGAGCATGAAGATCGAAGCTCAGGAAAGGCAACCTGGGGAACACCTTGGAGTGTAACACACCCTCTCTCTACACCCCATACCCAATTTGAAGGCCTAATGCAGTGTAGTTTCCAAGAACTACTAAACGAGAGCCGGAAGATCGAAGCTCAGGAAAGGCAACCTGGGGAACACCTTGGAGTGTAACACACCCTCTCTCTACACCCCATACCCAATTTGAAGGCCTAATGCAGCGTAGTTTCCAACAACTACTAAACGAGAGCCGGAAGATCGAAGCTCAGGAAAGGCAACCTGGGGAACACCTTGGAGTGTAACACACCCTCTCTCTACACCCCATACCCAATTTGAAGGCCTAATGCAGTGTAGTTTCCAAGAACTACTAAACGAGAGCCGGAAGATCAAAGCTCAGGAAAGACAACCTGGGGAACACCTTGAAGTGTAACACAACGTCTCTCTACACCACGGAAGGGCTGATTCTTAGGAAGGAAGGCTGTTGGAAATAAGCATTGCGCGTCCGAGGGTGATTATATTCTTATTAGGTATATACTCACCCTCGGACGCGCCCTGCTTCTTTATTTGGAATGAATGTTTATTTGCAATGTGGTGTTGACTTTCTCTATTATTTTGGTAATTAATGATTTTATTATTTTCATTGTTTTGCATCTTCTCGGCAATAATATAAAGAAGACGCGACAGGACAACACTCGGTGGATGCCATATCTGTGTTTTCAATTTAAAAAACCTTTCAGTTAACTACTTGCAGGAGAAAGTAATTGTAGCTGGTGGCCATTTTTAGTACTGTACCAGATTTTAGTTGTGTGTTTGTTTTTAATGTTAAAATGTCTGCATTTGATATCTCACCAGTATTTTCTTTTTTATAAGCAAAATACTTTTTTTTTTTTTTTATGATGTTGGTTCAAGGGGTACACGGGCAGCAGTAGACAGGTCAGTGGAGGCCTAGTGGAAGGAGGGACCGCAGACAGGCTTCGAAGCCCTAACATAATAAATTGGGCTGCCTGTAGGCAATTTAAAATTGGTTCCAGGGGAACACGGGCAGCAGTAGACAGGTCAGTGGAGGCCTAGAGGAAGGAGGGACCGCAGATGCGCCAATGTTTCCCCATACCAAATTTGTAGGCCTAATGCAGTGTAGTTTCCAACAACTACTAAACGAGAGCCGGAATATCGAAGCTCAGGAAAGGCAACCTGGGGAACACCTTGGAGTGTAACACACCCTCTCTCTACACCCCATACCCAATTTGAAGGCCTAATGCAGCGTAGTTTCCAACAACTACTAAACGAGAGCCGGAAGATCGAAGCTCAGGAAAGGCAACCTGGGGAACACCTTGGAGTGTAACAAACCCTCTCTCTACACCCCATACCCAATTTGTAGGCCTAATGCAGCGTAGTTTCCGACAACTACTAAACGAGAGCATGAAGATCGAAGCTCAGGAAAGGCAACCTGGGGAACACCTTGGAGTGTAACACACCCTCTCTCTACACCCCATACCCAATTTGAAGGCCTAATGCAGTGTAGTTTCCAAGAACTACTAAACGAGAGCCGGAAGATCGAAGCTCAGGAAAGGCAACCTGGGGAACACCTTGGAGTGTAACACACCCTCTCTCTACACCCCATACCCAATTTGAAGGCCTAATGCAGCGTAGTTTCCAACAACTACTAAACGAGAGCCGGAAGATCGAAGCTCAGGAAAGGCAACCTGGGGAACACCTTGGAGTGTAACACACCCTCTCTCTACACCCCATACCCAATTTGAAGGCCTAATGCAGTGTAGTTTCCAAGAACTACTAAACGAGAGCCGGAAGATCGAAGCTCAGGAAAGACAACCTGGGGAACACCTTGAAGTGTAACACAACGTCTCTCTACACCACGGAAGGGCTGATTCTTAGGAAGGAAGGCTGTTGGAAATAAGCATTGCGCGTCCGAGGGTGATTATATTCTTATTAGGTATATACTCACCCTCGGACGCGCCCTGCTTCTTTATTTGGAATGAATGTTTATTTGCAATGTGGTGTTGACTTTCTCTATTATTTTGGTAATTAATGATTTTATTATTTTCATTGTTTTGCATCTTCTCCGCAATAATATAAAGAAGACGCGACAGGACAACACTCGGTGGATGCCATATCTGTGTTTTCAATTTAAAAAACCTTTCAGTTAACTACTTGCAGGATAAAGTAATTGTAGCTGGTGGCCATTTTTAGTACTGTACCAGATTTTAGTTGTGTGTTTGTTTTTAATGTTAAAATGTCTGCATTTGATATCTCACCAGTATTTTCTTTTTTATAAGCAAAATACTTTTTTTTTTATTTTATGATGTTGGTTCAAGGGGTACACGGGCAGCAGTAGACAGGTCAGTGGAGGCCTAGTGGAAGGAGGGACCGCAGACAGGCTTCGAAGCCCTAACATAATAAATTGGGCTGCCTGTAGGCAATTTAAAATTGGTTCCAGGGGAACACGGGCAGCAGTAGACAGGTCAGTGGAGGCCTAGAGGAAGGAGGGACCGCAGATGCGCCAATGTTTCCCCCATACCAAATTTGTAGGCCTAATGCAGTGTAGTTTCCAACAACTACTAAACGAGAGCCGGAATATCGAAGCTCAGGAAAGGCAACCTGGGGAACACTTTGGAGTGTAACACACCCTCTCTCTACACCCCATACCCAATTTGAAGGCCTAATGCAGTGTAGTTTCCAAGAACTACTAAACGAGAGCCGGAAGATCGAAGCTCAGGAAAGGCAACCTGGGGAACACCTTGGAGTGTAACACACCCTCTCTCTACACCCCATACCCAATTTGAAGGCCTAATGCAGCGTAGTTTCCAACAACTACTAAACGAGAGCCGGAAGATCGAAGCTCAGGAAAGGCAACCTGGGGAACACCTTGGAGTGTAACAAACCCTCTCTCTACACCCCATACCCAATTTGTAGGCCTAATGCAGCGTAGTTACCGACAACTACTAAACGAGAGCATGAAGATCGAAGCTCAGGAAAGGCAACCTGGGGAACACCTTGGAGTGTAACACACCCTCTCTCTACACCCCATACCCAATTTGAAGGCCTAATGCAGTGTAGTTTCCAAGAACTACTAAACGAGAGCCGGAAGATCGAAGCTCAGGAAAGGCAACCTGGGGAACACCTTGGAGTGTAACACACCCTCTCTCTACACCCCATACCCAATTTGAAGGCCTAATGCAGCGTAGTTTCCAACAACTACTAAACGAGAGCCGGAAGATCGAAGCTCAGGAAAGGCAACCTGGGGAACACCTTGGAGTGTAACACACCCTCTCTCTACACCCCATACCCAATTTGAAGGCCTAATGCAGTGTAGTTTCCAAGAACTACTAAACGAGAGCCGGAAGATCAAAGCTCAGGAAAGACAACCTGGGGAACACCTTGAAGTGTAACACATCGTCTCTCTACACCACGGAAGGGCTGATTCTTAGGAAGGAAGGCTGTTGGAAATAAGCATTGCGCGTCCGAGGGTGATTATATTCTTATTAGGTATATACTCACCCTCGGACGCGCCCTGCTTCTTTATTTGGAATGAATGTTTATTTGCAATGTGGTGTTGACTTTCTCTATTATTTTGGTAATTAATGATTTTATTATTTTCATTGTTTTGCATCTTCTCCGCAATAATATAAAGAAGACGCGACAGGACAACACTCGGTGGATGCCATATCTGTGTTTTCAATTTAAAAAACCTTTCAGTTAAATACTTGCAGGATAAAGTAATTGTAGCTGGTGGCCATTTTTAGTACTGTACCAGATTTTAGTTGTGTGTTTGTTTTTAATGTTAAAATGTCTGCATTTGATATCTCACCAGTATTTTCTTTTTTATAAGCAAAATACTTTTTTTTTTATTTTATGATGTTGGTTCAAGGGGTACACGGGCAGCAGTAGACAGGTCAGTGGAGGCCTAGTGGAAGGAGGGACCGCAGACAGGCTTCGAAGCCCTAACATAATAAATTGGGCTGCCTGTAGGCAGTTTAAAATTGGTTCCAGGGGAACACGGGCAGCAGTAGACAGGTCAGTGGAGGCCTAGTGGAAGGAGGGACCGCAGACAGGCTTCGAAGCCCTAACATAATAAATTGGGCTGCCTGTAGGCAATTTAAAATTGGTTCCAGGGGAACACGGGCAGCAGTAGACAGGTAAGTGGAGGCCTAGTGGAAGGAGGGACCGCAGACAGGCTTCGAAGGCCTAACATAATAAAATGGGCTGGCTGTAGGCAATTTAAAATTGGTTCCAGGGGAACACGGGCAGCAGTAGACAGGTCAGTGGAGGCCTAGTGGAAGGAGGGACCGCAGACAGGCTTCGAAGGCCTAACATAATAAAATGGGCTGGCTGTAGGCAGTTTAAAATTGGTTCCAGGGGAACACGGGCAGCAGTAGACAGGTAAGTGGAGGCCTAGTGGAAGGAGGGACCGCAGACAGGCTTCGAAGGCCTAACATAATAAATTGGGCTGCCTGTAGGCAATTTAAAATTGGTTCCAGGGGAACACGGGCAGCAGTAGACAGGTAAGTGGAGGCCTAGTGGAAGGAGGGACCGTAGACAGGCTTCGAAGGCCTAACATAATAAATTGGGCTGCCTGTAGGCAATTTAAAATTGGTTCCAGGGGAACACGGGCAGCAGTAGACAGGTAAGTGGAGGCCTAGTGGAAGGAGGGACCGCAGACAGGCTTCGAAGGCCTAACATAATAAATTGGGCTGCCTGTAGGCAATTTAAAATTGGTTCCAGGGGAACACGGGCAGCAGTAGACAGGTAAGTGGAGGCCTAGTGGAAGGAGGGACCGCAGACAGGCTTCGAAGGCCTAACATAATAAAATGGGCTGGCTGTAGGCAATTTAAAATTGGTTCCAGGGGAACACGGGCAGCAGTAGACAGGTCAGTGGAGGCCTAGTGGAAGGAGGGACCGCAGACAGGCTTCAAAAGCCTAACATAATAAATTGGGCTGCCTGTAGGCAATTTAAAATTGGTTCCAGGGGAACACGGGCAGCAGTAGACAGGTAAGTGGAGGCCTAGTGGAAGGAGGGACCACAGACAGGCTTCGAAGCCCTAACATAATAAATTGGGCTGCCTGTAGGCAATTTAAAATTGGTTCCAGGGGAACACGGGCAGCAGTAGACAGGTAAGTGGAGGCCTAGTGGAAGGAGGGACCGCAGACAGGCTTCGAAGGCCTAACATAATAAAATGGGCTGGCTGTAGGCAATTTAAAATTGGTTCCAGGGGAACACGGGCAGCAGTAGACAGGTCAGTGGAGGCCTAGTGGAAGGAGGGACCGCAGACAGGCTTCGAAGGCCTAACATAATAAAATGGGCTGGCTGTAGGCAATTTAAAATTGGTTCCAGGGGAACACGGGCAGCAGTAGACAGGTAAGTGGAGGCCTAGTGGAAGGAGGGACCGCAGACAGGCTTCGAAGGCCTAACATAATAAATTGGGCTGCCTGTAGGCAATTTAAAATTGGTTCCAGGGGAACACGGGCAGCAGTAGACAGGTAAGCAGTAGACAGGTAAGTGGAGGCCTAGTGGAAGGAGGGACCGCAGACAGGCTTCGAAGGCCTAACGTAATAAAATGGGCTGGCTGTAGGCAATTTACAATTGGTTCCATGGGAACACGGGCAGCAGTAGACAGGTCAGTGGAGGCCTAGTGGAAGGAGTGACGGCAGACAGGCATCAAAGGCCTAACATCATAACATTGGGCTGATGGCAATTTAAAATTGGTTCCAGGGGTACACGGGCAACAGTGGTCTGGTCAGTGGAAGTCTAGTGGAAGGAGTGACGGCAGACAGGCATCAAAGGCCTAACATAATAACATTTGGCTGTTGGCAATTTAAAATTGGTTCCAGGGGTACACGGGCAACAGTGGTCTGGTCAGTGGAAGTCTAGTGGAAGGAGTGACGGCAGACAGGCTAAGAAGGCCTAACATAACAAAATTGGGCTGGCTGTAGGCAAGTTTAAATTGGTTCCAGGGGAACACGGCCAGCAGTGGCCTGGTCAGTGTAGTAGTTGTAGAAAGAACGGACCGCAGACAGGCTTCGAAGGCCTAACATAACAAAAATGTCAAAACAATGGTATTGTCAGTGCCAGGCATTGAAGGATGTCAGCGCATAGACTAAACATTGGTGAAGCTGTGAGAGATAATTTTGCTAGTGGTAGAGCACTGTTTGAGCTGGGGGGGGAACTGTCTTGTGGCCGGCGGTACAGGCCCAGGGCCCCTCATATTACAATGGTGAGTAGTGTATAATTCATAGGTTTCGTCAAACTCAATCTGACAGGTGCCCCGCCCCCTATCAAAGTGTATCAAAGTGTGTAACCCCTCCCCTCCCCTTGTCTGACGGCTGGTATCCAGCTGTCCCTCCTTGTTTGATTCCCCCTTTTGATATAGTTTAATATAGTTTAATTTGTTGTAGTTTTGATATTATTCCCGTATTTTGTGGAATAACACATGTTTATAATTATAGCCTAGTCGTGTATTTATTTTACACGTGGTTTATAACACCTTTCTCATTTGTTTTATAATAGATTTTATACGTATCCCCGTTATAACACCTTTCTCATTTGTTTTATAATAGATTTTATACGTATCCCCGAGTTTGATTCTGTAAGCTTTTGTTTTATTCACAGTGTATTCATATAGTGGAGAACTTAAAGCTGTTTATATGTGTCTCTACTGAACACTATGGTGAACATTAACTAAATGTTTATTTTCCCAAACAGAGAATCTGCTGTGGGTATTTGCAGTGTATTCATATAGTGGAGAACTTAAAGCTGTCTATTTGTTTTTTGTAAATGGTGAACACTAACTAAATGGTGAACATTATCTAAATTAGGTTAACTGCTGTTCAGAGGTTCATAACACCTAGGTCAATTTATAGCACCTAGGTCAAGCAATTGTTGTTGTATTTGCGTACCCCATAAATGTTTATTCTCACAAACAGAAAAGTTATTGTGTCCTGAAGATGGCATCTGAGGTTATTTGTTTTTTGTATTAGCTTTCTCAGAAAACAGCTGTGTTATCTGAGGTTCAGATATTTTTGTACAAACTCATGCTGTTTGGTGATCTTTGTGAAGCAGAACTTTGTTTTATAACACATTTGTACTTGTATTGTACCTGAATTGATATTTGCTTTCTCTTTTTTGTGTCCTGAAGATGGCATCTGCAAAGTTATTTGTTATCTACTGAGGCCATTGCAAGTTGTGTTTATTCACATTGTAGCAGGTTTTATCCTTGTGGCTGCCTTATATACACAGAAGAGATATGCACCAATGTCACAACACAAGTTATAATATGACCCAATGTTACAACACAAGTAAGAAGCGGCGTGTTTTATACGAATAAAAACCAAAGACACGATATTGTAAAAATAGAAAAAGATTTATTTCTCACAATAAAACAACAGCTCAAATTTTAACATGAAATAGACATTTAGGACTTATTTATGTTATTATCTTTATGCACGTTGCCTGTGCTGCCTATAATTTGACTCTATCCTTGTTTTGTTGAAAATAACTGGACATACATAAGAAACCGGGCAATATATCTTTATAGAAATAACACTTCTGCACTCTTTGGGCATTTCTATCAGTTTTATTCATGCATTTATAACACACCATGTTTGATATTGGTAATTTGATTCTGGGAACACATTTTAAGTTACATCTGCACATGTATTACTGTTTTTTTTAGGCCATATAAATAGAAAATTATGTAGAAACCCAAAGTTTTCATAAGTGTATGAAAATACACCAATATTAACTATTTGTGCTATTTTAGGCGTAAATTTGTCCTATATGTATAGCAGTCAGGAGTTGGGGCGATGAAATATGTGTTACAAGCGTAGTGAATTGCAGATATATTCTACAGTGTATGTCATTTTGAGAAATGTGTGGCATAACCAATGTATACAGTAACAGGCGGAATGACTGAGTGTAATATTGCACTCAATACTGTGCAAAGGGTCTGAATACTTATGACCGTGTGATATTTCAGTTTTTCGGTGTAGATACAGAGCGTGTCTCACTGTTGGTAATTTTTAATTCATCTAAAAGCTTCCTAGTAGCGGTGTTACCCACAACTGTAGACGGCATATTTAGTTCGGCCATAGCTTGCATAAATGAATCTCAACCCGGTGGTAAATTTCTACTGTTCAGAGCATGGCTCTGCGTTGTACTACGTACCAAATCCAGTAAGTTAGACCCTGGTATTACGGATCCTTTGAAAATAAATTCAGCATTATTATTCCATGCTGTGACATTTTTATTCTGCAGCAGCCTGTTTAGTAAAAATTCAGCATTCTTTTTATATCTCTGGTTTATATGGCTGACAATTTCAGCGATCTCATGATTTTTATCAGAGTCGGTATGATTTTTATCAGAGTCGGTATTTGGCAATTGATATATATATATATATAATATGACCCAATGTTACAACACAAGCAAGTAAGAAGCGGTATGTTTTATACGAATAAAAAAACCAAAGACACGATATTGTAAAAATAGAAAAAGATTTATTTCTCACAATAAAACAACAGCTCAAATTTTAACATGAAATAGACATTTAGGACTTATTTATGTTATTATCTTTATGCACGTTGCCTGTGCTGCCTATAATTTGACTCTATCCTTGTTTTGTTGAAAATAACTGGACATACATAAGAAACCGGGCAATATATCTTTATAGAAATAACACTTCTGCACTCTTTGGGCATTTCTATCAGTTTTATTCATGCATTTATAACACACCATGTTTGATATTGGTAATTTGATTCTGGGAACACATTTTAAGTTACATCTGCACATGTATTACTGTTTTTTTAGGCCATATAAATAGAAAATTATGTAGAAACCCAAAGTTTTGATAAGTGTATGAAAATACACCAATATTAACTATTTGTGCTATTTTAGGCGTAAATTTGTCCTATATGTATAGCAGTCAGGAGTTGGGGCGATGAAATATGTGTTACAAGCGTAGTGAATTGCAGATATATTCTACAGTGTATGTCATTTTGAGAAATGTGTGGCATAACCAATGTATACAGTAACAGGCGGAATGACTGAGTGTAATATTGCACTCAATACTGTGCAAAGGGTCTGAATACTTATGACCGTGTGATATTTCAGTTTTCTTTTTAATAAATTCGCAAAAAATCTACATTTCTGTTTTGTTCAGGCATGATGGCGTGCAGAGTGTACATTAATATATATATATATCTCAGAATGCAACTGAATAGTATTGCTAATTAGGCCATATAAATAGAAAATTATGTAGAAACCCAAAGTTTTGATAAGTGTATGAAAATACACCAATATTAACTATTTGTGCTATTTTAGGCGTAAATTTGTCCTATATGTATAGCAGTCAGGAGTTGGGGCGATGAAATATGTGTTACAAGTGTAGTGAATTGCAGATATATTCTACAGTGTATGTCATTTTGAGAAATGTGTGGCATAACTAATTACCTATTACGGCCACATTTCTATGCAGTGTATTTTAGAACCAGTGTTTCTGGCTGCAGACTGTAATGTGTAAGGTATTCTCATTTTTATATATTGTATTTTATAACACACCATGCCGTTTATATAATAATCACAGTTGTGTCTCTACAGGACAACGTGGCTTACAAAGACATTTCATTAATATAAGTGTGAAACTAACAGACAAGCACACCTGTGTCTCTACAGGACATGCTGGTCACTAGACAGCCAGAGTTTCTGTGGGGGAGATATACTAACAGAGGTTCTGTTGACCCAATAAACCGGTGTAGAACGTACACAGAGAGCAACTTACAATATTTACTAAGGTAGCGGAAATGGGTTTACTGCAGTTATCAGAGCATTGTATTTTATTTGACAGCCACAAGTCACACAGGTCATGATGATAGTGTATCTGCAGCATGTTATTTGGAAATAAAGAAGCCTTTTTTGTATTCGCCCGCATTTTATATAAAATCTGCATAAAAAAAATCTTCTTGGCTACACCAAAACACGTAAGAAACAAATGTATAACTTTTAGATCTACCGCATCCACAGATATTATTCCAGCGTTCTTTAATTCTACATTATTTTAGCACATATTAATTTCACAACTTTTATATGATATTTATAACACTCATTTTATATGAGTTTTCTAACACATTCTCACGGGAATATTATATATATATATATTTTGTGTTTTGCGCAATTATTTGACACTGTAATTCGCATTTTATATAAAATATGCATAAAAAATCTTCACATTCTCACGGGAATATTATATATATATTTTGTGCTCTGCATCATTATTTGACACTGTAATTCGCATTTTATATAAAATCTGCATAAAAAATCTTCTTGGCTGCACCAAAACACGTAAGAAACAAATGTATAACTTTTAGCGCTGTCGCATCCGCAGATATTATTCCAGCGTTCTTTAATTCTATATTATTTTATCACATATTAATTTCACAACTTTTATATGATATTTATAACACATTCTCATTTATAAGGGATTTATAACACAATATTGTAAAATCATTTATTGGTTCGCGGCCTTACTAATATCCTTTGAAAATAAATTCAGCATTATTATTCCATGCTGTAACATTTCTATTCTGCAGCCTCCTGTTTAGTAAAAATTCAGCATTCTTTTTATATCTTTGGTTTATATTATATTAGCTTTTTGATAATCCCGGGAGTGCCATCTATCTAGCCCTAGTATTTTTGTTATCTCAAAAGGGTGTGACACAGTCCCATATATTATTCCAGCATTCTTTAATTCTACATTATTTTAGCACATATTAATTTCACAACTTTTATATGATATTTATAACACTCATTTTATATGAGTTTTCTAACACATTCTCACGGGGATATTATATATATATATATATATACTGTATATATTTTGTGTTATGCACCATTATTTGACACTGTAATTCGCATTTTATATGCCGCTGCTTTTTCTTGTTTTTGTGTAAAATCTCTGGCAGACAGGCACAGCTGTATCTCTACAAGACATGCGGGACACACCAGAGACATTGGAAATTGGGGGTTATAATGTCGAATTCAGAAAATAACCATTTTATATTGAATGACTAATTGGTTAACCCAAAACCGTAAGAAACAAACGCATAACTTTTAGCTCGAACACATCAGCATATATTATTACAGTTTTTTGCTGAATTAAAAATTATACAGTTATTTCATATTTTTGGGGCTTCATGACAGGAGAAATTATTGATAGAAACCCAGAGTTTTTATACGTGTATGAAAATACACCAATATTAACTATTTGTGCTATTTTAGGCACAAATTTGGTCTATATGCATAACAGGCAGGAGTTGGGGCGAAGAAATATGTGTTACATGCGTAGTGAATTGCAAATATATTCTGAAGTGTATGGCATTTTGAGAAATGTGTAGCATAACCAATTACCTATCACGGTCACTAGATGGCAGAATATCATATTAATTATACATTGGGGTTTACTTTTGGAAGCTTATAAAGGCGGTGTGTATGTGCACAGGATGACTTATTTTGTTTTTATAGTCACTAATATCCATATTAAATGACTCTTTAGCTTTATGAGTAAGAGACAACATACAAATAGAATCCTTTTCCCTAGTAGTTTTATATTCTATGTCTGATATATTTCTACACAAAGCTACAAAACTATTTTGTAGTTTATAATGTATCACAGTAGTTTCATGTGAAGTTACATCTTAGGTTCTGTTCAGACTATTGTAATATCTATAGCTTAAAATAGAGCCAAATAGCTACTTTCAAACACGGACATACACCATTGATTTTCGTCACAAATGGATCCAATATATCTCGTGTCACGGTTTATTTTTACCGCGTTGCGGTTTAAAGTTATAAGCATTTAAATAATAATTTTCTCATTAGATATGTGACTCGCGATATTTATTTGCTTAGGTTAGATCATTTTCAGTTTAACAATACATTTTATCACAAAAATGACCTTATCTGGGGCCCTAGAAACAACATAGCAGCATTAGTAAGCCCCTTTCTTTTTACATTATCAAGAATCCTTGGGTTAAGATAACGTAAGTTTATATGCATAAAGCATTTAATATAGTGCACCAAACATGATATGGTTTTTGATTTCTATGAACTGTCGCGGTCTAAAATGTAATCGCACTATACACTATGTGTGTTGTGTGTGATGCATGTGTTGTATGTGTTCTGTGTGTTGTGTGTGTGTGTGTATGTTTGTCGTGTGTGTTGTATGTGTTGTGTGTGTTTTGTATGTTATGTGTGTTTGTTGTGTGTGTGTGTGTGTGTTCTGTATGTTGTGTATGTATGTTTGTTGTATGTGTTGTGTGTGTGTGTGTTTTGTATGTTATGTGTGCTTGTGGTGTGTGGGTTCTGTGTTGTGTGTGTGTGTGTTCTGTATGTTGTGTATGTGTGTGTGTGTATGTTTGTCGTGTGTTTTCTGTATGTTATGTTGTGTTTTGTATGTTATGTGTGTTTGTTGTGTGTGTGTGTGTGTTCTGTATGTTGTGTATGTATGTTTGTTGTATGTGTTGTGTGTGTGTGTTTTGTATGTTATGTGTGTTTGTGGTGTGTGGGTTCTGTGTTGTGTGTGTGTGTGTGTTCTGTATGTTGTGTATGTATGTTTGTTGTATGTGTTGTGTGTTTTCTGTATGTTATGTGTGTTTGTTGTGTGTGTGTGTTTGCCTGCAGCCATCTCCTTTCTGTAATTCTCCTCTCTCTTTACAGCGCCATAAATCTATAATGGCCAATTCATTTACCCATATTTATATAGAAAAGGTAAAAATCACAACTGAGGAAGAAACCAGTAGTACATGAACAAAAGTAACACCCGGAAAATAAAATACTGTAAACAATAGTAAAACATTATATTCAATAATATTCATATTTTTAACCTTATATGATTTGTTCGCGACAGTTCATAGAAATCAAAAACCATATCATGTTTGGTGCACTATATTAAATGCTTTATGCATATAAACTTACGTTATCTTAACCCAAGGATTCTTGATAATGTAAAAAGAAAGGGGCTTACTAATGCTGCTATGTTGTTTCTAGGGCCCCAGATAAGGTCATTTTTGTGATAAAATGTATTGTTAAACTGAAAATGATCTAACCTAAGCAAATAAATATCGCGAGTCACATATCTAATGAGAAAATTATTATTTAAATGCTTATAACTTTAAACCGCAACGCGGTAAAAATAAACCGTGACACGAGATATATTGGATCCATTTGTGACGAAAATCAATGGTGTATGTCCGTGTTTGAAAGTAGCTATTTGGCTCTATTTTAAGCTATAGATATTACAATAGTCTGAACAGAACCTAAGATGTAACTTCACATGAAACTACTGTGATACATTATAAACTACAAAATAGTTTTGTAGCTTTGTGTAGAAATATATCAGACATAGAATATAAAACTACTAGGGAAAAGGATTCTATTTGTATGTTGTCTCTTACTCATAAAGCTAAAGAGTCATTTAATATGGATATTAGTGACTATAAAAACAAAATAAGTCATCCTGTGCACATACACACCGCCTTTATAAGCTTCCAAAAGTAAACCCCAATGTATAATTAATATGATATTCTGCCATCTAGTGACCGTGATAGGTAATTGGTTATGCTACACATTTCTCAAAATGCCATACACTTCAGAATATATTTGCAATTCACTACGCATGTAACACATATTTCTTCGCCCCAACTCCTGCCTGTTATGCATATAGACCAAATTTGTGCCTAAAATAGCACAAATAGTTAATATTGGTGTATTTTCATACACGTATAAAAACTCTGGGTTTCTATCAATAATTTCTCCTGTCATGAAGCCCCAAAAATATGAAATAACTGTATAATTTTTAATTCAGCAAAAAACTGTAATAATATATGCTGATGTGTTCGAGCTAAAAGTTATGCGTTTGTTTCTTACGGTTTTGGGTTAACCAATTAGTCATTCAATATAAAATGGTTATTTTCTGAATTCGACATTATAACCCCCAATTTCCAATGTCTCTGGTGTGTCCCGCATGTCTTGTAGAGATACAGCTGTGCCTGTCTGCCAGAGATTTTACACAAAAACAAGAAAAAGCAGCGGCATATAAAATGCGAATTACAGTGTCAAATAATGGTGCATAACACAAAATATATACAGTATATATATATATATATATATAATATCCCCGTGAGAATGTGTTAGAAAACTCATATAAAATGAGTGTTATAAATATCATATAAAAGTTGTGAAATTAATATGTGCTAAAATAATGTAGAATTAAAGAATGCTGGAATAATATATGGGACTGTGTCACACCCTTTTGAGATAACAAAAATACTAGGGCTAGATAGATGGCACTCCCGGGATTATCAAAAAGCTAATATAATATAAACCAAAGATATAAAAAGAATGCTGAATTTTTACTAAACAGGAGGCTGCAGAATAGAAATGTTACAGCATGGAATAATAATGCTGAATTTATTTTCAAAGGATATTAGTAAGGCCGCGAACCAATAAATGATTTTACAATATTGTGTTATAAATCCCTTATAAATGAGAATGTGTTATAAATATCATATAAAAGTTGTGAAATTAATATGTGATAAAATAATATAGAATTAAAGAACGCTGGAATAATATCTGCGGATGCGACAGCGCTAAAAGTTATACATTTGTTTCTTACGTGTTTTGGTGCAGCCAAGAAGATTTTTTATGCAGATTTTATATAAAATGCGAATTACAGTGTCAAATAATGATGCAGAGCACAAAATATATATATAATATTCCCGTGAGAATGTGAAGATTTTTTATGCATATTTTATATAAAATGCGAATTACAGTGTCAAATAATTGCGCAAAACACAAAATATATATATATATAATATTCCCGTGAGAATGTGTTAGAAAACTCATATAAAATGAGTGTTATAAATATCATATAAAAGTTGTGAAATTAATATGTGCTAAAATAATGTAGAATTAAAGAACGCTGGAATAATATCTGTGGATGCGGTAGATCTAAAAGTTATACATTTGTTTCTTACGTGTTTTGGTGTAGCCAAGAAGATTTTTTTTATGCAGATTTTATATAAAATGCGGGCGAATACAAAAAAGGCTTCTTTATTTCCAAATAACATGCTGCAGATACACTATCATCATGACCTGTGTGACTTGTGGCTGTCAAATAAAATACAATGCTCTGATAACTGCAGTAAACCCATTTCCGCTACCTTAGTAAATATTGTAAGTTGCTCTCTGTGTACGTTCTACACCGGTTTATTGGGTCAACAGAACCTCTGTTAGTATATCTCCCCCACAGAAACTCTGGCTGTCTAGTGACCAGCATGTCCTGTAGAGACACAGGTGTGCTTGTCTGTCAGTTTCACACTTATATTAATGAAATGTCTTTGTAAGCCACGTTGTCCTGTAGAGACACAACTGTGATTATTATATAAACGGCATGGTGTGTTATAAAATACAATATATAAAAATGAGAATACCTTACACATTACAGTCTGCAGCCAGAAACACTGGTTCTAAAATACACTGCATAGAAATGTGGCCGTAATAGGTAATTAGTTATGCCACACATTTCTCAAAATGACATACACTGTAGAATATATCTGCAATTCACTACACTTGTAACACATATTTCATCGCCCCAACTCCTGACTGCTATACATATAGGACAAATTTACGCCTAAAATAGCACAAATAGTTAATATTGGTGTATTTTCATACACTTATCAAAACTTTGGGTTTCTACATAATTTTCTATTTATATGGCCTAATTAGCAATACTATTCAGTTGCATTCTGAGATATATATATATATATTAATGTACACTCTGCACGCCATCATGCCTGAACAAAACAGAAATGTAGATTTTTTGCGAATTTATTAAAAAGAAAACTGAAATATCACACGGTCATAAGTATTCAGACCCTTTGCACAGTATTGAGTGCAATATTACACTCAGTCATTCCGCCTGTTACTGTATACATTGGTTATGCCACACATTTCTCAAAATGACATACACTGTAGAATATATCTGCAATTCACTACGCTTGTAACACATATTTCATCGCCCCAACTCCTGACTGCTATACATATAGGACAAATTTACGCCTAAAATAGCACAAATAGTTAATATTGGTGTATTTTCATACACTTATCAAAACTTTGGGTTTCTACATAATTTTCTATTTATATGGCCTAAAAAAACAGTAATACATGTGCAGATGTAACTTAAAATGTGTTCCCAGAATCAAATTACCAATATCAAACATGGTGTGTTATAAATGCATGAATAAAACTGATAGAAATGCCCAAAGAGTGCAGAAGTGTTATTTCTATAAAGATATATTGCCCGGTTTCTAATGTATGTCCAGTTATTTTCAACAAAACAAGGATAGAGTCAAATTATAGGCAGCACAGGCAACGTGCATAAAGATAATAACATAAATAAGTCCTAAATGTCTATTTCATGTTAAAATTTGAGCTGTTGTTTTATTGTGAGAAATAAATCTTTTTCTATTTTTACAATATCGTGTCTTTGGTTTTTTTATTCGTATAAAACATACCGCTTCTTACTTGCTTGTGTTGTAACATTGGGTCATATTATATATATATATATATCAATTGCCAAATACCGACTCTGATAAAAATCATACCGACTCTGATAAAAATCATGAGATCGCTGAAATTGTCAGCCATATAAACCAGAGATATAAAAAGAATGCTGAATTTTTACTAAACAGGCTGCTGCAGAATAAAAATGTCACAGCATGGAATAATAATGCTGAATTTATTTTCAAAGGATCCGTAATACCAGGGTCTAACTTACTGGATTTGGTACGTAGTACAACGCAGAGCCATGCTCTGAACAGTAGAAATTTACCACCGGGTTGGGATTCATTTATGCAAGCTATGGCCGAACTAAATATGCCGTCTACAGTTGTGGGTAACACCGCTACTAGGAAGCTTTTAGATGAATTAAAAATTACCAACAGTGAGACACGCTCTGTATCTACACCGAAAAACTGAAATATCACACGGTCATAAGTATTCAGACCCTTTGCACAGTAT
This sequence comes from Ranitomeya imitator, assembly GCF_032444005.1. NCBI lineage: Eukaryota > Metazoa > Chordata > Amphibia > Anura > Dendrobatidae > Ranitomeya > Ranitomeya imitator. The sequence goes on from NC_091285.1 coordinate 455,599,691, forward strand.
TGAGTGCAATATTACACTCAGTCATTCCGCCTGTTACTGTATACATTGGTTATGCCACACATTTCTCAAAATGACATACACTGTAGAATATATCTGCAATTCACTACGCTTGTAACACATATTTCATCGCCCCAACTCCTGACTGCTATACATATAGGACAAATTTACGCCTAAAATAGCACAAATAGTTAATATTGGTGTATTTTCATACACTTATGAAAACTTTGGGTTTCTACATAATTTTCTATTTATATGGCCTAAAAAAAACAGTAATACATGTGCAGATGTAACTTAAAATGTGTTCCCAGAATCAAATTACCAATATCAAACATGGTGTGTTATAAATGCATGAATAAAACTGATAGAAATGCCCAAAGAGTGCAGAAGTGTTATTTCTATAAAGATATATTGCCCGGTTTCTTATGTATGTCCAGTTATTTTCAACAAAACAAGGATAGAGTCAAATTATAGGCAGCACAGGCAACGTGCATAAAGATAATAACATAAATAAGTCCTAAATGTCTATTTCATGTTAAAATTTGAGCTGTTGTTTTATTGTGAGAAATAAATCTTTTTCTATTTTTACAATATCGTGTCTTTGGTTTTTATTCGTATAAAACACGCCGCTTCTTACTTGTGTTGTAACATTGGGTCATATTATAACTTGTGTTGTGACATTGGTGCATATCTCTTCTGTGTATATAAGGCAGCCACAAGGATAAAACCTGCTACAATGTGAATAAACACAACTTGCAATGGCCTCAGTAGATAACAAATAACTTTGCAGATGCCATCTTCAGGACACAAAAAAGAGAAAGCAAATATCAATTCAGGTACAATACAAGTACAAATGTGTTATAAAACAAAGTTCTGCTTCACAAAGATCACCAAACAGCATGAGTTTGTACAAAAATATCTGAACCTCAGATAACACAGCTGTTTTCTGAGAAAGCTAATACAAAAAACAAATAACCTCAGATGCCATCTTCAGGACACAATAACTTTTCTGTTTGTGAGAATAAACATTTATGGGGTACGCAAATACAACAACAATTGCTTGACCTAGGTGCTATAAATTGACCTAGGTGTTATGAACCTCTGAACAGCAGTTAACCTAATTTAGATAATGTTCACCATTTAGTTAGTGTTCACCATTTACAAAAAACAAATAGACAGCTTTAAGTTCTCCACTATATGAATACACTGCAAATACCCACAGCAGATTCTCTGTTTGGGAAAATAAACATTTAGTTAATGTTCACCATAGTGTTCAGTAGAGACACATATAAACAGCTTTAAGTTCTCCACTATATGAATACACTGTGAATAAAACAAAAGCTTACAGAATCAAACTCGGGGATACGTATAAAATCTATTATAAAACAAATGAGAAAGGTGTTATAACGGGGATACGTATAAAATCTATTATAAAACAAATGAGAAAGGTGTTATAAACCACGTGTAAAATAAATACACGACTAGGCTATAATTATAAACATGTGTTATTCCACAAAATACGGGAATAATATCAAAACTACAACAAATTAAACTATATTAAACTATATCAAAAGGGGGAATCAAACAAGGAGGGACAGCTGGATACCAGCCGTCAGACAAGGGGAGGGGAGGGGTTACACACTTTGATACACTTTGATAGGGGGCGGGGCACCTGTCAGATTGAGTTTGACGAAACCTATGAATTATACACTACTATGGTGTGTCTGACGTTGGGTGCGCACCACCACCGCCAGAGACACTTTATTGTACTATGAGGGACCCAGTGGCAGTGCCGTCGACCAAAAGCGGGCACACCCACTTCTTCAGACAAACAGCACTCTCACGGGTGCTGGCGCAAAGTGGCGATACCACGGCCCCGTGTGGGGAGTTTGGCCATTTTGTTAGGAGTAAACATGTCGTATGCTGGACAATCAGGTGCAGAAAATTACGAGATTGGAAAAGTCATTCAGAAGAGTCCACAGGCAAGACCTTTTCATAGGAAAGTTAGGTGTCAGCCGGGCAAGGTGGGGCAAAAGATTTCGAAATCCAGTTGTGGTTCATTTTAATGAAGGTTAGATCATCTACATTTTGGGTAGCCAGACGAGTCCTTTTTTCAGTTAGTATTGAACCTGCAGCACTGAATACTCTTTCTGATAGGACACTAGCTGCCGGGCAAGCAAGCTCCTGCAATGCATATTCTGCCAATTCTGGCCAGGTGTCTAATTTGGATGCCCAGTAATCAAATGGGAATGACGGTTGAGGGAGAACGTCAATAAGGGATGAAAAATAGTTTGTAACCATACTGGACAAATGTTGTCTCCTGTCACTTTGAATTGATGCTGCAGTACCTGTCCTGTCTGCGGTCATAGCAAAATCACTCCACAACCTGGTCAGAAAACCCCTCTGGCCAACACCACTTCTGATTTCTGCCCCTCTAACACCTCTGGTCTGCTGGTCCCTGGAGCTCGTGTGAGAACGATCACGGGCGCTGTGTGCAGGGAATGCCAGAAGCAAACGGTCAACAAGAGTTGATTGTTTTGTTGCTAATATTAGTTCCAAGTTCTCATGTGGCATAATATTTTGCAATTTGCCTTTATAGCGAGGATCAAGGAGGCAGGCCAACCAGTAATCGTCATCGTTCATCATTTTTGTAATGCGTGTGTCCCTTTTGAGGATACGCAAGGCATAATCCGCCATGTGGGCCAAAGTTCCAGTTGTCAAATCTGCGGTTGTGCTTGGTTGAGGGGCAGTTGCAGGCAAATCTACGTCACTTGTGTCCCTCAAAAAACCAGAACCCGCCCTTGCCACGCCACCAATTTCCAATGACCCCGGGAAAGCTTCCTCATTAAAAATATACTCATCCTCCTCATCCTCCACCTCCTCTTCGCCCGCTACCTCGTCCTGTACACTGCCCTGACCAGACAATGGCTGACTGTCATCAAGGCTTTCCTCTTCCTCTGGTGCAGACGCCTGATCCTTTATGTGCGTCAAACTTTGCATCAGCAGACACATTAGGGGGATGCTCATGCTTATTATGGCGTTGTCTGCACTAACCAGCCGTGTGCATTCCTCAAAACACTGAAGGACTTGACACATGTCTTGAATCTTCGACCACTGCACACCTGACAACTCCATGTCTGCCATCCTACTGCCTGCCCGTGTATGTGTATCCTCCCACAAAAACATAACAGCCCGCCTCTGTTCGCACAGTCTCTGAAGCATGTGCAGTGTTGAGTTCCACCTTGTAACAACGTCTATGATTAGGCGATGGTGGGGAAGGTTCAAAGAACGCTGATAGGTCTGCATACGGCTGGAGTGTACAGGCGAACGGCGGATATGTGAGCAAAGTCCACGCACTTTGAGGAGCAAGTCGGATAACCCCGGATAACTTTTCAGGAAGCACTGCACCACCAGGTTTAAGGTGTGAGCCAGGCAAGGAATGTGTTTCAGTTGGGAAAGGGAGATGGCAGCCATGAAATTCCTTCCGTTATCACTCACTACCTTGCCTGCCTCAAGATCTACAGTGTCCAGCCACGACTGCGTTTCTTGCTGCAAGAACTCGGACAGAACTTCCGCGGTGTGTCTGTTGTCGCCCAAACACTTCATAGCCAATACAGCCTGCTGACGTTTGCCAGTAGCTGCCCCATAATGGGAGACCTGGTGTGCAACAGTGGCAGCTGCGGATGGAGTGGTTGTGCGACTGCGGTCTGTGGACGAGCTCTCGCTTCTGCAGGAGGACGAGGAGGAGGAGGAGGAGGAGGGGGTGCGAACGGCTACAGCCAACTGTTTCCTAGACCGTGGGCTAGGCAGAACTGTCCCAAACTTGCTGTCCCCTGTGGACCCTGAATCCACCACATTTACCCAGTGTGCCGTGATGGACACGTAACGTCCCTGGCCATGCCTACTGGTCCATGCATCTGTTGTCAGGTGCACCTTTGTGCTCACAGATTGCCTGAGTGCATGGACGATGCGCTCTTTAACATGCTGGTGGAGGGCTGGGATGGCTTTTCTGGAAAAAAAGTGTCGACTGGGTAGCTCGTAGCGTGGTACAGCGTAGTCCATCAGGTCTTTGAAAGCTTTGCTTTCAACTAACCGGTAGGGCATCATCTCTAACGAGATTAGTCTAGCTATGTGGGCGTTCAAACCCTGTGTACGCGGATGCGAGGCTAAGTACTTCCTTTTTCTAACCATAGTCTCATGTAGGGTGAGCTGGACTGGAGAGCTGGAGATCGTGGAACTAGCGGGGGTGCCGGTGGACATGGCAGACTGAGAGACGGTGGGAGATGGTATTGTTGCCGCCGGTGCCCTAGATGCAGTGTTTCCTACTACGAAACTGGAGATTCCCTGACCCTGACTGCTTTGGCCTGGCAAAGAAACCTGCACAGATACTGCAGGTGGTGCAGAAAATGGTGGCCCTACACTGCCGGAAGGGATGTTGCGTTGATGAGTAGCTTCATTGGCCGAGGGTGCTACAACCTTAAGGGACGTTTGGTAGTTAGTCCAAGCTTGCAAATGCATGGTGGTTAAATGTCTATGCATGCAACTTGTATTGAGACTTTTCAGATTCTGCCCTCTGCTTAAGGTAGTTGAACATTTTTGACAGATTACTTTGTGCTGATCAATTGGATGTTGTTTAAAAAAATGCCAGACTGCACTCTTTCTAGCATCGGATACCTTTTCAGGCATTGCAGACTGAGCTATAACCGGATGGCCACGCTGTCCTCCAACAGGTTTTGACTTTGCCACGCGTTTTGGCCAAGATACGGGCCCGGCAGATGGAACCTGTTGCGATGTTGATGCCTGCTGCGGCCCCTCCTCCTCCGCTTCAGAACTGCTGCCGCCTGCACCCTGTTCCCCCAATGGCTGCCAATCGGGGTCAAGAACTGGGTCATCTATTACCTCTTCTTGTAGCTCGTGTGCAACTTCGTCTGTGTCACCGTGTCGGTCGGTGGTATAGCGTTCGTGATGGGGCAACATAGTCTCATCAGGGTCTGATTCTTGATCAGCACCCTGCGAGGGCAATGTTGTGGTCTGAGTCAAAGGACCAGCATAGTAGTCTGGCTGTGGCTGTGCATCAGTGCACTCCATGTCAGATTCAACTTGTAATGGGCATGGACTGTTAACTGCTTCACTTTCTAAGCCAGGGACGGTATGTGTAAAGAGCTCCATGGAGTAACCCGTTGTGTCGCCTGCTGCATTCTTCTCTGTTGTTGTTTTTGCTGAAGAGGACAAGGAAGCGACTTGTCCCTGACCGTGAACATCCTCTAACGACGCGCTGCTTTTACTTTTACCAGTTTCACGAGAGGAGTCAAAAGAGCTAGAGGCTGAGTCAGCAAGATAAGCCAAAACTTGCTCTTGATGCTCCGGCTTTAAAAGCGGTTTTCCTACTCCCAGAAAAGGGAGGGTTCGAGGCCTTGTGTAGCCAGACGACGAACCTGGCTCCACAGCTCCAGACTTAGGTGCAATATTTTTTTTCCCACGACCACCTGATGCTCCACCACTACCACTACCCTCATTACCAGCTGACAATGAACGCCCCCGGCCACGACCTCTTCCACCAGACTTCCTCATTGTTTTAAAAACGTTACCAAACGAACGGTATTTGTTGCTGTCACACAACTTACACGGTGAGCTATAACTTCAGTATGATTTAGCTACCCCTTTACAGGTGGGTGAGACCACAACGAAAATCAGCCACAATGTTACACACTCTGTTGTTGTTGGGAACAAATGAGATGGCACACACGCAGGACTGTCACTGAAGCGCAAATGTAAATATTTATCTCCCACTGATTTGTGTTTGTTTTTTTTAAAAGGGAGACTTCAGAAAAAAAAAAAATTAAAAAAAAATTATTTTTTACAGAAGAATTTATAAAACAAATAAAATGAAATGATTGTTTCAGGGAGAATTTAGGAAAAAAAAAAAAAAAAAAGGCTTTGTAGGGCCCACTGAGTGCGAGAGGACGCACACAGGAGTCAGGAGTGGCACACAAGCCCAGAGGCCAATATTAATCTCCCACCGATTGATTTAGTTATTTTTTTTGGTAGATTTTGGAACCCAAATCAAGCAAAAAAATTAATAGGCTTTCTATGGCCCACAATTGGGGAGAGAGAGAGAGATGGCACACTCAGGAGTCAAGACTGGCACACAAGCAGAAGGGGCAATATGAATCTCCCACAGATTTTTTATTTTTTTATTTTTTTCAGGGAGACTTGAGAGAAAAAAAAATACAAAAAAAATGATTTTTTTCAGGAATAATTTAGAAACCAAAGAAAATAAAATGATTGTTTCAGGGAGAATTTAGAAAACAAATAAAACAAAAAATAGGCTTTCTAGGGCCCACTGAGTGACAGATGACGCACACAGGAGTCAGGAGTGGCAGACAAGCCCAGAGGCCAATATTAATCTCCCACTGATTGATTTAGTGATTATTTTTGGTAGATTTTGGAACCCAAATCAAGCAAAAAAATTAATAGGCTTTCTATGGCCCACAATTGGGGAGAGAGAGAGAGATGGCACACCCAGGAGTCAAGACTGGCACACAAGCAGAAGGGGCAATATGAATCTCCCACAGATTTTTTTTTTTTTTTTCAGGGAGACTTTAGAGAAAAAAAAATACAAAAAAAATGATTTTTTTTCAGGAATAATTTAGAAACCAAAGAAAATAAAATGATTTTTTCAGGGAGAATTTAGAAAACAAATAAAACAAAAAATAGGCTTTCTAGGGCCCACTGAGTGAGAGATGACGCTCACAGGAGTCAGGAGTGGCACACAAGCCCAGAGGCCAATATTAATCTCCCACTGATTGATTTAGTGATTTTTTTTGGTAGATTTTGGAACCCAAATCAAGCAAAAAAATTAATAGGCTTTCTATGGCCCACTATTTGTGAGAGAGATGGCACGCTCAGGACTGGCACACAAGCCCAGAGGCCAATATTAATCTCCCATTTTTTTTTTTTTGCAGGGAAAATTTATAAACCCAATAAAAAAATAATAATAAATAGGCTTTCTATGGCCCACTATCTGAGAGAGAGAGATGGCACGCTTAGGACTGGCACACAAGCCCAAAGGCCAATATTAATCTCCCACTGATTGATTGATTGATTTTTTCAGGTAGAATTATGAACCCAAATCAACCAAAAAAATAAATAGGCTTTCTATGGCCCACTATTTGTGAGAGAGATGGCACGCTCAGGACTGGCACACAAGCCCAGAGGCCAATATTAATCTCCCACTTTTTTTTTTTTCCAGGGAAAATTTATAAACCCAATAAAATAATAAAAAATAGGCTTTCTATGGCCCACTATCTGAGAGAGAGAGAGATGGCACGCTTAGGACTGGCACACAAGCCCAAAGGCCAATATTAATCTCCCACTGATTGATTTAATGATTTTTTCAGGTAGAATTTAGAACCCAAATCAAGCAAAAAAATTAATAGGCTTTCTATGGCCCACTGAGTGAGAGATGGCACACACAGGAGTAAGGAGTGGCACACAAGCCCTGAGGCCAATATTTTTCTCCCACTGATTGATTGATTGATTTTTTCAGGTAGAATTATGAACCCAAATCAACCAAAAAAATAAATAGGCTTTCTATGGCCCACTATTTGTGAGAGAGATGGCACGCTCAGGACTGGCACACAAGCCCAGAGGCCAATATTAATCTCCCATTTTTTTTTTTTTTCCAGGGAAAATTTATAAACCCAATAAAAAAAATAATAATAAATAGGCTTTCTATGGCCCACTATCTGAGAGAGAGAGATGGCACGCTTAGGACTGGCACACAAGCCCAAAGGCCAATATTAATATCCCACTGATTGATTGATTGATTTTTTCAGGTAGAATTTAGAACCCAAATCAAGCAAAAAAATTAATAGGCTTTCTATGGCCCACTGAGTGAGAGATGGCACACACAGGAGTAAGGAGTGGCACACAAGCCCTGAGGCCAATATTTTTCTCCCACTGATTGATGTTGTGATTTTTTCTGGTAGATTTTGGAACCCAAATCAAGCAAAAAAATAAATAGGCTTTCTATGGCCCACTGAGTGAGAGATGACACAGACAGAGATGGCACTCTAGCAGAAATGTCAATCTTAATCTCCCACAAAAAAAAAAAAAAAAAAAAAAAGGAACTGTCCTTCAATTACTATCTCCCTGCAGTAATCTCAGCCAGGTATGGCAGGCAGCAATAAGGAGTGGACTGATGCACAAATTAAATAAAAAGTGTGGACAAACAAACAAGATAGCTGTGCAGAAAGGAAGGAACAAGAGGATTTGTGCTTTGAAAAAAGCAGTTGGTTTGCACAGCGGCGTACACACAGCAATGCAGCTATCAGGGAGCCTTCTAGGGCAGCCCAATGAGCTACAGCGCTGAGGGGAAAAAAAAAAAAAAGGAGCTTCCACTGTCCCTGCACACCGAAGGTGGTGTTGGGCAGTGGAAATCGCTACAGCACAAGCGGTTTTGTGGTTAATGGACCCTGCCTAACGCTATCCCTGCTTCTGACGAAGCGGCAGCAACCTCTCCCTAAGCTCAGATCAGCAGCAGTAACATGGCGGTCGGCGGGAACTCCCCTTTATAGCCCCTGTGACGCCGCAGACAGCAAGCCAATCACTGCAATGCCCTTCTCTAAGATGGTGGGGACCAGGACCTATGTCATCACGCTGCCCACACTCTGCGTTTACCTTCATTGGCTGAGAAATGGCGCTTTTCGCGTCATTGAAACGCGACTTTGGCGCGAAAGTCGCGTACCGCATGGCCGACCACGCACAGGGGTCGGATCGGGTTTCATGAAACTCGACTTCGCCAAAAGTCGGCGACTTTTGAAAATGTTCGACCCGTTTCGCTCAACCCTACTGGGCTGCTGCTGGAAGGGGGCTGATCTCATCCCCCCCTGTTACAGGGGTGGAGGGAGCTGCGATGACACTGACTCAGTAAGGGGGGCTGCCTGTGCCTGCGGGGGAATTCTGCAAATCGCCTCTCATATATGCTCACATTGTAACTTCATCACGTTCCTCATTCTCAATATTTTAAAATGGACCATGTCATTCAGAGGTTCTGATCCATACTGCAACTTGCATCCCATAGTCATATTTATCAGTCCAGGTGGCATGCTTCTTACTTAAATGCTTCCTTCTCTCAGCATCCAAACATCCATTCCTTGGCATTCCTGCCTTTTCTAGAATTATTAGCGGTATCCTTATCTGCTTTCTTTCCCACAGGTCCTGTATCTTATATCTCGGAATCGTAATCTATCCTGACCTAGTTAATCTATCACCCATAACAGCTGTCAAAGGTAGCGACCCCTATCTTCAGCCCTGTTATGTATAAGCTGGATCCCTCTGGTCTACTATCATAGCCAGCAATCCTGCTTCCAAAGCAATAAGCTGAACCGCAACTCTCTGTTCTGTCCTGATGCAGATGCACACTGTCCTGAAAAAGTAGATCACTATGAACAATGCAGTTCCAACCACAAGCGCTGTATACTCCTCATACATCTGGATCTGAGTCCTCACTAGACTCTGAATATGCAAGGTCTATTCCTGAATCCACTCCGGGTTCAATAAGATAATATTCGTGCGTGACATTATCTTTCCACTTTGGCATATACCATCTAGAGTGTAATATATCTACCCAGCTTCTGATCAATCCATGAGGATGAGTTACTATATGACAGGAGTATTCTCTGCACCTAAACTGGTGAACTGAACATAGACACTTTTCACACAGCATGTGGTACACACATGGGAAGCATTTGTCTGATTTTTCAATCACATCCATAGACACAGTACTTCTGTACTTTCTCGCTCCTTACATTTTATCAAAATGCTCTAGTGCCAATGGACAAAAACATAAATCACATCTATTTATGGAATCTCTTACTTGGTTCACTATATCTTCTAATTCATTTCCTATCTGAGTACGGGGGTTGCATACAAAAATGAACATTTATGTTCACATAGATTGTCTTCACGTGCTTTTTCCCACTTCACTACAAACACCCTTCCTGTAAGTTTTTTCAAGTAGCAACTAACCGGAACGTTTTATCTTACTCACTGCCTTTAATGAGACGACTATTTATATACTGAGCACACATCATTTAGTCTCCATACTTCATGAGCGCTGCTCCGTACCCCACAACATAGATTCAGCAATATATCAGGAACACAGTATAATCAGAACAATTCAGCACAGCTCTATCAGTACTACTTATCAATTAAGAACTGACAAGGCACCAATGAACTCAACTAATATAATTAACTAACCAAAAGCAGAATAAGAGTAATAAAGAAGGAAAGAAATATCGAACAATCATAGGACACGTATAGCAGAGCATAGCAGAGCAGGGTCAAGACACTTCAATTACAATATTTACAGTATCAACAAACATTGACATAGTTACAGACAGACAGACAGACAGACAGAAACCCTTATTATAGATACAGACAAAACAAATGATGGAAAATCATCGTACTTCATAATGAAACAAAAACAATTGTTAACAGCACTTAAACAAACATAGAAAAAAAAGACAAGCCAGAGACAACAAAACAAATAACAGATACTTTCTTTTACCTGAGGGTTTTCCCGTTAGAAATCCCCAAAGACTGACTCTAGAAAACCTCCTTTCCCGGAGAGAAAACTGTGTGAGTAATAAATCTACTTACTTACCCGGGATCTGGTTTTCTGTTCGGGAGTGAGGCAGTCAATTGTTCAGTCTAAGATGAATGTTGAAGGAGAAATTATATCCAGCTGAAGGCCTCCAAGTTGTTAGAGAAGGGATTTCCAACCTACTCAGGTGTTCTGTCTTTTAGGTACCTAAGTGATAAAGCAATAATCAGAGAGACACACGCTCGTTGTCTGTCCAAGTAGTTTCTGGTCTTTATTTTCAGGGCTAGGCTATTAAAAGCCCAAGATGAAAAAAAGGAAATGTAGAGTTACATAACAAATTGGCAATGCGTTGTCAGACACATCCTAGTATACCAGATAAATTAGGTGAAGGAATGCGGGGAGGCTTTGCACATGTCTGCGGTTTTATGAGATTCTGGCTGAACTTTCAAGATTTTTGGGTGTTTTCGAACTAAAACAGAATCTGGACAACAACACTCAGACGTCCTTGACAGTTTCTGGGAATTATTGACCACTGCTATGTAGGGTATCCGGGAAATCGTGCTAAATCAGACTCAGATGATAACATTGTGCAAGACTTGTTTTTCAGATATTTTTCTGATATTAAAAAGATGAAGATTAACCATTTCTTTAACAATTTCAGCATGTGTGTACTGTTCAGACACTGAGACAGCTTTTTGCATCCTTCCCCTGAACAACTATGTTGAATAATATTTGTTTTCAGATCATTAGACAGTTGTTTTGAGGAGCCCATGATGCCACTTTTCAGATGAGATTCAAACAGGAGAACAACTTGCAAGTGGCCACTTTAAGTAGCTTTTCTCATGATTGCATACACCTGGCTATGAAGTTCAAAGCTCAATGAGGTTAGAAAACAAAAAAAAAGTGCTTTAGTAAGTCAGTAAAAGTAGGTAGGAGTATTTAAAACAAGAAAACGATAAGGGTGCCCATACTTATGCACCTGTCAAATTTTGTTTGAATGCAGATCCTTTAAGAATGGGCCGCTACCCATGGACCACTGCTGTGTGCTTGCCCCCCAGGCTAAAATTTGCCAGCCTGGGGCTAATTATGCTCAGCTTGACCTCTGTGCAGTTGGGTGGCCAGTCAAATCAAAAACAGTCTAATATTCATAATTGCACAAGGAGAGGCAGTGTGGGGATGTCTCACAGTCTCATGGCTTAAATATGATAGGAGATGTTTCAGCTCAGTGACCCACAAGAGGGATCTTCTGGAGTCTCACAGGGTTATCTGGGCAAAGGTCAAGTCTTCTCTCTGGATTGATAGGTGTTCTTCCCTTTAGCTTTGCTACATCTATACCTAAAATGGGATTAAGGGAACAATACACTCATAGGAGTTTTCCCAGTGCAGTTAATCAACATACTATGGTTTATATCAACATTGGGTTGACCTTCAACTCTCAGGCTCCTTGGTAAATCAACACTGATGATTTGTAACCAACTACCAAGTCCTTACTATTTTGGCACTGGATAAACTCCTTGTTATTTTATGCTTCCCTGTTTCATCAAACTCACCAATTCTTTATGCTGTTACTTCAGGGTGACCTCCCCCCATTAACCTTTCCTGAGGTGCCCAGTTAAGTTCCTTTTGCATAGCTAATGACTTGACTCTCCTGGACCCCACAAAATAAATGCACTTTTTCTTTAGTTTGTTCCTAGTCGATTGCTTCTATTTCCTATACAGATACCCTCTCCAGTCTTTTCCAATTCAAACAAGTAACACATCCCTTGCAGCTACATAAAGACCACAATATACAGTACATTTCCTGCTCTGCCACACATCATTATCCCTGCGACCTGTGCTACCCTTGTACATATGAATTCTATAGAAAGAGTGGAGCTAAACTAAGAGTACGAGGGGCGATCCAAAAGTAATGATAATCAATACTAAACACAATGAATATAGTCAAAACATTTTTTTATTTTTTACATAGTCTCCTATTAAGTCAATACATTTAGTCCATCTCTTTTCTAAACTTAGAATTCCCTTAGAAAAAAATTCTTGATCTTGACCCTCAAAAAAATCCCCAACAGCGGTTATCACGTCGCTATTGTCATCAAATTTCTTGCCCCGGAGGTGTTCCTTGAGTCGAGGAAAGAGAAAGAAGTCACTGGGGGCTAGATCTGACCAATAGGGGGGGTGTTCCACCAGTTCAAAGCCCGCTTCTTGAATGGTAGCCATGGCAACTGCAGGTTTGTGAGCCCGGTGCGTTATCTTGGTGAAACAGCACTCCAGCCGGCAGTTTGCAGCGCCTTTTCTCCTTGATAGCCTCCCACAATCTTCTTATTTGTTCTGCGTAGTAGGAGCCCGTAATAGTGGCTCCCTTCTCCAAATAGTCCACCATAATAATTCCTTCATCCCCAAAAAACGGACGCCATAACCTTCCCTGCTGAGCTTGACACTTTGAATTTCTTCGGCGTTGGTTTGTCGGCTCGTTTCCACGTCATCGATTGTTGTTTAGTTTCGGGATCAAAGTGGTGGATCCACGTCTTGTCCATGGTCAAAAACGTGACAAAAAATTTTCCTTGTCTGCTTGGAACTTTTTGAGATTTGCTATTGAAATGTCAACTCGTTTCTTCTTTTGCTCATCGGTTAACATTTTTGGCACCCAACGCGTGGAGACCTTTCTCATATGCAATTCTTTTGCAAGGATTCTTTGAATACTGCCATATGAGATCCCTGGGACCTCAGCTACATGCCTGATAGTCACTCTTCGATTTGCCAATACAACTTCTTCAACTTTTTTCACGTTTTCTTCATTGAGGGACGTGGATGGGCGTCCTTGACGATGTTCATCTTCCGTCGATGTTCTTCCCAGCTTAAATTCCTTGGCCCAGCATGCAACTGTGGAATATGGAGGAGAAGAGTCCCCCAATGTTTCCACCAAGTCGCTGTGTATGTCTTTGGTAGTCATTTTTTTCAAACAGAGGTATTTGATGACAGCTCTGAGCTCGTTTTTTTCCATTTTGATGTTCACTCCTCGGCAGTTCATATTCAAATGAATGTAGCTCCCGTGAATCGTGGTCTATTTAAGTGATTTTTTTTCTGGACTAGTGGGTACCTAAGAGAGAAGAAAACATTTTATTTTAATTTCTGTGTGCAATAGAAATAACCGATTATCATTACTTTTGGATCGCCCCTCGTAAATCCTCATTCACTTCACAGGGGTTCTGATAGAAAACACAGAAAACAACCAGCATACTAAGAACTTAACTCCTGTTATAAATTGCACTCACAGTGAACCTCATATTAAACTTTTCTGCTACCTCTCTGATCCTCACAGCTCTAACAATATGTTTAAATCGCAAAAGAAAAAATTAAACAAAAGAAAAGTAAAGTAAACAAATAAGACAAAACAACTGAATACATAAAGAAACCGCACAGGCCTTTTAGAAACTCTGCTGCATCTGGATGTACAGAGTTGAAATCAAAGCCTCACTAGGTTGCAAACTTACTCTTACCTCCCTGGTTGTAATTGTCCATTTTGACTCTTCTGCACATGGTGTGGCATATAATAATAATAATAATAATAATAAAAATAATAATAATAATAATCATTTTTATATATATAGTGCCAACATATTCCGCAGCACTTTACAATCAAGCGGGGACATGTACAAACATTAAATTCGGTACGAGGCATATGAAGCTGAGAGAAGATGCTATTCTGCATGTGTAAATAGGAGCCAACACAGGGTGGTATGTATATTAGGGAGTATGAACTATGAACAATCCTACAAAATTTACTCCTATAGACTAAAATAATATAAAGTATAACTTTATTGAAACAAATAACATTTACTTAAAACATAAAAAAGGAGAAGTTATGCTGAGAAATAGTCATAAGGTAAATATTATAACATATACTTTTTAGTTAGACCCCAAAACACTCAAAACCAGTAAAATATACAAAAAGCAGCTTAGCCCCTTGACCCCCAAGGGTGGTTTGCATGTTAACCCCTTTACCCCCAAGGGTGGTTTGCACGTTAATGACCCGGCCAATTTTTACAATTCTGACCACTGTCCCTTTATGAGGTTATAACTCTGGAACGCTTCAACGGATCCCAGTGATTCTGACACTGTTTTCTCGTGACATATTGTACTTCATGATAGCTGTAAAAATTCTTTGATAGTACCTGCGTTTATTTGAGAAAAAAACGGAAATTTGGGGAAAATTATGAAAATTTCGCAATTTTCCAACTTTGAATTTTTATGCAATTAAATCACAGAGATATGTCACACAAAATACTTAATAAGTAACATTTCTCACATGTCTACTTTACATCAGCACAATTTTGGAACCAAAATTTTTTTTTGTTAGGGAGTTATAAGGGTTAAAAGTTGACCAGCAATTTCTCATTTTTACAACACCATTTTTTTTAGGGACCACATCTCATTTGAAGTCATTTTGAGGGGTCTATATGATAGAAAATACCCAAGTGTGACACCATTCTAAAAAATGCACCCCTCGTGGTGCTCAAAACCATATTCAAGAAGTTTATTAACCCTTTTGGTGCTTCACAGGAATTTTTGGAATGTTTAAATAAAAATGAACATTTAACTTTTTTTTCACAAAAAATTTAATTCAGCTCCAATTTGTTTTATTTTACCAAGGGTAACAGGAGAAAATGCACCCCAAAAGTTGTTGTACAATTTGTCCTGAGTACACCAATACCCCATATGTGGGGGTAATCCACTGTTTGGGTGCATGTCAGAGCTCGGAAGCGAAGGAGCGCCATTTGACTTTTCAATGCAAAATTTACTGGAATCGAGATGGGACACCATGTTGCGTTTGGAGAGCCCCTGATGTGCCTAAACATTGAAACCCCCCACAAGTGACACCATTTTGGAAAGTAGACCCCCTAAGGAACTTATCTAGATGTGTGGTGAGCACTTTGACCCACCAAGTGCTTCCCAAAAGTTTATAATGCAGAACCATAAAAATAAAAAATCATATTTTTTCACAAAAATTCTATTTTTGCCCCCAATTTTTTATTTTCCCAAGGGTAAGAGAAGAAATTGGACACCAAAAGTTATTGTACAATTTGTCCTGAGTATGCTGATACCCCATATGTGGGGGTAAACCACTGTTTGGGCGCATGGGAGAGCTCGGAAGGGAAGGAGCGCAGTTTGACTTTTCAATGCAAAATTGACAGGAATTGAGATGGGGCGCCATGTCGCGTTTAGAGAGCCACTGATATGCCTAAACATTGAAACCCCCCACAAGTGACACCATTTTGGAAAGTAGACCCCCAAGGAACTTATCTAGATGTGTTTTGAGCGCTTTGACCCACCAAGGGCTTCACAGAAGTTTATAATGCAGAGCCGTAAAAATAAAACAAAAATTTTTTCCCACAAAAATTATTTTTAAGCCCCCAGTTTTGTATTTTCCCGAGGGTAAAAGGAGAAAATGGACCCCAAAATTTGTTGCCCAATTTGTCCTGAGTGCGATTATACACAATATGTGGGGGGAACCACTGTTTGGGTGCATGGGAGGGCTCGGAAGGGAAGGAGCGCCATTTGGAATGCAGACTTAGATGGAATGGTCTGCTGGTGTCACATTGCGTTTGCAGAGCCCCTAATGTACCTAAACAGTAGAAACCCCCCACAAGTGACACCATTTTGGAAAGTAGACCCCCTAAGGAACTTATCTAGATGTGTGGTGAGCGCTTTGACCCACCAAGGGCTTCACAGAAGTTTATAATGCAGAGCCGTAAAAATAAAACAAAATTTTTTTCCCACAAAAATTATATTTTAGCCCCCAGTTTTGTATTTTTCCGAGGGTAACAGGAGAAATTGGACCCAAAAATTTGTTGTCCAATTTGTCCTGAGTGCGCTGATACCCCATAAGTGGGGGGGAACCACTGTTTGGGCGCATGGGAGGGCTCGGAAGGGAAGGAGCTCCATTTGGAATGCAGACTTAGATGGAATGGTCTGCAGGTGTCACATTGCGTTTGCAGAGCCCCTAATGTACCTAAACAGTAGAAACCCCCCACAAATGACACTATTTTGCAAACTAGACCACCCCACAAACTTTTCTAGATGTGTTGTGAGAATTTTGAACCCCCAAGTGTTTCACTACAGTTTATAACGCAGAGCCGTGAAAATAAAAAATCTTTTTTTTTCCCACAAAAATTATTTTTTAGCCCCCCAGTTTTGTATTTTTCCAAGGGTAACAGGAGAAATTGGACCCCAAAAGCTGTTGTCCTATTTGTCCTGAGTATGCTGATACCCCATATGTTGGGGTAAACCCCGGTTTGGGTGCATGGGAGAGCTCGGAAGGGAAGGAGCACTGTTTTACTCTTTCAACGCAGAATTGGCTGGAATTGAGATTGGACGCCATGTCATGTTTGGAGAGCCCCTGATGTGCCTAAACAGTGGAAACCCCCCAATTATAACTGAAACCCTAATCCAAACACACCCCTAACCCTAATTCCAACGGTAACCTTAACCACACCTCTAATCCTGACACACCCCTAACCCTAATCCCAACCCTATTCCCAACTGTAAATGTAATCTAAACCCTAACCCTAACTTTAGCCCCAACCTTAACTGTAACCCCAACCCTAACCCTAATCCTAACACTAGCCCTAGCCCTAACCCTAGCCCTAACCCTAGCCCTAACCCTAACCCTAGCCCTATCCCTAGCCCTAACCCTAGCCCTAGCCCTAACCCTAACCCTAACCCTAGCCCTAACCCTAGCCCTAAACCTAACCCTAACCCTAGCCCTAGCCCTAACCCTAGCCCTAGCCCTTACCCTAACCCTAGCCCTAACCCTAGCCCTAACCCTAACCCTAATGGAAAAATGGAAATAAATACTTTTTTTAATTTTTCCCTAACTAAGGGGGTGATGAAGGGGGGTTTGATTTACTTTTATAGCGAGTTTTTTAGCGGATTTTTATGATTGGCAGCCGTCACACACTGAAAGACGCTTTTTATTGCAAAAAATATTTTTTGCGTTACCACATTTTGAGAGCTATAATTTTTCCATATTTTGGTCCACAGAGTCATGTGAGGTCTTGTTTTTTTGCGGGACAAGTTGACGTTTTTACTGGTATCATTTTCGGGCACGTGACATTTTTTGATCGCTTTTTCTTCCGATTTTTGTGAGGAAGAATGACCAAAAACCAGCTATTCATGAATTTCTTTTGGGGAGGCGTTTATACCGTTCCGCGTTTGGTAAAATTGATAAAGCAATTTTATTCTTCGGGTCAGTACGATTACAGCGTCACCTCATTTATATCATTTTTTTATGTTTTGGTGCTTTTATACGATAAAAACTATTTTACAGAAAAAATAATTATTTTTGCATCGCTTTATTCTCAGGACTATAACTTTTTTATTTTTTTGCTGATGATGCTGTAAGGCAGCTCGTTTTTTGTGGGACAAGATGACATTTTCAGCGGTACCATGGTTATTTATATCTGTCTTTTTGATCGTGTGTTATTCCACTTTTTGTTCCGTGGTATGATAATAAAGCGTTGTTTTTTGCCTCGTTTTTTTTTTTCTTACGGTGTTTACTGAAGGGGTTAACTAGTGGGCCAGTTTTATAGGTCGGGTCGTTTTGGACGTGGCGATACTAAATATGTGCACTTTTATTGGTTTTTTTTTTATTTAGATGAAGAAATGTATTTATGGGAATAATATATATATATATATTTTCATTATTTAGGAATATTTTTTTTATTTTTTTTTACATATTTGGAAAAAAATGTTTTAACTTTTTTATTTTGTCCCAGGGGGGGACATCACAGATCAATGATCTGACAGTTGCATAGCACTCTGTCAGATCACTGATCTGACTTACAGTGCTGCAGGCTTCACAGTGCCTGCTCTGAGCAGGCTCTGTGAAGCCACCTCCCTCCCTGCAGAACCCGGATCCCCGGCCATCTTGGATCCGGGCCTGGAGCAGGCAGGGAAGGAGGTAAGACCCTCGCAGCAACTCGATCACATCGCGTTGCTGCAGGGGGCTCAGGGAAGCCCGCAGGGAGCCCCCTCCCTGCGTGATGCTTCCCTATACCGCCAGCACATCGCGATCATCTTTGATCGCGGTGTGCCGAGGGTTAATGTGCCGGAGCGGTCCGTGACCGCTCCTGGCACATAGTGCCGGATGTCAGCTGCGATAAGCAGCTGACACCTGGCCGCGATCGGCGGCGCTCCCCCTGTGAGCGCTGCCGATCGCATATGACGTACTATCCCGTCGAGGGTCAGATAGGCCCAGGGCACCTCGACGGGATAGTATGTCTAAGGTCAGAAAGGGGTTAATGACCAGGACAACTTTTAAAATTATGACCACAGTCCGTTTATGAGGTTATAACTCTGGAATGCTTGCGTAGATCTCAGTGATTCTGACGTTGTTTTCTCGAGACATATTGTAATTCATGATAGTTGTAAAATTTCTTTGATATGGCTTGCATTTATTTGTGAAAAAAACTGAATTTTTTGAAAATATGTCACACAAAATACTTAATAACATTTCCAACATGTCTACTTTATTACATCAAAACAATTTTGCAACCAACATTCTTTTTGTTAGGAAGCTTTAAAAGTTAAAAGTTGACCAGCTATTTCTCATTTTTACAAAACCATTTTTTTTTAGGGACCACATCACATTTGAAGTCACTTTGAGGGGTCTATACTTTAGAAAATACCCCAAAATGACACCTTTCTAAAAACTGTACCCCACCAGGTGCTCAAAACCACATTGAAGAAGTTTATTAACCCTTCAGGTGCTTCACAGAAATTTTTGGAATGTTTTAAAAAAAAAGAACATTTCACTTTTTTTCACAAAAAATTGAATTCATATCCAATTTATTTTATTTTACCAAGGAAAACAGGAAAAGTTGGACCGCAAAAGTTGTTGAGCAATTTATCCTGAGTACGCAGATACCCCATATGTGGGGGTAAACCACTGTTTGGGCACATGGCAGAGCTCGAAAGGGAAGGAGCGCCGTTTGACTTTCCAATGCAAAATTGGCTGGAATTGAGATAGGACGTCATGTCGCATTTGGAGAGCCCCTGATGTGCCTAAAGAGTGGAAATCCCCCACAAGTGACACCATTTTGGAAAGTAGACCCTCTAAGGAACTTAACTAGATGTGTAGTGAGCACTTTGAACCCCCAAGTCCTTCATAGCAGTTTAAAATGTAGAGCCGTAAAAATAAAAAAATCATATTTTTTCACAAAAATGATTTTTCGCCCCCAATTTTTATTTTCCTTAGGGTAACAGAAGAAATTGGACCTCAACAGTTGGTGTGCAATTTGCCTTGAGTACGTTAAAACTACATATGTGGGGGTAAACCAATGTTTGGGCGCATGGCAGAGCTTGGAAGGGAAGGAGCACTGTTTTATTTTTTCAATGCAGAATTGGCTGGAATTGAGATCGGATGCCATGTCGCATTTGGAGAGCCCCTGATGTGCCTAAACAGTGGAAACCCCCCCAATTCTAACGCCAACCCTAATCTGAACACACCCCTAACCCTAATCCCAACCCTAAACATATCCCTAATCCCAATACACCCCTAACCCTAATCCCAACCCTAACCATAACCCTAACCATACCCCTAACACTGACACACCCCTAACCCTAATCCCAACCCTAATCCCAACTGTAAACATAATCTAAACCCTAACCCCATCTCTAGCCCCAACCTTAACCCTAACTTTAGCTCCAACCCTAACTCTAACTTTAGCCCTAACCCTAACCTTCACTTTAGCCACATCCCTATTCCTAACTTTAGCCCCAACCCTAACCATAACTTTAGCCCCAACCCTAACTTTGGCCCTAATGGGAACCCTAATGGGAAAATGGAAATACATTTTTTTAATTTTATTCATTTTCCCTATCTAAGGGGGTGATAAAGGGGGGTTTGATTTACTGGGCATATTGGAAGATACAACTGAAATAGGTGGAGGTGCCTTAAATAGTGAGTGTTTCCCAGCCATTAGCCGGGAACACTTTTGAACGAAGCACACTGTCCCTTTAAGAGACCAGGAGAGATCACGTGCCCTAAGTGCAGTGCATGGGGATCTGCCAGGCATACGAAGACCCCGGGAAGCAGCAGCAGGAGGCGGACATGTAGGATGTTATCCATGCCAAGGGAGTGGAGGATGGGAAGAGTGCAGGGATGCCAATGCTACAGTTTTAAATACTTTCATTTGGTGCTGGAGGGCATCCATCTTTGGACCTTTGAGATCTATTTGACCTTGAAGCCAAACCATTGCATAGTCTTTTTACCACATCCGAACCACGCAATGTCTACCCTTGAAGTCTGCGGGATAATTATCTCTGATGCAAGAGTGGTGAACTGATTTGACACTTTTTCTATTTTTTTGTATACATGTATGCATAGTATACATCCTATAGTGAAAATGTTTAATTTTCAAACGTCAATTGACTAAAAAGCTTATTTGTCTGAGGGCCAACCCCTTTAAAGGGTTTGTACCCAGGTTAGACATTATCCTGTTCAATGGGGTTCTTGTGGTTCTAGCAGCATTCATCAGCTGTCATGTTACATTTAAACATGGACTACAATAACATCACACATGATAAATGTGGGCCTAAGATTTTGACAATGAGATTAGGAAAGACTATGAACCATAATGACTTGAAAACACAAAGAGCTAGCAATCGATCAATAGGTGGAGTTTTTTGATGGTGCTAGTGAACGGGATCCAGAGACCCCCAGTTACTAGAGAAAAGTCAAAACATTGCACTCATCCGGTTCAAGTTTGCTAAAGTGAATATATTTATTGAAGATGTGAGGGCAGAGACGAAACAGTAAGGCAACAAGTTTAACGTTTTGGCCACTCAGTGGCCTTGTTCACAAATGGTGCCTTACATGTTGTGAATTCTGTTGTCGAACTCCCTCCTGTGGTCGTGAATGGTACTTCGGCGAGTTCTGTCTATGGGCTCCCTCTGGTGGCTGTGAGTGAAGCTGCTGCTTCTGAGGTTCCTTACACAGGTGACGTGGTTTATCCTTTGGTTGACTGCTCTATTTAACTCCTCTCAGATCGTTACTCCATGCCAGCTGTCAATGTTTTTGCATTGGTTCAGTTCGCTCCTGGATCTCTCTGGTGACCTGCCTTCTCCTGCAGAAGCTAAGTTCCTGATAGTCATTATTTGTTCATTGTTTTCTTGTCCAGCTGGTTTTCATGATATTGTCTTGCTAGCTGGAAGCTCTGGGATGCAGAGTGGCCCCTCCACACCGTGAGTCTGTGCGGAGGTCTTTTTTGCACACTCTGCGTGGTCTTTTGTAGGTTTTTGTGCTGATCGCAAAGTTACCGTTCCTATCCTCTGTCTATTTAGTAAGTCTGGCCTCCCTTTGCTGAAACCTGTTTCATTTCTGCGTTTGTGACTTTCATCTTTACTCACAGTCAAAATATGTGGGGGGCTTCCTTTACCTTTGGGGAATTTCTCTGAGGCAAGGTAGGCTTTATTTTCTATCTCTAGGGCTAGATAGTTCTTAGGCTATGACGAGGTGCCTAGGTCTGGTCAGGAGCGCTCCACGGCTATTTCTAGTGTGTGTGATAGGATTAGGGCTTGCGGTCAGCAGAGCTCCCACATCCCAGAGCTCGTCCTGTATGAGGTTTAACTATCAGGTCATTCCGGGTGCTCCTAACCACCAGGTCATAACAGTACAGCTGGCCCAAAGTATTAATGCATCTCAATAGAGGGATAAGAGAACTTCTGAGACCATTTTTTTTTCTTTGCACTGGGTTTTGTCTTTCTTTTCCCCTAGACCTTTGGGTGGTTCAGGACACAGGTGTAGATATGGACATTCAAGGTCTGTCCTCTTGTATGGATCATCTCTCTGCAAGGGTACAAAACATTCAAGATTTTGTGGTTCAGAATCCTATGTTAGAGCCTAAAATTCCTATTCCTGACTTATTTTCTGGGGATAGATCTAGGTTCTTGAATTTCAAAAATAATTCTAAACTGTTTCTAGCTTTGAAACCCCGCTCCTCTGGTGACCCCGTTCAACAGGTAAAAATCATTATTTCTTTGTTGCGTGGTGACCCTCAAGACTGGGCATTTTCCCTTGCGCCAGGAGATCCGGCATTGCATGATCTTGATGCGCTTTTTCTGGTGCTTGGATTGCTTTATGATGAACCAAATTCAGTCGATCAGGCAGAGAAAATCTTGCTGGCTTTGTGTCAGGGTCAGGATGAAGCAGAGGTGTACTGTCAGAAGTTTAGAAAGTGGTCTGTGCTTACTCAGTGGAATGAATGTGCCCTGGCTGCAATTTTCAGAAAGGGTCTTTCTGAAGCCCTAAAGGATGCCATGGTGGGATTTCCCACGCCTGCTGGTCTGAATGAGTCTATGTCTTTGGCCATTCAGATCGATCGGAGCATGCGTGAGCGCAAAGCTGTGCACCATCTGGCGGTATTCTCTGAGCATAGGCCTGAGCCTATGCAGTGTGATAGGACTTTGACCAGAGCTGAACGGCAAGAACACAGACGGGCTGTGTTTTTACTGTGGTGAATCCACTCATGCTATCTCCGATTGTCCTAAGCGCACTAAGCGGTTCGCTAGGTCTGCCACCATTGGTACGGTACAGTCTAAATTTCTTTTGTCCGTTACTCTGATTTGCTCTCTGTCGTCCTACTCTGTAATGGCATTTGTGGATTCAGGCGCTGCCCTGAATTTGATAGACTTGGAGTTTGCCAGGCGCTGTGGTTTTTTCTTGGAGCCCTTGCAGTATCCTATTCCATTGAGAGGAATTGATGCTACGCCTTTGGCCAAGAATAAGCCTCAGTACTGGACTCAATTGACCATGTGCATGGCTCCTGCACATCAGGAGGATATTCGCTTTTTGGTGTTGCATAATTTGCATGATGTGGTCGTTTTGGGGTTGCCATGGCTACAGGTCCATAATCCAGTGTTGGATTGGAAATCTATGTATGTGTCCAGCTGGGGTTGTCAGGGGGTACATGGTGATGTTCCATTGCTCTCAATTTCACCTTCCACTCCTTCTGAAGTCCCTGAGTTTTTATCAGATTACCGGGATGTATTTGAAGAGCCCAAATCTGGTGCCCTACCTCCTCATAGGGATTGCGACTGTGCTATTGATTTGATTCCTGGTAGTAAGTTTCCTAAGGGCCGTCTGTTTAATTTATCTGTGCCAGAGCACGCCGCTATGCGGAGTTATATAAAGGAATCCTTGGAGAAGGGTCATATTCGTCCGTCGTCGTCACCGTTGGGAGCAGGGTTCTTTTTTGTGGCCAAGAAGGAAGTTCTTTGAGACCTTGTATTGATTACCGCCTTCTTAATAAGATCACAGTCAAATTTCAGTATCATTTGCCGCTGCTGTCTGATTTGTTTGCTCGGATTAAGGGGGCTAGTTGGTTCACCAACATAGATCTTCGTGGTGCGTATAATCTTGTGCGAATTAAACAGGGTGATGAATGGAAAAAATGGCATTTAATACGCCCGAGGGCTAGGGTTGAGCGAAACGGGTCGAACATTTTCAAAAGTCGCCGACTTTTGGCGAAGTCGAGTTTCATGAAACCCGATCCGACCCCTGTGCGTGGTCGGCCATGCGGTACGCGACTTTCGCGCCAAAGTCGCGTTTCAATGACGCGAAAAGCGCCATTTCTCAGCCAATGAAGGTAAACGCAGAGTGTGGGCAGCGTGATGACATAGGTCCTGGTCCCCACCATCTTAGAGAAGGGCATTGCAGTGATTGGCTTGCTGTCTGCGGCGTCACAGGGGCTATAAAGGGGCGTTCCCGCTGACCGCCATGTTACTGCTGCTGATCTGAGCTTAGGGAGAGGTTGCTGCCGCTTCGTCAGAAGCAGGGATAGCGTTAGGCAGGGTCCATTAACCACAAAACCGCTTGTGCTGTAGCGATTTCCACTGCCCAACACCACCTTCGGTGTGCAGGGACAGTGGAAGCTCCTTTTTTTTTTTTTTTCCTCAGCGCTGTAGCTCATTGGGCTGCCCTAGAAGGCTCCCTGATAGCTGCATTGCTGTGTGTACGCCGCTGTGCAAACCAACTGCTTTTTTCAAAGCACAAATCCTCTTGTTCCTTCCTTTCTGCACAGCTATCTTGTTTGTTTGTCCACACTTTTTATTTAATTTGTGCATCAGTCCACTCCTTATTGCTGCCTGCCATACCTGACTGAGATTACTGCAGGGAGATAGTAATTGAAGGACAGTTCCATTTTTTTTTTTTTTTTTTTTTGTGGGAGATTAAGATTGACATTTCTGCTAGAGTGCCATCTCTGTCTGTGTCATCTCTCACTCAGTGGGCCATAGAAAGCCTATTTATTTTTTTGCTTGATTTGGGTTCCAAAATCTACCAGAAAAAATCACAACATCAATCAGTGGGAGAAAAATATTGGCCTCAGGGCTTGTGTGCCACTCCTTACTCCTGTGTGTGCCATCTCTCACTCAGTGGGCCATAGAAAGCCTATTAATTTTTTTGCTTGATTTGGGTTCTAAATTCTACCTGAAAAAATCAATAAATCAATCAGTGGGAGATTAATATTGGCCTTTGGGCTTGTGTGCCAGTCCTAAGCGTGCCATCTCTCTCTCTCTCTCAGATAGTGGGCCATAGAAAGCCTATTTTTTTATTATTTTATTGGGTTTATAAATTTTCCCTGGGAAAAAAAAAAAAGTGGGAGATTAATATTGGCCTCTGGGCTTGTGTGCCAGTCCTGAGCGTGCCATCTCTCTCATAAATAGTGGGCCATAGAAAGCCTATTTATTTTTTTGGTTGATTTGGGTTCATAATTCTACCTGAAAACATCAATCAATCAATCAGTGGGAGATTAATATTGGCCTTTGGGCTTGTGTGCCAGTCCTAAGCGTGCCATCTCTCTCTCTCAGATAGTGGGCCATAGAAAGCCTATTTATTATTATTTTTTTATTGGGTTTATAAATTTTCCCTTGAAAAAAAAAAAAATGGGAGATTAATATTGGCCTCTGGGCTTGTGTGCCAGTCCTGAGCGTGCCATCTCTCTCACAAATAGTGGGCCATAGAAAGCCTATTTATTTTTTTGGTTGATTTGGGTTCATAATTCTACCTGAAAAAATCAATCAATCAATCAGTGGGAGAAAAATATTGGCCTCAGGGCTTGTGTGCCACTCCTTACTCCTGTGTGTGCCATCTCTCACTCAGTGGGCCATAGAAAGCCTATTAATTTTTTTGCTTGATTTGGGTTCTAAATTCTACCTGAAAAAATCATTAAATCAATCAGTGGGAGATTAATATTGGCCTTTGGGCTTGTGTACCAGTCCTAAGCGTGCCATCTCTCTCTCTCTCAGATAGTGGGCCATAGAAAGCCTATTTTTTTATTATTTTATTGGGTTTATAAATTTTCCCTGGAAAAAAAAAAAAGTGGGAGATTAATATTGGCCTCTGGGCTTGTGTGCCAGTCCTGAGCGTGCCATCGCTCTCACAAATAGTGGGCCATAGAAAGCCTTTTTATTTTTTTGGTTGATTTGGGTTCATAATTCTACCTGAAAAAATCAATCAATCAATCAGTGGGAGATTAATATTGGGCTTTGGGCTTGTGTGCCAGTCCTAAGCGTGCCATCTCTCTCTCTCAGATAGTGGGCCATAGAAAGCCTATTTATTATTATTTTTTTTATTGGGTTTATAAATTTTCCCTTGAAAAAATAAAAAATGGGAGATTAATATTGGCCTCTGGGCTTGTGTGCCAGTCCTGAGCGTGCCATCTCTCTCCCCAATTGTGGGCCATAGAAAGCCTATTAATTTTTTTGCTTGATTTGGGTTCCAAAATCTACCAAAAAAAATCACTAAATCAATCAGTGGGAGATTAATATTGGCCTCTGGGCTTGTGTGCCACTCCTGACTCCTGTGTGCATCATCTGTCACTCAGTGGGCCCTAGAAAGCCTATTTTTTGTTTTATTTGTTTTCTAAATTCTCCCTGAAACAATCATTTTATTTTCTTTGGTTTCTAAATTATTCCTGAAAAAAATCATTTTTTTTGTATTTTTTTTTCTCTCAAGTCTCCCTGAAAAAAAAAAAAAAAAAAGAAATCTGTGGGAGATTCACATTGCCCCTTCTGCTTGTGTGCCAGTCTTGACTCCTGGGTGTGCCATCTCTCTCTCTCTCCCCAATTGTGGGCCATAGAAAGCCTATTAATTTTTTTGCTTGATTTGGGTTCCAAAATCTACCAAAAAAAATCACTAAATCAATCAGTGGGAGATTAATATTGGCCTCTGGGCTTGTGTGCCACTCCTGACTCCTGTGTGCGTCATCTGTCACTCAGTGGGCCCTAGAAAGCCTATTTTTTGTTTTATTTGTTTTCTAAATTCTCCCTGAAACAATCATTTTATTTTCTTTGGTTTCTAAATTATTCCTGAAAAAAATCATTTTTTTTGTATTTTTTTTTCTCTCAAGTCTCCCTGAAAAAAAAAAAAAAAAAAAAAATCTGTGGGAGATTCATATTGCCCCTTCTGCTTGTGTGCCAGTCTTGACTCCTGGGTGTGCCATCTCTCTCTCTCTCCCCAATTGTGGGCCATAGAAAGCCTATTAATTTTTTTGCTTGATTTGGGTTCCAAAATCTACCAAAAAAAATCACTAAATCAATCAGTGGGAGATTAATATTGGCCTCTGGGCTTGTGTGCCACTCCTGACTCCTGTGTGCGTCCTCTCTCACTCAGTGGGCCCTACAAAGCCTTTTTTTTTTTTTCTTCCCCTAAATTCTCCCTGAAACAATCATTTCATTTTATTTGTTTTATAAATTCTTCTGTAAAAAATAAATTTTTTTTTTTTTTTTTCTGAAGTCTCCCTTTTAAAAAAAACAAACACAAATCAGTGAGAGATAAATATTTACATTTGCGCTTCAGTGACAGTCCTGCGTGTGTGCCATCTCATTTGTTGCCAACAACAACAGAGTGTGTAACATTGTGGCTGATTTTCGTTGTGGTCTCACCCACCTGTAAAGGGGTAGCTAAATCATACTGAAGTTATAGCTCACCGTGTAAGTTGTGTGACAGCAACAAATACCGTTCGTTTGGTAACGTTTTTAAAACAATGAGGAAGTCTGGTGGAAGAGGTCGTGGCCGGGGGCGTTCATTGTCAGCTGGTAATGAGGGTAGTGGTAGTGGTGGAGCATCAGCTGGTCGTGGGAAAAAAAATATTGCACCTAAGTCTGGAGCTGTGGAGCCAGGTTCGTCGTCTGGCTACACAAGGCCTCGAACGCTCCCTTTTCTGGGAGTAGGAAAACCGCTTTTAAAGCTGGAGCAGCAAGAGCAAGTTTTGGCTTATCTTGCTGACTCAGCCTCTAGCTCTTTTGCCTCCTCTCGTGAAACTGGTAAATGTCAAAGCAGCGCGTCGTTAGTGGATGTTCACGGTCAGGGACAAGTCGCTTCCTTGTCCTCTTCAGCAAAAACAACAACAGAGAAGAATGCAGCAGGCGACACAACGGGTTACTCCATGGAGCTCTTTACACATACCGTCCCTGGCTTAGAAAGTGAAGCAGTTAACAGTCCATGCCCATTACAAGTTGAATCTGACATGGAGTGCACTGATGCACAGCCACAGCCAGACTACTATGCTGGTCCTTTGACTCAGACCACAACATTGCCCTCGCAGGGTGCTGATCAAGAATCAGACCCTGATGAGACTATGTTGCCCCATCACGAACGCTATACCACCGACCGACACGGTGACACAGACGAAGTTGCACACGAGCTACAAGAAGAGGTAATAGATGACCCAGTTCTTGACCCCGATTGGCAGCCATTGGGGGAACAGGGTGCAGGCGGCAGCAGTTCAGAAGCGGAGGAGGAGGGGCCGCAGCAGGCATCAACATCGCAACAGGTTCCATCTGCCGGGCCCGTATCTTGCCCAAAACGCGTGGCAAAGCCAAAACCTGTTGGAGGACAGCGTGGCCATCCGGTTTTAGCTCAGTCTGCAATGCCTGAAAAGGTATCCGATGCTAGAAAGAGTGCAGTCTGGCATTTTTTTAAACAACATCCAATTGATCAGCGCAAAGTCATCTGTCAAAAATGTTCAACTACCTTAAGCAGAGGACAGAATCTGAAAAGTCTCAATACAAGTTGCATGCATAGACATTTAACCACCATGCATTTGCAAGCCTGGACTAACTACCAAACGTCCCTTAAGGTTGTAGCACCCTCGGCCAATGAAGCTAGTCAGCAACGCAACATCCCTTCCGGCAGTGTAGGGCCACCATTTTCCGCACCACCTGCAGTATCTGTGCAGGTTTCTTTGCCAGGCCAAAGCCGTCAGGGTCAGGGAATCACCAGTTTCGTAGTAGGAAACACTGCATCTAGGGCACCGGTGGCAACAATACCATCTCCCACCGTCTCTCAGTCTGCCATGTCCACCGGCACCCCCGCTAGTTCCACGATCTCCAGCTCTCCAGTCCAGCTCACCCTACATGAGACTATGGTTAGAAAAAGGAAGTACTTAGCCTCGCATCCGCGTACACAGGGTTTGAACGCACACATAGCTAGACTAATCTCGTTAGAGATGATGCCCTACCGGTTAGTTGAAAGCGAAGCTTTCAAAGCCCTGATGGACTACGCTGTACCACGCTACGAGCTACCCAGTCGACACTTTTTTTCCAGAAAAGCCATCCCAGCCCTCCACCAGCATGTTAAAGAGCGCATCGTCCATGCACTCAGGCAATCTGTGAGCACAAAGGTGCATCTGACAACAGATGCATGGACCAGTAGGCATGGCCAGGGACGTTACGTGTCCATCACGGCACACTGGGTAAATGTGGTGGATGCAGGGTCCACAGGGGACAGCAAGTTTGGGACAGTTCTGCCTAGCCCACGGTCTAGGAAACAATTGGCTGTAGCCGTTCGCACCCCCTCCTCCTCCTCTTCGTCCTCCTGCAGAAGCGAGAGCTCGTCCACAGACCGCAGTCGCACAACCACTCCATCCGCAGCTGCCACTGTTGCACACCAGGTCTCCCATTATGGGGCAGCTACTGGCAAACGTCAGCAGGCTGTATTGGCTATGAAGTGTTTGGGCGACAACAGACACACCGCGGAAGTTCTGTCCGAGTTCTTGCAGAAAGAAACGCAGTCGTGGCTGGGCACTGTAGATCTTGAGGCAGGCAAGGTAGTGAGTGATAACGGAAGGAATTTCATGGCTGCCATCTCCCTTTCCCAACTGAAACACATTCCTTGCCTGGCTCACACCTTAAACCTGGTGGTGCAGTACTTCCTGAAAAGTTATCCGGGGTTATCCGACCTGCTCCTCAAAGTGCGTGGACTTTGCTCACATATCCGCCGTTCGCCCGTACACTCCAGCCGTATGCAGACCTATCAGCGTTCTTTGAACCTTCCCCAGCATCGCCTAATCATAGAAGTTGCAACAAGGTGGAACTCAACACTGCACATGCTTCAGAGACTGTGTGAACAGAGGCGGGCTGTTATGTTTTTGTGGGAGGATACACATACACGGGCAGGCAGTAGGATGGCAGACATGGAGTTGTCAGGTGTGCAGTGGTCGAAGATTCAAGACATGTGTCAAGTCCTTCAGTGTTTTGAGGAATGCACACGGCTGGTTAGTGCAGACAACGCCATAATAAGCATGAGCATCCCCCTAATGCGTCTGCTGATGCAAAGTTTGACGCACATAAAGGATCAGGCGTCTGCAGCTGAGGAAGAGGAAAGCCTTGATGACAGTCAGCCATTGTCTGGCCAGGGCAGTGTACAGGACGAGGTAGCGGGCGAAGAGGAGGAGGAGGACGAGGAGGATGATGGGGATGATTATATTTTTAATGAGGAAGCTTTTCCGGGGCCACTGGAAATTGGTGGCGCGGCAAGGCCGGGTTCTGGTTTTTTGAGGGACACAAGTGACGTGGATTTGCCTGAAACTGCCCCTCAACCAAGCACAACCGCAGATTTGAGAACTGGAACTTTGGCCCACATGGCGGATTATGCCTTACGTATCCTCAAAAGGGACACACGCATAACTAAAATGATGAATGATGACGATTACTGGTTGGCCTGCCTCCTTGATCCTCGCTATAAAGGCAAATTGCAAAATATAATGCCACATGAGAATTTGGAACTAATATTAGCAACCAAACAATCAACTCTTGTTGACCGTTTGCTTCTGGCATTCCCTGCACACAGCGCCCGTGATCGTTCTCACACGAGCTGCAGGGGCCAGCAGACCAGAGGAGTTAGAGGGGCAGAAATCAGAAGTGGCGTTGGCCAGAGGGGTTTTCTGACCAGGTTGTGGAGTGATTTTGCTATGACCGCAGACAGGACAGGTACTGCAGCATCAATTCAAAGTGACAGGAGACAACATTTGTCCAGTATGGTTACAAACTATTTTTCATCCCTTATCGATGTTCTCCCTCAACCGTCATTCCCATTTGATTACTGGGCATCAAAATTAGACACCTGGCCAGAATTGGCAGAATATGCATTGCAGGAGCTTGCTTGCCCGGCAGCTAGTGTCCTATCAGAAAGAGTATTCAGTGCTGCAGGTTCAATACTAACAGAAAAAAGGACTCGTCTGGCTACCCAAAATGTAGATGATCTAACCTTCATTAAAATGAACCACAACTGGATTTCGAAATCTTTTGCCCCACCTTGCCCGGCTGACACCTAACTTTCCTATGAAAAGGTCTTGCCTGTGGACTATTCTGAATGCCTTTTCCAATCTCGTAATTTTCTGCACCTGATTGTCCAGCATACGACATGTTTACACCTCACTAAATGGCCAAACTCCCCACACGGGGCCGTGGTATCGACACTTGGCGACAGCACCCGTGAGAGTGCAGTTTGTCTGAAGAGGTGGGTGAGCCCGCTTTAGGTCGACGGCACTGCCACTGGGTCCCTCCTAGTACAATAAAGTGTCTCTGGCGGTGGTGGTGCGCACCCAACGTCAGACACACCGTTGTAATATGAGGGGCCCTGGGCCTGTACCGCCGGCCACAAGACAGTTTCCCCCCACCCCAGCTCAAACAGTGCTCTACCACTTGCAAAATTATCTCACAGCTCCACCAATGTTTAGTCTATGCGCTGACATCCATCAATGCCTGCACTGACAATACCATTGTATTGACATTTTTGTTATGTTAGGCCTTCGATGCCTGTCTGTGGTCACTCCTTCCACTAGGCCTCCACTGACCACACCACTGCTGCCCGTGTACCCCTGTAACCAATTTAAAATTGCCTACAGCCATGTGTTATTATTTTAGGCCTTCGATGCCTGTCTGCGGTCACTCCTTCCACTAGGCCTCCACTGACCACACCACTGCTGCCCGTGTACCCCTGGAACCAATTTAAAATTGCCTACAGCCATGTGTTATTATTTTAGGCCTTCGATGCCTGTCTGCGGTCACTCCTTCCACTAGGCCTCCACTGACCACACCACTGCTGCCCGTGTACCCCTGGAACCAATTTAAAATTGCCTACAGCCATGTGTTATTATTTTAGGCCTTCGATGCCTGTCTGCGGTCACTCCTTCCACTAGGCCTCCACTGACCACACCACTGCTGCCCGTGTACCCCTGGAACCAATTTAAAATTGCCTACAGCCAGCCCAATTTTTTTATTTTAGGCCTTCGATGCCTGTCTGCGGTCCATTCTTTCAACTACTACTACACTGACCAGGGCACTGCTGCCCGTGTACCCCTGGAACCAATTTAAAATTGCCTACAGCCATGTGTTATTATTTTAGGCCTTCGATGCCTGTCTGCGGTCACTCCTTCCACTAGGCCTCCACTGACCACACCACTGCTGCCCGTGTACCCCTGGAACCAATTTAAAATTGCCTACAGCCAGCCCAATTTTTTTATTTTAGGCCTTCGATGCCTGTCTGCGGTCCATTCTTTCAACTACTACTACACTGACCAGGGCACTGCTGCCCGTGTACCCCTGGAACCAATTTAAAATTGCCTACAGCCATGTGTTATTATTTTAGGCCTTCGCTGCCTGTCTGTGGTCACTCCTTCCACTAGGCCTCCACTGACCACACCACTGCTGCCCGTGTACCCCTGTAACCAATTTAAAATTGCCTACAGCCATGTGTTATTATTTTAGGCCTTCGATGCCTGTCTGCGGTCACTCCTTCCACTAGGCCTCCACTGACCACACCACTGCTGCCCGTGTACCCCTGGAACCAATTTAAAATTGCCTACAGCCATGTGTTATTATTTTAGGCCTTCGATGCCTGTCTGCGGTCACTCCTTCCACTAGGCCTCCACTGACCACACCACTGCTGCCCGTGTACCCCTGGAACCAATTTAAAATTGCCTACAGCCAGCCCAATTTTTTTATTTTAGGCCTTCGATGCCTGTCTGCGGTCCATTCTTTCAACTACTACTACACTGACCAGGGCACTGCTGCCCGTGTACCCCTGGAACCAATTTAAAATTGCCTACAGCCATGTGTTATTATTTTAGGCCTTCGCTGCCTGTCTGTGGTCACTCCTTCCACTAGGCCTCCACTGACCACACCACTGCTGCCCGTGTACCCCTGTAACCAATTTAAAATTGCCTACAGCCATGTGTTATTATTTTAGGCCTTCGATGCCTGTCTGCGGTCACTCCTTCCACTAGGCCTCCACTGACCACACCACTGCTGCCCGTGTACCCCTGGAACCAATTTAAAATTGCCTACAGCCATGTGTTATTATTTTAGGCCTTCGATGCCTGTCTGCGGTCACTCCTTCCACTAGGCCTCCACTGACCACACCACTGCTGCCCGTGTACCCCTGGAACCAATTTAAAATTGCCTACAGCCATGTGTTATTATTTTAGGCCTTCGATGCCTGTCTGCGGTCACTCCTTCCACTAGGCCTCCACTGACCACACCACTGCTGCCCGTGTACCCCTGGAACCAATTTAAAATTGCCTACAGCCATGTGTTATTATTTTAGGCCTTCGATGCCTGTCTGCGGTCACTCCTTCCACTAGGCCTCCACTGACCACACCACTGCTGCCCGTGTACCCCTGGAACCAATTTAAAATTGCCTACAGCCAGCCCAATTTTTTTATTTTAGGCCTTCGATGCCTGTCTGCGGTCCATTCTTTCAACTACTACTACACTGACCAGGGCACTGCTGCCCGTGTACCCCTGGAACCAATTTAAAATTGCCTACAGCCATGTGTTATTATTTTAGGCCTTCGATGCCTGTCTGTGGTCACTCCTTCCACTAGGCCTCCACTGACCACACCACTGCTGCCCGTGTACCCCTGGAACCAACATCAGAAAATATAAAAATAAGTATTTTGCTTATAAAAAAGAAAATACTGGAGAGATATCAAATGCAGACATTTTAACATTAAAAACAAACACACAACTAAAATCTGGTACAGTACTAAAAATGGCCACCAGCTACAATTACTTTCTCCTGCAAGTAGTTAACTGAAAGGTTTTTTAAATTGAAAACACAGATATGGCATCCACCGAGTGTTGTCCTGTCGCGTCTTCTTTATATTATTGCCGAGAAGATGCAAAACAATGAAAATAATAAAATCATTAATTACCAAAATAATAGAGAAAGTCAACACCACATTGCAAATAAACATTCATTCCAAATAAAGAAGCAGGGCGCGTCCGAGGGTGAGTATAACCCTAATAAGAATATAATCACCCTCGGACGCGCAATGCTTATTTCCAACAGCCTTCCTTCCTAAGAATCAGCCCTTCCGTGGTGTAGAGAGACGTTGTGTTACACTCCAAGGTGTTCCCCAGGTTGCCTTTCCTGAGCTTCGATCTTCCGGCTCTCGTTTAGTAGTTGTTGGAAACTACGCTGCATTAGGCCTTCAAATTGGGTATGGGGTGTAGAGAGATGGTGTGTTCCACTCCAAGGTGTTCCCCAGGTTTCCTCGCCAATGCTTCGATCATCATGCTCTCGTTTAGTAGTTGTTGGAAACTACGCTGCATTAGGCCTTCAAATTGGGTATGGGGTGTAGAGAGATGGTGTGTTCCACTCCAAGGTGTTCCCCAGGTTGCCTTTCCTGAGCTTCGATCTTCCGGCTCTCGTTTAGTAGTTCTTGGAAACTACACTGCATTAGGCCTTCAAATTGGGTATGGGGTGTAGAGAGAGGGTGTGTTACACTCCAAGGTGTTCCCCAGGTTGCCTTTCCTGAGCTTCGATCTTCATGCTCTCGATTAGTAGTTGTCTGAAACTACGCTGCATTAGGCCTACAAATTGGGTATGGGGTGTAGAGAGAGGGTTTGTTACACTCCAAGGTGTTCCCCAGGTTGCCTTTCCTGAGCTTCGATCTTCCGGCTCTCGTTTAGTAGTTGTTGGAAACTACGCTGCATTAGGCCTTCAAATTGGGTATGGGGTGTAGAGAGATGGTGTGTTCCACTCCAAGGTGTTCCCCAGGTTGCCTTTCCTGAGCTTCGATCTTCCGGCTCTCGTTTAGTAGTTCTTGGAAACTACACTGCATTAGGCCTTCAAATTGGGTATGGGGTGTAGAGAGAGGGTGTGTTACACTCCAAGGTGTTCCCCAGGTTGCCTTTCCTGAGCTTCGATCTTCATGCTCTCGTTTAGTAGTTGTC
This sequence comes from Ranitomeya imitator, assembly GCF_032444005.1. Classification (NCBI taxonomy): domain Eukaryota; kingdom Metazoa; phylum Chordata; class Amphibia; order Anura; family Dendrobatidae; genus Ranitomeya; species Ranitomeya imitator. The sequence continues at coordinate 455,634,819 of NC_091285.1, forward strand.
TGAAACTACGCTGCATTAGGCCTACAAATTGGGTATGGGGTGTAGAGAGAGGGTTTGTTACACTCCAAGGTGTTCCCCAGGTTGCCTTTCCTGAGCTTCGATCTTCCGGCTCTCGTTTAGTAGTTGTTGGAAACTACGCTGCATTAGGCCTTCAAATTGGGTATGGGGTGTAGAGAGATGGTGTGTTCCACTCCAAGGTGTTCCCCAGGTTGCCTTTCCTGAGCTTCGATCTTCCGGCTCTCGTTTAGTAGTTCTTGGAAACTACACTGCATTAGGCCTTCAAATTGGGTATGGGGTGTAGAGAGAGGGTGTGTTACACTCCAAGGTGTTCCCCAGGTTGCCTTTCCTGAGCTTCGATATCCCGGCTCTCGTTTAGTAGTTGTTGGAAACTACACTGCATTAGGCCTACAAATTTGGTATGGGGGAAACATTGGCGCATCTGCGGTCCCTCCTTCCTCTAGGCCTCCACTGACCTGTCTACTGCTGCCCGTGTTCCCCTGGAACCAATTTTAAATTGCCTACAGGCAGCCCAATTTATTATGTTAGGGCTTCGAAGCCTGTCTGCGGTCCCTCCTTCCACTAGGCCTCCACTGACCTGTCTACTGCTGCCCGTGTACCCCTTGAACCAACATCATAAAATAAAAAAAAAAGTATTTTGCTTATAAAAAAGAAAATACTGGAGAGATATCAAATGCAGACATTTTAACATTAAAAACAAACACACAACTAAAATCTGGTACAGTACTAAAAATGGCCACCAGCTACAATTACTTTCTCCTGCAAGTAGTTAACTGAAAGGTTTTTTAAATTGAAAACACAGATATGGCATCCACCGAGTGTTGTCCTGTCGCGTCTTCTTTATATTATTGCCGAGAAGATGCAAAACAATGAAAATAATAAAATCATTAATTACCAAAATAATAGAGAAAGTCAACACCACATTGCAAATAAACATTCATTCCAAATAAAGAAGCAGGGCGCGTCCGAGGGTGAGTATATACCTAATAAGAATATAATCACCCTCGGACGCGCAATGCTTATTTCCAACAGCCTTCCTTCCTAAGAATCAGCCCTTCCTTGGTGTAGAGAGACGTTGTGTTACACTCCAAGGTGTTCCCCAGGTTGCCTTTCCTGAGCTTCGATCTTCCGGCTCTCGTTTAGTAGTTCTTGGAAACTACACTGCATTAGGCCTACAAATTGGGTATGGGGTGGAGAGAGATGGTGTGTTCCACTCCAAGGTGTTCCCCAGGTTGCCTTTCCTGAGCTTCGATCTTCCGGCTCTCGTTTAGTAGTTCTTGGAAACTACACTGCATTAGGCCTACAAATTGGGTATGGGGTGGAGAGAGATGGTGTGTTCCACTCCAAGGTGTTCCCCAGGTTGCCTTTCCTGAGCTTCGATCTTCCGGCTCTCGTTTAGTAGTTCTTGGAAACTACACTGCATTAGGCCTTCAAATTGGGTATGGGGTGTAGAGAGATGGTGTGTTACACTCCAAGGTGTTCCCCAGGTTGCCTTTCCTGAGCTTCGATCTTCCGGCTCTCGTTTAGTAGTTCTTGGAAACTACACTGCATTAGGCCTTCAAATTGGGTATGGGGTGTAGAGAGAGGGTGTGTTACACTCCAAGGTGTTCCCCAGGTTGCCTTTCCTGAGCTTCGATCTTCCGGCTCTCGTTTAGTAGTTCTTGGAAACTACACTGCATTAGGCCTACAAATTGGGTATGGGGTGGAGAGAGATGGTGTGTTACACTCCAAGGTGTTCCCCAGGTTTCCTTGCCATTGCTTCGGTCTTCCGACTCTCGTTTAGTAGTTGTAGAAAAGTACACTGCATTAGGCCTACAAAATGGGTATGGGGTGGAGAGAGATGGTGTGTTACACTCCAAGGTGTTCCCCAGGTTGCCTTTCCTGAGCTTCTATCTTCAGGCTCTCATTAAATTGTGGTTAAATGGAACAACTGCATTTGGCGTACTAGTTGGTTTGGGGCCTACTATCGGTGTCTGCCACTCCTTGCTGTTCTCCTGGTTTCCTGTCCTGAAATTCCATTTTCAGGCTCTCGTTAAGTAGTTGTTAATGTTAGACTGCATTTGGCCTACTAGTTGGGTTGGGGCCTACTATCGGTGTCTGCCACTCCTTGCTGTTCTCCTCCACTGAACAAAGCTGTGCCGCCTGTTTACTACGGTTGCCAATTTTGAACTGCATTTCGACTACTTACTGATTTGGCCCTACTCTCTCTGTCAGCCTCTCATTCCAGTTGTCCTCCACTGCAATGCCCCCTGGTTATTCCTGTGTTACCAATTTTGAACTGCATTTAGCCCACTTTATTCTTTGGGCCTATATCTGTGTTTCCACTTCATCGTGCCCATTGCCCAGCCAGTGATAGATGAGTCTGCTGGTACATTGACCCATAACGCAACATTCCCCCTGCATGCTACACAACAACATTGTGACCCTGCTGAAAGTCAGGTTGCTCTTCCCGCATACCATACCACCTTACACGGGGACAAAGAGGAAGGTGCAGATGAAAGTGCAGGTTCCTTCATCAGGTGGGGGGAGGAATACTAGTTGGCGACGTCACTGGCACAGGGCCTCTCATAGTACGCAAAAGTGTTGCTGCCGGTGGGAGGCGCCCCCGCCGTGCAAACACACCGCTGTACTTTGAGGGGCCCTGTGCCAGTGCCAATGCCAACAAGTGGGCCCCCCCTGCTTGCTCAGGATCACAGCACTTGCAAAGTTGAAATACTTACCTCTCCCTGCTCCACTGCCGTGACGTGGTCCAGATTTCCTGGGCCCACTAATTACTTGAACCAGCCCTACCCCACACAACTTTAGCCAAATGACCCCCAATTTCAAATGCCTTCCAATTATTATAAGGTAAATTACGCTTGACAAGCTTCATTAAGAAGAATGGATGGTTTTGACATTAAAATGGGCACTCTAGGTGTTTTCCTGGCCCCCACTCACTGCCGACTATGCTGCCCCTTTGACTTGCATTGGGTTTCGTGTTTCGGTCGATCCCGACTTTACGTCATAATCGGCCGATTTCACTCGACCCGACTTTTGAGATAGTCTGGTTTCGCGAAACCCGGCTCGACTCTAAAAAGGTCAAGGTCGCTCAACTCTACCGGGGGCCATTTTGAGTACCTGGTTATGCCATTCGGGCTTTCTAATGCTCCATCTGTGTTTCAGTCCTTTATGCATGACATCTTCCGAGAGTACCTGGATAGATTCATGATTGTATATTTGGATGACATTTTGGTCTTTTCGGATGATTGGGAATCTCATGTGAAGCAGGTCAGAATGGTGTTCCAGGTCCTTCGTGCAAATTCCTTGTTTGTGAAGGGGTCAAAGTGTATCTTTGGAGTTCAGAAGGTTTCATTTTTGGGTTTCATTTTTTCCCCTTCTACTATCGAGACGGACCCTGTTAAAGTTCACACCATTTACGATTGGACTCAGCCAACATCTGTGAAGAGCTTGCAGAAGTTCCTGGGCTTTGCTAATTTTTATCGTCGCTTCATCGCTAACTTTTCCAGTGTTGCTAAGCCGTTGACTGATTTGACCAAGAAAGGTGCTGATGTGGTCAATTGGTCCTCTGCGGCTGTAGAGGCTTTTCAGGAGTTGAAGCGTCGTTTTGCTTCTGCCCCTGTGTTGTGCCAGCCAGATGTTTCGCTCCCTTTTCAGGTGGAGGTTGATGCTTCTGAAATTGGAGCAGGGGCTGTTTTGTCGCAAAGAAGTTCTGATGGCTCGGTGATGAAACCCTGTGCCTTCTTTTCTAGAAAATTCTCTCCTGCTGAGCGCAATTATGATGTGGGCAATCGGGAGTTGTTGGCCATGAAGTGGGCATTCGAGGATTGGCGACATTGGCTTGAAGGAGCTAAACATCGCGTGGTGGTCTTGACGGATCACAAGAATTTAACTTATCTCGAGTCTGCCAAACGGTTGAATCCTAGACAGGCTCGATGGTCGCTCTTTTTCTCCCGTTTTGATTTTGTGGTTTCATACCTTCCGGGATCTAAGAATGTGAAGGCTGACACCCTGTCAAGGAGTTTTGTGCCTGACTCTCCGGGTGTTCCGGAGCCGGCGGGTATTCTTAAAGAAGGGGTAATTTTGTCTGCCATTTCCCCTGATTTGCGGCGTGTGCTGCAAAAGTTTCAGGCTGATAGAACTGACCGTTGTCCTACGGAGAAACTGTTTGTCCCTGATAGATGGACTAGTAGAGTTATCTCGGAGATTCATTGTTCAGTATTGGCTGGTCATCCTGGAATCTTTGGTACCAGAGATTTGGTGGCTAGATCCTTTTGATGGCCTTCTTTGTCACGGGATGTGCGTTCTTTTGTGCAGTCCTGTGGGATTTGTGCTCGGGCTAAGCCCTGCTGTTCTCATGCCAGTGGGTTGCTTTTGCCCTTGCCGATCCCGAAGAGGCCCTGGACGCATATTTCCATGGATTTTTTTTCTGATCTCCCTGTTTCTCAAAAGATGTCGGTCATTTGGGTGGTTTGTGATCGCTTCTCTAAGATGGTCCATTTGGTACCCTTATCTAAACTGCCTTCCTCCTCTGATTTGGTGCCATTGTTTTTCCAGCATGTGGTTCGTTTGCATGGCATTCCAGAGAACATCGTCTCGGACAGAGGTTCCCAGTTTGTTTCGAGGTTTTGGCGGTCCTTTTGCGCTAAGATGGGCATTGATTTGTCGTTTTCTTCAGCTTTCCATCCTCAGACTAATGGCCAAACCGAACGAACTAATCAGACTTTGGAGACATATCTGAGATGCTTTGTTTCTGCTGATCAGGATGATTGGGTGTCTTTCTTGCCTTTGGCTGAGTTCGCCCTTAATAATCGGGCCAGCTCGGCTACTTTGGTTTCTCCTTTTTTCTGTAATTCTGGTTTCCATCCTCGTTTCTCTTCAGGGCAGGTTGAGCCTTCGGACTGTCCTGGTGTGGATGCGGTGGTGGACAGGTTGCAGCAGATTTGGACTCATGTGGTGGACAATTTGACATTGTCCCAGGAGAAGGCTCAACGTTTCGTTAACCGCCGGCGTTGTGTTGGTCCCCGACTTCGTGTTGGGGATTTGGTTTGGTTGTCATCTCGTCACGTTCCTATGAAGGTTTCCTCTCCTAAGTTTAAGCCTCGTTTCATTGGACCATATAAGATTTCTGAAGTTCTTAATCCTGTGTCATTTCGTTTGGATCTTCCAGCTTCTTTTGCCATCCATAATGTGTTCCATAGGTCGTTGTTGCGGAGATACGTGGCGCCTATGGTTCCCTCCGTTGATCCTCCTGCCCCGGTGTTGGTCGAGGGGGAGTTGGAGTATGTGGTGGAGAAGATTTTGGATTCTCGTGTTTCGAGACGGAAAGTCTAGTACCTGGTCAAGTGGAAGGGTTATGGTCAGGAAGATAATTCCTGGGTTTTTGCCTCTGATGTTCATGCTGCCGATCTTGTTCGTGCCTTTCATTTGGCTCATCCTGATCGGCCTGGGGGCTCTGGTGAGGGTTCTGTTACCCCTCCTCAAAGGGGGGTACTGTTGTGAATTCTGTTGTCGAACTCCCTCCTGTGGTCGTGAATGGTACTTCGGCGAGATCTGTCTATGGGCTCCCTCTGGTGGCTGTGAGTGAAGCTGCTGCTTCTGAGGTTCCTTACACAGGTGACGTGGTTTATCCTTTGGTTGACTGCTCTCTTTAACTCCTCTCAGATCGTTACTCCATGCCAGCTGTCAATGTTTTTGCATTGGTTCAGTTCGCTCCTGGATCTCTCTGGTGACCTGCCTTCTCCTGCAGAAGTTCCTGATAGTCATTATTTGTTCATTGTTTTCTTGTCCAGCTGGTTTTCATGATATTGTCTTGCTAGCTGGAAGCTCTGGGATGCAGAGTGGCCCCTCCGCACCGTGAGTCGGTGCGGAGGTCTTTTTTGCACACTCTGCGTGGTCTTTTGTAGGTTTTTGTGCTGATCGCAAAGTTACCGTTCCTATCCTCTGTCTATTTAGTAAGTCTGGCATCCCTTTGCTGAAACCTGTTTCATTTCTGAGTTTGTGACTTTCATCTTTACTCACAGTCAATATATGTGGAGGGCTTCCTTTACCTTTGGGGAATTTCTCTGAGGCAAGGTAGGCTTTATTTTCTATCTCTAGGGCTAGATAGTTCTTAGGCTGTGACGAGGCGCCTAGGTCTGGTCAGGAGCGCTCCACGGCTATTTCTAGTGTGTGTGATAGGATTAGGGCTTGCGGTCAGCAGAGCTCCCACATCCCAGAGCTTGTCCTGTATGAGGTTTAACTATCAGGTCATTCCGGGTGCTCCTAACCACCAGGTCATAACACTTACACCATGGTGCTTGTGTCGGCGCTCCCCACGGTATCTCCAGTGCGGACTTCGTAACCCTGGATCGCGCCTCCACTGCGCCACCAATTACTGCACATGTGTCTTTATGAAGGTGACAGACACGACAAGGAGGAAGTTTAATATTCCCTGCCTTCACCACATTTCCTCTGCTGGAACCCTCGGGTTTACAGGGCCACATAGGAGCCAGCTTAGAATCCAGCCAACCTGACCCTTGACAGATGTCTCAAAACTGTTGCTGGACTGTGCTTTATCTACCACCATTGAATAATAAGACAGTATATCCGTCATCTGGGTTACATCCGGACCACCTTTACCTGGCTACATATAACTATATCCTTGTTCTTACATGACGCGCCAGAAACAGTTTTTAAGGCACCATTTGTGAACAAAGCCACTGAGTGGCCGAAACATTAAACTTGTTGCCTTACTGTTTCGTCTCTGCCCTCACATCTTCAAGAAATATATTCACTTTAGCAAACTTGAACCAGATGAGTGCAGTGTTTTGACTTTTCTCTATGAACCATAATGAGACACCTAGGAATAATTTATTCATTTATTAAGTTATATTCCTATGGGTATATTGCTGCAGAATTGCTTTTCTCCAGACACCATGTTCAGAGAATTTTCTTATAAAAGACACATAGACATCATAGATTGATATCATCAATGCCTACATCATTTCTCTCAGTCTTCAGAAGATATTGTCTGTGACTAAAGGTTTCCTGAACTGAATAACAAGTTTGGTCTAGTAATATCGCCAAGAGCAAACACAGTTAAATGCTTACTTAACAATTGTTTCTTAAGTTAATACTACATGATTAGCAGTTCACCTTAGATGATTATGTATTTGATTAATCTAGGTGCTATTATCATAGGTATCCTAATCATATATAAAGACTGGGGCTCAGAACTATTTATAACATCCAGACACTGAACACTAAAATGAAATTTACTTACTAATAAATGTGAAATATTTCATCATGATTTTTTTTGTAATTATATAAGGCAAATTATATAAGAAAAAGTCATCATTAATGACCCCTGAGGATGTCAAGGGCACCATCAATATGAAGAGGGGACTTTCTAAACAAGCAAGCACTGATCAATGGAGAACTAACGGTATCTTAAATTCTTCCAATGCCTTAATATAGTTTCTGGAATGATATTGAGAGTGCATCAACTTAGGATTTTTTTGCCATTTTCTGTGGTGTTATGAAAAAGGAGCTGACAGCCGGCATTAGGTACCCTATAGATGGTATTTTTGTTCTTCAACATCACTAGTCATCTTTAGATTATTTCAATATCTATTATATTAATTTATAGATAATTAAAACATGAGTAATCATGAAGATATTAAAAAGATGTCCGACTGTACCGCCTTTCTGAGGCTCTTTTGTTTCAGTGTATGTGTGGCAATAATCTGATATAATCTGAGAGTTCATTTAGTTGTAATTTAGAATTATTTTGTCTTTCTTTTGGTGAAAATTAACGCTACGTGGATTGACCTGTGGTGGGCTGGTGCTTATACACAGAAGCCAATCTCAACTAGCAGAGCAGGTAAGGAATAGTGAAAGAAGAAATAATCATCTTCATGTTCTCATTTTTATATACTTTTGTAACTATTTGTTTTATATGGTTTTAGATTAATTTCCACATACCAGACATCTATATTATTCCATTTGCTAACACATTTGGACCAATACAGCTTTAAATGAAGATCTGGAGGAATAATTGTTCTGCAATGTCCATCCTTGTATTGTGCGTATGAAGGCAATGGAGCAAAGAAACAGAACACTTGTCACACAATTCATTCTCTCTGGTCTCTCCTCCAACCCAGACCTCCAGCTTCCTCTCTTTCTGCTCTGCCTGTTAGTCTACATGATAACTTTGCTGGGAAACCTTATGATCATTGTATTAATTAGAGTAACCCCCGGACTGCAGACACCAATGTACTTCTTCCTCATGAATTTATCATTTGTAGATGTCCTTTATTCATCAACTATTACACCCAATATTATGGTTAACCTCTTCTCTGAACGTAAAACGATCACCTTCATTGCCTGTGGAATACAATTATTCCTCTTCATTTATCTGGCGAGCTCAGAAGCAATGTTGCTTGCGGTAATGGCCTATGACCGATTTGCAGCTATATGTAAACCACTATATTATAATATAATTATAAGCAAAGCAGCATGTTGGAAACTTGTATTCTCAGTATACACTGTAGGATGTCTGAACTCATTCACACATACATATTGCGCATTTACATTACCATTTTGTGGGTCTAATCGTATCAACCATTTCTATTGTGATATCAATCCCATCTTAAGACTTTCATGTAAAGATACATTTCTTAACCAAGTTTTCTCATTTGTTTTTGCTGTATCTATTGGAGTAGGCTCTTTTTTATGTATTGTGATATCATATGTCTACATTGTATTTGCCATATTTAGAATTGGTTCATCTGGAGGTAGGAGCAAGTCTTTATCCACTTGTGTCTCTCACTTTACTTGTGTAGCCTTATTCTACTGCCCGGTTTTCTTTTCGTACTTACGACCAAATTCTGCATATGCAGTGGATCAGGACTGGGTAGTGTCAGTGTTCTATACAGTAGTGATACCTATGTTAAATCCTATTATTTACAGCTTTAGAAATCAAGATGTGAAACATGCACTGGTAAATTTTAAAGTGTTTAGATATTAAAATTATTGTGGTTTTCAGACTATAAGATGCAACGGTCCATAAGACTTACCTAAGTTTTAGAGGAGGAAATTAGAAAAAAAAATTGAAGGGAAGAATGTGTTCAATTATGTACTTAATATCCCCTATTCTGGTAAATACGGTCCCCTCATCCCCATCCTGTTATGCATGGTCCCCTCATTCCTGGTACACATAGCCCCCTAATCCCTATCCTTGTATGCATGGTCTCCTCATCCCCATCCTGGTATGCAATGCCTCCTCATCCCCATCCTGGTATGCAATGCCTCCTCATTCCTATCCTGGTATGCATGGCCTCTGTTGTGAATTCTGCTCTTGGGCTCCCTCCAGTGGTTGTTGATGGTAATGCAGTTATTCCTGAGCAGCAGTCTTGGACAGGTGTTTCTGCTAATTGCAGTTCGGACTGGGGTATTTAGCTGTGCAGGACTCATTAGTCCTTGCCAGTAGTCAATGTTCCTTTGGAAGTGTTGGTCCTCTGCCTGGCCCTTCTGCTTGCTGCCATCTCAGCAAAGATAAGTGTTTGCTTCTTTTTTAGACACACGGCTGTGTGTTTATTTTTGGTGCTGATCTTGTTTCTATTTTGTTCCTACTAGACAGTGCCTGATGTTTTTCTCAGTCTAGTGGGATTCGCTGGAGTCGCAGATATACTCTCCACATCTTTAGTTAGGTGGTGGAGTTTTTGTATTTTTCTGCTGTGGATATTTTGTAGTGTTTTTTGCTGACCGCATAGTATCCTGTACTATCCTTTCCTATCTTGGTAGAAGTGCCTCCTTTGCTTATTCCTGTTTTCTGTCTGCGTGTGTCTTTTCCTCTCCTACTCAGTCATTATTTGTGGGGGGCTATCTATCCTTTTGGGGTCTACTCTGAGGCAAGAGAGTTTTCCTATTTCCATCTTTAGGGATATTTAGTCCTTAGGCTGTGTCGAGGTGTCTAGGTCTGGTTAGGCACACCCCACGGCTACTTCTAGTTGCGGTGATAGGATCAGGGTTTGCGGTCAGTAAAGTTACCACTGCTCCAGCGAAGGTCATTTCATGCTGCTCCAAGGCCACCTGATCACAACAGGCCTCCTCATTCCTCTTCTGGTATGCATGGCCTCCTCATCCCTATCCTGGTATGCATGGCCTCCTCGTTCCTATCCTGGTATGCATGGTTCCTCTTTCCCATGCTGATATGCATGGCCTCCTCATCCCTATCCTGGTATGCATGGCCTCCATATCCACATCCTGGTATGCATGGTTCCTCATCACTATAATGGTATGCATGGTTCCTCATCACTATCCTGGTATGCGTGGCCTCCTCATTCCTATCCTGGTATGCATGGTTCCTCTTCCCCATGCTGGTATGTATGGCCCCTCATCCCTATCTTGATATGCATGGCCTCCTCATTCCTATCCTGGTATGCATGGCCTCCTCATCCCTATCCTGGTATGTATGGCCTCATCATCCCCATCCTGGTATGCATGTCTGCCTTATCTCTAGCCTGCTAGGCATGTCCCCCTAATCTCTATTGGTGTGGAATGCAATGAATATTCATTTCTCTTTAGCAGCAGGCAGCCACCAGCTCCTGCCTCCTGTGACCTGCTGCTCCACCGCTGCAGCTCCCTCACCTCCCACCACAACCAGACCACATACATCTGGACTATAAGACGTACCGCCCATTTTCCTCCATGTTTTTGGAGGAAATAAGTGCGTCTTATAATTCGAAAAATGCGGTATGTCTGCTTTTAATATGGTCACTGTGGCTTAAGGTTCATATGGACATTTGGACTGAGATTTCAAATGGCCAATATGGCATTAGAGAAGAAAGAGGTGTTAAGAAAGTAGTGTTTTCCTCCCAACTTTATCTGCTTAGGGCAAAAGACAGGATAATCTTATATGGGAATATCCTCTGGTACAGGATTGTAGCTTGGAACCTCTTGAAGGCCCTGTGTCTTTGTTGGGTGGAATACGCTTTTCATAGCCTCCTGGACAAAAGTTTATCTCAAGGAATAAATGGATTGCAGCAAATTAGGTGGACTGATTCGCACAAAACCCTGTCTCTGTTAAATGGTGATTTTAGTGCCAATGATGTCTGAACTGTTTTATATTAAGTTTACGGTGCTGATAAAGAAAATGGCTCTGGTTTTCCCAGATTGGCTCTATTTTCTGACCTACTTACTAGTTAATTAAATTATCACAGTAGAATTCTAGCTTCAAAAAGTTGTTTTTCATGCATTGTAAGCCTACAAATGGAAATGCAACAATAATTATATAGGATATTTTGTTACCTGAGACTGTTAAAGAGTCAAAAGACCAAAAGCTATTGCATTTGCTATCACACACAAGTTGCATTGGGGGAATGCATTATTTTCATGGATGATTGACTCAAAAAACTAGAACCAATTCAGCAAAAGTATTAGGATTTTTTATTTCAACACCCCCAAAATACCCTAAGTCCATTCAAAAATCTTGGAACCTTACCTTATATCCGTTCAAAAAACCTTGGCACCTTAATAATTTTTTTTAAGACGTATGTTATGACTTTTTTAAAACTAGCACATTAGTTGATACTTTTTATGGATGCTACTTGTTTGGACAGCAGAAAGGCTAAATATCACTTTAACATAGCAGCCTACCAATTAAAGAATTAAACCCCAAAATTAGGTTCCCATACTCACTAGAGAAAAGTTGACCACACTCTAAGATGTCAGCAGAATAGCCATCTAGATTGAATGTGAGCTTCCCAACTATACCCCATCAGATAATACTGGGAGAGAGAAGACCCTGGAATTTTATTTTTCAATGACCAATAATTTGATTCTAATGGGAGATAAGTTACTACCAAAAGTTTCAGGAAGCAATTTTCTCAACTCACTGTATTGGAAACATACAAGGGAATAGAAAGGAATTGAAAAGCTATGCCAAAATGGCTATGGTGGTTCCAACTGCAATAGTGCTGAGAGGGAGGCAATAGACACTTTGGCTCATTTTACTAATGTGGTGTTTAAACCCTCTGATAAGGGTGAAAATATAGTCATCTGGCCAAAGAAAATGTAAGAAAGGCAAGCAATGAGATTGCTAAACGATAAAAATTGTTACCGTAAACTGACTAGCAATCCAATGCTTTCCTTCCAAAATGACCTAATTAGAATTCTAGATGATGCTCTTTGCCAATGGGATTATCCCTCAAAAATTTGTGGATGTTATCAAGGAAATGCATCCGCGGTTTCCAACTCTATACTTGTTCCCCAAGATCCATAAGGATCTTTTGGGAGACCAATAATTGCTGGTGGTGGAAGCCTATATGAAATAGTCACCAGAATTATTGATTATTACCTAAAACCCTGGTAAGTGAATTACCATCTTACATACAGGACACAAATGCGGCTTTGTGCAGAATTGAGGACATTCATCTAAGTGACTCTGCAGTAATGGTAACAGCTGACGTAGAAGCACTCTATACTCCTATTCGACACAAAGATGGGCTTCGGGCGACACGGCTGTTTTTCAGCTCCATTAATATGGATCGTGATATGGTTGAATTGTTGATACAATTATTGGAGTATGCATTGACGCATAATATTTTCATTTTCAAAAACAGTACATATCTACAAATACAGGGTACGGCGATGGGGGCCAGTTGTGCTTCCTCATACGCCAACTTATTTCTTGGGGTGTGGGAATGAGAGATTTTTTTGTGTGACTCTGTACCTCAATCCAGCCTGGTCACAGGCTGGATGAGGTATATTGACGATATTTGGTTCATATGGAATGGTCCTGTTGAAAATTTGAGAATATTCATGGCTAATTTGAACGATAATGACTTAAATGTCAAACTTACTTTCAAATTTGGCAGGGAGGTTGAATTTTTGGATCTTGCCATTGGTGCAGACAGGGTTGGTGTTAGGGCTAGAAGAACGCACCAAATAATTAAATAGATAGAATAAGGTGTGTTCGCAGCCCGGGGTCCACTATGCAGAGATGGTACCTGCTGCTAAGTAATGACGGACTATATGGCGGTACAATGAGGATACACACATGGGTTAACTTCACCCTGTATGAAGAAAGCGAACCCTGTTACGTCACAGGGTTGCGGTACCGCACAGAGAGCAAAAGCAAGGAATCACAGAACTCTATCCCAGGACACAGGATTAGAGTTCGTGTAGACCTCTTGCGATCGACACCACAATTGGGGTATCAGAGTAACTAATATGCACAGAAGTGCGTGCTGTGCCACACTAGCGGGTGCCACTAACCACCCAGACTTGGGTAAGGTAAGCGCTCTAATAGCGCACGGCGCTGCACTGGCGGTCACAGAAGTAGACGCTGTTTACGTGTGGCTTTGCGCTGATAGCTTATCCGGGCGCTAGATAGCAGACATCCACCTTTCACGAGCAGTCATACACAAGGGAGGGGATGTTTAAAGAACGACTTGCACTCATCAACACACAAACGTTTTCAAATGTATAATAGCACATGGCCGTGCGGCCATTTGAACCTTTTATAGTTGCAGCAAGTACAGGACCTTCCCAGAAGAACCAGTGGGAGTCTGCTACAGAAGAAGAACACCTTCAGGACCTTCCTAGAGGACCAATGGGATTTGCTGCAGTATCTAAGCATGTGACCCCCGACCTCCAATGGGAGGTCGTCCCGTGGGCATGCTCAGAAAGGGAAAATCTGGACTTAGTCCCAGAAAGACCTGCTCGCTGCTGAACATTGCTGGCTACAAGAACAGAGCCTGGAAGGGCAGTAGTAACCAGTCATCCAGTATTAGCCTGAGCTAGATGCTGGGACCGACGTCTCCACTGCGGCTGGAGAAGAATGGGAGACTGCAGCAGAGATGGTTCGAGATTCCTCCCATGCAGAGGAAGGAACTCGACACCTAACAGATGGTCATCTTTATACCAACTTATATAGGAAACCCACCGCCACAAATTCATTTTTACATGCAACATCTTCTCACCCACTTTCTACAATTAGGGGCATTCCCGTTGGACAATTCCTTAGAGCAAAAAGAATATGCACTAAACCTGAGGATTTTGAAGTTCAGGCGAGGGATCTGGCTGATCGATTTCAGGAAAGGGGTTACAGTAAAAAGAGTATTAGAAGAGGCTATCAAAGGGCAGTGAGCAGTTCCAGGCAAGAATTGCTATATGGACAATCAAAGAAAATTAAAAATAAAGACTTGGAACAGGATAGAATGATTACCACCTATTACAATAAATGGCACCAATTTAGGGACATCATAGATAGACATTGGCAAATACTTTTTACTGATCCAATCCTGAAAAATTTTTTACCAACAAAACCATTAATTACGGCAAGGAGAGCTAAAAATTTGTCTGACACTTTTGTGCATAGTTTTTACAATCCAACTGGATCAAATAAAAAATAATTTGACGCCGCCAATGCTGGCTTTTTTCTGTGCGGCTTATGTAAGGCTTGTGCCAATACAATCAAAAAGCAAAAACCTTTGTTAATTTTGATGGTTCAAAGAAATATGATATCAGGAAATGTATAAACTGTTCAACCCGAGGTGTCATCTACCATGCTACGTGCCCTTGTGGCAAAACCTCTATCGGCCTTACCACTCGTGAATTGAAGGTCCGAATAAGAGAACACTGTAGGGACATAGAGAAGGCAAAAACAGTCGAGCATGAAACTGTCTTAAAAACCCTACCCAGACATTTCAAGATGTATCATAATTGCAGTACTGTGGGCCTTGTGGTAAGGGGTATAGACGTGGTATCAATGGGGATACGAGGTAGCGATCTGAGCAAGACATTGGCACAGATCGAAAGTCGATGGATATATAGGTTGGGTACCATGGCCCCTCAGGGGTTAAATGAAAGCCTTGGTTTTGGGACCTTTCTATAAGTATATCTGGTTTAATTTTCTTGTCTGATACAGTTTTATGGGTTGTGGGTGGGTTTTATAGTTTCATTTTTAACACTTTTTCTTTTTTCTTTTAATTTCATGCATATTAGTGTTATCCAGGCTCATAGCTGTGTCTCCGCACCAGTATTATACCTAGGACTGGGGAACTATGGTATGATGAAGATCGGATGTTGATACCCTGTGTTGGACCCTGCAAAGGATGATTCACTTCAAATACAAGGAATTTCGACCTCCTAATTTGATTCACTTACTACCAGGATGAATTCCTTATATGGACCTCACATATGGTCACCGATCACACCATATTACTGGACTTTGGTCAATAACATTGATCATTCTATTTATATATTTTTTTGTATTATTGTCACTTTATAGTATCAAATGTTTTTTCCAACAATCAGGGTATTTTTTAAGCACGTTTATCCACACCATGTATCCTATATTAGGCTCTTTATTAGGTTGTCACTAATAATTGTGGTTCATATACTCTCTGTCCCTCTTTTTTTCACTCTTTCTTTTATGTAATTGACATCAGGATGTGTACATGCGCCCTGGTGTCATGGCCGGACCTTCCTGCCCGCGGCACAGATTGGATTCGTGACCTCCACCTGGTTTCTCCGGGTCAGTGCGCGGGTCTAGTCGCCTCCACTGGTGGGTGGATGCTGTGGCTTGCGGCTCCGAAAGCGTATGCGCCGCTATACTTGTTGCCATGCAACACAAGCTTCCCTTTGTCACTTCCGCAACTGCGCATTGGGCGTAATATGGGGGCACATTTCTTGCACAATATAGGCATCTGGCAATGTTACTTCCACTATTGCGCATGGGGTCCATGTGGGTAGACGTTTGTCACATTGTGCTAATTTTGTGGCGGTCGGCACTAATGCTGTGATTGGCTGAGATTTAGTTAAATACACTCCCATTTCACTCCTTACTATACACCCCCGGAAGAAGAATTCATCGAAACGCACGTAGGGGTTTCTACAGGTATTGTGTGATCCCACGGTGGTAAATGTGATCTGATGTTCTTTTCATAATGAGTAAATGAACCTGCAATTATTGTAGGCACTTTGGCACTTTAGATCCAACCATGTATATACTCCAGCTCCAGATAAATGGTAAAAAACTTTTTCTTTATTGATCCAACGTAATAAAAACAGGATAATCCTTACAGATGGCAGACAGAATAAGTGATTGCGCAGAGAACAGCTACGCGTTTCGACCACAACGGGTCTTACTCATGCCTAGATAATCTCAGAAATGGTAGCTATATATATAGCACCCTAGAACCTATCACAAGGATTTCATCCGTCACATGACTAAATACACAGGTCCTGGAAGTGCATAAAAGACAAATACAGATAGTATGGTAGCTATATATATAGCACCCCAGAACCTATCACAAGCATTTCATCCGTCACATGACTAAATACACAGGTCCTGGAAGTGCATAAAAGACAAATACAGATAGTGCATATAAAAGTAAAATAACGCATACATAAATGCAAAATATAAAATTGTCAAACCTACCTATTGCCCTAATTAGCAATAATGGTAAAGTATTTCGTTTCTTTTATTCATACCCGCGGGGAAGCGAGTGTTCAGACTGTACATCCAAAATGCCTCCCTAGTAAGTAGGCGTCTTTTTATATCACCCCCGCGGCTTTAAGGAAAAACTCTCTCTATGCCGTATACTCTAAGAGCTGCGGTGTCTCCATTATGTGTCATACCGAAGTGTTTGGATACCATTGAGATATTCCTATTAATCATGTTGTAATTTTTTGTGTCTTTTTACACAAATATACCTCATGATGTAGCTATGAGAGCTTTACAGTTTCATCTAACAGATTATGGACATTATTCACAGGACTTAATTAATTTTGCGTTGCAGGTTATTTTCTTCCATACACAATGTTTTTTCATTTGGTGATGAAATATTTGTTCAAAAGTTAGGAGTTCCTATGGGGGCTAAATATTCGCCATCTTTAGCTAATTTGACAATGGCCCATTGGGAACAGCAATATTTGTATTCTCCAGACAATCCCTTTATTGATCACATCTCCTGGTATGGCAGATACATTGATGATACGCTCATTATTTGGGGGGGGGTGATGTGTCTGCCATACCAGGATTTGTTGACTATATTAATACAAATGATTTTGGTATTAGGTTCACTTATGTTTTTGATCAAAGTAACATTTCCTTTCTTGATTTAAATCTGTACGGTATAGTTGATGAACCTATAGCTAGTAAAACCTATGTAAAGCCCATCAGTGGAAATACTATTCTCCATGCGACCAGTAGCCACCCAGCCCACACAATAAAATCTATACCCGTGGGTGAGTTTACTAGGTTAAAACATAATTGCAGTAGGGATGAGGATAAACTAAAAGAATTCAGTGAACTTAACGAAAAATTAAAAGCCCGTAAATACCCCAATTGGTCGATTAATAGGGCCAAAAATATAGTGGACAAAAAACGCAGAGAAGATCTTTTGGTAAATAGTGCTATGAGTGGATCTAATAAAAAGAGATTAAGTGATAAACCTCATGTATGTTTACAGTTCAGTTCTCAGTTTAATCATATCAAAAAAATTATCAATCATAGATTACCTATTTTGTATGAAGACCATACACTCATGAATATTCTGAAAGATGGGGTTAATGTGGTGGCGAGAAGGGCTCGAACTATTGGGGATCTAGTAGCTCCGAATTCGTTTCTGACTAAATCAGGATTCAAAACCTGGCTTGAATGCAAGGGTTTCTTTAGATGCGGCACTGCGGCTTGCAGTACCTGTGCGCATTCTTGTGTAGGCAACACCTTTCAAAATACCGAAAAAACTAAAAGTTACAAAATTAATAGTTTTATAAATTGTCACAATAAAAATGTGATCTACAAAATAGACTGTTTAATTTGCCAAATTTCATACATAGGGTGCACATCAAGAAAGTTGAAAACACGCGTCTCCGAACATCTCAGGGACGCAAAAAATTACAACATGATTAATAGGAATATCTCAATGGTATCCAAACACTTCGGTATGACACATAATGGAGACACCGCAGCTCTTAGAGTATACGGCATAGAGAGAGTTTTTCCTCAAAGCCGCGGGGGTGATATAAAAAGACGCCTACTTACTAGGGAGGCGTTTTGGATGTACAGTCTGAACACTCGCTTCCCCGCGGGTATGAATAAAAGAAACGAAATACTTTACCATTATTGCTAATTAGGGCAATAGGTAGGTTTGACAATTTTATATTTTGCATTTATGTATGCGTTATTTTACTTTTATATGCACTATCTGTATTTGTCTTTTATGCACTTCCAGGACCTGTGTATTTAGTCATGTGACGGATGAAATGCTTGTGATAGGTTCTGGGGTTCTATATACAGTGGGGCAAAAAAGTATTTAGTCAGTCAGCAATAGTGCAAGTTCCACCACTTAAAAAGATGAGAGGCGTCTGTAATTTACATCATAGGTAGACTTCAACTATGGGAGACAAACTGAGAAAAAAAAATCCAGAAAATCACATTGTCTGTTTTTTTAACATTTTATTTGCATATTATGGTGGAAAATAAGTATTTGGTCAGAAACAAAATTTCATCTCAATACTTTGTAATATATCCCTTGTTGGCAATGACAGAGGTCAAACGTTTTCTGTAAGTCTTCACAAGGTTGCCACACACTGTTGTTGGTATGTTGGCCCATTAATCCATGCAGATCTCCTCTAGAGCAGTGATGTTTTTGGCTTTTCACTTGGCAACACGGACTTTCAACTCCCTCCAAAGGTTTTCTATAGGGTTGAGATCTGGAGACTGGCTAGGCCACTCCAGGACCTTGAAATGCTTCTTACGAAGCCACTCCTTCGTTGCCCTGGCGGTGTGCTTTGGATCATTGTCATGTTGAAAGACCCAGCCACGTTTTATCTTCAATGCCCTTGCTGATGGAAGGAGGTTTGCACTCAAAATCTCACGATACATGGCCCCATTCATTCTTTCATGTACCCGGATCAGTCGTCCTGGCCCCTTTGCAGAGAAACAGCCCCAAAGCATGATGTTTCCACCACCATGCTTTACAGTAGGTATGGTGTTTGATGGATGCAACTCAGTATTCTTTTTCCTCCAAACACGACAAGTTGTGTTTCTACCAAACAGTTCCAGTTTGGTTTCATCAGACCATAGGACATTCTCCCAAAACTCCTCTGGATCATCCAAATGCTCTCTAGCAAACTTCAGACGGACCCGGACATGTACTGGCTTAAGCAGTGGGACACGTCTGGCACTGCAGGATCTGAGTCCATGGTGGCGTAGTGTGTTACTTATGGTAGGCCTTGTTACATTGGTCCCAGCTCTCTGCAGTTCATTCACTAGGTCCCCCCGCGTGGTTCTGGGATTTTTGCTCACCGTTCTTGTGATCATTCTGACCCCACGGGGTGGGATTTTGCGTGGAGCCCCAGATCGAGGGAGATTATCAGTGGTCTTGTATGTCTTCCATTTTCTAATTATTGCTCCCACTGTTGATTTCTTCACTCCAAGCTGGTTGGCTATTGCAGATTCAGTCTTCCCAGCCTGGTGCAGGGCTACAATTTTGTTTCTGGTGTCCTTTGACAGCTCTTTGGTCTTCACCATAGTGGAGTTTGGAGTCAGACTGTTTGAGGGTGTGCACAGGTGTCTTTTTATACTGATAACAAGTTTAAACAGGTGCCATTACTACAGGTAATGAGTGGAGGAAAGAGGAGACTCTTAAAGAAGAAGTTACAGGTCTGTGAGAGCCAGAAATCTTGATTGTTTGTTTCTGACCAAATACTTATTTTCCACCATAATATGCAAATAAATTGTTAAAAAAACAGACAATGTGATTTTCTGGATTTTTTTTTTCTCAGTTTGTCTCCCATAGTTGAGGTCTACCTATGATGTAAATTACAGACGCCTCTCATCTTTTTAAGTGGTGGAACTTGCACTATTGCTGACTGACTAAATACTTTTTTGCCCCACTGTATATAGCTACCATACTATCTGTATTTGTCTTTTATGCACTTCCAGGACCTGTGTATTTAGTCATGTGACAGATGAAATGCTTGTGATAGGTTCTAGGGTGCTATATATATAGCTACAATTTCTGAGATTATCTAGGCATGAGTAAGACCCGTTGTGGTCAAAACGCGTAGCCGTTCTCTGCGCAATCACTTATTCTGTCTGCCATCTGTAAGGATTACCCTGTTTTTATTACGTTGGATCAATAAAGAAAAAGTTTTTTACCATTTATCTGGAGCTGGAGTATATACATGTTTGGATCTGCTGCTGCTTGGAGTCCCGGGTCAGGACTTACTTTCGTGCTCCACATCTGATGGTCTGGTTGGTGAGCTGGCTGCGGCTTTTGTTAGCCGTTTTTCTTTTTTTGACTTTGGCACTTTAGTCTGGCTTTTTTCTTAGGTTTTTACAACCAGGATATTAACCACTAATGTTATAGTAATATCCCTTGAACCACTATCTCAGAGCCATCTAATATATGCCATATTGATTTATATGGGTAGTAGTTTACATTTATGCACTTAAGCACTTTTATATGGGAATTTCCCCTAAGGTTACTCATCAGACATGTCACCTGTGATTTTCATGTTGGTATATATGGTAGAAGTCACTTGTGGCTTGCTTAACATTTATTATATGGGTGTCAGTGCATAGGCATCTGTTATGATAGGCAATTCAGTAATACAATGTACATAGCGATCAGAGCACATACAGTGATCTGACAATAACCCAAAATAATAGAACGAGCTCTGAGACGTGGAAACTCTGTAGACCGCAATTCCTGATCCTCTCCAAACACAACTAGAGGCAGCTGTGGATTGCGCCTAACGCTCCCTATGCAACTCAGCAGAGCCTGAGAAACTAACTAGCCTGAAGATAGAAAAATAAGCCTACCTTGCCTCAGAGAAATACCCCAAAGGAAAAGGCAGCCCCCCACATATAATGACTGTGAGTAAGATGAAAAGACAAACGTAGGGATGAAATAGATTCAGCAAAGTGAGGCCCGATATTCTAGACAGAACGAGGATAGGAAAGATAACTTTGCGGTCTACACAAAACCCTAAAGAAAACCACGCAAAGGGGGCAAAAAGACCCTCCGTACCGAACTAACGGCACGGAGGTACACCCTTTGCGTCCCAGAGCTTCCAGCAAAACAAATAGACAAGCTGGACAGAAAAAATAGCAACAAATAGCAAAGAAGCACTTAGCTATGCAGAGCAGCAGGCCACAGGAATGATCCAGAGAAACACAAGTCCAACACTGGAACATTGACAGGAAGCATGGATCAAAGCATCAGGTGGAGTTAAGTAGAGAAGCAGCTAACGACCTCACCAGATCACCTGAGGGAGGAAACTCAGAAGCTGCAGTACCACTTTCCTCCACAAACGGAAGCTCCCAGAGAGAATCAGCCGAAGTACCACTTGTGACCACAGGAATGAACTCTGCCACAGAATTCACAACAGTACCCCCCCTTGAGGAGGGGTCACCGAACCCTCACCAGAGCCCCCAGGCCGACCAGGATGAGCCACATGAAAGGCACGAACAAGATCGGGAGCATGGACATCAGAGGCAAAAACCCAGGAATTATCTTCCTGAGCATAACCCTTCCATTTAACCAGATACTGGAGTTTCCGTCTTGAAACACGAGAATCCAAAATCTTCTCCACAATATACTCCAATTCCCCCTCCACCAAAACCGGGGCAGGAGGCTCAACAGATGGGACCATAGGTGCCACGTATCTCCGCAACAATGACCTATGGAATACGTTATGTATGGAAAAAGAATCTGGAAGGGTCAGACGAAAAGACACAGGATTAAGAACCTCAGAAATCCTATACGGACCAATAAAACGAGGTTTAAACTTAGGAGAGGAAACCTTCATAGGAATATGACGAGAAGATAACCAAACCAGATCCCCAACACGAAGTCGGGGACCCACACGGCGTCTGCGATTAGCGAAAAGTTGAGCCTTCTCCTGGGACAAGGTCAAATTGTCCACTACCTGAGTCCAAATCTGCTGCAACCTGTCCACCACAGTATCCACACCAGGACAGTCCGAAGACTCAACCTGTCCTGAAGAGAAACGAGGATGGAACCCAGAATTGCAGAAAAACGGCGTAACCAAGGTAGCCGAGCTGGCCCGATTATTAAGGGCGAACTCAGCCAAAGGCAAAAAGGACACCCAGTCATCCTGATCAGCAGAAACAAAGCATCTCAGATATGTTTCCAAGGTCTGATTGGTTCGTTCGGTCTGGCCATTAGTCTGAGGATGAAAAGCCGAGGAAAAAGACAAGTCAATGCCCATCCTACCACAAAAGGCTCGCCAAAACCTCGAAACAAACTGGGAACCTCTGTCAGAAACAATATTCTCTGGAATGCCATGCAAACGAACCACATGCTGGAAGAACAAAGGCACCAAATCAGAGGAGGAAGGCAATTTAGACAAGGGTACCAGATGGACCATCTTAGAAAAGCGATCACAGACCACCCAAATGACTGACATCTTTTGAGAAATGGGAAGGTCAGAAATAAAATCCATAGAGATATGTGTCCAAGGCCTCTTCGGGGCCGGCAAGGGCAAAAGCAACCCACTGGCACGAGAACAGCAGGGCTTAGCCCGAGCACAAATCCCACAGGACTGCACAAAAGTACGAACATCCCGCGACAGAGAGGGCCACCAAAAGGATCTAGCCACTAACTCTCTGGTACCAAAGATTCCAGGATGACCAGCCAACACCGAACAATGAAGTTCAGAGATAACTCTATTCGTCCACCTATCAGGGACAAACAGTTTCTCCGCTGGGCAACGATCAGGTTTATTAGCCTGAAATTTTTGCAGCACCCGCCGCAAATCAGGGGAGATGGCAGACACAATTACTCCTTCCTTGAGGATACCCGCCGGCTCAGATAAACCCGGAGAGTCGGGCACAAAACTCCTAGACAGAGCATCTGCCTTCACATTTTTAGAGCCCGGAAGGTACGAAATCACAAAGTCAAAATGGGCAAAAAACAACGACCAACGAGCTTGTCTAGGATTCAAGCGCTTGGCAGACTCGAGATAAGTCAAGTTCTTATGATCAGTCAATACCACCACGCGATGCTTAGCTCCTTCAAGCCAATGACGCCACTCCTCGAATGCCCACTTCATGGCCAGCAACTCTCGGTTGCCCACATCATAATTTCGCTCAGCAGGCGAAAACTTCCTGGAAAAGAAAGCACATGGTTTCATCACTGAGCAACCAGATCCACTCTGTGACAAAACAGCCCCTGCTCCAATCTCAGAAGCATCAACCTCGACCTGAAACGGAAGAGAAACATCTGGTTGACACAACACAGGGGCAGAAGAAAAACGACGCTTCAACTCTTAAAAAGCTTCCACAGCAGCAGAAGACCAATTGACCACATCAGCACCCTTCTTGGTCAAATCGGTCAATGGTTTGGCAACACTAGAAAAATTGCAGATGAAGCGACGATAAAAATTAGCAAAGCCCAGGAACTTTTGCAGACTTTTCAGAGATGTCGGCTGAGTCCAATCATGGATGGCTTGGACCTTAACCGGATCCATCTCGATAGTAGAAGGGGAAAAGATGAACCCCAAAAATGAAACCTTCTGCACACCAACGAGACACTTTGATCCCTTCACAAACAAAGAATTAGCACGCAGGACCTGAAAAACCGTTCTGACCTGCTTCACATGAGACTCCCAATCATCCGAGAAGATCAAAATGTCATCCAAGTACACAATCAGGAATCTATCCAGGTACTCACGGAAGATGTCATGCATAAAGGATTGAAACACTGATGGAGCATTGGCAAGTCCGAACGGCATCACTAGATACTCAAAATGACCCTCGGGCGTATTAAATGCAATTTTCCATTCATCGCCTTGCCTGATTCTCACCAGATTATACGCACCACGAAGATCTATCTTAGTGAACCAACTAGCCCCATTAATCCGAGCAAACAAATCAGATAACAATGGCAAGGGGTACTGAAATTTAACAGTGATCTTATTAAGAAGGCGGTAATCTATACACGGTCTCAGCGAACCATCCTTCTTGGCTACAAAAAAGAACCCTGCTCCTAATGGTGACGATGACGGGCGAATATGCCCCTTCTCCAGGGATTCCTTCACATAACTGCGCATAGCGGTGTGCTCAGGCACGGATAAATTAAACAGTCGACCTTTTGGGAATTTACTACCAGGAATCAAATTGATAGCACAATCACAATCCCTATGTGGAGGCAGGGCATCGGACTTGGGCTCATCAAATACATCCCGGTACTCAGACAAGAACTGTGGAACCTCAGAAGGGGTGGATGACGAAATTGACAGAAATGGAACATCACCATGTACCCCCTGACAACCCCAGCTGGACACCAACATGGAATTCCAATCCAATACTGGATTATGGGCTTGTAGCCATGGCAACCCCAACACGACCACATCATGCAGATTATGCAACACCAGAAAGCGAATAACCTCCTGATGTGCAGGAGCCATGCACATGGTCAGCTGGGTCCAGTATTGAGGCTTATTCTTGGCCAAAGGTGTAGCATCAATTCCTCTCAATGGAATAGGACACTGCAAGGGCTCCAATAAAAACCCACAACGTTTAGCATAATCCAAGTCCATCAAATTCAGGGCAGCGCCTGAATCCACAAACGCCATGACAGAATACGATGACAAGGAGCATATCAAGGTAACGGACAGAAGAAATTTTGACTGTACAGTACCAATGGCGGCAGACCTAGCGAACCGCTTAGTGCGCTTAGGACAATCAGAGATAGCATGAGTGGAATCACCACATTAGAAACACAGCCCATTCAGACGTCTGTGTTCTTGCCGTTCAACTCTGGTCATAGTCCTATCGCACTGCATAGGCTCAGGTTTAATCTCAGGTAATACCGCCAAATGGTACACAGATTTACGCTCACGCAAGCGTCGACCGATCTGAATGGCCAAAGACATAGACTCATTCAAACCAGCGGGCATAGGAAATCTCACCATGACATCCTTAATGGCTTCAGAGAGACCCTTTCTGAAAATGGCTGCAAGCGCAGATTCATTCCATTGAGTGAGCACGGACCATTTTCTAAATTTCTGGCAACATAGCTCTATCTCATCCTGAGCCTGACACAAAGCCAGCAAATTTTTTTCTGCCTGATCTACTGAATTAGGCTCATCGTACAGCAATCCAAGCGCCAGGAAAAACGCATCGATATCACTCAATGCAGGATCTCCTGACGCAAGAGAAAATGCCCAGTCCTGAGGGTCGCCACGCAAAAAAGAAATGACGATCCTAACCTGTTGCGCTGGGTCACCAGAGGAGCGAGGTTTCAAAGCCAGAAACAGTTTACAATTATTCTTGAAACTCAGAAATTTAGTTCTATCTCCAAAAAACAAATCTGGAATAGGAATTCTCGGTTCTAACAAAGAATTCTGAACCACAAAGTTTTGAATATCTTGAACTCTTGCCGTGAGCTGATCTACACATGAAGACAGACCTTTAATGTCCATTGTAACACCTGTGTCCTGAACCACCCAAATGTCTAGGGGAAAAAAAAGACAAATCACAGTGCAACGGAAAAAAAATGGTCTCAGAACTTCTTTTTTCCCTCTATTGAGAATCATTAGTACTTTTGGCTTCCTGTACTGTTATGATAGGCAATTCAGTAATACAATGTACATAGCGATCAGAGCACATACAGTGATCTGACAATAACCCAAAATAATAGAACGAGCTCTGAGACGTGGAAACTCTGTAGACCGCAATTCCTGATCCTCTCCAAACACAACTAGAGGCAGCTGTGGATTGCGCCTAACGCTCCCTATGCAACTCGGCACAGCCTGAGAAACTAACTAGCCTGAAGATAGAAAAATAAGCCTACCTTGCCTCAGATAAATACCCCAAAGGAAAAGGCAGCCCCCCACATATAATGACTGTGAGTAAGATGAAAAGACAAACGTAGGGATGAAATAGATTCAGCAAAGTGAGGCCCGATATTCTAGACAGAACGAGGATAGGAAAGATAACTTTGCGGTCTACACAAAACCCTAAAGAAAACCACGCAAAGGGGGCAAAAAGACCCTCCGTACCGAACTAACGGCACGGAGGTACACCCTTTGCGTCCCAGAGCTTCCAGCAAAACAAATAGACAAGCTGGACAGAAAAAATAGCAACAAATAGCAAAGAAGCACTTAGCTATGCAGAGCAGCAGGCCACAGGAATGATCCAGAGAAACACAAGTCCAACACTGGAACATTGACAGGAAGCATGGATCAAAGCATCAGGTGGAGTTAAGTAGAGAAGCAGCTAACGACCTCACCAGATCACCTGAGGGAGGAAACTCAGAAGCTGCAGTACCACTTTCCTCCACAAACGGAAGCTCCCAGAGAGAATCAGCCGAAGTACCACTTGTGACCACAGGAGGGAGCTCTGCCACAGAATTCACAACAGGCATCAGTGCACTCACACGAGATCTGTTTTAGATCGGAGGTACGTCTACATTTTCTTGATTGTGTAATTTGATTTGAGGTTTTTATCCATTTTTGATATAAATAAAATGATATGTTTTTTAACTTAAACATTTTGTATCCTGTCTAATATTTTGGGGGGCCTTTGTGTGTTTACTCTGAGATGTCAGCAGAATAGCCATCTAGATTGAATGTGAGCTTCCCAACTATACCCCATCAGATAATGCTGGGAGACAGAAGACCCTGGAATTTTAATTTTCAATGACCAATAATTTGATTCTAATGGGAGATAAGTTGCTACCAAAAGTTTCAGGAAGCAATTTTCTCAACTCACTGTTTTGGAAACATACAAGGGAATAGAAAGGAATTTCTGTCTGTCGAACAAGTCGAAATAGCAGTCAGTCACCAAAATGAACATATATTCTGCTGTAATTAAGATCAGTAGTGCATATAAATAAGATAGGGTACTTGGTAAACACCGCTTTTGATTTAAAAAAAAGGGTCCATTTATAATGACTACGGACAAGATAAAGATCCCCAATTCACATCAGGACTACAAGATCCCAGGTACCTTCAGCTGCACCACATCTAATGTGGTGTACTTAATTATTTGTACTAAATGTCCAACTGGGGGTCTGTATGTTGGGGACACAGTGCAAAAACTGAGAACAAGGATAAATTCTCACCGCCATACAATAAAAGAAAAAAGAATGGATCTACCTGTGGTCAAACATTTTTGTATGCCTGATCATAGCACCATGGACCTGAAATTACTTGTATTGAAAGGTAACTTCAAATCTCAGAGAGAGACAGGAGAATCTGGGAATATAAACTTATGACGACCTTTGACACACTTAGTGCAGGAATGAATGTGTCACATGGATTTATGTCTTTTTACATCAATTAAAGGGAACCTGTCACCTGAATTTGGCGGGACAGGTTTGCGATCATATGGGCGGGGTTTTCGGGTGTTTGATTCACCCTTTTCTTACCCGCTGGCTGCATGCTGGCCACAATATTGGGTTGAAGTTCATGCTGTGTCCTCCGAAGTACACGCCTGCACATGGCAATCCTAATCTAGTAACTTTCCAATATTTATGGACACAACTGTTTATCACTTATCACTCTCTCATAATGACAGTTCTGTGCTGTGTTGTATATAAATATGTGATTCTTCAGAATTATTATTATTATTTATTGTTATAGCGCCATTTATTCCATGGCGCTTTACATGTGAGGAGGGGTATACATAATAAAAACAAGTACAATAATCTTGAACAATACAAGTCACAACTGGTACAGGAGGAGAGAGGACCCTGCCCACGAAGGCTCACAATCTACAAGGGATGGGTGAGGATATAGTAGAATTTGTTTTAGTCTTTGCCTGATGAAGAGACCTGAGTAGTCTCGAAAGCTTGCAATTTGTTACCATCTTTTCAGTTAGCCATTAAAAGGTATCAACCACTGAGGACTCTCAATTCTAAATATTTTTTTTTAAAAAGGGTAAGAACTATCCCACCAGAGTCAATGTGTACCCAAATCGGGATGGATCTAACCTTTAGTATCAAGAAATTACCATGTGTCAAAGTGGCGTCTATGTGAATAGGGGCCGAGCAGGACCGTGTCCCGAATTTGAACACCGAGCAATGGAAAGCTACATAAACGTAATGCCCAGCTCAAAGAAAGCAAGGCCACACCGTTACCTGCACTGAGTGCAGAAATCTTGAAAACCATGAAAATGTCAGAATGATTACACTACATAAACACCAGTACATTTCTAATACTAAAGCCTTGCTCACAATTTATTGCACATGTACTTAATACATTTGTGAAATATATTGGCTAGCATGCTGACTGCAATGACATGCACATTTATAGAGGTAATTAGCAAAGTTTTTGTATTGATATTTTGTAGCACCAAAATAAACCAACTGTTTTCATTGATTTCCAGGGGAAAAAAAGTGCAAACTTTCAATTTCTATGTAAAAATAAGTTACAATCCTGAATCTATAAAGTACATTCACAGTCATACTTTTTTATGACTGAGTCCTAAAGACAATACCTGAATTCCCCAACTGATCAGAAAACGATCTTCTAGAAATATTGATGCTTAAGTAATATACACTTGACTCATAATCTCAACTTTACTCAATCGATTCGAAAACATGAAATCTTCCTTCTGTGGATGCACACTATATTCATATCAGCATTGACATGCTGTAAGGAGACCAACCTGTAGAAAATCTATCAATTGGCTTAACAGCTTCACTAGAAGTTCAGAATGAACGTGGTATGAAAGAGAATAATCTCAGGAGGGTTATTAACATTCAATTTGTAAATGGAACAAAAATAACTAAATTGAATATGTAATGATCCAAACAACATGACACAAGGGTATAGAAGGGTCACCAGTAAATCTTCAGCGCTACATTTGCAAATTATTATGTGCATTTTACCCATTACTACATTAGTACGCTTTGTTCAGACACCACAACATTTATATTGATAACTTTACTGTTTTGTACCAGTGATAATGAGTTCTAAAAATATATCTTGAAAAATGTTAATGTTCTGGTTCAATCGAGATAACCCTTTTTCTTGAAATTATTACATAATTTTGAGTTAATAGAGTTCCCCTGAGCAGGCACCTCAACTCTTGGCAGCAGTGGAGTACTCTACGAAGAACACATCACTCCTGAGGTTCTGTTCTGTGGGAGTACTTAATTTTTGGTGATTCAGCCCAGTAATTGGAACAGGAATTTGGCTTTGTTGGATATAGGAACCAATCACACTTTTATGTTTTCATAACAGTCTAAAATATGAAAATTGAGCCCTGATTGATTGCTATGGACAAGAAAGTCATAGGCCTAATTTTTTCCAACGAAAATATATATATTCTTTTTGGCCACTATAAAAGCATCTTAGTGTTGAGAACCAACTAAATATTAATATCTGACTTCTTCCATATTTTCTAATGGGTCCACTTTTTATTTTATTGACATATTTACTATTATAGTAGTCACAGTAATTATCCAAAACTATTGCCAAAGGAAGTTGTTTTTTGCTGGACCTTTGGGGCCTATTATTGAGTCGATGGCCAGGTCAACTAGACTAGACATCATAAACAGGACGCACAATCAATGGCCCGCAATGTCATTTTGTGCAGTTCGTAACCATCAGTGAACAGACATATCAGCTGCATCTCTATAAAATAGCTGTCAACTGTTCCGAGTTCAGCAAGATTGTCCTGATTTGGGGGAGCTGTCATGGGAGGTATGGGCAATGTTGTGACACTTATGCTATCTGCAATGCAGTGAACGCTTCATTCATGTCTTACCTGTGTGTGTTCATTGCTCTTCTGTTATTCATACTCCTCCTCTCGTCAGTTGTGGGAGGGTGGATGGCGTCCCTCTGCTCTTTTTATACTTACAGCCATTTAAATAAATAATTCTTCTCTTTTCTTGAAGTTTGATCTTCCTAAGAATCGAACACCCAACCTGCAAAGTTGTAGGCAGCAGCAAAACCTGCAAGCCACAAGCTGTACTGAAATGAATGAGATAATTTTCTATACTCGCAAGTATATTGCATTCTCCTTCAATACATGCTCAATGTGTTGGTATACAGAGATACATCTCTACATACCAGTGTGTCTGTATTTTGTACCTGCATTCTGAAGGTCAGAGATTTTTTTTTATATCTTTAAAATTGCTACAAAATAATTAAAAACAACTACAACAATGACATTTTTAGTGCACTTTTCAAAATAGATATCACAAATCAGCAAATAAAACCTGTAATCGTAACAATCCATACGAATCGGTAAACCGATTATTTACGGTTATTGGTAATGGTGTTAAAAATGACATGATTCATTTTTTTTCTCCATTAAACCCATAAAAAGTTTATAAAAATATAAGGCTGAGGCGATGTTCACACACAGAATAAATGCTGCATTTTTTCTGCTGCTTTTGTCTGCACAATTTCTGCACGTGTCCACAACAAACTATGTGAAATCAATCTTCTTTGATTATTGTGTTTTTATGCCTTTTTCCCTTTATTTGATGCATTTTTGTTGCAGCATTTTAATATTTTTCTTTACAACGCAGTAAAACTTTGATTCTGCTCTTGAAAAGGCAACTGTATTTTTTTTCCATGTGTTTTTTGTTCCTTTTTTTTTTCTATGCACATTGTCTTCAGGCTCCCCATAGCAGTCTACATTGAAAAAAAGCACTAGAACTGCTCAGTTCAGCACCATCTTTAGACAACACACAGTGGGAAAAAGTTGTCATGAAATCACATGCACTTTGTTTAGATAGTTAGGCAATGTTCACTCATAGCGTTTTTTTACATGGAAAATCTGATGCATTTAATTGACGAGGCAAAGCAATGTAATTTCATGAAAACTCTTTCATGCATCTTAAGATGTTGAATTGTGCAGTTTTTTTTTGCTCTATATGCTTCTTCTGGGGAGCCTGAAAAAAACACATAGTAAAAACACACAGTTGTTTATTTAAAGGCTGAATCAAAGCTTTTCTGTACTGTATAAAAATGCACTAAAAAGACTGCTTCAAATCTACACCAAAATAGTTATTGTCTAGTTTGGCGCAGAAACATAGAAAACATGCAAATAAAAAACAGCATAAAAAATGCAGCACTTATGAACAAGGACTTACAGAAAACAGACGTTTTTGGCAAAATAGCACTTAAAGGGAATCTGTCACCACATTTGACCTATCTAAACTATTAATATGGCCATACTTTTATAGAATGCTGATAAAAGCCCTCCCTGTATGTCTCATATCAGCTGTATTGTTGCTGAGAAATCCTCTTTTATCATTTTATATAAGTGACCTCTTCCAGTGACCCTCCTGAAACCTAAAGTACAGGCCCCCATCACCAATCTCAATGGTGAGGATCTGGCCACTTATTTCCTAGGAAAAATCAACCACATCCATCAGTATATCTCAGCCCAATCTCCTCAGTGCCTGGATCCCCTTCCCTGCCACACCTCAAGCTCACTAGACATCTTTGAGTCTGTTTCAGAAGAAGAAGTTTCCAAGCTGCTCACTTCTGCTTGGCCTACAACGTGCAACAGTGACCCCATTCCTTCACCTCTCCTGCAGTCTCTCTCACCAGTGGTCACCACTCACCTGACTAAAATATTTAACCTCTCTCTTACTTCAGGTATCTTTCCCTCCTCATTTAAACATGCCATCATTGCTAGGGTTGAGCGACTTTTACTTTTTTGGGATTGAGTCGGGTTTCGCGAAACCCGACTATCTCAAAAGTCGAGTCGAGTGAAAAGTCGGGGATCGACCGAAATACGAAACCCAATGCAAGTCAATGGGGAAGCATAGTCGGCAGTGGGTGGAGGCCAGGAAAACACCTACAGTGCCCATTTTAATGGCAAAAACATCCATTCTTGTTACTGAAGCTTGTCAATCTTAATTTACCTTATAATAATAGTTAGGCATTGGAAATTGGGGGTCATTTGGCTAAAGTTGTGGGGGGTAGGACTGGTTTAATTTTTTAGTGGGCCCAGGAAACGTGGACTACGTCACGGAAGTGGAGCAGGGAGAGGTAAGTATTTCAACTTTGCAAGTGCTGTGATCCTGGGGGGGGGCCCACTCGTTCGCATTGGCACTGGCACAGGGCCCCTCAAAGTACGGCGGTGTGTTTGCATGGTGGGGGCGCCTCCCACCGGCAGCGACACTTTTGCGTACTATGAGGGGCCCTGTGCCAGTGACGTCGCCAACGAGTATGCCCCCCCCACCTGATGAAGGAACCTGCACTTTCATCTGTACCTTCCTCTTTGTCCCCGTGTAAGGTGGTATAGTATGCGGGAAGGGGAACCTGACTTTCAGCAGGGTCACATTCTGGCTGTGTAGCGTGCAAGGGGAATGTAGTGGTGTGGGTCAATGTACCAGCAGACTCATCTAGCACTGGCTGGGCAATGGGCAGGATGAGGAGGAAACACAGATATGGGCCCAAATAATAAAGTGGGCTAAATGCAGTTCAAAATTGGTAACAGGACTAACCAGGCGGCATTGCTTTGTTCAGTGGAGGACAACTGTAATGAGAGGCTGACACAGTGAGTAGGCCCAAATCAGTAAGTAGGCTAAATGCAGTTCAAAATTGGTAGTAAACAGGCGGCACTGCTTTGTTCAGTGGAGGAGAACAGCAAGGAGCGGCAGACACCGTTAGTAGGCCCAACCAAACTAGTAGGCCAAATGCAGTTTAATATTAAAAATATTTCATGAAAGCCTGAAGATTGAAGCTAAGGCAAGTAAACCAGGAGAACACCTAGGAGCGGCAGACACCGTTAGTAGGCCCCAACAAAACTAGTAGGCCAAATGCAGTTTAATATTAAAACTACTTAATGAAAGCCTGAAGATAGAAGCTCAGGAAAGGAAACCAGGAGAACACCTAGGAGCGGCAGACACCGTTAGTAGGCCCCAACAAAACTAGTAGGCCAAATGCAGTTTAATAATAAAACTACTTAATGAAAGCCTGAAGATAGAAGCTCATGAAATTAAACCAGGAGAACACCTAGGAACGGCAGACACCGTTAGTAGGCCCCAACAAAACTAGTAGGCCAAATGCAGTTTAATATTAAAACTACTTAATGAAAGCCTGAAGATAGAAGCTCAGGAAAGGAAACTAGGAGAACACCTAGGAGCGGCAGACACCGTTAGTAGGCCCCAACCAATCTAGTAGGCCAAATGCAGTTTAATATTTTAAAAAACCTAGGACGAAAGCCTGAAGATTGAAGCTAATGAAAAAAAAACAGGAGAACACCAAGAGCGGCAAACACCGTTAGTAGGCCCCAACCAAACTATTAGTCCCAAAGCAGTTTTCAAATTCCGATAGGCTGAAAACCTGACAATTGAAGCTCAGCTTTTTTAAGAGGAGGACAGCTGTATTAAGTGGCGCAGACAGACACAGGTAGTAGGCCTTAAACCAAAAAATAGGCTTGATGCAGGTTTAAATAGGTTCCAGGGGTACACAGGCAGCATTTGTGTGGTCAGCGGAGGACAATTGGAAGGAAGGACCGTGTTGTGAGTTCTGTTTTTGGGCTCCCTCTGGTGGTTACTGATGGTACTGGGTGATTTGTGTTCTGCTGTCTCTGGTGTCCACCTGTTCTATTAGGATTTGGGAGTTTCCTATTTAACCGGGCTTTCTTGTCATTTCCCCGCCAGCTATCAAGGTTATCAGAGTGTTTTGTTACCTCAGCTTCTGGCTTCAGTAATCTTCAGGACAAGCTAAGTTTTTGATTTTCTTGTTCCACGTTTTGCTTTATTTTTGTCTTGTCCAGCTTGCATATAATTGTTTCTTTGCTGCTGGTTGCTCTAGCGGGCTGTAATTGCTCCTCATGTTCCATGAGTTGGAACATGAGTTCAAGTAATTACAGGATGGTTTTTTTGAAGGGTTTTTTGCTGACCGCGCAGTTTACTTTTGTATCCTCTGCTATCTAGTTTTAGCGGGCCTCATTTTGCTGAATCTGTTTTCATACTGTGTATGTGCCTTCCTCTCATTTCACCGTCATTATATGTGGGGGGCTGCTATTTCTGTGGGGTATTTCTCTGGAGGCAAGAGAGGTCTGTGTTTCTTCTAATAGGGGAAGTTAGATCTTCGGCTGGTGCGAGACGTCTAGGATCAACGTAGGCACGTTCCCCGGCTATTGTTATTTGTGTGTTCAGGTTTAGGGTCGCGGTCAGCTCAGGTTCCATCACCCTAGAGCTCGTTGGTGCTTGTCCTTTTGTGATTCCCTGCCATTGGAATCATGACAATATAGCCGGCCAAAAATGTTTGGGCTGAAGTAGGCGGAAAAGTAGTCTGAGGAAGTTTTTTTTTTTTTTCTCCTCTGAGGTTGCTGCCTAGCCCTAATTGCAGCCTGGCTGATTTTTTTTTTTTTCCTCCTCTTAATCCTTGAATGGCTCTGACCTTAGCTGTTTATCATGGACGTCCAGAGTTTAGCTTCCAGCTTGAATAATCTTGCTGCTAAGGTTCAAAATATACAAGATTTTGTTGTACATGCTCCTATGTCTGAACCTAGAATTCCTATTCCAGAGTTCTTTGCTGGAGATAGATCTAGTTTTCTGAATTTTAGGAACAATTGCAAGCTGTTCCTTTCTTTGAAATCTCGCTCTTCTGGAGACCCTGCTCAGCAGGTTAAGATTATTATATCTTTCCTGCGGGGTGACCCTCAAAATTGGGCATTTGCATTGGCACCAGGGGATCCTGCGTTGCTTAACGTGGATGCGTTTTTTCTGGCATTGGGTTTGCTCTATGAGGAACCTAACCAAGAGATTCAGGCTGAAAAAGCTTTATTAGCTCTCTCTCAGGGGCAAGATGAAGCAGAAATATATTGTCAAAAATTTCGGAAATGGTCAGTGCTTACTCAGTGGAATGAGTGCGCCCTAGCTGCAAAGTTCAGAGATGGCCTTTCTGAGGCCATTAAAGATGTTATGGTGGGGTTCCCTGCGCCTACGGGTCTGAATGAGTGTATGACTATGGCTATTCAGATTGATCGGCGTTTACGGGAGCGCAAACCTGTGCACCATTTGGCGGTGTCTTCTGAACAGGCACTTGAGACAATGCAATGTAATAGAGTACAGTCTAGAAGTGAATGGCAAAACTATAGGCGGAAAAATGGGTTGTGTTTTTATTGTGGTGATTCAGCTCATGTTATATCAGCATGCTCTAAACGCACAAAAAAGGTTGATAAGTCTGTTGCCATTAGTACGTTAGGGTCTAAGTTCATTCTGTCTGTGACTCTGATTTGTTCATTATCATCCATTTCCGTCGATGCCTATGTGGATTCAGGCGCTGCCCTGAGTCTTATGGATTGGTCATTTGCCAATCGCTGTGGGTTTAGTCTGGAGCCTCTGGAAGTCCCTATTCCTTTGAAGAGAATTGACTCTACACCTTTGGCTATGAATAAACCTCAGTACTGGACACAAGTGACCATGCGTATGACTCCCGTTCATCAGGAGGTGATTCGCTTCCTGGTATTGTATAATTTACATGATGTTCTAGTACTTGGTCTGCCATGGTTACAAATTCATAATCCAGTCCTTGACTGGAAAACAATGTCTGTGTTAAGCTGGGGATGTCAGGGGGTTCATGATGATGCACCTCCGATTTCTATCGCTTCATCTACTCCTTCTGAGGTTCCTGTATTTTTGTCGGATTATCGGGATGTTTTTGAAGAGCCTAAGCTCAGTTCGCTTCCTCCTCACAGGGATTGCGATTGTGCTATAGATTTAATTCCTGGTAGTAAATTTCCTAAAGGTTGTTTGTTCAATCTGTCAGTGCCAGAGCATACTGCTATGCGGGATTATGTTAAGGAGTCCTTGGAAAAGGGACATATCCGTCCATCTTCGTCCCCTTTGGGAGCAGGTTTTTTTTTTGTGGCCAAGAAAGATGGGTCCTTGAGGCCTTGTATAGATTATCGTCTTTTGAATAAGATTACCGTAAAATATCAGTATCCTTTGCCTTTGTTGACTGATTTGTTTGCTCGCATTAAGGGGGCTAAATGGTTCACTAAGATTGATCTCCGGGGTGCGTATAATCTTATACGAATAAAGCAAGGTGATGAGTGGAAAACCGCATTTAATACGCCTGAGGGCCATTTTGAGTATTTGGTAATGCCTTTCGGACTTTCTAATGCTCCTTCAGTCTTCCAGTCCTTTATGCACGATATTTTCCGTGAATATCTGGATAAATTTATGATTGTGTATTTGGATGATATTTTGGTTTTTTCTGATGACTGGGAGTCTCATGTTCAGCAGGTCAGGAAGGTGTTTCAGGTCCTGCGGGCTAATTCCTTGTTTGTAAAGGGCTCAAAGTGTCTCTTTGGAGTCCAGAAGATTTCCTTCTTGGGGTATATTTTTTCCCCTTCTACTATTGAGATGGATCCCGTCAAGGTTCGGGCTATTTGTGACTGGACGCAGCCTGCATCTCTTAAGAGTTTGCAGAAGTTCTTGGGGTTTGCTAATTTCTATCGTCGTTTTATAACTAATTTTTCTAGTGTTGTTAAGCCTTTGACGGATTTGACTAAGAAGGGTGCTGATGTTGCTGATTGGTCTCCTGCAGCTGTGGAGGCCTTTCAGGAACTTAAAGGCCGGTTTTCTTCTGCTCCTGTGTTGCGTCAGCCTGATGTTTCGCTTCCTTTCCAAGTTGAGGTTGATGCTTCCGAGATTGGTGCGGGGGCGGTTTTGTCACAGAGAAGCTCCGATTGCTCGGTGATGAAGCCATGTGCGTTCTTTTCTAGAAAATTTTCGCCCGCTGAGCGGAATTATGATGTGGGTAATCGGGAACTTTTGGCCATGAAGTGGGCATTTGAGGAGTGGCGTCATTGGCTGGAGGGTGCTAGACATCGTGTGGTGGTCTTGACTGATCACAAAAATCTGATTTACCTTGAGTCTGCCAGGCGTCTGAATCCTAGACAGGCTCGTTGGTCACTGTTTTTCTCTCGTTTCAATTTTGTGGTTTCATACCTGCCAGGTTCAAAGAATGTGAAGGCGGATGCTCTTTCTAGGAGTTTTGTGCCTGACTCCCCTGGAAATTCTGAGCCCACTGGTATCCTTAGGGATGGGGTGATTTTGTCGGCCGTCTTCCCAGACTTGCGACGTGCTTTGCAGGAGTTTCAGGCGGGTAAACCTGATCGTTGTCCGCCTGAGAGACTGTTTGTTCCGGATAGTTGGACCAGTAGAGTCATCTCCGAGGTCCATTCTTCTGCGTTGGCAGGTCATCCTGGAATATTTGGTACTAGAGACTTGGTGGCCAGGTCTTTTTGGTGGCCATCCTTGTCGAGGGATGTGCGTTCTTTTGTGCAGTCTTGTGAGGTTTGTGCTCGGGCTAAGCCTTGCTGTTCTCGAGCCAGTGGATTGTTGTCACCTTTGCCTATCCCGAAGAGGCCTTGGACGCACATTTCCATGGACTTTATTTCGGATCTCCCTGTCTCTCAAAAAATGTCCGTCATCTGGGTTGTGTGTGACCGCTTTTCTAAAATGGTTCATCTTGTACCCTTGCCTAAGTTGCCTTCCTCCTCTGAGTTGGTCCCTCTGTTTTTCCAGAACGTGGTTCGTTTGCATGGGATTCCAGAGAACATCGTTTCTGACAGGGGATCCCAGTTTGTGTCTAGATTTTGGCGGACGTTCTGTGCTAAGATGGGCATTGATTTGTCCTTTTCGTCTGCATTCCACCCTCAGACGAATGGCCAGACGGAGCGAACTAATCAGACCTTGGAAACTTATTTGAGGTGTTTTGTTTCTGCTGATCAGGATGACTGGGTTACCTTTTTGCCGCTGGCCGAGTTTGCCCTTAATAATCGGGCTAGTTCTGCTACCTTGGTTTCTCCTTTCTTTTGTAATTCGGGGTTTCATCCTCATTTTTCCTCTGGTCAGGTGGAGCCTTCTGATTGTCCTGGAGTGGACATGGTGGTGGATAGGTTGCATCAGATTTGGAGTCATGTGGTGGACAATTTGAAGTTGTCCCAGGAGAAGGCTCAGCAGTTTGCTAATCGCCGTCGCTGCGTGGGTCCTCGACTTCGTGTTGGGGACTTGGTGTGGTTGTCTTCTCGTTTTGTTCGTATGAAGGTCTCTTCTCCTAAGTTCAAGCCTCGGTTCATCGGTCCTTATAGGATCTTGGAAATTCTTAACCCTGTGTCGTTTCGTTTGGATCTCCCGGCATCGTTTGCTATTCATAATGTGTTCCATCGGTAGTTGTTGCGGAGGTATGAGGTACCTGTTGTTCCTTCGCTTGAGCCTCCTGCTCCGGTGCTGGTATAGGGAGAATTGGAGTATGTTGTGGAGAAGATCTTGGATTCTCGTGTTTCCAGACGGAAACTCCAATATTTGGTCAAGTGGAAGGGTTATGGTCAGGAGGATAATTCTTGGGTGGTTGCCTCTGATGTTCATGCTGATGATTTGGTCCGCGCTTTTCATAGGGCTCATCCTGGTCGCCCTGGTGGTTCTCGTGAGGGTTCGGTGACACCTCCTCAAGGGGGGGGTACTGTTGTGAGTTCTGTTTTTGGGCTCCCTCTGGTGGTTACTGATGGTACTGGGTGATTTGTGTTCTGCTGTCTCTGGTGTCCACCTGTTCTATTAGGATTTGGGAGTTTCCTATTTAACCGGGCTTTCTTGTCATTTCCCCGCCGGCTATCAAGGTTATCAGAGTGTTTTATTACCTCAGCTTCTGGCTTCAGTAATCTTCAGGACAAGCTAAGTTTTTGATTTTCTTGTTCCACGTTTTGCTTTATTTTTGTCTTGTCCAGCTTGCATATAATTGTTTCTTTGCTGCTGGTTGCTCTAGCGGGCTGTAATTGCTCCTCATGTTCCATGAGTTGGAACATGAGTTCAAGTAATTACAGGATGGTTTTTTTGAAGGGTTTTTTGCTGACCGCGCAGTTTACTTTTGTATCCTCTGCTATCTAGTTTTAGCGGGCCTCATTTTGCTGAATCTGTTTTCATACTGTGTATGTGCCTTCCTCTCATTTCACCGTCATTATATGTGGGGGGCTGCTATTTCTGTGGGGTATTTCTCTGGAGGCAAGAGAGGTCTGTGTTTCTTCTAATAGGGGAAGTTAGATCTTCGGCTGGTGCGAGACGTCTAGGATCAACGTAGGCACGTTCCCCGACTATTGTTATTTGTGTGTTCAGGTTTAGGGTCGCGGTCAGCTCAGGTTGGTGCTTGTCCTTTTGTGATTCCCTGCCATTGGAATCATGACAGGACCGCAGACAGACTTACTAGGCCTAAAATAAAAAAGTAGGCTCGATGCAGGTTTAAATAGGTTCCAGGGGTACACAGGCAGCATTGGTGTGGTGAGCGGAGGACAATTGGAAGGAGTGTCTGACACAGTTAGTAGTCCAAAATAATAAATTGATGTTAATGTCTGGCAAAAAAAAAAATAACAAATAAACAGGTGGCATACCTAGATACAGGGGTGGGCTCCTCTGCTGACTTGCAAACAGTGGTATTTGGCGCAAAGTATTAACTGGTGTAAATGTAGGACAGGGCCCCAGTATATTTTTAGTAGCATCATACATGTCAGCAAATTGGTATTGGCAGTGCCATTGAAGGATTTAACCGCATATACTAAACAGTGGTGGAGCAGTGAGAGATAATTTTGCAAGTGGTAGAGCACTGTTTGAGCTGGGGGGGAACAGTCTCTCGTGGCCGGCGGTACTGGCTCACAACGGTGTGTCTGACGTTGGGTGCGCACCACCACCGCCAGAGAAACTTCATTGTACTATGAGGGACCCTGTG
The DNA here is from genome assembly GCF_032444005.1 of Ranitomeya imitator. NCBI lineage: Eukaryota > Metazoa > Chordata > Amphibia > Anura > Dendrobatidae > Ranitomeya > Ranitomeya imitator. The sequence goes on from NC_091285.1 coordinate 455,674,515, forward strand.
CCAGTGCCGTCGCCCAAAAGTGGCCACACCCACCTCTTCAGCCAAATGGCACTCGCACGGGTGCTTGCGACCACGACCCTGTGGGGGGAGTCAGCCCATTTAGGGAGGTGTAAACATGCCGTATGCTGGACATACAGCAGCTGCAAATGGAGAAATTGGAACAGCCAGTAAGACCAGTCCAAAAGCAAGACCTTTTTACTGGAAATCTAGGTGTCAGCCGGGAAAGGTGGGGCAAAATAATTAGAAATCCATGATTGGTTCATTTTAATGAAGGTTAGATCATCAACATTTTGGGTAGCCAGACTACTCCTTTTTTCGGTCAGTATTGACCCAGTAGCACTGAATGCTCTTTCTGATAGCACACTAGCTGCTGGGCAAGCAAGCTCCTGCAATGCATATTCTGCCAATTCATGCCAGGTGTCTATTTTGGATGCCCAGTAATCAAATGGTAATGACTTGTGAAGGAGAACATCGATAAGGGAGGAAAAATATTTAGTAACCATACTGGACAAATGTTGTCTCCTGTCACTTTGAATTGATGCTGCAATACCTGTCGTGTCTGCGGTCATTGCAAAATCATTCCACAACCTGGACATAAAACCCCTCTGTCCAACGCCACTTCTGATTTCTGCCCCTCATCACCGCCGCTGTGTGCTGGGAATGCCTGAACCAAACGGTCTACAAGAGTTGCTTGTTTGGTAGCCAATATTTGATCAAGGTTCTCATGTGGCATGATATTTTGCAATTTCCCTTTATAGCGTGGATCCAGGAGGCAGGCCAACCAGTAATCGTCATCGGTCATCATTTTGATAATGCGGGGGTCCCTTTTTAGGATACGCAAGGCATAATCCGCCATGTGGGCCAATGTTCCAGGTGTCAATTCACTGCTTGTGCTGGGTTGAGGAGCACTTTCTGGCAAATCAACATCACTTGTCTCCCTTAAAAACCCTGTACCTGACGTTGCAACGCCACCAGTTTCTATTGCCCCCTGAGAAGCTTCCTCCTCCCATAAATATTCATCCCCATCATCCTCCTCGTCCTCCTCCTCTTCATCCGCCACCTTGTCCAGGAGACTTCCCTGAGCAGATAGTGGCTGACTGTCATCAAGGCTACCCTCGTCCTTGGCTGCAGACGCCTGCTTCTTTATGTGCGTCAAATTTTGCATCAGCAGACGCATTAGGGGGATGCTCATGCTTATGCACTAACCAGGCGTGTGCATGCCTCAAAACACTGAAGGACTTGACACAGATCTTGTAGCTTCGACCACTGCACACCTGACAACTCCATGTATGCCATCCAACTGCCTTCCTGTGTATGTGTATCCTCCCACAAATACATAACAGCACACCTCTGTTCGCACAGACTCTGAAGCATGTGCAGTGTGGAGTTCCACCTTGTTGCAACGTCGATTATTAGGCAGTGCTGGGGAAGATTGACATATCGCTGATTTTTCTGCATACGGCTAGAGTGTACGGGCGAACGGCGGATGTGCGAGCAAAGTCTTCGCACCTTCAGGAGCAGGGCGGGTAACCCCGGAAAACTTTTCAGGAAGAACTGCACCACCAGGTTCAAGGTGTGAGCCAGGCAAGGAATGTGTTTCAGTTGTGAAAGGGCTATGGCAGCCATAAAATTCCTTCCGTTATCACTGACTACCTTGCCTGCCTCAAGATGTACACTGCCCAGCCATGACTTAGTTTCTTGCTGCAAGAAGTCAGACAGAACTTCCGCGGTGTGTCTGTTGTCACCAAAACACTTCATTTCCAACACAGCCTGCTGACGCTTCCCACAAGCTGCTCCATAATGGGACACCATGGTTGCAACACTGGCAGCTGCGGATGGAGTGGTTGTGCGACTGCGCTTTGTGGAAGAGCTTTTGCTTCTGGAGGAGGAGGAGGGGGGGCAATTGCCTACAGCCAACTGTTTCCTAGACCGTGGGCTAGGCAGAACTGTGCCACTATGGCTGTCCCCTGTGTACCCTGCATCCACCACATTAACCCAGTGCACCGTGATAGAGACGTAATGTCCCTGGCCATGCCTACTGGTCCATGCAGGCCGTCAGGGCTTTGAAAGTGAAGCTTTCAACCAACCGGTAGGGCATCATCTCTAACGAGATTAGTCTAGCAATGTGGGCGTTCAAACCCTGTGTATGCGGATGAGAGGATGAGTACATCCTTTTCCTAAGGAGAGTCTCTTGTAGGGTGAGCTGGACTGGAGAGCTGCATATGGTGGAACTAGCGGGGGTGGTGGTGGACATGGCAGACTGAGAGAAGGTTGGTGATGGTATTCTTGCTGTTGGTCTACTTACAGTGTTTCCTACCAAGAACCTGGTGATTCCCTGACTGCTTTGGCCTTGCGACGATACCTCCACATTTGCTGCAGGTGGTGTCGTAAATGGTGGGCTTACAGTGAGGGAAGGAATGGAGCGTTGCTGACTAGCTTCATTGTGAGCGGGTGCAACAACTTTTCGGGACGTTCGGTTGCTAGTCCAGGCTTGCAAGTGCATGGTGGCTAAATGTCTACGCATGCAACTTGTATTTACATTTTTGACATTCTGTCCTCTGCTAAAGGTGCTTGAGCATTTCTTACAGATCACTTTGCACCGATCATTCGGATCTTGGTTAAAAAATTGCCAGACTTCACTCTTCCTACTATCGAATACCTTTTCAGGCATTGCACACTGAGCTACTCTAACCGGATGGCCACGTTGTCCTACAACTGTTTTTGGTTTTGACACACCAGATACGAGCCTGCCAGATGAAAGTTGTTGCGATGTTGATGCCTGCTGCGGCTCCTCCTCCTCCGCCTCAGAGCTACTGCCAGCGGCACCCTGTTCCCCCAATGGCTGCCAATCGGGGTCAAGAACTGGGTCATCTATCACCTCATCTTCTATATCCTGTGCACCCTCCTCTGTGTCACCGTGTAAGCCGGTGCTATAGCGTTTGGGACGGGGCACCATAGTCTCATCAGGATCAGATTCCGGCTCAGTACACTGCGAGGGCAATGTTGTGATCTGAGTCAATGGAACAGCATAATAATCTAGCTGTGGCTGTGCATCTGTGCACTCCATGTCCGATTCATCTTGTAATGGGCATGGCCTGTTAACAATTTCCCTTTCTAACCCAGGGACGGTATGTGTAAAGAGCTCCATGGAGTAACCCGTTGTGTCGCCTGACGCATCCTTCTCTGTTGTTCTGGGTGAAGGACACAAGGAAGCGACTTGTTCCTGACCGGGAGCATCCACTGATGACGCGCTGCTTTTAAATTTTGCACTTTCCGAAGAGGATGCGAAACAGCTAGAGGCAGAGTCAGCAAGGAAAGCCAAAACTTGTTCCTGCTGCTCCGGCTTTAAAAGCGGTTTTCCTACTCCCAGAAAAGGGAGCGTTCGAGGCCTTGTGTAGCCAGACGATGAAGCTGGCTCAACAACTCGAGACTTAGGTGCTATATTGCTTTTCCCACGACCACCTGATGCTCCACCACCACTACCATCATTACCAGCTGGCAATGACCGCCCATGGCCACGACCTCTTCCACCAGACTTTCTCATTCTTGGAAAAATGTAACCAAACTAACAAACGTTATATGGTACTGTAAAACCAGTTAGAAGGTGTACGTTAACTTGTTGTGAGTTTAAATCTCCCTTTATAGGTGTGTGAGACTGCTGGGAAAATCAGGCCCACTGTATTACACAACACAGTTTGAGTGGCAAAAAGTGGATGACAGATATGCCACAAACAGGACTGACGCAGATGCACTCAGTGGAAAGATAAATCTCCCTTTTTTAGGTGTGGGAGAATGCAGGAAAAAATCAGGCCCACTGTATTACACTAAACAGTTTGAGTGGCAGAAAGTGGATGTCAGATATGCCACAAACAGAACTGACGCAGATGCACTCAGTGGCAATATAAATCTCCCTTTTTAAGGTGTGGGAGGATACAGGAAAAAATCAGGCCCACTGTATTACACTACACAGTTTGAGTGGCAGACAGTGGATGACAGATATGCCACAAATAGGACTGACGCAGATGCACTCAGTGGAAATATAAATCTCCCTTTTTTAGGTGTGGGAGAATGCAGGAAAAAATCAGGCCCACTGTATTACACTACACAGTTTGAGTGGCAGACAGAGGATGACAGATATGCCACAAACAGGACTGACGCAGATGCACTCAGTGGCAATATAAATCTCCTTTTTTTATGTGTGGGAGAATGCAGGAAAAAATCAGGCCCACTGTATTACACTACACAGTTTGAGTGGCAGAAAGTGGATGACAGATATGCCACAAACAGGACTGACGCAGATGCACTCAGCGGCAATATAAATCTCCCTTTTTTAGGTGTGGGAGAATGCAGGAAAAAATCAGGCCCACTGTATTACACTACACAGTTTGAGTGGCAGACAGTGGATGACAGATATGCCACAAACAGGACTGACGCAGATGCACTCAGTGGCAATATAAATCTCCCTTTTTTATGTGTGGGAGAATGCAGGAAAAAATCAGGGCCACTGTATTACATTACACAGCTTGAGTGGCAGAAAGTGGATGACAGATATGCCACAAACAGGACTGACGCAGATGCACTCAGTGGCAATATAAATTTCCCTTAATAGGTGTGGGAGAAAGCAGGAAAAAATCAGACCCACTGTATTACACTGCACAGTTTGAGTGGCAGACAGTGGACGACAGATATGCCACAAACAGGACTGACGCAGATGCACTCAGTGGCAATATAAATCTCCCTTTTTTATGTGTGGGAGAATGCAGGAAAAAATCAGGCCCACTGTATTACACTACACAGTTTGAGTGGCAGACAGTGGATGACAGATGCCACAAACAGGACTGACGCAGACGCACTCAGTGGCAATATAAATCTCCCTTTTTATGTGTGGGATAATGCAGGAGAAAATCAGGCCCACTGTATTACGCTACACAGTTTGAGTGGCAGACAGTGGATGACAGATATGCCACAGACAGGACTGACGCAGATGCACTTAGTGGCAATATAAATCTCCCTTTTTTATGTGTGGGAGACAGCAGGAAAAAATCAGGCCCACTGTATTACACTACACAGTTTGAGTGGCAGACAGTGGATGACAGATATGTCACAAACAGGACTGACGCAGATGCACTTAGTGGCAATATAAATCTCCCTTTTTTATGTGTGGGTGAATGCAGGAAAAAATCAGGCCTACTGTATTACACTACAAAGTTTGAGTGGCAGAAAGTGGATGACAGATATGCCATAAACAGGACTGACGCAGATGCACTCAGTGGCAATATAAATCTCCCTTTTTTAGGCGTGGGAGAATGCAGGAAAAAATCAGGCCCACTTTATTACACTACACAGTTTGAGTGGCAGAAAGTGGATGACAGATGCCACAAACAGGACTGACGCAGATGCACTCAGTGGCAATATAAATCTCCCTTTTTTAGGTGTGGGAGACAGCAGGAAAAAATCAGGCCCACTGTATTACACTACACAGTTTGAGTGGCAGAAAGTGGATGACAGATATGCCTCAAACAGGAATGATGCAGATACACTTAGTGGCAATATAAATCTCCCTTTTTTATGTGTGGGTGAATGCAGGAAAAAATCAGGCCTACTGTACTACACTACAAAGTTTGAGTGGCAGAAAGTGGATGACAGATATGCCACAAACAGGACTGACACAGATGCTCTCAGTGGCAATATAAATCTCCCTTTTTTAGGTGTGGGAGAATGCAGGAAAAAATCAGGCCCAATGTATTACACTACACAGTTTGAGTGGCAGACAGTGGATGACAGATATGCCACAAACAGGACTGACGCAGATGCACTCAGTGGCAATATAAATCTCCCTTTTTTATGTGTGGGAGACAGCAGGAAAAAATCAGGCCCACTGTATTACACTACACAGTTTGAGTGGCAGACATTGGATGACAGATACAACAAACAGGACTGACGCAGATGCACTCAGTGGTAATATAAATCTCCCTTTTTTATGTGTGGGAGAATGCAGAAAAAAATCCAGCCCACTGTATTACACTACACAGTTTGAGTGGCAGAAAGTGGATGGCAAATATATAAAAAAAACACAAGGGCTGTAGTACAATTTCAATCTCCCTACAATGATCAAAGTACAAGTATGGCAGCAGTATGGCAGCAGCAGGGACTGCTGCACACAAGAGTGTGGACAAAGAAACAAGAGAACTGTGCAGAAAAGAAGGAGCAACAGGATTTTTGCTTTGAAAAAAGCAGTTGGTTTGCACAGCGGTGTACAAACAGCAATGCAGCTATCAGGGAGCCTTATAAGCTACAGAGCTGATGCACAGAAATCTAGCCTCCACTGTCCCTGCAAAGAAAAGGTGGTGTTGGACAGTGGAAATCGCTACAGCACAAGCGGTTTGGGGGTTAAGACTCCCTGCCTAAGTATATCCCTGCTTCTCACGAAGCTGCAGCAACCTCTCCCTATGCTCAGATTGGCAGAAGTAAAATGGCGGTCGGCGTGCACGCCCCTTTATAGCCCCTGTGACGCCGCAGAAAGCAAGCCAATCACTGTAATGCCCTTCTCTAAGATGGTGGGAACTGAGACCTATGTCATTACGCTGCCCATACTCTGCGTCCACCTTCATTGGCTGAGAAATGGCGCTAAACGCGTCATATGAAACGTTACTTTGGCGCGAAGATCGCGTACCACATGGCCGATCCCACACTGAGATCGGGTCGGCTTTCATGAAACCCGACTTTGCCGAAAGTCTTCAACTTATGAAATTGGCCGATCCGTTTCGCTCAACCCCAGTCTACTTTACATCAGCACAATTTTGGAACCAACATTTTTTTTGTTAGGATGTTATAAGGGTTAAAAGTTGACCAGCTATTTCTCATTTTTACAACACCATTTTTTTAGGGACCACATCACATTTAAAATACTCAAAAGTGACACCATTCTAAAAACTGTACCCCTCCAGGTGCTCAAAACCACATTGAAGAAGTTTATTAACCCTTCAGGTGCTTCACAGGAATTTTTGGAATGTTTTGTTTTTTTTAAAAAAGAACATTTAACTTTTTTTCACATAAAATTGAGTTCATATCCAATTTTGTTTTTTACCAAGGGCAACAGGAAAAGTTGGACCACAAAAGTTGTTGAGCAATTTATCCTGAGTATGCGGATACCCCATATGTGGGGGTAAACCACTGTTTGGGCGCATGGCAGAGCTCAGAAGGGAAGAAGCGCCGTTTGACTTTCCAAAGCAAAATTGGCTGGAATTGAGATAGGACAACATGTCGCGTTTGGAGAGCCCCTGATGTGCCTAAACAGTGGAAACCCCCACAAGTGACACCATTTTGGAAAGTAGAACCCCTAGGGAACTTAAATAGATGTGTAGTGAGCACTTTGAACCCCCATGTCCTTCATACAAGATTAAAATGTAGAGCCGTAAAAATTAAAAAAATCATATTTTGTCACAAAAATGATATCTTGCCCCCAATTTTTATTTTTACAAGGGTAACAGGAGAAATTGGACCCCAACAGTTGTTATGCAATTTGCCTTGAGTACGCTGATACTCAACTCATATGTGGGGGTAAACCAATGTTTGGGCGCATGGCAGAGATCGGAAGGGAAGGAGCAACGCTTTACTTTTCAAACGCAGAATTGGCTGGAATTGAGATCGGATGCCATTGTTGAGGGAGGATCTAAATTGATCCTTCACGGTTGACTCAGTGATTTCCAAATTAATCTACGGTGCGTTGCCGGCAACTGAAAATGACCAGACGGAGACGCATGTCTCTGTATGGGGGATCGAGCAGATCTCTGGGCCCCTGTTTTTTGTGTTGCAGTTTTATCATATTAGCAAATTCTACTTCAACCAATCAGCATAAGAACACACTCACAGTTCTTAACCTATAAGAATGCAGGAAAAACTTAATAAGAAGGAACATAAACCAGCTCACCCGTGATTCAGCAACCAAACCTCGGGAGCACGGACCCGCTGTGTCCAGGCGTGCAAGATCCAAAAAAAAGAAAGAAATGTCCAGCTTCACCGAGTCCGTAAAAAAGCGATTTCTTTAGTAACAAACTTTAAACATGGAGGATACAGACTTCAGCACAACCATATGGGTGAGAATCTCAATGCGTTTCTGGAGACTAGGCTCCCTGATGTCATCATTAAGGGAGCCTAGTCTCCAGAAACGCGTTGAGATTCTCACCCATATGGTTGTGCTGAAGTCTGTATCCTCCATGTTTAAAGGAAAAACTTAACCCATAAAGATACAGGAAAAAATGGAAACTACAGATATGGTCGTGTCTTTTTGGCATAAAAAACATATTAACAGATGCCTCAGTCTTGTATATCGATACACCCCCAAGTCTCTTATCTGGCTCGGCTCGAATTGGAACACTCAAGGTCTTTATACCAATTATGATCCATAGCCTAGTTGAATAACAAAATGTTATCTTCGTGAGAAACAGGACAGAGTTACTTCATGGAATAACAGAATTTATCTTTAACCAACAAGAAAATGGAGTCAAAGCACAAAATGGAGAATCTAGCACAAAATGGAGAATCTTTCATAATTTGTTCCTTCACATTCCCCCCTAGATAAATTTTGTTAATTAATGTCCAGCATCAGAGGTACTATCCCAAGCAATAAGCTCAAGGGGTACTGGTCTTCACATGACTGGTGCCATGTTACCAGCCATGGCACCAGTTATTGATAACGGTGGTGGTGATCTTTTGAAGATAGCCATGCGCTTGGCTTCAACATCTTCATCAGGTACCTTTGTGAACTCGGTGTAGAGAAGAGCAGGGGTGGTAACGCTTTTGGTTTCATCATTAGTTGTCTTAGTGCAGAATTTCCTAATACATACAGAAATACACCAAAGAACAAGTTTTAGTATTACATACAGTGGGGCAAAAAAGTATTTAGTCAGTCAGCAATAGTGCAAGTTCCACCACTTAAAAAGATGAGAGGCGTCTGTAATTTACATCATAGGTAGACATCAACTATGGGAGACAAACTGAGAAAAAAAAAATCCAGAAAATCACATTGTCTGTTTTTTAACATTTTATTTGCATATTATGGTGGAAAATAAGTATTTGGTCAGAAACAAAATTTCATCTCAATACTTTGTAATATATCCTTTGTTGGCAATGACAGAGGTCAAACGTTTTCTGTAAGTCTTCACAAGGTTGCCACACACTGTTGTTGGTATGTTGGCCCATTCCTCCATGCAGATCTCCTCTAGAGCAGTGATGTTTTTGGCTTTTCGCTTGGCAACACGGACTTTCAACTCCCTCCAAAGGTTTTCTATAGGGTTGAGATCTGGAGACTGGCTAGGCCACTCCAGGACCTTGAAATGCTTCTTACGAAGCCACTCCTTCGTTGCCCTAGCGGTGTGCTTTGGATCATTGTCATGTTGAAAGACCCAGCCACGTTTCATCTTCAATGCCCTTGCTGATGGAAGGAGGTTTGCACTCAAAATCTCACGATACATGGCCCCATTCATTCTTTCATGTACCCGGATCAGTCGTCCTGGCCCCTTTGCAGAGAAACAGCCCTAAAGCATGATGTTTCCACCACCATGCTTTACAGTAGGTATGGTGTTTGATGGATGCAACTCAGTATTCTTTTTCCTCCAAATACGACAAGTTGTGTTTCTACCAAACAGTTCCAGTTTGGTTTCATCAGACCATAGGACATTCTCCCAAAACTCCTCTGGATCATCCAAATGCTCACTAGCAGACTTCAGACGGGCCCGGACATGTACTGGCTTAAGCAGTGGGACACGTCTGGCACTGCAGGATCTGAATCCATGGTGGCGTAGTGTGTTACTTATGGTAAGCCTTGTTACATTGGTCCCAGCTCTCTGCAGTTCATTCACTAGGTCCCCCCGCGTGGTTCTGGGATTTTTGCTCACCGTTCTTGTGATCATTCTGACCCCACGGGGTGGGATTTTGCGTGGAGCCCCAGATCGAGGGAGATTATCAGTGGTCTTGTATGTCTTCCATTTTCTAATTATTGCTCCCACTGTTGATTTCTTCACTCCAAGCTGGTTGGCTATTGCAGATTCAGTCTTCCCAGCCTGGTGCAGGGCTACAATTTTGTTTCTGGTGTCCTTTGACAGCTCTTTGGTCTTCACCATAGTGGAGTTTGGAGTCAGACTGTTTGAGGGTGTGCACAGGTGTCTTTTTATACTGATAACAAGTTTAAACAGGTGCCATTACTACAGGTAATGAGTGGAGGAAAGAGGAGACTCTTAAAGAAGAAGTTACAGGTCTGTGAGAGCCAGAAATCTTGATTGTTTGTTTCTGACCAAATACTTATTTTCCACCATAATATGCAAATAAATTGTTAAAAAAACAGACAATGTGATTTTCTGGATTTTTTTTTCTCAGTTTGTCTCCCATAGTTGAGGTCTACCTATGATGTAAATTACAGACGCCTCTCATCTTTTTAAGTGGTGGAACTTGCACTATTGCTGACTGACTAAATACTTTTTTGCCCCACTGTACATGACAAGGATAAAGGCAGCGATGTGTAAGAAGGTGTCTGCCCACCAACTGTCCCTATTACGGTCTTTGTCTTTATCATATTGATCTCTGAGTCTTTGAATATCCTCTAACTTTAAATTTAATGTACTATTGGGATCTGTATAATAACAGAAAGCGGGTCCAATAATCTGACACATACCACCCTGTGCTGCTGTTAAGTAGTCCAGTACTACAGTATATTGATTAGTGACTATGATAAGTTGGTTTTGGACAGCAACAGTAGTATTAAGTATATCCAATATATCCCAAATTTGATCATCTGGATAATCTGTGCCCCTAAGCAATTTATCCCACATTTGTGTAATCATAGGGTAAATGAAAATAGAACTGACAATTTTATTGGCTATACCCATCTGTACTACTCATCTTTCATGATATTGTACAAACTTATTATTCAAGGATGTTGGAGAATTTAGGCTGTGCCATGCGGTTACCAATATTAATAAATGGAAATACGAAAAACTAAAACATTATGTTCCCTTATTTGCTACTAGTCTGTTTGACCAGCTTGCAGTGCGATACGTTGATCCACATCGGCCTTCCTTCCAGCTTTACTGACATAGGAGTAATGAGGAGGACTTGGTAGGGACCGTCATACAAGGGTTCTAGTCCGTGTTTTCTGACATAGCTTTTTCACGACCATAAAACCACCAGGCTTCAAATTGTGACAAGTGTCGGTTTCTGCTGTATCTGGAAGGGAAGAAGAAACTAAAACATGGGTGTTAGCAAGATTTTTACTAGGCTGAATAACATATTGAATAGCATGGTCAGTTTCTTCTGATGACTACTGAGGCTTGAAATTTGCAACTGAGGGCCTAGCACTAAACAATATTTCATTAGGGGACAGGCCATGTTTTGCAATAGGGGCAGTACAAATGTGGTACAGTACAATGGGTAGTATCTCTGGCCATGGAGCCGTAGTCTCCTGCATCATTTTGGTCAATTGTCCCTTCAGTGTGCCGTTCAGCCTCTTAACTTTCCCACTAGATTGTGGATGGTACGGAGTATAGAGGGCTACAGTGGATCCAAGCATTGTCAGAACCTCCTGATACACATGAGAAGAAAAGGCCGGGCCTTGGTCACTTTCAACAACTTCTGGAACACCATATTTGCATATGACTTCCATCACCAGTTTCTTTGCTGTGGTCTTTGCAGTCGTGTTGGTAACGGGGAATGCTTCCGGCCAATTGGAGAACATATCGACAACCACCAGACAATATTCATACCTTCCAGACTTAGGCAACGTGACGTAGTCCACCTGGAGCCTTTGGAAAGGATAGTCGGGCTTAGCAAGGTGCTTTGGGGGTACATGTTGAAGTTGACCGGGATTGCAGGTCTGACAGATGTTACATGCACGGTTGAGTGCTGTCAGGACTGTAGAAATACCTGGAGCCCAGTAGAATTTTTGTACCAGGGCAAGGGCCTGTTTTTTTCCTTGATATGTGGGCCCATATGCCCACGTGGCAATAGCAGGGTACATCCGCTTAGGGAGACACACAAGTTGGTCCTTTTTCCAGTGACCAATGTCCATACGTGCTCCATCAGCTTTCCACTGCTTCATTTCTTCCTTTGGAGACATTCTCTGCATCGTCATTAAGTGGTCTCATGGGGTCCGACAGAAAACTTCAGTCTGTTGTGGATCATCAGGTTCCTGTAGAGTCAGTGTTTCTTGTAACTGTTTACGCTGAGAGCGTGTGGTCACCATAGCTGGTATGGTCTGTTCAAGGGGTAGGAGAGCAGCAGCTTTTGCTTGCATATCCGCAAAGGTGTTACCAACAGTCTGTGGACTGTTCCTAGGACCATGCTCCTTAACTTTGATAATGGCCACCTGAGTAGGTAATTTGATTGAGTCCATGAGGGTTTTAACAGCTTCAGCATTCTCCACTGGAGTCCCGGCAGTAGTAATAAACCCTCGATTGGCCCATAGGGCTCCAAAATCATGAGCAATACCAAATGCATACTGTGAGTCTGTGTATATTAGCCCACCTGTCTTTGGCCAGAACACATGCAGTAGACAGAGCCTGAAGTTCTACTTCTTGTGCTGACAGTGAGGGAGGGAGTGCAGTTTTGTGCACTACAGTGTGTTCCATAGTAACAGCATATCCGGTGTGGAATCTGCCAAAATCATCATATCTTGAACCGTCTTTCAGGGCATTGTAGAGAGGTTGCACTATGCGGGATGTGTCCGGTATCCACTGACAACAATAAGTACATAGTCCAAGAAAACGCTGGAGTTCAATCTCATCTTTTGGGAAAGGAAGGGAGCTGACGGCTATTGTTCTTTCTAATGTGAGGTGTCTGACACCCTGAAGGAGACAGTGACCCAAAAATATCACTTGACCAAGGCAGAACTGAAGTTTCAAGGCCGAAACCCTACCGTTCAGATCTGCCAGATACTTGAGGAGGCTAACAATGGCTTCCTGCTCTGTCCGTGCACACAACAAAAGATCAGCCACATACTGAAATAGCGTGACATAAGGATATTCTAACTGCCAGGGTAAAAGACACTTGCCCATATTTTTTGCAAACTGATTGGGACGGTTTTGGACCCCTTATGATATAGCTGTCGTCCCTGATAAATGAATGCAAACAGAAACTGGCAATCTGGGTGTAATGGAATGGCGAAGAAGGCATTGGCGAGGTCGATGACTGTGAACCAAGCAGCACTCTGAGGTATCTGGGACAAAAGAGTATGTGGAGTAGGCACCACCGGAGTTTCTAGAACAGTGGCTGCATTAACTGGCCATAGATCTTGTAGTAGCCGGTACACAGGGGGTTGGCCGGGTGGTTCTTTTTCTTAACGGGAAACAAGGGCGTGTTACATGGGGAAACACAGGGTACCATTATCGAGTAACGTTTGTATTTGTCCCTTGGGGCCCTGCTCCTGATCATGTTTCAAAGGGTACTGATGGACTTTGGGAAAAGGGGCCCCAGATTTGAGAAACACTTTTACTGGTTTTACAGGCATTATTGGGGGTGAATCTGGGCCTATCAGGGCCATCATCACTGTGGGAAGGGCGTGTAAGATACACATCTCATTATGTTCATCTGCATAGGGGTTATATAACGTAAATACCATCTGACCATCATCTTGGAATTATATTCTGGAGTGGAACTGTGATAATAAATCTGCCCCCAGTAAATTTACCGGACATGAGGGAGAGATTACAAACTGAGCAGTAACTTCAGGGAAAGGTCCCACAGGGATGGGTTTTGTGAGAGTATATTTATTGGGTCTGCCATCTACTCTAATTAAAACAAGCTCTTGATCTGAGAATTAACATGGCGAGGGAGATTCCCAGACATATCGTTAAAAAGGGATATTGGAGTATGGGACTGGATCTGTGTAAGGCAGGAGGGCTGGAGCTGGAGTCTGGGCCACTGATAAGGAACCAGCTGCGTCCTTGTAACTGTGGTGGGAGCTGAGATTGGAGCAGAAATCGCTGCGGCTACTGATTTAACCCTTGATTTCCCTGTTGATGCAGAGCGGGTTAAGTTCTGAATCTGAAAACTTTGTACTACTTTTTTTCAATGCATTGTCCAGAATGGAAGTCTCAATATCGGATCTGACTGACATTATTGCCTCTTTCAATTCAGATTTAAGGCCGGAAATCAAAGCTGCCACAAAAAGGTGTGTATAGGCTTTATTATACAGTGAAAACCCCAGATCTTTAAATACTACCATAAGATGCCCATAGAACTTCTCGGCAGTCCAGGATATATTGGTGCCTTGGGGTTAAGGGGCATGGAGCTTACAGGCGGGAGAAGAGGCTTAATTTCCTGGGACGGGACCATATTATCTAGCAGGGAGACCCCCTGTCCCAAAATTTTAATTGTTTGCTTCCCCAACACATTAATCTCAGTCACTTTCTCAGTTCCTTCTTGCACCACAAACATCCAGTTTTTTGTCATAGTAATAGACAACTTTCCTTTTTCAACGTAACAAAAACAAATCAGAATTCACTTCCTCTGTTAATCCTTAATTTGCTATATATCAACCATTCGACTTGAAGCAGATAAATCTTTTACCAATCTTTCAATTACACTGATGGATCAAGCAGATCTCTGGGCCCCCGTTTATTGTGTTGCAGTTTTATCATATTAGCAAATTCTACTTCAACCAATCAGCATAAGAACACGCTCAGAGTTCTTAACACTAGAAGTCCCGGGAATTTCAAGATCCCCCCTGAAGTCCTGAGAGAGGGTCAAATGACCCTCAGTCCATAGTGATATCCTTAATTAGCTTCCTTTCATTTGTAAATGTGCTCTTGCCTGAGGAATCTGCAGGGGGATTATCTAAGATAAGAGTGTGTAAACAGAATAATGCAAGCTATTCCTGAGTGTGGGGGTTGCTGCTCACAAGAAAAACCTATTTTGGTTTCTCCCTGAGTGTGGGGGAGAAAACTATTTCGTTCACAGGAAAGAAAATGGAGAGAAGGTACACCATTGAAGAGACATTGGAACTGATTCTGAGCAACACAAACCCTTCAGACTCAGATGGAGAAGACATAGTCCTTCAACCGGCACATGTGGAGTCTGTGCTGACACATGCCGTAGGCACGGACATACGGGACACATGTTCCCCTATGGCCCCATTCCGCACGAACTGTGTCTCTGTGTGGAGCACATGCGTGTCCGTCTGCTCCACACAGAGACATGTCCGTTGTTTTGCGGAAGCACGGACCGCTTTTTGCCGAAAACATCCATGCACACAGATGGCATCCGTGTGACTTCCGTGTGCACGGACAACGGAGGAAAGTGAAAAGCCTAAAAATAAAGAATTTCATATTCACCTCAGTCCAGCGCTGACAGTTCCTCTCACTTCCGGTGCCGCTCATTAGGCTATGAATATTCACTTCACTGAGCCCAAGAGTGAACCGGAAGTGAGAGGAGAAGAGGCGCTGGAGGGAGGTGAGTATGTGGTGACAGCAGACAGCGCTATCTGTGGATTCACGGATAGCACACGGACATCACCCACGGTGCACGGGGGCCAAAAGGGATCCTGTTCTGCTTGTTTCAAAAACGGACGGAACAGGATGCCAAAAAAGGCAGTGTGAGTTACCTATTTTATTTCCTGACTATCTTTTTTATTTTGAACCAAAACAAAATGCTTATTTGAAATTATTTATCTTGCAGATGAGGAGACTCCTCCTCTACCAAAAAAGAGAGCTCGGTTGGCGAGTGAGCCGACAGAGACCGCAAAAGATGGCACAGTGTGGCATGAAGTACAAGTGGGGAAACATCTCCATTTGACCCCAATAGAACCGTACCCTACAGATGGAGAGCCAAGTGCTAAGGCCAGACGAAGTGTCCAGAGTCGCCTTCCGAGCTTCCTCTGTTTTATCAGTCTTGACATGCTTCGAAGCATTGAAGAATGGACTACTCAACATGCACGTCACACGGAGCAGGTGGATTGGTTCATGGGTCTCCCGGAACTAATGGCATTTATTTCAGTCATTATCTTGCGGGGGGTGACCAAGATTCCTACGTGACAGCTGGTCAGCAAACCTGGGAAACCCAAGGATCATTGCCACTATGACCCGAAACCGCAGAACTGTAACCACGGACAATTTCTTTACATCATGGTCACTTGCACAACGACTGCTTAGCCGGGAAACCACTATCCTCGGCACAGTCAACAAGAGTCGCCGGGAAATTCCTCAATCCGCTAGACAGATGGACCGCACTGAATTCACCACTCGGGTGTTTTCAACCACTGGTGCCACACTGACAGTGTATGCACCCAAACGAAAGAAGGCCGTCTACATTCTCAGCAGCATGCACAGCGTGGTTGAGACTGAGGATACCAACAAAAGGAAGCCAAACACGGTCACACAATACAACCACACAAAGTGTGGTGTGGATGTAATGGACCAAATGGTGCGGGAGTACAGCATGCGTGCAGGAACACAGAGATGGCCAGTCGCCGTGTTCTACAACATGATTGACATGGCAGCACTCTATGCTCATGTACTTTATCAGGCATGCACTGGGGTGCGGGAGAGACGGGTGGACTTCCTGGTTGAGCTTGCAAAAGAGTTAGGTGGCCGTCATGTGACTGAAAAGAAGGCACGTAAGGAGAAACTCCTTTGGCAACTTCCTTCCACACCTAGCCCTGGCAAAAGGGTGAAGTGTCAGGTCAACCATCGATGCACGAACAATTGTGCAACTGAGAGATGTGTTGACTGCTACAAATACACATGTGGCAAATGTACCAGGGACATACCCAGGCAGTGCCAGGTATGTTCCGACATGTTCAGACAGACTGCTGAGTGAGTGCTGAAATGCTAGTCACACAAGGACATACCACTCACACACACACAGCCCTCCACTGCAGCCTATGGAAAACATGTGTGGAATTGTTTTATTCCTTGTATTTTTTTAACATTTTTATAACAAAAATAAAAAGCATCCTTTGATGCGTGCTCCTTTACTCCCCTACCCCCATGTATTTGTCTTTACCCTTTCCCCCCTCCCCTCTTCCCACTCCTCCACCAACATCCCTCCCTGTTGTATAATTTGATTATATTGTTTTCTTGTTCACTGTTTGATCACATTTGTTTGGCCATGCTGCTTATACACTGCTCATCTTGAAAATGTGACAATTTGTTTGATGTTGGTGTGAAATAACCCTTTAGTGAAAAAAAAATCTTATTGGTTTTTAAAAAAAAATTAAAAGCATCAAAACAAATAACAGTTGTTCTTTTGTATATTTTTCACACTAAAATTTCAGTCCTCTTGTGGGAATTTTTTTCTCGCCAAATTTGCACAAGAATGAACATGCTGCGATTTTTTTTTGTTAGTGTGATTGAGGCCTAAAGGTACAGTTACACGTTACGATCTCGTTGATGATATCGTTTGAAAACGTCACATGATCACGTCGTTCATGCAATGTCGTTTTCACATCGTTGCGTGTAACGTGAAGATATCGGACGAACACATCGTTGGATCGCTGATCGCAGATTTGAGGTCAGGATCTCAAATCTGACGATCCTCGTCCAATTATGTGTCAGAAGATGTGCAGCATCGTTCAGTGTAACGCTGAGATGAACGATTTTGGTGTAAATTCTCCTAGTCCTGCCATTGTGAAAAATCGTTCTGCAAACGTTTGCAATTAGGCTAACGCGGAGCCAAAATTTACATCGTTAACAAGATAGTTGCATGTGACGCCTCTTGGACGATGTGAAACTGATTGCACGAACGATGTGATCACGTGATATTTCTAACTATATCGTCGACGAGATCGTAACATGTAACGGTACCTTTGACCGCTGTGGATCCGCAGCAGTTTCCCCTGAGTTTACAGTACAATGTAAACTTATGGGAAACAAAAAAGGCTGTGCACATGCTGCGGAAAAATCCGCGCGGAAACGCTGCGGATTACATTCCGCAGCATGTCACTTCTTTCCTGCGGATTTTCACCTGCTCCAATAGGAAACTGCAGATGAAAATCCGCAGAAGAAACCGCAGTAAAAAACGCGATAAATCCGCAGTAAAACCGCAACGGGTTTTCACTGCGGATTTTGGAATTCCGCTGCGGAAAAATCCGCAGTGGAATCCGCAAAGTGTGCACATAGCCTTAGACACAAATGCTTCTGGTCATTACTCACAGCTGTACCTTGCTCTAAAATTTCTAATTCTCTATTTAAAATATATAAAAAATGATTAATTGTTTCAGCGCTTTTTTGCACAAATAATACTAAACTAAATACAATATGTATAGTCTTTATATTATCAAATACAATAAACTGAACAGAACTAAGGGTACCGTCACACAGTGCACTTTTGATCGCTACGACGGCACGATTGGTGACGTTACATCGTTGCACAATTATCGCTCCAACATCGTAGACTGCGGTCACACTTCGCGATGCACGGCGCTGGAGCGACAATTTCATGACGTATTTGCGATGTAGAAGTCGTATGGGACAGTCGTACCGGTCATGTCACACAAGACGATTCAGAGCACATTTTGCATAATCTGTGCGTGACGTTCACTAGGGGCGTGTCGAGCTGCTAGCTAATGTGCTGATAGGCCACAGGTTCTGTGCACACAATTGGTTGGAAAATTTGTCACCTGAGCGCTATTGTTCCCAAAGCCACCTCACAGGTTTCAAAATTTCCTTTCTTCACTTTGTACTTGGACACTTGGTGGACCTGGACGTTGGATTTAGTATTTCCCAGAATATTCCACGCTTTGCACTGCAGCTTCAAGGTATGTTAAACCGCTTGGGCATAGTGGATGGAACGCTGTTTGGTCGGCATGAGTGCTTCGTTCCGCCGCTGAAGCAATGCGGATGGTACGCTGTTGTGACTGGTGGGCGAGAGCGTGGCAGATGGAACGCTGTATGGTCGGCAAGAGCACTTAGTTCCGCCGCTGAAGCGAAGCCGATGGTACGCTATTGTGACTGGTTGTGACTGTCGGCTACAGCGTGGCAGATGGTACAATGTATGGTCGGCATGAGCGTTTAGTGCGGCTGCTGTAGTGAAGCGGGTGGTACACTGTTTTGGGTTATGGTGGCCTTGTGCATGGCAGATGGTACAATGTATGGTCGGCATGAGCGTTTAGTGCTGCTGCTGTAGTGAAGCGGGCGGTACACTGTTTTGGGTTATGGTGGCCTAGGGCGTGGCAGATGGAACAATGTATGGTCGGTATGAGGGCTTTGTGCGGCTGCTGTAGTGAAGCGGGCGGTACACTGTTTTGGGTTATGGTGGCCTAGGGCGTGGCAGATGGAACAATGTATGGTCGGCATGAGGGCTTTGTGCGGCTGCTGTAGTGAAGCAGGCGGTACACTGTTTTGGGTTATGGTGGCCTAGGGCGTGGCAGATGGAACAATGTATGGTCGGCATGAGGGCTTTGTGCGGCTGCTGTAGTGAAGCGGGCGGTACACTGTTTTGGGTTATGGTGGCCTAGGGCGTGGCAGATGGAACAATGTTTTGGTCGGCATGAGGGTTTTGTGCGGCTGCTGTAGTGAAGCGGGCGGTACACTGTTTTGGGTTATGGTGGCCTAGGGCGTGGCAGATGGAACAATGTATGGTCGGCATGAGCGCTTTGTGCGGCTGCTGTAGTGAAGCGGGCGGTACACTGTTTTGGGTTATGGTGGCCTAGGGCGTGGCAGATGGAACAATGTATGGTCGGCATGAGTGCTTTGTGTGGCTGCTGTTGTTAAGCGGTTGGTACACTGGTAAAAGTAGTGTTTAAAGGACTCTTTGTCAACCGCGTAACTATTTTTTATAATTATTTTTCAGATGTCAAATCGTGTGGAATTTATCAGGGATTTCATTGAAATCTACCAGTCTTTTCCCTGCCTCTGGAAGATCAAATCTCCAGAGTATTGTAACAGGGAAAAGAGGAAGGAGGGTTATTCCAAGCTCATTGAGTTTTACAATCGCCATGCACCAGAAGAGCCAGCAAACGAAGGGGTAATCAAGAAGAAAATTCAGGCGCTACGCACGGTGTGGAGGAAGGAGCTTAACAAGGTTCTTCACACTACAAAGTCCGGAGCTTCCACCGAAGATGTTTACGTGCCTAAGCTTTGGTATTTCGAACATATGAATTTTCTGAGGGACCAAGAGGTGCCACGGACATCCACGTGTTTTCGCTTGTTGGCACCTGTGGAACAAATTGTATCGGAGAACCACGCCGTGCAGGACTCACAAGGGCAGCAAGTAAGTACCTCTTTGCACGACAGTTCACCAATGTGTCCTATAATTACATATAATTTCTCTGCATTTTATGTTTTATACTTCTGATTATCCCATCAATTAGAAGTTATTACAAAATCATGTACACATAAGTAACCCTGTCGCAGTAAAGTATTATATGGCGAACCTCATATGTATGAAATGGCGACATTTCTAAACCATACCATCTAAGCAATATAGAAAATAGTATCGCTTCCAGCTGCAGATGTTTTCTTGTTGAGACTATTTCGACAATAAAATATTCATCAGGTTCCCCTAGCAGTCAGAACAGTGTAGTTCAAAGTAATAAATAAATGGGAAGGTTAAAGAATATTACTAAGCTAAAAATATATTACAACCTTTTTTTCCTAATACGAATATATAGTTTGGATGCGGTTATGGTGTTAAGACTTTTTGTTGCCGGGTTAATAACTTAATTTTTTTTTCTCCCCAGGAGGACAGTGCACAGGACAGTACACAGGACTGTTCATAGGACTGCTCGATGACTGAATTTATGGAGACTGCACCTGCCAGGACTCAATGGAGGCAAGGTCCAAGGAAACGGAAAGCCACCTCAGACGTCTCACTTGAACTGTTGAGCCTTGCAAAAAAGGTGTTAACAAACAATGTTAGCCCTGCGTTGCAGGGTTTTGGACACTATGTAGTTGATAAACTGGCCAAAATGGACGACAGGCAAAGAACACTAACGGAGCGTCTAATTATGGAAGCTGTGAACAAGGGTACAGATGGCAATTTGGACGAGCACACTCGTTTGGTCTCTTCCCGGCCAATGCAGCGGACAGAGCCCTCATATTATAATGGTTGGTCACAGTCTCAGACACCAATGCGACACAATGTTCCCGTTTCCCACTTCGGCCAGCCACCCCCTAACTCCTACACGCCAATACCTTCTCATATGGCTTCGCCCATCAGGCACCCAAGTTATCAAACGGAAGAATTGGCGTATCACGATTTGTGATTTCATAACTTATTTTACATTATTTTTTTTTTTTATTGTCTTGTTAACATAATGTGTTTAATAAAACCTTTTCTTAGAAATTCAATCACGACTGTTTGATTGGTGTGTCTCGATCACAGCACTGTATGAGGGCACAAATTAACGTAACAAAGTCATGTACATTTAACTAATAAAAAAAAAATGGAATCATAGTTTAACTATATTTTTTTTATTTAACAACATAAAATTTTTTAAACCGGGAATACTGTTTATTATTGTCACGCCTCCAACTGTTGGCACATGTCCTTAATCTTCTTCAACTCTCCGATTGCCAGATTCTGCTGCTCCTGAATCTGCGCCAGAGTCTCGCACAGCCTTTCAATCCTGGCTTTTACATCGAGGATGGTCACACTGCCGGCTGCTGTTGTTGAGAAAGCATAAAAACATAACATTAATACCACAGTATTATCCAGATAGTGGGCTGTGATCACATCCCCATAATAGCGTAAAGGATGAATGAAACATCTGAGGCGGCGGAAGGCTCTGAAACGGCCCTTGCTGTACAGGGTTACATAGAGAGAGGCAGTGAGTGACAATCTTAAGCGAGTTGGAAAAACTTACGTGTCAAGACCTCGTCTGGGGACATATTCTCCGGAAGAGCATCAGGGGGCCAGTACTGCAGTGACTGGGATGCCTCGGGGTGGCGGCGCTGTTTCTTTGCCTCTGTGAAAGGAAAAAACAAAATTTTTTTTTACATAAATGGCAACAGTGACTGCAGGTTGGGGGGGGAAGAGGGGACCTGCCACCAAATCCTAATCACATTATTGGGTGAACCTACTAGGTTTTTGAGCCGTTGACCCAGAGGGCGCACGGACATCTGAGGCGGGGTGGGAAGCCTCGTGGCTGCGGCCCTGTGTCGTTGCCTCTGTGAAGGGAAAAAACAAAATTTTTTTTTACATAAATGGCAACAGTGACTGCAGGTGGGGGGGGGGAAGAGGGGACCTGCCACCAAATCCTAATCACATTATTGTGGGAACCTACTAGGTTGTTGAGCCGTTGACCCAGAGGGCGCACGGACATCTGAGACGGGGTGGGAAGCCTCGTGGCTGCGGCGCTGTGTCGTTGCCTCTGTGAAGGGAAAAAACAAAAATTTTTTTTACATAAATGGCAACAGTGACTGCAGGTGGGGGGGGGGGAAGAGGGGACCTGCCACCAAATCCTAATCACATTATTGTGGGAACCTACTAGGTTGTTGAGCCGTTGACCCAGAGGGCGCACGGACATCTGAGGCGGGGTGGGAAGCCTCGTGGCTGCGGCGCTGTGTCGTTGCCTCTGTGAAGGGAAAAAACAAAATTTTTTTTACATAAATGGCAACAGTGACTGCAGGTGGGGGGGGGGGGGGGTAGGGGACCTGCCACCAAATCCTAATCACATTATTGTGGGAACCTACTAGGTTGTTGAGCCGTTGACCCAGAGGGCGCACGGACATCTGAGGCGGGGTGGGAAGCCTCGTGGCTGCGGCGCTGTGTCGTTGGCTCTGTGAAGGGAAAAAAACAAATTTTTTTTTTAACATAAATGGCAACAGTGACTGCAGGTGGGGGGGGGAAGAGGGGACCTGCCACCAAATCCTAATCACATTATTGTGGGAACCTACTAGGATCTGTAGGCACGGAGGGCAACTCTGGATCAGAGTCCGTGTCAAAGGCCTCGTACAGTCGACGGCGGCGCTGTGTCTTTGCCTCTGTGAAGGGAATAAAATTTTTTTTTTTTACATAAATGGCAACAGTGACTGCAGGTGGGGGGGGGAAGAGGGGACCTGCAACCAAATCCTAATCACATTATTGTGGGAACCTACTTGGTTGTTGAGCCGTTGACCCAGAGGGCACAGCGATATCTGAGGCGGTGTAGGATGCCTCGTGGCGGCGTCGGTGTGTCTTTGCGTCTGTGAAGGAGAAAATAACGTTCGATCAGCAGATATGGCAACAGTGATATTTTACCATAGCAGGGCCACATAGTGCTCTGCACCGTTCATTTTTGCACCATAGCAGGGCCACATAGTGCTCTGCACCATTCATTATTGCACCATAGCAGGGCCACATAGTGCTCTGCACCATTCATTATTGCACCGTAGCAGGGCCACATAGTGCTCTGCACCGTTCATTTTTGCACCATAGCAGGGCCACATAGTGCTCTGCACCATTCATTATTGCACCATAGCAGGGCCACATAGTGCTCTGCACCATTCATTATTGCACCATAGCAGGGCCACATAGTGCTCTGCACCGTTCATTTTTGCACCATAGCAGGGCCACATAGTGCTCTGCACCATTCATTATTGCACCATAGCAGGGCCACATAGTGCTCTGCACCGTTCATTTTTGCACCATAGCAGGGCCACATAGTGCTCTGCACCATTCATTATTGCACCATAGCAGGGCCACATACACACCACATTAACCCTTCGGCGTGCAATACTTTTGGGTACCTGTGTACTCACCTCTGCGGATCTCGCGGCGAAGCTCCTGCAGGCGCGCTGGGCTTTTGGATTTAAGATCGCCCCATTTCTTCACAATCTGGGCCTTACTTCTGGTTATCCCAAACTGCTTCCTGAGGCCCTCAGACACCACACGCGCGACTTCATCCTTGTGCTGGTTTCGGTGCAGCACCAGCCCTGTGGTTTCGTACTGCATCCGATCCATAGTGCTAATCAGGAACTTTAGCTCTGGGATGCCCATAGGAGGATCACGTCGCCTGGCAGCCATTTTAAGGATGTCAGGGAAGCAAAGCAAGGTAGCGCAGGCACGCAGGAACGCTGTAACGTCATCACGCCATCATATACCACGAGCGCACATTACGTGCCGCTCCGGCGTTATATCTACATCCTTCGAACGGCATTTACTATGTGCGTTCCTTCCGTACCGCTCAGCCGTCACAATTGTGATGCTGTCCATAAACGGCAACGCTATAGCGATGCGGATCGCGCAGGAGAACTGCATAGTTAAGGACCTCCTCTGGGCGTGGTTAGGCGGTACTTTATAGCGTCTTTTCAACAAAAATGGCTGGAAGACAAAGATCAGCACCTCTGGGGCAGACTGAGCTCAGGTTTTTTGTCCATCACATGGATGCCCTGGGTTATGAGTGCCAGGAGAATCGCCCAGCCCACCCGAACCTACACAAGCAGGAGGTGCTGCGTCGCATTGTGGAAATGCTGGATAGGAGGTTTGGCGTCCGCCGCAGTGCACAGCAGCTGCGGAAGAAATGGGCCGACCTCCGCCACAAAAATCCACACCTTCTGGCAGAGTTGCGTGCGGAGACAAGGCGAGGCAAGTACCAGTATGGGGGAATTGGGCGATGCACGCTTTTAGGAGGGGGTTGGCAACCCTGTGCGCAATATTTTTTTTTTTTTGTTTTGTGCTCTGGAATCCCTGTTCTTTGTTTTAAAAACATTGCGTTTCTTTCATTTATGTGTAGGGAGAAGGCCCCGGCAACACACACCTGCCATTGCCGCCAGATCTCCTTTGTCCACCAACAGCAGCAGCCCACAGCCCGGGACCTCACGTAAGTGTACCGTCACTCATATTAATCGAATTACAGCATAGGTGACATAACAGTGTAGATTACATATTATAAACATTATACTGCGCGTACTGACTAGTGTTGAGCGATACCTTCCGATATCGGAAAGTATCGGTATCGGTTTGGATCGGCCGATATTCAAAAAATATCGGATATCGCCGATACCGATACCCGATCCCAATGCAAGTCAATGGGACCAAAATATCGGAATTAAAATAAACCCTTTCTTTCCTTGTAGGTTCATTCTACCTGAAGGAAAACAACTAAGAATAATGTAGGATGTATGGGGGAGGTGGCGGAGACATTAAAGGCAATGAGGATTAGTCCAATCAAATAGAATAGCATGTTTTTTTTTTTTTTTAAAGAAGTTCGGATTGAAAAAGATATTGAGTATGTAAATTTTTTTTATTTTGTCAGATATTGATGTTTCACTATTCCACGCCCTTCCCCTTCTTTTTTTTCTTTTTTTTTTTTTTCTTTTCCCACACTTTCATCTTCATCATCATCAGCATCCTTGACATCAACTTCTTCACCTTATTCATCTTCTTCTTCATCTTCTACCTATTTTTTTTTTTATTACATTCTTCATATTCATTTTCTTCAACTATTATTATTCTTCCTATTCTACATATTCTTTTTATTCCACTGTTATTATTCTTCCTATTCTACTTCTTCATCATATTCTCATTTGTGACAGGCATTCCCGTAGTTGTTATCTATAAAAGTTGGAAGATTACACCTTCCGTTCTGCCAGTCACAAAAGTTACATTTGTCCGCGTTCAGTTTGGCCTGCAGCATCAGGCTTTATCCAGGGGCACCACGAGGAGGAACGGACTCACCCCCATACACTGCTTAGTCTTCTTCTGCATATAATTTAGATAATATCTTTTGCTCTGATATTAAGTCTTATGCTTAATGTTCTTCTGCTCTTTGTTCTGCAGCCTCTTGTTCTTCTGCTTCTCGGTCTTCCATGTTGTCGTCTCCAGGGTCTTCGTCTCCAGTGTCGTCATCTCCGCCGTCGTCGTCTCAGCCGTCGTCGTCTCCGCCGTCGTCGTCGTCGTCGTCATCGGGGTGGTCTTCCGGGTCGTCGTCATCGGGGTGGTCTTCCGGGTTGTCGACGTTAGGGTCTTCAACTTGGAAATGTAGCAGAAGGTACAAGAAGGCTGAGAAAATGCCAAGAACCAGCTGATGGAACTGGAACTCGGATGGCTACCCGAAGGTTCAAGAGCCTATGGAACTACCGAGGACCAGCTGACGTTACTGGAACCCGGTTACTAAGCAGGAGGTACCCGTGCTAAAAAGCACTACCAAGGACCGCCTGACGTTGGCGGAACTCGGATACCCAGAAGGAGGCACCTAAGCCAAAGGCTCTGCCCGGAACCAGATGACGTTACTGGAACCAGGATGGGGAGCAGAAGGTACAAGAGCAAAAGACACTGCCGAGAACCAGCTGACGGTACTGGAACCCGGATGGGTAGCCGAATGTCCAAGAGCCAATGGAACTACCAAGGACCAGCTGACGTTACTGGAACCCGGTTACTAAGCAGGAGGTACCCGTGCCTGAAAGCACTACCAAGGACCACCTGACATTGGTGGAACTTGGATACCCAGAAGGAGGCACCTAAGCCAAAGGCTCTGCCCGGAACCAGCTGACGGTACTGGAACCAGGATGGGGAGCAGAAGGTACAAGAGCAAAAGACACTGCCGAGAACCAGCTGACGGTGCTGGAACCAGGTGGTGGACCCCAAGGCCCACAGGAGAGGAGAGAACAGCTAGGCCGCGAGGCAGCCGCAGTTACCGAACCCCAACAGTCCTACAGGGGGAGCTGGGCCTACTGGCACTACAGAACCAGCCTTGACTACCAGTTCACGCAGCCCACATAGGAAGCTCCTAAACTGGAGGCACCCTGGAGTTGGCTAACTCGACCGCCCCACGACGGGGCAAGCATAGGCGTCTCAGTGAAGTTGACACAACCCGGAAACAGCTGACGGTGCTGAAACCAGGCTTGGCACGAGGGAGTACCTGTGACAAGAACACTGCCGAGAACCAGCTGGCGGTGCTGGAACCCGGATGCGTTGCCCCAGTGTGCAAGAGCCAATGGCACGACCGAGGACCAGCTGACGGTGCTGGAACCCGGTTACTAAGCTGTAGGTGCCCGCGCTTAAAAGCACTACCAAGGACCGCCTGGCGTTGGCGGAACTCGGATACCCAGGAGGAGGCACCTAAGCCAAAGGCTCGGCCCGGAACCAGCTGACGGTGCTGGAACCAGGTGGTGGACCCCAAGGCCCACAGGAGAGGAGAGAACAGCTAGGCCGCGAGGCAGCCGCAGTTACCGAACCCCAACAGTCCTACAGGGGGAGCTGGGCCTACTGGCACTACAGAACCAGCCTTGACTACCAGTTCACGCAGCCCACATAGGAAGCTCCTAAACTGGAGGCACCCTGGAGTTGGCTAACTCGACCGCCCCACGACGGGGCAAGCATAGGCGTCTCAGTGAAGTTGACACAACCCGGAAACAGCTGACGGTGCTGAAACCAGGCTTGGCACGAGGGAGTACCTGTGACAAGAACACTGCCGAGAACCAGCTGGCGGTGCTGGAACCCGGATGCGTTGCCCCAGTGTGCAAGAGCCAATGGCACGACCGAGGACCAGCTGACGGTGCTGGAACCCGGTTACTAAGCTGTAGGTGCCCGCGCTTAAAAGCACTACCAAGGACCGCCTGGCGTTGGCGGAACTCGGATACCCAGGAGGAGGCACCTAAGCCAAAGGCTCGGCCCGGAACCAGCTGACGGTGCTGGAACCAGGTGGTGGACCCCAAGGCCCACAGGAGAGGAGAGAACAGCTAGGCCGCGAGGCAGCCGCAGTTACCGAACCCCAACAGTCCTACAGGGGGAGCTGGGCCTACTGGCACTACAGAACCAGCCTTGACTACCAGTTCACGCAGCCCACATAGGAAGCTCCTAAACTGGAGGCACCCTGGAGTTGGCTAACTCGACCGCCCCACGACGGGGCAAGCATAGGCGTCTCAGTGAAGTTGACACAACCCGGAAACAGCTGACGGTGCTGAAACCAGGCTTGGCACGAGGGAGTACCTGTGACAAGAACACTGCCGAGAACCAGCTGGCGGTGCTGGAACCCGGATGCGTTGCCCCAGTGTGCAAGAGCCAATGGCACGACCGAGGACCAGCTGACGGTGCTGGAACCCGGTTACTAAGCTGTAGGTGCCCGCGCTTAAAAGCACTACCAAGGACCGCCTGGCGTTGGCGGAACTCGGATACCCAGGAGGAGGCACCTAAGCCAAAGGCTCGGCCCGGAACCAGCTGACGGTGCTGGAACCAGGTGGTGGACCCCAAGGCCCACAGGAGAGGAGAGAACAGCTAGGCCGCGAGGCAGCCGCAGTTACCGAACCCCAACAGTCCTACAGGGGGAGCTGGGCCTACTGGCACTACAGAACCAGCCTTGACTACCAGTTCACGCAGCCCACATAGGAAGCTCCTAAACTGGAGGCACCCTGGAGTTGGCTAACTCGACCGCCCCACGACGGGGCAAGCATAGGCGTCTCAGTGAAGTTGACACAACCCGGAAACAGCTGACGGTGCTGAAACCAGGCTTGGCACGAGTGAGTACCTGTGACAAGAACACTGCCGAGAACCAGCTGGCGGTGCTGGAACCCGGATGCGTTGCCTTGCCTATTAAAGATTGTCTTCCTAGAGCCCCAACTAGCGGTGTTGGAGCAAAGGGTAAGCAGGGGGAGATGAGTGTAGGCCGAAGCCTGCACTGGAGGCAGCTTTGTGTCTGCGTTGCGTTTGCAGGACACTTTGCCGGCTACACACTGGGGGAACAGCTGGCGTTGCTGAACCCCACTAACACAATGGCGTGTGTTTTTATCTGTGCAGCTAGCACTTGCGGGCAAAAACTTGCGATGTTAGAGCCCGTGTTGAAGCAGGAGGAGGAGGAGAGGAGCAGAGTGTAGGCCGAAGCCTAGTTGAACCAATTTCAAAGGAAACCTTTAACCCCCCCTCAGGTGTTACAAAGTACAAGAGACACACCTTGTGCAGTATTAATGCTGCACAAGTGAAAGGTTGCTCTATTAATTTGTCTACTTGCACACGCTGAATGAAAGACATACACAATTTACCCCATTCTACAGTCAAACTGTAGTGGATGCGTGACTTGGTTTTTTGATGAGACGCAGCACAGGTGTCCAAAATAACGCCTTGGTGCTTGGCGCAGCTTCCTGAGCGTTGTTATTTGCTGTACAGGAGTCTGCGCTCTTGTGTTATCCCTTGGCAATGCCCTGTTAGCGCTGCCCATCTTATGACCTCATTTCATGTTGGCCGGTGCGGTTAACGATGGCCATAAATCCCAGACCCACAGTGTCTTTTCATAAAGCCACACTGCGGTGCTGGGATTCGTGGCCTTGAGCAGTAAATATTTTGGCCGCTCACACACGTCCTTACACCTGCTTCAGACTGGGCGGCCTCTGCTGATCCCTTCTCGCATGCCGCGGCCATGAGGCTGCACAGTCTGAAGAAGGCGGAAGGAGATGAGTTAAGACAGGCGAAGATATGCACTGCTCGTGCCCATCAATCACACCCTCGCAGTCAAAATAATTAAGACAACGAGGAGCAT
Source organism: Ranitomeya imitator (assembly GCF_032444005.1). NCBI lineage: Eukaryota > Metazoa > Chordata > Amphibia > Anura > Dendrobatidae > Ranitomeya > Ranitomeya imitator. The sequence continues at coordinate 455,703,895 of NC_091285.1, forward strand.
TTTATTCAGGCAGGGCGGACGAACAGGCGCAAGTAGCCAACCAATGATGTCAGAAGACGGGAAGCGCTACCAAGGGGGGTGCTGCGTATCATTAGAAAGGAAAGTCACACCTCAGGGACAGTGGAATGGTCTCAAAGAGACACATTTTGTACGTGTTGAGTTCCACGTGGGCAAGGAGAAAACGTCAGCCACCTTGTACAAATGCAGCAGTACTGCTGTACAAGGTGGCTGTTATACATAGAAACACCTGGGGGTGGGGGGCAGGCTCCCTTCAATTTCAGTTCATGTGCCTGCGTGGCGTTTGCAGGTCACGTTGCAAGCTGCACAGCAGGGGAACAGCTGGCGGTGCTGAACCCCACTAACACATTGGCTGGTGTTTTTCTCTGTGCAGCTAGCATGTCCGGGCAGAAACTGGCGTTGTTTGAGCCCAGGGTCAGCAGGAGGAGGAGAGGAGCAAAGTGTAGGCCGAAGCCTGCACTGGTGGCAGCTTTTGTTCTGTTGTGCCAGCGTGGCTTGTGCTGGACACGTTGCCGACTACACAGCAGGGGAACAGCTGGCGGTGCTGAACCCCACTAACACATTGGCTGGTGTTTTTCTCTGTGCAGCTAGCATTTCCGGGCAAAAACTAGCGGTGTTTGAGCCCAGGGTCAGCAGGAGGAGTAGAGGAGCAGAGTGTTGGCCAAAGCCTAGTTGAACCAATTTCAAAGGTTACCTTTAACCCCCCCCTCAGGTGTTGCAAGGTACAAGAGCCACACCTTGAACAGCATTATTGATGCACAAGTCAAAGGTTGCTCTATTTAATTTTGCTCCTTGCACACGCTGAATTAAACACGTACACTATTTAGCCCATTATACTGTCAAACAGTAGTGGAGGCGTGACTACTATTCTTTTTAAGGAGACGCAGCACAGGTGTACAAATTTACACCTAGGTGCTGTGCGCAGATTCCTTACCGTTGTTATTTGCAGTACAGGAAACTGCGCTCTTGTGTTATCCCTTGGCAATACCCTGTTAGTGCAGGCCGTCTCATGACCTCATTTCATGTTGGCCGGTGCGGTTAACGATGGCCATAAATCCCAGACCCACAGTGGCTTTTCCTAAAGTCACACTGCGGTGCTGGGATTCGTGGCCTTGTGCAGTAAATATGTTCGCCGCTCACACATGTCCTTACACCTGCTTCAGACTGGGCGGCCTCAGCTGATCCCTTATCGCATGCCGCGGCCATGAGGCCGCACAGTCAGAAGAAGGCGGAAGGAGGGGAGTGAAAACAGGGGAACATATGCACTGCTCGTGCCCATCAATCACACCCTCGCAGTCAAAATATATGAGACAACGGGGGGCGTTGTGTCGGGCAGGGGGGACGCACAGGCACAGCCAGCCAACCAATGATGTCAGGAGACGGGCAGCGCTAACAATGGGGGTGCTGCGTGTCATTAAAAAGGAAAGTCACACCTCAGGGACATTGTAATGGTCTGTAATGAGACACATTTTGTACTTGTTGAGTTCCACGTGTGCAAGGAGAAAAAGTCAGCCACCTTGTACAAATGCAGCAGTACTGCTGTACAAGGTGGCTGTTATACATAGAAACACCTGGGGGGGTGGGGGGCAGGCTCCCTTCAATTTCAGTTCATGTGCCTGCGTGGCGTTTGCAGGTCACGTTGCAAGCTACACAGCAGGGGAACAGCTGGCGTTGCTGAACCCCACTGACACATTGACTGGTGTTTTTCTCTGTGCAGATTGCATGTCCGGGCAAAAACTAGCGGTGTTAGAGCCCAGGGTCAGCAGGAGGAGGAGGAGAGGAGCAAAGTGTAGGCCGAAGCCTGCACTGGTGGCAGCTTTTGGTCGGTTGTGCCAGCGTGGCTTGTGCTGGACACGATGCCGGCTACACAGCGGGGGAACAGCTGGCGGTGCTGAACCCCACTAACACATTGGCTGGTGTTTTTCTCTGTGCAGCTAGCATGTCCGGGCAGAAACTGGCGTTGTTTGAGCCCAGGGTCAGCAGGAGGAGGAGAGGAGCAAAGTGTAGGCCGAAGCCTGCACTGGTGGCAGCTTTTGTTCTGTTGTGCCAGCGTGGCTTGTGCTGGACACGTTGCCGACTACACAGCAGGGGAACAGCTGGCGGTGCTGAACCCCACTAACACATTGGCTGGTGTTTTTCTCTGTGCAGCTAGCATTTCCGGGCAAAAACTAGCGGTGTTTGAGCCCAGGGTCAGCAGGAGGAGTAGAGGAGCAGAGTGTTGGCCAAAGCCTAGTTGAACCAATTTCAAAGGTTACCTTTAACCCCCCCCTCAGGTGTTGCAAGGTACAAGAGCCACACCTTGAACAGCATTATTGATGCACAAGTCAAAGGTTGCTCTATTTAATTTTGCTCCTTGCACACGCTGAATTAAACACGTACACTATTTAGCCCATTATACTGTCAAACAGTAGTGGAGGCGTGACTACTATTCTTTTTAAGGAGACGCAGCACAGGTGTACAAATTTACACCTAGGTGCTGTGCGCAGATTCCTTACCGTTGTTATTTGCAGTACAGGAAACTGCGCTCTTGTGTTATCCCTTGGCAATACCCTGTTAGTGCAGGCCGTCTCATGACCTCATTTCATGTTGGCCGGTGCGGTTAACGATGGCCATAAATCCCAGACCCACAGTGGCTTTTCCTAAAGTCACACTGCGGTGCTGGGATTCGTGGCCTTGTGCAGTAAATATGTTCGCCGCTCACACATGTCCTTACACCTGCTTCAGACTGGGCGGCCTCAGCTGATCCCTTATCGCATGCCGCGGCCATGAGGCCGCACAGTCAGAAGAAGGCGGAAGGAGGGGAGTGAAAACAGGGGAACATATGCACTGCTCGTGCCCATCAATCACACCCTCGCAGTCAAAATATATGAGACAACGGGGGGCGTTGTGTCGGGCAGGGGGGACGCACAGGCACAGCCAGCCAACCAATGATGTCAGGAGACGGGCAGCGCTAACAATGGGGGTGCTGCGTGTCATTAAAAAGGAAAGTCACACCTCAGGGACATTGTAATGGTCTGTAATGAGACACATTTTGTACTTGTTGAGTTCCACGTGTGCAAGGAGAAAAAGTCAGCCACCTTGTACAAATGCAGCAGTACTGCTGTACAAGGTGGCTGTTATACATAGAAACACCTGGGGGGGTGGGGGGCAGGCTCCCTTCAATTTCAGTTCATGTGCCTGCGTGGCGTTTGCAGGTCACGTTGCAAGCTACACAGCAGGGGAACAGCTGGCGTTGCTGAACCCCACTGACACATTGACTGGTGTTTTTCTCTGTGCAGATTGCATGTCCGGGCAAAAACTAGCGGTGTTAGAGCCCAGGGTCAGCAGGAGGAGGAGGAGAGGAGCAAAGTGTAGGCCGAAGCCTGCACTGGTGGCAGCTTTTGGTCGGTTGTGCCAGCGTGGCTTGTGCTGGACACGATGCCGGCTACACAGCGGGGGAACAGCTGGCGGTGCTGAACCCCACTAACACATTGGCTGGTGTTTTTCTCTGTGCAGCTAGCATGTCCGGGCAGAAACTGGCGTTGTTTGAGCCCAGGGTCAGCAGGAGGAGGAGAGGAGCAAAGTGTAGGCCGAAGCCTGCACTGGTGGCAGCTTTTGTTCTGTTGTGCCAGCGTGGCTTGTGCTGGACACGTTGCCGACTACACAGCAGGGGAACAGCTGGCGGTGCTGAACCCCACTAACACATTGGCTGGTGTTTTTCTCTGTGCAGCTAGCATTTCCGGGCAAAAACTAGCGGTGTTTGAGCCCAGGGTCAGCAGGAGGAGTAGAGGAGCAGAGTGTTGGCCAAAGCCTAGTTGAACCAATTTCAAAGGTTACCTTTAACCCCCCCCTCAGGTGTTGCAAGGTACAAGAGCCACACCTTGAACAGCATTATTGATGCACAAGTCAAAGGTTGCTCTATTTAATTTTGCTCCTTGCACACGCTGAATTAAACACGTACACTATTTAGCCCATTATACTGTCAAACAGTAGTGGAGGCGTGACTACTATTCTTTTTAAGGAGACGCAGCACAGGTGTACAAATTTACACCTAGGTGCTGTGCGCAGATTCCTTACCGTTGTTATTTGCAGTACAGGAAACTGCGCTCTTGTGTTATCCCTTGGCAATACCCTGTTAGTGCAGGCCGTCTCATGACCTCATTTCATGTTGGCCGGTGCGGTTAACGATGGCCATAAATCCCAGACCCACAGTGGCTTTTCCTAAAGTCACACTGCGGTGCTGGGATTCGTGGCCTTGTGCAGTAAATATGTTCGCCGCTCACACATGTCCTTACACCTGCTTCAGACTGGGCGGCCTCAGCTGATCCCTTATCGCATGCCGCGGCCATGAGGCCGCACAGTCAGAAGAAGGCGGAAGGAGGGGAGTGAAAACAGGGGAACATATGCACTGCTCGTGCCCATCAATCACACCCTCGCAGTCAAAATATATGAGACAACGGGGGGCGTTGTGTCGGGCAGGGGGGACGCACAGGCACAGCCAGCCAACCAATGATGTCAGGAGACGGGCAGCGCTAACAATGGGGGTGCTGCGTGTCATTAAAAAGGAAAGTCACACCTCAGGGACATTGTAATGGTCTGTAATGAGACACATTTTGTACTTGTTGAGTTCCACGTGTGCAAGGAGAAAAAGTCAGCCACCTTGTACAAATGCAGCAGTACTGCTGTACAAGGTGGCTGTTATACATAGAAACACCTGGGGGGGTGGGGGGCAGGCTCCCTTCAATTTCAGTTCATGTGCCTGCGTGGCGTTTGCAGGTCACGTTGCAAGCTACACAGCAGGGGAACAGCTGGCGTTGCTGAACCCCACTGACACATTGACTGGTGTTTTTCTCTGTGCAGATTGCATGTCCGGGCAAAAACTAGCGGTGTTAGAGCCCAGGGTCAGCAGGAGGAGGAGGAGAGGAGCAAAGTGTAGGCCGAAGCCTGCACTGGTGGCAGCTTTTGGTCGGTTGTGCCAGCGTGGCTTGTGCTGGACACGATGCCGGCTACACAGCGGGGGAACAGCTGGCGGTGCTGAACCCCACTAACACATTGGCTGGTGTTTTTCTCTGTGCAGCTAGCATTTCCGGGCAAAAACTAGCGGTGTTTGAGCCCAGGGTCAGCAGGAGGAGTAGAGGAGCAGAGTGTAGGCCGAAGCCTAGTTGAACCAATTTCAAAGGTTACCTTTAACCCCCCCCTCAGGTGTTGCAAGGTACAAGAGCCACACCTTGTGCAGCATTAATGCTGCACAAGTAAAAGGTTGCTCTATTTGTTTTGCTCCTTGCACACGCTGACTAAAACACGTACACTATTTAGCCCATTATACTGTCAAACAGTTGTGGAGGCGTGACTTGTCTTTTTAACGAGACGCAGCACAGGTGTCAAAATTTGCACCTAGGTACTGGGCGCAGATTCCTGAGCGTTGTTATTTGCTGTACAGGAGTCTGCGCTATTGTGATCCCTTGGCCATGCGCTGTGAGCGCTTCCTGTCTTCTGACCTCATTTCATGTCGGCCGTTGCGGTTAGCGATGGACATGAATCCCAGACCCACAGTGTGTTTTTAAAAAATCACACTGCGGTGCTGGGATTCGTGCCCTGGTGCACTAAATATGTTTGCCGCTCACACATGTCCTTACACCTGCTTCAGACTGGGCGGCCTCATCTGATCCCTTATCGCCAGCCGCGGCCATGAGGACACCCAGTCTGAAGAAGGCGGAAGGAGATGAGTGAACACAGGCAAACATATGCACTGCACATGCCCATCAATCACACCCTCGCTGTCCAAAAAAATAAGACACCGAGGGCCGTTGTTTCGAGCAGGGGAGATGCACAGGCGCAGCCAGCTAACCAATGATGTCAAAAGACGGGCAGCGCTAACAAGGGTGGTGCTGCGTGTCATTACAAAGGAAAGTCACACCTCAGGGACATTGTAATGGTCTCTAATGAGACACATTTTGTACGTGTTGAGTTCCACGTGGGCAAGGAGAAAAAGTCAGCCACCTCGTACAAATGCAGCAGTACTGCTGTACAAGGTGGCTGATATACATAGAAACACCTGTGGGTGGGGGGCAGGCTCCCTTCAATTTCAGTTCATGTGCCTGCGTGGCGTTTGCAGGTCACGTTGCAAGCTACACAGCAGGGGAACAGCTGGCGTTGCTGAACCCCACTGACACATTGACTGGTGTTTTTCTCTGTGCAGATTGCATGTCCGGGCAAAAACTAGCGGTGTTAGAGCCCAGGGTCAGCAGGAGGAGGAGGAGAGGAGCAAAGTGTAGGCCGAAGCCTGCACTGGTGGCAGCTTTTGGTCGGTTGTGCCAGCGTGGCTTGTGCTGGACACGATGCCGGCTACACAGCGGGGGAACAGCAGGCGGTGCTGAACCCCACTAACACATTGGCTGGTGTTTTTCTCTGTGCAGCTAGCATGTCCGGGCAGAAACTGGCGTTGTTTGAGCCCAGGGTCAGCAGGAGGAGGAGAGGAGCAAAGTGTAGGCCGAAGCCTGCACTGGTGGCAGCTTTTGTTCTGTTGTGCCAGCGTGGCTTGTGCTGGACACGTTGCCGACTACACAGCAGGGGAACAGCTGGCGGTGCTGAACCCCACTAACACATTGGCTGGTGTTTTTCTCTGTGCAGCTAGCATTTCCGGGCAAAAACTAGCGGTGTTTGAGCCCAGGGTCAGCAGGAGGAGTAGAGGAGCAGAGTGTAGGCCGAAGCCTAGTTGAACCAATTTCAAAGGTTACCTTTAACCCCCCCCTCAGGTGTTGCAAGGTACAAGAGCCACACCTTGTGCAGCATTAATGCTGCACAAGTAAAAGGTTGCTCTATTTGTTTTGCTCCTTGCACACGCTGACTAAAACACGTACACTATTTAGCCCATTATACTGTCAAACAGTTGTGGAGGCGTGACTTGTCTTTTTACCGAGACGCAGCACAGGTGTCAAAATTTGCACCTAGGTACTGGGCGCAGATTCCTGAGCGTTGTTATTTGCTGTACAGGAGTCTGCGCTATTGTGATCCCTTGGCCATGCGCTGTGAGCGCTTCCTGTCTTCTGACCTCATTTCATGTCGGCCGTTGCGGTTAGCGATGGACATGAATCCCAGACCCACAGTGTGTTTTCAAAAAATCACACTGCGTGGCTGGGATTCGTGGCCTTGTGCAGTAAATAGGTTTGCCGCTTACACATGTCCTTACACCTGCTCCAGACTGGGCGGCCTCAGCTGATCCCTTATCGCCTACCACGGCCAGGAGGCCGCACAGTCTGAAGAAGGCGGAAGGAGATGAGTTAAGACAGGCGAACATATGCACTGCTCGTGCCCATAAACCACACCCTCGCTGACAAAATAAATATGACAACGAGGGGCGTTGTTTCTAGCAGGGCGGATGCACAGGCGCAGCCAGCTAACCATGATGACAAAAGACGGGAAACGCTACCAAGGGGGGTGCTGCGTATCATTACAAAGGAAAGTCACACCTCAGGGACAGTGGAATGGTCTCAATGAGACACATTTTGTACGTGTTGAGTTCCACGTGGGCAAGGAGAAAAAGTCAGCCACCTTGTACAAATGCAGCAGTACTGCTGTACTAGGTGGCTGTTATACATAGAAACACCTGGGGGGGTGGGGCCAGGTTCCCTTTTAATTTCAGTTCCTGTGCCTGCATGGCGTTTGCAGGTCACGTTGCCGGCTACACAGCAGGGGAACAGCTGGCGTTGCTGAACCCCACTAACACATTGGCTGGTGTTTTTCTCTGTGCAGCTAGCACTTCCGGGCAAAAACTAGCGGTGTTTGAGCCCAGGGTCAGCAGGAGGAGGAGAGGAGCAGAGTGTAGGCCGAAGCCTGCACTGGTGGCAGCTTTTGTTCTGTTGTGCCAGCGTGGCTTGTGCTGGACACGTTGCCGACTACACAGCAGGGGAACAGCTGGCGGTGCTGAACCCCACTGACACATCACCTAGTGTTTTTTTCTGTGTAGACAACACTTCCAGGTGGCAACTGACAGTGTTGAAACCCAGGGAATCAAAGAGGAGCAGAGTGTAGGCCGAAGCCTGCAGTGGAGCAAGTTGAAAGGGAACCTTTAACCCCCCCCCCCAGGCATTTGTTGCTGAAAGAGCCATCTTGTACAGCAGTAATACTGCACATGGAAAATGGTGGCTCCGAAAATTATGCTCCTTGCAAACGCTGAAGTACACACTCATATAATGTGTCCCCTCACACCGTCAAACCATCCCGGAAGTGGGACTTTCCTTTGTAATGTGACACAGCACAGCCGTCATTCCAACCCCCTTGGTGCCGGGCACCACCTCCTCAACGTTGTTTGGTTCTGTCACGGAGCCCGCACTGTAATGTTATCCCTTGGCCATGCACAGTTAGCGGTGCCCGTCTTCTGACATCATGTAGATGTCAGGCTGGCAGTGCCTGTGCGTCCAAGCTGCCCGAGATCCAACCTTGCAGTGTCATCTAATGTAGTCCCACTGCGGGCCAGGGATCCATGGGCATGCGCAGTGCATATCATCGCCTCTCACTCACCTCCTTCCTGCTTCTTCAGACTGTGCGGCGTCACGGCCGTGGCATGCTATTAGGGATCAGCTGACGCCGCCTAGTCTGAAGAAGCGTGAAGAAGGGGAGTGAGAGGCTAGTATATGCACTGCGCATGGCCATGGATACCAGGCCCACTGTGGGATCACATTAGACGACACTGCGAGGTGTGATTTCGGGCAGCGTGGACGCACAGGCGCAGCCAGGACGACAACAAATGATGTCAGAGGACGGGCAGCGCAAACTGTGCATGGCCAAGGGATAACATAACAGCGCAGGGTCCATGACGGAATCAAACAACGCTAAGGAGGCAGCGCACGGTGCCAAGGGGGTAGCAATGACGGCTGTGCTGCGTCACATTACAAAGGAAAGTCCCACCTCCGGGACGGTTGGACGGTGTGAGGGGACACATTACATGAGTGTGTAGTTCAGCGTTTGCAAGGAGCATAATTTCAAGAGCGACCTTTCCCTTGTGCAGTATTAGTGCTGCACATGGTGGCTCTTTCAGTAACAAACGCCTAGGGGGGGGGGGGGACAGGTCCCCTTACATTTTAGTTGTGCCAGCGTGGCGGTCGCATGACACGTTGCCGGATACACAGCTGGGGATCAGCTGACGTTACTGAACCCCAATAACAGAGGAGCGACTGTTGACTGTGCACACAGCACTTCCAGGCACCAACTGGCGGTGTTAGAGCCCAGGGACAGCAGGAGGAGCAGATTGGAGGTATTGCCGCACACACAGCTGGGGATCAGCTGACGTTACTGAACCCCAATAACAGAGGAGCGACTGTTGACTGTGCACACAGCACTTCCAGGCACCAACTGGCGGTGTTAGAGCCCAGGGACAGCAGGAGGAGCAGATTGGAGGTATTGCCGCACACACAGCTGGGGATCAGCTGACGTTACTGAACCCCAATAACAGAGGAGCGACTGTTGACTGTGCACACAGCACTTCCAGGCACCAACTGGCGGTGTTAGAGCCCAGGGACAGCAGGAGGAGCAGATTGGAGGTATTGCCGCACACACAGCTGGGGATCAGCTGACGTTACTGAACCCCAATAACAGAGGAGCGACTGTTGACTGTGCACACAGCACTTCCAGGCACCAACTGGCGGTGTTAGAGCCCAGGGACAGCAGGAGGAGCAGATTGGAGGTATTGCCGCACACACAGCTGGGGATCAGCTGACGTTACTGAACCCCAATAACAGAGGAGCGACTGTTGACTGTGCACACAGCACTTCCAGGCACCAACTGGCGGTGTTAGAGCCCAGGGACAGCAGGAGGAGCAGAGGAACAGAGTGTAGGCCGAAGCCTGATTGGAGCAAGTTGAAAGGAAACCTTTAACCCCCCCCCCCCAAGACGTTTGTAGCTGAAAGAGCCATGTTGTGCAGCACTAAGGATGCAAAAGGAAAAGGTTGCTCTTTTAATTATGCTCCTTGCAAACACCGAAGTAAACACTAAAAATGTGTCCCTTTATACCGTTAAACCGTTCCGGAGGTGCGAATTTCCTTCGTAATGGGACACAGCACAGCTGTCATTCCTATCCCCTTGATGCCGTGCGCTGCCTCCTCAGCGTTGTTTTAAGCTGCCATGGAGCCTGCGCTGTTCTGTTAGCCCTTGGCCATGCCCAATTAGCGCTGCCTGTCTTCTGACATAATTTGGTGTCAGGCTGTCAGTGCCTGTGCGTCCACGCTGCTCCAGATCCCACCTCGCAGTCTCATCTAACGTAATCCCACTGCGGGCCTTGGAACCATGGGCATGCACAGTGCATAACCTCGACTCTCACTCCCCTCCTTCCCTCTTCTTCAGACTGTGCGGTGTCACGGCCGTGGCATGCTAGGGATCAGCTGACGGCGCACAGTCTAAAGAAGGCGGAGGGAAATGAGCGAGAGCCCGAGGGGAAGATATGCACTGCGCATGCCCATGGATCCCAGGCCCGCAGTGTGACTCAATCAGAAGACACTGCGAGGCGGGATCTCGGGCACCGCGGCCGCACAGGCGCAGCCAGCCTGACACCAAATTATGTCAGAAGACAGGCAGCGCAAATAGGGCATGCCCAAGGGATAACAGAACAGCGCAGGCTCCGTGACAGCTTAAAACAACGCTGAGGAGGCAGCGCATGGCACCAAGGGGGTAGGAATGACGGCTGTGCTGCGTCACATTACGAAGGAAAGTCCCAGCTCCGGGACGGTATAACGGTATCAGTGAACACATTTTATAAGTGTTAAGTTCTGCGTGTGCAAAGAGCTAAAAAAAAAGAGCTACCTTTTCCTTGTGCAGCATTACTGCTGCACAAGATGGCTCTTTCAGTAACAAACGACGGGGGGGGGGGGGGGGACAGGTTCCCTTACATTTAGGTTGTTGTGCCAGCGTGGCGGTCGCAGGACACATTGCCGGCTACACAGCTGGGGATCAGCTGACGTTACTGAAACCCAATAGCACTGGGTCGTATGTTTTTACTGTGCAGCCTGCACTTCTGAGCCGCAACTGGCGGTGTTGGAGCCCAGGAATAGCAGTTCAGGTGGTAGAAAGATGAACACAGCAGGAGACCTGGATGACACCCAATTACTTAATCAGGCAGAGGAGTGGCAAATTCCTGCGAGATCCAGGCCTGGTTCATTTTCAGGAAAGTAAGCCGGTCAACGTTATCGGAGGATAGTCGCATGCGACGGTCTGTTAGTACACCACCTGCGGCACTAAAGACACGTTCCGATAAGACACTAGCCGCAGGGCAAGCCAGCACCTCCAATGCATACTGGCTTAGCTCTGGCCATGTATCCAGCTTAGAGACCCAAAACTTGAACGGGGAAGAGCCGTCTGGGAGTACAGTAAGAGGGCAAGCCATGTAGTCTGTCACCATCTGACGGAACCGTTGCCTCCTGCTGACTGGAGCCGCCGGTGATGGTGTAGACATTTGGGGCGGGCACACAAAAGTGTGCCAGAGTTGTGCCATACTGGGCTTGCCTTGGGCAGAGGCACTGCTTCTGCTCCCTCTTTGGGCAGAGCCTCCCCCACTGCCTCGACGCACTGAGCTGCTTTGTAAAGCACTAGCAGCACTCCTCTCAGTTGGACAGGAGAAGATGATGGAATTCACCAGTGTGTCGTGGTACTCCCGCAATTTACGCTCCCGGGTCAACGCAGGGATGAGGTTTTGGACGTTGTCCCGGTAGCGAGGATCGAGGAGGGTGAACACCCAATAATCAGGCATGTTGAGAATGTGGTCGATGCGGCGGTCGTTTCTCAGGCACTGCAGCATGAAATCCACCATGTGCTGCAGAGTGCCAACCGGCCCAGAAACGCTGTCCCCTGCTTGAGACATGATCTCTGCCCGCTCGTCATCACCCCACCCTCGCTGTACACACTGACCACTGGACAATTGTGTCGCTCCCTCCTCTGGACGGAGCTCTTCCTCCTCCATTGACTCCTCCTCATCCTCCTCACAAATTGGCCCCTGCGTACCCCTTTGTGAGGAACCACGTGGCGCTGACTCTCCAGAAGCTGATGGAAAAGGTGACTCCTCATCCTCCACCTCTTCCACCACATCATCCCTTAACCCTTGCAAAGTTTGCTGAAGCAGGCAGATAAGGGGGACAGTCATGCTGACTAGTGCATCATCTGCACTTGCCATCCGCGTGGAATAATCAAAAGGACGCAAAACCTGGCAGACGTCCTTCATAGTGGCCCACTCTGTGGTTGTGAAGTCTGATCGGCGCTGACTGCGACTTCTTTGCGCCTGATGCAGCTGGTACTCCATAACTGCTTGCTGCTGCTCACACAACCGCTCCAACATATGTAACGTGGAATTCCACCGGGTAGGTAGGTCACATATGATGCGGTGTTCCGGAAGGCGGAATCGGCGCTGCAGAGCAGCAATGCGGGATCTGGCCAAGCTGGAACGCCGCAAGTGAGCACACTCTAGGCGGACCTTGTGCAGCAGGGCATCAAGATCCGGATAGTCCCTCAGAAAACTCTGCACAACCAAATTGAGCACATGTGCCAGACATGGGATGTGAGTGAGGTTGCCAAGGGCCAAAGCTGCCACCAGATTTCGGCCATTGTCACACACTACCATGCCTGGCTGGAGATTCGCTGGCAGTAACCACACATCGCTCTCCTGCTTTATGGCATTCCAGAGCTCCTGCGCTGTGTGGCTTCGATGCCCCAATGAAACTAGTTTCAAGACGGCCTGCTGACGTTTGGCCACGGCTGTGCTCATGTCGGTCATAGGTAAACGTTCACGGGTCCATGTGGGGGTGGACTGTGACGGATCCTGCAGAGAGGAATCAGAGGAACTGGTGTAAGAGGAGGAGTCGATGCGTACAGACTGGATTCCTGCAATCCTTGGAGTGGGCAGGACACGTCCTGCGCCACTCGCACGATCTGTACCTGGCTCAACAACATTAACCCAATGGGCAGTGAGGGAAACATATCGCCCCTGTCCATGCTGACTGGTCCACGCATCGGTGGTGAGGTGGACCTTGCTACTGACGGCGTTCAGTAGCGCATGTTTTATGTTTGCCTCAACATGCCTGTGCAGGGCAGGGACAGCCTGCCTGCTGAAGTAAAAGCGGCTGGGCACCTTGTACTGTGGGACTGCCAATGCCATCAAGTCACGGAAGCTGTCAGTCTCCACCAGCCTGAACGAGAGCATTTCCAGGGACAACAGTTTGGCAATGCCTGCATTCAGAGCCTGTGCTCGGGGGTGGTTGGCCGAGAATGCCCGCCTTTTCTCCCATGCCTGTACTACCGATGGCTGTAGAGTAGACTGGGAGTGTGAGGATGACTGGGAAGGTGGTGCTGTGGGTGGAATTACACAAGGTCTCTGGGAGGAAGCCAAACCAGCTGTGCGTGAGCTGGAGGAAGAGGCAACACGAGCTGAAGAGGTGGTAGCTGCCGCTGTTGGTTGGCCTACATCTTCAGTGTGTTTCTGTAACTCCACCGCGTGCCTGGTCCGCACATGTTTCCACATATTTGTGGTATTGAGGTTGCTGACATTTTTCCCTCTTTTTACTTTATGATGACACAGCTTGCATTTGACAAAACAAATGTCATCTGCAACTGTGTCAAAAAAGGACCAGGCACTGCAAGTCTTGGGAGCGCCCTTTTTGGCTTTGGAAAGAGACAGGCTCCTAACGGGTGCCAAAGTGGAGGCTACAGGCTCCGCAGTCTTCCCCCTCCCTCTCCCTCTTTGGCCCGTAAGAGGAAGCTCTTCCTCTGAGCTGCTCCCACCACCTTCCTGTTCCTCACGCCACGATGGGTCAAGGACCTCATCATCTCCACTACCCTCTGCCACCAACTGCTCCTCCTGGGTAGTCTCAGCAGCACAGTACGCACGAGAAAGCGGCACCTGAGTTTCATCATCAGATGCGTACTGCGCTGTGGTCACCGGAGGCACTGGCCCACCTGCCTCTTCAGAGTCAGAGAGAAAAAGGTGTTGGGCATCACTGCACACTGCCTCTTCTTCCATTTCTCCAATGCTGCTTGGCTGGCCCCCTGTTTCCAAGCCAAGAGATTCAGAGAACAGAAGTAGAGACGGCTCCTGTCCTGGGCTCTCTGACTGCCTGGCCAATTTGGCAGGTGGTGAAGAGACAGATGGCTGCTCTCCAGTGCTCTGTGCCTGAGAGGATGTGGCACTAACTGAAGTCGATGCCGAGGCATTAGCTGCCATCCACCCGACAACGGCTTCAATTTGGTCTTCACGCAGCAGCGGTGCACGGCGCTCTCCGACAAAGCTGCGCATGAAGGACTGTTCCCTGCTGAAACTGAGTGACGACGAGTCACCGGCGCCCGCAGCAGGCACAGAATCACCACGTCCTCTCCCTGCTCCTCTCCCTGCTCCGCGCCCACGCCCACGTGCCTTACTCCCTGCCCTCTTCATCTTGGTTGACAGATAAAGATAAGCAGAAAAGTACTAAGGCCTTAGTGTGCTTATTCCTGTAATGCTCCTCCTAACAGGTGTAAGAAACACTAATGTTGTAAATTGTGGACTAAACTTTATTATTTTTCAAATGTGGCCTACACAAGTGTAAGTTGTGTTTGGTGAACTTAACCTTTTTTTTGGTGCAGATCGGGCTACAGAGCTAGTTTAAATCACACGGAGACCGTGCAGACAGCCGTAAACGGCGCTGCAAGGCCAAGAAACCCTCCTCTAGGTTATCCTATATAGTGTTTTTCCACTATTTAGCTGGATACAAGTGGAAAGACACTAATAGGAATTTTTTTTTTCAAATTTTAAACTGGCTGCACTATTTGAAAAAAAGGAAATTGTTTTTCAAGGTATGAGGCAGTAACGCACCCTGAGCTGAATCCAACCGGCTATGGCTGCACACAGACTACAGGGCGAGCTGCGCTCACACAGAGACCGTGCAGACAGCCGTAAACGGCGCTGCAAGGCCCCCAAAAAAACCTCTAGGTTATCCTATGTAGTGTTTTTCCACAATTGAGCTGGAGACTGGTGGAAAGACACTAATAGGAATTTTTTTTTTTTTCAAATTTTAAACAGGCTGCACTATTTGAAAAAAAGGAAAATTTTTCTCAAGGTATGAGCCAGTAACGAACCCTGAGCTGAATCCAACCGGCTATGGCTGCACACAGACTACAGGGCGAGCTGGGCTCACACGGAGACCGTGCAGACAGCCGTAAACGGCGCTGCAAGGCCAAAAAACCCTCCTCTAGGTTATCCTATATAGTGTTTTTCCACTATTTAGCTGGATACGAGTGGAAAGACACTAATAGGAATTTTTTTTTTCAAATTTTAAACAGGCTGCACTATTTGAAAAAAAGGAAAATTTTTCTCAAGGTATGAGCCAGTAACGAACCCTGAGCTGAATCCAACCGGCTATGGCTGCACACAGACTACAGGGCGAGCTGGGCTCACACGGAGACCGTGCAGACAGCCGTAAACGGCGCTGCAAGGCCCAAAAACCCCCCTCTAGGTTATCCTATGTAGTGTTTTTCCACAATAGAGCTGGAGACTGGTGGAAAAACACTAATAGGAAATTTGAGAAAAAATGTGCAGCAGGCTGCACTAAGAGCAAAAAAGAACAACTGTGTGAGGCAGTGTGAACCCCCCCTGAGCTGAATACAACCGGGTATATGGCTGCACACAGACTACAGAGTGAGCTGCACACACACACACACACACAGAGACCTTGCAGAACGCTGTTAAAACAGCGCTGCAAGGCAAGAGCAAGGTGAACAGTGAAGAACACACAGCGTTTTGCTAAATTAGCCTTTGGAAAGGAAAATAAAGCAATTAGCTAGCTCGACTGGCCCTCAGTTAGAACACAGCGTCCTGTCCCTAACTGAAATCACAGCAGAGTGAGCGCAAAATGGCGGCAGCGCTTTTTTATAGTGCAGAGTGACATCATTTCAGCAGCCAATCCCAGCCTTGCCAGTACTTACATGCCCACCATGCTAAACAGGATGTGCCCACACTTTCATTCATTCCTCATTGGCTGCTGCGTTCAATTTGAATTCTGGGAACTTCCGATTCCGGTATCCGATACGCGGGAAGTATCGGAATTCAGTATCGGAATTCCGATACCGCAAATATCGGCCGATACCCGATACTTGCGGTATCGGAATGCTCAACACTAGTACTGACCAGAGGGGGAATAATGGCTGGTAATCAGTAGACGTATGCAGCCGTGATGCGCTTCTAGTACTATGGCATACACACCGTGCCGCGCACAATGCGGAGCACACACAGCGCCACACACACTACGAGGTACACACCGTGCCTCACACAGTACGACGTACACATCGTACGGAGCACACAATATGGACCACAAACTGTACTACACATATAAAAGACAAGCTTCTCTGTAACAACTTGTCCAAATGCTCAGAACACAGCGTTCATTCCCTTAAAATTTTTGGACAAATTAAAGCAGGAACCGTATTGGTTGCAATGATTCCCTTTGCTCTGCACTTGGTTTTGAACATACAGTATAGGAATGTCTAACCATTGGGTTTTTTTCATTTATGTGTAGAGAGAAGGCGTTGGCAACAGGCACCTGCCATTGAGACTAGCTCTCCTTCGTCCTCCACCAGCGGCAGCCCACAGCCCGGGACCGCACGTAAGTGTACCATCATTCATTGCTATTTTATTACTGGATAGGTGACATAAGACAGTAGCGGAAATATTGTATACATTATAGGCGCATTAAGCAGCAGGCGCCCTACCACGCCTCCCACATCTTTGGAGACCAGGCCTCGCACCCCAACACCACCCTCAACACCTCCCTTTCGCCACTCATCTTCCTCCCCCGGGTCGGCGGCCTTCTCCCCAGAAGCTACCATACGTAAGTGACCAAAACAGCGAGCGCTTCCCAACGGCGTGTTCCATAGTTAGCCAGATCTGTTATTATTTCCTTTTAGCTGCGGCAGCAGTGGCCAGATCTCACGGATGGGAAATAAGCCGCTCTGGTTCTGGCCAAGAAGAACCGGCGTCCCTTCTCCGTAAGTATTAAGATAATACGAGTGGTTATCTGCGGGATGTCACAATTGACAACTAAAACTGTAAAAAATTTAAAAAAAAAAACGCCCTGTGGGACCGGACCAAATTGAAAATGAAAACACACTCAATTTGGTCCTGCCCCAGAGGTCGAGATGTATTTTCAGCGTAATTACCTTCTGTTCTCCAATCTTTTCTATCCACAGAACCGCCCAGCGTGAGAGAGCTCCTGGCAAGACAACTGCGCCTGGAGCGGACAGCAGCGCTCCTGCAGCAGACAGCAGCGCTCCTCCAGGCTCAAGTAGAGCAGCAGGGCGTGACGCTGCGACACCTGTTGGGCCGTGAAAGGAGATAATTTTTTGGTGGGTTGTTTTTTGTTATGTAACATTTTGTTGTTTAATTGTTAAATACAAAGAAATTGTTCAAAAAAAAAATATTCGCATTCTTTAATGTTTATGGAGGTATAAGGGTTTACAACACCATTTTTTTGGCCTCTCATCTCATTTAAAGTCATTTAGAGAGGTTTATATGATTGAAAATACGATTCTGTGTGGGCACACCATTGTACACCAACCAAGAATTACGGGAGTAAAAAATACAATTAAATTTTATTACACAAAACCCACTTTATCTAAAATGAACAACCAAGAATAACGGGAGTAAAAAATACAATTTAATTTTATTACACAAAAGACAGTGACCTAGTTGCAAAATTACATTGTGGACACAAAAGCATTAGTTACATATTGTTGAGTAAATGGCAAACCAAAAAGAAAAATTTTGGTTATACGGCGTGATCCTGCCAGGGTACAGCTCCAGAACCATTAAAGTACTGACAGTATTTATCTCGACAGTCCCTTGCATCGTCTGCCAGATCCCAGTGCTTGAAGAGCAGTTAAATTTTCAGGTTGTGTACGCCATTCCCCGGGCACAATATCTCCGGTTCTTGGGTCCACTGCATCAATGAATGAAGGAGGAGAATAGGAGCTGGTATCATGACGTCTCAGGAAATTATGTAGCACACAGCATGCCAAAACCACATAGTCTATAGACGGCAGCTTCAAGTTGATAGCTGTGTGGAACACTCTAAACCGATTCGCCATAATCCCAAAGGCATTTTTAACCACACGACGGGCCCTAGACAACCGGTAATTATATATTCTGCGCTCCGGTGTGAGTGTTCGCTGCGCAAATGGCTTCAGCAAATGTGGATGAAGAGGGAAAGCTTCGTCTGCGATGAAAACAAAATTGAGGTTTGCTTTTGTGTCTTCATTTAGTGGCAACTGCAGTTGATTGTTCCTCAAGCTTTCCCCAAATGAAGTGTGTTCAAAAACTCCACCATCGGAGACTCGATCATTCATGCCAACATCCACATCGACGAACTCATAGTTTGCATTGACAAGGGCCATGAGGATCACACTGAAATATCCTTTGTAGTTGAAAAAAAAGGATCCAGAGTTGGCTGGTTGCGTGATGCGCACATGCTTTCCATCTAATGCACCACCGCAGTTTGGAAACTGCCACAGCTGTTCAAAATCGGAAGCAATCCTCTTCCAGTCATCCGCCATCTTGGGAAACTGCAAGATGAGAAGGAAACATGTACAAATTAGGTCAAATATATTGTTGTGAACATACACTCTCATGTGGACATCCTGGAGTGATTGACGCACAGTATGGATTAGTATAACAAATTCAACAACCCTGAGTATGCAGGCAGCCATTTTATCAGATGGCTTCGGTGACTGAGAGGGGGTGCTAAACAATATATAGAAATTATATAATCAATAAAATAACGTTGGGAGCAGCAAATAAAAGAAGGGTGGCGCAGGGTTGGAGCAGCACATATCAGAATGGAGCCGCAAAATGGTAGCAGCACATGTCAGAATGGAGGCGCAGGATGGCGCAGGATCGCAGCAGCACATGTCAGAATGGGGGCGCAGGATGGGAGCAGCACATGATAGGATGGAGAACATATACCAATAGAAATGCGCGCCACCAGGGCGTAGAACGGGTTAAATAGCTAGTATAATATATCGACATAACACAGCATCCAAAAAAAAATAGTATTACCTCCATATATTATGCCTTAAGCTCTGCACAATGGCCTCGCATGTCTCCGGAATCACAACGCTCAGGAAAGGTCTGGAAACAGCTGCGGAAAACTACAAATCCTGAAGAGACCTTCCTGTAGCCAGGAACTGCAGTGTCACCGCCAACCTTTCATCCACGGGCACGGCTGCACGCATCGGCGTATCACGCCTTTGTATGAGTGGCGTAACAGCAGACAGTATTATCTTGAAGGATTCCTCAGACATCCGAAGGTAGTTTCAGAAATCATGAGGGTTATTATCACGTAACTCTCTTATGAGACCCATGTGTGACAATGTGGATCTTTTCTGCAGCCAGCTCCGGGTCCACATGCGACGTTTTCGTTTAGGACGTCTCTCCTCTTGGAGACGTGCTGCCTCAAACACCAGGGCAGCAGCAACAACAGAACTCTCATCGGAAGTGAGCATAGTTCCTAAAAAGAAAACAAACGTACAATAAATACACGTGCTTACAAAACAATGTTTTGACCATTGATCTAATTACTATATATGTTACTACTGGCATAAACGGGGCAGTCAACCATCTCGATCTGTAAAAGGATTAATTAATTGGGCCATGCTACAGCTGTGTACCTGAGGTTCTCTGGCCTACCCTACTCTCCATAAAGGAACAATCGACCACGCTCCAGCGTTTATCCCCGTTGAAGCGCAACATCTGCTATGCTGTAGCGTTATACATACCTCTTGCGGTAAAAGTCTGTAGTTATAGTAGTTATAAAAGTCCAGGGAATCCAGCGAATTTAGGAGTTCTGTTTCCAGCACGTGCTCCAGAGAGAAATGAATAGAGCGCTCGACAGCTCCGGTTTTATCCGCTGGGTACAATAGTCCTTTGTCTGTCGAATGAGCGCACAGTATTGTACCGCCCAATCAGCACACAGGAGGTGGAGAATTTGGCGCTCCTACGTAGCCATCTCCTCCACCCATTACATCGTATACAATATCGTGCACACCTTTGTTACACCATGCGATCATGCCGCCACAGCGGGACACTAGACGACGAAAGAAAGTTTCAAACGATCTGCTACGACGTACGATTCTCAGCGGGGTCCCTGATCGCAGGAGCGTGTTACACACTGCAATATCGTAACTATATCGTTCGAACGTCACGAATCGTGCCATCGTAGCGATCAAAATTGCACTGTGTGACGGTACCCTTACTTGAAACTTGAAACTACATGGGTAAACTGGATGGAAAACAGCAAACAACCTCCTGTGGTGCAACAGTAATGGCCTTAATTACAGAACAAAAGACAGTGAATAGAGATAAGATAAGCTATAGATAAAATCCTTTAGGTCATTTGACCCTTCTCTGGGTTTCAAAGGTAGAAATGTCAAATGACCCCTCTCTGGGACTTCTAGTGTTAACCTATAAGAATGCAGGAAAAACTTAACCCATAAAGATACAGGAAAAAACGGAAACTACAGATATGGT
Organism: Ranitomeya imitator; assembly: GCF_032444005.1. Classification (NCBI taxonomy): domain Eukaryota; kingdom Metazoa; phylum Chordata; class Amphibia; order Anura; family Dendrobatidae; genus Ranitomeya; species Ranitomeya imitator. The sequence goes on from NC_091285.1 coordinate 455,724,419, forward strand.
CGTGTCTTTTTGGCATAAAAAACATATTAACAGATGCCTCAGTCTTGTATAGCGATACACCCCCGAGTCTCTTATCTGGCTTGGCTTGAATTGGAACACTCAAGGTCTTTATACCAATTATAATCCATAGACTAGTTGAATAACAAAATGTTATCTTCGTGAGAAACAGGACAGAGTTACTTCATGGAATAACAGAATTTATCTTTAACCAACAAGAAAATGGAGTCAAAGCACAAAATTGAGAATCTAGCACAAAATGGAGAATCTTTCATAATTTGTTCCTTCACACCATGTCGCATTTGGAGAGCCCCTGATGTGCCTAAACAGTGGAAACCTACAAATTCTAACTCCAACCCTAATTTGAACACACCCCTAACCCTAATCCCAACCCTAACCATAACCCTAACCACACCTCTAACCCGAACACGCCCCTAACCCTAATCCCAACCCTAAAAACACCCCTAACCCCAACACACCCCTAACCCTAATCCCAACCCTAACCATAACCCTAACCATATCCCTAACACCGACACACCCCTTACCCTAATCCCAACCCTAATCCCAACTGTAAACATAATTCAAACCCTAACACAATCTCTACCCCCAACCCTAACCCTAACTTTAGCCCCAACCCTAACTCTAACTTTAGCCCTAACCCTAACTTTAGCCCCAACCCTAACCCTAACTTTAGCCCCAACCCTAACTTTGGCCCTAACCCTAATGGGAAAATGGAAATACAGTAAATACATTTTTAAAATTTTATTAATTTTCCCTAACTAAGGGGGTGATAAAGGGGTGTTTGATTTACAGGGCATATTGGAAGATACATGGTTTGCAAAAAAGAAAAAAAAAGAGCATGAACCGCACATCCCAAAATCATACGTTGATCTAAAGCCTCTAGGCAAAAATTAATATAACTGAATATGAGGTTTTCAGTTTAACATTCTGATCAGACTGTATGAAGCCCACTGCCCCTTCACGGCAAACCTCATATTCAGTTATATTAATTTTTGCCTAGCGGCTTTAGATCAACGTATGATTTTGGGATGTGCGGTTCATGCTCTTTTTTTTCTTTTTTGCAAAGCATGTTCTATTCTTCTTCTTGGACCAGCACTCCTCCCATTTGGCTCAGGTGATTTTAATTAGCAGGAGCCTGCAAAGTAAGGGGTCTAGCCCATTTTGGCTCTCACTGAAGAGCTGGAGGAAGGTGAGTTTAAGTGCTCCTTTCATTTTGGTGTTGGTGCTGTGTGGCGGCCATTGTTGCTGTGGCTTTGTGCTGGTGGGGCAGCGCGGTCTGGAGTCTTGGGGACTCAGTCTTGCAGCATGGGTGCTGTGGGGCAACAGGCCGTCCGCCCTGCTGGTGCATGGCCGCTGTGGCGGTGGGCGCCACGCGGCTCCGCTCCGTTAGGGCGATAGGACCCACTACGAGGTTTGCCGTGAAGGGGCAGTGGGCTTCATACAGTCTGATCAGAATGTTAAACTGAAAACCTCATATTCAGTTATATTAATTTTTGCCTAGCGGCTTTAGATCAACGTATGATTTTGGGATGTGCGGTTCATGCTCTTTTTTTTCTTTTTTGCAAAGCATGTTCTATTCTTCTTCTTGGACCAGCACTCCTCCCATTTGGCTCAGGTGATTTTAATTAGCAGGAGACTGCAAAGTAAGGGGTCTAGCCCATTTTGGCTCTCACTGAAGAGCTGGAGGAAGGTGAGTTTAAGTGCTCCTTTCATTTTGGTGTTGGTGCTGTGTGGCGGCCATTGTTGCTGTGGCTTTGTGCTGGTGGGGCGGCGCGGTCTGGAGTCTTGGGGACTCAGTCTTGCAGCATGGGTGCTGTGGGGCAACAGGCCGTCCGCCCTGCTGGTGCATGGCCACTGTGGCGGTGGGCGCCACGCGGCTCCGCTCCGTTAGGGCGATAGGACCCACTACGAGGTTTGCCGTGAAGGGGCAGTGGGCTTCATACAGTCTGATCAGAATGTTAAACTGAAAACCTCATATTCAGTTATATTAATTTTTGCCTAGCGGCTTTAGATCAACGTATGATTTTGGGATGTGCGGTTCATGCTCTTTTTTTTCTTTTTTGCAAAGCATATTGGAAGATACAACTGAAATACTGGCAGACATAGCATGTGCAGATAGAGAGGACAGGCATACTCAGAAACGAGCACTGGTAACCTGAGAATTAGCAAGCATGCAGACAACTGACTAAATACATTGCTCATGCACCTCCCAACAGGTGGAGGTGCCTTAACCCTCCGTCACATACAACTGATCTGACAGGCGCTTCTCTTTTACTTTCATTTCTCCTTCCTCACCAGATTGTGAGGAAACCCCCTCCCTCCAGGTAGTCTCCTGTCTCTTGAAGGTCTGTGAAACCTGATATCACAGTTGGATTTCAGAGCTTCAGGGGAGAGGATATAGCTGCACAGATCTCTCAGGCTCATTGTATGTGAATACGTCACATTCAGTAAGGTTGGTATTTTATGTTTTTATTCATCACAATAGTTTATTTAGCTTGTTTTATGAATGTATAGCACAAAATGTGAGGATATTTAATAGAAATAAGGGAGATTTTATAAAAGAAAGTGTGCTGCTTAGGCATATACAGTAGTTCCCTAACATATTCCTTCTCTTGCTTCAGATTATCTGCTGAAATGGAGAGGAAAATGTACAATTTATCCAAACAACTTGATGTTGAGGAAGTAACAAACATGCTGTTAGATGATAGAGACCTCACACTGAATGAGGATTTAGGAGAGGAAAGTGAGATTGATTCTCATGAGGTGGAAGAATGTGTCCTGGATTCTGAAACAGAGCAAGATGGTGACAGTGGTGAGGATGAAGAAGTTGGATCATATTATATTGGAAAAGAACTAGTTCTTGGAGAGCTACGCAGGAGAAGCGTGAAAACAATCGGTATCCCCTCTCGCCTTCAAGTTCAGCTCAAAAGGTTCCGCCCAGAAGATGATGGTGAAAAGTCACCATCTGCACCACCTCACAAAAGAAGGAGATGCACCACCTGCCAAACGGAAAGCGGAACCAGAAGGCTTTCAAATTATGAATGTCTCAAATGTCATAAAGAAATTTGCCTGACACATGCAAAAATGGTGTGTAATTCTTGCTATTTGCTCTGCAAGTGTGACTTTTCTGGGGAAACCTCAGCATCTACTTCTGATTGAATATGTTTTTAATAGTACTTAAGGTACCTTAAAATTAAGTTTGTGTTCAAAAATTTTCTTTGTACATTTTTTTGAGAGAGTCGAACTGGGGACTATTTGGCGGGAGTTTTTAAAAGTTTGTATTTCATAGTTATTAGTTTTATGTTAAGTAAATGTTTTTTTTTGCAACTGATTATGTGTAGTCTCTTTTATTACATCCCTATGAAGGTCACTGATCACTTTTAGAGCACTGAAATTGCAAACATTAGATATTATAGGTATTTTTCCAGCAGGCGCCTGACAGGCACATTGTATGTGAACTCGTTAGTCCGAATATTGTATGTGACGGAGGGTTAAATAGTGAGTGTTTCCCAGCCATTAGCTGGGGACACTTTTGAACAAAGCACACTGTCCCTTTAAGAGACCAGGAGAGATCACGTGCTCTAAGCGCAGTGCATGGGGATCTGCCATGCATACGCAGACCCCGGGAAGCAGCAGTAGGAGGAGGAGGACATGTAGGATGGCATCCCTGCCAAGGGAGGGGAGGATGGGAAGAGTGCAGGGATGCCAATGCTACAGTTTTAGCTACTTTCATTTGGTGCTGGAAGGCATCCATCTTTGGACCTTTGAGAGCTATTTGACCCTGAAGCCAAACCATTGCATAGTCTTTTTACCACACATGGACCACACAATGTCTACCCTTGAATTCTGCGGGATAATTATCTCTGATGCAAGAGTGGTGAACTGATTTGACACTTTTTCTATTTTTTTGTATGTGCAGCGCCCCAGAGTCCTGGTCATTGCAGTAATGTCGTTCTTCCACCAGGGGGAGCGATGTTACGTCTGATGGCACCAAAGGAGTTCACCCTGCCAGGTATCATAGCCACACACACACTTCACATGCCGGCCACCAGGGGGAGCAAAAGGTTCTATCTATTAGGCCACTCCTCACACTTGGGTAAAACTGGGGGTTTGGTTAGGAAGTGAGGCAGTTCTGACTGGAGGGAGAAGGAGATAGTCAGGAGGAGAGGAGAGGAGCAGACTGGGCTCGGCCCAGGAAGGGAAAGAAGGCAACGGAGCTGCGCCTGCAACCCATGCGGCAGCCTCCTAAGAAAGGACAAGAAAGGAAGTGTGCCATAGTGAGTGAGCACAGAAGTCGTAGCAACAGGAGTAAAACACCAGTGGGAGACCAGCTAGGAGCAGGCTGCCTCCCACTGAGCGCAGATCCGGTAGCCGGAACACCGAGGGAGTAATAGACTCTACGCTTTACTTCAGAGACCGGCAGGACAGTCGATTCCAAGTTGGCTGCCTGACCTAAGAACCTAAGCAGACAAGGTGGCAACGCGGAGGAGGGGCGACACTAGGGTCCCTATAAAATAGCCTCAGGCCACCACCGTCATATGGGTTTGTCCTATCCATCTGGGGGACAGAGAGAAGAGTAACAAGAGTGAGGACCCTATGGGAGCTAATGCACGTAGGGACCTACTACGTTACTGTGCGCAAGGGGAAGGCTACTGATTTCCACCTGGATAAGGGGGACTCTGGAATTGCCATCAGACTGGCCGGACTCTGCCTACCCTGTCATCCGGCACCGTGGACTGTGGATGCTGAAGCCTTCAGTAAAGGTAAAGAGACTGCACCCATTGTGTCCTCGTTATTCACCGCACCTTGCACCATCCACCATCACCATCTACACTTCTGGGAAGCCCTGGGGATATACTTCACCTGTGGGAAGGTATACCATCTAGCTGCCATTCCATCACCCCAGCGGACCCCTAAGCAGCGTCGGTCACCCTGACCGAAAACCACAGGTGGCGTCACGAACACTACCGTTATTCTACAAACTCTACCCTTTTATTGGGCGCCCCTCATAGGGCCACGGTCCGGGTCGGGTCACCGTGACATCCCAGCTGAGGGAACTGAAGGACCCGGTACCGAGTACCCCATTGCCCTTACGTGGGGGCGATCCAAATACATGTATGCATAGGATACATCCTATAGTGAAAATGTTTAATTTTCGAGCTTCAATTGACTAAAAAGCTTATTTTTCTGAAGGCCAACCCCATTAAAGGGTTTGTACCCAGGTTAGACATTATCCTGTTCAATGTGGTTCTTGTGGTTCTATCAGCATTAATCAGCTGTCATGTTACCTTTAACCCCTTAGTGACAGAGCCAATTTGGTACTTAATGACCGGGCCAATTTTTACAATTCTGACCACTGTCAATTTATGAGGTTATAACTCTGGTGGTAACATTTCTTCGATATTACTTGCAATTATTTATGAAAAAAATGGAAATATGGCGAAAACGTATAAAATTTTGCAATTTTTAAACTTTGTATTTTTATGCCCTTAAATCAGAGAGATATGTCATGAAAATTAGTTTATAAATAACATTTTAAACATGTCTACTTTACATCAGCACAATTTTGGAAACACATTTTTTTTTGTTATGGAGTTATAAGGATTAAAAGTTGACCAGCATTTTCTCATTTTTACACCATTTTTTTAGGGACCACATCACATTTGAAGTCATTTTGAGGGGTCTTTATGATAGAAAATAACCAAGTGTGACACCATTCTAAAAACTGCACCCCTCAAGGTTCTCAAAACAACATTCAAGAAGTTTATTAACCCTTTACATGCTTCACAGGAACTGAAACAATGTGAAAGGAAAAAATGAACATTTAACTTTTTTTTGCAAACATTTTACTTCAGAACCTTTTTGTTATTTTCACAAGTGTAAAAACAGAAATTTTATTGTTCAATTTCTCCTGAGTACGCCGATACCAAATATGTTAGGGTAAACCACTATTTGGGCGCACCGCCGAGCGTGGAAGTGAAGGAGCGCCGTTTTACTTTTTCAATGTAGAATTGGCTGGAATTGAGATCGGACGCCATGTCGCATTTGGAGAGCCCCTGATGTGCCTAAACAGTAGAAACCCCACACAAGTGACCCCATTTTGGAAACTAGACCCCCCATAGAACTTAACTAGATGTGTGGTGAGAACTTTGAATGCCCAAGTGCTTCACAGAAATTTATAATGCAGAGTTGTGGAAATAAAAAATATTTTTTTTTCCACAAAAAAGATTTTTTAGCCCCCAAGTTTTTATTTTCACAAGGGTAACAAGAGAAATTGGACCCCAAAAGTTGTTCTCCAATTTGTCCTGAGTATGTTGGTACCCCATATGTGGGGGTAAACAACTGTATGGGCGCACGGCAGAGCTCGGAAGGGAAGGAACGCCATTTTGGAATGCAGACTTTGATAGAATGGTCTGCGGGCGTTATGTTGCGTTTGCAGAGCCCCTGATGTACCTAAACAGTAGTAACCCCCACAAGTGACCCCATTTTGGAAACTAGACCCCCCAAAGGAACTTATCTAGATGTGTGGTGAGAACTTTGAATGCCCAAGTGCTTCACAGAAGTTTATAATGCAGTCGTGAAAATAAAAAAAAATTTTTTTCCACAAAAAAGATTTTGTAGCCCCCAAATTTTTTATTTCACAAGGGTGACAGGAGAAATTGGACCCCAAAAGTTGTTGTCCAATTCATCCCGAGTACGCTGATGCCCGATATGTGGGGGTAAACCACTGTTTGGGTGCACGTCAGAGCTCAGAAGGGAGGGAGCATCATTTGACTTTTTGAGCGCAAAATTGGCTGTCGTGTTTGGAGACCCCCTGATGTACCTAAACAGTGGAAACCCCCCAATTCTAACTCCAACCCTAACCCCAACACACCCCTAACCCTAATCCCAACGCAATCCATAATCCTAATCACAACCCTAACGATAATCACAACCCTAACCCCAAAACAACCCTAATGTCAACCATAACCATAACCCTAATCAAAACCCTAAATCCAACACACCCCTAATCCTAACCTCAAACCTAACCTTAATCCCAATACACCCCTAATCTCAACCCTAACCTTAACCCTAATCCCAAACCTAACCCTAATCCCAAGCGTAACCCTAATGCCAACCCTAACCCTAATACCAACCCTAATCCAAACCCTAACCCTAATCCCAACTCTAACCCTAACGTTAGCAGCAGCCCTAGCCCTAACTTTAGCCCCAACCCTAGCCCTAACCCTAACCCTAAATTTAGCCCCAACCCTAACCCTAGCCCTAACTTTAGCCCCAACCTTAACCCTAAATTTAGTCCCAACCCTAACCCTAACCCTAAATTTAGCCCCAACCCTAACCCTAACCCTAAATTTAGCCCCAATTACTCCACCTGCTGGCTGGCAGAATATGGCGGGCGCACTGTGCATGCGCCCGCCATTTTCATTCCGGATGAAGAAGCTGGCGGCCAGGAGAAGAAGCAGGAGGACCCAGGGACACCGGTAAGTATAGCAGGGTCCCCGAATCCCCCTATTTCTCTGTCATCTGATGTGCGATAACATCAGAGGGCTGAGAATGAAAGATCACTTTTTTTTTGCGATCGCCGGTAAACAGTTAATTACCGGCGATCGCAAAACAGGGGTTGATAAAAACCGATCCCGATCATGTTCTTTGGGGTCTCGGCTACCCCCGGCAGCCGAGACTCCAAAGATTTTCCGGTGCCGGCTGGAGCAAGATGGCGGCGCCCATCGGGAGCCACGAGGAGCACCGGGAGAGACAGGTGAGTATCGGGGGGGATATTGGGGACCCCATTTCTCTGTCCTCCGATGTGCGATCACATAGGACAGAGAAATTTAATGGGAGATCGCGTTTTTTTTTTGCTATCGCCGGTAAACGGTTAATTACTGTCGATCGCAACCCGGGGTCGGTAAAAAAAAACCCAAATCATGTTCTCTGGGGTCTCGGCTACCCCCGGCAACCGAGACCCCGGAGAAAATCCGACTGTTAATTAACGGTGCTGTGGTTTAAGTACCCTTAACTACCGCCATTAAAAGGTGTATCGGCGGTCATTAAGGGGTTAAACATGGACTACAATAACATCACACATGATAAATGTGGGCCTAAGATCTTGACAATGAGAATAGACTAGACTATGAACCATAATGAGACACCAAGGAATAATTCATTCATTTATTAAGTTGTATTCCTATGGGTATATTGCTGCAGAATTGCTTTTCTCCAGACACCATGTTCAGAGATTTTTCTTATAAAAGACACATACACATCATAGATTGATATCATCAATGCCTACATCATTTCTCTCAGTCTTGAGAAGATATTATCTGTGACTAAAGGTTTCCTGAACTGAATAACAAGTTTGGTCTAGTAATATCGCCAAGAGCAAACACAGATAAAGGCTTACTTAACAATTGTTAAATTTACTTACTTATAAATGTGAAATATTTCATCATCCTTTTTTTTTTTTAATTATATAAGACAAATTACCGGTATATAAGAAAAAGTCATCATTAATGACTTCTGAGGATGTCAAGGGCACCATCAATATGAAGAGGGGACTTTCTAAACAAGCAAGCACTGATCAATGGAGAACTAACTTTAACTTAAATTCTTACAATGCCTTAATATAGTTTCTGGAATGATATTGAGAGTGCATTAATTTAGGATCAGTTTTTGCCATTTTCTTTGGTGTTATGAAAAGGAGCTGACAGCCGGCATTAGGTACCCTATAGCTGGTATTTTTGGTCTTCAACATCACTAGTCATCTTTAGATTATTTCAATATCTATTATATTAATTTATAGATAATTAAAACATGAGTAATCATGAAGATATTAAAAAGATGTCCGACTGTACCGCCTTTCTGAGGCTCTTTTGTTTCAGTGAATGTGTGGCAATAATCTGATATAATCTGAGAGTTCATTTAGTTGTAATTTAGAATTATTTTGTTGTTCTTTTGGTGAAAATTAACGCTACGTGGATTGACCTGTGGTGGGCTGGTGCTTATACACAGAAGCCAATCTCAACTAGCAGAGCAGGTAAGGAATAGTGAAAGAAGAAATAATCATCTTCATGTTCTCATTTTTATATACTTTTGTAACTATTTGTTTTATATGGTTTTAGATTAATTTCCACATACCAGACATCTATATTATTCCATTTCCTTACAGATTTGGACCAATACAGCTTTAAATGAAAATCTGAGGAATAATTGTTCTGCAATATCCATCCTTGTATTGTGCGTATGAAGGCAATGGAGCAAAGAAACAGAACACTTGTCACAGAATTCATTCTCTCTGGTCTCTCCTCCAACCCAGACCTCCAGCTTCCTCTCTTTCTGCTCTGCCTGTTAGTCTACATGATAACTTTGCTGGGAAACCTTATGATCATTGTATTAATTAGAGTAACCCCCGGATTGCAGACAGCAATGTACTTCTTCCTTATGAATTTATCATTTGTAGATGTCCTTTATTCATCAACTATTACACCCAATATTATGGTTAACCTCTTATCTGAACGTAAAACGATCACCTTCATTGCCTGTGGAATACAATTATTCCTCTTCATTGATCTGGTGAGCTCAGAAGCAATGTTGCTTGCGGTAATGGCCTATGACCGATTTGCAGCTATATGTAAACCACTATATTATAATATAATTATAAGCAAAGCAGCATGTTGGAAACTTGTATTCTCAGTATACACTGCAGGATGTCTGAACTCATTCATACATACATATTGTGCATTTACATTACCATTTTGTGGGTCTAATCGTGTCAACCATTTCTATTGTGATATCAATCCCATCTTAAGACTTTCATGTAAAGATACATTTCTTAACCAAGTTTTCTTATTTGTTTTTGCTGGTTCTATTGAAGTAGGCTCTTTTTTATGTATTGTGATATCATATGTCTACATTGTATTTGCCATACTTAGACTTGGGTCTACTAGAGGTAGGAGCAAGTCTTTATCCACTTGTGTCTCTCACTTTACTTGTGTAGCCTTATTCTACTGCCCGGCTTTCTCCATGTACTTACGACCAAATTCTGCATATGCAGTGGATCAGGACTGGGTAGTGTCAGTGTTCTATACAGTAGTAATACCTATGTTAAATCCTATTATTTACAGCTTTAGAAATCAAGATGTGAAACATGCACTGGTAAATTTTAAAGTGTTTAGATATTAAAATTACTGTGGTTTTCGGACTATAAGACGCAACAGTCCATAAGACGCATGTAGGTTTTAGAGGAGGAGATTAGAAAGAAAATTGAAGGAAACAATGTGTTCAATTATGTACTTAATATCCCCTCTCCTGGTAAATACGGTCCCCTCATCCCCATACTGTTATGCATGGTCCCCTCATTCCTATCCTGGTACAGATAGCCCCATCATCCCTATCCTGGTATGCATGGCCCCCTCATCCCTATCATGGTATGGTATGCATGGCTCCTCTCATCCCTATCCTGGCATGCATGCTCTCCTCATCCCTATCCTGGTATGCATGGCCTCCCCATTCCTATTCTGGTATGCATGGCCTCCTCATCCCTATCCTAGTATGCATGGTTCCTCATCCCTATCCTGGTATGCATGGCCTTCTCAGTCCTATCCTGGTATGCATGGCCTCCTCATCCCTATCCTGGTATGCATGGTTCCTCATCCCTATCCTGGTATGCATGGCTCCTCATCCCTATCCTGCTATGCATGGTTCCTCATCCCTATCCTGGTATGCATGGCTCCTCATCCCTATCCTGGTATGCATGGCCTTCTCATTCCTATCCTGGTATGCATGGCCTCCTCATCCCTATCCTGGTATGCATGGCTCCTCATCCCTATCCTGGTATGCATGGTTCCTCATCCCTATCCTGGTATGCATGGCCTCCTCATCCCTATCCTGGTATGCATGGCTCCTCATCCCTATCGTGGTATGCATGGTTCCTCATCCCTATCCTGGTATGCATGGCTCCTCATCCTTATCCTGGTATTCATGGCCTCCTCATCCCTATCCTGGTATGCATGGCCTCATCATCCCCATCCAGGTATGCATGTCTGCCTTATCTCTAGCCTGCTAGGCATGTCCCACTAATCTCTATTGGTGTGGAATGCAGTGAATATTCATTTCTCTTTAGCAGCAGGGAGCCACCAGCTCCTGCCTCCTGGACCCGTTGCTCCACCACTGCAGCTCCCCCACCTCACCACCACAACCAGACCACATACATCTATCTGGACTATAAAATAAGTGCATCTTATAATTCAAAAATGCGGTATGCCTGTTTTTAATATGGTCACTGTGGTTAAGGTTTATATGGACATTTGGACTGAGATTTCAAATGGCCAATATGGCATTAGAGAAGACAGAGGTGTTTTCCGCCCAACTTTATCTGCTTAGGGCCAAAGACAGGATAATCTTATATGGGAATATCCTCTGGTACAGGATTGTAGCTTGGAACCTCTTGAAGGCCCTGTGTCTTTGTTGGATGGAATACACTCCTGGACAAAAGTTTATCTCAAGGAATAAATGGATTGCAGCAAATTAGGTGGACTGGTTTGCACAAAACCCGGTCACTGTTAAATGGTGATTTTGGTGCCAATGATGTTTGACCAGTTTTATATTAAGTTTATGGTGCTGATAAAGTAAATGACTCTGGTTTTGCCAGATTGGCTCTATTTTTTGACTTACTCAATAGTTAATTAATTTATCACAGTAGAATTCTGGCTTCAAAAAGTTGTTTTTCCTGCATTGAAAGTCTACAAATGGAAATACAACAATAATTATATAGGATATTTTGTTACATGAGACTGTTAAAGAGTCAAAAGACCAAAAGCTATTGCATTGTTATCACACACAAGTTGTATTGGGGAATGCATTATTTTCATGGATGATTGACTCAAAAAACTAGAACCAATTCAGCAAAAGTATTAGGATTTTTTAATTCGACACCCTAAAAATACCCTAAGTCCGTTCAAAAACCTTGGAACCTTGCCCTATATCCATTCAAAAAACCTTGGCACCTTAATAATTTTTTTTAAGACGTATGTTATGACTTTTTTAAAACTGGCACATTGGTTGATACTTTTTATGGATGCTACTTGTTTGGACAGCAGAAAGGCTAAATATCACTTTAATATAGAAGCCTACCAACTAAAGAATTAAACCCCAAAATTAGGTTCCCATACTCACTAGAGAAAAGTTGACCACACTCTAAGATGTCAGCAGAATAAGTGGCAGCTGTGTGAATAGGGGCCGAGCAGGACCGGGACCCGAATTTGAATACCCAGCAATGGAAAGCTACATAAAAGTAATGCCCAGCTCAAAGAAAGCAAGGTCACACCGTTACCATGAAAATGTCAGAATGACTACACTACATCAACACAAGTACATTTCTAATACTAAAGTTTTGCTCACAATTTATTGCACATGTACTTAATACATTTTTGGAATATATTGGCTTGCATGCTGATTGCACAGTGTTTGTATTGATATTTTGTAGCACCAAAATAAACAAACGTTTCATTGATTTCCAGGGAAAAAAGTGCAAACTTTCAATTTCTATGTAAAAAAAGGTTACAATCCTGAATCTCTAAAGTACATTCACAGTCATACTTTTTTCATTACTGAGTCCTAAAGACAATACCTGAATTCCCCAACTGATCAGAAAACGATCTTCTAGAAATATTGATGCTTAAGTAATATACACTTGACTCATAATCTCAACTTTACTCTATCTATTTGAAAACAGAAAATCTTCCTTCTGAGGATGCACACTATATTCATATACAGTAAGGACACCAACCTGTAGAAAATCGATCAATTGTCTGAACAGCTTCACTAGAAGTTCAGAATGAACATGGTATGAAAGAGAAGAGAATGATCTCAGGAGGGTTACTAACATTCAATGGTGCACTAATTAAAACAGAGCCCGGGCAGGGCAGGGATGCTGTAAGTGTGTACAGCAGCCTAGATCAATCACAATGAAAACAGAAAGAATGGTGTAAATGACCCAAGCGCGCACAGCAACAGTGGTGGTCAGCCACAAACCAATACAAAAAAAAAAGAGAGAAGCCAGCGCTGCTTGTGGTCAGAACGCAATTTGAAAAGCGCAAATGTGCATATTAAATTCTGACTGTATATCAAAATGAGATATTTAGCAAACAATTGATCAATTCTTTGAGCCACCCCGCCACGTCACGGCAATCTCTTGGGGCAGTCCTGCTCTACGATTTTTAAATTCGCTGTGCCATTACGGCCTCCTTAATATGCTGGGAGAAAGACCACACTAGTCCCGCTGTAAGTTTTTTTATGTTTTACTCACTGTGCCATTACGGCCTCCTAAATGTGTTAAAAGCGGGACCATATTGAATGCAAACCGTACCTGTAGCTTTTCCGAATCACTCCCATGGCGCCAGAAAGGGTATGCGACAATAACGGTCGACCAGGTCCAAGCATGGACATGTCAGATCTGGCCTCCACAATGCCTGACCAGCACCATGGCTAAAGCGCTGGCAGCGCTGGCTTCTCTCTTTTTGTTACAAAAAGAGTAGACCTAAATAGCAAAGGATAGTCTCTGAAGCCATCCAAAATGCAGCACTTAGGAACAAGGACTTACAGAAGACAGATTTTTTTTTTTGCAAAATAGCACTTAAAGGGAATCTGTCACCACATTTGACCTATCTAAACTATTAATACAGGCATACCTGCTTTAGAATCCTGAAAACAGTCCTTCCTATGTGTCTCATATCAGATGTGTTGTTGCCGAGAAATCCTCTTATCACTTTAAATAAGTGACCTCTTCCAGGCTCTGGGGCTGATGCTGTCTGGTGATAACTCTGCCTCCAGAGATTATTTTAAATATAAGGGGGAGTTACCAGTGTGACATGGTTACCACTGTTTCCAGTGTGATGTGCGTATGATTATACCTGGCACAACTGCAGGTTCCGCTCAGCTTCCAGGTCACAGGCACATGGGGAAGAAGTATTGTTGCAAAACAGCAGAGCGCAGAGAGAAGCAAAATGTATTTGTAAGAAGACAAATTTCATTTCTCCTGTTTTGTGTTAGTTACTTGGCTCACACTGGGAATGTCTCCTTCATGTAAAATATACATATTATCTACCACATCATGCTACATAATTTCTCTGCTGTCTAAAATCCCAGAGTGTTTATCAGTCATATCCCCCTTCTTCTTACAATACTTCCTAAAGCTCAATGTGGACAAACCCATACTAATCATCTTTCCTTCATCTCATCTTAAGGTACCTTCACACTCAGCGACGCTGCAGCGATACCGACAACGATGTCGATCCCTGCTGTTGTGGATTCTGTTTTTGGGCTCCCTCTGGTGGTTACAGATGGTACTGGGTGACTTGTGTTTTCTGGTGTCCACCTGTTCTATCAGGATATGGGAGTTTCCTATTTAACCTGGCTTTCTTGTCATTTCCTCGCCGGCTATCAATGTAATCAGTGTGTCTTGTTACCTCTGCTTCCCGCTTCTGTTATCTTCAGGACAAGCTAAGTTTTTGATTTTCCTGTTCCACGTTTTGCTTAATTTTTGTCTTAGTCCAGCTTGCAGATATGTGATTCCTTTTTGCTGGTTGCTCTAGTGGGCTGATATTACTCCTCATGTTCCATGAGTTGGCACATGAGTTCAAGTAATTTCAGGATGGTTTTTGTAGGGTTTTTCGCTGACCGCGTAGTTCACTTTTGTATCCTCTGCTATCTAGCTTTAGCAATCCTCATTTTGCTCAATCTGTTTTCATAACTACGTATGTGCTTTCCTCTCATTTCACCATCATTACATGTGGGGGGCTGCTATTTCTGTGGGGTGTTTCTCTGGAGGCAAGAGAGGTCTGTGTTTCTTCTAATAGGGGAAGTTAGTCCTTCGGCTGGAGCGAGACGTCTAGGATCATCGTAGGCACGTTCCCCGGCTACAGCTAGTTGTGTGTTTAGGTTCAGGATCGCGGTCAGCTCAGTTTCCATCACCCTAGAGCTTGTTTTGTTTTTTGTGCTTGTCCTTTTGTGATCCCCTGCCATTGGGATCATGACAGTATAGCCGGACCAAAGTGGTAATCGTATTGGCTGAAGTAGGAGGAAAAGTAGTCTGAGGAAGTTTTTTTTTTTTCTCCCCTCAGAGTTTGCTGCCTAGCCTTAATTGCAGCCTTGCTGCGTCTTAACTCCTCTTAATCCTTGAATGGCTCTGACCTCAGCTGTTTATCATGGACGTCCAGAGTTTGGCTTCCAGCCTGAATAATCTTGCTGCTAAGGTTCAAAATATACAAGATTTTGTTGTACATGCTCCTGTGTCTGAACCTAGAATTCCTATCCCAGAGTTTTTTTCTGGAGATAGATCTAGTTTTCTGAATTTTAGGAACAATTGCAAGTTGTTTCTTTCTTTGAAATCTCGCTCCTCTGGAGACCCTGCTCAGCAAGTCAAAATTGTTATATCTTTCCTGCGGGGTGACCCTCAGAATTGGGCATTTGCATTGGCACCAGGGGATCCTGCGTTGCTCAATGTGGATGCGTTTTTTCTGGCATTGGGTTTGCTCTATGAGGAACCTAACCTAGAGATTCAGGCTGAAAAAGCTTTATTGGCTCTCTCTCAGGGGCAAGATGAAGCAGAAATATATTGTCAGAAATTTCGGAAATGGTCGGTGCTTACTCAGTGGAATGAGTGCGCCCTGGCTGCAAGATTCAGAGATGGCCTTTCTGAGGCCATTAAAGATGTTATGGTGGGGTTCCCTGCGCCTACAGGTCTGAATGAGTCTATGACTATGGCTATTCAGATTGATCGGCGTTTACGGGAGCGCAAACCTGTGCACCATTTGGCAGTGTCTTCTGAACAGGCACCTGAGACAATGCAATGTGATAGAATTCAGTCCAGAAGTGAACGGCAAAACTATAGGCGGAAAAATGGGTTGTGTTTTTATTGTGGTGATTCAGCTCATGTTATATCAGCATGCTCTAAACGCACAAAAAAGGTTGATAAGTCTGTTGCCATTAGTACGTTAGGGTCTAAGTTCATTCTGTCTGTGACTCTGATTTGTTCATTATCAGCCATTACCGTCGATGCCTATGTGGATTCAGGCGCTGCCCTGAGTCTTATGGATTGGTCATTTTGCCAACCGCTGTGGGTTTAATCTGGAGCCTCTGGAAGTCTCTATTCCTTTGAAAGGAATTGACTCTACACCTTTGGCTATGAACAAACCTCAGTACTGGACACAAGTGAATATGCGTATGACTCCCGTTCATCAGGAGGTGATTCGCTTTCTGGTACTGTATAATTTACATGATGTCTTAGTGCTTGGTCTGCCATGGTTACAAACTCATAACCCAGTCTTGGACTGGAAAACGATGTCTGTGTTAAGCTGGGGATGTCGGGGTTCATGATGATGCACCTCCGATTTCTATCGCTTCATCTACTCCTTCTGAGGTTCCTGTATTTTTGTCTGATTATCGGGATGTTTTTGAGGAGCCTAAGCTCAATTCGCTTCCTCCTCACAGGGATTGCGATTGTGCTATAGATTTGATTCCTGGCAGTAAATTTCCTAAAGGACGTTTGTTCAATCTGTCAGTGCCAGAGCATACTGCTATGCGGGATTATGTTAAGGAGTCCTTGGAAAAGGGACATATCCGTCCATCTTCGTCCCCTTTGGGAGCAGGTTTTTTTTTCGTGGCCATAAAAGATGGCTCCTTGAGGCCTTGTATAGATTACCGTCTTTTGAATAAGATTACAATATCAGTATCCTTTGTCATTGTTGACTGATTTGTTCGCTCGCATTAAGGGGGCTAAATGGTTCACTAAGATTGATCTTCGGGGTGCGTATAATCTTGTGCGGATAAAGCAGGGTGATGAGTGGAAAACCGCATTTAATACGCCTGAGGGCCATTTTGAGTATTTGGTGATGCCTTTTGGACTTTCTAATGCTCCTTCTGTCTTCCAGTCCTTTATGCACGATATTTTCCGTGAATATCTGGATAAATTTATGATTGTGTATTTGGATGATGTTTTGGTTTTTTCTGATGACTGGGAGTCCCATGATCAGCAGGTCAGGAAGGTGTTTCAGGTCCTGCGGGCCAATTCTTTGTTTGTAAAAGGTTCAAAGTGTCTCTTTGGAGTCCAGAAGATTTCTTTTTTGGGGTATATTTTTTCCCCTTCTACTATTGAGATGGATCCCATCAAGGTTCAGGCTATTTGTGACTGGACGCAGCCTACATCTCTTAAGAGTCTACAGAAGTTCTTGGGCTTTGCTAATTTTTATCGTCGTTTCATAACTAATTTTTCTAGTGTTGTTAAGCCTTTGACGGATTTGACTAAGAAGGGTGCTGATGTTGCTGATTGGTCTCCTGCGGCTGTGGAGGCCTTTCAGGAACTTAAGTGCCGGTTTTCTTCTGCTCCTGTGTTGCGTCAGCCAGATGTTTCACTTCCTTTTCAGGTTGAGGTTGATGCTTCCGAGATTGGAGCGGGGGCAGTTTTGTCGCAGAGAAGCTCCGATTGCTCAGTGATGAAGCCATGTGCGTTCTTTTCTAGAAAGTTTTCACCCACTGAGCGGAATTATGATGTTGGTAATCGGGAGCTTTTGGCCATGAAGTGGGCATTTGAGGAGTGGCGTCATTGGCTTGAGGGTGCTAGACATCGTGTGGTGGTCTTGACTGATCACAAAAATCTGATTTACCTTGAGTCTGCCAAGCGTCTGAATCCTAGACAGGCTCGTTGGTCACTGTTTTTCTCCCGTTTCGATTTTGTGGTTTCATACCTGCCAGGTTCAAAGAATGTGAAGGCGGATGCTCTTTCTAGGAGTTTTGTGCCTGACTCCCCTGGAAATTCTGAGCCCACTGGTATCCTTAGGGATGGGGTGATTTTGTCGGCTGTCTCCCCAGACTTGCGACGTGCTTTGCAGGAGTTTCAGGCGGATAAACCTGATCGTTGTCCGCCTGAAAGACTGTTTGTTCCGGATAATTGGACCAGTAGAGTCATCTTCGAGGTCCATTCTTCTGCGTTGGCAGGTCATCCTGGAATATTTGGTACTAGAGACTTGGTGGCCAGGTCTTTTTGGTGGCCTTCCTTGTCGAGGGATGTGCGTTCTTTTGTGCAGTCTTGTGAAGCTTGCGCTCGGGCTAAGCCTTGCTGTTCTCGCGCCAGTGGATTGTTGTCACCTTTGCCTATCCCGAAGAGGCCTTGGACGCACATTTCCATGGACTTTATTTCGGATCTCCCTGTCTCTCAAAAAATGTCCGTCATCTGGGTTGTGTGTGACCGCTTTTCTAAGATGGTTCATCTGGTACCCTTGCCTAAGTTACCTTCCTCCTCTGAGTTGGTCCCTCTGTTTTTTCAGAATGTGGTTCGTTTGCATGGGATTCCGGAGAACATCGTTTCTGACAGGGGATCCCAGTTTGTGTCTAGATTTTGGCGGACGTTCTGTGCTAAGATGGGCATTGATTTGTCCTTTTCGTCTGCATTCCATCCTCAGACGAATGGCCAGACGGAACGAACTAATCAGACCTTGGAGACTTATTTGAGGTGTTTTGTTTCTGCTGATCAAGATGACTGGGTTACCTTTTTGCCGCTTGCCGAATTTGCGCTTAATAATCGGGCTAGTTCTGCTACCTTGGTTTCTCCTTTCTTTTGTAATTCGGGGTTTCATCCTCATTTTTCCTCTGGTCAGGTGGAGCCTTCTGATTGTCCTGGAGTGGACATGGTGGTGGATAGGTTGCATCAGATTTGGAGTCATGTGGTGGACAATTTGAAGTTGTCCCAGGAGAGGGCTCAGCAGTTTGCTAATCGCCGTCGCCGCGTGGGTCCTCGACTTCGTGTTGGGGACTTGGTGTGGTTGTCTTCTCGTTTTTTTCCTATGAAGGTCTCTTCTCCTAAGTTCAAGCCTCGGTTCATCGGTCCCTATAGGATCTTGGAAATTCTTAACCCTGCGTCGTTTCGTTTGGATCTCCCGGCATCGTTTGCTATTCATAATGTGTTTCATCGGTCGTTGTTGCGGAAGTATGCGGTACCTGTTGTTCCTTCGCTTGAACCGCCTGCTCCGGTGCTGGTGGAGGGAGAATTGGAGTATGTTGTGGAGAAGATCTTGGATTCTCGTGTTTCCAGACGGAAACTCCAATATTTGGTCAAGTGGAAGGGTTATGGTCAGGAGGATAATTCTTGGGTGGTTGCCTCTGATGTTCATGCTGCTGATTTGGTCCGTGCATTTCATAGGGCTCATCCTGGTCGCCCTGGTGGTTCTCGTGAGGGTTCGGTGACCCCTCCTCAAGGGGGGGTACTGTTGTGGATTCTGTTTTTGGGCTCCCTCTGGTGGTTACAGATGGTACTGGGTGACTTGTGTTTTCTGCGGTCTCTGGTGTCCACCTGTTCTATCAGGATATGGGAGTTTCCTATTTAACCTGGCTTTCTTGTCATTTCCTCGCCGGCTATCAATGTAATCAGTGTGTCTTGTTACCTCTGCTTCCCGCTTCTGTTATCTTCAGGACAAGCTAAGTTTTTGATTTTCCTGTTCCACGTTTTGCTTAATTTTTGTCTTAGTCCAGCTTGCAGATATGTGATTCCTTTTTGCTGGTTGCTCTAGTGGGCTGATATTACTCCTCATGTTCCATGAGTTGGCACATGAGTTCAAGTAATTTCAGGATGGTTTTTGTAGGGTTTTTCGCTGACCGCGTAGTTCACTTTTGTATCCTCTGCTATCTAGCTTTAGCAATCCTCATTTTGCTGAATCTGTTTTCATAACTACGTATGTGCTTTCCTCTCATTTCACCGTCATTACATGTGGGGGGCTGCTATTTCTGTGGGGTGTTTCTCTGGAGGCAAGAGAGGTCTGTGTTTCTTCTAATAGGGGAAGTTAGTCCTTCGGCTGGAGCGAGACGTCTAGGATCATCGTAGGCACGTTCCCCGGCTACAGCTAGTTGTGTGTTTAGGTTCAGGATCGCGGTCAGCTCAGTTTCCATCACCCTAGAGCTTGTTTTGTTTTTTGTGCTTGTCCTTTTGTGATCCCCTGCCATTGGGATCATGACACCCTGCAGCGTCGCTGTGTGGTCGCTGGAGAGCTGTCACACAGACAGCTCTCCAGCGACCAACTATCCCGAGGTCCCCAGTAACCAGGGTAAACATCGGGTTACTAAGCGCAGGGCCGCTGGTAACCCGATGTTTACCATGGTTACCAGTGTAAACGTTAAAAAAACAAACACTACATACTTACCTTCAGCTGTCTGTCCTCCGGCACTCTGCTTTCCTCTGCACTGTCAGCGCCGGTCAGCCGGAAAGCAGAGCGGTGACGTCACCGCTGTGCTTTCCGGCTGGCCGGCGCTGACACAGGATGCAGGAGGAGTGCAGAGAAGCAGAGTGCCGGGGACAGACAGCTGAAGGTAAGTATGCAGTGTTTGTTTTTTTAACGTTTACGCTGGTAACCAGGGTAAACATCGGGTTACTAAGCGCAACCCTGCGCTTAGTAACCCGATGTTTACCCTGGTTACCAGTGAAGACATCGCTGGATCGGTGTCACACACGCCGATTCAGCGATGTCAGCGGGAGATCCAGCGACGAAATAAGGTTCTAGACTTTCCTCAGCGACCAACGATCTCCCAGTAGGGGCCTGATCGTTGGTCGCTGTCACACATAACGATTTCCTTAACGATATCGTTGCTACGTCACAAAAAGCAACGATATCGTTAATGATATTGTTATGTGTGACGGTACCTTTACCCTCCTACCTAATCTATCATGATAAATGACATCAGGCTTTCCCCTCTATCACAAGTCCGCTGCCTCAGAGTAACCCTCGACTCTCCACTCTCCTTCAAATCTCACATCAAAGCTCTTCCTATCTGTTGATGCCTGCAAATCAAAAATTATTCCACAATATGTACTTACCTCAACCATGCAACATCTTCCTCTGTAACCTCCCTGCTAACACTCTCCTACCTCTCCAGTCCATCCTTAACTCTGGTGCAAGACTAATCCTCCTTTCGCCTAGCTATTTGTCTGCTTCTCCCCTCTGCAAATACGTTTATTCGCTCCCAATTCGCCCATGTATACAGATCAAACTATTAACTTTGACCTACAAAGACATCTATAATCTCCTCTATATATCTTCTATCTATTCTCCCACTAATTTCCAACATGTAATCTCTGGACCTCTGAAGATCTCTCTCCTCCACACTTATACGTTCCTCATCCAATCCCCTCCAAGACTTCTCCGCAAGCATCCTCTCTATTCTGGAATTCTCTGCCTCAACACATCTGATATTTAGCCAGTTTCAGAACATTCAAAAGGAACTTGAAAACAAATCTCTTCAAGAATTCTTACAGTCTGCAATAACCCAGGTGCCACCTCACCATCACCTAAGCTACCACAACCCCCCAACCACCTATCGACCTCCCCATTATACGTTCACTATAATTTAGATTTTATTTTGTGTGTAACCTCTTCTGGAATCCATGGTGCTCTAAAACTAAATAATAATAATATAGGATTGTCACTTTTTCCATTAAAAAATATTAGAAGATGCAAAAAGAGATTGTGGCTTTACAGACTGTGGGATGTACCACCTAAATGTGGGAATGATTTATTGCATTTCGAGACTGTCATAGATTATCGTTATTATAGATGCACTTCCATGAAATGTTCTATTGCCTAAACCCAAAGGCGTAGCAAATGGTTTGGTTCGGGGAGGGGGGAGGAGGCGAAACTTCTGAGTTGGCCCCTAACCAAGTAATCCTAAATACAAATATGGTGGCGTGTCCTAATATTGGATGTAGAAGAACCTCAGCAGATTACCAAGCTATTACAAAAGAAATCTCTATACAAAGAATAACACTGATATTACCACCATATAGTGACCCTACAGTGGTAGATACCAGTGCTGTAGAACATTTAAAAGATTGCAGTATAGTTGTTCATGGTGACATACAGCGGAAGTTCTTTCTGGTGGAGTCATTCACTTTTTCAGTCTTTTCCACCTGGCCCAGACTGACATGACAACTTCTCGAGCCAGGACTCGGCTTCAGAGATTACAACAAAGACATATCTGACGTCTCACATTTCAGGCACCATCCCCATCTATTCCCAACCTGCACAAACCCCTCATCCTGCTAATAACTCAATGCTGAGCCGCTGCTGCCATATGTGTCCCTATTACTGAACCTACTGTGTGGTACTGTGTGCCCTCTAATGTTCCTCCTACTGTGTGTTTCTTAATATGTGTTTTTTTCAGGCTCCCCATAAAATCCCATTCATTGCAGTCATAAAGTATGATGTCAATAAAGGTTCACCACAAACACTGTAAGATACCCCCCACAGTGAATTCCTCTACAGTACCCTTCACATGCACAGTATGATGACCCTCTTATACCCTACCCCTCAACTCTCCTGGAAAAGTATGGTGACCCCAAAACGTATGATTACCCAACTGTGACACCCACACAGTCCCCCATGTAATATAATGAGCTTACACACAGTATACTGGCACCACATGTCTCCACACTGTATAATGGCCCCAACACACAGCATGATGGACCACACACAAACCTTCACACTGTATAATTGCTTCCATACAGTGTAATGCAACCCGTAGTCCATGCAGTATAATGCACTCCCCACAGTCCTCCATATAGTATAATGCACCCCTTATTCCTCTGTATAGTATAATTCACCCCATAGTCAATACAGTATAATGCATCCCATAGTCCCCTGTATAGTATAATGCATCCCATAGTCCATACAGTATGATGCGAACTATAGTCCATAAAGAATAATGCATCCCATAGTCCATATATCATTGTGCATCCCAAAGTCCATACGGTAAAGTGAACTACAAAATCCATACAGTATAATGCACCCAATAGTCCTCTGTATAGTATAATGCATCCCATAGTCTAGACAGTATTATGCACCCCATAGTCCATACAGTATTATGCACCCCATAGTCCACACAGTATAATAAACTCCCCATAGTCCTCCATATGGTATTCAAGCCACCACAATGTTTTTTTTAAAAGTACCATACTAACCCCTCCTCCTCGTTCCCCTGCTGCTTCGGTCTCTGCAGAGGGTGCTCTGAATTTCAGCTTAGCTGGTGCCATATAGTGACATCATTGCATCTGCTTTGCAATATTATAATGCGCCCCGTAGTCCATACAGCATAATGCACACCATAGTTCATGCAGCATAATACACTCCATAGTCCATACAGTATACTGCACCCACTAGTCTATACAGTACAATACACTCCCCATAGTCCTCCATAATGTATTCTGATGCCTGCTTTGCTGAGACGTCAGATGCCAAGGAAGAATGATGAAAGAGGAAGCATCAGCTGACTCTCCCTCCTTCATCACTACGTTTAAGTACTGTTACAGTTGAAATTGTGATGATGTGTGGGGGGCCGAGTGTCGAGGCTAGCATCGCCCTCCTTCCGGCTCATGGGACCCTTAACGGCAGGGCAGGAAGATCACCTGTCCCTGCTCTTCCAGAGAGTTTAACCCCTTCATGACCCAGCCTATTTTGACCTTAAAGACCTTGCCGTTTTTTGCAATTCTGACGAGTGTCCCTTTATGAGGTAATAACTCAGGAACGCTTCAACGGATCCTAGCGGTTCTGAGATTGTTTTTTCATGACATATTGGGCTTCATGTTAGTGGTAAATTTAGGTCAATAAATTCTGCGTTTATTTGTGATAA
The DNA here is from genome assembly GCF_032444005.1 of Ranitomeya imitator. NCBI lineage: Eukaryota > Metazoa > Chordata > Amphibia > Anura > Dendrobatidae > Ranitomeya > Ranitomeya imitator. The sequence goes on from NC_091285.1 coordinate 455,748,098, forward strand.
AAACGGAAATTTGGCGAAAATTTTGAAAACTTCGCAATTTTCACATTTTGAATTTTTATTCTGTTAAACCAGAGAGATATGTGACACAAAATAGTTAATAAATAACATTTCCAACATGTTTACTTTCCATCAGCACAATTTTGGAAACAAAATTTTTTTTTGTTAGGAAGTTATAAGGGTTAAAATTTGACCAGCGATTTGTCATTTTTACAACGAAATTTACAAAACTATTTTTTTCAGGGACCACCTCACATTTGAAGTCAGTTTGAGGGGTCTATATGGCTGAAAATACCCAAAAGTGACACCATTCTAAAAACTGCACCCCTCAAGGTACTCAAAACCACATTCAAGAAGTTTATTAACCCTTCAGGTGCTTCACAGCAGCAGAAGCAACATGGAAGGAAAAAATGAACATTTAACTTTTTAGTCACAAAAATTATCTTTTAGCAACAATTTTTTTATTTTCCCAATGGTAAAAGGAGAAACTGAACCACGAAAGTTGTTGTGCAATTTGTCCTGAGTACGCTGATACCTCATATGTGGGGGTAAACCACTGTTTGGGCGCACGGCAGGGCTTGGAAGGGAAGGAGCGCCATTTGACTTTTTGAATCAAAAATTGGCTCCACTCTTTAGCGGACACCATGTCACGTTTGGAGAGCCCCCGTGTGCCTAAAAATTGGAGCTCCACACAAGTGACCCCATTTTGGAAACTAGACGCCCCAAGGAACTTATCTAGATGCATAGTGAGCACTTTGAACCCCCAGGTGCTTCACAAATTGATCCGTAAAAATGAAAAAGTACTTTTTTTTCACAAAAAAATTCTTTTAGCCTCAATTTTTTCATTTTCACATGGGCAACAGGATAAAATGGATCCTAAAATGTGTTGGGCAATTTCTCCTGAGTATGCCGATACCTCATATGTGGGGGTAAACCACTGTTTGGGCACATGGTAAGGCTCGGAAGGGAAGGAGCGCCATTTGACTTTTTGAATGAAAAATTATTTCCATCGTTAGCGGACACCATGTCGCGTTTGGAGAGCTCCTGTGTGCCTAAACATTGGCGCTCCCCCACAAGTGACCCCATTTTGGAAACTAGACCCCCCAAGGAACTTATTTAGATGCCTAGTGAGCACTTTAAACCCTCAGGTGCTTCACAAATTGATCTGTAAAAATGAAAAAGTACTTTTTTTTCACAAAAAAATTCTTTTCGCCTCAATTTTTTCATTTTCACATGGGCAGTAGGATAAAATGGATCATAAAATTTGTTGGGCAATTTCTTCCGAGTACGCCGATACCTCATATGTGGGGGTAAACCACTGTTTTGGCACACGGCAGGGCTCGGAAGGGAAGGCGCGCCATTTGACTTTTTGAATGGAAAATTAGCTCCAATTGTTAGCGGACACCATGTCGCGTTTGGAGAGCCCCTGTGTGCCTATGCATTGGAGCTCCCCCACAAGTGACCCCATTTTGGAAACTAGACCCCCCAAGGAACTTATCTAGATGCATATTGAGCACTTTAAACCCCCAGGTGCTTTACAGAAGTTTATAACGCAGAGCCATGAAAATAAAAAAAAAAAATTATTTTCTCAAAAATGATCTTTTAGCCTGCAATTTTTTATTTTACAAAGGGTAACAGGAGAAATTTGACCCCAAAAGTTGTTGTCCAGTTTCTCCTGAGTACGCTGATACCCCATATGTGGGGGTAAACCACTGTTTGGGTGCACGGCAGGGCTCGGAAGGGATGGCACGCCATTTGGCTTTTTAAATGGAAAATTAGCTCCAATCATTAGCGGACACCATGTCACGTTTGGAGAGCCCCTGTGTGCCTAAACATTGGAGATCCCCCAGAAATGACCCCATTTTGGAAACTAGACCCCCAAAGGAACTAATCTAGATGTGTGGTGAGGACTTTGAACCCCCAAGTGCTTCACAGAAGTTTATAACGCAGAGCCATGAAAATAAAAAAAAAAAAATATTTTCTCAAAAATGATCTTTTAGCCTGCAATTTTTTATTTTACAAAGGGTAACAGGAGAAATTTGACCACAAAAGTTGTTGTCCAGTTTCTCCTGAGTACGCTGATACCCCATATGTGGGGGTAAACCACTGTTTGGGCACATGCCGGGGCTCGGAAGTGAAGTAGTGACATTTTGAAATGCAGACTTTGATGGAATGCTCTGTGGGCGTCACGTTGCGTTTGCAGAGCCCCTGATGTGGCTTAACAGTAGAAACCCCCCACAAGTGACCCCATTTTGGAAACTAGACCCCGAAAGGAACTTATCTAGATGTGTGGTGAGCACTTTGAACCCCCAAGTGCTTCATAGAAGTTTATAATGCAGAGCCGTGAAAAGAATAAATACGTATTCTTTCCTCAAAAATAATTATTTAGCCCAGAATTTTTTAATTTTCCCAAGGGTAACAGGAGAAATTTGACCCCAATATTTGTTGTACAGTTTCTCCTGAGTACGGTGATACCCCATATGTGGGGGTAAACTACTGTTTGGGCACATGCCGGGGCTCGGAATTGAAGTAGTGACGTTTTGAAATGCAGACTTTGATGGAATGCTCTGCGGGCGTCACGTTGCGTTTGCAGAGCCCCTGATGTGCCTAAACAGTAGAAACCCCCCACAAGTGACCCCATTTTGGAAACTAGACCCCGAACGGAACTTATCTAGATGTGTGGTGAGCACTTTGAACCCCCAAGTGCTTCATAGAAGTTTATAATGCAGAGCCGTGAAAATAATAAATACGTTTTCTTTCCTCAAAAATAATTATTTAGCCCAGAATTTTTTATTTTCCCAAGGGTTACAGGAGAAATTGGACCCCAAAAGTTGTTGTCCAGTTTCTCCTGAGTACGCTGATACCCCATGTGTGGGGGTAAACCACTGTTTGGGCACACGTCGGGGCTCAGAAGGGAAGTAGTGACTTTTGAAATGCAGACTTTGATGGAATGGTCTGCGGGCGTCACATTGCGTTTGCAGAGCCCCTGGTGTGCCTAAACAGTAGAAACCCCCCACAAGTGACCCCATTTTAGAAACTAGACCCCCCCAAGGAACTTATCTAGATATGTGGTGAGCACTTTGAACCCCCAAGTGCTTCACAGACGTTTACAACGCAGAGCCGTGAAAATAAAAAATCATTTTTCTTTCCTCAAAAATGATGTTTTAGCAAGCATTTCTTTATTTTTACAAGGGTAACAGGAGAAATTGGACCCCAGTAATTGTTGCGCAGTTTGTCCTGAGTATGCTGGTACCCCATATGTGGGGGTAAACCACTGTTTGGGTGCACGTCGGGGCTCGGAAGTGAGGGAGCACCATTTGACTTTTTGAATACAAGATTGGCTGGAATTAATGGTGGCGCCATGTTGCGTTTGGAGACCCCCTGATGTGCCTAAACAGTGGAAACCCCTCAATTCTAACTCCAACACACCCCTAACCCTTATCCCAACTGCAGCCGTAACCCTAATCACAACCCTAACCCCAACACACCCGTAACCCCAACACACCCCTAACCCTAACCACAACCCTAATTCCAACCGAACCCTAGCCCTAAGGCTATGTGCCAACGTTGCGGATTCGTATGAGATTTTTCAGCACCATTTTTGAAAAATCCGCGGGTAAAAGGCACTGCGTTTTACCTGCGGATTTACCGCGGATTTCCAGTGTTTTTTGTCCAGATTTCACCTGCGGATTCCTATTGAGGAACAGGTGTAAAACGCTGCGGAATCCGCACAAAGAATTGACATGCTGCGGAAAATACAACGCAGCGTTCCCGCGCGGTATTTTCCGCACCATGGGCACAGCGGATTTGGCTTTCCATATGTTTACATGGTACTGTAAACCTGATGGAACTCTGTTGCGGATCCGCAGCGGCCAATCCGCACCGTGTGCACATAGCCTAATTCTAAAGGTATGTGCACACGCTGCGGAAAATGCTGCGGATCCGCAGCAGTTTCCCATGAGTTTACAGTTCAATGCAAACCTATGGAAAACAAAAATCGCTGTACACATGCTGCAGAAAAACTGCACGGAAACGCAGCGGTTTACATTCCGCAGCATGTCACTTCTTTCTGCGGATTCCGCAGCGGTTTTACAACTGCTCAAATAGAAAATCGCTGTTGTAAAACCGCATTGAAATGCGCAGAAAAAACATGGTAAATCCGCCATAAATCCGCAGCGGTTTAGCACTGCCATAAATCCGCAGAGGAACAGAATACGTGTGCACATACCGAAACCCTAACCCTACCCCTACCCCTACCCCTACCCCTACCCCTAACCCTACCCCTACCCCTACCCCTAACCCTACCCCTAACCCTAACCCTAACCCTAGTTCTTACCCCAACCTTAGTGGAAAAAAAAATATATTTTTTTTTATTGTCCCTACCTATGGGGGTGACAAAGGGGGGGGGGTCATTTACTTTTTTTTTTTATTTTGATCACTGAGATAGGTTATATCTCAGTGATCAAAATTCACTCTGGAACGAATCTGCCGGCCGGCAGATTCGGCGGGCGCACTGCACATGCGCCCGCCATTTTGGAAGATGGAGGCACCCAGGAAAGAAGACGGACGGTCCCCGGGAGGCCAGGTAAGTATAAGGGGGGGGAGATCAGGGCACGGGGGGGGGGGGGGCGTCGGAGCACGGGGGGGTGGACCGGAACACGGGGGGGTGGATTGGAGCAAGGAGTGGGGGATCGCTGTGCGGGCGGGTGGATCGGAGCACGAGGGGGGAATCGCTGTGCGGGGGGGATCGCTGTGCGGGGGGTGGGATCGGAGTGCGGGGAGGTTTGATTGGAGCACGGGGGGTGTGATTGGAGCACGGGGGGAGCGGGCAGGAGGACGGGGGAGCGGAGCACAGGACCGAGGGGAGCAGACCGCAGATCGGGGGGCTGGGGGGGCGATCGGAGGAGTGGAGTGGGTGCACATTAGTGTGTCCAGCCATGGCCGATGATATTGCAGCATCGGCCATGGCTGGATTGTAATATTTCACCATTTTTTTAGGTGAAATATTACAAATCGCTCTGATTGGCAGTTTCACTTTCAACAGCCAATCAGAGCGATCGTAGCCACGAGGGGGTGAAGCCACCCCCCCTGGGCTAAAGTACCACTCCCCCTGTCCCTGCAGATCGGGTGAAATGGGAGTTAACCCTTTCACCCGATCTGCAGGGACGCGATCTTTCCATGACGCATATGCTGCGTCATGGGTCGGAATGGCACCGACTTTCATGACGCAGCGTATGCGTCAAAGTTCGGGAAGGGGTTAACTGTATTGGCGAGCTACCGCTGACATGATGGTACAACACACACAGGCACAACTGAGACTTGGTTGCATAAAAACACTGGATATGCAACTCGTGATCATGAACAGGAGGGGCTCTGGGGACTGGATGGTGGGCAGTCAGCAGCCGGAGTAATGAGGTGAGTATTAATTTATTTTTTTTATGCATTTTCCATTTATTCGTTCAGTCTAATAGACCCCAGATTATAATTATATTAAGTACAATCATTTCACAAACAAATAATTTTGCTACAAATTTTACATCCTGTGAAAATCAGCACAATTTGGTAAATTTAAATTCTGTCAAAGCCACTTATCTCAAATTCTAAAAAAAAATTCTAAAAAAAATTGCTTCATACAATTCTTCAGTGAAGATGTGACAAGTTCTAGTGATGTTAAAAATCCTACTATACTCAATTACTTAAAAATGCATATGTCTCTGTTCGGTCTGGGGAGACCTATTTTGAACTTTGGTATTTTTTGGGGTGTTCAAGATGCGGTTCTGAAACTTGTGGTTGATTGACTTAAATGAGGATGGGTCGGTCGGCCACGGGTTTCAGAGCCGCATCTTGAATATTTTAAAGAATATTGAAGTTCAAGGTCGGTCATTTTTGACCAACAGAACAGCAGGGTTAAGAATGACAATGATAAGAAATTTTAAATATGATGTGCAAAAGAGGTTACCTTCACTGCAGTAACACACTGAATTACAAAATCTATTATTTTAATTTATAACTAAACATATAACCAGTGGCGGATTATAATGAGGTCAATCTGGGCGGTAGCCCAGGGCCCAGTGGTGTGGGGGAGCCCTGGGCAACCGCTCAGATTAACCGCCGCCATCAGGGCATTACTGCCCTGACTGGTGTATGGGCCCGTTGAGCAGAGGGGGCCCATACACATACAGAGTTTAACGCTATTGACGTGCGAGCGCGCGCTTGCACGTCAATAGTTAACAGCCGCCAGTCAATTGGAGGCTGGCAGCTGAAGTCAGCCGCAGTGCGCACGTCGACGGCATCTGATGTTATTGTCAGTTGCCTGCGAGTGCGCGCTGCTGGAGGGAGCATCGCCGAAGGAGTGCAGACAGGTGAGGAGAACTAGTTTTTTTTTTTTGCGAATTGCAATCCGGGGGGCCCGGGCCAGAATGCTGGACACACTGGGGGCAGAGATGCTGGACACACAGGGGGCAATATGCTGGACACACTGGGGCAGAGATGCTGGACACACTGGGGGCAATATGCTGGACACACTGGGGGCAATATGCTGGACACACTGGGGGCAATATGCCGGACACACTGGGGGCAGGATGCTGGACACACTGGGGGCTGAATGCTGGACACACTGGGGGGCAATATGCTGGACACACGGGGGCAAAATGCTGGACACACTGGGGGCGGAATGATGGACACACTGGGGGCAGGATGCTGGACATACTGGGGGCAGGATGCTGGCCACACTGGGGGCAGGATGCTGGACACACTGGGGGCAATATGCTGGAAACACTGGGGCAGAATTCTGGACACACTGGGGGCAATATGCTGGAGACACTGGGGGCAGATTGCTGGACACACTGGGGGCAGTATGCTGGAGACACGGGGCAGATTGCTGGACACACTGGGGGCAATATGCTGGACACACTGGGGGCAATATGCTGGACACACTGGGGGCAATATGCCGGACACACTGGGGGCAGGATGCTGGACACACTGGGGGCTGAATGCTGGACACACTGGGGGGCAATATGCTGGACACACGGGGGCAAGATGCTGGACACACTGGGGGCGGAATGATGGACACACTGGGGGCAGGATGCTGGACATACTGGGGGCAGGATGCTGGCCACACTGGGGGCAGGATGCTGGACACACTGGGGGCAATATGCTGGAAACACTGGGGCAGAATTCTGGACACACTGGGGGCAATATGCTGGAGACACTGGGGGCAGATTGCTGGACACACTGGGGGCAGTATGCTGGAGACACGGGGCAGATTGCTGGACACACTGGGGGCAATATGCTGGACACACTGGGGGCTGAATGCTGGACACACTGGGGGCTGAATGCTGGACACACTGGGGGCTGAATGCTGGACACACTGGGGGCAGGATGCTGTCCACACTGGGGGCAGGATGCTGTAGACACTGGGGGCAGGATGCTGGGCACACTGGGGCAGGATGCTGGACACACTGAGGGCAGAATGCTGGACAAACTGGGGGCAATATGCTGGACACACTGGGGAAGAATGCTGGACACACTGGGGGCAATATGCTGGAGACACTGGGGCAGATTGCTGGACACACTGGGGGCAGTATGCTGGAGACACTGGGGCAGATTGCTGGACACACTGGGGGGCAATATGCTGGACACACTGGGGGCAAAATGCTGGACACACTGGGGGAAGAGATGCTGGACACACTGGGGGCAGGATGCTGGACACACTGGGGGCAACATAGTGGACACACTGGGGGCAGAATGCTGGACACACTGGGGGCAGGATGGGGCAGAATGCTGGACACACTGGGGGCAGGATGCTGGACACACTGGGGGCAGGATGCTGGACACACTGGGGGCCGAATGCTGGACAAACTGGGGCAATATGCTGGACACACTGGGGCAGAATGCTGGACAGACTGGGGGCAATATGCTGGAGACACTGGGGCAGTTTTCCGGACACACTTGGGGCAGTATGCTGGAGACACTGGGGCAGATTGTTGGACACACTGGGGGAAATATGCTGGACACCCTGGGGCAGGATGCTGGACACACTGGGGGCAGGATGCTGGACACATTGGGGAAGAGATGCTGGACATTTGGGGCAGGATGCTGGACATATTGGGGGCAAAGATGCTGGACATTGGGGGCAAAGATTCTGGACACTGGTGGAAGAGATGCTGGACACTGGGGGCAGAGATGCTGGACACACTGGGGGCAGGATGCTGGACACACAGGGGGCAGGATGCTGGACACTGGGGGCAGAGATGCTGGACAGTGGGGGAGGAGATGCTGTACACTGGGAGCAGAGATGCTGGACATTGGGGGCAGAGATGCTAGACACACTGGGAGCAGGACTGGAGACAGATGGGGCATAATTGGAGTCATGGGCAGAATGTAGATACCGGACATGATTGGAGACACAAGGCAGAATGAAAGACATGGGGCAGGATTGGGGAGACAGATCGTGCAGGATCATGGGACAGGATGGATTCGATGGACACTGATGGGGCAGGATGGGGAAATCATATGGGGCAGGATGGGGAGATCATATGGGGCAGAATGGATACCCATGAGGGCAGGATGGGAGAACATATGACTGGAGCCAGGAATGAGATACACGGGGCCAGGATGGGGAATATTATTATTACCATAGGGGCTAACTAAGGGATATTATTACTGCAGTGATGCATTTATTTTATTTTTTGAGGACACTGTTTTAAATGGGAGGCGGTCTGTTACTGTGTAGAGTGACACTATGTCACATCTTTTTCTTCATGTGGTGTAATGTAGAAGTTGGGAAAAATTTAGTAATGTCTTCTGCAAGCAGAGCTGGAGATAACTGTGCTATTTCCTGCAGAGACAAGTCCTGGCTGGATGAAGTGATGGCGGTCTGTGCTGGATGAAAGATGAAGGACTTCACCTAGAGACGTCACTGGTGAGGCAATGTTACCTATACACTGACACTATACACTGTATACTATATACAGAGCTCCTGTGTATAATGTCACCGGTGATCACTGCATTACCTCTACACAGACACTGCATACTAAGTACAGATCTCCTGTGAATACTGGCACTTACGTTGATAGTATTGTGTTTTTTTTTCTTCCTAACTGAAGGGTAAATTGACTAGATCAATGGATGTTTGACAGGTTATAGGTTCACACAGCAACTATTTTTCTGGAATAATCTGGTTCAGGTATATGATGACCCCGTCGCATGACCCCGTCACATGACCGGGGGCAGGGCCAGCTCCAGGTTTTTGAGGGCCCCGGGCGAAAGAGTCTCATTGTGCCCCCCCTTTAACACATACCACGATACATGATCGCATATAAACACAGCCATGTAGTATATAACACAGCCCATGTAGTATATAGCAAAGCCATGTAGCATATAACACAGCCACGTAGTATATAGCACAGCCCACGTAGCATATAACAGCCCATATAGTATATAGCACAGCCACATATTATATAACACAGCCCACATAGTATATAGAATAGCCATGTAGTATATAGCACAAGTCCACGTAGCATATAACAGCCCATATAGTATATAGCACAGCCACATAGTATATAACATGGCCCACGTAGTTTATACAACAGCCATGTAGTATATAGCACAGCCCACGTAGCATATAACAGCCCACGTAGTATATAACACGGCCCACGTAGTATATAGAACAGCCATGTAGTAAATAACACAGCCCACAAAGCATATAACAGCCCACGTAGTATATAACATGGCCCACGTAGTATAACACAGCCATGTAGTATATAGAACAGCCATGTAGTATATAGCACATGAAAAACAAAATCCAGCTCACCATACCGACATTCCCAGGAGCTCGGAGCACGGAACCGCTGTGTCATGGCGTGGACGAACAGGAAAGAGAAGGAGATCCAGCTCAACGAAATAGTGAAAAATCCATAGTTTATTTCACTTAAAATATAGTGAAAGGACAAAACATCAGCATACAAAAAAATTAAAACCAAGGTCAACGCGTTTCCGGTGACTAACCACCCTTAATCATGATACCTGGTACAAGACATGTCTATACTTTTATACTAGTATCCGGTCATCACTCCGGTGTTGCAATTGGTAGAATTGTCTAATCAAACAAAAATAGGCACACATGATAATGAAAGCAAGACAAGCTTGATGGAAAGACAAAAACAGGTGTTTTGACTAAACAGAAATGCAGAGAAATCAAAAATAACACAAAATACAAAAACTATATGCAAAATGAAAGATAATAATAACATTACAATAATCATTAAATAAATCCAAAAATATGATAGTAAAATAGTATGTACAGTGTCATATGTCATGAACCCACATAATAATACAAAAAGAAACTATATTAGTTTACATAGACACAAACTCATGTGAGTTCTAAAGAGAATAAGACATACATGTGAATCTCATAATGAATAGAACTACAAAATTCCCTAGTACCTTTGAAAATAGCGAGCTCACAGACAACCATAGATGGAAAAACAGAACAATCAATGGCAGGAATCTCCCAGACAGGGAGCTGTAGCAGCCAAACTAGGTTAGAGCAAATAGGTAAAAGCACAGCTGCAGATGCCATGACAGTGTAACAGCGGCCGGCCAGCAAGGGGAAACAAAAGGGCAAATTGATAGCTATTAGCCTTACAAAGGAGTCATTAATTATATGAGAAATGTAAACTACAGATTTAGTTAGTTACTAGATGACAAAAAAACAACTTTATAGTTTGTAAACCCTCAGAATACTAATAAAAGAACATAAGATCTTTCCTTTTGTTTAAACCATGTGGAATTCTTGTTCCGAGTTTAAAGATCCACCATGATTCCCTGTTTCTCAGGGTCACCTCAATGTCCCCTCCTCTAAATGGTTTATGAATTTTTTCAATTGCATAAATTTTAAGTGACTCAAGGTTAGATTGATGATGGTTGATAAAGTGTTGTGAAACTTGTGAAATATTCCTATTGACACTAATATTTTCAGCATCATAAATATGTTCACGAATGCGTGTTTTTAAAGACCATATGGTACTCCCCACGTATTTAAGATGGCATGCCATGCATTCCATGATGTATACCACATTTTTAGTGTTACAATTCATGAAAGTCTTGATGGGATAAACGTTTTGATTACTGGCATCGGTGAAATTATAGCATTTACCAGAAAATTTGCAAGTTTTACATGCCATCGCACCACATTTAAAGAAACCTTTTGTGCTGAGCCAATGAGAAGGTTGTGCAGAGTGGGTATGAAGAGAACTCGGAGATAAACTAGAGCCCAAAGAGGGAGCTCTTCTAGACACAATTCTGTATCTGTTACTCAAAATTTGGGCTATATCAGCATCTTCCTTAAGAATGGTCAAATTATTAGTCAATATTTTTCTGATAGCATTAAATTGATTACTATACTGGAAGACCACAGTGATTGGATTTTGAGGAGATAAATTTTGATGTCGTTTACTATGAAAACGAGGTCGTCGAGCGACAATTTTTTCTGCTCTTTTTAGATGCCAGTCACTGTAGCCTCTCTGCACAAGTCTACCCTTTATGCCCTCAATCTCTTGGGAATAATCTTCCAATGTGCTACAATTACGTTTTGCTCTTACCATCTCCCCTATAGGGATACTTTTAATAGTATGTTTAGGATGGTGACTGTTTGCACGCAATATTGTATTCCCTGCTGTGTTTTTCCGAAAAGTAGAAGTAACAATCGGGGTATTAAGTATCCCCTTTAATTTTAAATCTAGAAACTCTATGCACGTATGGTCTTGACGTGAAATAAATCTAAGATTGAATGGATTATAATTTAGATAGTTTGTTAAATCCTGTACGGTAGATACATCAGAACTCCAGATAAATATCAGGTCATCAATGTATCTACCGTACCATCGTATACAGTCTTTAAATGGATTCTCATCATTATATATGTAAGATTCTTCCCCCCAACTCATGACCAAATTGGCAATGGAAGGTGAGTATTTGGCACGCATTGAGACACCACTGGTTTGCATGAAGAATGTTTGGTTAAAACAAAAGAAATTTGTAGTCATGAGAAAAGAAGTGACCTCTATGACATAAAACTGTAAATCTATGGAAAAATCACTATACTTTTGCATGTGGAATTTAAGAGCAAATATCGCCACTTCATGTGGTATAGAGGTATATAACGAGGTGACATCTGAAGTGATCCAAGAGAAATTAGACTGCCATATAAACCCCTCCATGAAATTCAGGACATCGGTACTATCCCTAAGGTGCCCGGGTGTTCTCTGGACGAGAGGCTGGAGGAGCAGATCTAACCACTCCCCCAGCCTCTCACCCAGAGACCCAATACCCGACACGATCGGCCTCATGGGAGGTGGGTACAAGTTTTTGTGGGTCTTAGGCAAGGCATACAGAATTGGAGTTACTGGATTAGCTACCTTGAGATAGTCACTTTCTTTTTTGTTAAAAAAACCCATACTGAACCCTTCATCTATAAGATTAAAAATTCTGTTCTGTATTAATGCAGTAGGGTTAGTGGACAAGCACTTGTACACAGTCAGATCTGTAAGCATATCATTGACCCAGGTGATGTAATTAGCCTTATCCATCACAACAACTGACCCACCCTTGTCAGAGTTTTTAATGACAAAGTCATCATTATTTTGTAGTTCCTGTAATGCCTTCTGTAGCCTAGGTTTAAGGTTGCTACTGTGCAAGCGTGTATTATGCACACTTTCAGAAAGGCTCCTCAACTGAGACTCTATCACATTTTGGAATCTGTCCATGGCAGGTTTGCGTGCCTGAACAGGATAGTAATTAGGGTTAGGCACTTTAATTATGTTTTTAGGAATAAACGAATCTACATTAGCCTCTAAACTTTCTTCCGGTAAATCTGATAGACACATGAGTGACAGTTGATCTGAAAAATCAAGAGACCTGAAATCATTACTTTGGGGGTCAATGTTACATTTTTTCTCTATTGAATCATCCTTGAAATGCAATTTGAGAGCAATATTTCTAATAAATCTATTCACATCACAAATTGTGGAAAAAAGATCAAAATTGCAGCTTGGTACAAAATTAAGACCATGTGATAAGAGTTCTAATTGGTCATCTGTAAGGGAAAAGGAAGACATGTTAACAACATTAAAATGTCCTAACGTTGACGTCTGAGATGATATCTCGAAGGATTTCTGTTTACTTCGATGTTTCCTTCCTTTTCTTCGGTAGACCTTCTTCTGTTGACAAATGGGGGTTTGCTTTTCTTGAAATAGGAGTTTTTTGCACTCTGTGCGGGTTCAGAATCTGAGTCTTCTGTGACTCCAGTTGAAGTGTCCAGATCAGACGAACTAAAGGTGACCTGTCTCCGCATGCGATTTCTGTAGGTGCGGTTTCTGTGGGGTTTTAAGATAGATTTATGCGGTTGATTCATTTTATCCCACCTCCCCCACTCATAAACCTGATCATTGGCATAGTCATAAAGGTCCCGATCCAGCTTGCGTTTCTTCATATCCATGATGGTTTCTTCCGCTTTAGAAATTTTAGAGTTACTGGTGTTAATAAACTCATCAAATTGTGCCGATGTCATTTTATCCTTTGCCTCCTTGGTCATAGTTTCAATATCTTGTTGCAATTGGATCAGAGAAATTTCCTCATATTGCACTATCAGGGCAATTAATTTCAGCGAACAATCAGATAGAATTGTGTTCCATTCTTGAACAAAGGTATTGGAAAACACAGTATTAGGAATTTTCTTCACTCTCAGCCCTCTTGGGATGACATTTTTCTCTTTATAGTTTTTCAAAGAGCTGAGATCCCACCAAAGGCGATTTTCTTTGAGCATTGAAGATAATAAGTTATCAAGTAGTCCATCCTTGTTACTGGTCGTTGGAGTTTCCTCCGTAGCCAGCGATGCAAACAGTTTCTCTGCTTTGTTTTGTCTTTTTGACATGTCCATTTTATGACATCAAAATCAATTATGCTGATGTTTAGAATGAAAAAAATCCTTTTGCCAGAATTATATATATGTATAGGGAGTCCAGGCGAGCACGGAGACACGAAGGAATACAAGAAAAACAAAATCCAGCTCACCATACCGACATTCCCAGGAGCTCGGAGCACCGAACCGCTGTGTCAGGGCGTGGACGAACAGGAAAGAGAAGGAGATCCAGCTCAACGAAATAGTGAAAAATCCATAGTTTATTTCACTTAAAATATAGTGAAAGGACAAAACATCAGCATACAAAAAAATTAAAACCAAGGTCAACGCGTTTCCGGTGACTAAGCACCCTTAATCATGATACCTGGTACAAGACATGTCTATACTTTTATACTAGTATCCGGTCATCACTCCGGTGTTGCAATTGGTAGAATTGTCTAATCAAACAAAAATAGGCACACATGATAATGAAAGCAAGACAAGCTTGATGGAAAGACAAAAACAGGTGTTTTGACTAAACAGAAATGCAGAGAAATCAAAAATAACACAAAATACAAAAACTATATGCAAAATGAAAGATAATAATAACATTACAATAATCATTAAATAAATCCAAAAATATGATAGTAAAATAGTATGTACAGTGTCATATGTCATGAACCCACATAATAATACAAAAACCTAGTTTGGCTGCTACAGCTCCCTGTCTGGGAGATTCCTGCCATTGATTGTTCTGTTTTTCCATCTATGGTTGTCTGTGAGCTCGCTATTTTCAAAGGTACTAGGGAATTTTGTAGTTCTATTCATTATGAGATTCACATGTATGTCTTATTCTCTTTAGAACTCACATGAGTTTGTGTCTATGTAAACTAATATAGTTTCTTTTTGTATTATTATGTGGGTTCATGACATATGACACTGTACATACTATTTTACTATAATATTTTTGCATTTATTTAATGATTATTGTAATGTTATTATTATCTTTCATTTTGCATATAGTTTTTGTATTTTGTGTTATTTTTGATTTCTCTGCATTTCTGTTTAGTCAAAACACCTGTTTTTGTCTTTCCATCAAGCTTGTCTTGCTTTCATTATCATGTGTGCCTATTTTTGTTTGATTAGACAATTCTACCAATTGCAACACCGGAGTGATGACCGGATACTAGTATAAAAGTATAGACATGTCTTGTACCAGGTATCATGATTAAGGGTGCTTAGTCACCGGAAACGCGTTGACCTTGGTTTTAATTTTTTTGTATGCTGATGTTTTGTCCTTTCACTATATTTTAAGTGAAATAAACTATGGATTTTTCACTATTTCGTTGAGCTGGATCTCCTTCTCTTTCCTGTTCGTCCACGCCCTGACACAGCGGTTCGGTGCTCCGAGCTCCTGGGAATGTCGGTATGGTGAGCTGGATTTTGTTTTTCTTGTATTCCTTCGTGTCTCCGTGCTCGCCTGGACTCCCTATACATATATATAATTCTGGCAAAAGGATTTTTTTCATTCTAAACATCAGCATAATTGATTTTGATGTCATAAAATGGACATGTCAAAAAGACAAAACAAAGCAGAGAAACTGTTTGCATCGCTGGCTACGGAGGAAACTCCAACGACCAGTAACAAGGATGGACTACTTGATAACTTATTATCTTCAATGCTCAAAGAAAATCGCCTTTGGTGGGATCTCAGCTCTTTGAAAACCTATAAAGAGAAAAATGTCATCCCAAGAGGGCTGAGAGTGAAGAAAATTCCTAATACTGTGTTTTCCAATACCTTTGTTCAAGAATGGAACACAATTCTATCTGATTGTTCGCTGAAATTAATTGCCCTGATAGTGCAATATGAGGAAATTTCTCTGATCCAATTGCAACAAGATATTGAAACTATGACTAAGGAGGCAAAGGATAAAATGACATCGGCACAATTTGATGAGTTTATTAACACCAGTAACTCTAAAATTTCTAAAGCGGAAGAAACCATCATGGATATGAAGAAACGCAAGCTGGATCGGGACCTTTATGACTATGCCAATGATCAGGTTTATGAGTGGGGGAGGTGGGATAAAATGAATCAACCGCATAAATCTATCTTAAAACCCCACAGAAACCGCACCTACAGAAATCGCATGCGGAGACAGGTCACCTTTAGTTCGTCTGATCTGGACACTTCAACTGGAGTCACAGAAGACTCAGATTCTGAACCCGCACAGAGTGCAAAAAACTCCTATTTCAAGAAAAGCAAACCCCCATTTGTCAACAGAAGAAGGTCTACCGAAGAAAAGGAAGGAAACATCGAAGTAAACAGAAATCCTTCGAGATATCATCTCAGACGTCAACGTTAGGACATTTTAATGTTGTTAACATGTCTTCCTTTTCCCTTACAGATGACCAATTAGAACTCTTATCACATGGTCTTAATTTTGTACCAAGTTGCAATTTTGATCTTTTTTCCACAATTTGTGATGTGAATAGATTTATTAGAAATATTGCTCTCAAATTGCATTTCAAGGATGATTCAATAGAGAAAAAATGTAACATTGACCCACAAAGTAATGATTTCAGGTCTCTTGATTTTTCAGATCAACTGTCACTCATGTGTCTATCAGAATTACAGGAAGAAAGTTCAGAGGCTAATGTAGATTCGTTTATTCCTAAAAATATAATTAAAGTGCCTAACCCTAATTACTATCCTGTTCAGGCACGCAAACCTGCCATGGACAGATTCCAAAATGTGATAGAGTCTCAGTTGAGGAGCCTTTCTGAAAGTGTGCATAATACACGCTTGCACAGTAGCAACCTTAAACCTAGGCTACAGAAGGCATTACAGGAACTACAAAATAATGATGACCTTGTCATTAAAAACTCTGACAAGGGTGGGTCAGTTGTTGTGATGGATAAGGCTAATTACATCACCTGGGTCAATGATATGCTTACAGATCTGACTGTGTACAAGTGCTTGTCCACTAACCCTACTGCATTAATACAGAACAGAATTTTTAATCTTATAGATGAAGGGTTCAGTATGGGTTTTTTTAACAAAAAAGAAAGTGACTATCTCAAGGTAGCTAATCCAGTAACTCCAATTCTGTATGCCTTGCCTAAGACCCACAAAAACTTGTACCCACCTCCCATGAGGCCGATCGTGTCGGGTATTGGGTCTCTGGGTGAGAGGCTGGGGGAGTGGTTAGATCTGCTCCTCCAGCCTCTCGTCCAGAGAACACCCGGGCACCTTAGGGATAGTACCGATGTCCTGAATTTCATGGAGGGGTTTATATGGCAGTCTAATTTCTCTTGGATCACTTCAGATGTCACCTCGTTATATACCTCTATACCACATGAAGTGGCGATATTTGCTCTTAAATTCCACATGCAAAAGTATAGTGATTTTTCCATAGATTTACAGTCTTATGTCATAGAGGTCACTTCTTTTCTCATGACTACAAATTTCTTTTGTTTTAACCAAACATTCTTCATGGCAACCAGTGGTGTCTCAATGGATGCCAAATACTCACCTTCCATTGCCAATTTGGTCATGAGTTGGGGGGAAGAATGTTATATATATAATGATGAGAATCCATTGAAAGACTGTATACGATGGTACGGTAGATACATTGATGACCTGATATTTATCTGGAGTTCTGATGTATCTACCGTACAGGATTTAACAAACTATCTAAATTATAATCCATTCAATCTTAGATTTATTTCACGTCAAGACCATACGTGCATAGAGTTTCTAGATTTAAAATTAAAGGGGATACTTAACCCCTTCCCGACCCATGACGCCACGTAGGCGTCATGAAAGTCGGTGCCAATCCGACCCTTGACGCCTATGTGGCGTCATGGAAAGATCGCGTCCCTGCAGGCCGGGTGAAAGGGTTAACTCCAATTTCACCCGATCTGCAGGGACAGGGGGAGTGGTAGTTTAGCCCAGGGGGGGTGGCTTCACCCCCCCGTGGCTACGATCGCTCTGATTGGCTGTTGAAAGTGAAACTGCCAATCAGAGCGATTTGTAATATTTCACCCATTATAACGGGTGAAATATTACAATCCAGCAATGGCCGGTGCTGAAATATCATCGGCCATGGCTGGAAATACTAATGTGCCCCCACCCCACCCCACCGATCGCCCCCCCCAGCCCTCGATCTGGCCGGTACACTGCTCCGGCTCCCTTCCCTCCAGTGCTCCGCTCCCCCCCGTGCTCTTGTCCGCTCACCCCCGTGCTCCAATCACCCCCCCGTGCTCAAATCACCCCCCCTGCACTCCGATCCACCCCCCCGTGCTCCGTTCCACCCCCCCGTGCTCCGTTCCAGCCCCCCGTGCTCCGTTCCAGCCCCCCCGTGCTCCGTTCCACGCCTGCCGTGCTCCGATTCCCCCCCCCGTGCTCCGATCCCCCCCGTGGATCCCCCCCACCCCATCATACTTACCGATCCTGCCGGGGTCCCGTCCGTCTTCTCCCTGGGCGCCGCCATCTTCCAAAATGGCGGGCGCATGCGCAGTGCGCCCGCCGAATCTACCGGCCGGCAGATTCGTTCCAAAGTGCATTTTGATCACTGAGATATAATCTATCTCAGTGATCAAAATAAAAAAAATAATAAATGACCCCCCCCCTTTGTCACCCCCATAGGTAGGGACAATAAAAAAATAAAGACATTTTTTTTTTCCACTAATGTTAGAATAGGGTTAGGGTTAGGGGTAGGGTTAGGGTTAGGGCTAGGGTTAGGGTTAGGGTTAGGGGTAGGGTTAGGGTTAGGGTTAGGGGTAGGGTTAGGGTTAGGGGTAGGGTTAGGGTTAGAGGTAGGGGTAGGGTTAGGGGTAGGGGTAGGGTTAGGGGTAGGGTTAGGGCTAGGGTTAGGGCTAGGGTTAGGGCTAGGGTTAGGGTTTCGGTATGTGCACACGTATTCTGGTCCTCTGCGGATTTTTCCGCTGCGGATTTGATAAATCCGCAGTGCTAAACCAATGCGGATTTATGGCGGATTTACCGCGGTTTTTCTGCACATTTCACTGTGGTTTTACAATTGCGATTTTCTATTGGAGCAGTTGTAAAACCGCTGCGGAATCCGCACAAAGAAGTGACATGCTGCGGAATGTAAACCGCTGCGTTTCCGTGCAGTTTTTCCGCAGCATGTGTGCAGCGATTTTTGTTTCCCGTAGGTTTACATTGAACTGTAAGCTCATGGGAAACTGCTGCTTTTCCGCAGCGTTTTCCGCAGCGTGTGCACATACCTTTAGAATTAGGCTATGTGCACACGGTGTGGATTTGGCTGCGGATTGGCCGCTGCGGATTCGCAGCAGTGTTCCATCAGGTGTACAGTACCATGTAAACATATGAAAAACCAAATCCGCTGTGCCCATGGTGCGGAAAATACCGCACGGAAACGCTGCGTTGTATTTTCTGCAGCATGTCAATTCTTTGTGCGGATTCCGCAGTGTTTTACACCTGTTCCTCAATAGGAATCCGCAGGTGAAATCCGCACAAAAAACACTGGAAATCCGCGGAAAATCCGCAGGTAAAACGCAGTGCCTTTTACCCACGGATTTTTCAAAAATGGTGCGGAAATATCTCACACAAATCCGCAACGTGGGCACATAGCCTTAGGGTTAGGGTTGGAATTAGGGTTGTGGTTAGGGTTGTGGTTAGGGTTATGGCTACAGTTGGGATTAGGGTTAGGAGTGTGGGGGGGTTAGTGTTGGAGGTAGAATTGAGGGGTTACCACTGTTTAGGCACATCAGGGGTCTCCAAACGCAACATGGCGCCACCATTGATTCCAGCCAATCTCGTATTCAAAAAGTCAAATGGTGCTCCCTCAATTCCGAGCCCCGACGTGCACCCAAACAGTGGTTCACCCCCACATATGGGGTACCAGCATACTCAGGATAAACTGCGCAACAATTACTGGGGTCCAATTTCTCCTGTTACCCTTGTGAATCTAAAAAAATGCTTGCTAAAACAAAATTTTTGAGGAAAGAAAAATGATTTTTTATTTTCACGGCTCTGCGTTGTAAACGTCTGTGAAGCACTTGGGGGTTAAAAGTGCTCACCACATATCTAGATAAGTTCCTTGGGGGGTCTAGTTTCTAAAATGGGGTCACTTGTGGGGGGTTTCTATTGTTTAGGCACACCAGGGGCTCTGCAAACGCAATGTGACGCCCGCAGACCATTCCATCAAAGTCTGCATTTCAAAAGTCACTACTTCCCTTCTGAGCCCCGACGTGTGCCCAAATAGTGGTTTACCCCCACACATGGGGTATCAGCGTACTCAGGAGAAACTGGACAACAGCTTTTGGGGTCCAATTTCTCCTGTAACCCTTGGGAAAATTAAAAAATTCTGGGCTAAATAATTATTTTTGAGGAAAGAAAACGTATTTATTATTTTCACGGCTCTGCATTATAAACTTCTATGAAGCACTTGGGGGTTCAAAGTGGTCACCACACATCTAGATAAGTTCCTTTCAGGGTCTAGTTTCCAAAATGGGGTCACTTGTGGGGGGTTTCTACTGTTTAGGCACATCAGGGGCTCTGCAAACGCAACGTGACGCCCGCAGAGCATTCCATCAAAGTCTGCATTTCAAAACGTCACTACTTCAATTCCGAGCCCCGGCATGTGCCCAAACAGTAGTTTACCCCCACATATGGGGTATCACCATACTCAGGAGAAACTGGACAACAACTTTTGGGGTAAAATTTCTCCTGGAACCCTTGGGAAAATAAAAAATTCTGGGCTAAATAATTATTTTTGAGGAAAGAAAACGTATTTATTATTTTCACGGCTCTGCATTATAAACTTCTATGAAGCACTTGGGGGTTCAAAGTGCTCACCACACATCTAGATAAGTTCCTTTGGGGGTCTAGTTTCCAAAATGGGGTCACTTGTGGGGGGTTTCTACTGTTAAGCCACATCAGGGGCTCTGCAAACGCAACGTGACGCCCGCAGAGCATTCCATCAAAGTCTGCATTTCAAAACGTCACTACTTCACTTCCGAGCCCCGGCATGTGCCCAAACACTGATTTACCCCCACATATGGGGTATCAGCGTACTCAGGAGAAACTGGACAACAACTTTTGGGGTCAAATTTCTCCTGTTACCCTTGGGAAAGTAAAAAATTGCAGGCTAAAAGATCATTTTTGAGAAAATAATTTTTTATTTTTATTTTCATGGCTCTGCGTTATAAACTTCTGTGAAGCACTTGGGGGTTCAAAGTCCTCACCACACATCTAGATTAGTTCCTTTGGGGGTCTAATTTCCAAAATGGGGTCATTTCTGGGGGATCTCCAATGTTTAGGCACACAGGGGCTCTCCAAACGTGACATGGTGTCCGCTAATGATTGGAGCTAATTTTCCATTTAAAAAGCCAAATGGCGTGCCATCCCTTCCGAGCCCTGCCATGCGCCCAAACAGTGGTTTACCCCCACATATGGGGTATCAGCCTACTCAGGACAAACTGGACAACAATATTTGGGGTCCAATTTCTCCTATTATCCTTGGCAAAATAGGAAATTCCAGGCTAAAAAATCATTTTTGATGAAAGAAAAATTATTTTTTATTTTCATGGCTCTGCGTTATAAACTTCTGTAAAGCACCTGGGGGTTTAAAGTGCTCAATATGCATCTAGATAAGTTCCTTGGGGGGTCTAGTTTCCAAAATGGGGTCACTTGTGGTGGAGCTCCAATGCATAGGCACACAGGGGCTCTCCAAACGCGACATGGTGTCCGCTAACAATTGGAGCTAATTTTCCATTCAAAAAGTCAAATGGCGCGCCTTCCCTTCCGAGCCCTGCCGAGTGCCCAAACAGTGGTTTACCCCCACATATGAGGTATCGGCGTACTCGGGAGAAATTGCCCAACAAATTTTATGATCCATTTTATCCTACTGCCCATGTGAAAATGAAAAAATTGAGGCGAAAATAATTTTTTTGTGAAAAAAAAGTACTTTTTCATTTTTACAGATCAATTTGTGAAGCACCTGAGGGTTTAAAGTGCTCACTAGGCATCTAAATAAGTTCCTTGGGGGGTCTAGTTTCCAAAATGGGGTCACTTGTGGGGGAGCGCCAATGTTTAGGCACACAGGAGCTATCCAAACGCGACATGGTGTCCGCTAACGATGGAAATAATTTTTCATTCAAAAAGTCAAATGGCGCTCCTTCCCTTCCGAGCCTTACCATGTGCCCAAACAGTGGTTTACCCCCACATGTGAGGTATTGGTGTACTCAGGAGAAATTGCCCAACACATTTTAGGATCCATTTTATCCTGTTGCCCATGTGAAAATGAAAAAATTGAGGCTAAAATAATTTTTTTGTGAAAAAAAAGTACTTTTTCATTTTTACGGATCAATTTGTGAAGCACCTGGGGGTTCAAAGTGCTCACTATGCATCTAGATAAGTTCCTTGGGGCGTCTTGTTTCCAAAATGGGGTCACTTGTGGGGGAGCTCCAATTTTTAGGCACACGGGTGCTCTCCAAACGTGACATGGTGTCCGCTAAAGAGTGGAGCCAATTTTTGATTCAAAAAGTCAAATGGCGCTCCTTCCCTTCCAAGCCCTGCCGTGTGCCCAAACAGTGGATTACCCCCACATATGAGGTATCAGCGTACTCAGGACAAATTGGACAACAACTTTCGTGGTTCAGTTTCTCCTTTTACCATTGGGAAAATAAAAAAATTGTTGCTAAAAGATAATTTTTGTGACTAAAAAGTTAAATGTTCATTTTTTCCTTCCATGTTGCTTCTGCTGCTGTGAAGCACCTGAAGGGTTAATAAACTTCTTGAATGTGGTTTTGAGTACCTTGAGGGGTGCAGTTTTTAGAATGGTGTCACTTTTGGGTATTTTCAGCCATATAGACCCCTCAAACTGACTTCAAATGTGAGGTGGTCCCTAAAAAAAATGGTTTTGTAAATTTCGTTGTAAAAATGACAAATCGCTGGTCAAATTTTAACCCTTATAACTTCCTAGCAAAAAAAAATTTTGTTTCCAAAATTGTGCTGATGTAAAGTAAACATGTGGGAAATGTTATTTATTAACTATTTTGTGTCACATATCTCTCTGGTTTAACAGAATAAAAATTCAAAATGTGAAAATTGCGAAATTTTCAAAATTTTCGCCAAATTTCCGTTTTTATCACAAATAAACGCAGAATTTATTGACCTAAATTTACCACTAACATGAAGCTCAATATGTCATGAAAAAACAATCTCAGAACCGCTAGGATCCGTTGAAGCGTTCCTGAGATATTACCTCATAAAGGGACACTGGTCAGAATTGCAAAAAACGGCAAGGTCTTTAAGGTCAAAATAGGCTGGGTCATGAAGGGGTTAATACCCCGATTGTTACTTCTACTTTTCGGAAAAACACAGCAGGGAATACAATATTGCGTGCAAACAGTCACCATCCTAAACATACTATTAAAAGTATCCCTATAGGGGAGATGGTAAGAGCAAAACGTAATTGTAGCACATTGGAAGATTATTCCCAAGAGATTGAGGGCATAAAGGGTAGACTTGTGCAGAGAGGCTACAGTGACTGGCATTTAAAAAGAGCAGAAAAAATTGTCGCTCGACGACCTCGTTTTCATAGTAAACGACATCAAAATTTATCTCCTCAAAATCCAATCACTGTGGTCTTCCAGTATAGTAATCAATTTAATGCTATCAGAAAAATATTGACTAATAATTTGACCATTCTTAAGTAAGATGCTGATATAGCCCAAATTTTGAGTAACGGATACAGAATTGTGTCTAGAAGAGCTCCCTCTTTGGGCTCTAGTCTATCTCCGAGTTCACTTCATGCCCACTCTGCACAACCTTCTCATTGGCTCAGCACAAAAGGTTTCTTTAAATGTGGTGCGATGGCATGTAAAACTTGCAAATTTTCTGGTAAATGCTATAATTTCACCGATGCCAGTAATCAAAACGTTTATCCCATCAAGACTTTCATGAATTGTAACACTAAGGGTATGTTTCCACGATCAGGATGGCCGGCGGTATCGCCGGATCGGCTTAGCCGCTCTGCGGTAAGCCCCGCCCCCTTTCTGGGACGCGATGATGCCGGATGTGTTCACAGCACACATCCGGCATCATCGCTCCCCATCATAGGGCCCTGTGCTATATCTTGCAGCGACGCAGCGTCGCCGCAAGATATACGGACATGCTGCGATCTGAAAAGACGCGCAGCATGTCCGGAGTCGCAGGGCCGCCGCGTGCGTGTTACCACGCATAGTGGAGACGGGATTTCATTAAATCCCCTCCACTATGCTGTAACATCTGGACGCTGCGTGTCTGACGCTGCGGCTCTATGCAGCGTCAGACACGCAGCGTTTCCTGATCGTGGAAACAGACCCTAAAAATGTGGTATACATCATGGAATGCATGGCATGCCATCTTAAATACGTGGGGAGTACCATACGGTCTTTAAAAACACGCATTCGTGAACATATTTATGATGCTGAAAATATTAGTGTCAATAGGAATATTTCACAAGTTTCACAACACTTTATCAACCATCATCAATCTAACCTTGAGTCACTTAAAATTTATGCAATTGAAAAAATTCATAAACCTTTTAGAGGAGGAGACATTGAGGTGACCCTGAGAAACAGGGAATCATGGTGGATCTTTAAACTCGGAACAAGAATTCCACATGGTTTAAACAAAAGGAAAGATCTTATGTTCTTTTATTAGTATTCTGAGGGTTTACAAACTATAAAGTTGCTTTTTTGTCATCTAGTAACTAACTAAATCTGTAGTTTACATTTCCCATATAATTAATGACTCCTTTGTAAGGCTAATAGCTATCAATTTGCCCTTTTGTTTCCCCTTGCTGGCCGGCCGCTGTTACACTGTCATGGCATCTGCAGCTGTGCTTTTACCTATTTGCTCTAACCTAGTTTGGCTGCTACAGCTCCCTGTCTGGGAGATTCCTGCCATTGATTGTTCTGTTTTTCCATCTATGGTTGTCTGTGAGCCAGCGTTGGACTGGAGCACCTTGGGCCCACCAGAGAAAATCATTCTTGGGGCCCACTATGTAGCTACATAGAAATAGATACAAGACACCAATTGTGCGGTAAAAAGCGCTAATATCAGGGTATAGTATAAGGTAGTTCACGTCTTAATAATGTAGCAAGGGTTGGGGTAGCCCCCTCACAGAATATAATGTAGCCCCCTCATAAAATATAATGCAGTCCCCTCTCATAGAATATAATGCAGCACCCCACAAAATATAATGCAACCCTCTCAGGTATGACACAGTCCCCACCATAGAATATAATGTAGCACCCCCATAGGGTATAATGCAGCCCCCCCTCATATAGTATAATGCCACCCAGCACAGAATATAATGTAGTCCCCTGAGAGAATGCAGTTCCACCACAGAATATAATGCAGCCCCCCCATAGAGTATACTGTAGCCCCCTCATATAGTATGATGTAGCCCCCATAATATTATGTAGTCCCCTGAGAGAATAATGCAGCCCCACCACAGAATATAATGCAGCCCCCCATAGAGTATACTGTAACCCCTCATATAGTATGATGTAGCCATCATAATATAATGTAGTACCTTGAGTATAATGCAGTCCCCCCACAGAATATAATGCAGCCCCCCAGGACCGTATTTAGAGTTTCTGCTGCCCTAGGCACTTTTACTGCTGCCTCCCCTTTTGGTGAGTATGACACTATCGGCAGTGACTTTGGCAAAAATCGCTGATGTGAAAGTCGCCTTTTGCAGCAGATCGGGCAGTTTTTCTGCATCTGCCGCGTAACGGATCACTTATGGCAACACTGCGTTCGGCCTCAGTCATTCTCTATGGGATTTTCGGCACTTGCCGTGATCTGGCAAATGTGGTACCATACCCCCAACTTTTGAAGAAGGGAAGGAGGTATAAAGTTTGTGGCGCGCGTAGTGCGCCGCGGCAAATTTTAGGCCACGCCTCTGACTAGACCCATTTCACAACTAGTCACACCCATATCCACGTCCCAACCGCAGCCATTTAGCACTGCTGATCACACTGTTTTATATACAATAATTATAAACAAAAAATATGGCCACACAGTGCTCCATACTGTATAATGACCGCACATGATGCTCAATACTGTATAACGGCCACCACACATGATGCTCCATAGTGTATAACGGCCACACAGTTCTCCATACTGTATAATGACCACACATGATGCTCAATACTGTATAATGACCACAAATGATGCTCAATACTGTATAACGGCCGCACATGATGCTCCATACTGTATAATGATCCCACATAATGCTCCATACTGTATAATGACCACACATGATGCTCCATACTGTATAATGGCCACACATGATGCTCCATACTGTATAATGATCCCACATAATGCTCAATACTGTATAATGACTGTACATGATGCTCCATACTGTATAATGACTGCACATGATGCTCCATACTGTATAACGGCCGCACATGATGCTCAATACTGTATAATGATCCCACATAATGCTCAATACTGTATAATGGCCACACATAATGCTCAATACTGTATAATGACCACAAATGATGCTCCATACTGTATAACGGCCACACATGATGCTCCATACTGTATAATGACCACAAATGATGCTCCATACTGTATAACGGCCACACATGATGCTCCATACTGTATAATGGTCACACATGGTGCTCCATACTGTATAATGGCCAAACATGATGCTCCATACTGTATAATGATCCCACATAATGCTCAATACTGTATAATGACCACAAATGATGCTCCATACTGTATAACGGCCACACATGATGCTCCATACTGTATAACGGCCACACATGATGCTCCATACTGTATAATGGCCACACATGATGCTCCATACTGTATAATGACCCCCCTCCTGTATGCATGGCTCATCTCCCTCCTATCCCATATACATAGCTCATATTACCCCTCCTGTATGCATGGCTCATATTCCCCCCTGCATGGCTCATATTCCCCCCTGCATGGCTCATATTCCCCCCTGCATGGCTTATATCCCCCCCTGCATGGCTCATATTCCCCCCTGTATGGCTCATATTCCCCCCTGCATGGCTCATATTCCCCCCTGCATGGCTCATATCCCCCCCTGCATGGCTTATATCCCCCCCTGCATGGCTCATATTCCCCCCTGCATGGCTTATATCCCCCCTGCATGGCTCATATTCCCCC
Source organism: Ranitomeya imitator (assembly GCF_032444005.1). NCBI lineage: Eukaryota > Metazoa > Chordata > Amphibia > Anura > Dendrobatidae > Ranitomeya > Ranitomeya imitator. The sequence goes on from NC_091285.1 coordinate 455,775,181, forward strand.
CTGCATGGCTCATATTCCCCCCCTGCATGGCTCATATTCCCCCCTGCATGGCTCATATCCACCCCTGCATGGCTCATATCCCCCCCTGCATGGCTCATATCCCCCCCTGCATGGCTCATATCCCCCCCTGCATGGCTCATATCCCCCCCCTGCATGGCTCATATCCCCCCCTGCATGGCTCATATTCCCCCCTGTATGCAGGCTTATCTCTCTGCTCCTGCTCGGCGCGCCGGCTTATGTCCTCCTTCATTCCCCCCCCCGTTCCCCCGTCCCCCCGTCCCTCCGTCCCTCATACTCACCTGTCTTCCCACTGCACGGCCGTGCCGACATCCCTCGCGCTCTGTCCCGACTCCAGGCGGCGGCGGCGGCGCCGGCGCAGCACCTTCTTCCTGCTTGAGCGGTCATGTGACACCGTTCATTAAGATCATGAATATGCACATATTCATGATCTTAATGAGCGGTGTCACGTGACCGCTCGTGCAGTGCAGACGCCGAGACCATCGCTGGAGCAGGCAGGGTGAGTATTCAAGGCGAGCGGGCGAGCGGGCGGGCGGGCGGCGGCGGGGGGGCCCTGGAGCGGGGGGGGCCCTGGAGCGGGGGGTGGGCCCTGGAGCGGGGGGAGGCCCTGCCAGCAGATGCCAGTGTCAGGGCCCACCGGAGGATCCTCCGGTTCCCCGGTGGGCCAGTCCGAGCCTGCTGTGAGCTCGCTATTTTCAAAGGTACTAGGGAATTTTGTAGTTCTATTCATTATGAGATTCACATGTATGTCTTATTCTCTTTAGAACTCACATGAGTTTGTGTCTATGTAATCTAATATAGTTTCTTTTTGTATTATTATGTGGGTTCATGACATATGACACTGTACATACTATTTTACTATCATATTTTTGGATTTATTTAATGATTATTGTAATGTTATTATTATTATCTTTCATTTTGCATATAGTTTTTGTATTTTGTGTTATTTTTGATTTCTCTGCATTTCTGTTTAGTCAAAACACCTGTTTTTGTCTTTCCATCAAGCTTGTCTTGCTTTCATTATCATGTGTGCCTATTTTTGTTTGATTAGACAATTCTACCAATTGCAACACCGGAGTGATGACCGGATACTAGTATAAAAGTATAGACATGTCTTGTACCAGGTATCATGATTAAGGGTGCTTAGTCACCGGAAACGCGTTGACCTTGGTTTTAATTTTTTTGTATGCTGATGTTTTGTCCTTTCACTATATTTTAAGTGAAATAAACTATGGATTTTTAACTATTTCGTTGAGCTGGATCTCCTTCTCTTTCCAGTATATAGCACATACATGTAGTATACAGCACAGCCCACATAGCATATAACAGCCCATATAGTATATAGCACAGCCCACGTAGTATATAACAGCCCAATGGCCCATATAATATATAGCACAGCCCAGGTAGTATATAACACACCCATGTAGTATATATAGCACAGATATATAGTATACAGCACAGCCCACTGTTGTGAATTCTGTGATCGAACTCCCTCCTGTGGTCATGAATGGTACTTCGGCGAGTTCTGTCCATGGACTCCCTCTGGCGGCTGTGAGTGGAGCTGCTGCTTCTGAGGTTCCTTCCACAAGTGACGTAGTTTATTCTTTGGCTGGCTGCTCTATTTAACTCCACTCAGATCGTTACTCCATGCCAGCTGTCAATGTTCTTGTACTGGTTCAGTTGCTCTTGGATCTTTCTGGTGACCTGTCTACTCCAACAGAAGCTAAGTCCCTGCTAGTTAATTATTTGTTCATTGTTTCCTTGTCCAGCTTGCTATCATGATTTTGCCTTGCTAGCTGGAAGCTCTGGGATGCAGAATGGCACCTCCGCACCGTGAGTCGGTGCGGAGGTCTTTTTGCACACTCTGCATGGTCTTTTTGTAGTTTTTTGTGCTGACCGCAAAGATACCTTTCCTATCCTCAGTCTGTTTAGTAAGTCTGACCTCCCTTTGCTGAAACCTGTTTCATTTCTGTGTTTGTGACTTTCATCTTAACTCACAGTCAATATATGTGGGGGCTGCCTTTTCCTTTGGGGAATTTCTCTGAGGCAAGGTAGGCTTTATTTTCTATCTTTAGGGCTAGTTAGCTCTTAGGCTGTGAAGAGGCCTCTAGGCAGTGTTAGGTGTTAGGGGTCGAGTTCCCGCTTCTGCACGGGGGGAATCTCGAGCCACTTCCGCTGCGGTCTCCCATTCTTCTCCAGCCGCAGTGGAGCCTGCTCAGCAAGGACGTCGGTCCCAGCGTCTTGCTCGTTCTCACTCTGTTCTGAGAGTTAGTGCTGCTTCTCCAGTCTCTGCCATTAAAGTCAGTGCTGGTCAGCAGCGAGCGGACTTCTCTGGGACTAAGTCCTTGTCTGCATGTACTGAGCATGCCCAGCGTAAGGTCTTCCGTTGGAGATCGAGGGTCATGTGCTCAGGCTCTGCAGCACATTCCATTGGTCCTCTTGGCAGGTCCTAGAAGGGCAAAAGTGCTGTGGCCACTTCCTGTGCTGCTGCTATATAAACTGCGCATGACCGCACGGCCATGCGCTAGTATTGTCAAACAATTGCTAATGTATGTATGTTGTGAGTGCAAGTCGTCCTTGGAAACCCCTACCCTATTGAATGTCTGTTCGCGGAAGGTGTATGGCTGTTATCTAGCGCCCGACTTAGCCTACAGCACTAAACACACATCTCAGCGTCCTGTAGCTGTGCCTGCCAGTACGGCGCCGTGCGCCTGCCTTGCGCTTTCCATACCCGAGTCTGGGTGGTTAGTGGCGTCCGTTAGTGCGGCATCGCTCGCACTCTTGTGCACTTATATTTCTTAAGGTTCTCTACACACCCAGTTGCGGTGTTACGCCAGCAAGGGTCTAATCGGGCTCCAATCCCTTCTGGGGTTAAGTCCGCTGACCACTTGCTCGCGCACTAGTGCGGTACTGCGGTCCTGTGAATTAACAGGATCGCTTTCTTCACGCTGGGTGAGGTTTAACCCACGCGTGTATCCTTTAGTGTACCGCCATATTGTCCGTCTTGCTAGCTGCAGGGTCTTTTACCTGCACGGTGGACCTCGGACTGCGAACGCACCTAGTTTCTTACCATCTATACTTGGTGCGTTCCGCCAGTCCTTAACATAATACTAGCGCCAAGGTCTGGCTAGTATGGCGGACATTCAGCAATCTTTGCGGTATATCCAGCAGTTGGAGGGTAGGTTGAAGGTTCTCGAGAACTCAACCTCAGCTGTGGATGTTACCGCAGTTGCTGTAAAGGCTGCTGGCGTGGCGGCAGCAACCTTGTCCACTGCCACCCCTGTTCCGACATTATCCCGCCTCCCGTTGCCAGAAAAATTTTCTGGAGATTGCAAAACTTGTAGGGGATTCGTGAGTCAGTGCTCTATCCACCTCGAGCTCCTGGCTGCACGTTTTCCTACAGAGCGGGCTAAGGTGGGATTTATTGTCTCGCTGTTGTCGGACAGGGCGTTGGAGTGGGCTACGCCGCTGTGGGAGCGTGATGATCATGTGGTGCAGAGTGCTCCGTTGTTTCTGGGCACGCTGAAAAAGGTCTTTCTAGGACCTCAACTCACCCATGATACAGCGCTCCAACTACTGGCATTAACTCAGGGTGAGTCCTTGGTCAGCCATTTTGCCGTCCGATTCCGTACTTTAGCTTCCGAGCTGGAGTGGTCAGATAAAGCCCTTATTCCCATATTCTGGAGGGGCCTGGCTGACCATGTTAAGGACGCTCTGGCCACTAGGGAGATTCCTGCCACACTGGAGGAGTTAATATCTATTTCTACTCGTATAGACCTCCGTTTTAACGAGCGGAGGTTGGAACGAGCCCAGTGTAGGCAGAGGTTTCGGCTGGCTCCTACCTTCGCCAAACCTTTGGAATCTCCAGTCCAGGCATCTGAGTCACATGAGACCTTGGAGGTGACACGAGCGGGATCCAAGTCTCAGTCCGCTCGTGCACATAAGGTCCGTCATGTTTGCCAGCAGTCAGGACGTCTTGCCTCCAAGAGTCCTCAGCGGTCGGGGAAACGTCAGCGTCTAGTGGCAGTTGGAGGAGGTACACTAGACACGGCGACGTTTGCCTCAAAGTTGTCCTTTAAGGGGACAATTACCATAGGCCCTTCCACTCTTACGGTCGAGCTATGCTTGGATTCTGGGGCAGAGGGTAACTTTATGTCCTCCGCCTTTGCCCAGCATCACGCAATACCCTTGGTGATGCTCGCCCAGCCAGTGACCGTTCGAGTGGTAAATGGGTCAACACTACCTTCACAGATTACCCACCAAACCATTCCTTTCACGCTATCCGTGTCTCCATCACATCAGGAGATAATCTCCCTATTAGTCATTCCTGAGGGAATTGATGAGGTCCTGTTGGGGATGCCATGGCTTCGCTACCATTCTCCTCATATTGAGTGGTCCTCTGGGAGAATTTTGGGATGGAGTAAATCCTGTGAGGGTAGATGTCAGAGGGAGTGCGTTCAGGTTGCTACTACACAGGTGCCCGCAGATCTTTCCTCTCTCCCCAAGCACTATTGGTCCCATGCAGACGTGTTCTCCAAAAGAGCTGCGGAGACTCTTCCGCCTCACCGCCCCTATGACTGTCCTATTGACCTCTTGCCTGGTGCTGAGCCTCCCCGGGGTCGAGTCTACCCGTTATCTCTCCCGGAGACGGAGGCAATGTCCCAGTATATTCAGGAGAATCTGGCAAGAGGATTCATTAGGAAGTCAGTGTCACCGGCAGGGGCTGGGTTCTTCTTCGTACAGAAGAGGACTGGAGACTTACGTCCATGCATAGACTACAGGGGTCTTAACGCCATTACCGTTAAGAACAAGTACCCATTACCCCTGATATCTGAGCTCTTTGATAGGCTACGGGGAGCAAAGGTATTTACAAAGTTAGATCTGCGGGGTGCTTACAACCTGATTCGCATCCGTGAGGGGGATGAATGGAAGACGGCTTTTAACACCAGGGATGGGCACTATGAATATCTAGTGATGCCCTTTGGGCTCTGTAATGCCCCAGCCGTTTTCCAAGACTTTGTGAACGACATCTTTCGGGATATGCTCACCACCTCGGTCGTAGTCTATCTGGATGACATTCTCATCTACTCTCCAGATATAGACTCCCATCGGAGAGATGTTCGCAAAGTCTTCGACCTCTTACGGGCAAACTCCCTCTACGCTAAGTTGGAGAAGTGTGTGTTTGAGCAGGAGTCCTTGCCTTTCCTTGGTTATATCATTTCTGCCCAGGGTTTGGCTATGGATCCTGCCAAGCTACAGGCGGTAATGGACTGGCAGGAACCCCATTCTCTTAAAGCGGTGCAGCGCTTTATGGGGTTCATTAATTACTATCGCCAGTTCATTCCACACTTCTCAACTTTGGTAGCTCCCTTGGTCGCCCTCACCAAGAAGGGAGCAAATCCCAAGTTGTGGTCAGAGGAGGTCTCCAAGGCCTTTCTCTCGATTAAGTCACACTTCGCTAGCGCTCCCATCCTACATCGCCCCGATGTAGATAAACCATTCATCTTGGAGGTGGATGCCTCATCCGTTGGTGCTGGAGCAGTCCTTTTCCAAAAGGATGCTCAAGGTCGGAAGCATCCTTGCTTCTTCTTCTCCAAAACTTTCACACCAGCGGAGAGGAATTATTCCATCGGGGACAGGGAGTTGCTAGCCATGAAGTTGGCTTTTTCAGAGTGGAGACACCTCTTGGAGGGAGCTCGCTTTCCCTTCCAAGTCTTCACTGACCACAAGAACTTGGTGTATATACAGACGGCCCAGCGGCTAAATTCTCGCCAGGCTAGATGGTCCCTGTTTTTCTCCCGGTTCCATTTTACCCTCCATTTTCTCTCCGGGGAGAAGAACATTCGTGCCGACGCTCTCTCCCGCTCCGTAGTGTCATCTGAGGAGGAGGAGGAGGAGCCTCGGCTTATTGTCCCGCCTGAGAGCCTGAGAACTGTAGCTCCAGTTTCGCTGGAGTCTGTGCCCCCGGGCAAGACTTTCGTGCCAGCTAACTTGCGACCGGAGGTTCTCTCTTGGGCTCACTCCTCCAGAGTGGGTGGGCATTTTGGGACCAAGAGGACATCTGAGCTTTTGGCGAGAACATATTGGTGGCCGCATATGGTCCGAGATGTCAAGGACTATATTCAGGCGTGCGTTTCTTGCGCCCAGAATCGGTCTCCTCGGCAACGGCCTGCTGGGTTGCTTTACCCCCTACCGGTGGCAGACAGGCCCTGGGAGATGGTCGGAATGGACTTTGTGGTGGGCTTACCCATGTCGCGTGGCTGCTCCATTATTTGGGTTGTCACCGACCATTTCTCTAAGATGGTACATTTGGTACAGCTTCCTCGGTTACCCTCAGCACGGGCCTTGGCGGTGTTGTTCATGAAGCATGTTTTCCGATTGCATGGTATGCCTGATAAGATTGTCAGCGATCGAGGTCCCCAGTTCGCGTCTCGGTTTTGGAGAGAGCTCTGCCGTTTGCTCAGCATAGAGTTAAACCTCTCCTCTGCATATCATCCCGAGACGAATGGGTTGGTGGAGAGAACCAACCAGACTCTGGTGACATATTTGCGACATTTCGTCTTCGCTAGGCAGGATGACTGGGCATCTTTGCTACCTTGGGCGGAATTTGCCTTGAACAACGCCGTAGCCGATTCCACTGGCCAAACTCCTTTTCTCCTTAATTACGGCCAGCATCCGCGTGTTCCTGTGCCCATGCCCGTGTCATCCACCGATTCTAGGGTGGCAGACTGGGCGGTGGAGGCACGGGACATCTGGGACCGCACACAGGATGCCATTCGGGCCTCCAAGGAGAGAATGAGGGTTTCGGCTGATACACACCGGCGTCCCGCTCCGGTCTTTGCTCCCGGCGACTTAGTGTGGCTCTCCGCCCGTAACATCAGGCTGCGAGTTGAGTCCACTAAGTTTGCTCCTCGCTACATTGGCCCGTTTAAGGTTCTGGAACAGGTCAACCCTGTGGTTTACCGTTTGGCCATTCCTCCACGCCTTGGTATCACCGATACCTTTCACGTTTCCCTCTTAAAGCCCGTTCGTTTGTCTCGGTTTTCTGAGTTATCTGCTGGGACATCGGGTTCATCCACGGATGAGTTTGAGGTGAATGCTATTGTGGGAAGCAAGGTGGTACGTGGCAAAAAATTTTATTTGGTGGATTGGAAGGGTCATGGTCCAGAGGATAGAACCTGGGAGCCTGTGGAGCACATTCGGGCTTCGCAGCTCATTGCTGCCTTCGAACGTAGCGAGGCCCAAGGAGGGGGGGGGCCCTAGGAGGGGGGGTAATGTTAGGGGTCGAGTTCCCACTTCTGCACGGGGGGAATCTTGAGCCACTTCCGCTGCGGTCTCCCATTCTTCTCCAGCCGCAGTGGAGCCTGCTCAGCAAGGACGTCGGTCCCAGCGTCTTGCTCGTTCTCACTCTGTTCTGAGAGTTAGTGCTGCTTCTCCAGTCTCTGCCATTAAAGTCAGTGCTGGTCAGCAGCGAGCGGACTTCTCTGGGACTAAGTCCTTGTCTGCATGTACTGAGCATGCCCAGCGTAAGGTCTTCCGTTGGAGATCGAGGGTCATGTGCTCAGGCTCTGCAGCACATTCCATTGGTCCTCTTGGCAGGTCCTAGAAGGGCAAAAGTGCTGTGGCCACTTCCTGTGCTGCTGCTATATAAACTGCGCATGACCGCACGGCCATGCGCTAGTATTGTCAAACAATTGCTAATGTATGTATGTTGTGAGTGCAAGTCGTCCTTGGAAACCCCTACCCTATTGAATGTCTGTTCGCGGAAGGTGTATGGCTGTTATCTAGCGCCCGACTTAGCCTACAGCACTAAACACACATCTCAGCGTCCTGTAGCTGTGCCTGCCAGTACGGCGCCGTGCGCCTGCCTTGCGCTTTCCATACCCGAGTCTGGGTGGTTAGTGGCGTCCGTTAGTGCGGCATCGCTCGCACTCTTGTGCACTTATATTTCTTAAGGTTCTCTACACACCCAGTTGCGGTGTTACGCCAGCAAGGGTCTAATCGGGCTCCAATCCCTTCTGGGGTTAAGTCCGCTGACCACTTGCTCGCGCACTAGTGCGGTACTGCGGTCCTGTGAATTAATAGGATCGCTTTCTTCACGCTGGGTGAGGTTTAACCCACGCGTGTATCCTTTAGTGTACCGCCATATTGTCCGTCTTGCTAGCTGCAGGGTCTTTTACCTGCACGGTGGACCTCGGACTGCGAACGCACCTAGTTTCTTACCATCTATACTTGGTGCGTTCCGCCAGTCCTTAACAGTTAGGTACGCTCCACGGCTATTTCTAGTTCTGTGATAGGATTAGGGGTTGCGGTCAGCAGAGCTCCCACTTCCCAGAGCTTGTCCTGTGTGAGTTTAACCATCAGGTCGTTCCGGGTGTTCCTAACCACTAGGTCCATAACAGCCCACATAGCATATAACAGCCCATATAGTATATAGCACAGCCCACGTAGTATACAACAGCCCGATGGCCCATATAATATATAGCACAGCCCAGGTAGTATATAACACACCCATGTTGTATATCCAACAGACATGTAGCATACAGCACAATCCCACATAGCATATAACAGCCCATATAGTATATAGCACAGCCCACGTAGTATATAACAGCCCAATGGCCCATATAATATATGGCACAGCCCAGGTAGTATATAACACACCCATGTAGTATATAGCACAGACATGTAGTATGCAGCACAGCCCCCCTCCCCCAAAAATGGCCCCATAGTCCAGTACTCACTGTTAGTTACAAAAAAAAACACTCCTCACCTCTCAACGTTCCTGCGCCGCGCTGCTTCCTCCCTGCTCTGGTCTCGGTGGCTGCCGCTGCACTGCCTGACACACAGCAAGTGCGCGATGACGTCATCGCACACCCGCAGCGGCAGTGTCAGAGGCAGAGTGGGGAATGATGGGAGAGGGATGCCGGTAAAGTTCAAAGCGACGGCAGGGGAGTTGGTGCTTGCGACAGGTGCTCCCCCTGCCTTATAGGGCACAATAGTGATGTGCCGCTAGCTGAGGGCCCCTGGGGGAGCGGGTACCGTAGGCACTGGCAGCTGCCTGCCTCTAACGCTGGCCCTGAATGGGCCCCCCTGTCTCGCCAGGGCCCTGGCACTTGCCCGGGTATGCCGGGTGCTGATGCTAGCCCTGACTGGGGGGCCCACTGTGTCTGTACAGCCCGGGGCCCTGCCTACCCTTAATCCACCCCTGTATATAACTAATAACTAACTGAAGTGGAATATTTGTATAATGACTCAGAAGGGGATTTTTTCATCTTTTGGTTGCACAAGGGTTAGCACCATCCTCTTTATGCATTACCTAGATAGCAATGCCCAAATACAAGTTGAAAAAGTACATTTTATTTGATTTATTGCTCACTGTAAAGGTTTACTTCAGGGATATTTGGAAGTTAAAGCAGCACTCCTATCAAAGTTTTTATCCTCTTAATATATTGCAGTCATCATATTATTTAGCACTGTGTACTTACAATTGCTCATTTTGCTTTTCTAACCAGCTATTTTTTACTCTTTTCCATTAGGTCTATGACATCACAGGATTAAAAACTGACTAGCTGAATTCTTCTTAGCTCTATGTAGAAACAGGAAGTCAATTTTCCCTTTATGAGTCATGAGTCACTGCAAAACTCCCTGGCAGGGTGGAGGAGGGAGCAACTTGGTCAGGAGATGAAGAGGGGAATGATTTTTGCAGGGACAAAAAAACTTCCTGTTTCTACCTTGAGCAGAAAAAACTAAGAATTAACTGAGTAGAAAGGCAAAATGAGCAATTGTAAGTACACAGTGCTATGTAATATGATGATTGTGATATATTTAGAGGATAAAAACTTTAATGGGAATGCTTTTTAATACTTGCAAATATGAAATCACTTTGGATTGAGAGGCTGGAGATACGTCTTGCGTATATAAATGTTGTGATTCCAAAAAACAAATTCACTACCATGAGAATTGGTAAAGTTCAGCGAGGCTGTTCCTTGCAGCATCTCACATAGCTAATGTATATCCTACTCAGCTCACAACGACAAGGCCGAGCTAAATACAGATGAATGCGTCTGGTTTGGCTGATAACCTGAATTTTAATGTTCTATATTTTCTTGAACTCTTAACATTCAGTGAGCCTTATGGACCTTCAATTGTTCTACCAGAACTGCTGAGAACATAACAAGCAGTGCTGTTCATTAACATCAGTAACAAAAGAAGGAATATAGGCAATTTAAAAATAGAATTAGTCAACGACACAGATCCCTTGTATAAATTAATATTTTATTTAAAAAAATAGTATTAATATTATTTATTAGTATTTAATGATATGAAGACTCACCTCTTCCGACAAGCCTACAGCCTGCAGTGATCCTGAAGTTACTGAACCGCCGCACAACCTGCCCTAGCCTCTCCTAGTGTTTCATCACCCATCCCCTGCAGACTGTGAGCCCTCGCGGGCAGGGTCCTCCCTCCTTATGTACCCGTGTGCCTTATTTGCTCATGTTTAATGTATTTGTCTATATTTGCCCCGTATTCACATGTAAAGCGCCATGGAATAAATGGCGCTATAAAAATTTATAATAATAATAATATTATAATTTTTATTATATTTGAAAAATAGATATCTGGGACAAAAATTTCCACATAAAACTTGAGTCTCTCAGTTGAGAAAAACACTGTATGAACGAGAATGCCATCGTAGTGTTGCGTGTGTAATGAATGGTCAGAGCTACTGTAATGTTATCATCAAACACCAGACTTTTCCTACCAGTTAATACAATAAAAAAGAAACATAAGTCATTTGAGGACATTTTTTTCAACCCATACTGAATTTAATTGTGACTTTAAAAACTAGTATTTATACAGTTCCCATTAGCTTCTAAACACCAATTCCAAGCACACCAAGACTTCAGAACAAGGGGGCAATGTTCCATCTTATAAAGACTGCCAAGCGGGCACAAGGAGGCTGAGGCACACCAGCTTGACAGTACTCTATGGTAAAAGGTATGCAATTTAACCCCCTTAAGCCCTACAGCATGCTGTTGTAAAGTGTCAGAGAGCTGTAGTAGCGACCGAGCTGCTGTCTGGTTGCGTTATGGCACTTTCTGGGCAAGTGGTGTCCAAATCCAAGAGTAGAGTGCATTACACTCACTTGTAGGCCGCAGGCCTCTGCAGTCTCCAGGCCCCCATCCTGGGACCAGCCACCTGTACCCTATGTAATTCCATGTTCGCTGACCTCTTGATGTCAGAAGACTAGGTCCGCTCCTTGATACCTAGCCCGAGCCTTAGGCTCCAGATGCTGATGAAATGTCCATCAAGGATCTACATTTGACCTCCCACTGCCTCGAATGGTTGGCCCATGCTGCCCCTAGCAAACCACTCCACCTGAACATCAACTTCACTAAACACTTCACTAGCTGACACTGAACTCTTCCTAACTAGAGATGGGTGGACCGCTGGATTCTTAAAGTTAAGCAAAGTTCAAGTTCAAGTTCAGGTACTTGAACAGTTCCCAGTCCCGAACCTGAACTTGGACACCATTCCACTTGAATGGGGCCCCGAACATCCAGTGTTTGCTGTGCTTTCATGCACATGCAAACACTGATTCTGATCGGCGGTGAAATCATTACCGCCGGTCAGATAGGCGCAGCTCCAGCATGAGCCCGCAGCTGTGATCTGAGGTATAAAGTAAACCTGAAGTCACTGGCTTAGGCTGTTGGGACTATTACTTCCATCGGCCAATGCCTGCTGCCGCTAACAGCAGTAACAGTGAGAGCACAAGTGTGGATTCCCCTGTATTTTTGATAAACAGCAAGATAAAACTGATAGCTCGGGGCTGCAACCCACAGCCCCCAGAAAAGGCACATCTGTTAGATATGCCAAATCTGGCACTTTGCCCAGCTCTTCCCACTTTCCCTGTAGGACAAGTGGGGTTCATATTTATGGGGTTGATGTCACCTTTGACTTGTCCGGTGACATCAAGCCCTCGGCTTATTAATGGAGAGGCATCTATAAGACAACTATCCATTACTAATTTTATAGAGACTTTTTCTCACTGTGCTAGTGGTGATCTAACCGGAGGGAGGTCACTGCAATTCAGCCCGGCTGGGAAATCAGCCTCAGTGACCTGCGGTAACCTTGATGAGGTCACCGCTGCTCACTGATGCTGCATTCGCAGCAGCTCATTCATCAGTGGTTCTCAGCCTGGACGGTTGCATCTTGGCACAGTCCAGGTTGAAAACTATTAATCCCCAGACATGGATTATGGTGTGGGACAGAACATCAGACAGGTGTGAGTTTTTTTCATTTTTGTTTTGTTATAGGAGACAAGGGATTTAATAGAATGGGAGATAGGTGAGTATAACTTTGTTTGTAATTTTTAAATAAAAAAGGAAAAGTGTGTTTTTTTCTTTTTCAAATAAAGCACTTTATTCTGGCTGTGTCTTTACTCATAATAAAGCTATAGGATTAGTAATGGATAGGTGTCTCCATTTGTAATCTGTGGGCTTGATGTCACCAGACAATACAAAGGTGATATCAATTTCACAAATATTAACCCACTTGCCACCATGACAGGGCAAGTGGGAAGAACCTGGCAAAGTGCCAGAATTGGCGCATCTAATAGATGTGCTTTTTCTGGACATCTGCGTGCTGGTATTTTTAGGTTGGGGGGCAATATTCTTGGCCCCTTACCAGCCTGAGAATACCAGCCCCCAGTTGTCTGCTTTAGCAAGGCTGGTTGTCAAAAATGGGGGACACCACACCGTTTGTTTAAATTATTTATTTAAATAATTAAAAAACATTATGAGGACCCCTTTATTCTTGATAACCAGCCTTGCAACTGCTGATAGCTGAGGGTTGCAGCCCCCAGCTGTCAGTTTTGCCTTTCTGGTTATCAAAAATACAGGGGAACACAAGTGTTTATTTATTATTATTTATTTAGAGCGCAGGCACCTGCTGATGACTACTCCCATCAGCTGCTCCTGCTCTTGCTGTTATTAGCGGCAGCAGGCGTAGGCTGATGGGAGCAGTAGTCCCATCAACCTACACCATTGACAGGAGGTAAAATTTTTAACTCTGGTCGCAGGTGCGGACTCACGATGTCACCTGATATTGTGGGAACTGCGCCTCTCTGACTGGTGGTAATGATTTTACCACCGATCAGAAGCAATGCTTGCCACGCTGTCATGTGGTGTTCGGGGGGCCTATACCAAGCAGTAACATGGACTTCCTGTCGAAGTCCATGTTTGTTGTCCGTGTTTGGTACGGATGCCAAATTTTACTGTTCGTGTTCGTCCATCTCTATTCCTAACCAGGAATTGCCCCCCTTTTTATCAGCACTAGTGCCCATCCACTGGGTAAATCCTATTTTTAACCATTTCCTATCTTTCATGCTAAACCTATTTATCCTTATTCTATATCCTATGCTGTATTCACATTATATATTAATACCTTATATAGTGTAAATCACCATAATAAATTACATTACACTAGACACACGTTACTTTTACATATAAAACAGCAGGAGGGCATTCACCTACGGAGTCTGTTGTCTTCAGGGGCAGGAACAAAGTAAGACAGTTCACATCCCTACATTGTCTACAGATTACATATCAAAAACCCGATACACATGGGCTACTTGCACATTGAACAAGTCTGTAGGAACATGTTCACACCACCAAGAAACTTGAAGACACAAAAGAGCACAGTGAGGTCAAAAATACAAGTTTTTACAGCAGAGTATTTTTGACCTCACTATGCTCTTTTGTGTCTTCAAGTTTCTTGGTAGTGTGAACATGTTCCTACAGACTTGTTCAATGTTCAAGTAGCCCATGTGTTTCTGGTTCTATAATTGTTCTCTTGTTCCTACAAGACTGGGTAGTCTACCACTCCTTTGTGGGTCATTTGCACTTAAGCTGTTCCATCCAGCATATCCACATGGATATTCCCTCTCTGAACCCTGCTTATACAGGTACTATACAGATGATGAGGTTTTAAATACATCAGATAGGGATTATATACATTAGTTAGTACTGCTCTATATGGGTATACCTTGACGATTGGTGGAACAGCTTAGTATACATTTTTTCGCAAAAAAAGTATCAACTAAATACCCTGTTTTTTTCCATCTTTTGACTAGTACTTGCTTATTACTTTGATTTTTTTTACAACAGAGTATTTTTGACCTCTCTGTGCTCTTCTGTGCCTTACATATCAAAAACCCGTTGACAGATTCTCTTTAATTTAATCAAATAAAAAAAAACAGTAAAAATCAGCCATATTTACCAACAGCAGGTCACAATGCTAATGCACAAAAAAAAATTAATGGAAAAAACACTCATTCATCGGCCAATTTATGGAGGGGGGGAATTGTAACCTAGTATTATAAATGCACACACAGGCCCTTCATACATATTAGATGGTTCAAAACCAATACTAATCCTCAAAAAGAAATATACAGATCCCTTCAAACCTAATAGCATTAAACCCATTGTGACATAGAAGGAGCAAGACAATCAAAATATAATGCAATATACAATTTTTATTACATATTGATAATAAATTAATTAATTAATTACCGTATATACTTGAGTATAAGCCGAGATTTTCAGCCCAAATTTTTAGGCTGAAAGTGCCCCTCTCGGCTTATACTCGAGTCACGGTCGATGGCAGGGTCGGCGGATGAGGGGGAGAGGGCGCTGAGGCATACTTACCTGCTTCCGGGGCTCCTGGCGCTGTCCCTGCAGTCCCACGGTCTCCGGGTGCCCCAGCTCTTCCCCTGTTCAGCGGTCACGTGGGACCGCACATTAGAGAAATGATTACGGACTCCACTCCCATAGGGGTGGAGCCGCATATTCATTTCTCTAATGAGCGGTAACGGTGACCGCTGATAGAGGAAGAGGCTGCGGCACCGAAGACCAGCTGTCCGGGGGAAGGAGCGGGACGCCGGGAGCAGGTAAGTATTACATATTCACCTGTCCACGTTCCACCCGCCGGGCGCCGCTCCATCTTCCCGGCTTCTCTCCGCACTGACTGTGCAGGTCAGAGGGTGCGATGATGCATATAGTGTGCGCGCCGCCCTCTGCCTGATCAGTCAGTGCAGAGAGACGCCGGGACGGGACGGTGAGGAGCTGCAAGCAAGAGAGGTGAGTATGGCATTTTTTTTTATTATTGCAGCAGCAGCAATGGCACAGCTTTATATGGTACATCTATGGGGCAATAATGAACGGTGCAGAGCACTATATGGCACAGCTATGGGGCAATAATGAACGGTGCAGAGCACTATATGGCACAGCTATGGGGCAATAATGAACGGTGCAGAGCACTATATGGCACAGCTATGGGGCAATAATGAACGGTGCATAGCACTATATGGCACAGCTATGGGGCAATAATGAACGGTGCAGAGCACTATATGGCACAGCTATGGGGCAATAATGAACGGTGCAGAGCACTATATGGTACAGCTATGGGGCAATAATGAACGGTGCAGAGCACTATATGGCACAGCTATGGGGCAATAATGAACGGTGCAGAGCACTATATGGCACAGCTATGGGGCCATAATGAATGGTATGGAGCATCTATTTTTATTTTTGAAATTCACCGGTAGCTGCTGCATTTTCCACCCTAGGCTTATACTCGAGTCAATAAGTTTTCCCAGTTTTTTGTGGCAAAATTAGGGGTCTCTGCTTATACTCGAGTATATACGGTAAGCATAACTAGACAAATTAACAAAAATTAATTAATGATGAAGACAGGGCTACTGGGTTCCTTGTCACACATGGAATTATCCACAGTGACAGAAAGAAAGAGAGCATAAGACCTTTAAATCCTGACAAAGATAAAAAATAAAATAGTAATATGAGCATCTATACGTAACATATTAGCTTAGTGCAGTAATAACGGTTGTGAGTGCTAGTATAGGTGTTCACAAATAAATCCATACATAGGCTCACAGTAAATGAAACATATGCTGAAGTATCACATGTACTGATGTTACAATAATCACATGGTGAAAGCATATGTTGTAATAAAATATTATATACGACGAAGCTGCAGAGGCGGTGGAACGCGCGTTAAGGTATGGTCACAGACAATATATCCTGCTTACACATGGCCACGGGTAATTTATAGTCCATCTTTTATATAATTTTATGTTAATATTAGCATTCATCTTTGTCAGGATTTATAGGTCTTATGCACCCTTTCTTTCTGTCACTGTGGATAACTCCATGTGTGACAGGGAACCCAGAACCCCTGTATTCATCATTAATTCATTTTTGTGAATTTGTGTAGTCATGTTTAATTATTATAATTATTATTATTATTATGTAATACATTTTGTTTATTACATTGTATTTTTGATCATGTTGCTCCTTCCATATCAGGTGGTTGTCTGGTTTATTAAACTCACTTATAAATTGCCATTAATTGCAATATAGATTACCAGTAACTGATGTATGCATTTGACAAACATCATCATTACTGTCCCAACAATCTAAATTCCCCATAAGCAAGTCATTGGAGTCTAGAGGGAGACTAAAGTACCTTGAGGAAACCAACACAAACAATACAAACTCCTTACAGATGTATCACATATTTTGGTACCTAGTAATACCAAAATTTAAGAAGAGCTCCATAGAAAAAAAAAAAAAAACTTTATTAACAATTAATTAAAAAAAAACATAAACAAAAAATAAAAAAATAGCAGAGTGCCTCACAGGGGAGAGCCACATGAATAATAAACAAGCTCAATTGCTAAAGACGTGTGTCACTATAAGTTGAGGTACACTACGGTTCCAAAGCTTTGGGTCACCCAGACAATTTTGTGTCTTCCATGAAAACTCATACTTTTATTAATCAAACGAGTTGCCAAATGAATTGAACAAGGTTAAAAAAAAAGATTTTTATTTGAAATAATAATTTTCTCCTCCAAAATTTGCTTTTGTCAGTGAATGCTCCCTTTGCAGCAATTACAGCATTGCAGACCTTTGTCATTCTAGCAGTTAATTTGCTGAGATAATCTGGAGATATTTCACCCTATGCTGCCAGAAGCCCCTCCTACAAGTTGGTTTGGTTTGATGGGCACTTTTTAAGGTTCAGATCTGGTGATTGCACTGGCCACTCCATTACAGATAGAATACCAACTGCCTGCTTCTTCCCTAAATAGTTCTTGCATAATTTGGAGGTGTGCTTTGGGTCATTGTCCTGTTGTAGGATGAAATTGGCTCCAATCAAGCGCTGTCCACAGGGTATGGCATGGCGTTGCAAAATGGAATGATAGTCTTCCTTATACAAAATCCCTTTTACCTTGTACAAATCTCCCACTTTACCAGCACCAAAGTAACCCCAAACCATCACATTACCTCCACCATGCTTGACAGATGACGTCAGGCACTCTTCCAGCATCTTTTCAGTTGTTCTGCATCTCACAAATGTTCTTCTGTGTGATCCAAACACCTCAAACTTGGATTCGTCTGTCCATAACACTTTTTTCCATTCTTCCTCTGTCCAATGTCTGTGTTCTTTTGCCCATATTAATATTTTTCTTTTATTAGCCAGTCTCAGATGCGGCTTTTTCTTTGCCACTCTGCCCTGAAGGCCAGCATCCCGGAGTTGCCTCTTCACTGTAGACGTTGACACTGGCGTTTTGTGTGTATTATTTAATGAAGCTGCCAAATGAGGACCTGTGAGGCGTCGATTTCTCAAACTACAGACTCTAATGTACTTGTCTTGTTCCTCAGTTGTGCAGCGGGGCCTCCCACTTCTCTTTCTACTCTGGTTAGAGCCTGTTTGTGCTCTCCTCTGAAGGGAGTAGTACACACTGTTGCAGGAAATCTTCAGTTTCTCACATGGAATAGCCTTCATTTCTAAGAACAAGAATAGACTGTCGAGTTTCACATGAAAGTTATTTTTTTCTGGCCATTTTGAAAGTTTAACCCCTTTATGACCTTGGGATTTTTCGTTTTTCCGTGTTAATTTTTCACTCCCCTCCTTCCCAGAGCCATAACTTTTTTATTTTTCCGTCAATTTGGCAATGTTAGGGCTTATTTTTTGCGGGATGAGTTGTACTTTTGAACAACATCATTGGTTTTAGCATGTCATGTACTAGAAAACGGGAAAAAAATTCCAAGTGCGGTGAAATTGCAAAAAAAGGGCAGTCCCACACAGTTTTTTGTTTGGCTTTTTTGCTAGGTTCACTAAATGTTAAAACTGACCTGACATTATGATTCTCCAGGTCAGTATGAGTTCATAGACACCTAACATGACCAGGTTGTTTTTTACCTAAGTGGTGAAAAAAATTTCCAAACTTTGCTAAAAAAAAAAAAAAAATGCGCCATTTTCCGATACTTGTAGCGTCTCCATTTTTCATGATCTGGGGTCGCTTGAGGGCTTATTTTTTTGTGTGCCAAGATGACATTTTTAATGATAGCATTTTGGTGCAGATATGTTCTTTTTATCGCCCGTTATTGCATTTTAATGCAATGTCGCGGCAACCAAAAAACGTAATTCTGGCTTTTCGAATTTTTTTCTCACTACGCCGTTTAGCGATCAGGTTAATGCTTTTGTTTAATTGATAGATCGGGCGATTCTGAACGCGGCGATACCAAATATGTGTAGATTTGATTTTTTTTTAATTGACTTATTTTGATTGGAGCAAAAGGGGGGTCATTTAAACTTTTATATATTTTTTATTTCTTTCACATTTTTTTAACTTTTTTTTTTTACTTTTGCCATGCTTCAATAGCCTCCATGGGAGGCTAGAAGCAGGCACAGCACGATCGGCTCTGCTACATAGCAGCGATCTGCTGTTCGCCGCTATGTAGCAGAAAATCAGGTGTGCTGTGAGCACCGACCACAGGGTGGCGCTCACAGCTGCCGGGGATCAGTAACCATAGAGGTCTCAAGGACCTCTATGGTTACAATACTGAAGCATCGCCGTCCTCCGATCATGTGACGGGGGTCGGCGATGCCGTCATTTCCGGCCGCCCGGCCGGATGCGTTAGTTAAATGCTGCTGTCTGTGTTTGACAGCGGTATTTAACTTGTTAATAGGCGCGGGCAGATCACGATTCTGCCCGCGCCTATTATGGGCACATGTCAGCTGTTCAAAACAGCTGACATGTCCCGGCTTTGATGCGGGCTCACCGCCGGAGCCCGCATCAAAGCGAGGCTTCTGACCTCGGACGTACTATCCCGTCCGAGGTCAGAAAGGGGTTAATGGAACCAACAATTGTAATGCTCCAGGTTCTGAACAAGCTCAAAGGAAGGTCAGGTTTATAGGTTCTCTAATCAGCCAAACTGTTTTCAGCTGTGCTAACATACTTGCTCAAGGGTTTTCAAGGGTATTCTAACCATCCATTAGACTTCTTACAGTTAGCAAACTCAAAGTAATATAAGAACACTGGAGTGATGGTTATTGGAAATGGGCCTCTATACACCTATGAAGATATTGCATTACAAACCAGACGTTTACAGCTGGAATAGTCATTAACCACATTAACAATGTATAGAGTGTATTTCTGAATTATTTAATGTTAGCTTAATTGGAAAAAAAACTGTGGTTTCTATAAAAAATAAGGAAATTTCGAAGTGACCCTTGGAACGGTAGTGCAAGTCCATGTATAAGATAGAAGACAGCAAAAATGAGACTAAATGTGGGGAGTCCGCGTTCCTATAACCTGAGGTAAAGTAATATGGCATTAATTGTTTGAAATTTAACTCCCTCCACCATGAGAGGGTTCAAGTCTTGGCTGTGGAGATTGTCATTCTTAGTACATTCACAGTGGCAGAATTATGATTATGTCTGATGATTCATGATTTACATGAGGGGGTTTATATTGAAATTTTTGGATGAGATTTAGGATTTATATCACTACTCTCCCCCCTTGTTTACCAATTATTTTTCTTAATTACATTTCATTTATATTACTAGGTACCAAAATATGTGATTATATTTTGATTTGAAGTGCCATTATTATGATTTGGTGGACATTTTTATGTTAATTTATCCTTACAGATGTTGTCCTTGGTGGGATTTGAACCTAGGACCCCAGCGCTGAAAAGCAACAATGCTACCCACTGAGCCAGGTTGAGCTAAATTTAATTTAATCTACATGGTGGCCTTAAACCTTACACACCAAGACATTCACAGACTCTCAGACTCTCTTCTACCCCTGTCCTCCATATCTTCACTCCACAGCACGGATAGTGGCTCCTGTGCAACGAGCTGTTTTATGCCAATACCCTGCCATACAGGCTTTGAGCTCATTATACTACTTTCTTCAACCAATACCTGTGGTCAGTGTCGGACTGGGGTGCCAAGGGCCCAGCAGTAACCAAATCCAGGCCCCGATTTTTCAGGTTGATGCAAATGTGACATTATCCTCTATCGCAGATTTATATAACAATGAGCATCCTTTAGTAAAGAAGTAGTCACTTATGGTGGGATTGTCCCCCACTGACAGATGGCCATGGAAGTTCACATGCTAGGACAACAAACAGAGTCCTTGAAAGCAGTGAGGAATTATTAGACAAAAAATATTACAACTGACTTTTCTTTTTTCCTACCATCTCAAAGTTAAGCATTATGTAAATGTGCGAACGTTCCCCTATAATGAAACAGATATTTACAAAACAGTTGCAGCAAAATTGTAATAATTTTATTCAGGCTATCGAAATAAAAATATTTTCTTTCAAAGCATTCATTTTCAAAATATTCAATACAGCAGCAAATGAGACATACACATTCAATATTTTCAGATTTTTGCATTAAAATAGTCTATGTAGTCCTGTCCCCATGCATATTGCCAATATGTATAGGCACGATAATATTTGCCCACTTGTGTATAACAGGGATAAATAGAAATATAGACCCAATCACTGAAACTAGAAGAAAGGTCCATAAAAACATCCGGTCCAGAACCTGAGCAACAAACTTCCAGTCTTCAACAACCTGAAAAATTAACAAAAGCAATTGATGTGGTAAGCAGCTACATTATACAATTTACTAATATGTAAAAGGGTAAAATGCTGTTTGGATTTTGATATGAGTATATAAATTTATTGTGATGTTTCCATTCTGTTCTCTACCATTTAAAGCTTAAAAAGTTTCCCATCTCCAATATCATATCCCAAACCTGTAGTAGGTGTAGTAATATTAGCAAATATTTCATAGTATAGTTCTTCTAATTCACTATGCCGCTTACACCATGTATGGCATTGCAGTAGCTTAGGTATCCATGGTTAAGAAGACCACTTGTATAGTGACAGATAGTTGTTAGTGGTCGTAACCATGGATATCTAAGCTGCTGCAATGCCCTGCACATGGGATAAGCTATATAGCTAGTCAGAAGAGCTATACTACATTTCTATTTGGAGATATTTGCTAATATTATTATTATTACACCTACTGCATACTGTGATAAGATCTTGGAGATGTGAATACCCCTTTAAATAACATATATATGTACATTATTAACCTACCACGATCTATAAACTGGAGTACGAGTATGCAGTATTACATGCCATGTTGCAAGGCGATTCTCTCTAATGATACAAACAGTATCTATGACAGAAGACAAAACATAAAAGAAATATTCTCACTTTGTTAAAGGGGTTGTCCAGGCATGGGTATTTGATGACCTACAGTATGTGCAGGGTACGTCATCAATAGCAGTTCAGTGTAGGTCCAACACCTGCCTTTTCCACCAATCAGCGGTTTTTGTTCTGGTAGCCACTGGATGTAAACACTTTAAAGGGAACCTGTCACCAGGTTTGACCATTATGAGATACAGCCACCACCATTCAGACCTGATATATAGCATTCTATAATGCTGTATATTTGCCCTCAACCCGACCTGAAAGACAACAAAAATAGCTTTTAGTTTACTCACCTGGAGGGCAGTTGTATCCAAGGGGTGTTGCTGGTGTTGGTCTGGTGTCTCTCTTCTTCTTGTGATGCCATCCTTCTTATTCCTTCATGTGGATGACGCGTCAATAGGTCATCCACAATGCAAGAGGGACTGTGTGGATGACGTAGGGATGTGTCATCCACACAAAGCAAGAAGGAGGATGGCATCGCAAGAACAAGGGAGGCGCCGGACCAAGACGAGCGACACCCATCAGACCGGACCGCCCTCCAGGTGAGTATAATAAAAGCTGTTTTTCTTGTCTTTCAGGTCAAGTTGGGGGCAGATAGACAGCATTACAGAATGCTACATATCAGCCCTAAAAGGTGGTGGCCGTATCTCATATTTGTGAAATCTGTTGACAGGTTCTCTTTAAATGAAGCTGTTGAGCGCAGCTCCTTTTGTGGCAGTCGCTGCCAGCTGCTGCAGTACAGTTTCTATTCAAATGAACAACAGCAGTGTTGCAGAAGCCGGTAGTAACTGGCAGTGGCCGCTAACAGCTCCATTCAAAAAACAGTTGATCAATGGGGTTGCGGGGTGTTGAACCCCCAATGATCTTTTATTGATAATGTATCCTGTATATAGCAAGACAGCCCATTTAAGTTATGTAAAGTATGTCTATGGGGATTATGGAGAGACCCAGCTTAAGTATGCCCTAAACTGCCCTCAACATATTGGGAAACTATCATTCCAATTCTAAATACTCCTTCTGTCAGAAAACATGAAAAGGGGAAATTAGAATTAGAGAAACTTATCAGTCTCAGACAAAATGACAAAAGCTTAGCAAATATGAAAGACCAAGCAAAACAGACAAAAGATAGGATGTCATAAGGTTGTAGATAGTGATGAGCAAACTTGCATGGATAGGGTGTTATAGCAGCATGCCCATGTGCTAACCAAGTGTTATCGGTGTGCTCGAATAATATGATCAAGTCCCCACGCCTGCATGTCTTGTGACTGTTTGACAGTCATGACACATGCCGGGATTGCCGAACAAACAGCCTATCCCTGCATGTGTTGTGTCTGTTGAACAGCTGTGACACATGCAGCAGTGGGGACGCAAACATATTTTTCGAGCACGCAAAAGACACTTGATTAGCACGTGAGCATGTTGTTAACACCTTATCCAAGTATGTTCTCTCATCACTAGCTGTAGGCAAACAGAGAGGTTAATGGGATATCCGAGACTGTGAAAAACAAAAAATGTGCCTAACTACTAACAGGTAGGTCGTTGCCCCTTACCTGCCTGTTGTGCCCGTCGGCATTCATCATCGGCAAAGAGCGTATTCAGCTGCCTCTGCCGACGTCACGTGGGCAAAGCGGCAGCTTCTTTTCCGCTATGCTATGTTGACAGGGCGGGACTTCAACATCATTCTGATTGACAGATGAATTTCCACTGTCTAACTCGGGGAGCAGACTGTCAATCAGAATGACGTTGGAAGCCACGACCCCTTGACAGAGCAGGGTGGAAAAGAAGCCGCCGCTCTGACAACATGACGTCAGCAGAGGCAGCTTAATCTCTGGCAGGGGCAGTCTCTGACCACTCTATGCAGAAGAAGAACGGTGCCAGGCACAATAGGCAGGTAAGTAACAACTATCTGACTGTTAGTGCTTAGGCATAATTTTTGTTTTTCACAAAACAGGATAAACTGTAATATGAATGTATTATAAGTAGTGTTGAGCGATACCTTCCGATATCGGAAAGTATCGGTATCGGATAGGATCGGCCGATATTCAAAAAATATCGGATATCGCCGATACCGATACCCGATCCCAATGCAAGTCAATGGGACCAAAATATCGGAATTAAAATAAACCCTTTCTTTCCTTGTAGGTTCATTCTACTTGAAGGAAAACAACTAAGAATAATGCAGGACGTATTTGGGGAGGTGGCGGAGACATTAAAGTCATAGAGGTTTAGCCCAATCAAATAGAATAGCATGTTTTTTTTGTTTTTTTTTAAAGACGTTCGGAGTGACAAAGATATTGACTATGTAAATTTTTTTTTTATTTTGTCAGATATTGATGTTTCACTATTCCATGCCCTTCCCCTTCTTTTTTTTTACTTTTCCCACACTTTCATCTTCATCATCATCAGCATCTTTGACATCAACTTCTTCTTCACCTTATTCATCTTCTTCTTCATCCTTTACCTTTTTTTTTTTTATTACATTCTTCATATTCATTTTATTCAACTATTATTATTCTTCCTATTCTACATATTCATTTTATTCAACTGTTATTATTCTTCCTATTCTACTTCTTTATCATATTCCCATTTGTGACAGGCATTCCCGTAGTTGTTATCTATAAAAGTTGGAAGATTACACCTTCCGTTCTGCCAGTCACAAAAGTAACATTTGGTGTTCAGTTTGGCCTGCAGCATCAGGCTTTATCCAGGGGCACCACGAGGAGGAACGGACTCACCCCCATACACTGCTTAGTCTTCTTCTGCATATAATTTAGATAATATCTTTTGCTCTGATATTAAGTGTTATGCTTAATGTTCTTCTGCTCTTTGTTCTGCAGCCTCTTGTTCTTCTGCTTCTCGGTCTTCCATGTCGTCGTCTCCAGGGTCGTCGTCTCCAGTGTCGTCGTCTCCGCCGTCGTCGTCGTCCTCGGGGTGGTCTTTCTGGTCGTCGACGTTAGGGTCTTCAACTTGGAAATGTAGCAGAAGGTACAAGAAGGCTGAGAAAATGCCAAGAACCAGCTGATGGAACTAGAACTCGGATGGCTACCCGAAGGTTCAAGAGCCTATGGAACTACCGAGGACCAGCTGACGTTACTGGAACCTGGTTACTAAGCAGGAGGTACCCGTGCTAAAAAGCACTACCAAGGACCGCCTGACGTTGGCGGAACTCGGATACCCAGAAGGAGGCACCTAAGCCAAAGGCTCTGCCCGGAACCAGCTGACGGTACTGGAACCAGGATGGGGAGCAGAAGGTACAAGAGCAAAAGACACTGCCGAGAACCAGCTGACGGTACTGGAACCCGGATGGGTAGCCGAAGGTCCAAGAGCCAATGGAACTACCGAGGACCAGCTGACGTTACTGGAACCCGGTTACTAAGCAGGAGGTACCCGTGCCTGAAAGCACTACCAAGGACCACCTGATGTTGGTGGAACTTGGATACCCAGAAGGAGGCACCTAAGCCAAAGGCTCTGTCCGGAACCAGCTGACGGTACTGGAACCAGGATTGGGAGCAGAAGGTACAAGAGCAAAAGACACTGCCGAGAACCAGCTGACGGTGCTGGAACCAGGTGGTGGACCCGAAGGCCCACAGGAGAGGAGAGAACAGCTAGGCCGCGAGGCAGCCGCAGTTACCGAACCCCAACAGTCCTACAGGGGGAGCTGGGCCTACTGGCACTACAGAACCAGCCTTGACTACCAATTCATGCAGCCCACATAGGAAGCTCCTAAACTGGAGGCACCCTGGAGTTGGCTAACCCGACCGCAACACGACGGGGCAAGCATAGGCGTCTCAGCGAGTTTGACACAACCCGGAAACAGCTGACGGTGCTGAAACCAGGTTTGGCACGAGGGAGTACCTGTGACAAAAACACTGCCGAGAACCAGCTGGCGGTGCTGGAACCCGGATGCGTTGCCCCAGTGTGCAAGAGCCAATGGCACGACCGAGGACCAGCTGACGGTGCTGGAACCCGGTTACTAAGCTGTAGGTGCCCGCACTTAAAAGCACTACCGAGGACCGCCAGGCGTTGGCGGAACTCGGATACCCAGGAGGAGGCACCTAAGCCAAAGGGTCGGCCCGGAACCAGCTGACAGTGCTGGAACCAGGTGGTGGACCCGAAGGCCCACAGGAGAGGAGAGAACAGCTAGGCCGCGAGGCAGCCACAGTTACCGAACCCCAACAGTCCTACAGGGGGAGCTGGGCCTACTGGCACTACAGAACCAGCCTTGACTACCAATTCATGCAGCCCACATAGGAAGCTCCTAAACTGGAGGCACCCTGGAGTTGGCTAACCCGACTGCAACACGACGGGGCAAGCATAGGCGTCTCAGCGAGTTTGACACAACCCGGAAACAGCTGACGGTGCTGAAAGCAGGTTTGGCACGATGGAGTACCTGTGACAAAAAACTGCCGAGAACCAGCTGGCGGTGCTGGAACCCAGATGCGTTGCGTATTAAAGATTGTCTTCCTAGAGCCCCAACTAGCGGTGCTGGAGCAAAGGGTAAGCAGGGGGAGCAGAGTGTAGGCCGAAGCCTGCACTGGTGTCAGCTTTGTGTCTGCGTTGCGTTTGCAGGCAGGGCGGACGTACAGGCGCAACAAGCCAACCAATGATGTCAGAAGACGGGAAGCGCTACCAAGGGGGGTGCTGCGTATCATTAGAAAGGAAAGTCACACCTCAGGGACAGTGGAATGGTCTCAATGAGACACATTTTGTACGTGTTGAGTTCCACGTGGGCAAGTAGAAAAAGTCAGCCACCTTGTACAAATGCAGCATTACTGCTGTACAAGGTGGCTGTTATACATAGAAACACCTGGGGGTGGGGGACAGGCTCCCTTCAATTTCAGTTCATGTGCCTGTGTGGCGTTTGCAGGTCACGTTGCCGGCTACACAGCAGGGGAACAGCTGGCGGTGCTGAACCCCACTAACACATTGGCTGGTGTTTTTCTCTGTGCAGCTAGCAGTTCCGGGCAAAAACTAGCGGTGTTTGAGCCCAGGGGCAGCAGGAGGAGGAGAGGAGCAGAGTGTAGGCCGAAGCCTGCACTGGTGTCAGCTTTTGGTCAGTTGTGCCAGCGTGGCTTGTGCTGGACACGATGCCGGCTACACAGCAGGGGAACAGCTGGCGGTGCTGAACCCAACTAACACATTGGCGGGTGTTTTTCTCTGTGCAGCTAGCACTTCCAGGCTACAACTGGCGGTGTTATAGCCCAGGGTCAGCAGGAGGAGGAGAGGAGCAGAGTGTAGGCCGAAGCCTAGTTGAACCAATTTCAAAGGTAACCTTTAACCCCCCCTCAGGTGTTGCAAGGTACAAGAGCCACACCTTGTGCAGCATATATGCTTCACAAGTAAAAGGTTGCTCTATTACTTTTGCTCCTTGCACACGCTGAATAAAACACGTACACTATTTAGCCCATTATACTGTCAAACAGTAGTGGAGGCGTGACTTGTCTTTTTAAGGAGACGCAGCACAGGTGTCAAAATTTACACCTAGGTGCTGGGCGCAGCTTCCTGAGCGTTGTTATTTGCTGTACAGGAGTCTGCGCTCTTGTTATCCCTTGGCCATGCGCTGTGAGCGCTTCCTGTCTTCTGACCTCATTTCATGTCGGCCGTTGCGGTTAGCGATGGACATGAATCCCAGACCCACAGTGTGTTTTCAAAAAATCACACTGCGTGGCTGGGATTTGTGGCCTTGTGCAGTAAATATGTTTGCCGCTCACACATGTCCTTACACCTGCTTCAGACTGGGCGGCCTCATCTGATCCCTTATCGCATGCCGCGGCCATGAGGCCACCCAGTCTGAAGAAGGCGGAAGGAGTTGAGTGAACACAGGCAAACATATGCACTGCACATGCCCATCAATCACACCCTCGCTGTCCTAAAAAATAAGACACCGAGGGGCGTTGTTTCGAGCAGGGCAGACGCACAGGCGCAGCCAGCTAACCAATGATGTTAAAAGACGGGCAGCGCTACCAAGGGTGGTGCTGCGTATCATTAGAAAGGAAAGTCACACCTCAGGGACAGTGGAATGGTCTCAATGAGACACATTTAGTACGTGTTTATTTAAACGTGGGCAAGGAGAAAAAGTCAGCCACCTTGTACAAATGCAGCAGTACTGCTGTACAAGGTGGCTGTTATACATAGAAACACCTGGGGGGTGGGGGCTGGTTCCCTTTAATTTCAGTTCAGGTGCCTGCATGGCGTTTGCAGGACACGTTGCCAGCTACACAGCAGGGGAACAGCTGGCGGTGCTGAACCCCACTGACACATTGACTGGTGTTTTTCTCTGAGCAGCTAGCATGTCCGGGCAAAAACTGGCGGTGTTAGAGCCCAGGGTCAGCAGGAGGAGGAGAGGAGCAAAGTGTAGGCCGAAGCCTGCACTGGTGGCAGCTTTTGGTCTGTTGTGCCAGCGTGGCTTGTGCTGGACACGACGCCGGCTACACAGCAGGGGAACAGCTGGCGGTGCTGAACCCCACTAACACATTAGCTGTTGTTTTTCTCTGTGCAGCTAGCACTTCCAGGCTACAACTGGCGGTGTTATAGCCCAGGGTCAGCAGGAGGAGGAGAGGAGCAGAGTGTAGGCCGAAGCCTGCACTGGTGGCAGCTTTTGGTCTGTTGTGCCAGCATGGCTTGTGCTGGACACGATGCCGGCTACACAGCAGGGGAACAGCTGGCGGTGCTGAACCCCACTGACACAATGGTGGGTGTTTTTCTCTGTGCAGCCAGCACTTCCGGGCCCCAACTGGCGTAGTTAGAGCCCAGGGTCTGCAGGAGGAGCAGAGTGTAGGCTGAAGCCTAAATGAACCAATTTCAAAGGTAACCTTTAACCCACCCTCAGGTGTTACAATGTTGAAGAGCCACACCTTGTGCAGCAGTAAAACTACACAAGTTAAAGGTTGCTCTTTAAGTTTTGCTCATTGCACACGCAGAATGAAAGACGTACACAATTTAGCCCATTGAACAGTAGAACTGTATTGGAGGCGTGACTTGTCTTTTTAAGGAGACGCAGCACAGGTGCACATAAATAACGCCTTGGTGCTGGGCGCAGCCTCCTGAGCGTTGTTATTTGCTGTACAGGAGTCTGCGCTATTGTGATCCCTTGGCCATGCGCTGTGAGCGCTGCCTGTCTTCTCACCTCATTTCATGTTGGCCGGTGCGGTTAGCAATGGCCATGAATCCCAGACCCGCAGTGTGTTTTCAAAAAACCACACTGCGTGGCTGGGATTCGTGCCCTTGTGCAGTAAATATGTTTGCCACTCACACATGTCCTTACACCTGCTTCAGACTGGGCGGCCTCAGCTGATCCCTTATCGCCTACCACGGCCATGAGGCCGCACAGTCTGAAGAAGGCGGAAGGAGATGAGTTAAAACAGGTGAACATATGCACTGCACATGCCCATCAATCACACCCTCGCAGCCAAAATATATGAGACAACGAGGGGGGTTGTGTCGGGCAGGGCGGACGCACAGGCACAGGCAGCCAACCAATGATGTCAGAAGACGGGCAGCGCTACCAAGGGTGGTGCTGCGTACCATTAGAAAGGAAAGTCACACCTCAGGGACAGTGGAATGGTCTCAATGAGACACATTTTGTACGTGTTAAGTTCCACGTTGGCAATGAGAAAAAGTCAGCCACCTTGTACAAATACAGCATTACTGCTGTACAAGGTAGCTGTTATACATAGAAACACCTTGGGGTGGGTGGCAGGGTCCCTTTAATTTCAGTTCATGTGCCTGCGTGGCGTTTGCAGGTCACGTTGCCGGCTACACAGCAGGGGAACAGCTGGCGGTGCTGAACCCCACTAACACATTGGCTGGTGTTTTTCTCTGTGCAGCTAGCACTTCCGGGCAAAAACTAGCGGTGTTTGAGCCCAGGGGCAGCAGGAGGAGAAGAGGAGCAGAGTGTAGGCCGAAGCCTGCACTGGTGGCAGCTTTTGTTCTGTTGTGTCAGCGTGGCTTGTGCTGGACACGTTGCCGACTACACAGCAGGGGAACAGCTGGCGGTGCTGAACCCCACTGACACATCAGCTAGTGTTTTTTCTGTGTAGACAACACTTCCAGGTGGCATCTGACAGTGTTGAAACCCAGGGAATCAAAGAGGAGCAGAGTGTAGGCCGAAGCCTGCAGTGGAGCAAGTTGAAAGGGAACCTTTAACCCCCCCCCCCCCAGGCATTTGTTGCTGAAAGAGCCATCTTGTACAGCAGTAATACTGCACATGGAAAATCGTGGCTCCGAAAATTATGCTCCTTGCAAACGCTGAAGTACACACTCATATAATGTGTCCCCTCACACCGTCAAACCGTCCCGGAAGTGGGACTTTCCTTTGTAATGTGACACAGCACAGCCGTCATTCCAACCCCCTTGGTGCCGTGCGCCACCTCCTCAACGTTGTTTGGTTCTGTCAGGGAGCCCGCGCTGTAATGTTATCCCTTGGCCATGCACAGTTAGCGGTGCCCGTCTTCTGACATTTAGGTGTCAGGCTGGCAGTGCCTGTGCGTCTAAGCTGCCCGAGATCCAACCTCGCAGTGTCATCTAATGTAATCCCACTGCGGGCCTGGGATCCATGGGCATGCGCAGTGCATATCATCGCCTCTCACTCACCTCCTTCCTGCTTCTTCAGACCGTGGCATGCTATTAGGGATCAGCTGACGCCGCCTAGTCTGAAGAAGCGTGAAGAAGGGGAGTGAGAGGCTAGTATATGCACTGCGCATGGCCATGGATACCAGGCCCACTGTGGGATCACATTAGACGACACTGCGAGGTGGGATTTCGGGCAGCGTGGACGCACAGGCGCAGCCAGGACGACAACAAATGATGTCAGAGGACGGGCAGCGCAAACTGTGCATGGCCAAGGGATAACATAACAGCGCAGGGTCCAGGACGGAATCAAACAACGCTAAGGAGGCAGCGCACGGTGCCAAGGGGGTAGCAATGACGGCTGTGCTGCGTCACATTACAAAGGAAAGTCCCACCTCAGGGACAGTTTGACGGTGTGAGGGGACACATTACATGAGTGTGTAGTTCAGCGTTTGCAAGGAGCATAATTTCAAGAGCGACCTTTTCCTTGTGCAGTATTAGTGCTGCACAAGGTGGCTCTTTCAGTAACAAACGCCATGGGGGGGGGGACAGGTCCCCTTACATTTTAGTTGTGCCAGCGTGGCGGTCGCATGACACGTTGCCGGATACACAGCTGGGGATCAGCTGACGTTACTGAACCCCAATAACAGAGGAGCGACTGTTGACTGTGCAGACAGCACTTCCAGGCACCAACTGGCGGTGTTAGAGCCCAGGGACAGCAGGAGGAGCAGATTGGAGGTATTGCCGCACACACAGCTGGGGATCAGCTGACGTTACTGAACCCCAATAACAGAGGAGCGACTGTTGACTGTGCAGACAGCACTTCCAGGCACCAACTGGCGGTGTTAGAGCCCAGGGACAGCAGGAGGAGCAGAGGAACAGAGTGTAGGCCGAAGCCTGATTGGAGTAAGTTGAAAGGGAACCTTTAACCCCCCCCCCCAAGACGTTTGTAGCTGAAAGAGCCATCTTGTGCAGCACTAAGGATGCAAAAGGAAAAGGTTGCTCTTTTAATTATGCTCCTTGCAAACACAGAAGTAAACACTAAAAATGTGTCCCCTTATACCGTAAAACCGTCACGGAGGTGCGAATTTCCTTCGTAATGGGACACAGCACAGCTGTCATTCCTATCCCCTTGGTGCCATGCGCTCCCTCCTCAGCGTTGTTTTAAGCTGTCACGGAGCCTGCGCTGTTCTGTTATCCCTTGGCCATGCCCAATTAGCGCTGCCTGTCTTCTGACATAATTTGGTGTCAGGCTGTCAGTGCCTGTGCGTCCACGCTGCTCCAGATCCCACCTCGCAGTGTCGTCTAACGTAATCCCACTGCGGGCCTTGGATCCATGGGCATGCACAGTGCATATCCTCGACTCTCACTCCCCTCCTTCCCTCTTCTTCAGACTGTGCGGTGTCACGGCCATGGCATGCTATTAGGGATCAGCTGACGGTGCACAGTATAAAGAAGGCAGAGGGAGATGAGCGAGAGCCCGAGGGGAAGATATGCACTGCGCATGCCCATGGATCCAAGGCCCGCAGTGTGATTCAATCAGAAGACACTGCGAGGCGGGATCTCGGGCAGCGCGGCCGCACAGGCGCAGCCAGCCTGACACCGAATTATGTCAGAAGACAGGCAGCGCAGATAGGGCATGGCCAAGGGATAACAGAACAGCGCAGGCTCCGTGACAGCTTAAAACAACGTTGAGGAGGCAGCGCATGGCACCAAGGGGGTAGGAATGACGGCTGTGCTGCGTCACATTACGAAGCAAAGTCCCAGCTCCGGGACGGTATAACGGTATCAGTGAACACATTTTATAAGTGTTAAGTTCTGCGTGTGCAAGAAGCTAAAATAAAAGAGCTACCTTTTCCTTGTGCAGCATTACTGCTGCACAAGATGGCTCTTTCAGTAACAAACGCCGGGGGAAGGAGGGGGACAGGTTCCCTTACATTTAGGTTGTTGTGCCAGCGTGGCGGTCGCAGGACACATTGCCGGCTACACAGCTGGGGATCAGCAGACGTTACTGAAACCCAATAACACTGGGTCGTACGTTTTTACTGTGCAGCCTGCACTTCTGAGCCGCAACTGGCGGTGTTGGAGTCCAGGAATAGCAGTTCAGGTGGTAGAAAGATGAACACATCAGGAGACCTGGATGACACCCAATTACTTAATCAGGCAGAGGAGTGGCAAATTCCTGCGAGATCCAGGCCTGGTTCATTTTCAGGAAAGTAAGCCGGTCAACGTTATCGGAGGATAGTCGCATGCGACGGTCTGTTAGTACACCACCTGCGGCACTAAAGACACGTTCCGATAAGACACTAGCCGCAGGGCAAGCCAGCACCTCCAATGCATACTGGCTTAGCTCTGGCCATGTATCCAGCTTAGAGACCCAAAACTTGAACAGGGAAGAGCCGTCTGGGAGTACAGTAAGAGGGCAAGCCATGTAGTCTGTCACCATCTGACGGAACCGTTGCCTCCTGCTGACTGGAGCCGCCGGTGATGGTGTAGACATTTGGGGCGGGCACACAAAAGTGTGCCAGAGTTGTGCCATACTGGGCTTGCCTTGGGCAGAGGCACTGCTTCTGCTCCCTCTTTGGGCAGAGCCTCCCCCACTGCCTCGACGCACTGAGCTGCTTTGTAAAGCACTAGCAGCACTCCTCTCAGTTGGACTGGAGAAGATGATGGAATTCACCAGTGTGTCGTGGTACTCCCGCAATTTACGCTCCCGGGTCAACGCTGGGATGAGGTTTTGGACGTTGTCCCGGTAGCGAGGATCGAGGAGGGTGAACACCCAATAATCAGGCATGTTGAGAATGTGGTCGATGCGGTGGTCGTTTCTCAGGCACTGCAGCATGAAATCCACCATGTGCTGCAGACTGCCAACTGGCCCAGAAACGCTGTCCCCTGCTTGAGACATGATCTCTGCCCGCTCGTCATCACCCCACCCTCGCTGTACACACTGACCACTGGACAATTGTGTCGCTCCCTCCTCTGGACGGAGCTCTTCCTCCTCCATTGACTCCTCCTCATCCTCCTCACAAAGTGGCCCCTGCGTACCCCTTTGTGAGGAACCACGTGGCGCTGACTCTCCAGAAGCTGATGGAAAAGGTGACTCCTCATCCTCCACCTCTTCCACAACATCATCCCTTAACGCTTGCAAAGTTTGCTGAAGCAGGCAGATAAGGGGGACAGTCATGCTGACTAGTGCATCATCTGCACTTGCCATCCGCGTGGAATAATCAAAAGGACGCAAAACCTGGCAGACGTCCTTCATAGTGGCCCACTCTGTGGTTGTGAAGTCTGATCGGCGCTGACTGCGACTTCTTTGCGCCTGATGCAGCTGGTACTCCATAACTGCTTGCTGCTGCTCACACAACCGCTCCAACATATGTAACGTGGAATTCCACCGGATAGGTAGGTCACATATGATGCGGTGTTCCGGAAGGCGGAATCGGCGCTGCAGAGCAGCAATGCGGGATCTTGCCAAGCTGGAACGCCGCAAGTGAGCACACTCTAGGCGGACCTTGTGCAGCAGGGCATCAAGATCCGGATAGTCCCTCAGAAAACTCTGCACAATCAAATTGAGCACATGTGCCAGACATGGGATGTGAGTGAGGTTGCCAAGGGCCAAAGCTGCCACCAGATTTCGGCCATTGTCACACACTACCATGCCTGGCTGGAGATTCGCTGGCAGTAACCACACATCGTTCTCCTGCTTGATGGCATTCCAGAGCTCCTGCGCTGTGTGGCTTCAATTCCCCAATGAAACTAGTTTCAAGACGGCCTGCTGACGTTTGGCCACGGCTGTGCTCATGTCGGTCATAGGTAAACGTTCACGGGTCCATGTGGAGGTGGACTGTGACGGATCCTGCAGAGATAATTCTGAGGAACTTGTGTAAGAGGAGGAGTCAGTGCGTACAGACTGGATTCCTGCAATCCTTGGAGTGGGCAGGACACGTCCTGCGCCACTCGCACGATCTGTACCTGGCTCAACAACATTAACCTAATGGGCAGTGAGGGAAACGTATTGCCCCTGTCCATGCTGACTGGTCCACGCATCAGTGGTGAGGTGGACCTTGCTACTGACGGCGTTCAGTAGCGCATGTTTTATGTTTCCCTCAACATGCCTGTGCAGGGCAGGGACAGCTTGCCTGCTGAAGTAAAAGTGACTGGGCACCTTGTACTGTGGGACTGCCAATGCCATCAAGTCACGGAAGCTGTCAGTCTCCACCAGCCTGAATGAGAGCATTTCCAGGGACAACAGTTTGGCAATGCCTGCATTCAGAGCCTGTGCTCGGGGGTGGTTGGCCGAGAATGCCCGCCTTTTCTCCCATGCCTGTACAACCGATGGCTGTAGAGTAGACTGGGAGTGTGAGGATGACTGGGAAGGTGGTGCTGTGGGTGGAATTACACAAGGTCTCTGGACAACAGTGCCAGAGGTTCTTCCATGGCGATCCTGGGAGGAAGCCAAACCAGCTGTGCGTGAGCTGGAGGAAGAGGCAACACGAGCTGAAGAGGTGGTAGCTGCCGCTGTTGGTTGGCCTACATCTTCAGTGTGTTTCTGTAACTCCACCGCGTGCCTGGTCCGCACATGTTTCCACATATTTGTGGTATTGAGGTTGCTGACATTTTTCCCTCTTTTTACTTTCTGATGACACAGCTTGCATTTGACAAAACAAATGTCATCTGCAACTGTGTCAAAAAAGGACCAGGCACTGCAAGTCTTGGGAGCGCCCTTTTTGGCTTTGGAAAGAGACAGGCTCCTAACGGGTGCCAAAGTGGAGGCTACAGGCTCCGCAGTCTTCCCCCTCCCTCTCCCTCTTTGGCCCGTAAGGGGAATCTCTTCCTCAGAGCTGCTCCCACCACCTTCCTGTTTCTCACGCCACGATGGGTCAACGACCTCATCATCTCCACTACCCTCTGCCACCAACTGCTCCTCCTGGGTAGTCTCGGCAGCACAGTACGCACCAGAAAGCGGCACCTGAGTCTCATCATCAGATGCGTACTGCGCTGTGGTCACCGGAGGCACTGGCCCACCCGCCTCTTCAGAGTCAGAGAGACAAAGCTGTTGGGCATCACTGCACACTGCCTCTTCTTCCATTTCTCCAATGCTGCTTGGCTGGCCCCCTGTTTCCAAGCCAAGAGATTCAGAGAACAGAAGTAGAGACGGCTCCTGTCCTGGGCTCTCTGACTGCCTGGCCAATTTGGCAGGTGGTGAAGAGACAGATGGCTGCTCTCCAGTGCTCTGTGCCTGAGAGGATGTGGCACTAACTGAAGTCGATGCCGAGGCGTTAGCTGCCATCCACCCGACAACGGCTTCAATTTGGTCTACACGCAGCAGCGGTGCACGGCGCTCT
The DNA here is from genome assembly GCF_032444005.1 of Ranitomeya imitator. NCBI lineage: Eukaryota > Metazoa > Chordata > Amphibia > Anura > Dendrobatidae > Ranitomeya > Ranitomeya imitator. The sequence continues at coordinate 455,810,711 of NC_091285.1, forward strand.
CCGACAAAGCTGCGCATGAAGGACTGTTCCCTGCTGAAACTGAGTGACGACGAGTCACCGGTGCCCGCAGCAGGCACAGAATCACCACGTCCTCTCCCTGCTCCTCTCCCTGCTCCGCGCCCACGCCCACGTGCCTTACTCCCTGCCCTCTTCATCTTGGTTGACAGATAAAGATAAGCAGAAAAGTACTAAGGCCTTAGTGTGCTTATTCCTGAAATGCTCCTCCTAACAGGTGTAAGAAACACTAATGTTGTAAAGTGTGGACTAAACTTTATTATTTTTCAAATGTGGCCTACACAAGTGTTAAGTTGTGTTTGGTGAACTTTCCTTTTTTTTTTTTCTGCAGATCGGACTACAGAGCAAGTTTAACTCACACGGGGACCGTGCAGACAGCCGTAAACGGCGCTGCAAGGCCCAAAAAAACCCCTCTAGGTTATCCTATGTAGTGTTTTTCCACAATTTAGCTGGAGACAGGTGGAAAAACACTAATAGGAATTTTTAAAAAAAATTTTTAAACAGGCTGCACTATTTGAAAAAAAGGAAATTTTTTTTCAAGGTATGAGGCAGTAACGCACCCTGAGCTGAATCCAACTGGCTATGGCTGCACACAGACTACAGGGCGAGCTGCGCTCACACAGAGACCGTGCAGACAGCTGTAAACGGCGCTGCAAGGCCCAAAAAAACCCCTCTAGGTTATCCTATGTAGTGTTTTTCCACAATTTAGCTGGAGACGGGTGGAAAAACACTAATAGGAAATTTTTTTTTTAAATTTTAAACAGGCTGCACTATTTGAAAAAAAGGGAAATTTTTTTCAAGGTATGAGGCAGTAACGAACCCTGAGCTGAATCCAACCGGCTATGGCTGCACACAGACTACAGGGCGAGCTGGGCTCACACGGAGACCGTGCAGACAGCCGTAAACGGCGCTGCAAGGCCCAAAAACCCCCCTCTAGGTTATCCTATGTAGTGTTTTTCCACAATTTAGCTGGAGACGGGTGGAAAGACACTAATAGGAAATTTGAGAAAAAATGTGCAGCAGGCTGCACTATGAGCAAAAAAGGACAACTGTGTGAGGCAGTGTGAACCCCCCCTGAGCTGAATATAACTGGGTATATGGCTGCACACAGACTACAGAGTGAGCTGCACACACACACACACACACACACACAGAGACCTTGCAGAACGCTGTTAAAACAGCGCTGCAAGGCAAGAGCAAGGTGAACAGTGAAGAACACACAGCGTTTTGCAAAATTAGCCTTGGGAAAGGAAAATAAAGCAATTAGCTATCTCAACTGGCCCTCAGTTAGAACACAGCGTCCTGTCCCTAACTGAAATCACAGCAGAGTGAGCGCAAAATGGCGGCAGCGTTTTTTATAGTGCAGAGTGACATCATTTCAGCAGCCAATCACAGCCTTGCCAGTACTTACATGCCCACCATGCTAAACAGGATGTGCCCACACTTCCATTCATTCCTCATTGGCTGCTGCGTTCAGTTTGAATTCTGGGAACTTCCGATTCCGGTATCCGATACGCGGGAAGTATCGGAATTCGGTATCGGAATTCCGATACCGCAAATATTGGCCGATACCCGATACTTGCGGTATCGGAATGCTCAACACTAATTATAAGTTCTACAACATTCAAGGCCAATGTCTCTATGTTTTATCATAGATTTTTCAATTAATATTTGATTATCCCCCACAAGGGAGAATTTGTGTCCATAGATGACCTTGAGGGAAAATCGCTGGGTAAACATAAAAAATAATGTACTATACATATGAATATCCTGAACTGTAAGTATTCATACTGAGCTTTTATGCATTTATTTGGCAATGAGTGATTACAGCTAAGAAAGAACAAGGGAAAGTCTGCAGAGGGCATTCTAAAGCCATACATGAGTGCAGGATAGGTCGGCTCTATGTCTACTCGCTCCTCACATGATAAGTCAGTTTGTCTAACAGAAATGCACTGCAGAATATTGTATGATGTAGTAATGTAAAGTAGAGATCCAGTAACGCAGAGAGATCAGGCGGCTGCTAGGGAGAAGAGCCAAATGGAACACTTACAGTGCCTTGTGAAAGTATTCGGCCTCCTGGAACTTTTCAACCTTTTCCCACATATCATGCTTCAAACATAAAGATACCAAATGTAAATTTTTCGTGAAGGCTCAACAACAAATGGAACACAATTGTGAAGTTGAATGAAATGTATTGGTCATTTAAAATTTTTGTAGAAAATCAAAAACTGAAAAGTGGGGCGTGCAATATTATTTGGCCCCTTTACTTTCAGTGCAGCAAACTCACTCCAGAAGTTCATTGTGCATCTCTGAATGATCCAATGTTGCCCTAAATGCCTAATGATGATAAATATAATCCACCTGTGTGTAATCAAGTCTCCGTATAAATGCACCTGCTCTGTGATAGTCTCAGAGTTCTGTTTGAAGCACAGAGAACATCATGAAGACCAAGGAGCACAACAGGCAGATCCGTGATACTGTTGTGGAGAAGTTTAAAGCTGGATTTGGATACAAAATGATTTCCAAAACTTTAAACATCCAAAGGAGCACTGTGCAAGCGATCATATTGAAATGGAAGGAGTATGATACCACTGCTAATCTACCAAGACCTGGCCATCCCTCTAAACTTTAATCTCAAACAAGGAGAGGACTGATCAAAGATGCAGCCAAGAGGCCCATGATCACTCTGGATGAACTGCAGAGATCTACAGCTGAGGTGGGACAGTCTGTCCATAGGACAACAATCAGTCGTACACTGTACAAATCTGGCCTTTATGGAAGAGTGGAGAGAATAAAGCCATTTCTCAAAGATATCCATAAAAAGTATTGTTTAAAGTTTGCAACAAGCCACCTGGGAGACACACCAAACATGTGGTAGAAGGTGCTCTGGCCAGATGAAACCAAAATCGAACTTTTTGGCAAGAATGCCAAATGATGTTTGGTGTAAAGGCAGCACAGCTCATCACCCTGAACTCACCATCCCCACTGTCAAACATGGTAGTGGCAGCATCATGGTTTGGTCCTGCTTTTCTTCAGCAGGGACAGGGAAGTTGGTTAAAATTGATGGGAAGATAGATGAGCCAAATACAGGACCATTCTTGAAGAAAACCTGTTGGAGTCTGCAAAAGACCTGAGACTGGGACGGAGATTTGTCTTCCAACAAGACAATGATCCCAAACATAAAGCAAAATCTACAATGGAATGGTTCAAAAATAAATATATTCAGGTGTTGGAATGGCCAAGTCAAAGTCCAGACCGCAATCCAATCGAGAATCTGTGGAAAGAGCTGAAAACTGCTGTTCACAAACGATCTCCATGAAACCTCACTGAGCTTGAGCTGTTTGCCAAGGAAGAATGGGCAAGAATTTCAGTCTCTCGATGTACAAAACTGATAGATACATACCCCAAGCGACTTGCAGCTGTAATCGCAGCAAAAGGTGGTGCAACAAAGTATTAAGTTAAAGGGGCCGAATAATATTGCACACCGCACTTTTCAGTTTTTGAATTTCCACAAAAATTTAAAATAACCAATAAATTTCGTTCAACTTCACAATTGTGTGCCACTTGTTGATTCTTCACCAACAATTTACATTTGGTATCTTTATGTTTGAAGCATAATATGTGGAAAAAGGTTGAAAAGTTGCAGTGGGCCGAATACTTTCGCAAGGCACTGTATATGGGGAAGGAAGAGCCGTTGTTTGACAATCACACTGTTCACACATTGGTGGTGCATATCTAGACTATATGACATATTAGAGAGGATCTCAGTTTTATAAATCAATCTGAATCTGTTATAATGGATGATTTTATTAAAATGTAAGAAATATTTTCCTTTTTTGTTAAATAAAAAGGTAGGATTTAGTGTGTCTGCTATTTTCCTTTCATTGAATATAGCAAGTCTACAGAGGGCGCATGTACTGTACATTGTGCAGAAACTAAATCTTCAAAAAACAGTGGGAAAAAAGAATAATGGGAATTGTTGGTGATTTTATTCATTTTCATTTATTATATTGCTCTTATAATTGAATAAAAGTGTATCTGGTTAAAAAGAGGGTTGTCTTCGTAAAACATCGCCTTCAACTATTTGTCATTTACAGTCTTCAAACTACTTGTAATCTAGTGACAAAGTGTAAGGTAAGCTGTATAATTTCATATAATTTTATGGAAAGTATACAAACCTCACGCACTTCATGCTCCTTTACTACGTGACGTGTTATATAACGGATAGAATCCAAAGCCGCTTCCAGTGTGTTCCTAGACTTGCCTGGTCCATTCACTATACCGGTGTCTTCATTTCGTGTAAAGTACCTGTCAACATGGCTCCTCATACATAGCAGTTTAGGCAGTTTGTGAAGAAAGATCTTTCGGACCCATGGGGCCATTGCATTATGTGTTGAAGAAGAGCGATTGTGAATATTTATAGCAAAAACTGTTATAACAATTGATAAAGTCACAAATATCATGGTAAACACTAAGTATTCTCCAATTAGTGGGATAACTTTGGAGGATGATGGAATTATTTCTTCAATCACCAAAAGAAAAACAGTCAGAGACACAAGCACAGATGTGCAAAGAGAGATCTTTTCTCCTTCATTGGAAGGAAGATAAAAAACGAGAATTGTTAAAAAGGAAAGTCCAATACAAGGAATTATGAGGAAAAGAGTATAAAATAGAGGCAAACGTTTGATAATAAAAGAGTAGGTGATGAAGGGGTACCAACAGCAGCCATCTGTTCGGTTCCCCTTGTTTCCTGTAGCAGTAACTATTTCCCATTCTCCATTATCAAAGAAGTCTCTCTTGTCTACATGAAAGTCCTCAATGATGATATCGACTTGTGATCCATCATAAGTCCAAGAACCAAACTTCATGGAACAGTTTTGAAGGTCAAATGGGAAAAACGTTACATCAATTGTACAGGAACTTTTATAATTTGCAGGTGGGGTCCAGCTGATTGTGCCATCATATCTCACCACAGCTTTTGTCACAGAGCCTTCAAAACGGCCATCAGCGCTAAAATAGAAGACAAGGATCAACATTTTATTTTTATGCACATTTATCAGTTTTCACCAGTTATTTACTTTACAATTTTTTGCTATTTTTCTTTTCAGTTTTTGGGGGGTTTGTAAGAAGTGTTCTTAAAGCGGCTGTCTGTCAGAAAATCTACCGTATATATATATCGCACAGTTCTACATTTTTTTCAATGCACAGTGGGTAGGAGTTTTCATGAAATTATATCCACTTTGCTGGGACAGATAAATGCAGCAGATTTTGTGCACAAAAAAAACATAGTGGAAAAAAGTGCAGTATTTACATTTTATGTGAACATGGCCTTACAGTTCAATGTACCGTATATACTCGAGTATAAGCAGAGATTTTCAGCCCATTATTTTGGGCTGAAAGTCCCCCTCTCGGCTTATACTCAAGTCATACCCAGGGGTCGGCAGGGGAGGGGGAGCGGGGGCTATCTAAATATACTCACCTACTCCTGGCGCGGTCCCTGCAGGTCCCTGCTTCTTCCAGCGCTGCATATTCTTCATGTACTAAGCGGTCACATGGTACCGCTCATTACAGTAATGAATATGCGGCTCCACCTCCCATAGGGGTGGGGCCGCATATTCATTACTGTAATGAGCAGTAACGGTGACTGCTCAATACAGGAAGAAGCTGTGACGGTGGAAGAAGCAGGAACGTGCAGGGACCGCGCCAGCAGTAGGTGAGTATATGGGGAGGGGAGCGCTGTGGGATATTTACCGCTCCTCGTTCCGGTGCGGCTCCGTCTTCAGCGTCCTCTGGCTGTGACGCTCAGGTCAGTGCGCGCCCTCTGCGTGAACGTCACTGCTGAAGATGGAGCCACACCGGAACGAGGAGCAGGTAAACATTGAAAGTGCTGGGGGTCCTGAGCGCAGAGAGGTGAGTATGTGATTTTTTTTTTATGGGGCCATAACGCTTGTGCAGCACTATATGGGGCAAGTGACTGTATGGAGCATCTTATGGGGCCATAACGCTTGTGCAGCATTATATGGGGCAAGTGGCTGTATGGAGCATCTTATGGGGCCACAACGCTTGTGCAGCATTATATGGGGCAAATATCTCTATGGAGCATCTTATGGGGCCCTTATTACCCTTTATGCAGGATTATATGGGTCATATTTTAATATGGAGCATCTAATGGGGCCCATCAAACTTTATGGAGCATTATATGGGGCTCCTGATTCAATATGGATATTTAAAAACACTTAACCTACTGATGTTTCAATTAATTTTACTTTTATTGGTACCTATTTTTTCTTTTGAAATATACCGGTAGCTGCTGCATTTTCCACCCCAGGCTTATACTCGAGTCATTAAGTTTTCCCAGTTTTTTGTGGCAAAATTAGGGGGGTCGGCTTATACTCGAGTATATACGGTACTTTAATTATCCCGTTGAGGCAATCTGCGTTAACAAGTATAGACTTTTGCCTTGGACTCAATCAATTGGTCACAACAGTGAGAGGCTACAAAAAATAATTATCTTCTTCTGGTGGATATAATGCATCTGATATTCAGTACATTGATTTATCATTCTTCATCCAGAGTTAGCTAGAGTAAAATGTGTCAAATTCATTAAGAGGTGGATGCTTCCTTATTAATTTGCTGCATCTTTCGGCTACCCTGCAGCTTGCAAAAAATATTTTGCAGACTGATAGAATGTCCCACTGCTGGAAGCTTTAGTGATCACATAGGAACATGGTCAATTCATCAAACTGTTTCAAATGTCACAAAACTTTTGCGCAAGTTGTAGTTGCACAAAATTGTTTTGACTTCAGAGGTTATTACGTCAGTTCCAGCTCACTCCACCAACTTTTTGAATTGTGAAATGAGAAAGCCCGGAGAGAGCATAGACGGGTGTAGCCAACAAATTCCTCATAATTTATTCCACAAAAATGTCAAAACTTCAACAGAAAGGTACTCCAGTCCGTTTCTTAAATCTCTTTAAAACACCTTGAAAAGCCACAATTATATAAAAATCTGAAAATTAACTAAACCACAAAACACAGCTTGAAAAAAGGTGCAAGTCATTTGTTGCAAATCAAAATTATTACTGTTTTAGGCAGCCGCCTAATCTAAGAAGCATCATTGTCAGAATCTCCCTGTTCTCTCCAACAGCTACAGGACCTTTTCCCTGCAACCAGAAAAAATGTAAAACCTGTTCATTCATAATAACCATGGACAAGATAAAGATCCCCAACTCACATTAGGACTGCAAGATCTCAGGTACTTTCCACTGCATCATATCTAATGTTGGGTATTTAATTAAATGTACCAAGTGTCCAACTGGGGGTCTGTATGTAGGGGAGACAGGGCAAAAGCTTAGAACAAGGATGAGTTCTCATCGCCACACAAAAAAAGAAAAAATAATAGATCTATCTGTGACCAAACATTTTCATATCCCTGATCGCCGCACCATGGACATGAAATTACTAGTATTAAAAGGTAATTGGGAGTATAAACTTATGACAACCTTTGACACGCTCAGAGGAGGAATGAATGTGTCGAATAGATTTGTCTTTCGACATCAACTAAAGGTACCTTCACACATAACGATATTGTTAACGATATCGTTGCTATTTGTGACGTAGCAACGATATCGTTAATGAAATCGTTATGTGTGACAGCGACCAACGATCAGGCCCCTGCTGGGAGATCGTTGGTCGCTGAATAAAGTACAGAACTTTATTTCGTCGCTGGACTCCCTGGAGACATCGCTGGATCGGCGTGTGTGACACCGATCCAGCGATGTCTTCACTGGTAACCAGGGTAAACATCGGGTAACTAAGCGCAGGGCCGCGCTTAGTAACCCGATGTTTACCCTGGTTACCATGCTAAAAGTAAAAAAAAACAAACACTACATACTTACCTACAGCTGTCTGTCCTCCAGCGCTGTGCTCTGCTCTCCTCCTGTACTGGCTGTGAGCCGGAAAGCAGAGCGGTGACGTCACCGCTCTGCTTTCCGGCTCCCAGACAGTACAGGAGGAGAGCAGAGAAGCAGAGCGCAGCGCTGGAGGACAGACGGCTGTAGGTAAGTATGTACTGTTTGTTTTTTTTTACTTTTAGCATGGTAACCAGGGTAAACATCGGGTTACTAAGCGCGGCCCTGCGCTTAGTTACCCGATGTTTACCCTGGTTACCGGCATCGTTGGTCGCTGGAGAGCGGTCTGTGTGACAGCTCTCCAGCGACCAAACAGCGACGCTGCAGCGATTCGGATCGTTGTCTGTATCGCTGCAGCGTCGCTAAATGTAAAGGGGCCTTAAGGAATGTGCTCTTCAGACCATTTGGGGGCATCATAATCCTGAACCAGAACCCAATCACAGGACAATAAAACTTTCACACTCCTTATCTATCAACTGTTCCAAAATTTACAGCCACAACTGTTTATCCCTCTCCCATAATGATAGTTGTAAGGCTACGTTCACATTTGCGTTGTGCGGGGCTGCGTCGGCGACGCAACGCACAACACAAACAAGAACGCATGCAAAACGCATAGTTTTGCGACGCATGCGTCCTTTTTTTGCCGGATTTTGGAAAAATGCATCTTGCTGCGTCCTCTGCACCCTAACGCTTGCAGCAAAAAAGACGCATGCATCGCAAAACGCATGCAAACGCATGTCCATGTGCCCCCATGTTAAATATAGGGGCACATGGCGCATGCGTCGCCGCGGCTGCGCCCGACGCAGCCCGGCAGAACGCTAATGTGAACCTAGCCTAACTTGTCTTATCTATTGCATTATTTCTGTGCCCTGTTGTACATAAATATGTGACTGTTCAGATTTTGTGTTATTCTATGCCTGATGAAGTGACCTGAGTAGTCTCGAAAGCTTGCAATTTGTTACCATCTTTTCAGTTAGCCATTAATAGGTATCAACCACTGAGGACTCTCAAATCTTATTATCTTTCTTGTAACAAATCAAAAAGTCTAGCGAGGTTAGATAAATGTAATGATGAATTGGGCAAATAAGTGGATATTGTATTTAACATTTGTATTTGTTTTATTATTTTTAGCAGCTAATATCCTACCTGTGATATGGTAATGCTATCAACAAAACTGAAGAGCTGTATTTGTCTTTCTCTTTAATACTATATTTTACACTGTGTTTTATGCACTTACTTATCATAAAGAACAATATCGGGAATCCAGATAGAATCTGATGGCACACGTATTGAAGTTATCCCGGCAAACTCCTTTGGAGCCCATCTTAGTTTAACATCTACCCACTCCTGAAGAGAAAAGAAAGTATAAATATAGGCATCACTTTTATGATTTTATTGTGATATTTCATAATTTCTGGTTCTCTGCCCTCCTTTACATGTCATGATTAGCTTTTTTTTAGGGCTGCTGTAATCATTTACCACTATTGCTACTATTGCTACATGTAGCTCTGAAGGTTTTTTAAAATACCACTCACACAAAGCTGCAGTAATTCCAGGGAATGCAACGTTTTTTGTAAAAAAAACCCCCCAAACGAACAAAAACCCAAACAAAAAAGCAAAAACCAAACATATTTTCTTTCCAATAATGTATATAAACTATTAATATGGCCATACAGGTTGTAATCTGCTGATTAGAGAGATATCTCTATGTCTCATATCAGACGAGTTGTGGATGAATCATATTTTATCACTTTATATAAATGACCTCTTCCAGGCTCTGGGGAGTACTCTGCCTGGAAGATAACTCTGCCCCCAAAGATTATTTTACATGAAGGGGGAGTTACCGGTGTGCTGAGTGATGAATACCAGTGATACCAGTGTGATGTATAATTGCCATTGTCTGCTCTCCTGATCTCGCTGCAGAGCTGTGTGCGATTATAACTGACACATCTGCAGGTTCCTCTCAGCTTCATTCTATGCAGTCTATGGAGGCTTCTACTCATACATTTTATCAGATTTGAACAGCATCTCTAGAATACTGACACATTTTTGACCCATCTGTTTTGACAGAGTATATTCATTTAAAACTGTCCAAACCTGTCCTAAGAGATCCTCCGTGCTCTACAACATGACACGTTCCTATATTTTTCTTTGCTCTAGTTTGAGAGAAAAGTGATTTAACATATGGCATATTGGACTTCTGGGAAACAACTAGCTCAGCTACACACCATTGTTTGTGATGTAAACGTACATTGACTGTTGTAAAAATGTCCTCTCATCCTATTAACGCATCAGTTCTTTTTCTCATCCCCAAAATAAATGGGCTGATTCTAGTCAGTGTGCTAGATCGGTTTTTCAATCATTTTTGGACCTTGCGTCCATTCCTACCATCAGAGTATCAACCATTTGTCTCTTATGAGTAAAAACCTGATAAAGGTTTCCAAAAGTTCTCCTAGTAACCAGCCAGTGAAAAATGGACAATATATGATTTTTTTTTTGTGGCCCAATTTACTTGAATGGACGAGTTTGATCCACAAATCCCATCAAATTTGGACTTGTCTGAAATAGGAGGAGCTATGGAGGAGCTGGGCAGGATGTGGCATGTCCACACTTTCCTGTCCAATTCATTAATGGCGTTTTGTACACCAGAAATGCTACTTCAGTCCTAACAGGAGTCCAATTCTGGTTGCTGTGCATGTAGGCACCCACCACTTATAAGATGCCTCTCTTACATGGTGTGCACCACTTAATGGTTTTGGTGTCTTGTACTCCATGAAGACTGGCATAGTGCGAGTGTGCACCACGTCAGTCTTAATGAATTAGCAACAGAGACAACATTGGTTAAATTTTAAAAATGTAAATCTCACACTGTGAATGAGGTCTTTAAGGCTATGGCCACAAATAGCATTTTTGCTGCTTTTTTATGCAAACTTTAAGCTGTGTTTGACAGTACCAGCAAGCCTATGAGATTTCAGAAATCTCATGCACACACATTTTTTTCTTTTCCTCACTGATTTGAAAAACTGCTGCGTTTTTTAAACTGTCACTTCTTTCAGCGTTTTTTTACCCATAGGAAACAATGGGTAAGTGCAAAAAAACTGAAATGCAGCAAAAAAATACAGGCATCAGGTGCAAAAATCTTAAGGAAGTTGCATCATGCTTTTTGGGGAGGGCACTAAAATTTATCAGCATGCAGAGGAGACAACAAAAACTCAACTTGTAGCAGCTTCGAGCAGGTTTTGCCTGCAGAAAAAAAAGACACCGCAAAAACGCAATATGTGAACACAGCCTAATAAATATAAGCAGATCTAGATTTTTTTTTGGGATAAGGCTTCAAATATGTCTGTAGTGCACATAACGTCCTCACTTGGCCTCACTCCCCACAATAAAATGTAACCAGTTACTTCACATTTCATTGCCAAGATTAATACATACTTGTTTTAGCCAAACATTAGTTGTCATCAGTTGATTTTTCTCATCCTGTAAAGGAAAAGAAACATTGTATTAATTATTTGAAATTAAAATTTTACTATCAATACTGTTTTATTAACATACTAGATGGTGGCCCGATTCTAATGCATCAGTGTTGTGGAATATGTATGTAGATTATTTATGGAGATTTAAGAATAATGCAATGAATACACTGAATTTTCCGGGTAAAATATATTCTCTCCTTCACAGACTGTCCTCCATGTTATTCTCTCCCTCACAGACTGTCCTCCAAGTTATTCTCGCCCTCACAGCCCACGTAGTATATAGCAGAGCCCACATAGTATATAGCAGAGCCCACGTAGTATATAACACAGCCCACGTAGTATTTAACACAGCCACGTAGTATATAACACAGCCACATAGTATATTGCCCAGCCACATAGTATATAGCACAGCACCCGTAGTATATAGCACAGACACATAGTATATTGCCCAGCCACATAGTAAATAGCACAGCCCACATAGTATATTTCCCAGCCATGTAGTATATAGCACAGCCACATAATATATAGCACAGCCACATAGTATATAACAGAGCCCACGTAGTATATAGCAGAGCCACGTAGTATATAACACAGCCACATAGTATATTACCCAGCCACATAGTATATAGCACAGCACCCATAGAATATAGCACAGACACGTAGTATATTACCCAGCCACATAGTAAATAGCACAGCCACGTAGTATATTGCCCAGCCACGTAGTATATAGCACAACCACATAGTAAATAGCACAGCCCACATAGTATATTGCCCAGCCACGTAGTATATAGCACAGCCACGTAGTATATTGCCCAGCCACATAGTATATTGCTCAGCCACGTAGTATATTGCCCAGCCATGTAGTATATTGCTCAGTCACGTAGTATATTGCTCAGCCACGTAGTATATTGCCCAGCCATGTAGTATATTGCTCAGAAATGTAGTATATAGCACAGCCAACGCAGTATCTAACACAGCCCATGTAGTATATAGCAATGTGGGCACCATATCTCTGGTAAAAAAGAATTAAAATGAAACATAGTTATATACTCACATTCCGTCAGCCCCCGGATCCAGCCGAGGTGTTTACCGATGCTCCTCGCAACGTTCCGGTCCCAAGAGTGCATTGCGGTCTCATGAGATGATGACGTAGCGGTCTCGCAAGACCGCTGCGTCATCATCTATTGACACTGCAATGCATGGACCGGTCACCGGAGCATCGCGAGGAGTGGGAAAGGCCTGGGTTGGTTCCAGAAAATGAGTATATAATGATTTTAAATTTTTGTTATTATTTTTAACATTAGATCCCGCGCCAATGTCGCTGATTGGGTGCGACCAATCAGCGAAGCGTGATTTAAATCCCGTGCCAATGTCACTGATTGGTCGCGCTGGCTGGGTGCGAGCAATCAGCGAAGCGGTCTTTAAATCCTGCGGCAATGTCGCTGATTGGTCGCGCCGGCTGGGCGCGTACAATCAGTGAACCGGGATTTAAATCCCACGCCAATGTCGGTGATTGGTCGCGCTAGCTGGGCGCAAGCAATCAGCGAAGTGGGATTTAAATCCCACGCAAATGTCGGTGATTAGTCGCGCCAGCTGAGCACGAGCAACCAGCGAAGCGGGATTTAAATCAGCGAAAAGGTGGGACCGGAGCATCGCGAGCTGCAGGAAAAGCTGCTGTGGAGACGAGGTTAGGTGAGGATTTCACGATTTTTAATTTTTTAATTTTTTTTTAACATTATATCTTTTTACTATTGATGCTGCATAGGCAGCATCAATAGTAAAAAGTTTGTCACATAGGGTTAATAGCATTAACAGACTGCGTTAAACCGCGTTATGCCGTGGTGTAACGTAGTCGGTTTTGCGGACAGCTACAACGGTATGTGGGCGGCGGGCGCTGACTGGGGAGGGAGTATAGAGGGGGCACTGACTGCATGGGGAGTAGGGAGCGGTCAGACTGTGCCTGTCGCTCCCAAGAGTGCATTGCGGTCTCGCGAGACAGCACGTTATCTTCTCGCGAGACCGCAATGCATGGATCGGTCACCAGAGCGTCGCGAGGAGTGGGAAAGGCCTCGGCTGGATCCGGGGGGGCCAACAGAGGGTGAGTATATAATGATTTTTTATTTTTTTTATTATTTTTAACATTAGATATTTTTACTATTGATGCTGCATAGGCAGCATCAATAGTAAAAAGTTGGTCACACAGTGTTAATAGCAGCGTTAACAGAGTGCGTTACACCATGGCATAACGCAGTCGGTTAACGCTGCCATTAACCCTGTTTGAGCGCTGACTGGAGGGGAGTATGGTGCGGGCACTGGCTGTGGGGAGTAAGGAGCGGCCATTTTGCCGCCGGACTGTGCCCCTCGCTGATTGGTCATGGCTGTTTGCCGTGACCAATCAGCGACTTGGGATTTCTGTTACAGACAGATAGAAAGACAGACAGACAGACAGAAAGACAGAAGTGACCCTTAGACAATTATATAGTAGATGAAATGTTTGAGCGCGTGAAAAAAAAAATCTGGATATATATTTAGGTACAGACAAAAGTGTTGACTTTTTTTTAGACTAATGAAAGCAGTAATGATATAAATTCACAAAGTAAAATGTCATTTTAACAACGATAATATACAGCATGAAAGTAAATGGAAGCAATGGATAAATTATTAATGAGGCACGTGTGGCTTTGAAGTGTAAAATACTCCTGTGTTAAATTATTTAAACCAAGTTGCATGTAAGATCTTTAATACAAAGTCAGTGAAGGTGTCTGCTTTATTTTAATATACTCCTCTCTTTCATATCCAGATGATCAAATATTTCAGGGCCATAATTGCATTTGATTAAAATGCAAAAAAAAAGAGGAGAAGAAGAGATATCTGACATGTAATTTTATAAACCGCAATAGTAGAAAGAATATTACTATACATACTACATCCACGAGCTGTGTAATTGCAAGGCCAAACTTTACTTTCACAGTGTCATTTAAGTGCTCAACAGGACGGACCCACTTCTGGTAATCTTGTTGTTGAAATAAATATTTGAATAATCTGTCTTCACTTTTTGCTATGAACGACGGTTCGGAAATTCCTACAAAAAGAGGGAAAGAAAATAATATATGATTGAGAGATACGGTAAGTGTTGAATTGTTAGGCTATTTTCACACTTTGCAGATTCCACTGCGGATTTTTCCGCAGCAGAATTCCAAAATCCGCAGTGAAAACCCTTCGCGGTTTTTACTGCGGATTTATCGCGGTTTTTACTGCGGTTTCTTCTGCGGATTTTCATCTGCAGTTTTCTATTGGAGCAGGTGAAAATCCGCAGAAAAGAAGTGACATGCTGCGGAATGTATTCCGCAGCGTTTCCGCGCGGTTTTTTCCGCAGCATGTGCACTGCGTTTTTTGTTTCCCATAGGTTTACATTGTTCTGTAAACTCATGGTCAAATCCGCTGCGGATCCGCAGCAAAGTCCGCAAAGTGTGAATATAGCCTTACACTGCTATGGCTGCTGAATTTTGCTTGCTTTAGACTCAGCTATACAGCTGGTACAATATTATGGATGGCTCTCTGACTGGCACAATCTGATGGCTGATTATCTGCAGGTATTCTAGAAGGATTGTATGATGTACACTTCTTCATGGGCGTGCGTGCAGTAATAGCTGTAAGGCCACATTCGCACGTTCAGTATTTGGTCAGTATTTTACCTCAGTATTTGTCAGCCAAAACCAGGAGTGGGTGATAAATACAGAAGTGGTGCATATGTTTCTATTATACTTTTCCTCTGATTGTTCCACTCCTGGTTTTGGCTTACACATACTGATGTAAAATACTGACCAAATACTGAAGTGTTCTATACACTTTTACTTTTCCACGGTTGATGCTCCTTAGGGCTCTTTCAGATGTCTGTGAATGCTGGTCCAATCTCTGATGGCAATGCATGGACTGACTGCCCGTTTCTCAACCTGAGCGTGACCGCTTCAAATATTTCAATGAGGTTGTCACGCTCAGTTCGGGAGACATGCTCTCAGTCCGTGCACTGCGTTTCGAGATCGGACTGATGTTCACGAAGATCTGAAAGGGCCCTTACTTCAATTGAAAGCAGTGACACTGCATGGCAGCATTATATGTGCTAAAATGAGTAGGCTAATTCTACAAAATCACCAAAAGAGATATCAAAATAAGGAAGGTCGCAGATGACTTCTATAAACTGCTCCTTAAAGAAACCCTTCCCCAGGGGTTTTATGATTAGTCAAAAAAGACAGAGGGACCTTTTTACTATTTCGGTCTAACAGAGATGAAATAATCAATCCAATGCAAATTTTAGGAATTTGCTAAACCCGGCAAAATGGAACAATTTGCAATTTGATTCATACAAATCGCCAAAAATGGTTGCTTCTATTTTACACATTGCAGAGGACTGCATCAGCCAGAGAAGGCTGTCATACACTTTGGTGAGGGCTTCTGCTTAATGCCTTGTAGTTATTACTTGACATGTAACTGCACAGCCAATCAGAAGGGACTACTACAGCCTGTATAAAAGCAAAGGCAGAGAATACAGCATTGCAGTATCCATTTTTATGTGAATCTACTTAGTGAAAGGATATTATAGCTCACAGCTTAGCCATAGAGAAGGTTATATAAAACACAGTGAATAAAACATTATAGTGTGTGACAGCACAGCAATGGAGAGTGGTTACCTTCTGTTTACCCATAGCCAATATGTCGAGGTCACTTTTACAATACAAAGATAAATCTTGTGTTAGGCTACGTTCACATTTGCATTGTGCGCCGCTGCGTCGGCGACGCAACGCACAACGCAAATAAAATCGCACCAAAACTCACGCAAAAATGCTGCGTTTTGCGACGCATGCGTCGTTTTTTGCCGAAATTTGGACGCAAGAAAAATGCAACTTGTTGCGTTTTCTGTGCCCGACGCTTGTGGCAAAAAAAACGCATGCGTCGCACAACGCAGCACAACGCATGTCCATGCATCCCCCATGTTAAATATAGGGGCGCATGACGCATGCGTCGCCGCTGCGTCGCCCGATGCAAACACGCAAAACGCTAATGTGAACGTAGCCTTAAAGAGCTTGAAAGGGATTGAATGCAGTCATTGCAGACTTCTAAGTGTTGCACACGACTTTTTGAAGGCAATTGGAATACTTGTGATTTGCATCAAATTGTTGCACTGTGAATCAAATTTGGGGGACATTCACAAAGATTCACCCATCTCTAAAGTCTAACACTCAATCTAACATAGTTTGATAGGTTTGGTGAATCCTTGACCTACATTAAACTCAATTTCCAATTTTATACCAGCTCTTGGGTGCTATACTTTAAAACAGTATCCTTTGCCAAAAATCTGGTGCATGTAAGTAAGAAATCTGGTGTCTCTTACAGCTTGAAAAAAATGGTGGCCTCATTCCTAGACACTCTTACAAAGTGATGTATTTCTTTTCAGAGTGTCCATAATGTTGGTGTGTGGCCTGATCTGTGCAAGAACAAAAGACTTGTGTAGGGAGAGAACTGCATAAGCATCTCTATCTAAACCTGACATTGATCAGTTAGCTGAACTAATAGCTGTAGGACAGTCCATGATGTCCCTGTTCTGTGTGCGTGTATACAGTATGTGTGTGTGTGTGTGTGTATGCAGCAGGGATGTGTGTGGCAATGCTGAAGAAGTGTGTGTATGTGTGCAGAATAGTTGTATATGCCTATGTGTGGTTGGGGCAGGATGTATGCAGCTGAGGTGTGTGTGTGAGTGTCACAGGTGGATTATAATGAGGGCAATCTGAACTACCGCCAGGGGGCCAAGGCTCCAAAAGAGCCAATGGCCAGATTGACCTCAATATAATAATTTGTGTGCCACCATCAACAGCGCATATCTCCAGACAGGGAGCTTTCCTGAAGTTACATTGCCAACAATACAAAATGGCAGCGCAGCTCCAGGAGAGCTCTTGTCACCTTTTCTGGGACATGCTTCAGCCTCGCTGACGTGATGACGTGACATGTATTAACTGTATTCATTTTCCACAAGAAAAAGTGTAACTGTAAAAAATTGTATGGAGAGGTAAGTATTAAAAACATATTTTTTCAATAAAATGAGTGAAATAGGGGTGAGACAAAGAAAATGATAATGAATAGAGGTTGGGGGTGGGAGACAGGAAATTATAATGAATTGAGGGTGGGGAAAAGGAGAGAGGATATGACATAATGAACTGGGGGAATGAGGAGAGCAGGACTTGCACAGTGGTTGAGGATTCAGGGCAAGAACTGAATTGGGAGAAAGAGTAAAATGGCTAATTATTGTTAATGGGGAGCACAGTAGTGAATTATCAATTTACATTTGGAATGGTGGCTTGCATAATAAATAATTATATTTTAACCCCTTGATCTTTTTTTTTTGGTTTTGCATTTTCTTTTTTCGCTCCCCTCCATCCCAGAGCCATAAATTGTTTATATTTCTGTCAATTTAGCCATGTGAGGGCTTATTTTTTTCGGGATGAGTTGTACTTTTGAACAACATCATTGCTTTTATCATGTCATACTAGAAAACGGGAAAAAAATTCCAAGTGCAGTGAAATTGAAAAAAAAGTGCAATCCCACACAGGTTTTTTGTTTGGCTCTTTTGCTAGGTTCGCTAAATGCTAAAACTAACCTGCCATTATGATTCTCCAGGTCATTACGAGTTTATAGACACCAAACATGTCTAGGTTCTTTTTTGTCTAAGTAGTGAAAAAAGATTCCAAACTTTGCTCTAAAAAAAAGAGAAAAAAATTCGACAATTTTCCGATACCCGTAGCGTCTCCATTTTTCGTGATCTTGGGTTGGGTGAGGGCTTATTTTTGTGTGCTGAGCTGATGTTTTTAGTGATACCATTTTGGCATAGATATGATCTTTTGATTGCCCGTTATTGCCTTTTAATGCAATGTCGCAGCGACCAAAATACGTAATTCTTGCGTTTTGATTTCTTTTATTGCTACGCCATTTAGCGATCAGGTTAATCCTTTTTTTATTGATAGATTGGGCAATTCTGAACATGTTGATATCAAATATGTTGGTTTGATTTTTTTTTATTGTTTTATCTTGAATGGGGCAAAGGGGGGGGGGTGATTGGAACTTTTATATATTTTTTTCATATTTTTAAAAACATTTTTTTTACTTTTGGCATGCTTCAATAGCCTCCATGGGAGGCTAAAAGCTGCCACAACTTGATCGGCTCATGTACATAGAGGCGATGCTCAGATCGCCTCTATATAGCTGAATTGCTGCGCTGGCCACAGGGTGATGCTCACAGCAATCCGGCATCAACAACCATAGAGGCCTCTGGTTATCATGCCGATGCACCGATGACCCCCTATCACTTGACGGGGGTCACCAGTTCGCGTATTTCCGTCCCGGTGGCCGGAAGCACACATTAAATGCCACTGTCAGAGTTTGACAGCAGCATTTTAATAGTGAATAGTTACTAATAGTTACTATTGAGGGAAGTGGGTGCCTGTCTGTTTTCAGCGGCGCAGTGTGGAGGATTCCTTATTCAGGACACATACGTGTACTTGTATGTGACCTTTTTTATTTTCAGGGTCTTGATGATAAGTGTGGCAAACTCTGCTGTGCAGTGACTGAATCACATCATTAGGATATTGACATGAAGGTTGACAAGATGAAGAAGAAACAGGCAGTAATCAGACAAGACATCAGCGGTAAATTACTGGATGTAACTATTTACCGTATGTGTAATCTACAGAAGTGCACTAGAGCACTGTGCATTAATCACATGACCTATCACATGATCTTTGCAGAAAATAATGTGTCATGTCACATAATACTTCTAGTCCTGGGAGGGTTGCCCTCTAAACTGCCCAAGGCCCTGACAACTCTTCATCTACCTCTGGTGAGTGAGCATCAGTGCTCTGTATGTGTACTTATGCAACATACCAACATACCCTTGCAGCGGTGACAGCCAGGGTTCGCCGGAGGGGTGAGGGGTGTTTTTTATTTTTATTCTTTATTTTTTACATGAATATGGATCCCAGGGCCTGAAGGAGAGTTTCCTCTTCTTCAGACCCTGAGAACCATACGCACCGCACACGCCGAAAATGACTGGGAACTTATAGGAACTTCCGATTCCGATTTCGCAAAAATATCGGAACACGGTATCGGAATTCCGATACAGCAAATATCGGCCGATACCCGATACTTGCAGTATCGGAATGCTCAACACTAGTTGTGTGTATATGTACTTTGCAGAGTTGTCAGTGTATGTGATATGAATGCAATGTGTGTATAACGCACATGTCACATAAAAACGCTAACAGGAGCTTGCTAGTTAATATCTCCCCCATATACTTCTTTAGTGTGCAAGTTAGTGGTATCCTCCACTCCACTTTTGTACTTCACCAGGGGAGTTTTAATTAGAAGACAACATGTTTTTTATTAACTGATATCTAAGTCTGGGCTTCATCTGAATGCAAGTTACATCCTATAATCTAAATTGATACACTGCAGATGTTTTATTTCAGATTCATGGGACAGTTGCAGAACTTTCTACAAAAGAGTGAACTCACTGTAAGGTATCCTCACATGTTGTGTATTTGCTGTGGATTTTGTTGCAGAAAATTCTGCCACTGACCCGTTCATTTAAAAGAACCAAATTCAGATGAACTGAGCCACATTTCATTTATAAAAGTTTCTACAAGAAAATCCACAGCATATATTATTAAATATGTATCTTAAAATTTTGCTACTCATCCCATAAAAATCAAGCCTTCTTACAGCTATGTCATATAGCGAAGGTATGGTATGTGGAATGCAAAGATGAAAAATGGAAAAAAAAAATCGCTGTTAATGGGAAACTGTCAGCAAGTTCATGGTATGTAATCTGAAG
The DNA here is from genome assembly GCF_032444005.1 of Ranitomeya imitator. Classification (NCBI taxonomy): domain Eukaryota; kingdom Metazoa; phylum Chordata; class Amphibia; order Anura; family Dendrobatidae; genus Ranitomeya; species Ranitomeya imitator. Next base: position 455,830,989 of record NC_091285.1, read on the forward strand.
ACAGCATTGGGTAGAGCCTGAGAGACTGATTTCAGGGTGGTGTCACTTATTAGGCTGTGCACTGTTATTTCAATATAATGAGTGTTTTAGCAGCAGGAGAATATCACTGCATGACTATCTGCCTGCATGCATCCTAGTCTAACTCCACCTCCAGCACTGATTAGCATTTCAATGTCAATATACAATGTACATAATGTAGACAGCCTGGTGTGGGAGGGTTCAGCTTTCGGAGCTCTGCTACATGTTACATCTAAAAACTCTGATAATTCACAAGTGCTACACAGAGTAAACTAATTGACACATCACTGAATTCGGGGTCTCTTTTCCTACTGAGCCCTTCCACCAGCTGCTGACACCTAGAACAGCTGATTGGCAGGGGTGCCGGGTGTCACACTCCCACCAATCAGACATTAATGACCTTATCCTAAGGATAGGTCATCAATGTTAAAGGAGTGGACCACCTCTTTAAACAGTTTTCTTAATAAATTATTATATGTATTGTATCAGCAGTCTGACCTTTTGCCACAGATACAGGGGCTTTTATTAACAGTAAGTGTGGCAAGTATGGCTCAGGTTTTCATAGAATTGAGATCTGGGGAGTTTCCTGGCCGTGGACCCAACGTTTCACAGTTTTGTTTAGCGAGCTACTTAATTATCACTTTTGCCTTGTGTCATGGTTTTCTTATCATGCTGGAAAAAGCATTATTCATAATCAAATTGATTTCTATCATTGGGAGAGGATGCTCTTGGATGATGTTTATTCATTACAGTGTTTTCAGGCAACATTGTGAATGAATCTTTTCCTTTGGATGAAAAGCAACCCCACACATGAATTGTCTCAGGTTGCTTTACTGTTGGCATGACACAGGGCTCATGGTAGCGGTCATTTGTTCTTCTAAGGACAATCATTCTTCCAGATGTCCTAAACAGTCTGTAGGGGGCTTCATCAGGAAAATAACTTTACCTCAGTCCTCTGATGTCCAATCTCTATATTTTCTGTAGAATGCCAGTGTGTTCTTGATGTTTTTTATTAAGAGACATGGCTTCTTTGCTGCCATTCTTGACACCAGGCCTGACTCCAAAAGCTTTCACCTCAATGTACATATCGATGAACTGACACCTGCCTGCTGCCATTCCTGAGCAAGGTCTAAACTAGTGTTGAACCGATCCTGTAGATAAATCATCTTTAGGAGATGGTTCTGGCACTTGCTAGACTTTATCGGGCACCCTGAAGCCTTTTTCACAGCAAATGAATCTCTCTCTTTGAAGGTCTTGATAATCCAATATATGATTTAGGAACAATCATATTAGCGGCAATGTCCTTGCCTGTAAAGCCCCTTCGAAGTAATGCAATGATTGCTGCATGTGCTTCCTTGGCGATAACCATGGTTAGCAAAAGAAAATAATTATTTCAAGCACCAGCCCCCTTTTAAAGCCACTAGTCTACTTTTGTTCAATCAGCATGATATAGTGATATCTGTAGCCATGTCCTCATTAACATTTTCTCCTAAAAAGATTACGGACATCATGGAATCAGGTGACTTTGTGGCAGGGCTAAAAGTCAGCGTAAATGTTTATTTAGTGGTTAAGTTAATCATGGCATAGAATGACTTTGATGAGATGAACTGCCAAAAATTGCACTCTTCAAATCAATCTAGTAGTGGTAAATTGCCACTATAATTTGTGAAAAACAAATTTGTGCCACTCTCAAATCTTTTTGCTATGACTTTACCCTTCAAATCCTTCCAACTGGGGATGTAATTAGTAATTAGTGATTGGCGAGTGTACTCGTTGCTCGGGTTTTCCCGAGCATGCTCGGGTGACCTCGGAGATTTAGTTTTCATCCTGGCAGCTGCATGATTTACAGCTACTAGCCTGCTTGATTACATGTGGGGATTCCGTAGCAACCAGGCAACCTCCACATGTACGTAAGCTGGCTACTAGCTGTAAATCATTCAGCTGCCATGATAAAAACTAATTCTCCTAGCACTAAAAAATACTCGTAGGTCACCCGAGCGTGCTCAGGAAAACCCAAGCAACGAGTACACTCGCTCATCACTACTCGTAATAATAGAAGGCTCAGGGCGCTGGCATTCAAGTGCTAGCTGAGGAAGTTTGCCCTTATTTAGCTGCCAGAATACTGACATGGATACCACATGAGGGTGCTGCTAATGATTTTTCTCAATTCTACTATCTACTTCTATGCCTATAAGTAGTATAACTGTCAATCCCTGTAATTCATTACTGATCTTTACTAGTCAAGCTTTAGATTGCTCCTGTTGTGCCATGATCATCCCTTCCAAATTGTGCCCCTATATTTCTGTGGAAGTATCCATGAAACTCATTCCCCTATGAGAAACTGTAACTGTTATGCGTGCCTTCCTAAGCTGTTCGAGTTTGCTAGCACTAATGTGTAAACTTCAATTTCAAATATAATTTATGTTTTATACTTTTGCTATAAAAAAAAAAACCTTTGCTGGTGAAGGAAAGGAGAGAAATTTAATTTTCTGCAGTCTTTGCAAGGTAAAACTTGTAGAGTAATGACTACAGAGTGCTAAGTTACATTTTAGCAGTTGCTTCGCTATTTCATATTAGCATACATATCTCCAAACCAAAGATATATTTTGAAGGCCACTTCCATGTTTTGTATAAATAATACTGATCAGAGCAGTCAGTTAGGATGGTAATAGCTTCTCATTCTTCAACTCAATTAAGATGCATTTGTGCCTGGCTTAGTAAACAGCACAAGAAATTGAATTAAGACCTGAAGCATAGGCTGCAGATGGACTTTAATAGACTAATTCTGAAATTTCATTTCAATGTCTAGAGTCAAACAAGATGAGAAGAGGAAAAATCGTTAAGGTTTCATCCAGAAAATGCAGATGATTTTTATCCAGTTTTCATCCATCTGTCCGTTTTTCAATGTGTTTATGAAGTCCGTGTGCGATCTGTTTTCATAAATCCACATGAAAAATGAGCATGATCAAATACAGCTTCCTAATAGAAATGTATCCCTAAAAATCAGATGTCACATCCAAGCCTTAGAAGTCAATTTTTTATTTCACGGACATTCGGACCAAGAGAAAAATGGTTTATATGAACAGCACTATTGAATAACATAGTGCATGGACAATACCCTACCCTATCAAAAATTGGACAGTACACATCCAAATTATAAGCTCTTTTGTATGAGCCCTAAAGCATAGTGTTACCAATAACATATAGGAAGAGAAACTATTTTTCTCTCATTTTGCAATGGCCATGATATCCAGCAAAATATTTCCTGCATATTATTAACCCAAAATACACATACTTAAAACTGTTTCAGTGCAAATTTAGTTAAAGTCATATGATAGAGATTTTTCTACTTTAACATTGGAGTTCCATTGGTGGGAAAATAATGTAAATAAGAGCAAATCATTAAAACAAAATCAGAAAATGTTATATTTGACTAATACAAAAATACAAAAAGATACTACTCAAACATCACCTTTTATGATATTAATTACCTTTACATGTAAATCCATACCATACAAAAAGACATATGTATATGTTAATGAAAGCACTAAAGCTAAAATGGAAAAACTTCATAGAGTGCCAAATTGAAAATAAAAGAACCAGTACACAGTACTGTACAAAGGCGTAAAGAAGCACTCCCATCAAAATTGTTATCTTATTAATATCTTGCAATTATCATATCATATTGCACTGTGTACATACAATTGCTAATTTAGCCTTTCTACCCAGTTAATTCTTCTCCTTTCCATTAGGTCTATGACATCACGTAATTAAACACTGATTCTCTGAATCATTCTACACTCTATGTAGAAACAGGAGGTCAATATTCTTGTATGAGTCATAAGTCACTACAAAAGTCCTTGGCAGGAGTGAGGAGCAGAGCAGCTGGGTCAGGAGTTGAAGATGGGAATGATGAATGCAGGGACAAGAGACTTCCTGCTTCTACATGGAGCAAAGAGAACAATTACATAGGTAGAAGGACAAAATGAGCAATTGTAAATACACCGTGCTCTATAATGTGATGAATTCAATATATTGAGAGGACAAAAACTGAAAAGAGTGATTATTTCAGGAATGTATGGAAAAATGCTGCAAAATAATAATGCTTTTAAAAACAGATGTGTAAATAATTTATTTTTATCAAATAATAAAATGCAAAGCGATGAACAAACAAGAAATTCAAATCTAATCAATACTTGATCACTATTTGCCTTCAAAACAGCGTCGATATTCCTAGGTACACTCAAACGCACATTTTAAAGGAACTCAGTAGGAAGTTTCTTCCCTTCTGAAGATCACTACATATTGTACATTGCAGATCTTCCATTTAGCCTGTGTGTTTTTGTCCCATAATACATGGATTTGGTTTCCTTTGGTGCTGAAAAGGTTAATAACTATTTATATGCTGGTCAGAAACATGCCACTCCATTTCAGCTACTTCTTATCTGATGGTTAACTCTTCCTATAAAACATGGTCAGACCCTCTCTTCCTTGCCAGTGAAAGCTCTGCTTCCTTGCTCTTAGGAGAGGTTGTGCTCAATAGGAGTTAATTGTTGCTATTGGAGATTTGTCTTCCTGTGCTTTATGCTTAAGCTAAGTGTTTTGGAGATAAGTTGTTGTATAGGAATTCTGTTGTATATGTGTGTTTATCTCCTGGTCTTAGTTTTTTCCTCTCTGTCCCTATCCTCCTTAATATTGTTGATAGGTGCTTTTGTATGATAGAGGGTTTGTGTTATCCCTATTTTGTCTTGTGTGGCTTGTTCACATTACATTTCTGTCCCAAGATCCATGGGGTTGGGGAGGAAACAACCCAGGGATTAACAGGAGCATAGGGAAGTTGGAAACTCGGGCCTCTCTACCATCAATGGTACCGCTGAGAAGAGGGAAAGTTAGGTTCCCAGATCTAGAGACAATTTGAGGTCCTCCCTCCACTGCCTAAGACTGTTACAGCGTTACCCTTTTGGGACTTCTTAATCTTCCTTATCTTGAAGTTAATTCTTATTGACATAACCTCAATGGTCATTGGATTAATGTCCTGCTGCACAATAAATTTGGAGTCAATCGATGCCTTCCTGATGGAATTGCATAATGGATAAATCTGCCTGTATTTCTCCACATTGAAGACTGTAGTCACAGTTTTCAACCAAGAAAATGTAGAAGATAAAAGACATGCTTATTTTTTTTTTCAAAACAGCTCAGAACTGTCAGTAACCAGTGGGACACAGCTACACCCGTCTACTGTCCAGAAATAGTCTTCATGAAAGGATTGCAGCCAAAAACCTTACCTTTGACATGGAAGCAAAACCCAAGTGACTCAAGTATGACCAAAAATATATGAACAGGGCTGCAGAAAAAAATAGTAAGTCCTCTGGATTGATGGGTCAAAATTGGAAATATTTAACTGCAACAGAAGACAGTTTATTCACTGAATTCATGGAGAGTGCTACAATAATGAATGTCTGCAGGCAACAGTGGATCATGATGGAGATTACTTGCAAATTTGGGGCTGGCTTTCAGTGAATATAGGTGGGGATTTGGTCTGGATTAATGGTATCCTCAATGCTGAGATATAAAGGCAGATAGTTATCTGTCTATACAATATCAAACAATACCATCAGGGAAGCATCTGATGGGCTCCAAATTTATTCAGCAGCGAGACAATTATCACAAACATGCAGCTAATGTCATTAAGAATTGCCTTCAGCATAAAGAAGAACATGGATTCTTGAAAGTGATGATATGATAAGCTGAGAGCACTTATCTCAACATCATATGGTATCTTTGGTATTAAATGAAGAGACAGAAGGAGCTGACTGTATCCACAGAAGATCTGTAGCTCTCCAAGATGTTTGAAAAAATCTCAGATTGTAATCTTGCGTGCAGGACCCTCATTTCTCTTGGTATCTGTTGAACTACACTGTACAGTTGCTCATTTTGCTCTTCTAACAAATTAATTCTTATGCTTTCTATTGAGTTCTATGACCTCATGTGATTAAAAGCTTACTAGCTGAATCCTTCTAAGCTCTATATAGAAACAGGAGGTCAATTTTCTCTGCACAAGTCATCAGTCACTGTAAAAAGTCCCTGGCAGGGGGGAGGAGGGTGCAGCTGGGTCAGGAATTGAGGAGTGGGGATGATTTATGCAGGAACAAGAGCCTTTCTTTTTCTACGTAAATCAGAAAAAAGAGGACAATTAGCTGGGTAGAAAGTGAAAATGAACAATCGTAAGTACACAGTGCTATATAATATGATGATTGCAGTATATTAAGAGGATAAAAACTTTGATTGGAGTGCTGCTTTAACAGCCTTTCTGCCAAGTTCCTTCAAAAACTGTGTGCAGGTATCAGAGAATGAAAAGGAATTCCAGCTCAACGAGGCAGTGAAAAGTAAAAACTTGGTACTTTATTCACTTCATTGATATCATGACTAAGGGTACCTTGTCACCTGAAACGCGTAGATAGTGTGTTTTTTATCTTCATTGTGCTGATGTTTTATCCTCTGCTTCCTATATGAAGTGAATAAAGTACCAAGTTTTTACTTTTCACTGCCTCGTTGAGCTGGAATTCCTTTTCATTTTCTGGTTCTCTCACGCCTTGACACAGCGTTTCCGTGCTCCGAGCCCCCTGGGATCTTCACTATGGTGAGCTGGATTTCTCTTTTTGTTACTGTGCAGGTATCAGAGGCATAGCTGAGGTTTTGGTTCAGGGGGAGGCAAAACTTCTCAGTTGGCTCTAACCAGGTAACCTTAACTACAACTGGGTGACGCACCGTAATAGTGGAGAAGCTCAGCCATATGGTCAGTGGTAGATCACAGTCCTAAGGAACATATAAGAGATTATAGCACAGTTAGATAGTGACTAACAGCTGACATTCTTTCTGATGTAATTGTTCACTTTTCCCATCTTTTCCATCTGGCCCAGATTGACATGATAACTTCTTCCAGCCACAACTCGGCCGCAGAGATTATATGAAAGACAATCGTATACAAGATTTCTCTCGTGCATCACCCTTACTCTGGAACCCTCTACCCCAACATATCAGACGCTCACCTACCATCGAAACCTTCAAAAAGAGCCTGAAGACCCACCTCTCCCGACAAGCCTACAACCTGCAGTAACCACCGATCCACCAAACCGCTGCACGACAAGCTCTATCCTTACCTACTGTATCCTCACCCATCCCTTGTAGATTGTGAGCCCACATGGGCAGCGTCCTCTCTCCTCCTGTACCAGTTATGACTTGTATTGTTTAAGATTATTGTACTTGTTTTTTTTATGCATACCCCTCCCCACATGTAAAGCGCTATGGAATAAATGGCGCTATAATAATAATAAATAATAATAATCTATCCTCCTCGTCTCCCTGCTGCTTGGAGCACCCGCTCATCTCCTGACAGCGGGGTGCCAGGTAATGATGTCATCACGCTCGATTTCAGTTTCTGCATCATGGACGTCAGCCATTGAGAGGGGGAATAATGAGAGAGGGAGCGTAATGCTCCCACTCACATCAATGTAACCAACTGTTGAACTTGCGATGTTGGGCAGGAGGGAGCTACTGCTGGCACTGGACCTCCCCGCCTGCTCAGGAGCCCCATAACGGCCGCGTGGCAGTTCAGGGAGATCAATTCTTCCTGCTCTGCTGAAGTGAGTAATTGTATGGGCGCACTGTGCATGCCGATGCAGTTACAGTAGTGTAGCTCTGGTTGGACCCCCTCAGAGCATGTGGCCCGGGGCGACTGCCCCTTCCCTTCTGGCCCTCGATAGCTATGCTACTGTCAAGTATTCCTATAGGAAGTCATGTTTTTATGCTTTTTTCAAGGTAATGCATGGTCACGCTAAACTTTATTTTGATTTAAATTTATCTTCTGTTCATTCACTTTGCATTTTGTTAATTGATAAAAAATAAACTATTAACAGTTCTACAACCATAATTCCCAAAGAATTGTGAAGCTGTGCAAAAACTTAAAGAAAACAAGAATGTGATGGTTTGTAAATGTCTCATAGCCATATTTTATTAGGCAGTACATAAAACATATATCAGAAGTTAAAAGTTAGGCATTTTTCCATTAAATTTGAAAAAAAATGAACTCATTTAGAAATTGATGTCAGCTACTCACTTCAAAAAACATTGTGACAGGGTTATCAAAAGGCTTGAAGACTAAGTGGTACAAATAATAAACAGCTAGAAGGTCCAAGATTCAACAACTACATCTAAAAATTGAGGAAAAAATTCAGAAAAATGTTCCAAAACAAGAAATTGCAAAGACTTTGAACGGCCCACCATCTACAGCAGATCAAAAGATCCTTGTGCAAAAGGGACATGGCCAACGGTCAATGTTGGATGCTTGTGATCTATGGGCGGTACTGAATTAAAAACAAACATTATCAGGTCATGTAAATCACTGCATGGGCTCAGGAATAGTTCATGGTGCAATCCATGGATGCAAGTTGAAGGTCTGTCATGCAAAGAAAAATCCATATATCAACACAATTAAGAAATGTTTCTCAAGTTCAATTAAATTGAACTGAGATGAAATAGAAAATTATTCTGTGATCAAATTAATCACAATTTATGGAATAAAAAAGACCATGTCCTGCAAACTGAAGTGTAAAGGAACCATTCAACTTGTTATCAGCATACAGTTCAAAAGTCTCTTCTCTGATGGTATGGGGTTACATTAGTGCCTATAGCGTGGGCAGTTTACACATCTGGAAGGGCACTGCAAAGGCTGACCATTATAAAGGTTTAGAATTACATCTGCTCCCATGCAAACACTATCTATTTCAGAGAAGGCCTTACCTATTTCAGCAAGACAATGCTAAACCACATATTGCATCCATCACAACAGCATGGATTCACAGAAGAGTTTGGGTTATGAACTGGCCATCTGTAGTCCAGACTAGGGTTGAGCGAAACGGGTCGGCCACTTTCAGAAGTCGCCGACTTTTGGCAAAGTGGGGTTTCATGAAACCCGACCCGACCCCTGTGGGGGGTCGGCCATGAAGTCGGCGATCTTCTGAATGTGGTATCGGAATTCCGATCCCGATTTCCGATATGTTTGCAATATCGGAAATCGGTATCGGAATCCATATTTAATGTAAAATAAAGAATTAAAATAAAAAATATCGCTATACTTACCCTCTGACGCGCCCTGGTACTAACCGGGAACCTTCCTTCCTTCGAATCAGCGCTTGCAGGACGTCGCGGCTTGTGATTGGTCGCGCGGCCGCCCATGTGACCGCTCGCGCGACCAATCACAAGCCGCGACGTCAAAGCGACGTCACGCAAGGTCCTGCAAGCGCTGATTCTTAGGAAGGAAGGCTGCCGGAAAGAAGCAGGGCGCGTCCGAGGGTGAGTATATTCCTATTAGGTATATACTCACCCTCGGACGCGCCCTGCTTCTTTCCGGCAGCCTTCCTTCCTAAGAATCAGCGCTTGCAGGACCTTGCGTGACGTCGCGGTGACGTCGCGGCTTGTGATTGGTCGCGCGAGCGGTCACATGGGCGGCCGCGTGACCAATCACAAGCCGCGACGTCACCGCGACGTCACCGCAAGGTCCTGGAAGCGCTGATTCGAAGGAAGGAAGGTTCCCGGTTAGTACCAGGGTGCGTCAGAGGGTAAGTATAGCGATATTTTTTATTTTAATTCTTTATTTTACACTTAAATATGGATCCCAGGGCCTGAAGGAGAGTTTCCGCTCCTTCAGACCCTGGGAACCATTGGAAACCCAATGCACTGCATTGGGTTTCGAGTTTCGGCCGACCCCAACCCCGACTTTTTTATAGGATCGGCCGATTTCACTCGACCTGACTTTTGAAAAAGTCGGGTTTCGTGAAACCCGACCCGATCCTATAAAAGTAAAGGTCGCTCAACCCTAGTCCAGACGTTTCACCATAAAAAAGATTTGTTATGTTCTGAAATAAAAGATCAGGCAAAAAAGAACCCAGGCCTATTAAGCAGCTTGCATCCTACAAAAGCCAAAAATGAAACGACAGTCCTTTTTCAAAACTCTATCAATTGGTCTCCTCACTTCCCAGACATTTACAGACTCTTGTAAAAAGAAGATGAGATGCTACATAAAGCCCTGTCCAACTTTTTTTTAGATATTTTGCTACCATCAATTCCTAAATAAGTTTTTTATTTTTTAATTAAATGGAATAATGTCTAAGGATAAACCTCTGATCTGTGTTTTATGTTTTGCTGTGAATTAAATATGGTTATAAGAGAGCTCCAAATCATTGTATTCTTGCTTACATTTTACAAAGGGGACTAACTTTTTTTGAGTTGGGGGTTGTAATTTTTTAAAGCATTCTTACTTTGCAGCATTTTTTCAAGATATGCGCAAAACTTTTGCGCAGTACTCTTTATCCCCATAAATCAAGCTAAAAAGTATAAGGAGTTATTAACACTGTAATCGATGTTGGTGGTGGTCACCGAATGGAAATACTCATTTGCAGAGCTGCTCCATCATCTGATAGCGGCCGAGTCATGGTACTGCACATCTGACTCCTATTCAAATCAACATGAGGCAGATTTGTAGTACCCTGCAATGGTCACTATCAGAAGATGGCTAGCTCTGCAAGTGAGTATTTCCGGCCAGCAGCCGCTGTTGCCGACACCAATAGCAGCTCATTGGTGGGTGGTGCCGAGTGTTGGGCCCCTAACCGATATTACATTGATGACCTTTTCAAAGGAAAGGTTGTCAATGCTAAAGTAGTGGACAACCTCTTTAACCCCTTAGCGACCGCCGATACGCCTTTTAACGGCGGCCGCTAAGAGTACTTAAACCACAGCGCCGTTAATTAACGGCGCTGTGGAAAAAGTAAATAGCGCCCCCCAGAGTCGGATTTTCTCTGGGGTCTCGGCTGCCGGGGGTAGCCGAGACCCCAGAGAACATGATTCGGGGGGGGTTTAACCCACCCCGCATTTGCGATCGCCGGTAATTAACCGTTTACCGGCGATCGCAAAAAAAAACGCGATCTCTTTTTAATTTCTCTATCCTCCGATGTGATCGCACATCGGAGGATAGAGAAAAGGGGTCCCAGGTAGCCCCCCAATACTTACCTATCTCTTCCGATGCTCCTCGTGGCTCCCGGTGGGCGCCGCCATCTTGAAAATGGCGGGCGCATGCGCAGTGCGCCCGCCGGCCGGCCCCGCGAGAATCTTTGGGGTCTCGGCTGCCGGGGGTAGACGAGACCCCAAAGAGCATGATCGGGGGTCGGTTTTAGCGACCCCTGTTTTGCGATTGCCGGTAATTAACTGTTTACCGGCGACCGCAAAAAAAAAAGTCAAAGTGTAATTCTCTGTCCTCTGATGTGATCGCACATCAGAGGACAGAGAAATAGGGGGATTCGGGGACCCTATCATACTCACTTGTGTCCCTGGATCCTCCTGCTGCTCCTCCTGGCCGCCGGCATCTTCTCGGCAAAAGGGTTAGGGGTAGGGTTAGGGGTAGGGTTAGGGCTAGGGTTAGGGGTAGGGTTAGGGCTAGGGTTAGGGCTAGGGTTAGGGGTAGGGTTAGGGCTAGGGGTAGGGTTAGGGCTAGGGGTAGGGTTAGGGCTAGGGTTAGGGCTAGGGTTAGGGGTAGGGTTAGGGCTAGGGGTAGGATTAGGGCTAGGGGTAGGGGGAGGGGTAGGGTTAGGGCTAGGGTTAGGGTTAGGACTAAATTTAGGGTTAGGGTTGGGGCTAAATTTAGAGTTAGGGTTGGCGCTAAATTTAGGGTTAGGCTTCTTTCACACTTACGTCGGTACGGGGCCGTCGCAATGCATCGGCCCGACATACCGACGCACGTTGTGAAAATTGTGCACAACGTGGGCAGCGGATGTAGTTTTTCAACGCATCCGCTGCCCAATCTATGTCCTGGGGAGGAGGGGGCGGAGTTACGGCCACGCATGCGCGGTCAGAAATGGCAGATGCGACGTACAAAAAAACGTTACATTGAACTTTTTTTGTGCTGACGGTCCGCCAAAACACTGATCCAGTGCACTACGGACGCGACGTGTGGCCATCCGTCACGATCCGTCGGCAATACAAGTCTATGGACAAAAAACGCATCCTGCGGGCACATTTGCAGGATCCGTTTCTTGTCCAAAATGACGGATTGCGACGGATGCCAAACGACGCAGGTGTGAAAGTAGCCTTAGGGCTAGGGTTAGGGTTGGGGCTAAAGTTAGGGTTAGAGTTGGGATTAGGGTTAGGGTTTGGATTAGGGTTGGTATTAGGGTTAGGGTTGGCATTAGGGTTACGCTTGGGATTAGGGTTAGGTTTGGGATTAGGGTTAAGGTTAGGTTTGTGATTAGGGGTGTATTGGGATTAGGGTTAGGTTTGAGGTTAGTGTTGAGATTAGGATTAGGGGTGTGTTGGATTTAGGGTTTTGATTAGGGTTATGGTTAGGGTTGACATTAGGGTTGTTTTGGGGTAAGGGTTGGGATTATCGTTAGAGTTAGTGATTAGGATTATGGATCGGGTTGGGATTAGGGTTAGGGGTGTGTTGGAGTTGGGTTGGAGCTAGAATTGGGGGGTTTCCACTGTTTAGGTACATCAGGAGGTCTCCAAACATGACAGCCAATTTTGCGCTCAAAAAGTCAAATGGTGCTCCCTCCCTTCTGAGCTCTGCCGTGTGCCCAAACAGTGGGTTACCCCCACATATTTGGCATCAGCATACTCGGGATAAATTGGACAACAACTTCTGGGGTCCAATTTCTCTTGTTACCCTTGTGAAAATAAAAACTTGGGGGCTACAAAATCCTTTTTGTGGAAAGATATATATATATATTTTTATGACTCTGCATTATAAACTTCTGTGAAGCACTTGGGCATTCAAAGTTCTCACCACACATCTATATAAGTTCCTTGGGGGGTCTAGTTTCCAAAACGGGGTCACTTGTGGGGGGTTACTACTGTTTAGGTATATCAGGGGCTCTGCAAACGCAACATAACGCCCACAGACCATTCTATCTAAGTCTGCATTCCAAAACGGCGCTCCTTCCCTTCCGAGCTCTGCCGTGCGCCCAAACAGTGGTTTACCCCCACATATGGGGCATCAGCGTACTCGGGATAAATTGTGCAACAACTATTGCAGTCCAATTTCTCCTGTTACCCTTGTGAAAATAAAAACTTGGGGGCTACAATATCTTTTTTGTGGAAAAAAAAATATTTTTTATTTTCACGACTCTGCATTCTAAACTTCTGTGAAGCACTTGGGCATTCAAAGTTCTCACCACACATCTAGATTAGTTCCATGGGGGGTCTAATTTCCAAAATGGGGTCACTTGTGGGGGGTTTCCACTGTTTAGGCACATCAGGGGCTCTCCAAACGCGACATGGCGTCCAATCTCAATTCCAGCCAATTCAACATTGAAAAAGTAAAACGGCACTCCTTCTCTTCCAAGCTCTGCGGTGCGCCCAAACAGTGGTTTACCCCCACATATTGGGTATCAGCGTACTCAGGAGAAATTGCACAACAACTTTTGTGGTCTAATTTCTCCTGTTACCCTTGTGAAAATAAAAATTTGTGGGCAAAAAGATCATTTTTGTAGAAAAAATGCGATTTTTTTTTTCACGGCTCTACATTATAAACTTCTGTGAAGCACATGGGGGTTCAAAGTGCTCACCACACATCTAGATAAGTTCCTTAAGGGGTCTAGTTTCCAAAATGGGGTCACTTGTGGGGGGTTTCTACTGTTTAGGCACATCAGGGGCTCTCCAAACGCGACATGGCGTCCAATCTCAATTCCAGCCAATTCTACATTGAAAAAGTAAAACGGCGCTCCTTCACTTCCAAGCTCTGCGGTGCGCCCAAACAGTGGTTTACCCTCACATATGGGGTATCGACGTATTCAGGAGAAATCGCACAACAACTTTTGTGGTCTAATTTCTCCTGTTACCCTTGTGAAAAAAGAATTTGTGGGCGAAAAGATCATTTTTGTGTAAACAAAAGCGATTTTTTATTTTCATGGCTCTACGTTATAAACTTCTGTGAAGCACTTGGGGGTTCAAAGTGCTCACCACACATCTAGATAAGTTCCTTAAGGGGTCTAGTTTCCAAAATGGTCTCACTTGTGGGGGGTTTCCACTGTTTAGGCACATCAGGGGCTCTCTAAACGTGACATGGTGTCCGATCTCAATTCCAGCCAATTCTGCATTGAAAAAGTCAAACGGCGCTCCTTCACTTCTAAGTTCTGCGGTGCGCCCAAAAAGTGGTTTACCCCCACATATGGGGTATTGGCGTATTCAGGAAAAATTGCATAACAAAATTTATGGTTACATTTCTGTTTTTACACTTGTGAAAATAAAAAAAATGGTTCTGAATTAAGATGTTTGCAAAAAAAGTTAAATGTTCATTTTTTCCTTCCACATTGTTTCAGTTCCTGTGAAGCACGTAAAGGGTTAATAAACTTCTTGAATGTGGTTTTGAGAACCTTGAGGGGTGTAGTTTTTAGAATGGTGTCACACTTCATTATTTTCTATCATATAGACCCCTCAAAATGACTTCAAATGTGATGTGGTCCCTAAAAAAAAATGGTGTTGTAAAAATGAGAAATTGCTGGTCAACTTTTAACCCTTATAACTCCCTAACAAAAAAAAATTTTGTTTCCAAAATTGTGCTGATGTAAAGTAGACATGTGGGAAATGTTATTTATTAACTATTTTTCGTGACATATCTCTCTGATTTAAGGGCATAAAAATACAAATTTTGAAAATTGCAAAATTTTAAAAATTTTCGCCATATTTCCGTTTTTTTCATAAATAATCGCAAGTAATATCGAAGAAATGTTACCACTAACATGAAGTACAATATGTCACGAAAAAACAGTCTCAGAATCAGCAGGATCCATTGAAGCGTTCCAGAGTTATAACCTCATAAAGTGGCAGTGGTCAGAATTGTAAAAATTGGCTCGGTCATTAAGTACCAAATTGGCTCTGTCACTAAGGGGTTAAGCAAAATATACGTCTCAGTGCAGGGTCAGTTTTCCCCCTTCTATTCTAGTTCTGTGTTGCAGTTCCATAACAAGCAGCTCATGTGATTGGCTGCAGTGGTGATACACAATGTTGATGTAACATCAACACTGCAGCCCAAACACAGAGATCGTAGTATATGTGGAGAGCCGCTGATGGGGAGTACCATGTACCTTGGCCATTTAACATACATGCAAGTGTTATGGTCCATCTTACCGAAAGTGGAAAAACCCTTAATGAAAGATAGCAAATGCAGACCAAATAACAATAAGACTTTCCACTACTAAATACACCTTAAGTACAAAGAATACATAATAGTACAGACACAACATGTAGAATGGACCTTTTGTTCAAGTGAGGAATTATTCTTAAATTCTGTGGAACCTAAAATAGAACAAAATATACAAAATTGAAAATATAGAAATAATTTAATTCAGGTCTCATTGATGTCTGCTGGTCTTTAATTTATTGAATAAGAGCCAAAACATAGTGTTACTGGTCCAGTTGTTAATAATAAGAGCCACTAATGACTTCCTTACAGCAAGAACAAATAAGGACAAATTAATTTCCATGTTACAACATAATGAATTCAGCACTTACACATTACACATAGATTAGATGAGATCTAGATGTCACACGCATACATGGAACGCATTCTGATTTCTATGTTTTGCTTAAATTCCTTTGACAGTGCAAAGATCAATACAGAGTAATTGGATTGTCAAATCAATAGTAAATTACACAATGTATTATCCTTGTTTTGTAAAGCCGCCATTTATCCCTGGGACTTAAACATTCATCGTGCCTGCAGAGCAGAAGTTATTAATGTCCCTGCAATGGGAAACTAGCTACGTATGCAAAATTTATTCTGCCAGAAATTAAACTGGCTTCTTTTCAACAAGGATTATTTATTCTTCAACCAGATGCCATTTTCACCTGGGCAACAGTTTAGTGACTGGGATCGGCCAATCATAATAATCAAAAAACTCATTGGCGATCTAAGCTTTAATCAGTAGGGTCCAGATGTAGCCACTAAAATACAAACCCTAAAATGTAACTGAATTGGGTAAAATGTGCCTAAAATTTAATTTTCTAAAAAAAAACAGCATATTGTATATTTTTAAAATAAATCATGATGGATTAAGGAACACAAAGCTGCCAGTGGTAGAAAATATCAGAATCTGGTGTTTAAAAATGGTGCATGTACAATACTTATGCATCGATCATGGTGTGACGTGCAAAATGGAGACATTTCAAACACTTTCAACTCCAAAAAAGTACAGTGTGTGACATTTCTATGCGTAAATCACGTGGCTGAGACAAACACGGAGACTTCCAAGAAAAAAGTAATTGTGTTTTTTCGTCCAATCAAAGGTTCGAAACAACTGTAGAATGTTTTTCTACATAAACTATACAATAAGTATAATAGTGTAATACAGATGAATATAATAATATAATATGTGTAATATAATAATATAATATGCAGTCTGAACACAATAGCAATATCGTATGTATAATATAATGATATAATATACATATATATGATATAATAACAACATAATGTAATATACAGTCTGAATATAATAACAATACAGTTGATACAAATAAATAACAATAATAACCTTAATTAATAAAAACTTCTGCTAAATATTTATTAGTGCTTAAAATTTGATGTAACTAAACAAGGAATAAATACCGGGACAACAAAGCATTAGAAGTAAAGCATTGCATGGTATAAAGCCCGCACCATTTCAATTGATTACTACATACTGAAGCAGTTCTTGCTCATGCGACAACTATAAATCACACCTATCACTACGATGTACCTCTTATTATTAGTGTTTGTTCATTTCCCACGTAGGAATTTTAGAATAGTGGGCTCTAATAGCCATTGGCAGGTGTCATGTTGTATGTGCCATAGGGAATTTATGTAATTTACCACTATTGAAAACACAAGTGAGAAAACGGACTTACCAAAAGCTTTTTTCAGCTCCCAGATGCTGAAGCACAGCCAGAGAAGGCACTTTCCCCACCACCCAATCATCTTCAGACATGAAAGGGTCCTGGTGTATCACAGAGGAATAGGGCTGACTGTACGTTCGCCTCTTGCTAGTAAGCATCGGTGATGTTCACTAAGACCTCAGCATCCATCCTGCGGCACTGGGATATACCGATTTCTGATTTGCTATTATGGATAACAAGTGTAAAATAATTCTCCCTGCCATGCATGAGCTACACAAACCAGCTGTGCCTGCCTTCTGCTAAATTCATTATGTGTCAATAAATGCAGAAGGATAAGGGGGATGGGATTAGATGTTCTTAGCCTCGGCTATGGTAGCTCAGGAGGCACATTTTTTTCTCTCCAGCTTTAAATCTTTGAGAAGGCAGAAAGCAGAGAACAGGACCATCCATATTACAAGACTGGCATGCTATAAATTTCAAGGCTGCGGTTTTACAACCTGATTCATTTTTAATGAAATCTGTGCTTCATTCCTCCTTTTCATTCACATTCACTACTCACTAGAAACTGAAAAACATGTTAACAAATCTTAGCTCAGAACATTATTGAGCTTTGCATAGAAAGCTTTCCAGGAGCTTTACACAATGCAAATAATCTTATGAGCAGATGTTAAATAAAAGCTTTCCTTCGAATACACTCGCTCATCAATATTGCATCCAGCTATAACCAACTAAAGGTACCGTCACACTCAGCGACGCTGCAGCGATATAGACAACGAGCCGATCGCTGAAGCGTCGCTGTTTAGGTCGCTGTAGAGACGTCAAACACGGCAACTCCAGAACGATGCAGGAGCGATCCAGTGACGTAACGGCGACTCACTTATCGTTCTCGCTGGTTGTTATCTCCATGTAAAAACGTTGCTGGCATCGTTGCTTTTGCTGTCAAACATGATGATACACGCCGACCTGACGACCAAATAAAGTTCTGGACTTCTAGCTCTGACCAGCGATGGCACAGCGGGATCTAGATCGCTGCTGCGTGTCAAACACAACGAGATCGCTATCCAGGACGCTGCAACGTCACGGATTGTTGTCGTTCTCGTTGTAAAGTTGCTGAGTGTGAAGGTACCTTAACATTATCTAAAATTATTATTATACATTTTTATAGTGCCATTTATTCCATGGTGCTTTACACATGAAAGTTGCAAATATAGATAAGTACAATAAACATGAGCAAAATAAGGCACACACAAGTACAGGAGGAGAGATGACCCTGCCCGCGAGGGCTCACAGTCTACAGGGGATGGGTGAGGATACACTAGGAGAGGGTAAAGCAGGTCGTGCAGTGGTTACTGCAGGTTGCAGGCTTGTCGGAAGAGGTGGGTCTTCAGGTTCTTTTTGAAGGTTTCCGTGGTAAAACAAATGCTTCTCAAAGGAGATGAGGGACTCAAAACCAGGGATTCAAGCTTCAGGAGGCTAATTTGCATATTCCAGGTGCCTTCTGGGAGAAGCGAAGTCTCCCTAAGCTAGAAGATCGTTGGGTACAGCCGGGACCAGCTGCTTCGAAAGCATCACCAAACCAGGGATTCAAGCTTCAGGAGGCTAATTTGCATATTCCAGGTGCCTTCTGGGAGAAGCGAAGTCTCCCTAAGCTAGAAGATCGTTGGGTACAGCCGGGACCAGCTGCTTCGAAAGCATCACCAAACCGCGCGCCTTAAGGCGCGCGAATTTTTGCCTGTAGGACATTATTGCAAGAGAGCTTGGCTGAGTAGATTACACAAGAAGGAAAACACACAGCAAGTCAGCAGGATCTAGGAGCAACATGGCAGATGTGACAACCTACATGGTGAGCTGCAGCATGTGCTACATGTTCACAGATCGACCAGAAGAAGAATCCAATTTCACCTGTCAGAAGTGTAGACTAGTGGCCCTTTTAGAAGAAAAGGTGCGGGGTCTGGAAGAAAGAATAGCAACTTTGAAACTCATCAAAGAGAATGAAGACTTTCTAGACAGAACAGAAGCATCTCTACTGGTCACAGAAGGTGCAAAAAGTGTCAGAGAACCTCCAAAAGCAGATGAGTGGAAGCATGTGACCAAAAGAAGCAAGAAGACCATGGAGAAATCACCAACCACACAACTGAAGAACCGATATCAAATCTTTGTAGAGGATGAAGATGGCACACCTAAGAATGAAGCAATACCAGCAAGCAAAAAAGAAAAGGGCACACAGCAACAAGTGACAGCAAAAAGTACAGCCAAGAAGCAACGAAGAGTGGTGGTGGTGGGAGACTCACTACTGAGAGGCACCGAAGCAGCCATCTGCAGACCGGACATAACTGCAAGAGAAGTATGCTGCCTTCCAGGTGCGATGATCCAGGATGTGACCGATAGGATACCAAAGCTCTTCAGCTCCAAGGACGTCCACCCATTTCTTCTGATACATGTTGGCACCAATGATACGGCAAGGAAGGACCTACCGACAATCTGCAAGGACTTTGAAGAGTTGGGGAAGAAAGTAAAGGAACTGGATGCACAGGTAGTTTTTTCTTCTATCCTTCCAGTAGACGGGCATGGCACCAGGAGATGGAACAGGATCCTTGATGCAAACAACTGGCTAAGACGATGGTGCAGACAACAAGGATTTGGATTCCTGGACCACGGTGTGAATTACTGGTATGATGGACTCCTCGCCAGAGACGGACTACACCTCAACAAACCTGGGAAACACACATTCGCCAGAAGACTCGCTACACTCATCAGGAGGGCGTTAAACTAGAAGAAGAGGGGACGGGAAGAAAAACATTAGACTCGAACAAAGACGACCCAGGAAAACATACTCAGAAGGGAGGTAAGAACATTTCTAAAACAATCCACATTGAGGAGATTGGAACAAAACAAAATCCTCTAAACTGCATGCTCGCAAACGCCAGAAGCCTGACAAACAAGATGGAAGAACTAGAAGCAGAAATATCTACAGGTAACTTTGACATAGTGGGAATAACCGAGACATGGTTAGATGAAAGCTATGACTGGGCAGTTAACTTACAGGGTTACAGTCTGTTTAGAAAGGATCGTAAAAATCGGAGAGGAGGAGGGGTTTGTCTCTATGTAAAGTCTTGTCTAAAGTCCACTTTAAGGGAGGATATTAGCGAAGGGAATGAGGATGTCGAGTCCATATGGGTTGAAATTCATGGAGGGAAAAATGGTAACAAAATTCTCATTGGGGTCTGTTACAAACCCCCAAATATAACAGAAAGCATGGAAAGTCTACTTCTAAAGCAGATAGATGAAGCTGCAACCCATAATGAGGTCCTGGTTATGGGGGACTTTAACTACCCGGATATTAACTGGGAAACAGAAACCTGTGAAACCCATAAAGGCAACAGGTTTCTGCTAATAACCAAGACAAATTATCTTTCACAATTGGTGCAGAATCCAACCAGAGGAGCAGCACTTTTAGACCTAATACTATCTAATAGACCTGACAGAATAACAAATCTGCAGGTGGTTGGGCATTTAGGAAATAGCGACCACAATATTGTGCAGTTTCACCTGTCTTTCACTAGGGGGACTTGTCAGGGAGTCACAAAAACATTGAACTTTAGGAAGGCAAAGTTTGAACAGCTTAGAGATGCCCTTAATCTGGTAGACTGGGACAATATCCTCAGAAATGAGAATACAGATAATAAATGGGAAATGTTTAAGAACATCCTAAATAGGCAGTGTAAGCGGTTTATACCTTGTGGGAATAAAAGGACTAGAAATAGGAAAAACCCAATGTGGCTAAACAAAGAAGTAAGACAGGCAATTAACAGTAAAAAGAAAGCATTTGCACTACTAAAGCAGGATGGCACCATTGAAGCTCTAAAAAACTATAGGGAGAAAAATACTTTATCTAAAAAACTAATTAAAGCTGCCAAAAAGGAAACAGAGAAGCACATTGCTAAGGAGAGTAAAACTAATCCCAAACTGTTCTTCAACTATATCAATAGTAAAAGAATAAAAACTGAAAATGTAGGCCCCTTAAAAAATAGTGAGGAAAGAATGGTTGTAGATGACGAGGAAAAAGCTAACATATTAAACACCTTCTTCTCCACGGTATTCACGGTGGAAAATGAAATGCTAGGTGAAATCCCAAGAAACAATGAAAACCCTATATTAAGGGTCACCAATCTAACCCAAGAAGAGGTGCGAAACCGGCTAAATAAGATTAAAATAGATAAATCTCCGGGTCCGGATGGCATACACCCACGAGTACTAAGAGAACTAAGTAATGTAATAGATAAACCATTATTTCTTATTTTTAGTGACTCTATAGCGACAGGGTCTGTTCCGCAGGACTGGCGCATAGCAAATGTGGTGCCAATATTCAAAAAGGGCTCTAAAAGTGAACCTGGAAATTATAGGCCAGTAAGTCTAACCTCTATTGTTGGTAAAATATTTGAAGGGTTTCTGAGGGATGTTATTCTGGATTATCTCAATGAGAATAACTGTTTAACTCCATATCAGCATGGGTTTATGAGAAATCGCTCCTGTCAAACCAATCTAATCAGTTTTTATGAAGAGGTAAGCTATAGACTGGACCACGGTGAGTCATTGGACGTGGTATATCTCGATTTTTCCAAAGCGTTTGATACCGTGCCGCACAAGAGGTTGGTACACAAAATGAGAATGCTTGGTCTGGGGGAAAATGTGTGTAAATGGGTTAGTAACTGGCTTAGTGATAGAAAGCAGAGGGTGGTTATAAATGGTATAGTCTCTAACTGGGTCGCTGTGACCAGTGGGGTACCGCAGGGGTCAGTAT
Organism: Ranitomeya imitator; assembly: GCF_032444005.1. NCBI lineage: Eukaryota > Metazoa > Chordata > Amphibia > Anura > Dendrobatidae > Ranitomeya > Ranitomeya imitator. The sequence continues at coordinate 455,852,728 of NC_091285.1, forward strand.
TGGGACCTGTTCTCTTCAACATATTCATTAATGATCTGGTAGAAGGTTTACACAGTAAAATATCAATATTTGCAGATGATACAAAACTATGTAAAGCAGTTAATACAAGAGAAGATAGTATTCTGCTACAGATGGATCTGGATAAGTTGGAAACTTGGGCTGAAAGGTGGCAGATGAGGTTTAACAATGATAAATGTAAGGTTATACACATGGGAAGAGGGAATCAATATCACCATTACACACTGAACGGGAAACCACTGGGTAAATCTGACAGGGAGAAGGACTTGGGGATCCTAGTTAATGATAAACTTACCTGGAGCAGCCAGTGCCAGGCAGCAGCTGCCAAGGCAAACAGGATCATGGGGTGCATTAAAAGAGGTCTGGATACACATGATGAGAGCATTATACTGCCTCTGTACAAATCCCTAGTTAGACCGCACATGGAGTACTGTGTCCAGTTTTGGGCACCAGTGCTCAGGAAGGATATAATGGAACTAGAGAGAGTACAAAGGAGGGCAACAAAATTAATAAAGGGGATGGGAGAACTACAATACCCAGATAGATTAGCGAAATTAGGATTATTTAGTCTAGAAAAAAGACGACTGAGGGGCGATCTAATAACCATGTATAAGTATATAAGGGGACAATACAAATATCTCGCTGAGGATCTGTTTATACCAAGGAAGGTGACGGGCACAAGGGGGCATTCTTTGCGTCTGGAGGAGAGAAGGTTTTTCCACCAACATAGAAGAGGATTCTTTACTGTTAGGGCAGTGAGAATCTGGAATTGCTTGCCTGAGGAGGTGGTGATGGCGAACTCAGTCGAGGGGTTCAAGAGAGGCCTGGATGTCTTCCTGGAGCAGAACAATATTGTATCATACAATTATTAGGTTCTGTAGAAGGACGTAGATCTGGGTATTTATTATGATGGAATATAGGCTGAACTGGATGGACAAATGTCTTTTTTCGGCCTTACTAACTATGTTACTATGTTACTATGTTAGATGTCCAAGACTAATCAATTAATGACCTATCCATAAGATATTTCATCATTATGAGTTTGTTGGGGTCCTACTTCTAGCACTTCCACTGATGAGGTGAAATCTGCTCAGGGAGCCCTGTCAGATATTTAGTGGATGCTGTCTGGTTCCGATACTGCCCCTTATCTACTATTCACATTATTGTTTGCTGCTGGGTACTGCACTTTATCTACTGTTAACTTTAATAGGAGATAAAGTTGCAGTACTTACTATATAATGTGCAGGGCTTCTTTGGTTGTGCTCCATGCTTTTCTTATATCTGGCCTATGCCAGAGCATATTTCATCTGATCAGTGGGAGTGCCAGGTGTTAAACCCCCATCAACCTCATATTGATGACCAAGCCAAGACTGTCCATCTGACCAACTGATGAAGAAGAAAAAGTTGTAGTGGTCTGTGGAGCGCTGAGATAAGGGATAATTACAGGGACAGCAATCTGGTTAGCAAACCTTTGTTAACCCTTCGATCTCCACAACGCATTTTGGTAGCACCTGATGAAGATAGTGTTATGCTATCGAAACGCTTTGTGGAGATCGAAGGGTTAATAAAGGTTTGTTGACCAGATTGCTGTCCCTATAATTATCCCTTATCTCAGCGCTCCACAGACCGCTACAACTTTTTCTCCTTCATCATTCTGTATCCTCCTCCTGAGGGTTTGCAGCAGGAGCAGCTACCAGCATAGTCAATTCCATTGAAAAGCTTAAGGACCTGCGGTGTCTGGGAAATGCTGGATCCACACTTCCCAGCTTAAGGACCTGTGGTGACGTGTATCCTGTTTCCTGATCACATGACCAGAACCCGGAGGTGCTGGCCAGCTGCGGCAGTGAACGGCAGTCTCCAACGATTCTCAGGGATCATCCCTTCAAGCGCAAACTGAGGTTGTGCAGGGAGGTCCTGGGACTAGGACCGGATCCCTGAATAGCGCACAGAAAGACTATGGCCTGGATGGTCTGTGTTGGGGAAGCAACCGTCCTTCGGTGGGTTTGGACTGACTAAGGTATGCCACCAGGCAAGTTGGTGATCCCTGTGAGGCAGCTTTCCCGGAGGAGTGGACTGACAAGGAGTCAGCAGGTGGAGCAGGAGCTCCCGTCAGGTACCTATACAGACTGTTGGTGCTTGTGATGTTCTATGAACTGTGTGGTCTCCCACAGTGACTGAACGGAGTGAGGTTCGGCGTGTTTATAGACCGCGACCCAGTGTCATATGTGCTGTGTGTGACTTGGGACATTGGTATAAAGCCGTAAATGAAGTGTTAATAGGGACACTGTCACCTGAATTTGGAGGGAACAATCTTCAGCCATAGGGGCGGGGTTTTCGAGTGTTTGATTCACCCTTTCCTTACCCGCTGGCTGCATGCTGACTGCAATATTGGATTGAAGTTCATTCTCTGTCCTCCATAGTACACACCTGCGCAAGGCAAGATTGCATTGTGCAGGCATGTACTACGGAGGACAGAGAATGAACTTCAATCCAATATTGCAGCCAGCATGCAGCCAGCGGGTAAGGAAAGGGTGAATCAAACACCCGAAAACCCCGCCTCTATGGCTGAAAATTGTTCCCTCCAAATTCAGGTGACAGAGTCCCTTTAAGATAAAGCTGCATGTTAAAATCACCAGTTGGTGCTTGTTGTGTTATGAAATGTAAATGTGAACTGTGCATAACCCGGTTTATGACACTTTAATAAACCGTATAGATTGTGCTTAAGGCCTCTTTTCCACTTGAGAGAAAAAAAACAGTCCGATTCACGGACCGAAAAAACGGATGCAACGTATGCAAGTGTCATGCGAGTGTCATGCGAGTGTCATTCGATTTTTTTATCGCAACATCCGTATGACATCCGTATTGCTGTCCGATTTTTACGCATGGGAGTCCTTTGAAAAGCCGATAATTCAGTGCAGTGTACAGTAAAATCACACTGACAGGTTAGATTAGAGTAGATATATACACATTGAATAGGTATATATACATATATATATGTCAGGGATATGTATATATATTTATATTTAATGCAGCGCTAGATAGCTTAAAAGCCGGTAATTCAATTGCCGGCTTTTGCTATCTCCTTCACAAACCCGACATGATATGAGACTTGGTTTACATACAGTAAACCATCTCATATCCCCTTTTTTTGCATATTCCACACTACTAATGTTAGTAGTGTGTATGTGCAAAATGTGGGCGCTCTAGCTATTAAATTTAAGATTTAAATCGCGGAAAAAATTGGTGTCGGCTCCCGCGCAATTTTCTCCGCCAGTGGTAAAGCCAGTGACTGAGGGCGGATATTAATAGCCTGGAGAGGGTCCATGGTTATTGCCCCCTCCCCGGCGAAAAACATCTGCCCCCAGCCACCCCAGAATGTCCCCGTGTAGCTGTGGGATATGGGGTAATGAAGGGTTAATGTCACCTTGTAAGGTGACATTAAGCCAGATTGATAATGGAGAGGCGTCAATTATGACACCTATCCATTATTAATCCAATAGTAGGAAATGGTTAAAAAACACACACATTATTACAAAGTATTTTAATGAAATAAAGACACAGGTTGTTGTAATATTTTATTATCCTGGTAATTCATCTGAAGACCCTTGTTCTGTAAAACAGGTAAAATAAAAAAACAACAATATCCCATACCTTCCGATGATCAGTCTCGTCCCACAATGTAAATCCATCTGAAGGGGTTAACTAATTTTACAAGCAGAAGCCTGCTAATGCAGCTGTGCTCCTGCCTGTAAAAACCCCATGGAATGAATGGAATGTTGGTCAATGACCTGTAGTTACCTTCAGTCGCGGTGATGCGCCCTCTGCTGGATGTCCTCATATGAACTCAAGCCTGGGAACTTTTCAGAATATTTTCCCACGCTCAAGTTCATATGAGGACATCCAGCAGAGGGCGCATCACCGCAACTGAAGGTAACTACAGGTCATTGACCTACATTCCATTCATTCCTCCGGGTTTTACAGCCAGGAGCACAGCTGCATCAGCAGAGCTCCTGGGTGTAAAATTAGTTAACCCCTTCAGATGGATTTACAGCGTGGGATGAGACTGATCATCGGAAGGTATGGTATATAGTTGATTTCTTATTTTTCCTTTTTTGCAGAATGAGGGTCTTCAGGTGGATTAAGAGTAGTGTTGAGCATTCCGATACCGCAAGTATCGGGTATCGGCCGATATTTGCGGTATCGGAATTCCGATACTGAATTCCGATACTTCCCGCGTATCGGATACCGGAATCGGAAGTTCCCAGAATTCAAATTGAACGCAGCAGCCAATGAGGAATGAATGAAAGTGTGGGCACATCCTGTTTAGCATGGTGGGCATGTAAGTACTGGCAAGGCTGGGATTGGCTGCTGAAATGATGTCACTCTGCACTATAAAAAAGCGCTGCCGCCATTTTGCGCTCACTCTGCTGTGATTTCAGTTAGGGACAGGACGCTGTGTTCTAACTGAGGGCCAGTTGAGCTAGCTAATTGCTTTATTTTCCTTTCCAAAGGCTAATTTAGCAAAACGCTGTGTGTTCTTCACTGTTCACCTTGCTCTTGCCTTGCAGCGCTGTTTTAACAGCGTTCTGCAAGGTCTCTGTGTGTGTGTGTGTGTGCAGCTCACTCTGTAGTCTGTGTGCAGCCATATACCCAGTTGTATTCAGCTCAGGGGGGGTTCACACTGCCTCACACAGTTGTTCTTTTTTGCTCTTAGTGCAGCCTGCTGCACATTTTTTCTCAAATTTCCTATTAGTGTTTTTCCACCAGTCTCCAGCTCTATTGTGGAAAAACACTACATAGGATAACCTAGAGGGGGGTTTTTGGGCCTTGCAGCGCCGTTTACGGCTGTCTGCACGGTCTCCGTGTGAGCCCAGCTCGCCCTGTAGTCTGTGTGCAGCCATAGCCGGTTGGATTCAGCTCAGGGTTCGTTACTGGCTCATACCTTGAGAAAAATTTTCCTTTTTTTCAAATAGTGCAGCCTGTTTAAAATTTGAAAAAAAAAATTCCTATTAGTGTCTTTCCACTCGTATCCAGCTAAATAGTGGAAAAACACTATATAGGATAACCTAGAGGAGGGTTTTTTGGCCTTGCAGCGCCGTTTATGGCTGTCTGCACGGTCTCCGTGTGAGCCCAGCTCGCCCTGTAGTCTGTGTGCAGCCATAGCCGGTTGGATTCAGCTCAGGGTTCGTTACTGGCTCATACCTTGAGAAAAATTTTCCTTTTTTTCAAATAGTGCAGCCTGTTTAAAATTTGAAAAAAAAAATTCCTATTAGTGTCTTTCCACTCGTATCCAGCTAAATAGTGGAAAAACACTATATAGGATAACCTAGAGGAGGGTTTTTTGGCCTTGCAGCGCCGTTTACGGCTGTCTGCACGGTCTCCGTGTGAGCCCAGCTCGCCCTGTAGTCTGTGTGCAGCCATAGCCGGTTGGATTCAGCTCAGGGTTCGTTACTGGCTCATACCTTGAGAAAAATTTTCCTTTTTTTCAAATAGTGCAGCCTGTTTAAAATTTGAAAAAAAAAAAAATTCCTATTAGTGTCTTTCCACCAGTCTCCAGCTCAATTGTGGAAAAACACTACATAGGATAACCTAGAGGTTTTTTTGGGGGCCTTGCAGCGCCGTTTACGGCTGTCTGCACGGTCTCTGTGTGAGCGCAGCTCGCCCTGTAGTCTGTGTGCAGCCATAGCCGGTTGGATTCAGCTCAGGGTGCGTTACTGCCTCATACCTTGAAAAACAATTTCCTTTTTTTCAAATAGTGCAGCCAGTTTAAAATTTGAAAAAAAAAATTCCTATTAGTGTCTTTCCACTTGTATCCAGCTAAATAGTGGAAAAACACTATATAGGATAACCTAGAGGAGGGTTTCTTGGCCTTGCAGCGCCGTTTACGGCTGTCTGCACGGTCTCCGTGTGATTTAAACTAGCTCTGTAGCCCGATCTGCACCAAAAAAAAGGTTAAGTTCACCAAACACAACTTACACTTGTGTAGGCCACATTTGAAAAATAATAAAGTTTAGTCCACAATTTACAACATTAGTGTTTCTTACACCTGTTAGGAGGAGCATTACAGGAATAAGCACACTAAGGCCTTAGTACTTTTCTGCTTATCTTTATCTGTCAACCAAGATGAAGAGGGCAGGGAGTAAGGCACGTGGGCGTGGGCGCGGAGCAGGGAGAGGAGCAGGGAGAGGACGTGGTGATTCTGTGCCTGCTGCGGGCGCCGGTGACTCGTCGTCACTCAGTTTCAGCAGGGAACAGTCCTTCATGCGCAGCTTTGTCGGAGAGCGCCGTGCACCGCTGCTGCGTGAAGACCAAATTGAAGCCGTTGTCGGGTGGATGGCAGCTAACGCCTCGGCATCGACTTCAGTTAGTGCCACATCCTCTCAGGCACAGAGCACTGGAGAGCAGCCATCTGTCTCTTCACCACCTGCCAAATTGGCCAGGCAGTCAGAGAGCCCAGGACAGGAGCCGTCTCTACTTCTGTTCTCTGAATCTCTTGGCTTGGAAACAGGGGGCCAGCCAAGCAGCATTGGAGAAATGGAAGAAGAGGCAGTGTGCAGTGATGCCCAAAAGCTTTATCTCTCTGACTCTGAAGAGGCAGGTGGGCCAGTGCCTCCGGTGACCACAGCGCAGTACGCATCTGATGATGAAACTCAGGTGCCGCTTTCTCGTGCGTACTGTGCTGCTGAGACTACCCAGGAGGAGCAGTTGGTGGCAGAGGGTAGTGGAGATGATGAGGTCCTTGACCCATCGTGGCGTGAGGAACAGGAAGGTGGTGGGAGCAGCTCAGAGGAAGAGCTTCCTCTTACGGGCCAAAGAGGGAGAGGGAGGGGGAAGACTGCGGAGCCTGTAGCCTCCACTTTGGCACCCGTTAGGAGCCTGTCTCTTTCCAAAGCCAAAAAGGGCGCTCCCAAGACTTGCAGTGCCTGGTCCTTTTTTGACACAGTTGCAGATGACATTTGTTTTGTCAAATGCAAGCTGTGTCATCATAAAGTAAAAAGAGGGAAAAATGTCAGCAACCTCAATACCACAAATATGTGGAAACATGTGCGGACCAGGCACGCGGTGGAGTTACAGAAACACACTGAAGATGTAGGCCAACCAACAGCGGCAGCTACCACCTCTTCAGCTCGTGTTGCCTCTTCCTCCAGCTCACGCACAGCTGGTTTGGCTTCCTCCCAGAGACCTTGTGTAATTCCACCCACAGCACCACCTTCCCAGTCATCCTCACACTCCCAGTCTACTCTACAGCCATCGGTAGTACAGGCATGGGAGAAAAGGCGGGCATTCTCGGCCAACCACCCCCGAGCACAGGCTCTGAATGCAGGCATTGCCAAACTGTTGTCCCTGGAAATGCTCTCGTTCAGGCTGGTGGAGACTGACAGCTTCCGTGACTTGATGGCATTGGCAGTCCCACAGTACAAGGTGCCCAGCCGCTTTTACTTCAGCAGGCAGGCTGTCCCTGCCCTGCACAGGCATGTTGAGGCAAACATAAAACATGCGCTACTGAACGCCGTCAGTAGCAAGGTCCACCTCACCACCGATGCGTGGACCAGTCAGCATGGACAGGGGCGATATGTTTCCCTCACTGCCCATTGGGTTAATGTTGTTGAGCCAGGTACAGATCGTGCGAGTGGCGCAGGACGTGTCCTGCCCACTCCAAGGATTGCAGGAATCCAGTCTGTACGCATCGACTCCTCCTCTTACACCAGTTCCTCTGATTCCTCTCTGCAGGATCCGTCACAGTCCACCCCCACATGGACCCGTGAACGTTTACCTATGACCGACATGAGCACAGCCGTGGCCAAACGTCAGCAGGCCGTCTTGAAACTAGTTTCATTGGGGCATCGAAGCCACACAGCGCAGGAGCTCTGGAATGCCATAAAGCAGGAGAGCGATGTGTGGTTACTGCCAGCGAATCTCCAGCCAGGCATGGTAGTGTGTGACAATGGCCGAAATCTGGTGGCAGCTTTGGCCCTTGGCAACCTCACTCACATCCCATGTCTGGCACATGTGCTCAATTTGGTTGTGCAGAGTTTTCTGAGGGACTATCCGGATCTTGATGCCCTGCTGCACAAGGTCCGCCTAGAGTGTGCTCACTTGCGGCGTTCCAGCTTGGCCAGATCCCGCATTGCTGCTCTGCAGCGCCGATTCCGCCTTCCGGAACACCGCATCATATGTGACCTACCTACCCGGTGGAATTCCACGTTACATATGTTGGAGCGGTTGTGTGAGCAGCAGCAAGCAGTTATGGAGTACCAGCTGCATCAGGCGCAAAGAAGTCGCAGTCAGCGCCGATCAGACTTCACAACCACAGAGTGGGCCACTATGAAGGACGTCTGCCAGGTTTTGCGTCCTTTTGATTATTCCACGCGGATGGCAAGTGCAGATGATGCACTAGTCAGCATGACTGTCCCCCTTATCTGCCTGCTTCAGCAAACTTTGCAAGGGTTAAGGGATGATGTGGTGGAAGAGGTGGAGGATGAGGAGTCACCTTTTCCATCAGCTTCTGGAGAGTCAGCGCCACGTGGTTCCTCACAAAGGGGTACGCAGGGGCCAATTTGTGAGGAGGATGAGGAGGAGTCAATGGAGGAGGAAGAGCTCCGTCCAGAGGAGGGAGCGACACAATTGTCCAGTGGTCAGTGTGTACAGCGAGGGTGGGGTGATGACGAGCGGGCAGAGATCATGTCTCAAGCAGGGGACAGCGTTTCTGGGCCGGTTGGCACTCTGCAGCACATGGTGGATTTCATGCTGCAGTGCCTGAGAAACGACCGCCGCATCGACCACATTCTCAACATGCCTGATTATTGGGTGTTCACCCTCCTCGATCCTCGCTACCGGGACAACGTCCAAAACCTCATCCCTGCGTTGACCCGGGAGCGTAAATTGCGGGAGTACCACGACACACTGGTGAATTCCATCATCTTCTCCTGTCCAACTGAGAGGAGTGCTGCTAGTGCTTTACAAAGCAGCTCAGTGCGTCGAGGCAGTGGGGGAGGCTCTGCCCAAAGAGGGAGCAGAAGCAGTGCCTCTGCCCAAGGCAAGCCCAGTATGGCACAACTCTGGCACACTTTTGTGTGCCCGCCCCAAATGTCTACACCATCACCGGCGGCTCCAGTCAGCAGGAGGCAACGGTTCCGTCAGATGGTGACAGACTACATGGCTTGCCCTCTTACTGTACTCCCAGACGGCTCTTCCCCGTTCAAGTTTTGGGTCTCTAAGCTGGATACATGGCCAGAGCTAAGCCAGTATGCATTGGAGGTGCTGGCTTGCCCTGCGGCTAGTGTCTTATCGGAACGTGTCTTTAGTGCCGCAGGTGGTGTACTAACAGACCGTCGCATGCGACTATCCTCCGATAACGTTGACCGGCTTACTTTCCTGAAAATGAACCAGGCCTGGATCTCGCAGGAATTTGCCACTCCTCTGCCTGATTAAGTAATTGGGTGTCATCCAGGTCTCCTGCTGTGTTCATCTTTCTACCACCTGAACTGCTATTCCTGGGCTCCAACACCGCCAGTTGCGGCTCAGAAGTGCAGGCTGCACAGTAAAAACATACGACCCAGTGTTATTGGGTTTCAGTAACGTCAGCTGATCCCCAGCTGTGTAGCCGGCAATGTGTCCTGCGACCGCCACGCTGGCACAACAACCTAAATGTAAGGGAACCTGTCCCCCCCCCCCCCGTCGTTTGTTACTGAAAGAGCCATCTTGTGCAGCAGTAATGCTGCACAAGGAAAAGGTAGCTCTTTTTTTTTAGCTCTTTGCACACGCAGAACTTAACACTTATAAAATGTGTTCACTGATACCGTTATACCGTCCCGGAGCTGGGACTTTCCTTCGTAATGTGACGCAGCACAGCCGTCATTCCTACCCCCTTGGTGCCATGCGCTGCCTCCTCAGCGTTGTTTTAAGCTGTCACGGAGCCTGCGCTGTTCTGTTATCCCTTGGGCATGCCCTATTTGTGCTGCCTGTCTTCTGACATAATTTGGTGTCAGGCTGGCTGCGCCTGTGCGGCCGCGGTGCCCGAGATCCCGCCTCGCAGTGTCTTCTGATTGAGTCACACTGCGGGCCTGGGATCCATGGGCATGCGCAGTGCATATCTTCCCCTCGGGCTCTCGCTCATTTCCCTCCGCCTTCTTTAGACTGTGCGCCGTCAGCTGATCCCTAGCATGCCACGGCCGTGACACCGCACAGTCTGAAGAAGAGGGAAGGAGGGGAGTGAGAGTCGAGGTTATGCACTGTGCATGCCCATGGTTCCAAGGCCCGCAGTGGGATTACGTTAGATGAGACTGCGAGGTGGGATCTGGAGCAGCGTGGACGCACAGGCACTGACAGCCTGACACCAAATTATGTCAGAAGACAGGCAGCGCTAATTGGGCATGGCCAAGGGCTAACAGAACAGCGCAGGCTCCGTGGCAGCTTAAAACAACGCTGAGGAGGCAGCGCACGGCATCAAGGGGATAGGAATGACAGCTGTGCTGTGTCCCATTACGAAGGAAATTCGCACCTCCGGAACGGTTTAACGGTATAAAGGGACACATTTTTAGTGTTTACTTCGGTGTTTGCAAGGAGCATAATTAAAAGAGCAACCTTTTCCTTTTGCATCCTTAGTGCTGCACAACATGGCTCTTTCAGCTACAAACGTCTTGGGGGGGGGGGGTTAAAGGTTTCCTTTCAACTTGCTCCAATCAGGCTTCGGCCTACACTCTGTTCCTCTGCTCCTCCTGCTGTCCCTGGGCTCTAACACCGCCAGTTGGTGCCTGGAAGTGCTGTGTGCACAGTCAACAGTCGCTCCTCTGTTATTGGGGTTCAGTAACGTCAGCTGATCCCCAGCTGTGTGTGCGGCAATACCTCCAATCTGCTCCTCCTGCTGTCCCTGGGCTCTAACACCGCCAGTTGGTGCCTGGAAGTGCTGTGTGCACAGTCAACAGTCGCTCCTCTGTTATTGGGGTTCAGTAACGTCAGCTGATCCCCAGCTGTGTATCCGGCAACGTGTCATGCGACCGCCACGCTGGCACAACTAAAATGTAAGGGGACCTGTCACCCCCCCCCCCTAGGCGTTTGTTACTGAAAGAGCCACCATGTGCAGCACTAATACTGCACAAGGGAAAGGTCGCTCTTGAAATTATGCTCCTTGCAAACGCTGAACTACACACTCATGTAATGTGTCCCCTCACACCGTCCAACCGTCCCGGAGGTGGGACTTTCCTTTGTAATGTGACGCAGCACAGCCGTCATTGCTACCCCCTTGGCACCGTGCGCTGCCTCCTTAGCGTTGTTTGATTCCGTCATGGACCCTGCGCTGTTATGTTATCCCTTGGCCATGCACAGTTTGCGCTGCCCGTCCTCTGACATCATTTGTTGTCGTCCTGGCTGCGCCTGTGCGTCCACGCTGCCCGAAATCACACCTCGCAGTGTCGTCTAATGTGATCCCACAGTGGGCCTGGTATCCATGGCCATGCGCAGTGCATATACTAGCCTCTCACTCCCCTTCTTCACGCTTCTTCAGACTAGGCGGCGTCAGCTGATCCCTAATAGCATGCCACGGCCGTGACGCCGCACAGTCTGAAGAAGCAGGAAGGAGGTGAGTGAGAGGCGATGATATGCACTGCGCATGCCCATGGATCCCTGGCCCGCAGTGGGACTACATTAGATGACACTGCAAGGTTGGATCTCGGGCAGCTTGGACGCACAGGCACTGCCAGCCTGACACCTACATGATGTCAGAAGACGGGCACCGCTAACTGTGCATGGCCAAGGGATAACATTACAGTGCGGGCTCCGTGACAGAACCAAACAACGTTGAGGAGGTGGTGCCCGGCACCAAGGGGGTTGGAATGACGGCTGTGCTGTGTCACATTACAAAGGAAAGTCCCACTTCCGGGATGGTTTGACGGTGTGAGGGGACACATTATATGAGTGTGTAGTTCAGCGTTTGCAAGGAGCATAATTTTCGGAGCCACCATTTTCCATGTGCAGTATTACTGCTGTACAAGATGGCTCTTTCAGCAACAAATGCCTGGGGGGGGGGGTTAAAGGTTCCCTTTCAACTTGCTCCACTGCAGGCTTCGGCCTACACTCTGCTCCTCTTTGATTCCCTGGGTTTCAACACTGTCAGTTGCCACCTGGAAGTGTTGTCTACACAGAAAAAAAGACTAGGTGATGTGTCAGTGGGGTTCAGCACCGCCAGCTGTTCCCCTGCTGTGTAGTCGGCAACGTGTCCAGCACAAGCCACGCTGGCACAACAGAACAAAAGCTGCCACCAGTGCAGGCTTCGGCCTACACTCTGCTCCTCTCCTCCTCCTGCTGACCCTGGGCTCAAACACCGCTAGTTTTTGCCCGGAAGTGCTAGCTGCACAGAGAAAAACACCAGCCAATGTGTTAGTGGGGTTCAGCAACGCCAGCTGTTCCCCTGCTGTGTAGCCGGCAACGTGACCTGCAAACGCCACGCAGGCACATGAACTGAAATTAAAGGGAACCTGGCCCCACCCCCCCAGGTGTTTCTATGTATAACAGCCACCTAGTACAGCAGTACTGCTGCATTTGTACAAGGTGGCTGACTTTTTCTCCTTGCCCACGTGGAACTCAACACGTACAAAATGTGTCTCATTGAGACCATTCCACTGTCCCTGAGGTGTGACTTTCCTTTGTAATGATACGCAGCACCCCCCTTGGTAGCGTTTCCCGTCTTTTGTCATCATGGTTAGCTGGCTGCGCCTGTGCATCCGCCCTGCTAGAAACAACGCCCCTCGTTGTCATATTTATTTTGTCAGCGAGGGTGTGGTTTATGGGCACGAGCAGTGCATATGTTCGCCTGTCTTAACTCATCTCCTTCCGCCTTCTTCAGACTGTGCGGCCTCCTGGCCGTGGTAGGCGATAAGGGATCAGCTGAGGCCGCCCAGTCTGGAGCAGGTGTAAGGACATGTGTAAGCGGCAAACCTATTTACTGCACAAGGCCACGAATCCCAGCCACGCAGTGTGATTTTTTGAAAACACACTGTGGGTCTGGGATTCATGTCCATCGCTAACCGCAACGGCCGACATGAAATGAGGTCAGAAGACAGGAAGCGCTCACAGCGCATGGCCAAGGGATCACAATAGCGCAGACTCCTGTACAGCAAATAACAACGCTCAGGAATCTGCGCCCAGTACCTAGGTGCAAATTTTTACACCTGTGCTGCGTCTCGTTAAAAAGACAAGTCACGCCTCCACAACTGTTTGACAGTATAATGGGCTAAATAGTGTACGTGTTTTAGTCAGCGTGTGCAAGGAGCAAAACAAATAGAGCAACCTTTTACTTGTGCAGCATTAATGCTGCACAAGGTGTGGCTCTTGTACCTTGCAACACCTGAGGGGGGGGTTAAAGGTAACCTTTGAAATTGGTTCAACTAGGCTTCGGCCTACACTCTGCTCCTCTACTCCTCCTGCTGACCCTGGGCTCAAACACCGCTAGTTTTTGCCCGGAAATGCTAGCTGCACAGAGAAAAACACCAGCCAATGTGTTAGTGGGGTTCAGCACCGCCAGCTGTTCCCCTGCTGTGTAGTCGGCATCGTGTCCAGCACAAGCCACGCTGGCACAACCGACCAAAAGCTGCCACCAGTGCAGGCTTCGGCCTACACTTTGCTCCTCTCCTCCTCCTCCTGCTGACCCTGGGCTCTAACACCGCTAGTTTTTGCCCGGACATGCAATGTGCACAGAGAAAAACACCAGTCAATGTGTCAGTGGGGTTCAGCAACGCCAGCTGTTCCCCTGCTGTGTAGCTTGCAACGTGACCTGCAAACGCCACGCAGGCACATGAACTGAAATTGAAGGGAGCCTGCCCCCCACCCACAGGTGTTTCTATGTATATCAGCCACCTTGTACAGCAGTACTGCTGCATTTGTACGAGGTGGCTGACTTTTTCTCCTTGCCCACGTGGAACTCAACACGTACAAAATGTGTCTCATTAGAGACCATTACAATGTCCCTGAGGTGTGACTTTCCTTTGTAATGACACGCAGCACCACCCTTGTTAGCGCTTCCCGTCTTTTGACATCATTGGTTAGCTGGCTGCGCCTGTGCATCTCCCCTGCTCGAAACAACGGCCCTCGGTGTCTTATTTTTTTGGACAGCGAGGGTGTGATTGATGGGCATGTGCAGTGCATATGTTTGCCTGTGTTCACTCATCTCCTTCCGCCTTCTTCAGACTGGGTGTCCTCATGGCCGCGGCAGGCGATAAGGGATCAGATGAGGCCGCCCAGTCTGAAGCAGGTGTAAGGACATGTGTGAGCGGCAAACATATTTAGTGCACCAGGGCACAAATCCCAGCACCGCAGTGTGATTTTTTAAAAACACACTGTGGGTCTGGGATTCATGTCCATCGCTAACCGCAACGGCCGACATGAAATGAGGTCAGAAGACAGGAAGCGCTCACAGCGCATGGCCAAGGGATCACAATAGCGCAGACTCCTGTACAGCAAATAACAACGCTCAGGAATCTGCGCCCAGTACCTAGGTGCAAATTTTGACACCTGTGCTGCGTCTCGTTAAAAAGACAAGTCACGCCTCCACAACTGTTTGACAGTATAATGGGCTAAATAGTGTACGTGTTTAATTCAGCGTGTGCAAGGAGCAAAATTAAATAGAGCAACCTTTGACTTGTGCATCATTAATGCTGTTCAAGGTGTGGCTCTTGTACCTTGCAACACCTGAGGGGGGGGTTAAAGGTAACCTTTGAAATTGGTTCAACTAGGCTTCGGCCTACACTCTGCTCCTCTACTCCTCCTGCTGACCCTGGGCTCAAACACCGCTAGTTTTTGCCCGGAAATGCTAGCTGCACAGAGAAAAACACCAGCCAATGTGTTAGTGGGGTTCAGCACCGCCAGCTGTTCCCCTGCTGTGTAGTCGGCAACGTGTCCAGCACAAGCCACGCTGGCACAACAGAACAAAAGCTGCCACCAGTGCAGGCTTCGGCCTACACTTTGCTCCTCTCCTCCTCCTGCTGACCCTGGGCTCAAACAACGCCAGTTTCTGCCCGGACATGCTAGCTGCACAGAGAAAAACACCAGCCAATGTGTTAGTGGTGTTCAGCACCGCCAGCTGTTCCCCCGCTGTGTAGCCGGCATCGTGTCCAGCACAAGCCACGCTGGCACAACCGACCAAAAGCTGCCACCAGTGCAGGCTTCGGCCTACACTTTGCTCCTCTCCTCCTCCTCCTGCTGACCCTGGGCTCTAACACCGCTAGTTTTTGCCCGGACATGCAATGTGCACAGAGAAAAACACCAGTCAATGTGTCAGTGGGGTTCAGCAACGCCAGCTGTTCCCCTGCTGTGTAGCTTGCAACGTGACCTGCAAACGCCACGCAGGCACATGAACTGAAATTGAAGGGAGCCTGCCCCCCACCCCCCCAGGTGTTTCTATGTATAACAGCCACCTTGTACAGCAGTACTGCTGCATTTGTACAAGGTGGCTGACTTTTTCTCCTTGCACACGTGGAACTCAACAAGTACAAAATGTGTCTCATTACAGACCATTACAATGTCCCTGAGGTGTGACTTTCCTTTTTAATGACACGCAGCACCCCCATTGTTAGCGCTGCCCGTCTCCTGACATCATTGGTTGGCTGGCTGTGCCTGTGCGTCCCCCCTGCCCGACACAACGCCCCCCGTTGTCTCATATATTTTGACTGCGAGGGTGTGATTGATGGGCACGAGCAGTGCATATGTTCCCCTGTTTTCACTCCCCTCCTTCCGCCTTCTTCTGACTGTGCGGCCTCATGGCCGCGGCATGCGATAAGGGATCAGCTGAGGCCGCCCAGTCTGAAGCAGGTGTAAGGACATGTGTGAGCGGCGAACATATTTACTGCACAAGGCCACGAATCCCAGCACCGCAGTGTGACTTTAGGAAAAGCCACTGTGGGTCTGGGATTTATGGCCATCGTTAACCGCACCGGCCAACATGAAATGAGGTCATGAGACGGCCTGCACTAACAGGGTATTGCCAAGGGATAACACAAGAGCGCAGACTCCTGTACAGCAAATAACAACGCTCAGGAATCTGCGCCCAGTACCTAGGTGCAAATTTTGACACCTGTGCTGCGTCTCCTTAAAAAGACAAGTCACGCCTCCACAACTGTTTGACAGTATAATGGGCTAAATAGTGTACGTGTTTAATTCAGCGTGTGCAAGGAGCAAAATTAAATAGAGCAACCTTTGACTTGTGCATCATTAATGCTGTTCAAGGTGTGGCTCTTGTACCTTGCAACACCTGAGGGGGGGGTTAAAGGTAACCTTTGAAATTGGTTCAACTAGGCTTCGGCCTACACTCTGCTCCTCTACTCCTCCTGCTGACCCTGGGCTCAAACACCGCTAGTTTTTGCCCGGAAATGCTAGCTGCACAGAGAAAAACACCAGCCAATGTGTTAGTGGGGTTCAGCACCGCCAGCTGTTCCCCTGCTGTGTAGTCGGCAACGTGTCCAGCACAAGCCACGCTGGCACAACAGAACAAAAGCTGCCACCAGTGCAGGCTTCGGCCTACACTTTGCTCCTCTCCTCCTCCTGCTGACCCTGGGCTCAAACAACGCCAGTTTCTGCCCGGACATGCTAGCTGCACAGAGAAAAACACCAGCCAATGTGTTAGTGGTGTTCAGCACCGCCAGCTGTTCCCCCGCTGTGTAGCCGGCATCGTGTCCAGCACAAGCCACGCTGGCACAACCGACCAAAAGCTGCCACCAGTGCAGGCTTCGGCCTACACTTTGCTCCTCTCCTCCTCCTCCTGCTGACCCTGGGCTCTAACACCGCTAGTTTTTGCCCGGACATGCAATGTGCACAGAGAAAAACACCAGTCAATGTGTCAGTGGGGTTCAGCAACGCCAGCTGTTCCCCTGCTGTGTAGCTTGCAACGTGACCTGCAAACACCACGCAGGCACATGAACTGAAATTGAAGGGAGCCTGCCCCCCACCCCCCCAGGTGTTTCTATGTATAACAGCCACCTTGTACAGCAGTACTGCTGCATTTGTACAAGGTGGCTGACTTTTTCTCCTTGCACACGTGGAACTCAACAAGTACAAAATGTGTCTCATTACAGACCATTACAATGTCCCTGAGGTGTGACTTTCCTTTTTAATGACACGCAGCACCCCCATTGTTAGCGCTGCCCGTCTCCTGACATCATTGGTTGGCTGGCTGTGCCTGTGCGTCCCCCCTGCCCGACACAACGCCCCCCGTTGTCTCATATATTTTGACTGCGAGGGTGTGATTGATGGGCACGAGCAGTGCATATGTTCCCCTGTTTTCACTCCCCTCCTTCCGCCTTCTTCTGACTGTGCGGCCTCATGGCCGCGGCATGCGATAAGGGATCAGCTGAGGCCGCCCAGTCTGAAGCAGGTGTAAGGACATGTGTGAGCGGCGAACATATTTACTGCACAAGGCCACGAATCCCAGCACCGCAGTGTGACTTTAGGAAAAGCCACTGTGGGTCTGGGATTTATGGCCATCGTTAACCGCACCGGCCAACATGAAATGAGGTCATGAGACGGCCTGCACTAACAGGGTATTGCCAAGGGATAACACAAGAGCGCAGACTCCTGTACAGCAAATAACAACGCTCAGGAATCTGCGCCCAGTACCTAGGTGCAAATTTTGACACCTGTGCTGCGTCTCCTTAAAAAGACAAGTCACGCCTCCACAACTGTTTGACAGTATAATGGGCTAAATAGTGTACGTGTTTAATTCAGCGTGTGCAAGGAGCAAAATTAAATAGAGCAACCTTTGACTTGTGCATCATTAATGCTGTTCAAGGTGTGGCTCTTGTACCTTGCAACACCTGAGGGGGGGGTTAAAGGTAACCTTTGAAATTGGTTCAACTAGGCTTCGGCCTACACTCTGCTCCTCTACTCCTCCTGCTGACCCTGGGCTCAAACACCGCTAGTTTTTGCCCGGAAATGCTAGCTGCACAGAGAAAAACACCAGCCAATGTGTTAGTGGGGTTCAGCACCGCCAGCTGTTCCCCTGCTGTGTAGTCGGCAACGTGTCCAGCACAAGCCACGCTGGCACAACAGAACAAAAGCTGCCACCAGTGCAGGCTTCGGCCTACACTTTGCTCCTCTCCTCCTCCTGCTGACCCTGGGCTCAAACAACGCCAGTTTCTGCCCGGACATGCTAGCTGCACAGAGAAAAACACCAGCCAATGTGTTAGTGGGGTTCAGCACCGCCAGCTGTTCCCCCGCTGTGTAGCCGGCATCGTGTCCAGCACAAGCCACGCTGGCACAACCGACCAAAAGCTGCCACCAGTGCAGGCTTCGGCCTACACTTTGCTCCTCTCCTCCTCCTCCTGCTGACCCTGGGCTCTAACACCGCTAGTTTTTGCCCGGACATGCAATGTGCACAGAGAAAAACACCAGTCAATGTGTCAGTGGGGTTCAGCAACGCCAGCTGTTCCCCTGCTGTGTAGCTTGCAACGTGACCTGCAAACGCCACGCAGGCACATGAACTGAAATTGAAGGGAGCCTGCCCCCCACCCCCCCAGGTGTTTCTATGTATAACAGCCACCTTGTACAGCAGTACTGCTGCATTTGTACAAGGTGGCTGACTTTTTCTCCTTGCACACGTGGAACTCAACAAGTACAAAATGTGTCTCATTACAGACCATTACAATGTCCCTGAGGTGTGACTTTCCTTTTTAATGACACGCAGCACCCCCATTGTTAGCGCTGCCCGTCTCCTGACATCATTGGTTGGCTGGCTGTGCCTGTGCGTCCCCCCTGCCCGACACAACGCCCCCCGTTGTCTCATATATTTTGACTGCGATGGTGTGATTGATGGGCACGAGCAGTGCATATGTTCCCCTGTTTTCACTCCCCTCCTTCCGCCTTCTTCTGACTGTGCGGCCTCATGGCCGCGGCATGCGATAAGGGATCAGCTGAGGCCGCCCAGTCTGAAGCAGGTGTAAGGACATGTGTGAGCGGCGAACATATTTACTGCACAAGGCCACGAATCCCAGCACCGCAGTGTGACTTTAGGAAAAGCCACTGTGGGTCTGGGATTTATGGCCATCGTTAACCGCACCGGCCAACATGAAATGAGGTCATGAGACGGCCTGCACTAACAGGGTATTGCCAAGGGATAACACAAGAGCGCAGACTCCTGTACAGCAAATAACAACGCTCAGGAATCTGCGCCCAGTACCTAGGTGCAAATTTTGACACCTGTGCTGCGTCTCCTTAAAAAGACTAGTAGTCACGCCTCCACTACTGTTTGACAGTATAATGGGCTAAATAGTGTACGTGTTTAATTCAGCGTGTGCAAGGAGCAAAATTAAATAGAGCAACCTTTGACTTGTGCATCAATAATGCTGTTCAAGGTGTGGCTCTTGTACCTTGCAACACCTGAGGGGGGGTTAAAGGTAACCTTTGAAATTGGTTCAACTAGGCTTTGGCCAACACTCTGCTCCTCTACTCCTCCTGCTGACCCTGGGCTCAAACACCGCTAGTTTTTGCCCGGAAATGCTAGCTGCACAGAGAAAAACACCAGCCAATGTGTTAGTGGGGTTCAGCACCGCCAGCTGTTCCCCTGCTGTGTAGTCGGCAACGTGTCCAGCACAAGCCACGCTGGCACAACAGAACAAAAGCTGCCACCAGTGCAGGCTTCGGCCTACACTTTGCTCCTCTCCTCCTCCTGCTGACCCTGGGCTCAAACAACGCCAGTTTATGCCCGGACATGCTAGCTGCACAGAGAAAAACACCAGCCAATGTGTTAGTGGGGTTCAGCACCGCCAGCTGTTCCCCTGCTGTGCAGCTTGCAACGTGACCTGCAAACGCCACGCAGGCACATGAACTGAAATTGAAGGGAGCCTGGCCACCACCCCCAGGTGTTTCTATGTATAACAGCCACCTTGTACAGCAGTACTGCTGCATTTGTACAAGGTGGCTGACGTTTTCTCCTTGCCCACGTGGAACTCAACACGTACAAAATGTGTCTCTTTGAGACCATTCCACTGTCCCTGAGGTGTGACTTTCCTTTCTAATGATACGCAGCACCCCCCTTGGTAGCGCTTCCCGTCTTCTGACATCATTGGTTGGCTACTTGCGCCTGTTCGTCCGCCCTGCCTGAATAAAATGCTCCTCGTTGTCTTAATTATTTTGACTGCGAGTGTGTGATTGATGGGCACGAGCAGTGCATATCTTCGCCTGTCTTAACTCATCTCCTTCCGCCTTCTTCAGACTGTGCAGCCTCATGGCCGCGGCATGCGAGAAGGGATCAGCAGAGGCCGCCCAGTCTGAAGCAGGTGTAAGGACGTGTGTGAGCGGCCAAAATATTTACTGCTCAAGGCCACGAATCCCAGCACCGCAGTGTGGCTTTATGAAAAGACACTGTGGGTCTGGGATTTATGGCCATCGTTAACCGCACCGGCCAACATGAAATGAGGTCATAAGATGGGCAGCGCTAACAGGGCATTGCCAAGGGATAACACAAGAGCGCAGACTCCTGTACAGCAAATAACAACGCTCAGGAAGCTGCGCCAAGCACCAAGGCGTTATTTTGGACACCTGTGCTGCGTCTCATCAAAAAACCAAGTCACGCATCCACTACAGTTTGACTGTAGAATGGGGTAAATTGTGTATGTCTTTCATTCAGCGTGTGCAAGTAGACAAATTAATAGAGCAACCTTTCACTTGTGCAGCATTAATACTGCACAAGGTGTGTCTCTTGTACTTTGTAACACCTGAGGGGGGGGTTAAAGGTTTCCTTTGAAATTGGTTCAACTAGGCTTCGGCCTACACTCTGCTCCTCTCCTCCTCCTCCTGCTTCAACACGGGCTCTAACATCGCAAGTTTTTGCCCGCAAGTGCTAGCTGCACAGATAAAAACACACGCCATTGTGTTAGTGGGGTTCAGCAACGCCAGCTGTTCCCCCAGTGTGTAGCCGGCAAAGTGTCCTGCAAACGCAACGCAGACACAAAGCTGCCTCCAGTGCAGGCTTCGGCCTACACTCATCTCCCCCTGCTTACCCTTTGCTCCAACACCGCTAGTTGGGGCTCTAGGAAGACAATCTTTAATAGGCAAGGCAACGCATCCGGGTTCCAGCACCGCCAGCTGGTTCTCGGCAGTGTTCTTGTCACAGGTACTCCCTCGTGCCAAGCCTGGTTTCAGCACCGTCAGCTGTTTCCGGGTTGTGTCAACTTCACTGAGACGCCTATGCTTGCCCCGTCGTGGGGCGGTCGAGTTAGCCAACTCCAGGGTGCCTCCAGTTTAGGAGCTTCCTATGTGGGCTGCGTGAACTGGTAGTCAAGGCTGGTTCTGTAGTGCCAGTAGGCCCAGCTCCCCCTGTAGGACTGTTGGGGTTCGGTAACTGCGGCTGCCTCGCGGCCTAGCTGTTCTCTCCTCTCCTGTGGGCCTTGGGGTCCACCACCTGGTTCCAGCACCGTCAGCTGGTTCCGGGCCGAGCCTTTGGCTTAGGTGCCTCCTCCTGGGTAGCCGAGTTCCGCCAACGTTAGGCGGTCCTTGGTAGTGCTTTTAAGCGCGGGCACCTACAGCTTAGTAACCGGGTTCCAGCACCGTCAGCTGGTCCTCGGTCGTGCCATTGGCTCTTGCACACTGGGGCAACGCATCCGGGTTCCAGCACCGCCAGCTGGTTCTCGGCAGTGTTTTTGTCACAGGTACTCCCTCGTGCCAAGCCTGGTTTCAGCACCGTCAGCTGTTTCCGGGTTGTGTCAACTTCACTGAGACGCCTATGCTTGCCCCGTCGTGGGGCGGTCGAGTTAGCCAACTCCAGGGTGCCTCCAGTTTAGGAGCTTCCTATGTGGGCTGCGTGAACTGGTAGTCAAGGCTGGTTCTGTAGTGCCAGTAGGCCCAGCTCCCCCTGTAGGACTGTTGGGGTTCGGTAACTGCGGCTGCCTCGCGGCCTAGCTGTTCTCTCCTCTCCTGTGGGCCTTGGGGTCCACCACCTGGTTCCAGCACCGTCAGCTGGTTCCGGGCCGAGCCTTTGGCTTAGGTGCCTCCTCCTGGGTAGCCGAGTTCCGCCAACGTTAGGCGGTCCTTGGTAGTGCTTTTAAGCGCGGGCACCTACAGCTTAGTAACCGGGTTCCAGCACCGTCAGCTGGTCCTCGGTCGTGCCATTGGCTCTTGCACACTGGGGCAACGCATCTGGGTTCCAGCACCGCCAGCTGGTTCTCGGCAGTGTTTTTGTCACAGGTACTCCCTC
Organism: Ranitomeya imitator; assembly: GCF_032444005.1. NCBI lineage: Eukaryota > Metazoa > Chordata > Amphibia > Anura > Dendrobatidae > Ranitomeya > Ranitomeya imitator. Next base: position 455,874,920 of record NC_091285.1, read on the forward strand.
GTGCCAAGCCTGGTTTCAGCACCGTCAGCTGTTTCCGGGTTGTGTCAACTTCACTGAGACGCCTATGCTTGCCCCGTCGTGGGGCGGTCGAGTTAGCCAACTCCAGGGTGCCTCCAGTTTAGGAGCTTCCTATGTGGGCTGCGTGAACTGGTAGTCAAGGCTGGTTCTGTAGTGCCAGTAGGCCCAGCTCCCCCTGTAGGACTGTTGGGGTTCGGTAACTGCGGCTGCCTCGCGGCCTAGCTGTTCTCTCCTCTCCTGTGGGCCTTGGGGTCCACCACCTGGTTCCAGCACCGTCAGCTGGTTCCGGGCCGAGCCTTTGGCTTAGGTGCCTCCTACTGGGTAGCCGAGTTCCGCCAACGTTAGGCGGTCCTTGGTAGTGCTTTTAAGCGCGGGCACCTACAGCTTAGTAACCGGGTTCCAGCACCGTCAGCTGGTCCTCGGTCGTGCCATTGGCTCTTGCACACTGGGGCAACGCATCCGGGTTCCAGCACCGCCAGCTGGTTCTCGGCAGTGTTTTTGTCACAGGTACTCCCTCGTGCCAAGCCTGGTTTCAGCACCGTCAGCTGTTTCCGGGTTGTGTCAACTTCACTGAGACGCCTATGCTTGCCCCGTCGTGGGGCGGTCGAGTTAGCCAACTCCAGGGTGCCTCCAGTTTAGGAGCTTCCTATGTGGGCTGCGTGAACTGGTAGTCAAGGCTGGTTCTGTAGTGCCAGTAGGCCCAGCTCCCCCTGTAGGACTGTTGGGGTTCGGTAACTGCGGCTGCCTCGCGGCCTAGCTGTTCTCTCCTCTCCTGTGGGCCTTGGGGTCCACCACCTGGTTCCAGCACCGTCAGCTGGTTCCGGGCCGAGCCTTTGGCTTAGGTGCCTCCTCCTGGGTAGCCGAGTTCCGCCAACGTTAGGCGGTCCTTGGTAGTGCTTTTAAGCGCGGGCACCTACAGCTTAGTAACCGGGTTCCAGCACCGTCAGCTGGTCCTCGGTCGTGCCATTGGCTCTTGCACACTGGGGCAACGCATCTGGGTTCCAGCACCGCCAGCTGGTTCTCGGCAGTGTTTTTGTCACAGGTACTCCCTCGTGCCAAGCCTGGTTTCAGCACCGTCAGCTGTTTCCGGGTTGTGTCAACTTCACTGAGACGCCTATGCTTGCCCCGTCGTGGGGCGGTCGAGTTAGCCAACTCCAGGGTGCCTCCAGTTTAGGAGCTTCCTATGTGGGCTGCGTGAACTGGTAGTCAAGGCTGGTTCTGTAGTGCCAGTAGGCCCAGCTCCCCCTGTAGGACTGTTGGGGTTCGGTAACTGCGGCTGCCTCGCGGCCTAGCTGTTCTCTCCTCTCCTGTGGGCCTTGGGGTCCACCACCTGGTTCCAGCACCGTCAGCTGGTTCCGGGCCGAGCCTTTGGCTTAGGTGCCTCCTCCTGGGTAGCCGAGTTCCGCCAACGTTAGGCGGTCCTTGGTAGTGCTTTTAAGCGCGGGCACCTACAGCTTAGTAACCGGGTTCCAGCACCGTCAGCTGGTCCTCGGTCGTGCCATTGGCTCTTGCACACTGGGGCAACGCATCTGGGTTCCAGCACCGCCAGCTGGTTCTCGGCAGTGTTTTTGTCACAGGTACTCCCTCGTGCCAAGCCTGGTTTCAGCACCGTCAGCTGTTTCCGGGTTGTGTCAACTTCACTGAGACGCCTATGCTTGCCCCGTCGTGGGGCGGTCGAGTTAGCCAACTCCAGGGTGCCTCCAGTTTAGGAGCTTCCTATGTGGGCTGCGTGAACTGGTAGTCAAGGCTGGTTCTGTAGTGCCAGTAGGCCCAGCTCCCCCTGTAGGACTGTTGGGGTTCGGTAACTGCGGCTGCCTCGCGGCCTAGCTGTTCTCTCCTCTCCTGTGGGCCTTGGGGTCCACCACCTGGTTCCAGCACCGTCAGCTGGTTCCGGGCCGAGCCTTTGGCTTAGGTGCCTCCTCCTGGGTAGCCGAGTTCCGCCAACGTTAGGCGGTCCTTGGTAGTGCTTTTAAGCGCGGGCACCTACAGCTTAGTAACCGGGTTCCAGCACCGTCAGCTGGTCCTCGGTCGTGCCATTGGCTCTTGCACACTGGGGCAACGCATCTGGGTTCCAGCACCGCCAGCTGGTTCTCGGCAGTGTTTTTGTCACAGGTACTCCCTCGTGCCAAGCCTGGTTTCAGCACCGTCAGCTGTTTCCGGGTTGTGTCAACTTCACTGAGACGCCTATGCTTGCCCCGTCGTGGGGCGGTCGAGTTAGCCAACTCCAGGGTGCCTCCAGTTTAGGAGCTTCCTATGTGGGCTGCGTGAACTGGTAGTCAAGGCTGGTTCTGTAGTGCCAGTAGGCCCAGCTCCCCCTGTAGGACTGTTGGGGTGCGGTAACTGCGGCTGCCTCGCGGCCTAGCTGTTCTCTCCTCTCCTGTGGGCCTTGGGGTCCACCACCTGGTTCCAGCACCGTCAGCTGGTTCCGGGCCGAGCCTTTGGCTTAGGTGCCTCCTCCTGGGTAGCCGAGTTCCGCCAACGTTAGGCGGTCCTTGGTAGTGCTTTTAAGCGCGGGCACCTACAGCTTAGTAACCGGGTTCCAGCACCGTCAGCTGGTCCTCGGTCGTGCCATTGGCTCTTGCACACTGGGGCAACGCATCCGGGTTCCAGCACCGCCAGCTGGTTCTCGGCAGTGTTCTTGTCACAGGTACTCCCTCGTGCCAAGCCTGGTTTCAGCACCGTCAGCTGTTTCCGGGTTGTGTCAACTTCACTGAGACGCCTATGCTTGCCCCGTCGTGGGGCGGTCGAGTTAGCCAACTCCAGGGTGCCTCCAGTTTAGGAGCTTCCTATGTGGGCTGCGTGAACTGGTAGTCAAGGCTGGTTCTGTAGTGCCAGTAGGCCCAGCTCCCCCTGTAGGACTGTTGGGGTTCGGTAACTGCGGCTGCCTCGCGGCCTAGCTGTTCTCTCCTCTCCTGTGGGCCTTGGGGTCCACCACCTGGTTCCAGCACCGTCAGCTGGTTCCGGGCCGAGCCTTTGGCTTAGGTGCCTCCTCCTGGGTAGCCGAGTTCCGCCAACGTTAGGCGGTCCTTGGTAGTGCTTTTAAGCGCGGGCACCTACAGCTTAGTAACCGGGTTCCAGCACCGTCAGCTGGTCCTCGGTCGTGCCATTGGCTCTTGCACACTGGGGCAACGCATCCGGGTTCCAGCACCGCCAGCTGGTTCTCGGCAGTGTTTTTGTCACAGGTACTCCCTCGTGCCAAGCCTGGTTTCAGCACCGTCAGCTGTTTCCGGGTTGTGTCAACTTCACTGAGACGCCTATGCTTGCCCCGTCGTGGGGCGGTCGAGTTAGCCAACTCCAGGGTGCCTCCAGTTTAGGAGCTTCCTATGTGGGCTGCGTGAACTGGTAGTCAAGGCTGGTTCTGTAGTGCCAGTAGGCCCAGCTCCCCCTGTAGGACTGTTGGGGTGCGGTAACTGCGGCTGCCTCGCGGCCTAGCTGTTCTCTCCTCTCCTGTGGGCCTTGGGGTCCACCACCTGGTTCCAGCACCGTCAGCTGGTTCCGGGCCGAGCCTTTGGCTTAGGTGCCTCCTCCTGGGTAGCCGAGTTCCGCCAACGTTAGGCGGTCCTTGGTAGTGCTTTTAAGCGCGGGCACCTACAGCTTAGTAACCGGGTTCCAGCACCGTCAGCTGGTCCTCGGTCGTGCCATTGGCTCTTGCACACTGGGGCAACGCATCCGGGTTCCAGCACCGCCAGCTGGTTCTCGGCAGTGTTCTTGTCACAGGTACTCCCTCGTGCCAAGCCTGGTTTCAGCACCGTCAGCTGTTTCCGGGTTGTGTCAACTTCACTGAGACGCCTATGCTTGCCCCGTCGTGGGGCGGTCGAGTTAGCCAACTCCAGGGTGCCTCCAGTTTAGGAGCTTCCTATGTGGGCTGCGTGAACTGGTAGTCAAGGCTGGTTCTGTAGTGCCAGTAGGCCCAGCTCCCACTGTAGGACTGTTGGGGTTCGGTAACTGCGGCTGCCTCGCGGCCTAGCTGTTCTCTCCTCTCCTGTGGGCCTTGGGGTCCACCACCTGGTTCCAGCACCGTCAGCTGGTTCCGGGCCGAGCCTTTGGCTTAGGTGCCTCCTCCTGGGTAGCCGAGTTCCGCCAACGTTAGGCGGTCCTTGGTAGTGCTTTTAAGCGCGGGCACCTACAGCTTAGTAACCGGGTTCCAGCACCGTCAGCTGGTCCTCGGTCGTGCCATTGGCTCTTGCACACTGGGGCAACGCATCTGGGTTCCAGCACCGCCAGCTGGTTCTCGGCAGTGTTTTTGTCACAGGTACTCCCTCGTGCCAAGCCTGGTTTCAGCACCGTCAGCTGTTTCCGGGTTGTGTCAACTTCACTGAGACGCCTATGCTTGCCCCGTCGTGGGGCGGTCGAGTTAGCCAACTCCAGGGTGCCTCCAGTTTAGGAGCTTCCTATGTGGGCTGCGTGAACTGGTAGTCAAGGCTGGTTCTGTAGTGCCAGTAGGCCCAGCTCCCCCTGTAGGACTGTTGGGGTTCGGTAACTGCGGCTGCCTCGCGGCCTAGCTGTTCTCTCCTCTCCTGTGGGCCTTGGGGTCCACCACCTGGTTCCAGCACCGTCAGCTGGTTCTCGGCAGTGTCTTTTGCTCTTGTACCTTCTGCTCCCCATCCTGGTTCCAGTACCGTCAGCTGGTTCCGGGCAGAGCCTTTGGCTTAGGTGCCTCCTTCTGGGTATCCAAGTTCCACCAATGTCAGGTGGTCCTTGGTAGTGCTTTCAGGCACGGGTACCTCCTGCTTAGTAACCGGGTTCCAGTAACGTCAGCTGGTCCTTGGTAGTTCCATTGGCTCTTGGACATTCGGCTACCCATCCGGGTTCCAGTACCGTCAGCTGGTTCTCGGCAGTGTCTTTTGCTCTTGTACCTTCTGCTCCCCATCCTGGTTCCAGTAACGTCATCTGGTTCCGGGCAGAGCCTTTGGCTTAGGTGCCTCCTTCTGGGTATCCGAGTTCCGCCAACGTCAGGCGGTCCTTGGTAGTGCTTTTTAGCACGGGTACCTCCTGCTTAGTAACCGGGTTCCAGTAACGTCAGCTGGTCCTCGGTAGTTCCATAGGCTCTTGAACCTTCGGGTAGCCATCCGAGTTCCAGTTCCATCAGCTGGTTCTTGGCATTTTCTCAGCCTTCTTGTACCTTCTGCTACATTTCCAAGTTGAAGACCCTAACGTCGACAACCCGGAAGACCACCCCGATGACGACGACCCGGAAGACCACCCCGATGACGACGACGACGACGACGGCGGAGACGACGACGGCTGAGACGACGACGGCGGAGATGACGACACTGGAGACGAAGACCCTGGAGACGACAACATGGAAGACCGAGAAGCAGAAGAACAAGAGGCTGCAGAACAAAGAGCAGAAGAACATTAAGCATAAGACTTAATATCAGAGCAAAAGATATTATCTAAATTATATGCAGAAGAAGACTAAGCAGTGTATGGGGGTGAGTCCGTTCCTCCTCGTGGTGCCCCTGGATAAAGCCTGATGCTGCAGGCCAAACTGAACGCGGACAAATGTAACTTTTGTGACTGGCAGAACGGAAGGTGTAATCTTCCAACTTTTATAGACAACAACTACGGGAATGCCTGTCACAAATGAGAATATGATGAAGAAGTAGAATAGGAAGAATAATAACAGTGGAATAAAAAGAATATGTAGAATAGGAAGAATAATAATAGTTGAAGAAAATGAATATGAAGAATGTAATAAAAAAAAAAATAGGTAGAAGATGAAGAAGAAGATGAATAAGGTGAAGAAGTTGATGTCAAGGATGCTGATGATGATGAAGATGAAAGTGTGGGAAAAGAAAAAAAAAAAAAAAAGAAAAAAAAGAAGGGGAAGGGCGTGGAATAGTGAAACATCAATATCTGACAAAATAAAAAAAATTTACATACTCAATATCTTTTTCAATCCGAACTTCTTTAAAAAAAAAAAAAAAACATGCTATTCTATTTGATTGGACTAATCCTCATTGCCTTTAATGTCTCCGCCACCTCCCCCATACATCCTACATTATTCTTAGTTGTTTTCCTTCAGGTAGAATGAACCTACAAGGAAAGAAAGGGTTTATTTTAATTCCGATATTTTGGTCCCATTGACTTGCATTGGGATCGGGTATCGGTATCGGCGATATCCGATATTTTTTGAATATCGGCCGATCCAAACCGATACCGATACTTTCCGATATCGGAAGGTATCGCTCAACACTAATTAAGAGTCTAATAAAATATTACAACAACCTGTGTCTTTATTTCATTAAAATACTTTGTAATCATGTGTGTGTGTTTTTTTTAACCATTTCCTACTATTGGATTAACAATGGATAAGTGTCATAATTGACGCCTCTCAATTATTAATCTGGCTTAATGTCACCTTACAATAGCAAGGTGACATTAACCCTTCATTAACCCCATATCCCACTACTACACGGGAATGGGAAGAGAGTGGCCAAGTGCCAGAATAGGCGCATCTTCCAGATGTGCCTTTTCTGGGGTGGCTGGGGGCAGATGTTTTAGCCAGGGGGGGGCCAATAACCATGGACCCTCTCCAGGCTATTAATATCTGCCCTCAGTCACTGGCTTTACCACTCTGGCAAAGAAAATTGCACGGGAGCCCACAACAAATTTTTCCACGATTTAACCTTTAAATTTAATAGCTAGAGCGCCCAAATTTTGCACATACACACTACTAACATTAGTAGTGTGGAATATGCAAAAAAAAGGGGATATGAGATGGTTTACTGTATGTAAACCATGTCTCATATTATGTCGGGTTTGTGAAGGAGATAGCAAAAGCCAGCAATTGAATTACCGGCTTTTCAGCTATCTAGCGCTGCATTAAATATAAATAAATATATATAGGTGTCTCCATGACATATATATATGTATATATACCTATTCTATATGTATATATCTACTCTAATCTAATCTGTCAGTGTGATTTTACTGTACACCGCGCTGAATTGCCGTTTTTTCAAAGGACACCGGTGCGTAAAAATCCGACAGCACTCGCATGGTGCATTGTTTTTCTCGCACCCATTGACTTGCATTGGTGAGTCTCGTCCGAGAATCGCAGCAATACGCAGCCTGCTGCGATTTTTTTTCTCAGTCCGATTTCGGCTGAGAAAAAAATCACAAATGGAATGTGACCTATTGAATAACATTGACCCGAGTGCAATCCGATTTTTTATCGGACTGCACTCATCCGTTTTCCTCGCAAGTGGAAAATAGGCCTAAGCGAAAAACTCATGCCTGACTACGTTAATCCCATGCCAAGCGAGTGTCCCCCAATACACTCTGTGAGACCAATCTTACATATGGCATTCGAATGCGGGCAATGATCCAAGAAGCACGTGTGAGGTGTTTGCTGTGGCTCGGCGTGGCCACAAAGATTGCATCTGGCTGTAACTCGGCGGGGTTACGAAGGTGACAAGCGGCTTGCTGTGGATCAGCGGGTCCACGAAGTTTGCAGTGGAGCTGTGCAGAGCCTTGTGGAGCATAGCTGCAGTTGCAGCAAGAGGTTCCACAGCAGGCGGAGCTACAGTGGCAGCAGCAGCAGCAGCTTGTGGTCGGCAGCCGAAGGTGCCAGTTGTATGTGATTGCAGCGGGAACTGTGGCAGTACCAGCAGGAGCTGGTGAAGTGACATATAGAAAAAAAAAACTATTTTCCCCAGGTCGTGCAGACTCTTAAAGGGCCAGTACAAGCCCAGAGACATAGTGTGTGAGCCGTGCGAACTGGGGCCTGAGTGCCGTGGGGGAGTCCATGGGGTGTACCTCAGGGAGGGGTGGTGTCCCTAAAAAGGGGCGGTGACCCAAGCGGGAATGGTTGCCCAAAAGGGGGCAGAGTCCCAAAAAGGGGCGGTGACCCAAGCGGGGATGGAGGCCCAAAAAGGGGCAGAGCCAAAAAAAGGGGCAGCGATCAGTGGCAAGGCATGACTGTGTCCTTTTTGGCTGGATGGAGAGCATGTGCGGGGGTTGTTAGACCCAGAGATGGAAGTGTGTTTTCTGAGGACCCTTCCTGAAAGTTCTGTATCACCTGGGACAAAGGTAAAAGTTGGTGGCATAGTTGGGGACATTAAAGGTCTTCAGGTAGCCACTCTCTACACTGTCGCAGCTGAGGTTTCCACGTTCCATGAGGTGGCTGTAGTCCCAAACTTGCCGTGTCCTATGGTAATGGGACAAGATTTGGAAGCACTGTGGGACTGGTGGAAAAAGGGTGAAGTGTTTGTGGAAATAAAGTGTGTGGGAGGAAGTAGTGTTGAGAGTGCCCCCCCTTGAGTTGGCAGTCCTAAGTTGGGTGTGAACAAGGAAAATGGTGGACGGCCCCGACTTACGGACATGTCACCTGATGTGTGCTACAATGTGACTGGTAGTGGTCTGGTAGATAAGGATGGGTTGGTTAAAGAGAGTGGAGCTGTCACCCATATAGCAAGTGATTGTCGGGGACCTCATATTGTTGGCTGTGATATAGACTATGAGGGTTACTGTGACTCTGAGGAAGTAAGGGAGTACAGTGAAGAAGAGGCCACCAAAGGAGTGGGGCCTGAAGTGGATACCCGGTTGAAGCAAGAGGAGCTTCGGAGACAGGCTGCTGGGGACCGTGTGGGTGCCTTAGAGTTAAGGGATGAAGGACGGCGCCTTACAGGACTGCTATGCCCAATTGATAGAAGATGGCGGCCACTTTTGACCCGAAATGTGGACAAACGAAGGGGTGGGAGTACCCTGTCAGATGAAAGAAGTAATGTTGCCTCAGCTAACTGAGGACTGAGTGACATAGGTGCGAGACCTTGTAGCCAAAGTGGTGATAGTAGCCTCGACTGTAAGTGGGACTCATGACCCCACCAACCATGGGTGTCGGCCATGGAGAGAAAGGCCAGGTAATGGGGCGCACTTGGACAGTGTGGTGACTAAAGGTTTAGTGACACAGACGGACTGTGACATAAAGGCCAAAGCTCAAGACCTACGTGTTGGACGCTGGGGGCGGGGTAAACCCAACAAGGGTATGATTATGTGTGATGCTCAAAACCGACTGAGATGGTTCTCTCGACTGGTAGGGCAAGGTAACGAGCGTGACCTGTCAGGAGACCCCAGGTGTATGACAGGTGTTCAACCCCACAAATATGAACAGGGGGGGTATGTGATGCATTGACTCCTGTGGCAGCTAGGCGGTGCTGTGAGTGCTCCTTGGGATGTGCATGGAGGCATATCTGTTGTTATATTGGTGTTGAAACAGTGATTGGCAGAATTGTGAGTGGCCGATATGTGTCACAGAGGGAGTCTGCGTGGTAAGTCTGATGCAATGTTGTTGTTCTGGGACCTGTAGTCCCTCAAGAGTGTGTATATGTATGGTGTAGTTGTAAGGGAGACTTACTAGGCTAGTTATGTGAGATGTGCGGGACAAACTAGCCACACATCCACACTCCCACCCAGTGGTTAAGGGTATATAATGTGACCAGGGTGTGGGTCACATGTTCCTGTGTGATTCCAGTGTTTGGACCTGAGTGGTGAAGGTTCTGGAAGGATGTGTTGGATTTCCTGGGAGTAGGAGTCCTGAAGAGCACATGCTGATGTGTTGGATTTCCTGGGAGTAGGAGTCCTGCATCTCACACTGAACAACCTGTGCTGGATTTCCTGGGAGTAGGAGTCCTGAAGAGCACATGGTGGGGCTTTGGACTTGCTAGTGGCCTGGGGTGTTGGACTGACGTCCTGAATAGCACCTGGACAGGTTATATGCCTGGGGTGTTGGATGAGGTCCTGAATAGTACCTGGACAGGTCATATGCCTGGGGTGTTGGATGAGGTCCTGAATAGCACCTGGACAGGTCACATATGCGGTTCACGTGTTGGGAGGTCCTGGGACTAGGACTGGATCCCTGAATAGCACACTGAACAACTTGTGTTGGAAGACCTGGGAGTAGGCTTCCTGAAGAGCACAATATGTGTTGGATTTCCTGGGAGTAGGAGTCCTGAAGAGCACATGCTGGTGTGTTGGGAGGTCCTGGGACTAGGACCGGATCCCTGAATAACGCACAGAAAGACTATGGTCCTGGATGGTCTGTTTTGGGGAAGCTACCATCCTTCGGTGGATCTGAACTGACTAAATTATGCCGCCAGGCAAGTTGGTGATCCGCGTGAGGCAGCTTTCCCGGAGGAGTGGACTGACAAGGAGTCAGCAGGTGGAGCAAGAGCTCCCGTCAGGTACCTATACAGACTGTTGGTGCTTGTGATGTTCTATGAACTGTGTAGTCTCCCACGGTGACTGAACGGAGTGAGGTTCAACGTGTTTAGAGACCGCGACCCAGTGTCATTTGCACTGTATGTGACTTGGGACATTGGTGAAGTGTACGGTGCACAGACACCCATGGTAACTGGGCGAAGTGAGAGGTCCAGCACGTTTAGTGTCTGTGAGACAAAGCCGTAAATGACGTGTTTAAGATAAAGCTGCAAGTTAAACTCACCAGTTGGTGCTTGTTGTGTTATGAAATGTAAATGTGAACTGTGCATAACCCGGTTTATGACACTTTAATAAACCGTATTAGTGCTTAAGTGAAAAAATTGTGCCTGAATACGTTAATCCCGTGCCAAGCGAGTGTCCCCAATACACTCTGTGAGAGCAATCTTACAGTAGATATAGATATTGGAAAGCATATACACCAAGCTAATACCCACAAATAGTATCACTGATGACATGATCAATATATAAGGGTGCAGGGATGTAAGTAACAACAGTTCAGCGCAAGATTGAAGAAATCAGAACAAGGAAGGAGCACCAAAAGTACCAAAATACTAAAAGTACAAAGCTTTATTAGTGTGATAATAAACACACATTGAAAAATCAGGTAAAATGACAGGGAAATGGCAATGGAACACCAAAAACAGGAGTGGAGTAACATTAAGTAATCAGGCAAACAGAACCACAGGCAAAGTTATTAAATAGGACTATGTTGGTCAGCTCAAAAGTGCAAGTGCATAGTGCAATAAAAGATACCCACTGGAGTAAATGTAAATATAGCATATGACCAAGTTAGAGGTATATTAAAGACACAAACAATATGCATAGGGATAACACAACAAGATGAAGGATCATGTGGAACAAAGACCGTGAGCTAAAAGTGTATGAAAGCCTGGGAGTATTACCTGTAAAGACCATGACGCCACCCGCCCCAATGCGCGTTTCGGCAACAGTGCCTTCTTCTGGGGGTAGGCATCAGAGAGAAATGGGGAGCCTCATATATATGTAAGTAGCCAATACAGGCGATAGTACCGAGGAGGATGTAACACTACTCCCTCTCTAGCGCATGCACAGTAGGCCGCATCAGAAGCATAACGTCATCGTGGGTGTCACTGGATGAAGGAGCCCACGTAACCTGGACATGCCCACACAGGTTATGTGAGCGGAACCAAGAACTCGAGCCCCCCAGAGAAAGGAGAAGGCGCCGTCATATGAAGACATATATACCAGGATGGGCACAGATGGGAATCATATATACCAGGATGGGCCCAGATGGGAGACCTGTGTATAAACTATTTTTATGCTATGTATAAAATATAGACAGTATAAATATGATATATTTATTTGTTGCAGGGTACTTTCTCAGTTTATTTTTATCTTAGGTTTTAACTTTATTTCTAGCATGTGACTAATAGGTATGGGCAATGTGAAAATCACACCTGAAACCAAAAAAGAGGAGAGAAGTTAGCTTACCCTTTGCATTGGGTGTATGTGTGTGCCACATTAAGAATGGAGCGCAGAAAGAGAAGACAACTGTAGGGGGACTTGAGAACAAAAATAGTTGAATAATATCAACAACCTTAAGGCTAGAAGTCCACCTCCAGAGATAGTAATGCTCCTTTGTCCATGGTTTGCAACATAATTGAGAAGTTTACAACCAATGGCACTGTAGCCAGTCTCCCTGGATGTGTACGGCAGAGAAAAAATGATGAAAGGTTACAACACAATATATTACAGATGGTCGATAAGCAGCCCCAATCAAGGTCCAAAGAAATTCAAGTTATCCTGCAGGCTCAGGGTGCATCAGTGTCAGTGTGAACAATGTGTCGACATTTGAATGAAATTAAACGCATGGCAGTAGACCCAGGAGGACTCCACTGCTGACACAGAGACATAAAGTAGCTAGATTGCAGTTTACCAAAATGTACATGAGTAAATCAAAATCCTTCTGAGATAGCATCCTGTGGACAGACAAAGATAGAACTTTATGGTAAAGCACGTAATTTTACTGTTTACTGAAAACAGAATGAGGCCTACAAAAAAGAACACAGTACCTACAGTCAAGTATGGTGGAGGGTTCATTTATTGCCTCTGGCACTGGGTGCCTTGACTGTGTACAAGGCATCATGAAATGTGAAGATTAGAAAAAGAATTTTGGGCCACAATGTAATGGCCAATGTCAGAAAGCTGGGTTTGCATCCTAGGTCATGGGTCTTCCAGACAGACTGACCCCAAACACTCTTCAAGAAGCATTCTGAAATCGATGGAAACAAAGAGCTGGAGAGTTCTGAAGTGGCTAGCAATAAGTCTGGATCTAAATCCCATAAATCAGAGACAGGGTGAGAAAGCCAGTGAAGTGGTAAGATCAAGTTACGATTGCATTCTAAGGTAAAAGGTAAAATCACTTGTCTTCATGGACAGCAATGTAATCTCAGATGAAATGACTGTTGTCTGTTACCAGTCACATTGATTGTAAAATCATATTGTAAGATCAATCTTCATCATGTGATTAACAACACAAATAGAGAAGAGCGGTGTTCGAGTCAAACTGTTCGCCAATTTCAAATTCGAGCTGTTTTGGGCGGTGTTTGAATCATTCTACGAACTCGAACAATTTTCTTAAAACTCGGCTGTTCGAGTTTCTGTTCGATAACTGTTCGTTCACCAAAAGCTTAAATTAATTTGCACATTAAAACTGTTTATCAATGTTAATAGACTGTTTCAGTGTATAGTGGGCGGGGGGCGGGGGGATAGATCCATGCTGAAATAATGCCAATCTACATTTTTTATTCTTTCCCACATTTACAGTGGGGTGGTGTAGTTTCTCAGCCTATCAGCAGTGCACAAACACAGCAATGTGCATGTGATGCACACAAGCAAGGGCATGTGTCATTGGCTGTGTATGTCACATGTCCTTGCCCTATAAGAACCAGCCATTTTTCCCGTCGCCACCATTTCCTCACTGCTGCAGCTTAGTGTTAGACGGTACCGCTGCTGCTGTGGGCACTATACAGTCTAAGAGTCTTTTTTGAGAGCAAATTTTCAGAGAGATAGGCTTAGGGTGTCGGGAGTCGGGACTACTTGTAATAACATCCCTTTTCAGGGTAGGTTACAGCAGTTCATAGCACTTTTTGCCAGGCAGGTCTGTGCCAGTGCTGTTCAAGTGTTTGTCACAGCGTTTGGTGTAATCTAGCTCAGCCAATCCTTTTGGGCTAGTAGCATTATCTGGTAGTCATCTGAGTAGCCCGCCTGTGAAGCTAGCTACATCGCCTGTGTATCTAAATTTTTACTGCATCTAAACCAGTAAATTATTTTGGGCCTAGGAGCAGTGTCTGCACGTCAGCGGAGTAGCCTGCCTGTGAAGCTAGCTACATCGCCCGTGTATCTAAATTTTTACTGCATCTAACTCAGTAAATCATTTTGGGCCTAGGAGCAGTGTCCGCACGTCAGCGGAGTAGCCCGCCTGTGAAGCTAACTATACTGCCTGTGTATCTAAATTTTTTCTGCATCTAAGCCAGTAAATCGTTTAGGGCTTAGTAGCAGTGTCTGCATGTCAGCAGAGTAGCCCGCCTGTGAAGCTAGCTACACCGCCTGTGTATTTAAATTTTTACTGCATCTAACCTAGTAAATCGTTTTGGACCTAGGAGCAGTGTCTGCACGTCAGCAGGGTACCCCGCCTGTGAAGCTACACCGCCTGTGTATCTAAATTTTTACTGCATCTAACCCAGTAAATCGTTTCGGGCCTAGGAGAACAGTTTGGCCACTCAGCTCTGCTCGGTTTCCATCCATTGTTTTTTGTGCCAACTAATACAGACACAGAGTTGCCAATTAGTAAAGCACCAAAATGAGTGGTAAAAGGCCTGCTGCTGGTGGAAAGGGGAATAGGCATGTTGGAAAGAGAAAAAAAAGGTTGTGTCCGTGGGGTAGGTGGTAAAGCAACAGTAATATCTGCAGAAGAAAGACCATCTTCCAGCCAAAGTAAGTTGTCTACTTCTTTTCATGGACAATCTGATATGATACGACCATCGCTATGAGCATCGCTACAAATTCCAGATGTGGCACAAAAAAAGCAGGTGCTTGAACGGATATCAAGTGCTCGTTCAATTGGGCTCTCCTCCACCTCAACTTCAACATCACAAATTCTCCAGTCCTCAGAGGTGTCACCCCAATCGCACTTGCTTCCTCACAGCTCCCAAGTCTCCAGCTGCGCATCTGAGCATGCGGTAACACAGAAGGTTGAGTCTGCAGAGCTGTTTACTTATACTATAGCCTGGGAATCAGTGGTCTGCTCCAGAGCATCTGTCGAATCCAGATGAGGAAATGATCTACACTGATGCCCAGAATCTTTGTGAGTCGGATCCAGGCCCACATGAAGAAGGTTCTGAGCATAATGTAGACCCTCGTTCCCAAACTGTAACACCTGTTGGTGGAGACAATGAGGTAGATGACGATGAGACTAAGATACCTGACTGAAACAAAAACTTGACTTTTCGGTCAGGGCAGGAAGAGGTTGGCTCTGAGGACGATGGGTGTGAGAACACACAGGATGATGATGACGAGGTTGGAGACCCCACTTGCTGTCAACCCACAGTCCACCAGTCCGTGAGGTCAGCAGAGGAGGTGGAGGAGGATTCTAGTGACAAGTCTGACGATGAGGTTAAGTTGTGCCTTCCTAGACAGAGACGGAGTACTGGAAGCACGTCAACAACTGCATCCTCAACCACAACTGTGCCTCTGAGCACAAGTCGTGGTGGCTCTACAGGTCGCATGGGCTCTAAGTCTTGCATAGCCTGCGCATTTTTTGAGATCGCAAAGGATGACCCAACTAATGTTGTCTGTAAGATTTATCAACAAAATCTCAGTAGAGGCCAAAAAAAAGGAATAGTTTGAGTACTTCATGCATGAACCGTCACATGGATATGAGGCATAAGTTGCAGTGGGAAGCTCACTGTGCTACAATGCGGCCTAGTGGGCTGGGCCAACCACCATCTGCCCCATCAAGTGCATCAGTAGCCTCTTCATCCTCTGTGACTGTGGGGACAGCAGTCGCACATAGTTTTGGATGCAGACCTTCCACCTCTTTACCCGCAACAGCCAGTGTGATTGGCAGGTCGTCAGGACATTTGCAAGTGGAAACACCTTCTGGTGTTGAGCGCTCTCTGACATCGAGACCACTACATTTTGATCAAGGCAACATAATATCTCCGCCTGCACCTTCCTCACAGACCAGCAGTTTGCCGGGGACACACTACTCAACCCCGTCTAAGCACGGCAGCCAGCCCTCGATCCCTCAGATGTGGATAAGTAAAAGGCCATTTCCTCCTAGCCATTACAAAGGTAAGAGGTTGAATTTCACCATCTGCAAGCTGTGTATGTCACATGTCCTTGCCCTATAAGAACCAGCCATTTTCCCCGTCGCCACCATTTCCTCACTGCTGCAGCTTAGTGTTAGACGGTACCGCTGCTGCTGTGGGCACTATACAGTCTAAGAGTCTTTTTTGAGAGCAAATTTTCAGAAAGATAGGCTTAGGGTGTCGGGAGTCGGGACTAGTTGTAATAACAGCCCTTTTCAGGGTAGGTTACAGCAGTTCATAGCACTTTTTGCCAGGCAGGTCTGTGCCAGTGCTGTGCAAGTGTTTGTCACAGCATTTGGTGTAATCTAGCTCAGCCAATCCTTTTGGGCTAGTAGCATTATTTGGTAGTCATCTGAGTAGCCCGCCTGTGAAGCCTGCTAGCTACACAGCCTGTGTATCTAAATTTTTACTGCATCTAACCCAGTAAATTGTTTTGGGCTTAGTAGCAGGGTCTGCACGTCAGCGGAGTAGCCCGCCTGTGAAGCTAGCTACATCGCCTGTGTATCTAAATTTTTACTGCATCTAACTCAGTAAATCATTTTGGGCCTAGGAGCAGTGTCCGCACGTCAGCGGAGTAGCCCGCCTATGAAGCTAACTATACTGCCTGTGTATCTAAATTTTTTCTGCTTCTAAGCCAGTAAATCGTTTTGGGCTTAGTAGCAGTGTCTGCATGTCAGCAGAGTAACCCGCCTGTGAAGCTAGCTACACCGCCTGTGTATTTAAATTTTTACTGCATCTAACCTAGTAAATCGTTTTGGGCCTAGGAGCAGTGTCTGCACGTCAGCAGGGTAGCCCGCCTTTGAAGCTACACCGCCTGTGTATCTAAATTTGTACTGCATCTAACCCAGTAAAATGTTTTGGGTCTAGGAGAAGCGTCTACACGTCAGCGTAGTAGCCCAACTGTGAAGCTAACTACACCACCTGTGTATCTAAATTTTTACTGCATCTAACCCAGTAAATCGTTTCGGGCCTAGGAGAACAGTTTGGCCACTCAGATCTGCTCGGTTTCCATCCATTGTTTTTTGTGCCAACAACTACAGACACAGAGTTGCCAATTAGTAAAGCACCAAAATGAGTGGTACAAGGCCTGCTGCTGGTGGAAAGGGGAATAGGCATGTTGGAAAGAGAAAAAAAAGGTTGTGTCCGTGGTGTAGGTGGTAAAGCATCAGTAATATCTGCAGAAGAAAGACCATCTTCCAGCCAAAGTAAGTTGTCTACTTCTTTTCATGGACAATCTGATATGATACGACCATCGCTATGAGCATCGCTACAAATTCCAGATGTGGCACAAAAACAGCAGGTGCTTGAACGGATATCAAGTGCTCGTTCAATTGGGCTCTCCTCCACCTCAACTTCAACATCACAAATACTCCAGTCCTCAGAGGTGTCACCCCATTCGCACTTGCTTCCTCACAGCTCCCAAGTCTCCAGCTGCGCATCTGAGTATGCGGTAACACAGAAGGTTGAGTCTGCAGAGCTGTTTACTTATACTATAGCCTGGGAATCAGAGGTCTGCTCCAGAGCTTCTGTCGAATCCAGATGAGGAAATGATCTACACTGATGCCCAGAATCTTTGTGAGTCGGATCCAGGCCCACATGAAGAAGGTTCTGAGCATAATGTAGACCCTCATTCCCAAACTGTAACACCTGTTGGTGGAGACAATGAGGTAGATGACGATGAGACTGAGATACCTGACTGGAACAAAAACTTGACTTTTCGGTCAGGGCAGGAAGAGGTTGGCTCTGAGGATGATGGGTGTGAGAACACACAGGATGATGATGACGAGGTTGCTGTCAACCCACAGTCCGCCAGTCCATGAGGTCAGCAGAGGAGGCGGAGGAGGATTCTAGTGACAAGTCTGATGATGAGGTTAAGTTGTGCCTTCCTAGACAGAGACGGAGTACTGGAAGCACGTCAACAACTGCATCCTCAACCACAACTGTGCCTCTGAGCACAAGTCGTGGTGGCTCTTCAGGTCGCATGGGCTCTAAGTCTTCCATAGCCTGAGCATTTTTTGAGATCGCAAAGGATGACCCAACTAATGTTGTCTGTAAGATTCATCAACAAAATCTCAGTAGAGGCCAAAAAAAAGGAATAGTTTGAGTACTTCATGCATGAACCGTCACATGGATATGAGGCATAAGTTGCAGTGGGAAGCTCACTGTGCAACAATGCGGCCTAGTAGGCTGGGCCAACCACCATCTGCCCCATCAAGTGCATCAGTAGCCTCTTCATCCTCTGTGACTGTGGGGACAGCAGTCGCACATAGTTTTGGACGCAGACCTTCCACCTCTTTACCCGCAACAGCCAGTGTGATTGGCAGGTCGTCAGGACATTTGCAAGTGGAAACACCTTCGGGTGTTGAGCGCTCTCTGACATCGAGACCACCACATTTTGATCAAGGCAACATAATATCTCTGCCTGCACCTTCCTCACAGACCAGCAGTTTACCGGGGACACACTACTCAACCCCGTCTAAGCACGGCAGCCAGCCCTCGATCCCTCAGATGTGGATAAGTAAAAGACCATTTCCTCCTAGCCATTACAAAGGTAAGAGGTTGAGTTTCACCATCTGCAAGCTGTTGGCTACAGAAATGCTGCCCTTCCGCCTGGTGGAACACAAAGGATTTTTGAGACCTTATGTCCGTCGCAGTGCCCCAGTACCAGATGCCCAGTCGCCACTACTTCTCAAAGAAAGCTGTGCCTGCGCTACACCAGCATGTCGCACATAACATCACCGCTTCCTTGAGAAACTCTGTGTGTGACAGGGTACATTTCACCACAGAAACTTGGACGAGTAGACATGGACAGGGGCATTACATGTCAGTGACTGGGCACTGGGTAACTATGGTGACATCAGGAAAAGGGGCTTCTGTCCAAGTCTTGCCGTCCCCATGAGTAGCGCATCGATCCTCTATATCTCTAAGTTCCTCCACTTCTTCTGCCTCCTCTCGGTCCTCCACCTGCACCCAAAGCCTGTCTGGTAAATCCACCCACGTTCTAACTGCACAGAAGGAATCCTGCACACCTCCTTACTATGCTTTCACCAGGGCTCAACCGCATCAGGCGGTGTTTACCTTGAAATGTCTGGGAAATGTGAGTCACACAGCTGAGGGGTTGTGGTCAGCTCTGGAGACTGAGTTCCATCAATGGTTGTCTCCACTGAACCTGCAGCCAGGGAAGGCCGTGTGTGACAATGCTGCAAACCCGGGTGCGTCCCTTTACCGGGGCAATGTCACACACGTGCCTTGTATGGCTCACGTTTTCAACCTGGTTCTCCAGCAATTTTTATCCAACTATCCCGGACTAGATGGGCTTCTGCAAAGGGCACGGTCGCTGTGTGCTCACTTCCGCCATTCGCATCCCGTAGCTCAATGACTTAAATCTCTACAGAAGTCGTTGGGCCTGCAAGTTCATCGGCTGAAATGCGATGTGCCCACATGGTGGAATTCAACTCTGCACATGTTGCAGCGACTGTGGCAGCACCGATGAGCCCTGGTGCAATACGTTAAGACATAATCTCGCTGCGTGAGTGGTCTCAGATCAGGGACCTATGCATCCTTCTGCACAGTTGTGAAATAGCGACGAAGATGTTTAGTGCTGACAATGCCATTATCAGCATGACTATTCCGGTCATTTACATGGCGGAGCATACCTTAAACAGTATTCAGAGTCAGGTGGTGGGACAAAAGGAGTAGGAGGAGGAACAGGAGGAGTCGTAGAGTCGTATGCGGAAGGGATGATATCTCCAAGGTCCAGATGGTCGGCAGTACCAAGGCGGCTGGCATTGGAGGGTGGGGGAGAGGGATTACCGAGGGCGCATGGTAGCAGACAAACTGTTGAGGAAGGTGTAGGAGCTGAGGAAGAAGTGGAGGACGAACTGGCTCTGGGCATGGAAGACTCAGATGAGGGACACCTTGGTCAAATTTCTGTTGTGCGAGGTTGGGGGGAGAGAGCAGAGGAAGGAAGCATGATTCTCACCTCGCCGCCACCAAGGCAACAAGGACTTGGTCCTCCTGGATGCCCAAGACACATGAGTGCCTTCTTGCTACACTACCTGCAACATGACCCTCGGATTGTCAGAATCCGAAGTAATACCGACTACTGGGTTGGCACACTCTTAGATCCCCGGTGCAAAAGTAAATTTGGCGAAAGGGATTCACGCATGCAAGAGTATCAGCAGAGACTGTTACAGAATCTTACATCTGCTTTTCCACAAAACACCAGTGGTGCATGTAGTGAATCTCTGAGTTCTAACTTGCCAACAGTGGGACTGTCGAGTCATCACTCAAACCGTAACAGTGACATTGTATCTGGTGGTAACAGCAATTTTTTCCAATCGTTTCAAGAATTTTTTAGACCATCCTTTGCAAGGTCACAGGAGGCAAGAAGTCAGATGCATAGCCGACGCCTAGAGAGGATGGTACAGGAGTATCTCCAAGATAACATCGATGCCATGACTGTGGAACTGGACTCTTGCTCATTTTGGGCTTCCAATCTGGAAAAATGGCCTGAGATCGCCACTCACGCCTTGGAGATCTTGTCATGCCCCGCAGCCAGCGTTCTCTCTGAACGTGTGTTCAGCGCTGCTGGTGGTGTGTTGACAGATAAGCGCATGCGGCTGTCCAGTGACAATGTAGACAGACTAACGTTCATCAAGATGAAGAAATCCTGGATCAGCAAGGACTTTTCTACCCCTGTGTCATCCTAGGGAGACTAAAAGCTTGATGATTTTTGAAAATCACCTCACCAACCATTTTAAGAAACTCTGGCGAAATTGATGCCACTTAAGTGGTGTCTGTGGCCCAATTTTTGGAAAAAAATGGGGACTCTTTTTGGAGTCCCCTTGCTGTGTTTTTAATTATGTTGGTATCATCAATTCCAGGTGGGTTGGGTTGCTCCCCCCCTTTTAACCTTTGGAAACTACATACACTATGGCTTGGAGTAACACAGATGGTTGAGTCTGCAGAGCTGTTTACTCATACTATGGCCTGGGATTCAGAGGTCTGCTCCAAAGCTTCAGTGTCTGCTAGTCAGCAGAGTAGCCCACCCATGAAGCAAGTTACACCGCCTGTTTATCTAATTAATAATTTTTTAACTGCATCTAGCCCAGGAAATCCTTTTGGGTCTAGTAGCATTTTGTGCTACTCAGCAGAGTACCCCACCCATTAAGCAAGCTACACCGCCTGTTCATCTAAGTACTAATTTTTAACTGCATCTAGCCAAGGAAATCCTTTTAGGCCAAGTTGCATTTTGTGCTACTCAGCAGAGTAGCCTACCCATGAAGCAAGCTACACCGCTTTCTTCCTTTCTCAATCTAACCCCTCGGTTCTGGGCTGTCCGCTCTCCCTCCAGCTCTCTACTTCTCACAGGTGGACTACCGTGTGTATTCACACTGTGGCGAATCTTTTGGGCCCAGGCATAATGGATAATATGTGCCCCCTTAGAAACATCCATGACGATCCATTCGAAGAAGCAACTAAATGCCTCAAATAGTGAGCAGGATATGAAGCACCCCATGGACAATCAGCAATCTATTTAGTATGCTCCTTCACAGAAGCAGCCCAATAGGCAGACACTATTCGGAGTCGCAGGTAGTAACCGGAACGCTCCCTCAGTGTCTGTTTTGGCTATTAGGGTGCCCCTTCCCAACTTCTTGACCCGCCTGATTGCCTTGTCAAAGGAGGTACTGTACTTGGGTCCACGTCGATGTTGTCATTTACTGACCTGCCCCTTGGATATGACAAATGGTGGATTAGTCTGAATGTATTGGGTTCCTTTTTTGGCACGACTCCCAACGGAGATACCACTACATCTCCCAAGGAAAGTGTTCTGAATGGACCCGCCATTCTACCTAAAGATATTTCTTTTTTAAATTTTTTTGTCACGATGTCTGGGTGTTGGTAGGCTGATTTTAGATTTTTACTCCAGCCTTTCTTGATTTTAAAAGGGCATGATATCTGTGTCTCCTCCTCCTTTTACTCCTCCACCTCTTTTCTTTTCGCATGACTATATGTACTTGTGACTTTTCCATGTGTTTGTTGTGTCTTCTGAGCAGTTTATCAGATTTTGCACACCTTTTAAGGTGTTTTCTATGTGTTTTCTATGTGTTTGTATGTGTTTGTGTTTGCCTGCCATTGGTTTCAATGGGGTTCGACGGTGTTTGCCGAACACGCCGCAATTCTATGAACTGAACTCGAACACTATGGGGTGGCTCAACACTAAACACGAATACCTTCTCACTAGGGTTGAGCGACTTTTGTTTTTATAGGATCGGGTCGGATTTCACGAAACCCGACTTTTTCAAAAGTCGGGTCGAGTGAAATCGGCCGATCCTATAGAAAAGTCGGGGTCGGTCGAAACACGAAACCCAATGTAGTGCATTGGGTTTCTAATGGTTCCCAGGGTCTGAAGGAAAGGAAACTCTCCTTCAGGCCCTGCGATCCATTTTAATGTGTAAAATAAAGAATAAAAATAAAAAATATTGCTATACTCACCCTCGGACGCGCCCTGGTTGTAACCGGGAGCCTTCCTTCCTAAGAATCAGTGCTTGTAGGACCTTTCGATGACGTCGCGGCTTGTGATTGGTCGCGTGAGCGGTCACATGGGCGTCACGCGACCAATCAGAAGCCGTGACGTCATCGAAAGGTCCTTCAAGCGCTGATTCTTAGGAAGGAAGGCTGCGGGTTACAACCAGGGCACGTCCGAGGGTGAGTATATACCTATTAGGAATATACTCACCCTCGGATGCGCCCTGGTTGTAACCCGCAGCCTTCCTTCCTAAGAATCAGCGCTTGAAGGACCTTTCGATGATGTCACAGCTTCTGATTGGTCGTGTGAGCGGTCACATGGGCGTCACGCGACCAATCAGAAGCCGTGACATCATCGAAAGGTCCTTCAAGCGCTGATTCTTAGGAAGGAAGGCTCCCGGTTACAACCAGGGCGCATCCGAGGGTGAGTATAGCAATATTTTTTATTTTTATTCTTTATTTTACACTTAAATCTGAATTCCAATACCAATTCCCGATATCTTAAACATATCGGGAATCGGTATCGGAATTCCGATTCCAGATTCAGAAGATCGCCGTTTCGCTCAACCCTACTTCTCACTACATGTAAGTCAGTTTTAGATCTATCTCAATTACAAGGGCTCATAAAATAGAGGATATATTGAAGCCTGGAGGATTATAGTTTTGCCTAGTCTATTTTACACTCCCGGGTGTAGTTAGGCTTAGGACAGTTTATCTCTTAGTGTATACTCTGGCATGGGCCAAACTATACATAATAATAATTTTTATTTATATAGCGCCAACATATTCCGCAGCGCTTTACAAATTATAGAGGGGACTTGCACAGACAATAGACATTACAGCATAACAGGAATACAGTTCAAAACAGATACCAGGAGGAATGAGGGCCCTGCTCGCAAGCTTACAAACTATGAGGAAAAGGGGAGACACGAGAGGTGGATGG
Source organism: Ranitomeya imitator (assembly GCF_032444005.1). NCBI lineage: Eukaryota > Metazoa > Chordata > Amphibia > Anura > Dendrobatidae > Ranitomeya > Ranitomeya imitator. The sequence continues at coordinate 455,897,987 of NC_091285.1, forward strand.
TAACAATTGCTATAGTTATTCGGACCAGCCATAGTGTAAGGCTCGGGTGTTCATGTAAAGCTGCATGAACCAGTTAACTGCCTAAGTATGTAGCAGTACAGACACAGAGGGCTATTAACTGCATAAAGTGAATGAGAACATTTTTTTTTTTTTTAAATAGGCCACACAGGGATCCTTACATTAATGTATTGAGGCGGTAGGCCAGTCTGAACAAATGAGTTTTTAGGGCACGCTTAAAACTGTGGGGATTGGGGATTAATCGCATTAGCCTTGGTAGTGCATTCCAAAGAATCGGCGCAGCACGTGTAAAGTCTTGGAGACGGGAGTGGGAGGTTCTGATTATTGAGGATGCTAACCTGAGGTCATTAGCGGAGCGGAGGGCACGGGTAGGGTGGTAGACCGAGACCAGAGAGGAGATATAGGGTGGTGCTGAGCCATGGAGTGCTTTGTGGATGAGGGTAGTAGTTTTGTACTGGATTTTGGAGTGGATGGGTAACCAGTGTAATGACTGGCACAAGGTAGAGGCATCGGTGTACCGATTGGTGAGGAATATGATCCTGGCAGCAGCATTCAGGACAGATTGGAGCGGGGAGAGTTTGGTAAGAGGGAAGCCGATTAGTAGAGAGTTACAATAGTCCAGACGAGAATGAATAAGTGAAACAGTAAGAGTTTTTGCAGAGTCGAAAGTAAGAAAAGGGCGAATTCTAGAAATGTTTTTGAGATGCAGATAAGAAGAGCGAGCCAGTGATCGGATGTGGGGGGTGAATGAAAGGTCAGAATCAAGGATGACCCCAAGGCAGCGGGCATGTCGCTTTGGAGTAATGGTGGAACCGCACACGGAGATGGCAATGTCAGGCAAAGGTAGGTTAGTAGAAGGAGAGAACACGAGGAGTTCAGTTTTTGACAGGTTTAGTTTCAGATAGAGGGAGGACATGATGTTAGAGACAGCGGTAAGACAATCACTGGTGTTTTCTAATAAGGCAGGCGAGATATCAGGAGCAGAAGTGTATAATTGGGTGTCATCAGCATAGAGATGGTACTGGAAACCAAATCTACTGATTGTTTGTCCAATAGGGGCAGTATACAACGAGAAGAGAAGGGGGCCTAGGACTGATCCTTGAGGAACCCCAACAGTAAGGGGAAGGTGAGAGGAGGAGGAACCAGCAAAACATACAGTGAAGGATCGGTCAGAGAGATAGGAGGAGAACCAGGAGAGAACGGTGTCCTTGAGGCCGATGGAGCGGAGCATAGTGAGGAGGAGCTGATGATCCACAGTATCGAATGCTGCAGAGAGATCCAAGAGAATAAGCATGGAGTAGTGACCATTAGATTTAGCTGTTAGTAGGTCATTAGAGACTTTAGTGAGGGCAGTTTCAGTAGAGTGTAGAGAGCGGAAGCCAGATTGAAGAGGGTCTAGAAGAGAGTTATCTGAGATAGCGGGTACATGGGTTCAATGTGGACAGGGGTTAATTTGGCCTGTCACACTGGCCTTTTCTAACAGCATTTTTCAAAGTGTGTACCTGGGTGCTCTGCAAAACCAAAAAATAATAAAAACAATCCCAATACATAAGCATATGCACAACTTAAATATATGAAGGATAGAGCAGGAATTTAGTCTGCTACTGGATCAGTGATGTGTTATTTTATGTCTCAAGGAGATTTGGTTTTCACTGACCAGCCATCAATCAATCAAGTTAGTTTATGCCTTGTGCAGCCACCTATGAAGCAATTTACATGCTGACAGTCAGGCTGCCTCTGTCATTTAACAATCTCGGCTGGCAGGGTGATAGATGATGATTATATACAACTAGATGGCAGCCCGATTCTAAAGAATCGGGAGTCTAGAATCCATATGTACTTTATTTATTCAAATGTAAGAATAATACAATTAATAAATAATAGTAAGAAAGAACAAAAAATGGCTGCACTCACCAGCTCTTGACAATTCTTGTTATTTAAGTAAAAATTCAAAAATCACACCAAAATGGCGGGCGGAGTGTGTCACAGTATGGCACGTTTCTGATTGGTCGCTCGCAGCAGGCGGCAACCAATCAGACACTGGACACTGTTGACGTCACTTATCTCCGGACATTAGCTCCGGACATTAGCTCCGGACATTAGCTCCGGACATTATCTCCTCACATTAGCTCCGGACATTAGCTCCGGACATTAGCTCCAGACAAAGCCACGGAAGTTGGCACAAATTGCAGGAAGTAGTATTCTAGGCAATTAATCTCCGGACATTAGCTCCGGACATTAGCTCCGGACATTAGCTCCGGACAAAGCCACGGAAGTTGGCACAAATTGCAGGAAGTAGTATTCTAGGCAATTATATATTAGATGTGGCAAAGAAGAGGTTAATAAACGGCAGTCTCTCAGTATAACAGTCAGTGAATAATAGGCAGTATATGGAGAAAACACCAAACAAAAGTTCAAAATTGGTGTGAAAATGTCACTGAACCACTTCACAACTAAATATATATAGTTTTAGTAAATGGTATTATCATTTTTTTGACGAAATTCGGCAGGAGCTTGAAGAGCAACGTCACTGGGCCCGCCTCCACGCAGTAGAAACTTGCTGTGAGGTAAAAATTCAAAAATCACACCAAAATGGCGGGCGGAGTGTGTCACAGTACGGCACGTTTCTGATTGGTCGCTCGCAGCAGGCAGCAACCAATCAGACACTGGACACTGTTGACGTCACTTATCTCCGGACATTAGCTCCGGACATTAGCTCCGGACATTAGCTCCGGACAAAGCCACGGAAGTTGGCGCAAATTGCAAGAAGTAGTATTCTAGGCAATTATATATTAGATAGGTGTCAAACCAGCTGATTTTAAGTATAAATTGAGTAGTGTATAAGGTACCTTGATCATAATGTCAGGCTCCCTCAGCTCCATGCTCAACTGCAGTGGAAAAATAACATGTATGATCTATGACAAGATATTTGAACAGGCAATGCCAGGAATTACCCCAAGGTTTAACATAATGGAAACCGGGTTGGGGAGTCAAAAGGGGGCATCAGTGTTACAAATCCAGCATCGTAAAGGGGAGAAGAAGTTGCAGATGTAAAGCTCTTTATAATTTTAAAGTACAGAAACATCCCAAAGGTAAATACAAACCCTGTATTATTATCAGACATTTTATTTTACATTATCTACGTAATACAAATGCTAAAATTGCATATAATTCTTTAGAATTCTTTGACTTACATATCCGTCATGAGCACATCACTTAGTGCTCCATTATGGATATGTACATGATGCTGATCACGTTATAGCTTCTATAGCAGTGCAATCAGCTGCAAGGTCCCAAGTGATATACACAGCCAAGATCCTGATCAAACTGCTATGACTGGTGTTTTCAATGACCATAGCACTTGAACCCCTCAGAAGTAACTTTGGCACATCAGGGGTTTGACATAGAGAGAGCCCTTCCTTTGTCAGCTACTGCAGTTAGGATCTGCAGTAAGGCACAGAGCACTACTGCGCTCCATTTTATAAACCTCGGGTTGCTTTAGGCCTAAGGACTGCATAACAGAAGGGTGTTGCAATGTATAATTCTCAAGCGGAGTGACATGATGATGTTTGACATCAGGACTCTGACATTCCATGTGAGTCACGCAATGACATTGCCAAGTGGGTCCAGCACGCACCTTGCAGCTGTCTGCCAGAGGACTAGCTAGAATCTAGGGTTAGGTGGGTATATGATTTTTTTATTTATATATTTTTTAATAGTATTTTTAGTTGGATCTCAGTCTCTTTGCTATATCTGCTGTCATTTTCTGTTATTGAAACCTGGTTTTTCCGTCGTCCATTTTGCTTTGTCCTGCTGCAGCTACCTTGTCCTGAGTAAGTATGGTGTTTTTAGCATTTATGTTTCCACCCTGTTGTCTGCCTCTTGCCTTTTTAAGCAGCCTGAGCTGTTCAATCAGTGCTTATGATTAGGGTTGAGCGACTTTTCTTTTTATAGGATCAGGTCGGGTTTCACGAAACCTGACTTTTTCAAAAGTCGGGTCGAGTGAAATCGGCCGATCCTATAGAAAAGTCGGGGTCGGGGTCGTCCGAAACACAAAACCCAATGCAGTGCATTGGGTTTCTAATGGTTCCCAGGGTCTGAAGGAGAGGAAACTCTCCTTCAGGCCCTGGGATCCATATTTAAGTGTAAAATAAAGAATCAAAATAAAAAATATTGATATACTTACCCTCGGACGCGCCCTGGTTCTCACCGGCAGCCTTCCTTCCTAAGAATGAGCGCCCGAAGAACCTTCGATGACGTCGCGGCTTGTGATTGGTCGCGTGAGTGGTGACATGGACGTCACGCGACCAATCACAAGCCGCAACGTCATCTAAGGTCCTTCAGGCGCTGATTCTTAGGAAGGAAGGCTGCGGGTTAGAACCAGGGTGTGTCCGAGGGTGAGTATATACCTATTAGGAATATACTCACCTTCGGACGCGCCCTTGGACGCTTCCTTCCTAAGAATTAGCGCCTGAAGGACCTTAGATGACGTCGCGGCTTGTGATTGGTCGCGTGACCGCCCATGTGACCGCTCACGTGACCAATCACAAGCCGCGACGTCATCGAAGGCCCTTCATCCGCTAATTCTTAGAAAGGAAGGCTGCCGGTGAGAACCAGGGCGCGTCCGAGGGTGAGTATATCAATATTTTTTTATTTTTATTCTTTATTTTACACTTAAATATGAATTCCGATACCGATTCCTGATATCTTAAACATATCGGAACTCGGTATCGGAATTCCGATTCCAGATCAGAAGATCGCCGACCTCATGGCCGACCCCACACAGGGGTCGGGTCGGGTTTCATGAAACCCGACTTTGCCAAAAGTCGGCAACTTCTGAATCTGGCCGACCCGTTTCGCTCAACCCTACTTATGACTCATGTCTGCAGTCAGCCTGTGACCTGCTCCTGGAAGTCTTGGACTTAGTAATCCAGCCATCTCCTACTGTGGATCTCTGGGACACTTGTGGACACTGGAACTCTGCTGCATGCTAAACAACATTTGCAAGGGAAGTAACAAAGACTCTGAATCTGTTTTGTGCTTAATGCTGAACTTAAGGTTTACTCTGGTCTGCTGTGTTGCCCGCTGTGTCTGCTGCTGGATCGCCCCCATGGGGCTGTGGGGTACTCTGTACCGGGTCCTGCGGTTCACAGGGGGATCTCACGATGGCTGACCCGGTCTGTGGCCCTTGGGATGTCGTATAAAAGGGAAAGGTCTTTAAGGGGAATGTTCGTACCGCCAACTGTGGTATTCGGTCAGGGCGACCGACGCTGCTTTAAGGGGTCCGCTGGGGTGATGCTGTGGCAGGTAGATGGTATACCTTCCCACAGGTGAAGTATATCCTCAGGGCTTCCTGGTGTGTAGATGGTGGATGGTGAGAGGCGCAGAGAAGAACGAGGACACAAGGTTGCAGTCTCTTTACCTTTACTGAAGACTTCAGCATCCACAGTCCAGGGTACCAGATCACAGGGCAGGCAGAGTCTGGACGGTTTGGAGACAAGTCCAGAGTCCCCTTGCCCAGGTGGAAATCAATAGCCTTCCCTTGCGCTGTAGTGGTGTAGTCCCTTACTGCCTTTGGCTTCACATAAGGGTCTCACAGATGTGGTGTCTCTCTCTCTGTCCCCCGTAGTTGGATAGGACAATACCCGCATGACTGGTGGCTTGAGGCTGTTTGTAGGGACTCTAGCATGCCCCGGCCTCTGAGCGGTGCCACCGTGCCTTCTGGGTGTAGGAGCGGACAGGTAACTTGCAATTAGCTCTCCTGCCGGTCTCTGGAGTAAAGATTAAAGGTCCTTACTCCCTCGGTGTTCCGGCTTCCGGGATTCTGTGCCTCAGAAGGAAGCAGCCTGTGCAGGGCTGGTCCCCTTCTGGTATCCTCTCCTTTGCTTTGCTTTCCTTGCACGCTCACTGCAATACAGTTCTGCCTTCTGAATATCTCTTCCCAGGAGCTGCAGCACTTCAGGCTACACGGCTCCTCTGCTTCCTTTCCCTCTGTCTTTCTGACAGGAACTGAACCCTTTCCCTCCAGATTAGGATGTTCTTATAGGGGAGTTCACCTTAAAACAGGCTTAGAGCTTCTCCTTCTGGTCTGGAGTGTGAACATTTTGCATGTATTGTGTTACCTGGATGCAGTTATCTTTCATTGTCTCCAAACGTAGCATCACTCTCCTCAAGAGGAAAGCAATACCACTGTGATGACCAGGGCCCTGGGGTGCTGCACTCCCCCCGTTAAATCCAGTACTCCCGGACAGTTACAGGTTAGCAAACAGACATACAAATTTTTGAAATGCTATAACTAGGGTTGAGCGAAATGGATCGTTCATTTTCATAAGTCGCCGACTTTTGGCAAAGTCGGGTTTCATGAAACCCGACCCGATCCCTGTGTAGGGTCGGCCATGCGGTACGCGACTTTCGCGCCAAAGTTGCGTTTCAATGATGCGAAAAGCACCATTTCTCAGCCAATGAAGGTGGACGCAGAGTGTGGGCAGCGTGATGACATAGGTCTCAGTCCCCACCATCTTAGAGAAGGGCATTGCAGTGATTGGCTTGCTTTCTGTGGCGTCACAGGGGCTATAAAGGGGCGTGCACGCCGACCGCCATCTTACTGCTGCTGATCTGAGTATAGGGAGAGGTTGCTGCCGCTTCGTCAGAAGCAGGGATAGCGTTAGGCAGGGTACATTAACCCCCAAACCGCTTGTGTTGTAGCGATTTCCACTGTCCAACACCACCTTTTGTTTGCAGGGACAGTGGAGGCTAAATATTTTTTTCCTCAGCGCTGTAGCTCATTGGGCTGCCCTAGAAGGCTCCCTGATAGCTCCATTGCTGTTTGTATGCCGCTTTGCAAACCAACTGCTTTTTTCAAAGCACAAATCCTGTTGCTCCTTCCTTTCTGCACAGCTATCATGTGTGTTTGTCCACACTTTTGACTTTTTTGTGCAGCAGTCTACTCCTTGCTATTGCTGCCTGCCATACTTTGCTGAGATTACTGCAGGGAGATAGTAATTGTAGGACAGTCCTGTTATGTTTGCTAATGACTGGTGTTATGAAGGCAATCCAGAAACACAGTGTGCTTAGCGATCAGAGCGCACACAGTGATCTGACAAATACCCAAAAATACAAGAACGAGCTCTGAGACGTGGAAACTCTGTAGACTGCACACCTGATCCTATCCTAAACACAACTAAAAGCGGCTGTGGATTGCGCCTAACAACTACCTAGGCAACTCGGCACAGCCTAAGAAACTAGCTAGCCTGAAGATAGAAAAATAGGCCTGACTTGCCCCAGAGAAATTCCCCAAAGGAAAAGGCAGCCCCCCACATATAATGACTGTGAGTAAGATGAAAAGACAAAACGTAGGGATGAAATAGATTCAGCAAAGTGGGGCCCGATATTCTAGGACAGAGCGAGGACAGTAAAGCGAACTTTGCAGTCTACAAAAAACCCTAAAGCAAAACCACGCAAAGGGGGCAAAAAAAACCCACCGTGCCGAACTAACGGCACGGCGGTACACCCTTTGCGTCTCAGAGCTTCCAGCAAAACAAAAGACAAGCTGGACAGAAAAAAAGCAACAAAAAAGCAAAAAGCACTTAGCTATACAGAGCAGCAGGTCACAGGAACAATCAGGAGAAGCTCAGATCCAACACTGAAACATTGACAAGGAGCAAGGATAGCAGCATCAGGCGGAGTTAAGTAATGAAGCAGTTAACGAGCTCACCAGAACACCTGAGGGAGGAAGCTCAGAAGCTGCAGTACCACTTGTGACCACAGGAGTGAATTCAGCCACAGAATTCACAACAGTACCCCCCCCTTGAGGAGGGGTCACCGAACCCTCACCAGAGCCCCCAGGCCGACCAGGATGAGCCGCATGAAAGGCACGAACAAGATCGGAAGCATGAACATCAGAGGCAAAAACCCAGGAATTATCTTCCTGAGCATAACCCTTCCATTTAAACAGATACTGGAGTTTCCGTCTAGAAACATGAGAATCCAAAATCTTCTCCACAATATACTCCAATTCCCCCTCCACCAAAACCGGGGCAGGAGGCTCAACAGATGGAACCATAGGTGCCACGTATCTCCGCAACAACGACCTATGGAATACATTATGTATGGAAAAGGAGTCTGGGAGGGTCAAACGAAAAGACACAGGATTGAGAACCTCAGAAATCCTATACGGACCAATAAAACGAGGTTTAAATTTAGGAGAGGAAACCTTCATAGGAATATGACGAGAAGATAACCAAACCAGATCCCCAACACGAAGTCGGGGACCCACACGGCGTCTGCGATTAGCAAAAAGTTGAGCTTTCTCCTGGGACAAGATCAAATTGTCCACTACCTGAGTCCAGATCTGCTGCAACCTATCCACCACAGAATCCACACCAGGACAGTCCGAAGACTCAACCTGTCCTGAAGAGAAACGAGGATGGAACCCAGAATTGCAAAAAAATGGAGAAACCAAGGTAGCCGAGCTGGCCCGATTATTAAGGGCGAACTCAGCCAACGGCAAAAAGGACACCCAATCATCCTGGTCTGCAGAAACAAAACATCTCAGATATGTTTCCAAGGTCTGATTGGTTCGTTCGGTCTGGCCATTAGTCTGAGGATGGAAAGCCGAGGAAAAGGATAGGTCAATGCCCATCCTACCACAAAAGGCTCGCCAAAACCTTGAAACAAACTGGGAACCTCTGTCAGAAACAATATTCTCAGGAATGCCATGCAACCGAACCACATGCTGAAAGAACAAAGGTACCAAATCAGAGGAGGAAGGCAATTTAGCCAAGGGCACCAGATGGACCATTTTAGAAAAGCGATCACAGACCACCCAAATGACTGACATCTTTTGAGAAATGGGAAGGTCAGAAATGAAATCCATCGAAATATGTGTCCAAGGCCTCTTTGGGACCGGCAAGGGCAAAAGCAACCCACTGGCACGAGAACAGCAGGGCTTAGCCCTAGCACAAATCCCACAGGACTGCACAAAAGTACGTACATCCCGTGACAGAGATGGCCACCAGAAGGATCTAGCCACTAACTCTCTGGTACCAAAGATTCCAGGATGACCAGCCAACACCGAACAATGAAGTTCAGAGATAAGTTTATTAGTCCACCTATCAGGGACGAACAGTTTCTCTGCTGGACAACGATCAGGTTTATTCGCCTGAAATTTTTGCAGCACCCGCCGCAAATCAGGGGAGATGGCAGACACAATGACTCCTTCCTTGAGGATACCCGCTGGCTCAGATAAACCCGGAGAGTCGGGCACAAAACTCCTAGACAGAGCATCCGCCTTCACATTTTTAGAGCCCGGAAGGTACGAAATCACAAAGTCGAAGCGGGCAAAAAATAACGACCAACGGGCCTGTCTAGGATTCAAGCGCTTGGCAGACTCGAGATAAGTCAAGTTCTTATGATCAGTCAATACCACCACGCGATGCTTAGCTCCTTCAAGCCAATGACGCCACTCCTCGAATGCCGACTTCATGGCCAGCAACTCTCGATTGCCCACATCATAATTACGCTCAGCGGGCGAAAACTTCCTGGAAAAGAAAGCACATGGTTTCATCACTGAGCAATCAGAACCTCTCTGTGACAAAACCGCCCCTGCTCCAATCTCAGAAGCATCAACCTCGACCTGGAACGGAAGAGAAACATCTGGCTGACACAACACAGGGGCAGAACAAAAACGACGCTTCAACTCCTGAAAAGCTTCCACAGCAGCAGAAGACCAATTAACCAAATCAGCACCCTTCTTGGTCAAATCGGTCAATGGTTTGGCAATGCTAGAAAAATTACAGATGAAGCGACGATAAAAATTAGCAAAGCCCAGGAACTTTTGCAGACTTTTCAGAGATGTCGGCTGAATCCAATCCTGGATGGCTTGGACCTTAACTGGATCCATCTCGATAGTAGAAGGGGTAAAGATGAACCCCAAAAATGAAACTTTCTGCACACCGAAGAGACACTTTGATCCCTTCACAAACAAAGAGTTAGCACGCAGGACCTGAAAAACCATTCTGACCTGCTTCACATGAGACTCCCAATCATCTGAGAAGATCAAAATGTCATCCAAGTAAACAATCAGGAATTTATCCAGATACTCAAGGAAGATGTCATGCATAAAAGACTGAAACACAGATAGAGCATTGGCAAGTCCGAACGGCATCACTAGATACTCAAAATGACCCTCGGGCGTATTGAATGCAGTTTTCCATTCATCTCCTTGCCTGATTCTCACCAGATTATACGCACCACGAAGATCTATCTTAGTGAACCAACTAGCCCCCTTAATCCGAGCAAACAAGTCAGATAACAATGGCAAGGGATACTGAAATTTAACAGTAATCTTATTAAGAAGGCGGTAATCAATACACGGTCTCAGCGAACCATCCTTCTTGGCTACAAAGAAGAACCCTGCTCCCAGTGGTGATGACGATGGGCGAATATGTCCCTTCTCCAGGGATTCCTTCACATAACTGCGCAAAGCGGCGTGTTCGGGCACGGATAAATTAAATAATCGACCTTTAGGGAATTTACTACCAGGAATCAAATTGATAGCACAATCACAATCCCTATGCGGAGGTAGAGCATCGGACTTGGGCTCTTCAAATACATCCTGATAATCAGACAAGAACTCTGGGACCTCAGAAGGGGTGGATGACGAAATCGACAAAAATGGAACATCACCATGTACCCCCTGACAACCCCAGCTGGATACCGACATGGAATTCCAATCCAATACTGGATTATGGGTTTGTAGCCATGGCAACCCCAACACGACCACATCATGCAGATTATGCAACACCAGAAAGCGAATAACTTCCTGATGTGCAGGAGCCATGCACATGGTCAGCTGGGCCCAGTATTGAGGTTTATTCTTGGCCAAAGGTGTAGCATCAATTCCTCTCAATGGAATAGGACACCGCAAAGGTTTCAAGAAAAACCCACAACGTTTAGCATAATCCAAATCCATCAGATTCAGGGCAGCGCCCGAATCCACAAACGCCATGACAGAAAATGACGACAAAGAGCATATCAAGGTAATGGACAGAAGGAATTTGGACTGTACAGTACCAATGACGGCAGACCTAGCGGACCGCTTAGTGCGCTTAGGACAATCAGAAATAGCATGAGTGGAATCACCACAGTAGAAACACAGACCATTCAGACGTCTGTATTCCTGCCGTTCAACTCTAGTCATAGTCCTATCGCACTGCATAGGCTCAGGTTTAACCTCAGGCAGTACCGCCAAATGGTGCACAGATTTACGCTCGCGCAAGCGTCGACCGATCTGAATGGCCAAAGACAAAGACTCATTCAAACCAGCAGGCATAGGAAATCCCAACATGACATCCTTAAGAGCCTCAGAGAGACCCTTTCTGAACAAAGCTGCCAGCGCAGATTCATTCCACTGAGTGAGTACTGACCATTTCCTAAATTTCTGACAATATACTTCTATATCATCCTGACCCTGGCACAAAGCCAGCAAATTTTTCTCAGCCTGATCCACTCATCGTACAGCAATCCGAGCGCCAGGAAAAACGCATCGACACTACTCAATGCAGGGTCTCCTGGCGCAAGAGAAAATGCCCAGTCTTGAGGGTCGCCGCGCAAAAAAGAAATAATAATCAAAACCTGTTGAATAGGATTACCAGAAGAATGAGGTTTCAAGGCCAGAAATAGCTTACAATTATTTTTGAAACTTAGAAACTTAGTTCTATCTCCAAAAAACAAATCAGGAATAGGAATTCTTGGTTCTAACATAGATTTCTGATCAATAGTATCTTGAATTTTTTGTACATTTATAACGAGATTATCCATTGAAGAGCACAGACCCTGAATATCCATGTCCACACCTGTGTCCAGAATCACCCAAATGTCTAGGGGAAAAAAAAAAGTGAACACAGAGCAGAAAAAAAAAAAATGATGTCAGAACTTTTTCTTTCCCTCTATTGAGAATCATTAGTTTGGGCTCCTTGTACTGTTATGTTTGCTAATGACTGGTGTTATGAAGGCAATCCAGAAACACAGTGTGCTTAGCGATCAGAGCGCACACAGTGATCTGACAAATACCCAAAAATACAAGAACGAGCTCTGAGATGTGGAAACTCTGTAGACTGCACACCTGATCCTATCCTAAACACAACTAAAAGCGGCTGTGGATTGCGCCTAACAACTACCTAGGCAACTCGGCACAGCCTAAGAAACTAGCTAGCCTGAAGATAGAAAAATAGGCCTGACTTGCCCCAGAGAAATTCCCCAAAGGAAAAGGCAGCCCCCCACATATAATGACTGTGAGTAAGATGAAAAGACAAAACGTAGGGATGAAATAGATTCAGCAAAGTGGGGCCCGATATTCTAGGACAGAGCGAGGACAGTAAAGCGAACTTTGCAGTCTACAAAAAACCCTAAAGCAAAACCACTCAAAGGGGGCAAAAAAACCCACCGTGCCGAACTAACGGCACGGCGGTACACCCTTTGCGTCTCAGAGCTTCCAGCAAAACAAAAGACAAGCTGGACAGAAAAAAAGCAACAAAAAAGCAAAAAGCACTTAGCTATACAGAGCAGCAGGTCACAGGAACAATCAGGAGAAGCTCAGATCCAACACTGAAACATTGACAAGGAGCAAGGATAGCAGCATCAGGCGGAGTTAAGTAATGAAGCAGTTAACGAGCTCACCAGAACACCTGAGGGAGGAAGCTCAGAAGCTGCAGTACCACTTGTGACCACAGGAGTGAATTCAGCCACAGAATTCACAACACAGTCCCTTTTTTTCCGTTATATCTCTTCAAGCCACTTTCTGTCACAGAAAATATACTCTAATACAGTGGCCTAGATTTATTCACTAGTCTCCCTGAAGAAAAAAAAATAAAGGGTGCAGATTAAAATTGGCAAATCTGCATCAGTGGCAGTCCTGTGTGTGGCATCTGTGTCTCATTTTCTGGCACAGAAAACATACAGTCTAACAGTGGGCCTGATTTCTTGCCAATTCTCACATAAATAAAAAAAAATTAGTGGGAGATTAAGATTGGCAATTCTGCTTCGGTGCCAGTGCTGTGTGTGGCATCTATCTCTAATTTTGTGCCACAGAAACCCTAGTGTGTAATACTGGGCCAGATTTTTTTAAAATTCTCCCAGGAAAAAAAAAATAGTGGGAGATTAAGATTGGCATTTCTGCTTCGGTGCCAGTCCTGTGTCTGCCACCAGTCTCTAATTTTGTGCCACATTAAACCTAGTGTGTAACACTGTGCCAGATTTCTTTTAAATTCTCCTGGAAAAAAAAATAGTGGGAGATTAAGATTGGCATTACTGCTTCGGTGCCAGTCCTGTGTGTGCCACCTGTTGTGAATTCTGTGGTCAAGCTCCCTCCTGTGGTCATGAGTGGTACTTCGGCTGGTTCTGTCTATGAGCTTCCTCTGGTGGATGTTAGTGGGGCTGCGGCTTCTGAGTTTCCTTCCTCAGGTGACGAGGTTAAGTCGTTAGGTGCTGCTCTATTTAACTCCACCTAGTTCTTTGTTCCTGGCCTCCAGTCAATGTTCCAGTATTGGTCTTGCTCTCTCCTGGATCGTTCTTGTGGCCTGTCTGCCCTGCATAAGCTAAGTTTTGCTTGTGTTACTTTTGTTTGCTATATTTTCTGTCCAGCTTGCTATATTGGTTTTTCTTGCTTGCTGGAAGCTCTGAGACGCAGAGGGAGCACCTCCGTACCGTTAGTCGGTGCGGAGGGTCTTTTTGCACCCTCTGCGTGGTTGTTTGTAGGTTTTTGTGCTGACCGCAAAGCTATCTTTCCTATCCTCGGTCTATTCAGTAAGTCGGGCCTCACTTTGCTAAAATCTATTTCATCTCTGTGTTTGTATTTTCATCTTTACTCACAGTCATAATATGTGGGGGGCTGCCTTTTCCTTTGGGGAATTTCTCTGAGGCAAGGTAGGCTTATTTTTCTTTCTTCAGGGCTAGCTAGTTTCTCAGGCTGTGCCCGAGGCGCCTAGGTCTGGTCAGGAGCGCTCCACGGCTACCTCTAGTGTGGTATGATAGGATTAGGGATTGCGGTCAGCAGAGTTCCCACGTCTCAGAGCTCGTCCTATGTTATTAGTAACTATCAGGTCACTTTGTGTGCTCTTTACCACTAGGTCCATTGTGGTTCTGAATCACCAGTTCATAACAGTACTGGAGGCCCAAAGTACTAATGCTTCTCATTAGAGGGAAAAGAGAAGTTCTGAGACCATTTTTTTTTCTCTGCACTGTGTTTTGTCTTTCTTTTCCCCTAGAAATTTGGGTGGTTCAGGACACAGGTGTAGTGATGGACATTAAAGGTCTGTCTTCTTGTGTGGATCATCTCACTGCAAGAGTACAAAATATTCAAGACTTTGTGGTTCAGAATTCTATGTTAGAACCAAGAATTCCTATTCCAGATTTGTTTTCTGGAGATAGAGCTAAGTTTCTGAGTTTTAAAAATAATTGTAAACTGTTTCTGGCTTTGAAACCCCGCTCCTCTGGTGACCCAGTTCAACAAGTTAAGATCATTATTTCTTTATTACGTGGCGACCCTCAAGACTGGGCATTTTCCCTTGCGCCAGGAGATCCTGCATTATGTAATATTGATGCATTTTTTCTGGCGCTCGGATTGCTTTATGATGAACCTAATTCAGTGGATCAGGCAGAGAAAAATTTGCTGGCTCTGTGTCAGGGTCAGGATGAGGTAGAGATATATTGTCAGAAGTTTAGGAAGCGGTCTGTGCTCACTCAATGGAATGAATGTGCGCTGGCAGCAATTTTCAGAAAGGGTCTCTCTGAAGCCCTTAAGGATGTCATGGTGGGATTTCCTATGCCTGCTGGTCTGAATGAGTCTATGTCTTTGGCCATTCAGATCGGTCGACGCTTGCGGGAGCGTAAAACTCTACACCATTTGGCGGTGTTATCTGAGCATAAACCTGAGCCTATGCAGTGCGATAAGACTTTGACCAGAGCTGAACGGCAAGAACACAGACGTCAGAATGGGCTGTGTTTTTACTGTGGTGATTCCACTCATGCTATCTCCGATTGTCCTAAGCACACTAAGCGGTTCGCTAGGTCTGCCACCATTGGTACGGTACAGTCGAAATTTCTTTTGTCCGTTACTTTGATCTTCTCTTTGTCATCCTATTCTGTCATGGCATTTGTGGATTCAGGCGCTGCCCTGAATTTGATGGACTTGGAGTTTGCTAGGCGCTGTGGGTTTTTCTTGGAGCCCTTGCAGTATCCTATTCCATTGAGAGGAATTGATGCTACGCCTTTGGCCAAGAATAAGCCTCAGTACTGGACCTAGCTGACCATGTGCATGGCTCCTGCGCATCAGGAGGATATTCGCTTTTTGGTGTTGCATAATCTGCATGATGTGGTCGTGTTGGGGTTGCCATGGCTACAAGTCCATAACCCAGTTTTGGATTGGAAATCAATGTCTGTGTCCAGCTGGGGTTGTCAGGGGGTACATGGTGATGTTCCATTTCTGTCTATTTCATCATCCACCCCTTCTGAGGTCCCAGAGTTCTTGTCGGATTACCGGGATGTATTTGATGAGCCCAAGTCCAGTGCTCTACCTCCGCATAGGGATTGCGATTGTGCTATCGATTTGATTCCTGGTAGTAAGTTTCCTAAAGGTCAACTGTATAATTTGTCTGTGCCTGAGCACGCCGCTATGCGGAGTTACGTAAAGGAATCCTTGGAGAAGGGTCATATTCGCCCGTCGTCGTCGCCATTGGGAGCAGGGTTCTTTTTTGTGGCCAAGAAGGATGGTTCGCTGAGACCTTGTATTGATTACCGCCTTCTAAATAAAGTCACAGTCAAATTTCAGTACCCCTTGCCGCTGCTGTCTGATTTGTTTGCTCGGATTAAGGGGGCTAGTTGGTTCACCAAGATAGATCTTCGTGGTGCGTATAATCTTGTGCGTATTAAACAGGGCGATGAATGGAAAACAGCATTTAATACGCCCGAGGGCCATTTTGAGTACCTGGTTATGCCATTCGGGCTTTCTAATGCTCCATCAGTGTTTCAGTCCTTTATGCATGACATCTTCCGAGAGTACCTGGATAAATTCCTGATTGTATACTTGGATGATATTTTGGTCTTCTCGGATGATTGGGAGTCTCACGTGAAGCAGGTTAGAATGATGTTCCATGTCCTGCGTGCGAATTCTTTGTTTGTGAAGGGGTCAAAGTGTCTCTTTGGTGTTCAGAAGGTTTCATTTTTGGATTTCATTTTTTTCCCTTCTACTATCGAGATGGACCCTGTTAAAGTTCAGGCCATTTATGATTGGACTCAGCCGACATCTCTGAAGAGTCTGCAAAAGTTCCTGGGCTTTTCTAATTTTTATCGTCACTTCATCAATAATTTTTCTAGTATTGCTAAACCGTTGACTGATTTAACCAAGAAGGGTGCTGATGTGGTCAATTGGTCTTCTGCTGCTGTGGAAGCTTTTCAAGAGTTGAAGCATCATTTTTCTTTTGCCCCTGTGTTGTGCCAACCAGATGTTTCACTCCTGTTCCAGGTCGAGGTTGATGCTTCTGAGATTGGAGCAGGGGCTGTTTTGTCGCAAAGAAGTTCTGATGGCTCGGTGATGAAACCATGCGCCTTCTTTTCCAGGAATTTTTCGCCTTCTGAGCGTAATTATGATGTTGGCGATCGAGAGTTGCTGGCCATGAAGTGGGCATTCGAGGAGTGGCGTCATTGGCTTGAAGGAGCTAAGCATCGCATGGTGGTCTTGACTGATCACAAGAACTTGACTTATCTCGAGTCTGCCAAACGGTTGAATCCTAGACAGGCTCGTTGGTCGCTGTTTTTCTCCCGTTTTGACTTTGTGGTTTCGTACCTTCCGGGCTCTAAAAATGTGAAGGTGGATGCCCTGTCTAGGAGTTTTGTGCCCGACTCTCCGGGTTTGCCTGAGCCGGCGGGTATTCTCAAAGAGGGGGTAATTTTGTCTGCCATCTCCCCTGATTTGCGGCGGGTGCTGCAAAAATTTCAGGCTAATAGACCTGACCGTTGCCCAGCGGAGAAACTGTTTGTCCCTGATAAATGGACGAGTAGAGTTATCTCTGAGGTTCATTGTTCGGTGTTGGCTGGTCATCCTGGAATCTTTGGTACCAGAGATTTGGTGGCTAGATCCTTTTGGTGGCCGTCTCTGTCGCGGGATGTGCATTCGTTTGTGCAGTCCTGTGGGATTTGTGCTCGAGCTAAGCCCTGCTGTTCTCGTGCCAGTGGGTTGCTTTTGCCCTTGCCAGTCCCGAAGAGGCCCTGGACACATATCTCTATGGATTTTATTTCGGATCTCCCCGTCTTTCAAAAAATGTCGGTCATTTGGGTGGTTTGTGATCGCTTCTCTAAGATGGTCCATTTGGTACCCTTGTCTAAATTGCCTTCCTCCTCTGATTTGGTGCCATTGGTCTTCCAGCATGTGGTTCGTTTACATGGCATTCCGGAGAACATCGTTTCTGACAGAGGTTCCCAGTTTGTTTCGAGGTTTTGGCGAGCCTTTTGTGCTAGGATGGGCATTGATTTGTCTTTTTCCTCGGCTTTCCATCCTCAGACAAATGGCCAGACTGAACGAACCAATCAGACCTTGGAAACATATCTGAGATGTTTTGTTTCTGCTGATCAGGATGATTGGGTGTCCTTTTTGCCTTTGGCTGAGTTCGCCCTTAATAATCGGGCCAGCTCGGCTACTTTGGTTTTGCCGTTTTTCTGCAATTCTGGTTTCCATCCTCGTTTCTCTTCAGGGCAGGTTGAATCTTCAGACTGTCCTGGTGTGGATATTGTGGTGGATAGGTTGCAGCAGATTTGGACTCATGTAGTGGACAATTTGACATTGTCCCAGGAGAAGGCTCAACGTTTCGCTAACCGCAGGCGCTGTGTGGGTCCCCGACTTCGTGTTGGGGATTTGGTTTGGTTGTCATCTCGTTATATTCCTATGAAAGTTTCCTCTCCTAAGTTTAAGCCTCGTTTCATTGGTCCGTATAGGATTTCTGAGTTTCTTAATCCTGTGTCTTTTCGTTTGACCCTTCCAGCTTCTTTTTCCATCCATAATGTATTCCATAGGTCATTGTTGCGGAGATACGTGGCACCTGTGGTTCCATCCGTTGATCCTCCTGCCCCGGTTTTGGTTGAGGGGGAGTTGGAGTATATAGTGGAGAAGATTTTGGATTCTCGTATTTCGAGACGGAAACTCCAGTACCTGGCTAAGTGGAAGGGTTATGGTCAGGAAGATAATTCCTGGGTCTTTGCCTCTGATGTTCATGCTGCCGATCTGGTTCGTGCCTTTCATTTGGCTCATCCTGGTCGGCCTGGGGGCTCTGGTGAGGGTTCGGTGACCCCTCCTCAAGGGGGGCTACTGTTGTGAATTCTGTGGTCAAGCTCCCTCCTGTGGTCTTGAGTGGTACTTCGGCTGGTTCTGTCTATGAGCTTCCTCTGGTGGATGTGAGTGGGGCTGCGGTTTTCTGAGTTTCCTTCCTCAGGTGACGAGGTTAAGTCGTTAGGTGCTGCTCTATTTAACTCCACCTAGTTCTTTGTTCCTGGCCTCCAGTCAATGTTCCAGTATTGGTCTTGCTCTCTCCTGGATCGTTCTTGTGGCCTGTCTGCCCTGCATACGCTAAGTTTTGCTTGTGTTACTTTTGTTTGCTATAATTTCTGTCCAGCTTGCTATATTGTTTTTTCTTGCTTGCTGGAAGCTCTGAGACGCAGAGGGAGCACCTCCGTACCGTTTGTCGGTGCGGAGGGTCTTTTTGCACCCTCTGCGTGGTTGTTTGTAGGCTTTCTTTCCTATCCTCGGTCTATTCAGTAAGTCGGGCCTCACTTTGCTAAAATCTATTTCATCTCTGTGTTTGTATTTTCATCTTTACTCACAGTCATTATATGTGGGGAGCTGCCTTTTCCTTTGGGGAATTTCTCTGAGGCAAGGTAGGCTTATTTTTCTTTCTTCAGGGCTAGCTAGTTTCTCAGGCTGTGCCCGAGGCGCCTAGGTCTGGTCAGGGGCGCTCCACGGCTACCTCTAGTGTGGTATGATAGGATTAGGGATTGCGGTCAGCAGAGTTCCCACGTCTCAGAGCTCATCCTATGTTATTAGTAACTATCAGGTCACTTTGTGTGCTCTTAACCACTAGGTTCATTGTGGTTCTGAATCACCAGTTCATAACAGCCACCTGTCTCTAATTTTGTGCCACAGAAACCCTAGTGTGTAATACTGGGCCAGATTTTTTTTAAATTCTCCCTGAAAAAAAAAATAGTGGGAGATTAATATTGGCATTTCTGCTTCGGTGCCAGTCCTGTGTGTGCCACCTGTCTCTAATTTTGTGCCACATTAAACCTAGTGTGTAACACTGGGCCAGATTTTTTTCAAATTCTCCCTGGAAAAAAAAATAGTGGGAGATTAAGATTGCCATTACTGCTTCGATGCCATTCCTGTGTGTGCCACCTGTCTCTAATTTTGTGCCACATTAAACCTAGTGTGTAATACTGGGCAAGATTTCTTATAATTTCTCCCTGGAAAAAAAAAATATTGGGAGATTAAGATTGGCTTTTCTGCTTCGGTGCCAGTCCTGTGTGTGCCACCTGTCTCTAATTTTGTGCCACATTAAACCTAGTGTGTAACACTGGGCCAGATTTCTTTTAAATTCTCCCTGAAAAAAAAATAGCGGGAGATTAAGGTTGGCATTTCTGCTTCGGTGCCAGTCCTGTGTGTGCCACCTGTCTCTAATTTTGTGCCACATTAAACCTAGTGTGTAACACTGGGCCAGATTTCTTTTAAATTCTCCAGGAAAAAAAATAGTGGGAGATTAAGATTGGCATTTCTGCTTCGGTGCCAGTCCCGTGTGTATGCCACCTGTCTCTAATTTTGTGCCACATTAAACCTAGTGTGTAACACTGGGCTAGATTTCTTTTAAATTCTCTCGGAAAAAAAAAAAATAGTGGGAGATTAAGATTGGCATTTCTGCTTCGGTGCAAGTCCTGTGTATGCTACCTGTCTCAAATTTTGTGGCACATTAAACCTAGTGTGTAACACTGGGCCAGATTTCTTTTAAATTCTCCCTGAAAAAAAATAGTGGGAGATTAAGATTGGCATTTCTGCTTCGTTGCCA
Source organism: Ranitomeya imitator (assembly GCF_032444005.1). Taxonomy (NCBI): domain Eukaryota; kingdom Metazoa; phylum Chordata; class Amphibia; order Anura; family Dendrobatidae; genus Ranitomeya; species Ranitomeya imitator. Next base: position 455,918,104 of record NC_091285.1, read on the forward strand.
GTCCTGTGTGTGCCACCTGTCTCTAATTTTGTGCCACATTAAACCTAGTGTGTAACACTGGGCCAGATTTTTTTCAAATTCTCCCTGGAAAAAAAAATAGTGGGAGATTAAGATTGGCAATACTGCTTCGGTGCCATTCCTGTGTGTGCCACCTGTCTCTAATTTTGTGCCACATTAAACCTAGTGTGTAACACTGGGCCAGATTTCTTTTACATTCTCCCTGAAAAAAAATAAATAGTGGGAGATTAAGATTGGAATTTCTGCTTCGGTGCCAGTCCTGTGTGTGCCACCTGTCTCTAATTTTGTGCCACATTAAACCTAGTGTGTAACACTGAGCCAGATGTCTTTTAAATTCTCCCTGAAAAAAAAAAATAGTGGGAGATTAAGGTTGGCATTTCTGCTTCGGTGCCAGTGCTGTGTGTGGCATCTTTCTCTAATTTTGTGCCACAGAAACCCTAGTGTGTATTACTGGGCCAGATTTTTTTCAAACTCTCCCTGGAAAAAAAAATAGTGGGAGATTAAGATTGCCATTACTGCTTCGGTGCCATTCCTGTGTGTGCCACCTGTCTCTAATTTTGTGCCACATTAAACCTAGTGTGTAATACTGGGCAAGATTTCTTTTAAATTCTCCCTGAAAAAAAAATAGCGGGAGATTAAGGTTGGCATTTCTGCTTCGGTGCCAGTCCTGTGTGTGCCACCTGTCTCTAATTTTTGCCACATTAAACCTAGTGTGTAACACTGGGCCAGATTTCTTTTAAATTCTCCAGGAAAAAAAATAGTGGGAGATTAAGATTGGCATTTCTGCTTCGGTGCCAGTCCCGTGTGTATGCCACCTGTCTCTAATTTTGTGCCACATTAAACCTAGTGTGTAACACTGGGCCAGATTTCTTTTAAATTCTCTCGGAAAAAAAAAATAGTGGGAGATTAAGATTGGCATTTCTGCTTCGGTGCCAGTCCTGTGTGTGTCTCAAATTTTGTGGCACATTTAACCTAGTGTGTAACACTGGGCCAGATTTCTTTTAAATTCTCCCTGAAAAAAAATAGTGGGAGATTAAGATTGGCATTTCTGCTTCGTTGCCAGTCCTGTGTGTGCCACCTGTCTCTAATTTTGTGCCACATTAAACCTAGTGTGTAACACTGGGCCAGATTTTTTTCAAATTCTCCCTGGAAAAAAAAATATTGGGAGATTAAGATTGGCAATATTGCTTCGGTGCCATTCCTGTGTGTGCCACCTATCTCTAATTTTGTGCCACATTAAACCTAGTGTGTAACACTGGGCCAGATTTCTTTTACATTCTCCCTGAAAAAAAATAAATAGTGGGAGATTAAGATTGGAATTTCTGCATCGGTGCCAGTCCTGTGTGTGCCACCTGTCTCTAATTTTGTGCCACATTAAACCTAGTGTGTAACACTGGGCCAGATTTCTTTTAAATTCTCCAGGAAAAAAAATAGTGGGAGATTAAGATTGGCATTTCTGCTTCGGTGCCAGTCCCGTGTGTATGCCACCTGTCTCTAATTTTGTGCCACATTAAACCTAGTGTGTAACACTGGGCCAGATTTCTTTTAAATTCTCCCTGAAAAAAAAATAGTGGGAGATTAAGATTGGCATTTCTGCTTCGTTGCCAGTCCTGTGTGTGCCACCTGTCTCTAATTTTGTGCCACAATAAACCTAGTGTGTAACACTGGGCCAGATTTCTTTTAAATTCTCCCTGAAAAAAAAAATAGTGGGAGATAAAGATTGGCATTACTGCTTCGGTGCCAGTCCTGTGTGTGCCACCTGTCTCTAATTTTGTGCCACATTAAACCTAGTGTGTAACACTGGGCCAGATTTCTTTTAAATTCTCTCGGAAAAAAAAAAATAGTGGGAGATTAAGATTGGCATTTCTGCTTCGGTGCCAGTCCTGTGTGTGCTACCTGTCTCAAATTTTTTGGCACATTAAACCTAGTGTGTAACACTGGGCCAGATTTCTTTTAAATTCTCCCTGAAAAAAAAATAGTGGGAGATTAAGATTGGCATTTCTGCTTCGGTGCCAGTCCCGTGTGTATGCCACCTGTCTCTAATTTTGTGCCACATTAAACCTAGTGTGTAACACTGGGCCAGATTTCTTTTAAATTCTCTCGGAAAAAAAAAATAGTGGGAGATTAAGATTGGCATTTCTGCTTCGGTGCCAGTCCTGTGTGTGTCTCAAATTTTGTGGCACATTAAACCTAGTGTGTAACACTGGGCCAGATTTCTTTTAAATTCTCCCTGAAAAAAAATAGTGGGAGATTAAGATTGGCATTTCTGCTTCGTTGCCAGTCCTGTGTGTGCCACCTGTCTCTAATTTTGTGCCACATTAAACCTAGTGTGTAACACTGGGCCAGATTTTTTTCAAATTCTCCCTGGAAAAAAAAATAGTGGGAGATTAAGATTGGCAATATTGCTTCGGTGCCATTCCTGTGTGTGCCACCTATCTCTAATTTTGTGCCACATTAAACCTAGTGTGTAACACTGGGCCAGATTTCTTTTACATTCTCCCTGAAAAAAAATAAATAGTGGGAGATTAAGATTGGCATTTCTGCTTCAGTGCCAGTCCTGTGTGTGCCACCTGTCTCTAATTTTGTGCCACATTAAACCTAGTGTGTAACACTGGGCAAGATTTTTTTAAATTCTCCCTGGAAAAAAAAAATAGTGGGAGATTAAGATTGGCATTTCTGCTTCGGTGCCAGTGCTGTGTGTGGCATCTTTCTCTAATTTTGTGCCACAGAAACCCTAGTGTGTATTACTGGGCCAGATTTTTTCAAATTCTCCCTGGAAAAAAAAATAGTGGGAGATTAAGATTGCCATTACTGCTTCGGTGCCATTCCTGTGTGTGCCACCTGTCTCTAATTTTGTGCCACATTAAACCTACTGTGTAATACCGGGCCAGATTTTTTTCAAATTCTCCCTGGAAAAAAAAATAGTGGGAGATTAAGATTGCCATTACTGCTTCGGTGCCTTTCCTGAGTGTGCCCCCTGTCTCTAATTCTGTGCCACATTAAACCTAGTGTGTAATACTGGGCCAGATTTCTTTTAAATTCTCCCTGGAAAAAAAAATAGTGGGAGATTAAGATTGGCATTACTGCTTCGGTGCCATTCCTGTGTGTGCCACCTGTCTCAAATTTTGTGCCACATTAAACCTAGTGTGTAACACTGGGCCAGATTTCTTTTAAATTCTCCCTGAAAAAAAAATAGTGGGAGATTAAGATTGGCATTTCTGCTTCAGTGCCAGTCCTGTGTGTGCCACCTGTCTCAAATTTTGTGCCACATTAAACCTAGTGTGTAACACTGGGCCAGATTTCTTTTAAATTCTCCCTGAAAAAAAAAAATAGTGGGAGATTAGGATTGGCATTTCTGCTTCGGTGCCAGTCCTGTGTGTGCCACCTGTCTCTAATTTTGTGCCACAGAAAACCTAGTGTGTAACACTGGGCCAGATTTCTTTTATATTCTCCCTGGAAAAAAAACAAATAGTGGGAGATTAAGATTGGCAATTCTGCCTCAGTGCCAGTGCTGTGTGTGGCATCTGTCTCTAAGTTTGTGCCACAGAACATATACTGTGCCAAATTTCTTCAATATTCTCCCAGAAAAAATAAAAAGGAGGGAGATTTTAATTGTTAGTGTCTGCATCAGCGTCAGTCCTGTTAGTGGCATATCTGTCTGCCACTGAAGCTGTGTACTGTTATACATTGGGCCTGATTTTCCCTGCAGTCTCACCCACCTATAAAGGGATATATAAATCCAACAGAAGTTTCAGTTCACCTTGTAACTTGTTTTACAGTAACAAATACCGTTAGTTTGGTTACATTTTTCAAACAATGAGGAAGACTGGTGGAAGAGGTCGTGGCCGTGGGCGGTCATTGCCAGCTGGTAATGATGGTAGTGGTGGTGGAGCATCAGGTGGTCGTGGGAAAAGCAATATAGCACCTAAGTCTCAAGTTGTTGAGCCAGGTTCGTCGTATGGCTACACAAGGCCTCGCACGCTCCCTTTTCTGGGAGTAGGAAAACCGCTTTTAATGCCGGAACAGCAAGAACAAGTTTTGGCTTTCCTTGCTGACTCAGCCTCTAGCTCTATCGCCTCCTCTTCTGAAACCGCTAAATGTAAAAGCAGCGCGTCGTTAGTGGATGTTCACGGTCAGGGACAAGTCGCTTCCTTGTCTTCTTCACTAAGAACAACAGAGAAGGATGCGTCAGGCGACACAACGGGTTACTCCATGAAGCTCTTTACACATACCATTCCTGGGCTAGAAAGTGAAACAGTTAACAGGCCATGCCCATTACAAGTTGAATCGGACATGGAGTGCACAGATGCACAGCCACAGCCAGATTACTATGCTGTTCCTTTGACTCAAACCAGAACATTGCCCTCGCAGTGTACTGATCCAGAATCATACCCTGATGAGACTATGGTGCCCCGTCACGAACGCTATACCACAGGCTTACACGGTGACACAGACGAAGTTGCACACGAGATAGAAGAGGAGGTCATAGATGACCCAATTGTTGACCCTGATTGGCAGCCATTGGGGAACAGGGTGCAGGCGACAGTAGCTCTGAAATGGAGGAGGAGGAGCCGCAGCAGGCATCAACATCGCAACAGGTTCCATCTGCCGGGCCCGTATCTGGCCAAAAACGCGTGGCAAAACCAGTTGTAGGACAGCGTGGCCATCCATTTAAAGAAGCTCAGTCTGCAATGCCTGAAAAGGTATCCGATAGTAGAAAGAGTGCAGTCTGGCATTTTTTTAAACAACATCCAAATGATCAGCGCAAAGTCATCTGTCAAAAATGTTCAACTACCTTAAGCAGAGGTACAAGAACTTGACTTATCTCGAGTCTGCCAAACGGTTGAATCCTAGACAGGCTCGTTGGTCGCTGTTTTTCTCCCGTTTTGACTTTGTGGTTTCGTACCTTCCGGGCTCTAAAAATGTGAAGGCGGATGCCCTGTCTAGGAGTTTTGTGCCCGACTCTCCGGGTTTGCCTGAGCCGGCGGGTATTCTCAAAGAGGGGGTAATTTTGTCTGCCATCTCCCCTGATTTGCGGCGGGTGCTGCAAAAATTTCAGGCTAATAGACCTGACCGTTGCCCAGCGGAGAAACTGTTTGTCCCTGATAAATGGACGAGTAGAGTTATCTCTGAGGTTCATTGTTCGGTGTTGGCTGGTCATCCTGGAATCTTTGGTACCAGAGATTTGGTGGCTAGATCCTTTTGGTGACCGTCTCTGTCGCGGGATGTGCGTTCGTTTGTGCAGTCCTGTGGGATTTGTGCTCGGGCTAAGCCCTGCTGTTCTCGTGCCAGTGGGTTGCTTTTGCCCTTGCCAGTCCCGAAGAGGCCCTGGACACATATCTCTATGGATTTTATTTCGGATCTCCCCGTCTTTCAAAAAATGTCGGTCATTTGGGTGGTTTGTGATCGCTTCTCTAAGATGGTCCATTTGGTACCCTTGTCTAAATTGCCTTCCTCTGTTGTGTTTGCTAATGACAGGTGTTATGAAGGCAATCCAGAAACACAGTGTGCTTAGCGATCAGAGCGCACACAGTGATCTGACAAATACCCAAAAATACAAGAACGAGCTCTGAGACGTGGAAACTCTGTAGACTGCACACCTGATCCTATCCTAAACACAACTAAAAGCGGCTGTGGATTGCGCCTAACAACTACCTAGGCAACTCGGCACAGCCTAAGAAACTAGCTAGCCTGAAGATAGAAAAATAGGCCTGACTTGCCCCAGAGAAATTCCCCAAAGGAAAAGGCAGCCCCCCACATATAATGTCTGTGAGTAAGATGAAAAGACAAAACGTAGGGATGAAATAGATTCAGCAAAGTGGGGCCCGATATTCTAGGACAGAGCGAGGACAGTAAAGCGAACTTTGCAGTCTACAAAAAACCCTAAAGCAAAACCACGCAAAGGGGGCAAAAAAAACCCACCGTGCCGAACTAACGGCACGGCGGTACACCCTTTGCGTCTCAGAGCTTCCAGCAAAACAAAAGACAAGCTGGACAGAAAAAAAGCAACAAAAAAGCAAAAAGCACTTAGCTATACAGAGCAGCAGGTCACAGGAACAATCAGGAGAAGCTCAGATCCAACACTGAAACATTGACAAGGAGCAAGGATAGCAGCATCAGGCGGAGTTAAGTAATGAAGCAGCTAACGAGCTCACCAGAACACCTGAGGGAGGAAGCTCAGAAGCCGCAGTACCACTTGTGACCACAGGAGTGAATTCAGCCACAGAATTCACAACAGTACCCCCCTTTTGAGGAGGGGTCACCGAACCCTCACCAGAGCCCCCAGGCCGACCAGGATGAGCCGCATGAAAGGCACGAACAAGATCGGAAGCATGAACATCAGAGGCAAAAACCCAGGAATTATCTTCCTGAGCATAACCCTTCCATTTAACCAGATACTGGAGTTTCCGTCTAGAAACACGAGAATCCAAAATCTTCTCCACAATATACTCCAATTCCCCCTCCACCAAAACCGGGGCAGGAGGCTCAACAGATGGAACCATAGGTGCCACGTATCTCCGCAACAACGACCTATGGAATACATTATGTATGGAAAAGGAGTCTGGGAGGGTCAAACGAAAAGACACAGGATTGAGAACCTCAGAAATCCTATATGGACCAATAAAACGAGGTTTAAATTTAGGAGAGGAAACCTTCATAGGAATATGACGAGAAGATAACCAAACCAGATCCCCAACACGAAGTCGGGGACCCACACGGCGTCTGCGATTAGCAAAAAGTTGAGCTTTCTCCTGGGACAAGATCAAATTGTCCACTACCTGAGTCCAGATCTGCTGCAACCTATCCACCACAGAATCCACACCAGGACAGTCCGAAGACTCAACCTGTCCTGAAGAGAAACGAGGATGGAACCCAGAATTGCAAAAAAATGGAGAAACCAAGGTAGCCGAGCTGGCCCGATTATTAAGGGCGAACTCAGCCAACGGCAAAAAGGACACCCAATCATCCTGGTCTGCAGAAACAAAACATCTCAGATATGTTTCCAAGGTCTGATTGGTTCGTTCGGTCTGGCCATTAGTCTGAGGATGGAAAGCCGAGGAAAAGGATAGGTCAATGCCCATCCTACCACAAAAGGCTCGCCAAAACCTTGAAACAAACTGGGAACCTCTGTCAGAAACAATATTCTCAGGAATGCCATGCAACCGAACCACATGCTGAAAGAACAAAGTTACCAAATCAGAGGAGGAAGGCAATTTAGCCAAGGGCACCAGATGGACCATTTTAGAAAAGCGATCACAGACCACCCAAATGACTGACATCTTTTGAGAAACGGGAAGGTCAGAAATGAAATCCATCGAAATATGTGTCCAAGGCCTCTTTGGGACCGGCAAGGGCAAAAGCAACCCACTGGCACGAGAACAGCAGGGCTTAGCCCTAGCACAAATCCCACAGGACTGCACAAAAGTACGTACATCCCGTGACAGAGATGGCCACCAGAAGGATCTAGCCACTAACTCTCTGGTACCAAAGATTCCAGGATGACCAGCCAACACCGAACAATGAAGTTCATAGATAAGTTTATTAGTCCACCTATCAGGGACGAACAGTTTCTCTGCTGGACAACGATCAGGTTTATTCGCCTGAAATTTTTGCAGCACCCGCCGCAAATCAGGGGAGATGGCAGACACAATGACTCCTTCCTTGAGGATACCCGCTGGCTCAGATAAACCCGGAGAGTCGGGCACAAAACTCCTAGACAGAGCATCCGCCTTCACATTTTTAGAGCCCGGAAGGTACGAAATCACAAAGTCGAAGCGGGCAAAAAATAACGACCAACGGGCCTGTCTAGGATTCAAGCGCTTGGCAGACTCGAGATAAGTCAAGTTCTTATGATCAGTCAATACCACCACGCGATGCTTAGCTCCTTCAAGCCAATGACGCCACTCCTCGAATGCCCACTTCATGGCCAGCAACTCTCGATTGCCCACATCATAATTACGCTCAGCGGGCGAAAACTTCCTGGAAAAGAAAGCACATGGTTTCATCACTGAGCAATCAGAACCTCTCTGTGACAAAACCGCCCCTGCTCCAGTCTCAGAAGCATCAACCTCGACCTGGAACGGAAGAGAAACATCTGGCTGACACAACACAGGGGCAGAACAAAAACGACGCTTCAACTCCTGAAAAGCTTCCACAGCAGCAGAAGACCAATTAACCAAATCAGCACCCTTCTTGGTCAAATCGGTCAATGGTTTGGCAATGCTAGAAAAATTACAGATGAAGCGACGATAAAAATTAGCAAAGCCCAGGAACTTTTGCAGACTTTTCAGAGATGTCGGCTGAATCCAATCCTGGATGGCTTGGACCTTAACTGGATCCATCTCGATAGTAGAAGGGGTAAAGATGAACCCCAAAAATGAAACTTTCTGCACACCGAAGAGACACTTTGATCCCTTCACAAACAAAGAGTTAGCACGCAGGACCTGAAAAACCATTCTGACCTGCTTCACATGAGACTCCCAATCATCTGAAAAGATCAAAATGTCATCCAAGTAAACAATCAGGAATTTATCCAGATACTCACGGAAGATGTCATGCATAAAAGACTGAAACACAGATGGAGCATTGGCAAGTCCAAACGGCATCACTAGATACTCAAAATGACCCTCGGGCGTATTGAATGCAGTTTTCCATTCATCTCCTTGCCTGATTCTCACCAGATTATACGCACCACGAAGATCTATCTTAGTGAACCAACTAGCCCCCTTAATCCGAGCAAACAAGTCAGATAACAATGGCAAGGGATACTGAAATTTAACAGTGATCTTATTAAGAAGGCGGTAATCAATACACGGTCTCAGCGAACCATCCTTCTTGGCTACAAAGAAGAACCCTGCTCCCAGTGGTGATGACGATGGGCGAATATGTCCCTTCTCCAGGGATTCCTTCACATAACTGCGCATAGCGGCGTGTTCGGGCACGGATAAATTAAATAATCGACCTTTAGGGAATTTACTACCAGGAATCAAATTGATAGCACAATCACAATCCCTATGCGGAGGTAGAGCATCGGACTTGGGCTCTTCAAATACATCCTGATAATCAGACAAGAACTCTGGGACCTCAGAAGGGGTGGATGACGAAATCGACAAAAATGGAACATCACCATGTACCCCCTGACAACCCCAGCTGGATACCGACATGGAATTCCAATCCAATACTGGATTATGGGTTTGTAGCCATGGCAACCCCAACACGACCACATCATGCAGATTATGCAACACCAGGAAGCGAATAACTTCCTGATGTGCAGGAGCCATGCACATGGTCAGCTGGGCCCAGTATTGAGGTTTATTCTTGGCCAAAGGTGTAGCATCAATTCCTCTCAATGGAATAGGACACCGCAAAGGCTCCAAGAAAAACCCACAACGTTTAGCATAATCCAAATCCATCAGATTCAGGGCAGTGCCCGAATCCACAAACGCCATGACAGAAAACGACGACAAAGAGCCTATCAAGGTAATGGACAGAAGGAATTTGGACTGTACAGTACCAATGACGGCAGACCTAGCGGACCGCTTAGTGCGCTTAGGACAATCAGAAATAGCATGAGTGGAATCACCACAGTAGAAACACAGACCATTCAGACGTCTGTATTCCTGCCGTTCAACTCTAGTCATAGTCCTATCGCACTGCATAGGCTCAGGTTTAACCTCAGGCAGTACCGCCAAATGGTGCACAGATTTACGCTCGCGCAAGCGTCGACCGATCTGAATGGCCAAAGACAAAGACTCATTCAAACCAGCAGGCATAGGAAATCCCACCATGACATCCTTAAGAGCCTCAGAGAGACCCTTTCTGAACAAAGCTGCCAGCGCAGATTCATTCCACTGAGTGAGTACTGACCATTTCCTAAATTTCTGACAATATACTTCTATATCATCCTGACCCTGGCACAAAGCCAGCAAATTTTTCTCAGCCTGATCCACTGAATTAGGCTCATCGTACAGCAATCCGAGCGCCAGGAAAAACGCATCGACACTACTCAATGCAGGGTCTCCTGGCGCAAGAGAAAATGCCCAGTCTTGAGGGTCGCCGCGCAAAAAAGAAATAATATTCAAAACCTGTTGAATAGGATTACCAGAAGAATGAGGTTTCAAGGCCAGAAATAGCTTACAATTATTTTTGAAACTTAGAAACTTAGTTCTATCTCCAAAAAACAAATCAGGAATAGGAATTCTTGGTTCTAACATAGATTTCTGATCAATAGTATCTTGAATTTTTTGTACATTTATAACGAGATTATCAATTGAAGAGCACAGACCCTGAATATCCATGTCCACACCTGTGTCCAGAATCACCCAAATGTCTAGGGGAAAAAAAAAAAGTGAACACAGAGCAGAAAAAAAAAAAAAATGATGTCAGAACTTTTTCTTTCCCTCTATTGAGAATCATTAGTTGGGCTCCTTGTACTGTTATGTTTGCTAATGACAGGTGTTATGAAGGCAATCCAGAAACACAGTGTGCTTAGCGATCAGAGCGCACACAGTGATCTGACAAATACCCAAAAATACAAGAACGAGCTCTGAGACGTGGAAACTCTGTAGACTGCACACCTGATCCTATCCTAAACACAACTAAAAGCGGCTGTGGATTGCGCCTAACAACTACCTAGGCAACTCGGCACAGCCTAAGAAACTAGCTAGCCTGAAGATAGAAAAATAGGCCTGACTTGCCCCAGAGAAATTCCCCAAAGGAAAAGGCAGCCCCCCACATATAATGACTGTGAGTAAGATGAAAAGATAAAACGTAGGGATGAAATAGATTCAGCAAAGTGGGACCCGATATTCTAGGACAGAGCGAGGACAGTAAAGCGAACTTTGCAGTCTACAAAAAACACTAAAGCAAAACCACGCAAAGGGGGCAAAAAAAAAAACCCACCGTGCCGAACTAACGGCACGGCGGTACACCCTTTGCGTCTCAGAGCTTCCAGCAAAACAAAAGACAAGCTGGACAGAAAAAAAGCAACAAAAAAGCAAAAAGCACTTAGCTATACAGAGCAGCAGGTCACAGGAACAATCAGGAGAAGCTCAGATCCAACACTGAAACATTGACAAGGAGCAAGGATAGCAGCATCAGGCGGAGTTAAGTAATGAAGCAGTTAACGAGCTCACCAGAACACCTGAGGGAGGAAGCTCAGAAGCCGCAGTACCACTTGTGACCACAGGAGTGAATTCAGCCACAGAATTCACAACATTCCTCCTCTGATTTGGTGCCATTGGTCTTCCAGCATGTGGTTCGTTTACATGGCATTCCGGAGAACATCGTTTCTGACAGAGGTTCCCAGTTTGTTTCGAGGTTTTGGCGAGCCTTTTGTGCTAGGATGGGCATTGATTTGTCTTTTTCCTCGGCTTTCCATCCTCAGACAAATGGCCAGACTGAACGAACCAATCAGACCTTGGAAACATATCTGAGATGTTTTGTTTCTTTTTTCAGCTTCTTTTTCCATCCATAATGTATTCCATAGGTCATTGTTGCGGAGATACGTGGCACCTGTGGTTCCATCCGTTGATCCTCCTGCCCCGGTTTTGGTTGAGGGGGAGTTGGAGTATATAGTGGAGAAGATTTTGGATTCTCGTATTTCGAGACGGAAACTCCAGTACCTGGCTAAGTGGAAGGGTTATGGTCAGGAAGATAATTCCTGGGTCTTTGCCTCTGATGTTCATGCTGCCGATCTGGTTCGTGCCTTTCATTTGGCTCATCCTGGTCGGCCTGGGGGCTCTGGTGAGGGTTCGGTGACCCCTCCTCAAGGGGGGCTACTGTTGTGAATTCTGTGGTCAAGCTCCCTCCTGTGGTCTTGAGTGGTACTTCGGCTGGTTCTGTCTATGAGCTTCCTCTGGTGGATGTGAGTGGGGCTGCGGTTTTCTGAGTTTCCTTCCTCAGGTGACGAGGTTAAGTCGTTAGGTGCTGCTCTATTTAACTCCACCTAGTTCTTTGTTCCTGGCCTCCAGTCAATGTTCCAGTATTGGTCTTGCTCTCTCCTGGATCGTTCTTGTGGCCTGTCTGCCCTGCATACGCTAAGTTTTGCTTGTGTTACTTTTGTTTGCTATAATTTCTGTCCAGCTTGCTATATTGTTTTTTCTTGCTTGCTGGAAGCTCTGAGACGCAGAGGGAGCACCTCCGTACCGTTTGTCGGTGCGGAGGGTCTTTTTGCACCCTCTGCGTGGTTGTTTGTAGGCTTTCTTTCCTATCCTCGGTCTATTCAGTAAGTCGGGCCTCACTTTGCTAAAATCTATTTCATCTCTGTGTTTGTATTTTCATCTTTACTCACAGTCATTATATGTGGGGAGCTGCCTTTTCCTTTGGGGAATTTCTCTGAGGCAAGGTAGGCTTATTTTTCTTTCTTCAGGGCTAGCTAGTTTCTCAGGCTGTGCCCGAGGCGCCTAGGTCTGGTCAGGGGCGCTCCACGGCTACCTCTAGTGTGGTATGATAGGATTAGGGATTGCGGTCAGCAGAGTTCCCACGTCTCAGAGCTCGTCCTATGTTATTAGTAACTATCAGGTCACTTTGTGTGCTCTTAACCACTAGGTTCATTGTGGTTCTGAATCACCAGTTCATAACAGCCACCTGTCTCTAATTTTGTGCCACAGAAACCCTAGTGTGTAATACTGGGCCAGATTTTTTTTAAATTCTCCCTGAAAAAAAAAATAGTGGGAGATTAATATTGGCATTTCTGCTTCGGTGCCAGTCCTGTGTGTGCCACCTGTCTCTAATTTTGTGCCACATTAAACCTAGTGTGTAACACTGGGCCAGATTTTTTTCAAATTCTCCCTGGAAAAAAAAATAGTGGGAGATTAAGATTGCCATTACTGCTTCGATGCCATTCCTGTGTGTGCCACCTGTCTCTAATTTTGTGCCACTTTAAACCTAGTGTGTAATACTGGGCAAGATTTCTTATAATTTCTCCCTGGAAAAAAAAAATATTGGGAGATTAAGATTGGCTTTTCTGCTTCGGTGCCAGTCCTGTGTGTGCCACCTGTCTCTAATTTTGTGCCACATTAAACCTAGTGTGTAACACTGGGCCAGATTTCTTTTAAATTCTCCCTGAAAAAAAAATAGCGGGAGATTAAGGTTGGCATTTCTGCTTCGGTGCCAGTCCTGTGTGTGCCACCTGTCTCTAATTTTGTGCCACATTAAACCTAGTGTGTAACACTGGGCCAGATTTCTTTTAAATTCTCCAGGAAAAAAAATAGTGGGAGATTAAGATTGGCATTTCTGCTTCGGTGCCAGTCCCGTGTGTATGCCACCTGTCTCTAATTTTGTGCCACATTAAACCTAGTGTGTAACACTGGGCCAGATTTCTTTTAAATTCTCTCGGAAAAAAAAAAATAGTGGGAGATTAAGATTGGCATTTCTGCTTCGGTGCAAGTCCTGTGTGTGCTACCTGTCTCAAATTTTGTGGCACATTAAACCTAGTGTGTAACACTGGGCCAGATTTCTTTTAAATTCTCCCTGAAAAAAAATAGTGGGAGATTAAGATTGGCATTTCTGCTTCGTTGCCAGTCCTGTGTGTGCCACCTGTCTCTAATTTTGTGCCACATTAAACCTAGTGTGTAACACTGGGCCAGATTTTTTTCAAATTCTCCCTGGAAAAAAAAATAGTGGGAGATTAAGATTGGCAATACTGCTTCGGTGCCATTCCTGTGTGTGCCACCTGTCTCTAATTTTGTGCCACATTAAACCTAGTGTGTAACACTGGGCCAGATTTCTTTTACATTCTCCCTGAAAAAAAATAAATAGTGGGAGATTAAGATTGGAATTTCTGCATCGGTGCCAGTCCTGTGTGTGCCACCTGTCTCTAATTTTGTGCCACATTAAACCTAGTGTGTAACACTGGGCCAGATTTCTTTTACATTCTCCCTGAAAAAAAATAAATAGTGGGAGATTAAGATTGGAATTTCTGCTTCGGTGCCAGTCCTGTGTGTTCCACCTGTCTCTAATTTTGTGCCACATTAAACCTAGTGTGTAACACTGAGCCAGATGTCTTTTAAATTCTCCCTGAAAAAAAAAAATAGTGGGAGATTAAGATTGGCATTTCTGCTTCGGTGCCAGTGCTGTGTGTGGCATCTTTCTCTAATTTTGTGCCACAGAAACCCTACTGTGTATTACTGGGCCAGATTTTTTTCAAATTCTCCCTGGAAAAAAAAATAGTTCGAGATTAAGATTGCCATTACTGCTTCGGTGCCATTCCTGTGTGTGCCACCTGTCTCTAATTTTGTGCCACATTAAACCTAGTGTGTAATACTGGGCAAGATTTCTTATAATTTCTCCTTGGAAAAAAAAAAATATTGGGAGATTAAGATTGGCTTTTCTGCTTCGGTGCCAGTCCTGTGTGTGCCACCTGTCTCTAATTTTGTGCCACATTAAACCTAGTGTGTAACACTGGGCCAGATTTCTTTTAAATTCTCCCTGAAAAAAAAATAGCGGGAGATTAAGGTTGGCATTTCTGCTTCGGTGCCAGTCCCGTGTGTATGCCACCTGTCTTTAATTTTGTGCCACATTAAACCTAGTGTGTAACACTGGGCCAGATTTCTTTTAAATTCTCTCGGAAAAAAAAAATAGTGGGAGATTAAGATTGGCATTTCTGCTTCGGTGCCAGTCCTGTGTGTGTCTCAAATTTTGTGGCACATTAAACCTAGTGTGTAACACTGGGCCAGATTTCTTTTAAATTCTCCCTGAAAAAAAATTGTGGGAGATTAAGATTGGCATTTCTGCTTCGTTGCCAGTCCTGTGTGTGCCACCTGTCTCTAATTTTGTGCCACATTAAACCTAGTGTGTAACACTGGGCCAGATTTTTTTCAAATTCTCCCTGGAAAAAAAAATAGTGGGAGATTAAGATTGGCAATACTGCTTCGGTGCCATTCCTGTGTGTGCCACCTGTCTCTAATTTTGTGCCACATTAAACCTAGTGTGTAACACTGGGCCAGATTTCTTTTACATTCTCCCTGAAAAAAAATAAATAGTGGGAGATTAAGATTGGAATTTCTGCATCGGTGCCAGTCCTGTGTGTGCCACCTGTCTCTAATTTTGTGCCACATTAAACCTAGTGTGTAACACTGGGCCAGATTTCTTTTAAATTCTCCAGGAAAAAAAATAGTGGGAGATTAAGAGTGGCATTTCTGCTTCAGTGCCAGTCCCGTGTGTATGCCACCTGTCTCTAATTTTGTGATAGATGACCCAATTGTTGACCCTGATTGGCAGCCATTGGGGAACAGGGTGCAGGCGACAGTAGCTCTGAAATGGAGGAGGAGGAGCCGCAGCAGGCATCAACATCGCAACAGGTTCCATCTGCCGGGCCCGTATCTGGCCAAAAACGCGTGGCAAAACCAGTTGTAGGACAGCGTGGCCATCCATTTAAAGAAGCTCAGTCTGCAATGCCTGAAAAGGTATCCGATAGTAGAAAGAGTGCAGTCTGGCATTTTTTTAAACAACATCCAAATGATCAGCGCAAAGTCATCTGTCAAAAATGTTCAAATACCTTAAGCAGAGGTACAAGAACTTGACTTATCTCGAGTCTGCCAAACGGTTGAATCCTAGACAGGCTCGTTGGTCGCTGTTTTTCTCCCGTTTTGACTTTGTGGTTTCGTACCTTCCGGGCTCTAAAAATGTGAAGGCGGATGCCCTGTCTAGGAGTTTTGTGCCCGACTCTCCGGGTTTGCCTGAGCCGGCGGGTATTCTCAAAGAGGGGGTAATTTTGTCTGCCATCTCCCCTGATTTGCGGCGGGTGCTGCAAAAATTTCAGGCTAATAGACCTGACCGTTGCCCAGCGGAGAAACTGTTTGTCCCTGATAAATGGACGAGTAGAGTTATCTCTGAGGTTCATTGTTCGGTGTTGGCTGGTCATCCTGGAATCTTTGGTACCAGAGATTTGGTGGCTAGATCCTTTTGGTGACCGTCTCTGTCGCGGGATGTGCGTTCGTTTGTGCAGTCCTGTGGGATTTGTGCTCGGGCTAAGCCCTGCTGTTCTCGTGCCAGTGGGTTGCTTTTGCCCTTGCCAGTCCCGAAGAGGCCCTGGACACATATCTCTATTGATTTTATTTCGGATCTCCCCGTCTTTCAAAAAATGTCGGTCATTTGGGTGGTTTGTGATCGCTTCTCTAAGATGGTCCATTTGGTACCCTTGTCTAAATTGCCTTCCTCTGTTATGTTTGCTAATGACAGGTGTTATGAAGGCAATCCAGAAACACAGTGTGCTTAGCGATCAGAGCGCACACAGTGATCTGACAAATACCCAAAAATACAAGAACGAGCTCTGAGACGTGGAAACTCTGTAGACTGCACACCTGATCCTATCCTAAACACAACTAAAAGCGGCTGTGGATTGCGCCTAACAACTACCTAGGCAACTCGGCACAGCCTAAGAAACTAGCTAGCCTGAAGATAGAAAAATAGGCCTGACTTGCCCCAGAGAAATTCCCCAAAGGAAAAGGCAGCCCCCCACATATAATGTCTGTGAGTAAGATGAAAAGACAAAACGTAGGGATGAAATAGATTCAGCAAAGTGGGGCCCGATATTCTAGGACAGAGCGAGGACAGTAAAGCGAACTTTGCAGTCTACAAAAAACCCTAAAGCAAAACCACGCAAAGGGGGCAAAAAAAACCCACCGTGCCGAACTAACGGCACGGCGGTACACCCTTTGCGTCTCAGAGCTTCCAGCAAAACAAAAGACAAGCTGGACAGAAAAAAAGCAACAAAAAAGCAAAAAGCACTTAGCTATACAGAGCAGCAGGTCACAGGAACAATCAGGAGAAGCTCAGATCCAACACTGAAACATTGACAAGGAGCAAGGATAGCAGCATCAGGCGGAGTTAAGTAATGAAGCAGCTAACGAGCTCACCAGAACACCTGAGGGAGGAAGCTCAGAAGCCGCAGTACCACTTGTGACCACAGGAGTGAATTCAGCCACAGAATTCACAACAGTACCCCCCCCTTGAGGAGGGGTCACCGAACCCTCACCAGAGCCCCCAGGCCGACCAGGATGAGCCGCATGAAAGGCACGAACAAGATCGGAAGCATGAACATCAGAGGCAAAAACCCAGGAATTATCTTCCTGAGCATAACCCTTCCATTTAACCAGATACTGGAGTTTCCGTCTAGAAACACGAGAATCCAAAATCTTCTCCACAATATACTCCAATTCCCCCTCCACCAAAACCGGGGCAGGAGGCTCAACAGATGGAACCATAGGTGCCACGTATCTCCGCAACAACGACCTATGGAATACATTATGTATGGAAAAGGAGTCTGGGAGGGTCAAACGAAAAGACACAGGATTGAGAACCTCAGAAATCCTATACGGACCAATAAAACGAGGTTTAAATTTAGGAGAGGAAACCTTCATAGGAATATGACGAGAAGATAACCAAACCAGATCCCCAACACGAAGTCGGGGACCCACACGGCGTCTGCGATTAGCAAAAAGTTGAGCTTTCTCCTGGGACAAGATCAAATTGTCCACTACCTGAGTCCAGATCTGCTGCAACCTATCCACCACAGAATCCACACTAGGACAGTCCGAAGACTCAACCTGTCCTGAAGAGAAACGAGGATGGAACCCAGAATTGCAAAAAAATGGAGAAACCAAGGTAGCCGAGCTGGCCCGATTATTAAGGGCGAACTCAGCCAACGGCAAAAAGGACACCCAATCATCCTGGTCTGCAGAAACAAAACATCTCAGATATGTTTCCAAGGTCTGATTGGTTCGTTCGGTCTGGCCATTAGTCTGAGGATGGAAAGCCGAGGAAAAGGATAGGTCAATGCCCATCCTACCACAAAAGGCTCGCCAAAACCTTGAAACAAACTGGGAACCTCTGTCAGAAACAATATTCTCAGGAATGCCATGCAACCGAACCACATGCTGAAAGAACAAAGTTACCAAATCAGAGGAGGAAGGCAATTTAGCCAAGGGCACCAGATGGACCATTTTAGAAAAGCGATCACAGACCACCCAAATGACTGACATCTTTTGAGAAACGGGAAGGTCAGAAATGAAATCCATCGAAATATGTGTCCAAGGCCTCTTTGGGACCGGCAAGGGCAAAAGCAACCCACTGGCACGAGAACAGCAGGGCTTAGCCCTAGCACAAATCCCACAGGACTGCACAAAAGTACGTACATCCCGTGACAGAGATGGCCACCAGAAGGATCTAGCCACTAACTCTCTGGTACCAAAGATTCCAGGATGACCAGCCAACACCGAACAATGAAGTTCATAGATAAGTTTATTAGTCCACCTATCAGGGACGAACAGTTTCTCTGCTGGACAACGATCAGGTTTATTCGCCTGAAATTTTTGCAGCACCCGCCGCAAATCAGGGGAGATGGCAGACACAATGACTCCTTCCTTGAGGATACCCGCTGGCTCAGATAAACCCGGAGAGTCGGGCACAAAACTCCTAGACAGAGCATCCGCCTTCACATTTTTAGAGCCCGGAAGGTACGAAATCACAAAGTCGAAGCGGGCAAAAAATAACGACCAACGGGCCTGTCTAGGATTCAAGCGCTTGGCAGACTCGAGATAAGTCAAGTTCTTATGATCAGTCAATACCACCACGCGATGCTTAGCTCCTTCAAGCCAATGACGCCACTCCTCGAATGCCCACTTCATGGCCAGCAACTCTCGATTGCCCACATCATAATTACGCTCAGCGGGCGAAAACTTCCTGGAAAAGAAAGCACATGGTTTCATCACTGAGCAATCAGAACCTCTCTGTGACAAAACCGCCCCTGCTCCAGTCTCAGAAGCATCAACCTCGACCTGGAACGGAAGAGAAACATCTGGCTGACACAACACAGGGGCAGAACAAAAACGACGCTTCAACTCCTGAAAAGCTTCCACAGCAGCAGAAGACCAATTAACCAAATCAGCACCCTTCTTGGTCAAATCGGTCAATGGTTTGGCAATGCTAGAAAAATTACAGATGAAGCGACGATAAAAATTAGCAAAGCCCAGGAACTTTTGCAGACTTTTCACCTGTCTCTAATTTTGTGCCACATTAAACCTAGTGTGTAACACTGGGCCAGATTTCTTTTAAATTCTCCAGGAAAAAAAATAGTGGGAGATTAAGATTGGCATTTCTGCTTCGGTGCCAGTCCCGTGTGTATGCCACCTGTCTCTAATTTTGTGCCACATTAAACCTAGTGTGTAACACTGGGCCAGATTTCTTTTAAATTCTCCCTGAAAAAAAATAGTGGGAGATTAAGATTGGCATTTCTGCTTCGTTGCCAGTCCTGTGTGTGCCACCTGTCTCTAATTTTGTGCCACATTAAACCTAGTGTGTAACACTGGGCCAGATTTTTTTCAAATTCTCCCTGGAAAAAAAAATAGTGGGAGATTAAGATTGGCAATACTGCTTCGGTGCCATTCCTGTGTGTGCCACCTGTCTCTAATTTTGTGCCACATTAAACCTAGTGTGTAACACTGGGCCAGATTTCTTTTACATTCTCCCTGAAAAAAAATAAATAGTGGGAGATTAAGATTGGAATTTCTGCATCGGTGCCAGTCCTGTGTGTGCCACCTGTCTCTAATTTTGTGCCACATTAAACCTAGTGTGTAACACTGGGCCAGATTTCTTTTACATTCTCCCTGAAAAAAAATAAATAGTGGGAGATTAAGATTGGAATTTCTGCTTCGGTGCCAGTCCTGTGTGTGCCACCTGTCTCTAATTTTGTGCCACATTAAACCTAGTGTGTAACACTGAGCCAGATGTCTTTTAAATTCTCCCTGAAAAAAAAAAATAGTGGGAGATTAAGATTGGCATTTCTGCTTTGGTGCCAGTGCTGTGTGTGGTATCTTTCTCTAATTTTGTGCCACAGAAACCCTAGTGTGTATTACTGGGCCAGATTTTTTTCAAATTGTCCCTGGAAAAAAAAATATTGGGAGATTAAGATTGGCTTTTCTGCTTCGGTGCCAGTCCTGTGTGTGCCACCTGTCTCTAATTTTGTGCCACATTAAACCTAGTGTGTAACACTGGGCCAGATTTCTTTTAAATTCTCCCTGAAAAAAAAATAGCGGGAGATTAAGGTTGGCATTTCTGCTTCGGTGCCAGTCCTGTGTGTGCCACCTGTCTCTAATTTTGTGCCACATTAAACCTAGTGTGTAACACTGGGCCAGATTTCTTTTAAATTCTCCAGGAAAAAAAATAGTGGGAGATTAAGATTGGCATTTCTGCTTCGGTGCCAGTCCCGTGTGTATGCCACCTGTCTCTAATTTTGTGCCACATTAAACCTAGTGTGTAACACTGGGCCAGATTTCTTTTAAATTCTCTCGGAAAAAAAAAATTGTGGGAGATTAAGATTGGCATTTCTGCTTCGGTGCCAGTCCTGTGTGTGTCTCAAATTTTGTGGCACATTAAACCTAGTGTGTAACACTGGGCCAGATTTCTTTTAAATTCTCCCTGAAAAAAAATTGTGGGAGATTAAGATTGGCATTTCTGCTTCGTTGCCAGTCCTGTGTGTGCCACCTGTCTCTAATTTTGTGCCACATTAAACCTAGTGTGTAACACTGGGCCAGATTTTTTTCAAATTCTCCCTGGAAAAAAAAATAGTGGGAGATTAAGATTGGCAATACTGCTTCGGTGCCATTCCTGTGTGTGCCACCTGTCTCTAATTTTGTGCCACATTAAACCTAGTGTGTAACACTGGGCCAGATTTCTTTTACATTCTCCCTGAAAAAAAATAAATAGTGGGAGATTAAGATTGGAATTTCTGCATCGGTGCCAGTCCTGTGTGTGCCACCTGTCTCTAATTTTGTGCCACATTAAACCTAGTGTGTAACACTGGGCCAGATTTCTTTTAAATTCTCCAGGAAAAAAAATAGTGGGAGATTAAGAGTGGCATTTCTGCTTCAGTGCCAGTCCCGTGTGTATGCCACCTGTCTCTAATTTTGTGATAGATGACCCAATTGTTGACCCTGATTGGCAGCCATTGGGGAACAGGGTGCAGGCGACAGTAGCTCTGAAATGGAGGAGGAGGAGCCGCAGCAGGCATCAACATCGCAACAGGTTCCATCTGCCGGGCCCGTATCTGGCCAAAAACGCGTGGCAAAACCAGTTGTAGGACAGCGTGGCCATCCATTTAAAGAAGCTCAGTCTGCAATGCCTGAAAAGGTATCCGATAGTAGAAAGAGTGCAGTCTGGCATTTTTTTAAACAACATCCAAATGATCAGCGCAAAGTCATCTGTCAAAAATGTTCAAATACCTTAAGCAGAGGTACAAGAACTTGACTTATCTCGAGTCTGCCAAACGGTTGAATCCTAGACAGGCTCGTTGGTCGCTGTTTTTCTCCCGTTTTGACTTTGTGGTTTCGTACCTTCCGGGCTCTAAAAATGTGAAGGCGGATGCCCTGTCTAGGAGTTTTGTGCCCGACTCTCCGGGTTTGCCTGAGCCGGCGGGTATTCTCAAAGAGGGGGTAATTTTGTCTGCCATCTCCCCTGATTTGCGGCGGGTGCTGCAAAAATTTCAGGCTAATAGACCTGACCGTTGCCCAGCGGAGAAACTGTTTGTCCCTGATAAATGGACGAGTAGAGTTATCTCTGAGGTTCATTGTTCGGTGTTGGCTGGTCATCCTGGAATCTTTGGTACCAGAGATTTGGTGGCTAGATCCTTTTGGTGACCGTCTCTGTCGCGGGATGTGCGTTCGTTTGTGCAGTCCTGTGGGATTTGTGCTCGGGCTAAGCCCTGCTGTTCTCGTGCCAGTGGGTTGCTTTTGCCCTTGCCAGTCCCGAAGAGGCCCTGGACACATATCTCTATTGATTTTATTTCGGATCTCCCCGTCTTTCAAAAAATGTCGGTCATTTGGGTGGTTTGTGATCGCTTCTCTAAGATGGTCCATTTGGTACCCTTGTCTAAATTGCCTTCCTCTGTTATGTTTGCTAATGACAGGTGTTATGAAGGCAATCCAGAAACACAGTGTGCTTAGCGATCAGAGCGCACACAGTGATCTGACAAATACCCAAAAATACAAGAACGAGCTCTGAGACGTGGAAACTCTGTAGACTGCACACCTGATCCTATCCTAAACACAACTAAAAGCGGCTGTGGATTGCGCCTAACAACTACCTAGGCAACTCGGCACAGCCTAAGAAACTAGCTAGCCTGAAGATAGAAAAATAGGCCTGACTTGCCCCAGAGAAATTCCCCAAAGGAAAAGGCAGCCCCCCACATATAATGTCTGTGAGTAAGATGAAAAGACAAAACGTAGGGATGAAATAGATTCAGCAAAGTGGGGCCCGATATTCTAGGACAGAGCGAGGACAGTAAAGCGAACTTTGCAGTCTACAAAAAACCCTAAAGCAAAACCACGCAAAGGGGGCAAAAAAAACCCACCGTGCCGAACTAACGGCACGGCGGTACACCCTTTGCGTCTCAGAGCTTCCAGCAAAACAAAAGACAAGCTGGACAGAAAAAAAGCAACAAAAAAGCAAAAAGCACTTAGCTATACAGAGCAGCAGGTCACAGGAACAATCAGGAGAAGCTCAGATCCAACACTGAAACATTGACAAGGAGCAAGGATAGCAGCATCAGGCGGAGTTAAGTAATGAAGCAGCTAACGAGCTCACCAGAACACCTGAGGGAGGAAGCTCAGAAGCCGCAGTACCACTTGTGACCACAGGAGTGAATTCAGCCACAGAATTCACAACAGTACCCCCCCCTTGAGGAGGGGTCACCGAACCCTCACCAGAGCCCCCAGGCCGACCAGGATGAGCCGCATGAAAGGCACGAACAAGATCGGAAGCATGAACATCAGAGGCAAAAACCCAGGAATTATCTTCCTGAGCATAACCCTTCCATTTAACCAGATACTGGAGTTTCCGTCTAGAAACACGAGAATCCAAAATCTTCTCCACAATATACTCCAATTCCCCCTCCACCAAAACCGGGGCAGGAGGCTCAACAGATGGAACCATAGGTGCCACGTATCTCCGCAACAACGACCTATGGAATACATTATGTATGGAAAAGGAGTCTGGGAGGGTCAAACGAAAAGACACAGGATTGAGAACCTCAGAAATCCTATACGGACCAATAAAACGAGGTTTAAATTTAGGAGAGGAAACCTTCATAGGAATATGACGAGAAGATAACCAAACCAGATCCCCAACACGAAGTCGGGGACCCACACGGCGTCTGCGATTAGCAAAAAGTTGAGCTTTCTCCTGGGACAAGATCAAATTGTCCACTACCTGAGTCCAGATCTGCTGCAACCTATCCACCACAGAATCCACACTAGGACAGTCCGAAGACTCAACCTGTCCTGAAGAGAAACGAGGATGGAACCCAGAATTGCAAAAAAATGGAGAAACCAAGGTAGCCGAGCTGGCCCGATTATTAAGGGCGAACTCAGCCAACGGCAAAAAGGACACCCAATCATCCTGGTCTGCAGAAACAAAACATCTCAGATATGTTTCCAAGGTCTGATTGGTTCGTTCGGTCTGGCCATTAGTCTGAGGATGGAAAGCCGAGGAAAAGGATAGGTCAATGCCCATCCTACCACAAAAGGCTCGCCAAAACCTTGAAACAAACTGGGAACCTCTGTCAGAAACAATATTCTCAGGAATGCCATGCAACCGAACCACATGCTGAAAGAACAAAGTTACCAAATCAGAGGAGGAAGGCAATTTAGCCAAGGGCACCAGATGGACCATTTTAGAAAAGCGATCACAGACCACCCAAATGACTGACATCTTTTGAGAAACGGGAAGGTCAGAAATGAAATCCATCGAAATATGTGTCCAAGGCCTCTTTGGGACCGGCAAGGGCAAAAGCAACCCACTGGCACGAGAACAGCAGGGCTTAGCCCTAGCACAAATCCCACAGGACTGCACAAAAGTACGTACATCCCGTGACAGAGATGGCCACCAGAAGGATCTAGCCACTAACTCTCTGGTACCAAAGATTCCAGGATGACCAGCCAACACCGAACAATGAAGTTCATAGATAAGTTTATTAGTCCACCTATCAGGGACGAACAGTTTCTCTGCTGGACAACGATCAGGTTTATTCGCCTGAAATTTTTGCAGCACCCGCCGCAAATCAGGGGAGATGGCAGACACAATGACTCCTTCCTTGAGGATACCCGCTGGCTCAGATAAACCCGGAGAGTCGGGCACAAAACTCCTAGACAGAGCATCCGCCTTCACATTTTTAGAGCCCGGAAGGTACGAAATCACAAAGTCGAAGCGGGCAAAAAATAACGACCAACGGGCCTGTCTAGGATTCAAGCGCTTGGCAGACTCGAGATAAGTCAAGTTCTTATGATCAGTCAATACCACCACGCGATGCTTAGCTCCTTCAAGCCAATGACGCCACTCCTCGAATGCCCACTTCATGGCCAGCAACTCTCGATTGCCCACATCATAATTACGCTCAGCGGGCGAAAACTTCCTGGAAAAGAAAGCACATGGTTTCATCACTGAGCAATCAGAACCTCTCTGTGACAAAACCGCCCCTGCTCCAGTCTCAGAAGCATCAACCTCGACCTGGAACGGAAGAGAAACATCTGGCTGACACAACACAGGGGCAGAACAAAAACGACGCTTCAACTCCTGAAAAGCTTCCACAGCAGCAGAAGACCAATTAACCAAATCAGCACCCTTCTTGGTCAAATCGGTCAATGGTTTGGCAATGCTAGAAAAATTACAGATGAAGCGACGATAAAAATTAGCAAAGCCCAGGAACTTTTGCAGACTTTTCACCTGTCTCTAATTTTGTGCCACATTAAACCTAGTGTGTAACACTGGGCCAGATTTCTTTTAAATTCTCCAGGAAAAAAAATAGTGGGAGATTAAGATTGGCATTTCTGCTTCGGTGCCAGTCCCGTGTGTATGCCACCTGTCTCTAATTTTGTGCCACATTAAACCTAGTGTGTAACACTGGGCCAGATTTCTTTTAAATTCTCCCTGAAAAAAAATAGTGGGAGATTAAGATTGGCATTTCTGCTTCGTTGCCAGTCCTGTGTGTGCCACCTGTCTCTAATTTTGTGCCACATTAAACCTAGTGTGTAACACTGGGCCAGATTTTTTTCAAATTCTCCCTGGAAAAAAAAATAGTGGGAGATTAAGATTGGCAATACTGCTTCGGTGCCATTCCTGTGTGTGCCACCTGTCTCTAATTTTGTGCCACATTAAACCTAGTGTGTAACACTGGGCCAGATTTCTTTTACATTCTCCCTGAAAAAAAATAAATAGTGGGAGATTAAGATTGGAATTTCTGCATCGGTGCCAGTCCTGTGTGTGCCACCTGTCTCTAATTTTGTGCCACATTAAACCTAGTGTGTAACACTGGGCCAGATTTCTTTTACATTCTCCCTGAAAAAAAATAAATAGTGGGAGATTAAGATTGGAATTTCTGCTTCGGTGCCAGTCCTGTGTGTGCCACCTGTCTCTAATTTTGTGCCACATTAAACCTAGTGTGTAACACTGAGCCAGATGTCTTTTAAATTCTCCCTGAAAAAAAAAAATAGTGGGAGATTAAGATTGGCATTTCTGCTTTGGTGCCAGTGCTGTGTGTGGTATCTTTCTCTAATTTTGTGCCACAGAAACCCTAGTGTGTATTACTGGGCCAGATTTTTTTCAAATTGTCCCTGGAAAAAAAAATATTGGGAGATTAAGATTGGCTTTTCTGCTTCGGTGCCAGTCCTGTGTGTGCCACCTGTCTCTAATTTTGTGCCACATTAAACCTAGTGTGTAACACTGGGCCAGATATCTTTTAAATTCTCCCTGAAAAAAAAATAGCGGGAGATTAAGGTTGGCATTTCTGCTTCGGTGCCAGTCCTGTGTGTGCCACCTG
The DNA here is from genome assembly GCF_032444005.1 of Ranitomeya imitator. Taxonomy (NCBI): domain Eukaryota; kingdom Metazoa; phylum Chordata; class Amphibia; order Anura; family Dendrobatidae; genus Ranitomeya; species Ranitomeya imitator. The sequence goes on from NC_091285.1 coordinate 455,943,932, forward strand.
TCTCTAATTTTGTGCCACATTAAACCTAGTGTGTAACACTGGGCCAGATTTCTTTTAAATTCTCCAGGAAAAAAAATAGTGGGAGATTAAGATTGGCATTTCTGCTTCGGTGCCAGTCCCGTGTGTATGCCACCTGTCTCTAATTTTGTGCCACATTAAACCTAGTGTGTAACACTGGGCCAGATTTCTTTTAAATTCTCTCGGAAAAAAAAAATTGTGGGAGATTAAGATTGGCATTTCTGCTTCGGTGCCAGTCCTGTGTGTGTCTCAAATTTTGTGGCACATTAAACCTAGTGTGTAACACTGGGCCAGATTTCTTTTAAATTCTCCCTGAAAAAAAATTGTGGGAGATTAAGATTGGCATTTCTGCTTCGTTGCCAGTCCTGTGTGTGCCACCTGTCTCTAATTTTGTGCCACATTAAACCTAGTGTGTAACACTGGGCCAGATTTTTTTCAAATTCTCCCTGGAAAAAAAAATAGTGGGAGATTAAGATTGGCAATACTGCTTCGGTGCCATTCCTGTGTGTGCCACCTGTCTCTAATTTTGTGCCACATTAAACCTAGTGTGTAACACTGGGCCAGATTTCTTTTACATTCTCCCTGAAAAAAAATAAATAGTGGGAGATTAAGATTGGAATTTCTGCATCGGTGCCAGTCCTGTGTGTGCCACCTGTCTCTAATTTTGTGCCACATTAAACCTAGTGTGTAACACTGGGCCAGATTTCTTTTACATTCTCCCTGAAAAAAAATAAATAGTGGGAGATTAAGATTGGAATTTCTGCTTCGGTGCCAGTCCTGTGTGTGCCACCTGTCTCTAATTTTGTGCCACATTAAACCTAGTGTGTAACACTGAGCCAGATGTCTTTTAAATTCTCCCTGAAAAAAAAAAATAGTGGGAGATTAAGATTGGCATTTCTGCTTTGGTGCCAGTGCTGTGTGTGGCATCTTTCTCTAATTTTGTGCCACAGAAACCCTAGTGTGTATTACTGGGCCAGATTTTTTTCAAATTCTCCCTGGAAAAAAAAATATTGGGAGATTAAGATTGGCTTTTCTGCTTCGGTGCCAGTCCTGTGTGTGCCACCTGTCTCTAATTTTGTGCCACATTAAACCTAGTGTGTAACACTGGGCCAGATTTCTTTTAAATTCTCCCTGAAAAAAAAATAGCGGGAGATTAAGGTTGGCATTTCTGCTTCGGTGCCAGTCCTGTGTGTGCCACCTGTCTCTAATTTTGTGCCACATTAAACCTAGTGTGTAACACTGGGCCAGATTTCTTTTAAATTCTCCAGGAAAAAAAATAGTGGGAGATTAAGATTGGCATTTCTGCTTCGGTGCCAGTCCCGTGTGTATGCCACCTGTCTCTAATTTTGTGCCACATGAAACCTAGTGTGTAACACTGGGCCAGATTTCTTTTAAATTCTCTCGGAAAAAAAAAATAGTGGGAGATTAAGATTGGCATTTCTGCTTCGGTGCCAGTCCTGTGTGTGTCTCAAATTTTGTGGCACATTAAACCTAGTGTGTAACACTGGGCCAGATTTCTTTTAAATTCTCCCTGAAAAAAAATTGTGGGAGATTAAGATTGGCATTTCTGCTTCGTTGCCAGTCCTGTGTGTGCCACCTGTCTCTAATTTTGTGCCACATTAAACCTAGTGTGTAACACTGGGCCAGATTTTTTTCAAATTCTCCCTGGAAAAAAAAATAGTGGGAGATTAAGATTGGCAATACTGCTTCGGTGCCATTCCTGTGTGTGCCACCTGTCTCTAATTTTGTGCCACATTAAACCTAGTGTGTAACACTGGGCCAGATTTCTTTTACATTCTCCCTGAAAAAAAATAAATAGTGGGAGATTAAGATTGGAATTTCTGCATCGGTGCCAGTCCTGTGTGTGCCACCTGTCTCTAATTTTGTGCCACATTAAACCTAGTGTGTAACACTGGGCCAGATTTCTTTTAAATTCTCCAGGAAAAAAAATAGTGGGAGATTAAGAGTGGCATTTCTGCTTCGGTGCCAGTCCCGTGTGTATGCCACCTGTCTCTAATTTTGTGCCACATTAAACCTAGTGTGTAACACTGGGCCAGATTTCTTTTAAATTCTCTCGGAAAAAAAAAATAGTGGGAGATTAAGATTGGCATTTCTGCTTCGGTGCCAGTCCTGTGTGTGCTACCTGTCTCAAATTTTTTGGCACATTAAACCTAGTGTGTAACACTGGGACAGATTTCTTTTAAATTCTCCCTGAAAAAAAAATAGTGGGAGATTAAGATTGGCATTTCTGCTTCGTTGCCAGTCCTGTGTGTGCCACCTGTCTCTAATTTTGTGCCACATTAAACCTAGTGTGTAACACTGGGCCAGATTTCTTTTACATTCTCCCTGAAAAAAAAATAGTGGGAGATTAAGATTGGCATTTCTGCTTCGGTGCCAGTCCTGTGTGTGCCACCTGTCTCTAATTTTGTGCCACATTAAACCTAGTGTGTAACACTGGGCAAGATTTTTTTAAATTCTCCCTGGAAAAAAAAAATAGTGGGAGATTAAGATTGGCATTTCTGCTTCGGTGCCAGTGCTGTGTGTGGCATCTTTCTCTAATTTTGTGCCACATAAAGCCTAGTGTGTATTACTGGGCCAGATTTTTTCGAATTCTCCCTGGAAAAAAAAATAGTGGGAGATTAAGATTGCCATTACTGCTTCGGTGCCATTCCTGTGTGTGCCACCTGTCTCTAATTTTGTGCCACATTAAACCTACTGTGTAATACCGGGCCAGATTTTTTTCAAATTCTCCCTGGAAAAAAAAATAGTGGGAGATTAAGATTGCCATTACTGCTTCGGTGCCATTCCTGAGTGTGCCCCCTGTCTCTAATTCTGTGCCACATTAAACCTAGTGTGTAATACTGGGCCAGATTTCTTTTAAATTCTCCCTGGAAAAAAAAATAGTGGGAGATTAAGATTGGCATTACTGCTTCGGTGCCATTCCTGTGTGTGCCACCTGTCTCAAATTTTGTGCCACATTAAACCTAGTGTGTAACACTGGGCCAGATTTCTTTTAAATTCTCCCTGAAAAAAAAATAGTGGGAGATTAAGATTGGCATTTCTGCTTCAGTGCCAGTCCTGTGTGTGCCACCTGTCTCAAATTTTGTGCCACATTAAACCTAGTGTGTAACACTGGGCCAGATTTCTTTTAAATTCTCCCTGAAAAAAAAAATAGTGGGAGATTAGGATTGGCATTTCTGCTTCGGTGCCAGTCCTGTGTGTGCCACCTGTCTCTAATTTTGTGCCACTGAAAACCTAGTGTGTAACACTGGGCCAGATTTCTTTTATATTCTCCCTGGAAAAAAAACAAATAGTGGGAGATTAAGATTGGCAATTCTGCCTCAGTGCCAGTGCTGTGTGTGGCATCTGTCTCTAAGTTTGTGCCACAGAACATATACTGTGCCAAATTTCTTCAATATTCTCCCAGAAAAAATAAAAAGGAGGGAGATTTTAATTGTTAGTGTCTGCATCAGCGTCAGTCCTGTTAGTGGCATATCTGTCTGCCACTGAAGCTGTGTACTGTTATACATTGGGCCTGATTTTCCCTGCAGTCTCACCCACCTATAAAGGGATATATAAATCCAACAGAAGTTTCAGTTCACCTTGTAACTTGTTTTACAGTAACAAATACCGTTAGTTTGGTTACATTTTTCAAACAATGAGGAAGACTGGTGGAAGAGGTCGTGGCCGTGGGCGGTCATTGCCAGCTGGTAATGATGGTAGTGGTGGTGGAGCATCAGGTGGTCGTGGGAAAAGCAATATAGCACCTAAGTCTCAAGTTGTTGAGCCAGGTTCGTCGTATGGCTACACAAGGCCTCGCACGCTCCCTTTTCTGGGAGTAGGAAAACCGCTTTTAATGCCGGAACAGCAAGAACAAGTTTTGGCTTTCCTTGCTGACTCAGCCTCTAGCTCTATCGCCTCCTCTTCTGAAACTGCTAAATGTAAAAGCAGCGCGTCGTTAGTGGATGTTCACGGTCAGGGACAAGTCGCTTCCTTGTCTTCTTCACTAAGAACAACAGAGAAGGATGCGTCAGGCGACACAACGGGTTACTCCATGAAGCTCTTTACACATACCATTCCTGGGCTAGAAAGTGAAACAGTTAACAGGCCATGCCCATTACAAGTTGAATCGGACATGGAGTGCACAGATGTACAGCCACAGCCAGATTACTATGCTGTTCCTTTGACTCAAACCAGAACATTGCCCTCGCAGTGTACTGATCCAGAATCATACCCTGATGAGACTATGGTGCCCCGTCACGAACGCTATACCACAGGCTTACACGGTGACACAGACGAAGTTGCACACGAGATAGAAGAGGAGGTCATAGATGACCCAATTGTTGACCCTGATTGGCAGCCATTGGGGAACAGGGTGCAGGCGACAGTAGCTCTGAAATGGAGGAGGAGGAGCCGCAGCAGGCATCAACATCGCAACAGGTTCCATCTGCCGGGCCCGTATCTGGCCAAAAACGCGTGGCAAAACCAGTTGTAGGACAGCGTGGCCATCCGTTTAAAGAAGCTCAGTCTGCAATGCCTGAAAAGGTATCCGATAGTAGAAAGAGTGCAGTCTGGCATTTTTTTAAACAACATCCAAATGATCAGCGCAAAGTCATCTGTCAAAAATGTTCAACTACCTTAAGCAGAGGTCAGAATCTTAAAAGTCTAAATACAAGTTGCATGCGTAGACATTTAACCACCATGCATTTGCAAGCCTGGACTAACTACCAAACGTCCCTTAAGGTTGTAGCACCCTCGGCCAATGAAGCTAGTCAGCAACACTACATCCCTGCGCACAGTGGTGCAGTGGTTAGCACAGCAGCCTTGCAGCGCTGGAGTCCTGGGTTCAAACCCCACCAAGGACAACATCTGCAAAGAGTTTGTATGTTCTCTCCGTGTTTGCGTGGGTTTCCTCTGGGTACTCCGGTTTCCTCCCACATTCCAAAGACATACTGATAGGAAGTTTAGAATGTGAGCCCCAACGGGGACAGTGATGACAATGTGTGCAACTTGTAAAGCGCTGCAGAATATGTTAGCGCTATATAAAAATAAAGATTATTATTAATAAAGATTATCCCTTCCCTCACTGTAAGCCCACCGTTTACCGCACCACCTGCAGTAAGTGTGCAGGTTTCGTCGCCAGGCCAAAGCAGCCAGGGAATCACCAAGTTCGTGGTAGGAAACACTGCATGTTTTGTGACTATCTGTTACTCTTATTATTGGAATTCTTTAATAAAAAACAACTGGTTTAAAAAAAAAAAAAACACTGCATGTAGGGCACCAGCAAGAATACCATCTCCAACCCTCTCTCAGTCTGCCATGTCCACCGGCACTCCCGCTAGTTCCACCATCTGCGGCTCTCCAGTCCAGCTCACCCTACATGAGACTCTCGTTAGGAAAAGGAAGTACTCATCCTCGCATCCGCGTACACAGGGTTTGAACGCCCACATTGCTAGACTAATCTCATTAGAGATGATGCCCTACCGGTTAGTTGAAAGCGAAGCTTTCAAAGCCGTGATGGACTACGCTGAACCACGCTACGAGCTACCCAGTCGACACTTCTTTTCGAGAAAAGCCATCCCAGCCCTCCACCAGCATGTAAAAGACCGCATCGTCCATACACTCAGGCAATCTGTGAGTACAAAGGTGCACCTGACAACAGATGCATGGACCAGTAGGCATGCCAGGGACGTTACATGTCCATCACGGCACACTGGGTTAATGTGGTGGATGCAGGGTCCACAGGTGACAGCAATATTGGGACAGTTCTGCCTAGCCCACGGTCTAGGAAACAGTTGGCTGTAGGCGTTCGCCCCCTCCTCCTCGTCCTCCGCAGAAGCGAGAGCTCGTTCACAGACCGCATTCGCACGACCACTCCATCCGCAGCTGCCACTGTTGCACACGAGGTGTCCCATTATGGGACAGCTAGTGGCAAGCGTCAGCAGGCTGTATTGGCAATGAAGTGTTTGGGCGACAACAGACACACCGCGGAAGTTCTGTCTGAGTTCTTGCAGATAGAAACTCAGCCATGGCTGGGCACTGTACATCTTGAGGCAGGCAAGGTAGTGAGTGATAACGGAAGGAATTTTATGGCTGCCATAGCCCTTTCCCAACTGAAACACATTCCTTGCCTGGCTCACACCTTAAACCTGGTGGTGCAGTGCTTCCTGAAAAGTTATCTGGGGTTACCCGACCTGCTCCTCAAAGTGCGCAGACTTTGCGCGCATATCCGCCATTCGCCCGTACACTCCAGCCGTATGCAGAACCATCAGCGGTCTTTGAACCTTCCCCAGCATCGCCTAATCATCGATGTTGCAACATGGTGGAACTCCACACTGCACATGCTTCAGAGACTGTGCAAACAGAGGTGTGCTGTTATGTATTTGTGGGAGGATACACATACACGGGCAGGCAGTTGGATGGCAGACATGGAGTTGTCAAGTGTGCAGTGGTCGAAGGTAGAAGACCTGAGTCAAGTCCTTCAGTGTTTTTTTGAGGAATTCACACGGCTGGTTAGTGCAGACAATGCCATAATAAGCATGAGCATCCCCCTAATGCGTCTGCTGATGCAAAGTTTGACGCACATAAAGGAGCAGGCGTCTGCAGCCGAGGAAGAGGAAAGCCTTGATGACAGTCAGCCATTGTCTGGTCAGGGCAGTCTACAGGACGAGATAGGGGCGAAGAGGAGGAGGACGAGGAGGATGATGGGGATGAGTATTTTTTAAATGAGGAAGCTTCTCAGGGGCCAATAGAAATTTTTTGCCTTGCAAGGCCGGGTTCAGGTTTTTTGAGGGAGACAAGTGACTTAGATTTGCCTGAAACTGCCCCTCAACCCAGCACAACTGCAGATTTCACAACTGGAACTTTGGCCCACATGGCAGATTATGCCTTACGTATCCTCAAAAGGGACCCACGCATTATTAAAATGATGACCGATGTCAATTACCGGTTGGCCTGCCTCCTTGATCCTCGCTATAAAGGGAAATTGCAAAATATCATGCCACATGAGAACCTCGAACAAATATTAGCAACCAAACAAGCAACTCTGGTAGACCGTTTGATTCAGGCATTCCCAGCACACAGCGCCGGTGATGGTTCTCACACAAGGTGCAGGGGGCAACAGGCCAGAGGTGTTAGAGGTGCACAAATCCGAAGTGGCGTTGGACAGAGGGGTTTTCTGACCAGGTTGTGGAGTGATTTCGCAATGACCACAGACAGGACAGGTACTGCAGCATCAATTCAAAGTGACAGGAGACAACATTTGTCCAGTATGGTTGCTAACTATTTTTCATCCCTTATCGATGTTCTCCCTCAACCGTCATTCCCATTTGATTACTGGGCATCCAAAATAGACACCTGGCCTGAATTGGCAGAATATGCATTGCAGGAGCTTGCTTGCCCAGCAGCTAGTGTGCTATCAGAAAGAGTATTCAGTGCTGCAGGTTCAATATTGACCGAAAAAAGGACTCGTCTGGCTACCCAAAATATTGATGATCTAACCTTCATTAAAATGAACCACTCATTGATTTCGAATTATTTTGCCCCACCTTTCCCGGCTGACACCTAGCTTTCCTATAAAAAGGTCTTGCTTGTGGACTGGTCTTACTGACTGTTCCAATCTCTTAATCTGCAGCAGCTGTTTGTCCAGCATACGACATGTTTACACCTCCCTAAATGCGCTAACTCTCCCCCATGGGGCAGTGGTCTCGCCACTTGGCGCAAGCACCCGTGAGAGTGCCGTTTGTCTGAAGAGGTGGGTGTGCCCGCTTTTGGCCGACGGCACTGCCACTGGGTCCCTCATAGTACAATAAAGTGTCTCTGGCGGTGGTGGCGCGCAACCAACGTCAGACACACGGTTGTAACATGAAGGGCCCTGGGCCTGTACCGCCGGCCACAAGAGAGTTTCCCCCCAGCTCAAACAGTGCTCTACCACTTGCAAAATTATCTCTCACATCTCCACCAATGTTTAGTCTATGTGCTGACATCCTTCAATGCCTGGCACTGACAATACCAATTTTTTGACATGTATGATGCAAGTTAAAATAGTCAGGGTCAGGGTCTTATATTGACCCCAGTAAATACTTAGCGGCGCCAAATTACTATGTCTGAAACTCAGCAGAGGAACCCACCCCTGTACCTAAGTATGCCACCCTTTTGTATTTGGTTTAGTTGTTTTGAGAGACATTAACATCTATTTATTTTTGGGGAGTACTAACTGTGTCAGACACTCCTTCCAATTGTCCTCCGCTGAACAAACCTATGCTGCCTGTGTACCCCTGCAAGATAATTCGAACTGCATTGAGCCTAATTTTTTTTATTTTAGGACTACTAATTCTGTCTGCGGTCACTCCTTCCAATAGTCCTCCGCTGATCACACCAATGCTGCCTGTGTACCCCTGGAACCTATTTAAAAGTGCATGGTTTTCAGCCTGTCAGAATTATAAAACTGCATTGGGGCCACAAGTTTCGTTGTGGTCTACAAACTGATTCTTCCGCTCCAAGGTGTTCTCCTGGTTGCCTTTCCTGAGCTTCAATCTTCAGGCTCTTGTTAAATAGTTTTTTAATGGAACAACTGCAGTGGGGCTACTAGTTGGGTTCGGGCCTACTTCCAGTGTCTGCCGCACCAAGGTGTTCTCCTGGTTGCCTTTCCTGAGCTTCAATCTTCAGGCTCTTGTAAAATAGTTTTTTAATGGAACAACTGCAGTGGGGCTACTAGTTGGGTTGGGGCCTACTACCAGTGTCTGCCGCTCCAAGGTGTTCTCCAGGTTGCCTTTCCTGAGCTTCAATCTTCAGGCTCTTGTTAAATAGTTGTTAAATGGAACAACTGCATTTGGCCTACTAGTTGGGTTGGGGCCTACTAACGGTGTATGCCGCTCCAAGGTGTTCTCCTGGTTGCCTTTCCTGAACTTCAATCTTCAGGCTCTTGTTAAATAGTTTTTTAATGGAACAACTGCAGTGAGGCTACTAGTTGGGTTGGGGCCTACTACCAGTGTCTGCCGCTCCAAGGTGTTCTCCAGGTTGCCTTTCCTGAGCTTCAATCTTCAGGCTCTCGTTAAATAGTTTTTTAATCAAACAACTGCAGTGGGGCTACTAGATGGGTTGGGGCCTACTACCAGTGTCTGCCGCTCCAAGGTGTTCTCCAGGTTGCCTTTCCTGAGCTTCAATCTTCAGGCTCTCGTTAAATAGTTTTTTAATCGAACAACTGCAGTGAGGCTACTAGTTTGGTTGGGGCCTACTAACGGTGTCTGCCGCTCCAAGGTGTTCTCCAGGTTGCCTTTCCTGAGCTTCAATCTTCAGGCTCTTGTTAAATAGTTGTTAAATGGAACAACTGCATTTGGCCTACTAGTTGGGTTGGGGTCTACTAATGGTGTATGCCACTCCAAGGTGTTCTCCAGGTTGCCTTTCCTGAGCTTCAATCTTCAGGCTCTCGTTAAATAGTTTTTTAATGGAACAACTGCAGTGGGGCTACTAGTTGGGTTCGGGCCTACTACCAGTGTCTGCCGCACCAAGGTGTTCTCCTGGTTGCCTTTCCAGAGCTTCAATCTTCAGGCTCTTGTTAAATAGTTTTTTAATGGAACAACTGCAGTGGGGCTACTAGTTGGGTTGGGGCCTACTACCAGTGTCTGCCGCTCCAAGGTGTTCTCCAGGTTGCCTTTCCTGAGCTTCAATCTTCAGGCTCTTGTTAAATAGTTGTTAAATGGAACAACTGCATTTGGCCTACTAGTTGGGTTGGGGCCTACTAACGGTGTATGCCGCTCCAAGGTGTTCTCCAGGTTGCCTTTCCTGAGCTTCAATCTTCAGGCTCTTGTTAAATAGTTTTTTAATCGAACAACTGCAATGGGGCTACTAGTTGGGTTGGGGCCTACTACCAGTGTCTGCCGCTCCAAGGTGTTCTCCTGGTTGCCTTTCCTGAGCTTCAATCTTCAGGCTCTCGTTAAATAGTTTTTTAATGGAACAACTGCAGTGGGGCTACTAGTTGGGTTCGGGCCTACTACCAGTGTCTGCCGCACCAAGGTGTTCTCCTGGTTGCCTTTCCTGAGCTTCAATCTTCAGGCTCTTGTTAAATAGTTTTTTTAATGGAACAACTGCAGTGGGGCTACTAGTTGGGTTGGGGCCTACTACCAGTGTCTGCCGCTCCAAGGTGTTCTCCTGGTTGCCTTTCCTGAGCTTCAATCTTCAGGCTCTTGTTAAATAGTTGTTAAATGGAACAACTGCATTTGGCCTACTAGTTGGGTTGGGGCCTACTAACGGTGTCTGCCGCTCCAAGGTGTTCTCCAGGTTGCCTTTCCTGAGCTTCAATCTTCAGACTCTTGTTAAATAGTTGTTAAATGGAACAACTGCATTTGGCCTACTAGTTGGGTTGGGGCCTACTAACGGTGTATGCCGCTCCAAGGTGTTCTCCTGGTTGCCTTTCCTGAGCTTCAATCTTCAGGCTCTCGTTAAATAGTTTTTTAATGGAACAACTGCAGTGGGGCTACTAGTTGAGTTTGGGCCTACTACCAGTGTCTGCCGCACCAAGGTGTTCTCCTGGTTGCCTTTCCTGAGCTTCAATCTTCAGGCTCTTGTTAAATAGTTGTTAAATGGAACAACTGCATTTGGCCTACTAGTTGGGTTGGGGCCTACTAACGGTGTCTGCCGCTCCAAGGTGTTCTCCAGGTTGCCTTTCCTGAGCTTCAATCTTCAGGCTCTTGTTAAATAGTTTTTTAATCGAACAACTGCAGTGGGGCTACTAGTTGGGTTGGGGCCTACTAACGGTGTATGCCGCTCCAAGGTGTTCTCCAGGTTGCCTTTCCTGAGCTTCAATCTTCAGGCTCTTGTTAAATAGTTGTTAAATGGAACAACTGCATTTGGCCTACTAGTTGGGTTGGGGCCTACTACCAGTGTCTGCCGCTCCAAGATGTTCTCCTGGTTGCCTCTCCTGAGCTTCAATCTTCAGGCTCTCGTTAAATAGTTTTTTAATGGAACAACTGCAGTGGGGCTACTAGTTGGGTTCGGGCCTACTACCAGTGTCTGCCGCTCCAAGGTGTTCTCCTGGTTGCCTTTCCTGAGCTTCAATCTTCAGGCTCTTGTTAAATAGTTGTTAAATGGAACAACTGCATTTGGCCTACTAGTTGGGTTGGGGCCTACTAACGGTGTCTGCCGCTCCAAGGTGTTCTCCAGGTTGCCTTTCCTGAGCTTCAATCTTCAGGCTCTTGTTAAATAGTTTTTTAATCGAACAACTGCAGTGGGGCTACTAGTTGGGTTGGGGCCTACTAACGGTGTATGCCGCTCCAAGGTGTTCTCCAGGTTGCCTTTCCTGAGCTTCAATCTTCAGGCTCTTGTTAAATAGTTGTTAAATGGAACAACTGCATTTGGCCTACTAGTTGGGTTGGGGCCTACTACCAGTGTCTGCCGCTCCAAGATGTTCTCCTGGTTGCCTCTCCTGAGCTTCAATCTTCAGGCTCTCGTTAAATAGTTTTTTAATGGAACAACTGCAGTGGGGCTACTAGTTGGGTTCGGGCCTACTACCAGTGTCTGCTGCTCCAAGGTGTTCTCCTGGTTGCCTTTCCTGAGCTTCAATCTTCAGGCTCTCGCTAAATAGTTTTGTAATGGAACAACTGCAGTAGGGCTACTAGTTGGGTTGGGGCCTACGACCAGTGTCTGCCGCTCCAAGGTGTTCTCCAGGTTGCCTTTCCTGAGCTTCAATCTTCAGGCTCTTGTTAAATAGTTGTTAAATGGAACAACTGCATTTGGCCTACTAGTTGGGTTGGGGCCTACTAACAGTGTCTGCCGCTCCAAGGTGTTCTCCAGGTTGCCTTTCCTGAGCTTCAATCTTCATGCTCTTGTTAAATAGTTTTTTAATCGAACAACTGCAGTGGGGCTACTAGTTGGGTTGGGGCCTACTAACGGTGTATGCCGCTCCAAGGTGTTCTCCAGGTTGCCTTTCCTGAGCTTCAATCTTCAGGCTCTTGTTAAATAGTTTTTTAATCGAACAACTGCAGAGGGGCTACTAGTTTGGTTGGGGCCTACTAACGGTGTCTGCCGCTCCAAGGTGTTCTCCAGGTTGCCTTTTCTGAGCTTCAATCTTCAGGCTCTTGTTAAATAGTTTTTTAATCGAACAACTGCAGTGGGGCTACTAGTTGGGTTGAGGCCTACTACCAGTGTATGCCGCTCCAAGGTGTTCTCCTGGTTGCCTTTCCTGAGCTTCAATCTTCAGGCTCTTGTTAAATAGTTTTTTAATGGAACAACTGCAGTGGGGCTACTAGTTGGGTTGGGGCCTACTACCAGTGTCTGCCGCTCCAAGGTGTTCTCCTGGTTGCCTTTCCTGAGCTTCAATATTCAGGCTCTCATCAAATAGTTGTTGAAACAACACTGCATTAGGCCTACAAGTTGGGTCTGGGTTCTACAAACGGTGTCTTCCGCTCCAAGGTGTTCTCCAGGTTGCCTTTCCCTAGCTTCTATCTTCAGGCTCTCGTTAAATTGTTTATAATATAACACTGCATTTGGCCTACTTGTTTTGTTGGCCCTACCAACTGTGTCTGCCGCTCCTTGATGTTCTCCTACACTGAACAAACCAGTGCCACCTGTTTACTACTGTTACCAATATTGAACTGCATTTAGCCTACTTACTGATTTGGGCCTACTCACTGTGTCAGCCTCTCATTACAGCTGTACTCCACTGAGCAAAGCAATTCCCCCTGGTTAGTCCTGTTACCAATTTTGAACTGCATTTAGCCCACTTTATTCTTTGGGCCTATATCTTTGTTTCCTCCTCATCCTGCCCATTGCCCAGCCAGTGATAGATGAGTCTGCTGGTACATTGACCCAGAACGCTACATTCCCCATGCACGCTACACAGCAAGAATGTGACCCTGCTGAAAGTCAGGTTCCCCTTGCAGCATACCATAACACCTTACACGGGGACAAAGGAAGGTGCAGATGAAAGTGCAGGTTTCTTCATCCGGTGGGGGGGGAATACTCGCCGACGTACTTTGAGGGGCCCTGTGCCAGTGCCAATGCCAACGAGTGGGCCCCCCCTGCTTGCTCAGGATCACAGCACTTGCAAAGTTTAAATACTTACCTCTCCCTGCTCCACTGCCCTGAGGTGGTCCAGATTACCTGGGCCCACTAAATACTTGAACCAGCCCTACCCCCCACAACTTTAGCCAAATGACCCCCAATTTCCAATGCCTAACTATTATTATAAGGTAAATTAAGATTCTTCTGTAACAAGAATGGATGTTTTTGCCATTAAAATGGGCACTGTAGGTGTTTTCCTGGCCTCCACTCACTGCTGACTATGCTTCCCTATTGACTTGCATTGGGTTTCGTGTTTCGGTCGATCCCCGACTTTTCGCGATAATCGGCCGATTCCACTCGACTCGACTTTTGAGATAGTCGGGTTTCGCGAAACCCGACTCGACCCTAAAAAACTAAAAGTCGCTCAACCCTAGCTATAACACAAGTTAATACAATATCTAAGCTTCCCTTTTTGGGAGGTGAGGACACTTGATCGTTGCATTAACAAGTTTATAAGAGTACATCTGTTATTGTCTTTGGTCAAATAGTGGGCCATAGAAAGCCTATTTATTTATTTTTTTTTGGTTTTATAAATTCTCCCTGAAAAAAAAAAGGGAGATTAATATTGGCCTTTGGGCTTGTGTGCCAGTCCTAAGCGTGCCATCTCTCTCTCTCAGATAGTGGGCCATAGAAAGCCTATTTATTATTTATTTTATTGGGTTTATAAATTTTCCCTGAAAAAAAAAAAAAAAAAGTGGGAGATTAATATTGGCCTCTGGGCTTGTGTGCCAGTCCTGAGCGTGCCATCTCTCTCACAAATAGTGGGCCATAGAAAGCCTATTTATTTTTTTGGTTGATTTGGGTTCCAAAATCTACCTGAAAAAATCAATAAATCAATCAGTGGGAGATAAATATTGGCCTTTGGGCTTGTGTGCCACTCCTGACTCCTGTGTGCGTCATCTCTCACTCAGTGGGCCATAGAAAGCCTATTTTTTGTTTTATTTGTTTTCTAAATTCTCCCTGAAAAAATCATTTTATTTTATTTGGTTTCTAAATTCTTCCTGAAAAAATCATTTTTTTTTATTATTTTTTTTTTCTAAAGTCTCCCTGAAAAAAAATAAATAAATCAAATCAGTGGGAGATTAATATTGCCCTTTCTGCTTGTGTGCCAGTCTTGACTCCTGGGTGTGCCATCTCACTCTCTCTCTCCAATTGTGGGCCATAGAAAGCCTATTATTTTTTTAGCTTGATTTGGGTTCCAAAATCTACCTGAAAAAATCACTACATCAATCATTGGGAGAACAATATTGGCCTCTGGGCTTGTGTGCCACTCCTGACTCCTGTGTGCGTCATCTCTCACTCAGTGGGCCATAGAAAGCCTATTTTTTGTTTTATTTGTTTTCTAAATTCTCCCTGAAGAAATCATTTTATTTTATTTGGTTTCTAAATTCTTCCTTAAAAAATCATTTTAATCTATTTTTTTTTTCTAAAGTCTCCCTGAAAAAAAAAACAAAAAAAACAAATCAGTGGGAGATTAATATTTACATTTGTGCTTCAGTGACAGTCCTGCGTGTGTGGCATCTCTCTCATTTGTTGCCACCAAAAACAGAGTGTGTAACATTGTGCCTGATTTTCCTTGCGGTCTCACCCACCTGTAAAGGGGTAGCTAAATCATACTGAAGTTATAGCTCACCGTGTAAGTTGTGTGACAGCAACAAATACTGTTAGTTTGGTTACGTTTTTAAAACAATGAGGAAGTCTGGTGGAAGAGGTCGTGGCCGGGGGCGTTCATTGTCAGCTGGTAATGAGGGTAGTGGTAGTGGTGGAGCATCAGGTGGTCGTGGGAAAAAAAATATTGCACCTAAGTCTGGAGCTGTGGAGCCAGGTTCGTCGTCTGGCTACACAAGGCCTCGAACGCTCCCTTTTCTGGGAGTAGGAAAACCGCTTTTAAAGCCGGAGCAGCAAGAGCAAGTTTTGGCTTATCTTGCTGACTCAGCCTCTAGCTCTTTTGCCTCCTCTCGTGAAACTGGTAAATGTAAAAGCAGCGCATCGTTAGTGGATGTTCACGGTCAGGGACAAGTCGCTTCCTTGTCCTCTTCAGCAAAAACAACAACAGAGAAGAATGCAGCAGGTGACACAATGGGTTACTCCATGGAGCTCTTTACACATACAGTCCCTGGCTTAGAAAGTGAAGCAGTTAACAGTCCATGCCCATTACAAGTTGAATCTGACATGGAGTGCACTGATGCACAGTCACAGCCAGACTACTATGCTGGTCCTTTGACTCAGACCACAACATTGCCCTCGCAGGGTAATGATCAAGAATCAGACCCTGATGAGACTATGTTGCCCCATCACGAACGCTATACCACCGACCGACACGGTGACACAGACGAAGTTGCACACGAGCTACAAGAAGAGGTAATAGATGACCCAGTTCTTGACCCCGATTGGCAGCCATTGGGGGAACAGGGTGCAGGCGGCAGCAGTTCTGAAGCGGAGGAGGAGGGGCCGCAGCAGGCATCAACATCGCAACAGGTTCCATCTGCCGGGCCCGTATCTTGCCCAAAACGCGTGGCAAAGCCAAAACCTGTTGGAGGACAGCGTGGCCATCCGGTTAAAGCTCAGTCTGCAATGCCTGAAAAGGTATCCGATGCTAGAAAGAGTGCAGTCTAGCATTTTTTTAAACAACATCCAATTGATCAGCGCAAAGTCATCTGTCAAAAATGTTCAACTACCTTAAGCAGAGGGCAGAATCTGAAAAGTCTCAATACAAGTTGCATGCATAGACATTTAACCACCATGCATTTGCAAGCTTGGACTAACTACCAAACGTCCGTTAAGGTTGTAGCACTCTCGGCCAGTGAAGCTAGTCATCAACGCAACATCCCTTCCGGCAGTGTAGGGCCACCATTTTCCGCACCACCTGCAGTATCTGTGCAGGTTTCTTTGCCAGGCCAAAGCAGTCAGGGTCAGGGAATCACCAGTTTCGTAGTAGGAAACACTGCATCTAGGGCACCGGCGGCAACAATACCATCTCCCACCGTCTCTCAGTCTGCCATGTCCACCGGCACCCCCGCTAGTTCCACGATCTCCAGCTCTCCAGTCCAGCTCACCCTACATGAGGCTATGGTTAGAAAAAGGAAGTACTTAGCCTCGCATCCGCGTACACAGGGTTTGAACGCCCACATAGCTAGACTAATCTCGTTAGAGATGATGCCCTACCGGTTAGTTGAAAGCGAAGCTTTCAAAGCCCTGATGGACTACGCTGTACCACGCTACGAGCTACCCAGTCGACACTTTTTTTCCAGAAAAGCCATCCCAGCCCTCCACCAGCATGTTAAAGAGCGCATCGTCCATGCACTCAGGCAATCTGTGAGCACAAAGGTGCACCTGACAACAGATGCATGGATCAGTAGGCATGGCCAGGGACGTTACGTGTCCATCACGGCACACTGGGTGAATGTTGTGGATGCAGGGTCCACAGGGGACAGAAATTTTGGGACAGTTCTGCCTAGCCCACGGTCTAGGAAACAGTTGGCTGTAGCCGTTCACACCCCCTCCTCCTCCTCGTCCTCCTGCAGAAGCGAGAGCTCGTCCACAGACCGCAGTCGCACAACCACTCCATCCGCAGCTGCCACTGTTGCACACCAGGTCTCCCATTATGGGGCAGCTACTGGCAAACGTCAGCAGGCTGTATTGGCTATGAAGTGTTTGGGTGACAACAGACACACCGCGGAAGTTCTGTCCGAGTTGTCAGGTGTGCAGTGGTCGAAGATTCAAGACATGTGTCAAGTCCTTCAGTGTTTTGAGGAATGCACACGGCTGGTTAGTGCAGACAACGCCATAATAAGCATGAGCATCCCCCTAATGCGTCTGCTGATGCAAAGTTTGACGCACATAAAGGATCAGGCGTCTGCAGCTGAGGAAGAGGAAAGCCTTGATGACAGTCAGCCATTGTCTGGCCAGGGCAGTGTACAGGACGAGGTAGCGGGCGAAGAGGAGGAGGAGGACGAGGAGGATGATGGGGATGATTATATTTTTAATGAGGAAGCTTTTCCGGGGCCACTGGAAATTGTTGGCGTGGCAAGGCCGGGTTCTGGTTTTTGGAGGGACACAAGTGACGTGGATTTGCCTGAAACTGCCCCTCAACCAAGCACAACCGCAGATTTGAGAACTGGAACTTTGGCCCACATGGCGGATTATGCCTTACGTATCCTCAAAAGGGACACACGCATTACTAAAATGATGAACAATGACGATTACTGGTTGGCCTGCCTCCTTGATCCTCGCTATAAAGGCAAATTGCAAAATATAATGCCACATGAGAACTTGGAAATAATATTAGCAACCAAACAATCAACTCTTGTTGACCGTTTGCTTCTGGCATTCCCTGCACACAGCGCCCGTGATCGTTCTCACACGAGCTGCAGGGGCCAGCAGACCAGAGGTGTTAGAGGGGCAGAAATCAGAAGTGGCGTTGGCCAGAGGGGTTTTCTGACCAGGTTGTGGAGTGATTTTGCTATGACTGCAGACAGGACAGGTACTGCAGTATCAATTCAAAGTGACAGGAGACAACATTTGTCCAGTATGGTTACAAACTATTTTTCATCCCTTATCGACGTTCTCCCTCAACCGTCATTCCCATTTGATTACTGGGCATCCAAATTAGACACCTGGCCAGAATTGGCAGAATATGCATTGCAGGAGCTTGCTTGCCCGGCAGCTAGTGTCCTATCAGAAAGAGTATTCAGTGCTGCAGGTTCAATACTAACAGAAAAAAGGACTCGTCTGGCTACCCAAAATGTAGATGATCTAACCTTCATTAAAATGAACCACAACTGGATTTCGAAATCTTTTGCCCCACCTTGCCCGGCTGACACCTAGCTTTCCTATGAAAAGGTCTTGCCTGTGGACTATTATGAATGACTTTTCCAATATCGTAATTTGCTGCACCTGATTGTCCAGCATAAGACATGTTTACACCTCCTTAAAATGCCAAACTCCCCACACGGGGCCGTGGTATCACCACTTGGCGCCAGCACCCGTGAGAGTGCTGTTTTTTTTCTGAAGAGGTGGGTGTGCCCGCTTTTGGTCGACGGCACTGCCACTGGGTCCCTCATAGTACAATAAAGTGTCTCTGGCGGTGGTGGTGCGCACCCAACGTCAGACACACCGTTGTAATATGAGGGGCCCTGGGCCTGTACCGCCGGCCACAAGACAGTTCCCCCCCCCAGCTCAAACAGTGCTCTACCACTTGCAAAATTATCTCTCACAGCTCCACCAATGTTTAGTCTATGCGCTGACATCCTTCAATGCCTGGCACTGACAATACCATTGTATTGACATTTTTGTTATGTTAGGCCTTCGAAGCCTGTCTGCGGTCCCTCCTTCCACTAGGCCTCCACTGACCATTGTACTGCTGCCCGTGTACCCCTGGAACCAATTTTAAATTGCCAACAGCCCAATTTTGTTATGTTAGGCCTTCGAAGCCTGTCTGCAGTCCCTTCTTTCTACTACTACTACACTGACCAGACCACTGCTGCCCGTGTACCCCTGGAACCAATTTTAAATTGCCAACAGCCCTATTTTTTTATGTTAGGCCTTCGAAGCCTGTCTGCGGTCCCTCCTTCCACTAGGCCTCCACTGACCACACCACTGCTGCCCGTGTACCCACGGAACCAATTTAAAATTGCCTACAGCCATGTGTTATTATGTTAGGCCTTCGATGCCTGTCTGCGGTCCCTCCTTCCACTAGGCCTCCACTGACCATTGTACTGCTGCCCTTGTACCACTGGAACCAATTTTAAATTGCCATCAGCCCTATTTTTTTATGTTAGGCCTTCGAAGCCTGTCTGCGGTCCCTCCTTCCACTAGGCCTCCACTGACCACACCACTGCTGCCCGTGTACCCACGGAACCAATTTAAAATTGCCAACAGCAATGTGTTATTATGTTAGGCCTTCGATGCCTGTCTGCGGTCACTACTTCCACTAGGCCTCCACTGACCACACCACTGCTGCCCGTGTACCCCTGGAACCAATTTAAAATTGCCTACAGCCAGCCCAATTTTTTATTCTAGGCCTTCGATGCCTGTCTGCGGTCCGTTCTTTCTACTACTACTACACTGACCAGGCCACTGCTGCCCGTCTTCCCCTGGAACCAATTTAAAATTGCCAACAGCAATGTGTTATTATGTTAGGCCTTCGATGCCTGTTTGCGGTCACTCATTCCACGAGGCCTCCACTGACCACACCACTGCTGCCCGTGTACCCACGGAACCAATTTTAAATTGCAAACAGCCATGTGTTATTATGTTAGGCCTTCGATGCCTGTCTGCGGTCCCTCCTTCCACTAGGCCTCCACTGACCACACCACTGCTGCCCGTGTACCCACGGAACCAATTTAAAATTGCCAACAGCAATGTGTTATTATGTTAGGCCTTCGATGCCTGTCTGCGGTCACTACTTCCACTAGGCCTCCACTGACCACACCACTGCTGCCCGTGTACCCCTGGAACCAATTTAAAATTGCCTACAGCCAGCCCAATTTTTTATTCTAGGCCTTCGATGCCTGTCTGCGGTCCGTTCTTTCTACTACTACTACACTGACCAGGCCACTGCTGCCCGTCTTCCCCTGGAACCAATTTAAAATTGCCTACAGCCATCTGTTATTATGTTAGGCCTTCGATGCCTGTGTGCGGTCACTCCTTCCACTAGGCCTCCACTGACCACACCACTGCTGCCCGTGTACCCCTGGAACCAATTTAAAATTGCCTACAGCCAGCCCAATTTTTTTATTTTAGGCCTTCGATGCCTGTCTGCGGTTCGTTCTTTCTACTACTACCACACTGACCAGGCCACTGCTGCCCGTGTTCCCCTGGAACCAATTTAAAATTGCCAACAGCAATGTGTTATTATGTTAGGCCTTCGATGCCTGTCTGCGGTCCCTCCTTCCACTAGGCCTCCACTGACCACACCACTGCTGCCCGTGTACCCACGGAACCAATTTAAATTGCCTACAGCCATGTGTTATTATGTTAGGCCTTCGATGCCTGTCTGCGGTCACTCCTTCCACTAGGCCTCCACTGACCACACCACTGCTGCCCGTGTACCCCTGGAACCAATTTAAAATTGCCTACAGCCAGCCCAATTTTTTTATTTTAGACCTTCGATGCCTGTCTGCGGTCCGTTCATTCTACTACTACTACACTGACCAGGCCACTGCTGCCCGTGTTCCCCTGGAACCAATTTAATATTGCCAACAGCAATGTGTTATTATGTTAGGCCTTCGATGCCTGTCTGCGGTCACTCCTTCCACTAGGCCTCCACTGACCACACCACTGCTGCCCGTGTACCCCTGGAACCAATTTAAAATTGCCTACAGCCAGCCCAATTTTTTTATTTTAGGCCTTCGATGCCTGTCTGCGGTCCGTTCTTTCCACTACTACTACACTGACCAGGCCACTGCTGCTCGTGTTCCCCTGGAACCAATTTAAAATTGCCAACAGCAATGTGTTATTATGTTAGGCCTTCGATGCCTGTTTGCGGTCACTCCTTCCACTAGGCCTCCACTGACCACACCACTGCTGCCTGTGTACCCACGGAACCAATTTTAAATTGCAAACAGCCATGTGTTATTATGTTAGGCCTTCGATGCTTGTCTGCGGTCACTCCTTCCACTAGGCCTCCACTGACCACACCACTGCTGCCCGTGTACCCCTGGAACCAATTTAAAATTGCCTACAGCCAGCCCAATTTTTTTATTTTAGGCCTTCGATGCCTGTCTGCGGTCCGTTCTTTCTACTACTACTACACTGACCAGGCCACTGCTGCCCGTGTTCCCCTGGAACCAATTTAAAATTGCCAACAGCAATGTGTTATTATGTTAGGCCTTTGATGCCTGTCTGCGGTCCCTCCTTCCACTAGGCCTCTACTGACCACACCACTGCTGCCCGTGTACCCACGGAACCAATTTAAAATTGCCTACAGCCATGTGTTATTATGTTAGGCCTTCGATGCCTGTCTGCGGTCACTCCTTCCACTAGGCCTCCACTGACCACACCACTGCTGCCCGTGTACCCCTGGAACCAATTTAAAATTGCCTACAGCCAGCCCAATTTTTTTATTTTAGGCCCTCGATGCCTGTCTGCGGTCCGTTCTTTCTACTACTACTACACTGAACAGGCCACTGCTGCCCGTGTTCCCCTGGAACCAATTTAAAATTGCCAACAGCAATGTGTTATTATGTTAGGCCTTCGATGCCTGTTTGCGGTCACTCCTTCCACTAGGCCTCCACTGACCACACCACTGCTGCCCGTGTACCCACGGAACCAATTTTAAATTGCAAACAGCCATGTGTTATTATGTTAGGCCTTCGATGCCTGTCTGCGGTCACTCCTTCCACTAGGCCTCCACTGACCACACCACTGCTGCCCGTGTACCCCTGGAACCAATTTAAAATTGCCTACAGCCAGCCCAATTTTTTTATTTTAGGCCTTCGATGCCTGTCTGCGGTCCGTTCTTTCTACTACTACTACACTGACCAGGCCACTGCTGCCCGTGTTCCCCTGGAACCAATTTAAAATTGCCAACAGCAATGTGTTATTATGTTAGGCCTTCGATGCCTGTCTGCGGTCCCTCCTTCCACTAGGCCTCCACTGACCACACCACTGCTGCCCGTGTACCCCTGGAACCAATTTAAAATTGCCTACAGCCATCTGTTATTATGTTAGGCATTCGAAGCGTGTCTGCGGTCCTTCCTTCCAATAGTTCTCCACTGACCAGACCAATGCTGGCCGTGTACCCCTGGAACCCAGCTGAAAGTGCATGGAGCCTCCTTTTTTTCTTTGTTTTATATTTAGAAAGCCCAGATGAACTACGCTGTGCAACGGTTCAAGCTACCCAGTTGACATTTCTTTTGCGAGAAAAGCCATCCCAGCCCTCCACCGGCATGAAAAAGTCTGCATTGTCATAGCACTCAGGCAATCAAACAGTAGAAAGGTGCACCTGACAAGAGACGCATGGACCAGAAGGCATGTCCACAAAAAGTTACGTGTCCATTACGGCGCACTGGGTTAATGTGTTGGATGCATGGTCCACAGGGGACAGCCTACAAAGTCTGTCTGCAGTCCCTAATTCCAATTTTCCTCCGCTGACCACACCACTGCTGCCCGTGTACCCCTGGAACCAATTTTACAGTGTCTACAGCCTAATTTTGTTATGTTAGGCCTACTACGCCTGTCTGCGGTCCCTCCTTCCAATACTCGTCCACTGACCAGACCACTGCTGCCCGTGGACCCCTGGAACCTATTTTTAATTGCATAGAGCATCCTTTTTTTAATAGTAGGCGTACAAAGTCTATCTGCGGTCCACTATTGAAATTGTCCTCCACTGCCCAGAGCACTGCTGCTTGTGTACCCCTGTAACTTTTTTAAGCTGCAGTGAGCCACATTTTTGGGTTAAGTCCTACTACCTGTGTCTGTCTGCGCCACTCAATTCAGCTGTGTTCCTTTGAAAAAAGCTGAGCGTCAATAGTCTTGTTTTCAGCCTCTAGGAATTTTAAAACTGCATTGGGGTTACAACTTTGGTAGGGCCTACTAACGGTGTCTGCCTCCCCAAGGTGTGCCCCAGGTTTCCTCGCCATTGCTTCGATCTTAATGCTCTCGTTTAGTAGTTGTTGGAAACTACACTGCATTAGGCCTACAAATTGAGTATGGGGTGTAGAGAGATGGTGTGTTCCACTCCAAGGTGTTCTCCAGGTTGCCTTTCCTGAGCTTCGATCTTCCGGCTCTCGTTTAGTAGTTGTTGGAAACTACACTGCATTAGGCCTACAAATTGGGTATGGGGTGTAGAGAGATGGTGTGTTCCACTCCAAGGTGTTCTCCAGGTTGCCTTTCCTGAGCTTCGATCTTCCGGCTCTCGTTTAGTAGTTTTTTAAACTACACTGCATTAGGCCTACAAATTGGGTATGGGGTGTAGAGAGATGGTGTGTTCCACTCCAAGGTGTTCTCCAGGTTGCCTTTCCTGAGCTTCGATCTTCCGGCTCTCGTTTAGTAGTTGTTTGAAACTACGCTGCATTAGGCCTACAAATTGGGTATGGGGTGTAGAGAGATGGTGTGTTCCACTCCAAGGTGTTCCCCAGGTTTCGTCCACATTGCTTCGGTCTTCCGACTCTCGTTTAGTAGTTGTAGAAAACTACACTGCATTAGGCCTACAAATTGGGTATGGGGTGTAGAGAGATGGTGTGTTCCACTCCAAGGTGTTCCCCAGGTTTCCTCTCCATTGCTTCGATCTTCATGCTCTCGTTTAGTAGTTGTTTGAAACTTCGCTGCATTAGGCCTACAAATTGGGTATGGGGTGTAGAGAGATGGTGTGTTCCACTCCAAGGTGTTCTCCAGGTTGCCTTTCCTGAGCTTCGATCTTCCGGCTCTCGTTTAGTAGTTCTTGGAAACTACACTGCATTAGGCCTACAAATTGGGTATGGGGTGTAGAGAGATGGTGTGTTCCACTCCAAGGTGTTCTCCAGGTTGCCTTTCCTGAGCTTCGATCTTCCGGCTCTCGTTTAGTAGTTGTTGGAAACTACGCTGCATTAGGCCTACAAATTGGGTATGGGGTGTAGAGAGATGGTGTGTTCCACTCCAAGGTGTTCCCCAGGTTTCGTCCACATTGCTTCGGTCTTCCGACTCTCGTTTAGTAGTTGTAGAAAACTACACTGCATTAGGCCTACAAATTGGGTATGGGGTGTAGAGAGATGGTGTGTTCCACTCCAAGGTGTTCTCCAGGTTGCCTTTCCTGAGCTTCGATCTTCCGGCTCTCGTTTAGTAGTTCTTGGAAACTACACTGCATTAGGCCTACAAATTGGGTATGGGGTGTAGAGAGATGGTGTGTTCCACTCCAAGGTGTTCTCCAGGTTGCCTTTCCTGAGCTTCGATCTTCCGGCTCTCGTTTAGTAGTTGTTGGAAACTACGCTGCATTAGGCCTACAAATTTGGTATGGGGTGTAGAGAGATGGTGTGTTCCACTCCAAGGTGTTCCCCAGGTTTCCTCGCCAATGCTTCGATCTTCATGCTCTCGTTTAGTAGTTGTTGGAAACTACACTGCATTAGGCCTACAAATTGGGTATGGGGTGTAGAGAGATGTTGTGTTCCACTCCAAGGTGTTCTCCAGGTTGCCTTTCCTGAGCTTCGATCTTCCGGCTCTCGTTTAGTAGTTGTTGGAAACTACGCTGCATTAGGCCTACAAATTGGGTATGGGGTGTAGAGAGATGGTGTGTTACACTCCAAGGTGTTCTCCAGGTTGCCTTTCCTGAACTTCTATCTTCAGGCTCTCATTAAATTGTGGTTAAATGGAACAACTGCATTTGGCGTACTAGTTGGTTTGGGGCCTACTATCGGTGTCTGCCACTCCTTGCTGTTCTCCTGGTTTCCTGTCCTGAAATTCCATTTTCAGGCTCTCGTTAAGTAGTTGTTAATGTTAGACTGCATTTGGCCTACTAGTTGCGTTGGGGCCTACTATCGGTGTCTGCCACTCCTTGCTGTTCTCCTCCACTGAACAAAACTGTGCCGCCTGTTTACTACGGTTGCCAATTTTGAACTGCATTTCGACTACTTACTGATTTGGGCCTACTCTCTGTGTCAGCCTCTCATTCCAGTTGTCCTCCACTGCAATGCCCCCTGGTTAGTCCTGTTACCAATTTTGAACTGCATTTAGCCAACTTTATTCTTTGGGCCTATATCTATGTTTCCTCCTCATCCTGCCCAGCCAGTGATAGATGAGTCTGCTGGTACATTGACCCATAACGCAAAATTCCCCGTGCACGCTACACAGCAAGATTGTGACCCTGCTGAAAGTCAGGTTCCTCTTCCCGCATACCATACCACCTTACACGGGGACAAAGAGGAAGGTGCAGATGAAAGTGCAGGTTCCTTCATCAGGTGGGGGGAGGAATACTAGTTGGCGACGTCACTGGCACAGGGCCTCTCATAGTACGCAAAAGTGTTGCTGCCGGTGGGAGGCGCCCCCGCCGTGCAAACACACCGCTGTACTTTGAGGGGCCCTGTGCCAGTGCCAATGCCAACGAGTGGGCCCCCCCTGCTTGCTCAGGATCACAGCACTTGCAAAGTTGAAATACTTACCTCTCCCTGCTCCACTGCCGTGACGTGGTCCAGATTTACTGGGCCCACTAATTACTTGAACCAGCCCTACCCCCCACAACTTTAGCCAAATGACCCCCAATTTCAAATGCCTTCCAATTATTATAAGGTAAATTCCGATTGACAAGCTTCTGTAACAAGAATGGATGTTTTTGCCATTAAAATGGGCAGTGTAGGTGTTTTCCTGGCCTCCACTCACTGCCGACTATGCTCCCCCATTGACTTGCATTGGGTTTCGTGTTTCGGGCGATACCCGACTTTTCGCCATAATCGGCCGATTCCACTCGACTCGACTTCTAACATAGTCGGGTTTCGCGAAACACGACTCGACTCTAAAAAGGTCAAGGTTGCTCAACCCTAGTCAGGGAGTCCTTTATTTGTTTTTTAGCAAACTCTATGCGGGCTTTCATATGTCTTGCACTGAGGAGATGCTTTCGTTGGGACACTTTGCCATAAATGCCCAACTGGAGGAGGGCTGCAGTGATAGTTGACTTTGTGGAACTTTCTCCCATCTCCCTACTGCATCTCTGGAGCTCAGCCACAGGGATCTTGGGGTTCTACTTTACCTCTCTCACCAAGGCTGTTCTTCTTTACCTCTCTCACCATGGCTCTTCTCCCACGGTTGCTCTGTTTGGCTGGATGGCCAGGTCTAGGAAGACTTCTGGTGGTCCGAAACTTCTTCCATTTAAGGATTAAGGAGGCCACTGTGCTCTTAGGAACCTTGAGTACTGCAGAAATTCTTTTGTAACCTTGGCCAGATATTCTGTGCCTTGCCACAATTCTGTCTCTGAGATTCTTAGCCAGTTCCCTTGACCTCATGATTCTCATTTGGTCTGACATGCACTGTGAGCTGTGAGGTCTTATATAGACAGGTGTGTGCCTTTCCAAATCAAGTCCAAGGAGTAGAACCATTTCAAGGAGGATCACAAGGAAATGGACAGCATGTGACTTATATATGAGTGTCTGAGCAAAGGGTCTGAATACTTATGACCGTGTGATATTTCAGTTTTTCTTTTTTATTACAATTTCAAAAATGTCTCCATTTCTACTTTTTTCAGTCAAGATGTGGTGCAGAGTGTACATTAATGTGAAAATTTTTTACTTTTTTGAATTTACCAAATGGCTGCAATGAAACAAAAAGTGAAAAAATTAAAGGGGTCTGAATGCTTTCCGTACCTACTGTATACAGCGATATTTCAACACACAGCAACAGTTCTTTCATTTTAAAAAATCCATCGCTGGTTTTTTATATAATCATAAACCACTATGTCCACACCTGAACATTACAGTACCGACAGACAGTCCGTTTTAGTTCATAACTGAAGCTCGTCAGTTGACAATTCCCCAGGCTCTGCATTACCTGCTTAACTGATACTCAGGTTTGCAAGCATAGATTTGTATAGGTCCTGTCAGCAGTTCAGACCCTCCGGCTCCCTGGACTCTCAGGAGCACCAGTCAGCCCCAGTCTCACACATGGCCATCTCCCATGTAGTGCTACCAGGAAGATATATAGGACCTTCCTAACATCACAGAAGCACACCCCCTGGGAGGTATGCTGTTAACCAGTCCCACCCATCACTTTCTGGTTAACTCTTAAATCCAGCCCTTTACTAAAATGCAGGTTTGTTGGACTACAAGACCCAGCGACCTGTCCTGGATTCAGATTGCAACAGACCTTTGTCTGTGTGATACATACCTATCTCTGAGAATACCACTAGTTGGTACATCACAAGGCATATACGATCCGCACAAAATGGCGCAGAAAGTCAGAACATCTCTTCCTTTCATTCTCCGAGGAGAACACGGGTCAGAAGGTATAAAAAGTCTCCTTATCCAGTTGGTTGAGGCATACTATTACTATTTGCTATGAGCAAGCAGACCGTCAAACTCCACAGGCTATAAAAGCCCACTCAACTAGGGCTATGCCACCTCATAGGTGGAAGAAGTTGCATACCTATTGAGCAGATCTGCATCACAGCCTCTTGGAGTTTGGACCTTACCTTCGTGGAACATTATAGGCTGGACATCCAAGGTTCAGCCTTTGACACCGCAGTTCTACTGTCCGCAGTTAAGATTACCAACCCAAATTGCTATATCCCTATTGGTGCTGCTATTGGACGACAAGGAAAGTGTAATTTCTTACCGTAAATTCTCTTTCCTTTTGTTGGAAGCATCAGCACAAATTTTCCTTCCCAACAAAATTGTGTCTTTTATGCTTTTTTTCTAGGCCTAATGGTACCTTCACACATAACGATTTTGTTAACGATATCGTTGCAATGTCACGCTTTTTGTGACGTAGCAACAATATCGTTAATTAAATCGTTATGCGTGACAGCGACTAACGATCAGGCCCCTGCTGGGAGATCGTTGGTCACTGGGAATGATCAAGACCTTTTTTTGGTCGCTGATCACCCGCTGTCATCGCTGAATCGGCATGTGTGACGCCGATCCAGCGATGTGTTCACTGGTAACCAGGGTAAATATTGGGTTACTAAGCGCAGGGCCGCGCTTAGTAACCCGATATTTACCCTGGTTACCATTGCAAAAGTTAAAAAAAAAAAAGTACATACTCACATTCCTATGTCTGTCACGTCCCCCGGCGTCAGCTTCCCGCACTGACTGTGTCAGCGCTGGCTGGCCGTAAAGCAGGCGGGGGACGTGACAGACATCGGAATGTGAGTATTGTAGCATGGCTAAAGGGTGTGTAGTCGACGGGAGGTATGCGCCACATAAGTGCCTTGTTGCTGTAATGTAGCCCGGAGTATTTCTTTCTTGCACATAATCTTGTATATATATGTGTTTCAGGACCTGTGGTGATGTCAGACCACATGGCTAATCATGTGATGGGTTCCTGGGTGTGGTTAGCTCTATATAAGACTGGCTAATGCTTTACACAGCAGATATGTGTGGAGGTGGAACCTTCCTGAGTGTGTTAGGGCTTCAGGACTGAGCCGGATGAACTGGACACTTGTTTTTCTTTGCCTGAACCAAAGGCTATTTGTTTTCTGTTGTTTACCATATGGTTTATGAAGCAATAAACCCAGTGAACTTTAAAGGAACACGCCTCCTGAGTGTCAGCCATCGCACCTGAGTGAGTGGAATCCCTACAATTGGTGGAGAATGCGGGCAGCGTTCCCAGCAGAGACGTAAGTCTATTGTTTAATGTCCTGGGTCAAGTCTATTGCAAGCCAGCAAGCATCGCCGGGGAAAATGGAGGACCTGCTGAAACACTTGGTTCAGTTACAGTCACAGCAGGAGCAACGGCAGAGCCAGCAGGAGCAAAGGCAGCAAGAGACCAACAGGCTGTTGATGCAGCAGATACAACAGAGCCAGCAGGAGCAATGGCAGCAGATGCAACAAAGCCAGCAGGAGCAACGGCAGCAGATGCAGCTTCTGGCAACCGCCATCCAGGGCAAGATGAGCTCCCCAACCCCAGGTCTGGCTGATAACACCCACGTCCGGAAGACGGTAAGATGCGCATTGCAGAAAATGACCCCCGGGGATGATGTTGAGGCATTCCTGACGGTGTTTGAGAGGGTCGCTGAGAGAGAAAAACTTCCGGCAGAGCAGTGGGCAGAGGTATTGGCGCCATACCTGACAGGAGAACCCCAGAAGGCGTACTATGACTTGACCTTGCAGGATGCCAAAGAGTATCACAAATTGAAAGCAGAGATTCTCGCACGTTTGGGGGTGACACTGACTTTCAGGGCACAGCGAGTTCACGGCTGGGCCTATCACCGGGACAAACCCCCTCGCTCCCAAATGTTTGATCTGTTGCACCTGGTCCAGAAATGGCTGCAGCCAGAGTCATCTACTCCTGCACAGATGGTAGAACGGGTGATGATGGATCGGTTTGTACATTCCCTCCCGAGGCCTATACAGTCTTGGGTTGCCCAGGGTGATC
This sequence comes from Ranitomeya imitator, assembly GCF_032444005.1. NCBI lineage: Eukaryota > Metazoa > Chordata > Amphibia > Anura > Dendrobatidae > Ranitomeya > Ranitomeya imitator. Next base: position 455,973,005 of record NC_091285.1, read on the forward strand.
CCCAGAATGCCGACGAGCTGATCGGACTGGTTGAGAGATACCAAGGGTTGGAAGGCTCCTTCGGGAGGCAGCCCATGCCGTACTGGGGGTCCCAGAAGGCAGCTGAGTCCCAAAAAGGGGTGGTGCGTCCAAGGTCACAAAGGGCGGGGGAGGTGGTGCCCAAGGTCCCCACGGGTGATATTATTTGTTGGAGGTGCCACGGGCCAGGACATATAGCTGCCCGTTGTTCCCAGACCACTGAGCAGATGGACTGCAGCATGGGACGCCATTGTTCATACTTTGCGTATCCAGCCTGCAGTGTGAACTCTCCGCCCAACGAGGGACCACAAGCGTGTCCCGTAAAAATGAACGGTCGAGCAGTAACGGCACTGTTAGACTCGGGGAGCCTAGTGACCCTGGTGAGGGCCACTTTTCCTCTTCACCTGCTCCCGGGAAAGAAGGTTGGAGTGCGGTGCATACATGGTGATGCAAAGGACTACCCTATGGCCAGGGTGGACATTGAAACGGCATGTGGCACTGAGCCTCACATAGTCGGCGTCGTTCAGGACTTGTTGCACCCTATAATTATTGGCCGGGATTTCTGTTTGATTTGGGATTTGTGGGGGAAGGGTTCTGAGCTCCCTAACAAGAGTAGGGAACCAATGAACCCTGGAAGGGTGTCGCCACACCCAGAAACAGACAGGTTTCCTTTTTGTGTTCTGGTTGGGGATGAGGAGGAAGTGTCCCCTGCATCTGACATTCTGGAGTTAGAGGTATCCGGTGAAAATTTTGGGACTGCTCAACATAGGGACCCCACTCTGAGGGAAGCCTTTAATAATGTCACAGTTATTGACGGGGTGGTACAGGAGCCGGGGGCAGACACAAGATTTCCCCATTTTCTGATGAGTGGGGAGTTGTTATACCAGGTCACAAAAATAAGGGAGGAGTTGGTAGAGCAGTTGCTAGTGCCGGGTCCGTATAGGCGGAAGGTGTTGGACATGGCCCATTCACATATCTTGGGTGGACACCTAGGGGTGGAAAAAACGCAGGAACGGGTTGTGCAGAGGTTCTATTGGCCTGGGTGTCACCGGGAAATAGTGAAATATTGCAGGTCCTGCCCTACATGTCAGCTAACTGCTCCCACTCCTCATTTCCGGAACCCCCTCGTGCCACTGCCCATTATTGAGGTACCGTTCGAGAGAATTGCCATGGACTTGGTCGGTCCCTTAGTTAAATCAGCTCGGGGCCATCAGTATATATTAGTCATCCTGGACTATGCCACACGCTATCCTGAGGCAATTCCCTTGAGAAATTCTTCCTCGAAGAGTATAGCCCGCGAGTTGGTCCATGTCTTTTCCTGGACAGGTCTGCCGAAGGAGATCCTGACTGACCAGGGGACACCTTTCATGAGCAAGGTGATGAGGGAGTTATGCAAAGCCCTGAAAATCTCCCAGTTAAGGACCTAGGTGTACCATCCCCAGTCAGATGGCCTTGTTGAGAGATTTAACAAGACACTGAAGAGCATGCTGAGAAAAGCTATAGAGAAAGACGGTAGAGACTGGGATTGTCTCTTACCCTATCTGATGTTTTCCATTCGTGAAGTTCCACAGGCCTCCACAGGGTTCTTACCGTTTGAGCTTCTATATGGCCGACATCCACGAGGACTCCTGGATATAGCCAAGGAAACCTGGGAAGCCGAAGTCACGCCCCACAGAAGCGTCATTGAGCATGTGGCCCTGATGCAGCAGAGGATTGCAAAGGTAATGCCTATCGTGAAAGATCACCTTCTCCAGGCACAAGAAGCTCAGGCCAGGGTCTGCAACCGTTCTGCAAGAGTGAGGCAGTTCAATCCGGGGGACCGAGTTCTTGTGTTAGTTCCGATGGTGGAAAGCAAGTTCTTGGCCAAATGGCAAGGGCCATATGAGGTTGTCGAGAAACTTGGTGAGGTAAATTATAAAATTCACCAACCAGGAAGACGGAAACCATTCCAAGTTTACCATGTCAACCTCATCAAGCCGTGGCAAGATAGAGAGCCGACAGTAACTCCATCGTTGTTAAGCAACCCAGAAGGTGAGGTTGGAGTGGTTACTATAGCAGAGACGCTATCGAAGACCCAGAAACAGCAGTGCCGGGAGTTACTCCAGAAAAACAGGGACCTGTTTTCAGAGTTGCCAGGACACACGAAGGTCATAGAGCACGAGGTCCTAACAGAGCCACATGTGCGGGTGAACGTGAAGCCCTATCGTATTCCTGAGGCTCGTCGAGAAGTTATCTCCAAGGAAGTGGAGCGTATGTTGAAGCTTGGAGTCATTGAGGAATCCAAGAGCGGTTGGTCGAGCCCAATTGTCTTGGTACCAAAACCTGATGGAGAGTGGAGGTTTTGCAACGACTATCGGAAGTTGAATGAGGTCTCCAAGTTCGACGCTTATCCCATGCCCCGCGTTGATGAGCTCATCGAAAGGCTTGGGCACGCCAGATATATATCCACCTTGGATTTGACAAAGGGGTATTGGCAGATCCCCATGGCACAGAAAGCCAAGGAGAAGACGGCCTTTTCGACACCTGATGGATGCTTCCAGTATGTCCGGATGCCGTTTGGCCTACAGGGAGCTCCGGCGACCTTCCAGAGGGCTATGGATAGAGTCCTTGCACCCCATAAGGCCTACGCTGCTGCGTACCTAGATGATATCGTCATCTTTAGCCCGGACTGGGAGAGTCATCTGGAGAAAGTCCAAGCGGTGTTTGATGCTATAAGAGAGGCCGGATTTACAATAAACCCGAAGAAGTGTGCCTTGGGTAAAGAAGAAGCTAAGTACCTTGGATACATAGTGGGTCATGGAGAAATAAAACCCCAAATCAGTAAAGTGGAGGCAATTCAAACATGGCCAAAACCAGTTTCCAAGAAGCAAGTTAAAGCCTTCCTGGGAATCGTGGGATATTACAGGAGGTTCATCCCAAACTTCGCCACGATGGCTGCGCCTCTGACTGACCTGCTAAAAGGGACAAAATCAGTAATGGTTAAGTGGTCCGAAGAAACAGAGTCAGCCTTCCAAGAAATGAAAGAGGCTTTGTGTAAGCAACCCGTTCTGATGGCCCCAAACTTCAAGAAAGAGTTTATTCTTCAGACAGATGCCTCAGATGTTGGGGTGGGAGCAGTCCTTTCCCAAGAACTACATGGGGAGGAGCATCCTGTTCTCTATCTGAGTAGGAAGCTGTCCTCATCTGAAAAGAACTACTCAGTCGTTGAGAAGGAGTGCTTGGCCATAAAATGGGCAGTGGACACATTGCGGTACTATCTGCTGGGACGTAAATTTAGACTGATATCCGACCATGCCCCACTTAGGTGGATGAGGGAAACGAAGGGTAGAAATGCTAGAGTCACCCGTTGGTTCTTAGCCCTGCAGGACTTCAGTTTCCATGTGGAACATAGGGCCGGAAAGCTGCACGGTAATGCGGATGCCCTATCAAGAATCCCTTGTTTAGTGGGGGAAAGTGCCAAGCCCCACGGCTTTAGGCAGAGGGGGGAGGTATGTAGCATGGCTAAAGGGTGTGTAGTCGACGGGAAGTATGTGCCACATAAGTGCCTTGTTGCTGTAATGTAGCCCGGAGTATTTCTTTCTTGCACATAATCTTGTATATATATGTGTTTCAGGACCTGTGGTGATGTCAGACCACATGGCTAATCATGTGATGGGTTCTTGGGTGTGGTTAGTTCTATATAAGACTGGCTAATGCTTTACACAGCAGATATGTGTGGAGGTGGAACCCTCCTGAGTGTGTTAGGGCTTCAGGACTGAGCCGGATGAACTGGACACTTGTTTTTCTTTGCCTGAACCAAAGGCTATTTGTTTTCTGTTGTTTACCATATGGTTTATGAAGCAATAAACCCAGTGAACTTTAAAGGAACACACCTCCTGAGTGTCAGCCATCGCACCTGAGTGAGTGGAATCCCTACAGTATGTACTATTTTTTTTTTACTTTTACAATGGTAACCAGGGTAAATATCGGGTTACTAAGCACGGCCCTGCACTTAGTAACCCGATGTTTACCCTGGTTACCCGGGGACTTCGGCATCATTGAAGACAGTTTCAACGATGCTGAAGTCTTTCCCCTGATCGTTGGTCGCTGGAGAGAGCTGTCTGTGTGATGGCTCCCCAGCGACCACACAACGACTTACCAACGATCACGGCCAGGTCATATCGCTGGTCGTGATCGTTGATAAGTCGTTTAGTGTAATGGTACCATAAGGCCTTTTGATTTATATGTGATTTCTACACAAGGAAAGGAGGGTAACTAGTAGGTGAATATATGAATAGAAGACAATTTAAACTAATTACTATCACCTGTCCTTTGTTCCAGGAGGATAAAATCTCCATTGGTGCTGCTTCTTTGGACTAAAGAGAATTTACGGTAAGAAATGACACTATTTCTCTGCTGATGTAGCTTGTTTTTTTCTGAACAAGATGTTTTCAGCTATACCATTTTTATTTACATTCGATCTTTTTTATTACGTTTTTATTCCACTTTTTTTTCAGTGATGTGATGAAAAACCATAGTGTTTTTTTTTTTTTTTTTATACTTTTTGTCACACTTTTTTACTTATTGCCTCTATGGGACTTTAACTTTTACTTCTCTTATCACTGATATAATACATTGTAATGCTCCAGCACTGTAATGCATTATACCTGTCAGTGTACGTTGTTAATGTTGCTATCACTATTAGTCACTGTATTTAGGGGGTTAAACAGCCAACATCAGTGCGGGCCCTGTCCTTGGCTGTGAGAGCTGGAGGTCAGCTATTACATAGGCTGGAGGAATAAAGTTAATTTTCTCCTGGGTGTCTCACTGTTAGCTCTGCAGCCCGGAACCTTTATAATGCTATTAACCTACAGATTAACCCTATATCTACAGGTTAATTATTGGACATAACAAGTTCCCTATTAAGTCTAATAAAGATATCTGAACACAAAAAATAACTTTCTATAAAGGATTTGTTCTGCTAAGGGGCAAATATCTCTGCATGTGATGTGTACTAATTTTTTACACCAACAGTATTATTATGAAGTATTACATGAAAAAAGATTTTATAGCTATGGATCGCCCCCACGTCAGGGCTATGGGGTACTCCGTACCGGGTGCTTCGGTTCTCAGTGGGGATGACATGGTGGCTGACCCGGTCCATGGCCCTAGGGGGATGTCCATTGTAAGTTGGGAGAAAGGTCTTTAAAGGGATAATGTTCATGACGCCACCTGTGGTATTCGGTCAGGGTGACCGTCGCTGCTTAGTGGTCCGCTAGGGTGATGTTATGGCAGCTAGATGGTATACCTTCCCACAGGTGAAGTATATCCCCAGGGCTGCCCAGAGTGTAGATGGTGGATGGTGGATGATGTAAGGCGTGGTGAATAACGAGGACACAAGGTTGCAGTCTCTTTACCTTTACTGAAGGCTTCAGCGTCCACAGTCCAGGGTAGGGACCACAGGATAGGCAGAGTCCGGTCGGTCTGAAGGCAAATCCAGAGTCCCCTTATCCAGGTGGAAATCAGTAGCCTTCCTCTGGGGCCTGAGTGTTGTAGTCCCTCCCTACTGAGCAACTCGGTAAGGTCCTCACAACTATCGTAGGTGTTAAGTCTCTACCTCTCTGTCCCCCTGACAGATAGGACAGAATCCGTATGACTGGTAGCCTGAGGTTTTTTATAGGGACCCCACAAGTTGCCACCATGCCTCCTGGGTATATGGTCGGGCAGCCAATGTGGAATCAACTGTCCTGCCAGTCTCTGAAGTAAAGCATAGAGATCCTTACTCCCTCGGTGTTCTGGCTACCTGTACTGCGCTTCAGAAGGAGGCAGCCTGCTTCTAGCTGGTCTCCCCCTGATGTTCCTCTCCTTTTGCTATGACTTCTTTTCTCACTCACTGCAACACAATTACTTTCAATGTCTCTTACTTTGGATGCTGCCGCACGTGGGGCAGGCGCAGCTCCGTGAACCCTCGTTGTCCCACAGACCTTCCGTCTGCTGTCCTCTCCTCCTTCTCACTTTCTGTCTAGACTACCAGTTTTACCTAATTGTGAGGAGTGCCCTAATAGATAGAATCATGGCTCCCCCTGGCGGCCTGGAGTGTGAAGTGTGTTTTGTGGCTGTGATACCTGGACAGAAGATCTCCTTCATTGCCTTCAGACGTAACATCACTCCCCCTGGTGGAAGAATAACATTACTGCAATGACCAGGACTCTGGGGCGCTGCAGCTACATTGCCCAGTACTATGATATTATGTACTTTGGTTAAAAAGTTAAAAAATCTGCATCACAAGGTAGAAAGATAAATAAGTAAATATGGAACTCAGTTTTGCTTTATAAGAAGAAAACAATTTAATGGCCCGTACGGGGATCGAACCCGCGGGGATCGAACCCGCGACCTTGGCGTTATTAGCACCACGCTCTAACCAACTGAGCTAACCGGCCATTTTAGCTGAGCACTGATGTAGTTAAATCTATGGAACTTGAACAAAGGTGGGGGCATATATTTTCCAATATATATGCACATAAAACCAATAACATATAAATGTTAGAATAAATTCTAAGAACAAATTTAGTACACGCATGTAAATATCCACAGATGGCCGGTTAGCACAGCTCTGGCTACACCAGTGGATGATTCTCTGACCTTTTTATCATCTCTTTCAGCATAACAAACACAGCAATATACTATACAGTAACAAAGCTAAACACTGCCCAGAGTATCATCCCCCAGTCAACTGAGATAACCAGCCAGTTGTTTTTCGTTAGTATATGATTTGGACTTATGCTAAATTCTTTTACTTTCACTTTCTAAGAAGTTTGGTTGGTTTAAAAAAAAAATAATAATAACTTAAGTTATGTGAAAAAGTGAGACCTCCCCGTCGGGGAATCGAACCCCGGTCTCCCGCGTGACAGGCGGGGATACTTACCACTATACTAACGAGGATTGGCTCTGTTGAACACTTCATAACACTGGTATTCAGCGATAGGGAAGCATGTTAGCAAGGAACAGTACAATGCTGCCATCGTGTGGTGAATGAGCATTTCTTTTTCACATCAGTCAAACAAGGGATAGTTGTAGATCCATTCTCTAGGACAATTTCCTTAAAGGGAATGTCACAATTTGTTTTATGTTTGGAATTCATATTAAAAATGTATATATAATTTTTTTTAAATTAACCGGTGTAATTTTTTTTACTCAGTCACTGTGAGCTGCAATGTTCATTTGCTGTTGTGTGTGTGCTGTACAACATTTACACACAGGAAATATGGCAACCGCAAGCCATAGGTTTGGCAACTGACCACAGTCTCTTATTATCTATACTTTGGCCTTCTCGGTGCCCAGTTTTCAGCTATAGTTGGCGCTCAGTGCCATTTTTTGTTGCTTAGAATACAGCTCTAAGTTAGTTTCCTCTGTTGCCGGCACTTCATGATCACAGTGGAACCGTCAAATCATTGCAGCTGCAGTGCTCAGATCACAGTAATTACTGGTGAGCACTCACCAGGTTTGGCCACCACTCGCCAGGTTTGGCCACCAGGACTGTTGTGGTGAATGATCTTGCCTTTGTAGTACTTGTGCCTGGACCTGAGGAAGCACTCACCACTAATTACTGTGATCAGGGTGCTGCAACTTCATTGATATGACTGCCGCACTTGGATATCTGTAGGGATACAGCAGCTAAAGTTACTCAAATCTATTTCTGAGACCAGCTTTCCCAAGTAGCCACCATTAGGGTTGAGCGAAACGGGTCGAACATTTTCAAAAGTCGCCGACTTTTGGCGAAGTCGAGTTTCATGAAACTCGATCCAACCCCTGTGCGTTGTCGGCCATGCGGTACGCGACTTTTGCGCCAAAGTCGCGTTTCAATGACGCGAAAAGCGCCATTTCTCAGCCAATGAAGGTGAACGCAGAGTGTGGGCAGCGTGATGACATAGGTCCTGGTCCCCACCATCTTAGAGAAGGGCATTGCAGTGATTGGCTTGCTGTCTGCGGCGTCACAGGGGCTATAAAGAGGCGTTCCCGCCGACCGCCATCTTACTGCTGCTGATCTGAGCTTAGGGAGAGGTTGCTGCCACTTCGTCAGAAGCAGGGATAGCGTTAGGCAGGGTCCATTAACCACCAAACCGCTTGTGCTGTAGCGATTTCCACTGCCCAACACCACCTTCGGTGTGCGGGGACAGTGGAAGCTACATTTTTTTTTTTCCTCAGCGCTGTAGCTCATTGGGCTGCTCTAGAAGGCTCCCTGATAGCTGCATTGCTGTGTGTACGCCGCTGTGCAAACCAACTGCTTTTTTCAAAGCACAAATCCTCTTGTTCCTTCCTTTCTGCACAGCTATCTTGTTTGTTTGTCCACACTTTTTATTTAATTTGTGCATCAGTCCACTCCTTATTGCTGCCTGCCATACCTGGCTGAGATTACTGCAGGGGGATAGTAATTGTAGGACAGTCCCTGTTTTTTTTTTTTTTTTTTGTGGGAGTTTTTTTTTCTGCTAGAGTGCCATCCCTGTGTGTGCCATCTCTCAGTCAGTGGGCCATAGAAAGCCTATTTGTTTTTTTGCTTGATTTGGGTTCTAAAATCTACCTGAAAAAATCACTACATCAATCAGTGGGAGAAAAATATTGGCCTCAGGGCTTGTGTGCCACTCCTGACTCCTGTGTGTGCCATCTCTCAGTCAGTGGGCCACAGAAAGCCTATTTATTTTTTTGCTTGATTTGGGTTCTAAAATCTACCTGAAAAATTCACTACATCAATCAGTGGGAGAAAAATATTGGCCTCTGGGCTTGTGGGCCACTCCTGACTCCTGTGTGTGCCATCTGTCACTCAGTGGGGCATAGAAAGCCTTTTTTTTTTTTTTATTTGTTTTCTAAATTGTCATTGAAAAAATCATTTTATTTTATTTGGTTTCTAAATTATTCCTGAAAAAATCATTTATTTTATTTTGTTTATAAAGTCTCCCTGAAAAAAAATAAAAAATAGGTGGGAGATTAATATTGCCCTTTCTGCTTGTGTGCCAGTCTTGACTCCTGGGTGGGCCATCTCTCTCTCTCTCTCTCAAATTGTGGGCCATAGAAAGCCTATTAATTTTTTTGCTTGATTTGGGTTCTAAAATCTACCTGAAAAAATCACTACATCAATCAGTGGGAGAAAAATATTGCCCTCTGGGCTTGTGGGCCACTCCTGACTCCTGTGTGTGCCATCTGTCACTCAGTGGGGCATAGAAAGCCTTTTTTTTTTTTTAATTTGGTTTCTAAATTGTCATTGAAAAAATCATTTTATTTTATTTTGTTTATAAAGTCTCCCTGAAAAAAAAAAAAAAATTGGGAGATTTATATTGACATTTGTGCTTGAGTGACAGTCCTGCGTGTGTGGCATCTCTGTGATTTGGTGCCACAGAAAACAGAGTGTGTAACATTGTGCCTGATTTTCCTTGTGGTATCTGTTGTGAATTCTGTGGCTGAATTCACTCCTGTGGTCACAAGTGGTACTGCAGCTTCTGAGCTTCCTCCCTCAGGTGTTCTGGTGAGCTCGTTAACTGCTTCATTACTTAACTCCGCCTGATGCTGCTATCCTTGCTCCTTGTCAATGTTTCAGTGTTGGATCTGAGCTTCTCCTGATTGTTCCTGTGACCTGCTGCTCTGTATAGCTAAGTGCTTTTTGCTTTTTTGTTGCTTTTTTTCTGTCCAGCTTGTCTTTTGTTTTGCTGGAAGCTCTGAGACGCAAAGGGTGTACCGCCGTGCCGTTAGTTCGGCACGGTGGTTTTCTTTTGCCCCCTTTGCGTGGTTTTGCTTTAGGGTTTTTTGTAGACTGCAAAGTTCGCTTTACTGTCCTCGCTCTGTCCTAGAATATCGGGCCCCACTTTGCTGAATCTATTTCATCCCTACGTTTTGTCTTTTCATCTTACTCACAGTCATTATATGTGGGGGGCTGCCTTTTCCTTTGGGGAATTTCTCTGGGGCAAGTCAGGCCTATTTTTCTGTCTTCAGGCTAGCTAGTTTCTTAGGCTGTGCCGAGTTGCCTAGGTAGTTGTTAGGCGCAATCCACAGCCGCTTTTAGTTGTGTTTAGGATAGGATCGGGTGTGCAGTCTACAGAGTTTCCACGTCTCAGAGCTCGTTCTTGTATTTTTGGGTATTTGTCAGATCACTGTGTGCGCTCTGATCGCTAAGCACACTGTGTTTCTGGATTGCCTTCATAACACCTGTCATTAGCAAACATAACAGTACAAGGAGCCTAACTAATGATTCTCAATAGAGGGAAAGAAAAAGTTCTGACATCATTTTTTTTTTTTTCTGCTCTGTGTTCACTTTTTTTTTTTTTTCCCCTAGACATTTGGGTGATTCTGGACACAGGTGGTGACATGGATATTCAGGGTCTGTGCTCTTCAATGGATAATCTCGTTATAAATGTACAAAAAATTCAAGATACTATTGATCAGAAATCTATGTTAGAACCAAGAATTCCTATTCCTGATTTGTTTTTTGGAGATAGAACTAAGTTTCTAAGTTTCAAAAATAATTGTAAGCTATTTCTGGCCTTGAAACCTCATTCTTCTGGTAATCCTATTCAACAGGTTTTGATTATTATTTCTTTTTTGCGCGGCGACCCTCAAGACTGGGCATTTTCTCTTGCGCCAGGAGACCCTGCATTGAGTAGTGTCGATGTGTTTTTCCTGGCGCTCGGATTGCTGTACGATGAGCCTAATTCAGTGGATCAGGCTGAGAAAAATTTGCTGGCTTTGTGCCAGGGTCAGGATGATATAGAAGTATATTGTCAGAAATTTAGGAAATGGTCAGTACTCACTCAGTGGAATGAATCTGCGCTGGCAGCTTTGTTCAGAAAGGGTCTCTCTGAGGCTCTTAAGGATGTCATGGTGGGATTTCCTATGCCTGCTGGTTTGAATGAGTCTTTGTCTTTGGCCATTCAGATCGGTTGACGCTTGCGCGAGCGTAAATCTGTGCACCATTTGGCGGTACTGCCTGAGGTTAAACCTGAGCCTATGCAGTGCGATAGGACTATGACTAGAGTTGAACGGCAGGAATACAGACGTCTGAATGGTCTGTGTTTCTACTGTGGTGATTCCACTCATGCTATTTCTGATTGTCCTAAGCGCACTAAGCGGTCCGCTAGGTCTGCCGTCATTGGTACTGTACAGTCCAAATTCCTTCTGTCCATTACCTTGATATGCTCTTTGTCGTCGTTTTCTGTCATGGCGTTTGTGGATTCGGGCGCTGCCCTGAATCTGATGGATTTGGATTATGCTAAACGTTGTGGGTTTTTCTTGGAGCCTTTGCGGTGTCCTATTCCATTGAGAGGAATTGATGCTACACCTTTGGCCAAGAATAAACCTCAATACTGGGCCCAGCTGACCATGTGCATGGCTCCTGCACATCAGGAAGTTATTCGCTTTCTGGTGTTGCATAATCTGCATGATGTGGTCGTGTTGGGGTTGCCATGGCTACAAACCCATAATCCAGTATTGGATTGGAATTCCATGTCGGTATCCAGCTGGGGTTGTCAGGGGGTACATGGTGATGTTCCATTTTTGTCGATTTCGTCATCCACCCCTTCTGAGGTCCCAGAGTTCTTGTCTGATTATCAGGATGTATTTGAAGAGCCCAAGTCCGATGCTCTACCTCCGCATAGGGATTGTGATTGTGCTATCAATTTGATTCCTGGTAGTAAATTCCCTAAAGGTCGATTATTTAATTTATCCGTGCCCGAACACGCCGCTATGCGCAGTTATGTGAAGGAATCCCTGGAGAAGGGACATATTCGCCCATCGTCATCACCACTGGGAGCAGGGTTCTTCTTTGTAGCCAAGAAGGATGGTTCGCTGAGACCGTGTATTGATTACCGCCTTCTTAATAAGATCACTGTTAAATTTCAGTATCCCTTGCCATTGTTATCTGACTTGTTTGCTCGGATTAAGGGGGCTAGTTGGTTCACTAAGATAGATCTTCGTGGTGCGTATAATCTGGTGAGAATCAGGCAAGGAGATGAATGGAAAACTGCATTCAATACGCCCGAGGGTCATTTTGAGTATCTAGTGATGCCGTTCGGACTTGCCAATGCTCCATCTGTGTTTCAGTCTTTTATGCATGACATCTTCCGTGAGTATCTGGATAAATTCCTGATTGTTTACTTGGATGACATTTTGATCTTCTCAGATGATTGGGAGTCTCATGTGAAGCAGGTCAGAATGGTTTTTCAGGTCCTGCGTGCTAACTCTTTGTTTGTGAAGGGATCAAAGTGTCTCTTCGGTGTGCAGAAAGTTTCATTTTTGGGGTTCATCTTTACCCCTTCTACTATCGAGATGGATCCAGTTAAGGTCCAAGCCATCCAGGATTGGATTCAGCCGACATCTCTGAAAAGTCTGCAAAAGTTCCTGGGCTTTGCTAATTTTTATCGTCGCTTCATCTGTAATTTTTCTAGCATTGCCAAACCATTGACCGATTTGACCAAGAAGGGTGCTGATTTGGTTAATTGGTCTTCTGCTGCTGTGGAAGCTTTTCAGGAGTTGAAGCGTCGTTTTTGTTCTGCCCCTGTGTTGTGTCAGCCAGATGTTTCTCTTCCGTTCCAGGTCGAGGTTGATGCTTCTGAGATTGGAGCAGGGGCGGTTTTGTCACAGAGAGGTTCTGATTGCTCAGTGATGAAACCATGTGCTTTCTTTTCCAGGAAGTTTTCGCCCGCTGAGCGTAATTATGATGTGGGCAATCGAGAGTTGCTGGCCATGAAGTGGGCATTCGAGGAGTGGCGTCATTGGCTTGAAGGAGCTAAGCATCGCGTGGTGGTATTGACTGATCATAAGAACTTGACTTATCTCGAGTCTGCCAAGCGCTTGAATCCTAGACAGGCCCGTTGGTCGTTATTTTTTGCCCGCTTCGACTTTGTGATTTCGTACCTTCCGGGCTCTAAAAATGTGAAGGCGGATGCTCTGTCTAGGAGTTTTGTGCCCGACTCTCCGGGTTTATCTGAGCCAGCGGGTATCCTCAAGGAAGGAGTCATTGTGTCTGCCATCTCCCCTGATTTGCGGCGGGTGCTGCAAAAATTTCAGGCGAAGAAACCTGATCGTTGTCCAGCAGAGAAACTGTTCGTCCCTGATAGGTGGACTAATAAACTTATCTCTGAACTTCATTGTTCGGTGTTGGCTGGTCATCCTGGAATCTTTGGTACCAGAGAGTTAGTGGCTAGATCCTTCTGGTGGCCATCTCTGTCACGGGATGTACGTACTTTTGTGCAGTCCTGTGGGATTTGTGCTAGGGCTAAGCCCTGCTGTTCTCGTGCCAGTGGGTTGCTTTTGCCCTTGCCGGTCCCAAAGAGGCCTTGGACACATATTTCGATGGATTTCATTTCTGACCTTCCCGTTTCTCAAAAGATGTCAGTCATTTGGGTGGTCTGTGATCGCTTTTCTAAAATGGTCCATCTGGTGCCCTTGGCTAAATTGCCTTCCTCCTCTGATTTGGTACCTTTGTTCTTTCAGCATGTGGTTCGGTTGCATGGCATTCCTGAGAATATTGTTTCTGACAGAGGTTCCCAGTTTGTTTCAAGGTTTTGGCGAGCCTTTTGTGGTAGGATGGGCATTGACCTATCCTTTTCCTCGGCTTTCCATCCTCAGACTAATGGCCAGACCGAACGAACCAATCAGACCTTGGAAACATATCTGAGATGTTTTTTGTTTCTGCAGACCAGGATGATTGGGTGTCCTTTTTGCCGTTGGCTGAGTTCGCCCTTAATAATCGGGCCAGCTCGGCTACCTTGGTTTCTCCATTTTTTTGCAATTCTGGGTTCCATCCTCGTTTCTCTTCAGGACAGGTTGAGTCTTCGGACTGTCCTGGTGTGGATTCTGTGGTGGATAGGTTGCAGCAGATCTGGACTCAGGTAGTGGACAATTTGATCTTGTCCCAGGAGAAAGCTCAACTTTTCGCTAATCGCAGACGCCGTGTGGGTCCCCGACTTCGTGTTGGGGATCTGGTTTGGTTATCTTCTCGTCATATTCCTATGAAGGTTTCCTCTCCTAAATTTAAACCTCGTTTTATTGGTCCGTATAGGATTTCTGAGGTTCTCAATCCTGTGTCTTTTCGTTTGACCCTCCCATACTCCTTTTCCATACATAATGTATTCCATAGGTCGTTGTTGCGGAGATACGTGGCACCTATGGTTCCATCTGTTGAGCCTCCTGCCCCGGTTTTGGTGGAGGGGGAATTGGAGTATATTGTGGAGAAGATTTTGGATTCTCGTGTTTCTAGACGGAAACTCCAGTATCTGGTTAAATGGAAGGGTTATGCTCAGGAAGATAATTCCTGGGTTTTTGCCTCTGATGTTCATGCTTCCGATCTTGTTCGTGCCTTTCATGCGGCTCATCCTGGTCGGCCTGGGGGCTCTGGTGAGGGTTCGGTGACCCCTCCTCAAGGGGGGGGTACTGTTGTGAATTCTGTGGCTGAATTCACTCCTGTGGTCACAAGTGGTACTGCAGCTTCTGAGCTTCCTCCCTCAGGTGTTCTGGTGAGCTCGTTAACTGCTTCATTACTTAACTCCGCCTGATGCTGCTATCCTTGCTCCTTGTCAATGTTTCAGTGTTGGATCTGAGCTTCTCCTGATTGTTCCTGTGACCTGCTGCTCTGTATAGCTAAGTGCTTTTTGCTTTTTTGTTGCTTTTTTTCTGTCCAGCTTGTCTTTTGTTTTGCTGGAAGCTCTGAGACGCAAAGGGTGTACCGCCGTGCCGTTAGTTCGGCACGGTGGGTTTTTTTGCCCCCTTTGCGTGGTTTTGCTTTAGGGTTTTTTGTAGACTGCAAAGTTCGCTTTACTGTCCTCGCTCTGTCCTAGAATATCGGGCCCCACTTTGCTGAATCTATTTCATCCCTACGTTTTGTCTTTTCATCTTACTCACAGTCATTATATGTGGGGGGCTGCCTTTTCCTTTGGGGAATTTCTCTGGGGCAAGTCAGGCCTATTTTTCTGTCTTCAGGCTAGCTAGTTTCTTAGGCTGTGCCGAGTTGCCTAGGTAGTTGTTAGGCGCAATCCACAGCCGCTTTTAGTTGTGTTTAGGATAGGATCGGGTGTGCAGTCTACAGAGTTTCCACGTCTCAGAGCTTGTTCTTGTATTTTTGGGTATTTGTCAGATCACTGTGTGCGCTCTGATCGCTAAGCACACTGTGTTTCTGGATTGCCTTCATAACACCTGTCATTAGCAAACATAACAGGTATCACCAACCTGTAAAGGGATATTGAAATCAAACAGAAGTTATAGCTCACCGTGTAAGTTGTTTGACAGCAACAAATAAAGTTACTTTGGTTAAGTTTGTAAAACAATGAGGAAGTCTGGTGCAAGAGGTCGTGGCCGTGGGCGTTCATTGTCAGCTGGTAATGATGGTAGTGGTAGTGAAGCACCAGGTGGTCGTGGGAAAAAAAATATTGCACCTAAGTCTGGAGCTGTGGAGCCAGGTTCGTCGTCTGGCTACACAAGGCCTCAAACGCTCTCTTTTCTGGGAGTAGGAAAACCGCTTTTAAAGCCGGAGCAGCAACAGCAAGTTTTGGCTTACCTTGCAGACTCAGCCTCTAGCTCTTTTGCCTCCTCTTCTGAAACTGGTAAATGTAAAAGCAGCGCGTCGTTTGTGGATGTTCACGGTCAGGGACAAGTCGCTTCCTTGTCCTCTTCAGCAAAAACAACAACAAGAGAGAAGGATGCAGCAGGCGACACAGCGGGTTACTCCATGGAGCTCTTTACACATACCGTCCCTGGCTTAGAAAGTGAAACAGTTAACAGGCCATGCCCATTTCAAGTAGATTCTGACATGGAGTGCACTGATGCACAGCCACAGCCAGACTACTATGCTGGTCCTTTGACTCAGACCACAACATTGCCCTCTCAGGGTACTGATCCACAATCAGACCCAGATGAGACTATGTTGCCCCATCACGAACGCTATACCACCGACCGACACGGTGACACAGACGAAGTTGCACACGAGGTAGAAGAGGAGGTAATAGATGACCCTGTTGTTGACCCCGATTGGCAGCCATTGGGGTAACAGGGTGCAGGCGGCAGTAGTTCTGAAGCGGAGGAGGAGGGGCCGCAGCAGGCATCAACATCGCAACAGGTTCCATCTGCCGGACCCGTATCTGGCCCAAAACGCGTGGCAAAGCAAAAAACTGTTGGAGGACAGCGTGTCCATCCGGTTAAAGCTCAGTCTGCAATTCCTGAAAAGGGATCCGATGCTAGGAAGAGTGCAGTCTGGCATTTTTTTAAACAACATCCAATTGATCAGCGCAAAGTCATCTGTCAAAAATGTTCAACTAGCTTAAGCAGAGGTCAGAATCTGAAAAGTCTCAATACAAGTTGCATGCATAGACATTTAACCACCATGCATTTGCAAGCCTGGACTAACTACCAAACATCCCTTAAGGTTGTAGCACCCTCGGCCAATGAAGCTAGTCAGCAACGCAACATCCCTTCCGTCACTGTAAGGCCACCATTTTCCGCACCACCGGCAGTATCTGTGCAGGTTTCTTTGCCAGCCCAAAGCAGTCAGGGTCAGGGAATCACCAGATTTGTAGGAGGAAATACTGCATCTAGGGCACCGGCGGAAACAATACCGTCTCCAACAGTCTCTCAGTCTGCCATGGCCACCGGCACACCCGCTAGTTCCACGATCTCCACCTCTCCAGTCCAGCTCACCCCACATGAGACTCTGGTTAGAAAAAGGAAGTACTTATCCTCGTATCCGCGTACACAGGGTTTGAACGCCCACATAGCTAGACTAATCTCGTTAGAGATGATGCCCTACCGGTTAGTTGAAAGCGAAGCTTTCAAAGCCCTGATGGAGTACGCTGAACCACGCTACGAGCTACCCAGTCGACACTTTTTTTCCAGAAAAGCCATCCCAGCCCTGCACCAGCATGTTAAACAGCGTATCGTCCATGCACTCAGGCAATCTGTGAGTACTAAGGTGCACCTGACTACAGATGCATGGACCAGTAGGCATGGCCAGGGACGTTACGTGTCCACCACGGCACACTGGGTGAATGTGGTGGATGCAGGGTCCACAGGGGACAGCAATTTTGGGATAGTTGTGCCTAGCCCACGGTCTAGGAAACAGTTGGCTGTAGGCGTTCGCACCCCCTCCTCCTCCTCCTCGTCCTCCTGCAGAAGCGAGAGCTCTTCCACAGACCGCAGTCGCCAAACCACTCCATCGTCAGCTGTCACTGTTGCACACCAGTTGTCCCATTATGGTGCAGCTACTGGCAAGCGTCAGCAGGCTGTATTGGCTATGAAGTGTTTGCGCGACAACAGACACACCGCGGAAGTTCTGTCTGAGTTCTTGCAGAAAGAAACGCAGTCGTGGCTGGGCACAGTAGATCGTGAGGCAGGGAAGGTAGTGAGTGATAACGGAAGGAATTTCATGGCTGCCATCTGCCTTTCCCAACTGAAACACATTCCTTGCCTGGCTCACACCTTAAACCTGGTGGTGCAGTGCTTATTGAAAACTTATCCTGGTTTCTCCGACCTGCTCCTCAAAGTGCGTGGACTTTGCTCACATATCCGCCGTTCGCCCGTACACTCCAGCCGTATGCAGACCTATCAGCGGTCTTTGAACCTTCCCCAGCATCGCCTAATCATAGACGTTGCAACAAGGTGGAACTCAACACTGCACATGCTTCAGAGACTGTGCGAACAGAGGCGGGCTGTTGTGTTTTTGTGGGAGGATACACATACACGGGCAGGCAGTAGGATGGCAGACATGGAGTTGTCGGGTGTGCAGTGGTCGAAGATACAAGGCATGTGTCAAGTCCTTCAGTGTTTTGAGGAATGCACACGGATGGTTAGTGCAGACAACGCCATAATAAGCATGAGCATCCCCCTAATGCGTTTGCTGATGCAAAGTTTGACGCACATAAAGGATCAGGCGTCTGCACCAGAGGAAGAGGAAAGCCTTGATGACAGTCAGCCATTGTCTGGTCAGGGCAGTGTACAGGATGAGGTAGCGGGCGAAGAGGAGGATGATGGGGATGAGTATATTTTTAATGAGGAAGCTTTCCCGGGGGCACTGGAAATTGGTGGCGTGGCAAGGCCGGTTTCTGGGTTTTTGAGGGACACAAGTGACGTAGATTTGCCTGCAACTGCACCTCAACCAAGCACAACCGCAGATTTGACAACTGGAACTTTGGCCCACATGGCGGATTATGCCTTGCGTATCCTCAAAAGGGACACACGCATTACTAAAATGATGAACGATGACGATTACTGGTTGGCCTGCCTCCTTGATCCTCGCTATAAAGGCAAATTGCAAAATATTATGCCACATGAGAACTTGGAACTAATATTAGCAACAAAACAATCAACTCTTGTTGACCGTTTGCTTCAGGCATTCCCAGCACACAGCGCCCGTGATCGTTCTCACACGAGCTTCAGGAGGCAGCAGACCAGGAGTGTTAGGGGTGCACACATCAGAAGTGGCGTTGGACAGAGGGGTTTTCTGACCAGGTTGTGGAGTGATTTTGCTATGACCGCAGACAGGACAGGTACTGCTGCATCAATTGAAAGTGACAGGAGACAACATTTGTCCAGTATGGTAACAAACTATTTTTCATCCCTTATCGATGTTCTCCCTCAACCGTCATTCCCATTTGATTACTGGGCATCAAAATTAGACACCTGGCCAGAATTGGCTGAATATGCATTGCAGGAGCTTGCTTGCCCGGCAGCTAGTGTCCTATCAGAAAGAGTATTCAGTGCTGCAGGTTCAATATTAACCGAAAAAAGGACTCGTCTGGCTACACAAAATGTTGATGGTCTAACATTCATTAAAATGAACCACAACTGGATTTCGAATTCTTTTGCCCCACCTTGCCCGGGCGACACCTAGCTTTCCTATGAAAAGCTTTTGCCTGTGGACTACTGTGAATGACTTTTCAAATGTCTTAATTTGCAGCAGCTGATTGTCCAGCATACGACATGTTTACACCTCCCTAAATGGCCAAACTCCCCACACGGGGCCGTGGTATCGCGACTTGGCGCAAGCACCCGTGAGAGTGCTGTTTGTCTGAAGAGGTGGGTGTGCCCGCTTTTGGTCGACAGCACTGCCACTGGGTCCCTCATAGTACACTTAACTGTCTCTGGCGGTGGTGGTGCGCACCCAACGTCAGACACACTGTTGTAACATGAGGGGCCCTGGGCCTCTACCGCCGTCCACAAGAGAGTTCACCCACCCCCAGGTCAAACATTGCTCTGCCACTTCCACAATTATCTCTCGCACTTCCACCAATGTTTAGACTATGCGCTGACATCCTTCCATTCCTGCCACTGACCATACCATTGTGTTGACATGTATAATGGTACTTAACATAGTCAGGGGCAGTGTCCTCTATTTACCAAAGTAAAAACTTTGCGCCAAATTAGTAGGTCAGAAACAACGCAGAGGATCCCACCCCTGTACCTAAAGATTGCACCCTTTACTGTTTTCGCTGGATTTTAATGTGAGACATTCACATTTATGTATTGTTTTGGACTAGTAACTGGCAGACACTCATTACAATCATCCTCCGCTGACCAGGCCATTGCTGGCCGTGTTCACCTGGAACCAATTTAAAATTGCCTACAGCCATATGATATTATGTTTGGCCTTTGATGCCTGTCTGCGGTCACTCCTTCCACTAGGCCTCCACTGACCACACCACTGCTGCCCGTGTACCCCTGGAACCAATTTAACATTGCCTACAGCCAGCCCAATTTTTTTATGTTAGGCCTTCGAAGCCTGTCTGCGGTCCGTTCTTTCTACTACTACTACACTGACCAGGCCACTGCTGCCCGTGTTCCCCTGGAACCAATTTAAAATTGCCTACAGCCATCTGTTATTATGTTAGGCCTTCGATGCCTGTTTGCGGTCACTCCTTCCACTAGGCCTCCACTGACCACACCACTGCTGCCCGTGTACCCCTGGAACCAATTTAAAATTGCCTACAGCCAGCCCAATTTTTTTATGTTAGGCCTTCGAAGCCTGTCTGCGGTCCGTTCTTTCAACTACTACTACACTGACCAGGCCACTGCTGCCCGTGTTCCCCTGGAACCAATTTAAAATTGCCTACAGCCAGCCCAATTTTTTTATGTTAGGCCTTCGAAGCCTGTCTGCGGTCCGTTCTTTCAACTACTACTACACGGAACAGGCCACTGCTGCCCGTGTTCCCCTGGAACCAATTTAAAATTGCCTACAGCCATCTGTTATTATGTTAGGCCTTCGATGCCTGTTTGCGGTCACTCCTTCCACTAGGCCTCCACTGACCACACCACTGCTGCCCGTGTACCCCTGGAACCAATTTAAAATTGCCTACAGCCAGCCCAATTTTTTTATGTTAGGCCTTCGAAGCCTGTCTGCGGTCCGTTCTTTCAACTACTACTACACTGACCAGGCCACTGCTGCCCGTGTTCCCCTGGAACCAATTTAAAATTGCCTACAGCCATCTGTTATTATGTTAGGCCTTCGATGCCTGTCTGCGGTCACTCCTTCCACTAGGCCTCCACTGACCACACCACTGCTGCCCGTGTACCCCTGGAACCAATTTAAAATTGCCTACAGCCAGCCCAATTTTTTTATGTTAGGCCTTCGAAGCCTGTCTGCGGTCCGTTCTTTCTACTACTACTACACTGACCAGGCCACTGCTGCCCGTGTTCCCCTGGAACCAATTTAAAATTGCCTACAGCCATCTGTTATTATGTTAGGCCTTCGATGCCTGTTTGCGGTCACTCCTTCCACTAGGCCTCCACTGACCACACCACTGCTGCCCGTGTACCCCTGGAACCAATTTAAAATTGCCTACAGCCAGCCCAATTTTTTTATGTTAGGCCTTCGAAGCCTGTCTGCGGTCCGTTCTTTCAACTACTACTACACTGACCAGGCCACTGCTGCCCGTGTTCCCCTGGAACCAATTTAAAATTGCCTACAGCCATCTGTTATTATGTTAGGCCTTCGATGCCTGTCTGCGGTCACTCCTTCCACTAGGCCTCCACTGACCACACCACTGCTGCCCGTGTACCCCTGGAACCAATTTAAAATTGCCTACAGCCAGCCCAATTTTTTTATGTTAGGCCTTCGAAGCCTGTCTGCGGTCCGTTCTTTCTACTACTACTACTACACTGACCAGGCCACTGCTGCCCGTGTTCCCCTGGAACCAATTTAAAATTGCCTACAGCCATCTGTTATTATGTTAGGCCTTCGAAGCCTGTCTGCGGTCCTTCCTTCCAATAGTTCTCCACTGACCAGACCAATGCTGGCCGTGTACCCCTGGAACCCAGCTGAAAGTGCATGGAGCCTCCTTTTTTTCTTTGTTTTATATTTAGAAAGCCCAGATGAACTACGCTGTGCAACGGTTCAAGCTACCCAGTTGACATTTCTTTTGCGAGAAAAGCCATCCCAGCCCTCCACCGGCATGAAAAAGTCTGCATTGTCATAGCACTCAGGCAATCAAACAGTAGAAAGGTGCACCTGACAAGAGACGCATGGACCAGAAGGCATGTCCACAAAAAGTTACGTGTCCATTACGGCGCACTGGGTTAATGTGTTGGATGCATGGTCCACAGGGGACAGCCTACAAAGTCTGTCTGCAGTCCCTAATTCAAATTTTCCTCCGCTGACCACACCACTTTTGCCCGTGTACCCCATGAACCAATTTTACAGTGTCTACAGCCTAATTTTGTTATGTTAGGCCTACTACGCCTGTCTGCGGTCCCTCCTTCCAATACTCGTCCACTGACCAGACCACTGCTGCCCGTGGACCCCTGGAACCTATTTTTAATTGCATAGAGCATCCTTTTTTTAATAGTAGGCGTACAAAGTCTGTCTGCGGTCCACTATTGAAATTGTCCTCCACTGCCCAGAGCAATGCTGCCTGTGTACCCCTGTAACTTTTTTAAGCTGCAGTGAGCCACATTTTTGGGTTAAGTCCTACTACCTGTGTCTGTCTGCGCCACTCAATTCAGCTGTGTTCCTTTGAAAAAAGCTGAGCGTCAATAGTCTTGTTTTCAGCCTCTAGGAATTTTAAAACTGCATTGGGGGTACAACTTTGGTAGGGCCTACTAACGGTGTCTGCCTCCCCAAGGTGTGCCCCAGGTTTCGTCCACATTGCTTCGGTCTTCCGACTCTCGTTTAGTAGTTATAGAAAACTACACTGCATTAGGCCTACAAATTGGGTATGGGGTGTAGAGAGATGGTGTGTTACACTCCAAGGTGTTCTCCAGGTTTCCTCTCCATTGCTTCGATCTTCATGCTCTCGTTTAGTAGTTGTTGGAAACTACACTGCATTAGGCCTACAAATTGGGTATGGGGTGTAGAGAGATGGTGTGTTCCACTCCAAGGTGTTCCCCAGGTTTCCTCTCCATTGCTTCGATCTTCATGCTCTCGCTTAGTAGTTGTTGGAAACTACACTGCATTAGGCCTACAAATTGGGTATGGGGTGTAGAGAGATGGTGTGTTCCACTCCAAGGTGTTCCCCAGGTTTCCTCTCCATTGCTTCGATCTTCATGCTCTCGTTTAGTAGTTGTTGGAAACTACACTGCATTAGGCCTACAAATTGGGTATGGGGTATAGAGAGATGGTGTGTTCCACTCCAAGGTGTTCCCCAGGTTTCCTCTCCATTGCTTCGATCTTCATGCTCTCGTTTAGTAGTTGTTGGAAACTACACTGCATTAGGCCTACAAATTGGGTATGGGGTGTAGAGAGAGGGTGTGTTCCACTCCAAGGTGTTCCCCAGGTTTCCTCGCCAATGCTTTGATCTTCATGCTCTCGTTTAGTAGTTGTTGGAAACTACACTGCATTAGGCCTACAAATTGGGTATGGGGTGTAGAGAGATGGTGTGTTCCACTCCAAGGTGTTCCCCAGGTTTCCTCGCCAATGCTTCGATCTTCATGCTCTCGTTTAGTAGTTGTTGGAAACTACTTTGCATTAGGCCTACAAATTGGGTATGGGGTGTAGAGAGATGGTGTGTTCCACTCCAAGGTGTTCCCCAGGTTTCCTCGCCAATGCTTCGATCTTCATGCTCTCGTTTAGTAGTTGTTGGAAACTACACTGCATTAGGCCTACAAATTGGGTATGGAGTGTAGAGAGATGGTGTGTTCCACTCCAAGGTGTTCTCCAGGTTGCCTTTCCTGAGCTTCTATCTTCAGGCTCTTGTTAAATAGTGGTTAAATGGAACCACTGCATTTGGCGTACTAGTTGGTTTGGGGCCTACTAACAGTGTCTGCCGCTCCTTGCTGTTCTCCTCCACTGAACAAAGCTGTGCCGCCTGTTTACTACGGTTGCCAATTTTGAACTGCATTTCGACTACTTACTGATTTGGGCCTACTCTCTGTGTCAGCCTCTCATTCCAGTTGTCCTCCACTGCAATGCCCCCTGGTTAGTCCTGTGTTACCAATTTTGAACTGCATTTAGCCCACTTTATTCTTTGGGCCTATATCTGTGTTTCCTCCTCATCCTGCCCATTGCCCAGCCAGTGATAGATGAGTCTGCTGGTACATTGACCCATAACGCAAAATTCCCTGTGCACGCTACACAGCAAGATTGTGACCCTGCTGAAAGTCACGTTCCTCTTCCCGCATACCATACCACCTTACACGGGGACAAAGAGGAAGGTGCAGATGAAAGTGCAGGTTCCTTCATCAGGTGGGGGGAGGAATACTAGTTGGCGACGTCACTGGCACAGGGCCTCTCATAGTATGCAAAAGTGTTGCTGCCGGTGGGAGGCGCCCCCGCCATGCAAACACACCGCTGTACTTTGAGGGGCCCTGTGCCAGTGCCAATGCCAACTAGTGGGCCCCCCCCTGCTTGCTCAGGATCACAGCACTTGCAAAGTTGAAATACTTACCTCTCCCTGTTCCACTGCCGTGACGTGTTCCAGACTTCCTGGGCCCACTAATTACTTGAACCAGCCCTACCCCCCACAACTTTAGCCAAATGACCCCCAATTTCAAATGCCTTCAAATTATTATAAGCTAAATTACGATTGACAAGCTTCAGTAACAAGAATGGATGTTTTTGCCATTAAAATGGGCAGTGTAGATGTTTTCCTGGCCTCCACTCACTGCCGACTATGCTCCCCCATTGACTTGCATTGGGTTTCGTGTTTCGGGCGATACCCGACTTTTCGCGATAATCGGCCGATTCCACTCGACTCGACTTCTAAGATAGTCGGGTTTCGCGAAACACGGCTCGACTCCAAAAAGGTCAAGGTCGCTCAACCCTAGCCACCATCCCTAGGGGCAGATACAACTAACAGCAGCTCAAGAACTTAGAATAAAAGGAGGTGTTAGGGAGTGGTGGGAGTTGTAGTCAGCACCCTACCTCCTAACGACGATCCTGGTCAATCAACTCCCCAAAAATAAAAGAATACATAGAATTCTACCTTCGCCTCTTCTCATCCTTTAAAAATAAGAAAATTATTTGGTATCACTGGATTTGTAAAAGTTCAATCTATAAATACGTATAATTAATTAACCCATACCATAAATAGAAAAATAGTCAAAATTCCAGAAATTTGTTGTTTTTTTTGATCGCCTCCATGAAAAATTAAAAAAAGGTCAAAACATTGTATGTACTGCAAAGAAACATGTCTCACCATGCAAAAAATCAAGTTCTCACAGAGCTCCATCAATGGTAAAAGCAAAAAAGTTAAGTCTCAGAAAATTTGGACACATGTACATTTTTTTTGCAAACTTCAGAATTACAACGTTATTATCACCATAATCATACAAGCCTACAGAATCATTTTTACCATACAATCAACTCCATAAAACACAAAAAAATTACCTGTCCCCTCTAAAATAAATGATGGTTAATTGTGTGTAATTCACTGTATGTTTAAATTTCACTACGAGTAAGGGCACCATTTAAATTATTTTTTCTACAAAGTTGGAAGATAACGTGATTTGGGTCATCCTTTTTGGTCTAAAAAAAAAAGCACAGGCTTCACAACCCTTGCCGCCCATGCGAACTGCAGACCCACAACTGCTTCTGGCCACAGACAGATTTGGGGCTGAGGATGCAGTTTTTGCTGTGGTTGCATCACACTGTGTCTGTGCGGCAAGACACAACGTAACCCCCCTCGTCTTCCTCCTCTGCTGAGCTATGCAGCTGCGTGCATCTGGGTTCAAACCAAATGGGATCTACAAGCAATATTGTCATCCTCCCTTTTCTCCTACTCCTCACCCTGAGAGTCAGTCTCCTCCTCTTCCTGCCATGACAGCACAGTACAGTCGGTGTACCCCTCCGGATCTAACTTTAAAAAATTTGGGTCATCGGTGCAGATGCTTTACTCTTCTGGGTTCTGTAAATCTTTGGAGCAGACCTCTGATGGCCATGGAATAGAATGTGTGAACAGATCTGCAGACTCGCACATCTGTGGTTGCCAACAGTTAGTTGGGTGGCTGGAGAGTTATGAAATGGGGAAATCTAGGGTAATTGAGGTGCCACCTCTGAGCATTGTACAGTGTGTGATGTTAAGGTGGAGGAAGAGGAGGAGAGGCCACTTGATGCAGAGCTTGCCTCTCTGTTGATAATCTTTGGCCGACACACTCCATCCAATCTCACTGAGCTAAAACTAGTTTGCAAAGAAGAATGGACAAAAATTTTAGCTTCTGGATGTGCAAAGCTTATAGAGACATACTCTAAAAGCCTTGCAGCGGTATTTGCAGCGAAACATGATCCTACAAAGTATCACAATACAGGGGCTGAATACAAATGCGAGTCACAATTTTCAGATTATTATTTTTAAAATATCTAGAAACCCATATATAATTTCCTTTACACTTTACAAATTTGTGTTACTTATGTGCTTGTATATCACATAAAATCGCAATAAAATACATTTTACATTTGTGGGTATAGCAAAAAGAAGTTGAAAAGTTCATGGTGTATGAATAATTTTTAAAGTCGCTATATAAGTTACTCTTGTTGCATTACTTTTCATTTTTCATTTAACAGAGACCTAGTAGGTGGAACTGAACCCACAAATTTGTTATAACATTTCAACTGAACACGGTGATACCCCATACGTCTTCAAAGACTGCTAATTGGTCACACTGCAGGGCTTAGAATGCATCTATTTGGCTTTTGGAGAATAGATTCTGCTCGAATAGTTTGTGGGCAATATTTGCAGAGCCTTTAAGGTGCCAGAACAGCAAAACCCCCTAAAAGTAATCTAGAGTATGAAAAAAAATAAATTTGTAGTTCCAGCTCTTTTAAAAATTTCCAATTCTTTATTAACTCATTAAAAATGCAAAGTCCTTGTACAGCGTGGATGTTGATACAGTGGATACAAATAAACAAGCAACGCGTTTCAATCAGATATGATCTTTTTTACAGCTTGAAGGTTCAAGGGCATGTGTGGTAGTGTAGGACCTATCAGAAGGAGATCACCTTGCCGTGGTGATGGGCACACATGAATTGGCCAATTTATGTGATAAGAATCTTCATTTCATCTATAACTGTAAGTTTTATGAAAAAAAAAATTTGTAAAAAATTTTTTATGGAAAAATATTTTTGGGAAGTGTGGTTTATGTTGAGTATTTGTCTGTGTTTTCACATGGCCTGGATTCATGTGCGTGTGCTGCTGTGTTCTTCTTTATCTATATGATGCAGCTTGCAGCTTGCACGTGTTCACATTAGGAGTGCTGATTGTTTTTTTTTCTCTATTTGATGTATGGATGCGGCTGCATCCTCACTGATCGTGCACTCCTCCCATTGACCTTGCAGGTGGGGGTAATCTACTCTACCTGCCCATAAATTGTAGGTTTAGCCCAGAGTGACATGGTTTGTCCAGAGTTGTAGGCTGGTGGCCCAAAAGTGGCATGTATGGTAGTGTAGCACCCATCAGAGGGAGATCACCTTGCCGTGGTTGATGGGCACACATGAATTGGCCAATTTATGCGCTAAGAATCTTCATTTCATCTATAACTGTAAGTTTTATGAAAAAAATGTTTTACATTTTTTTTATGGAAAAATATTTTTGGGAAGTGTGGTTCATGTTGGGTATTTGTCTGTGTTTTCACATGGCCTGGATTCATGTGCGTGTGCTGCTGTGTTCTTCTTTATCTATCTATTAGTGTTGAGCATTCCGATACCGCAAGTATCGGGTATCGGCCGATACTTGCGGTATCGGAATTCCGATACTGAATTCCTATACTTCCCGCGTATCGGATACCGGAATCGGAAGTTCCCAGAATTCAAATTGAACGCAGCAGCCAATGAGGAATGAATGAAAGTGTGGGCACATCCTGTTTAGCATGGTGGGCATGTAAGTACTGGCAAGGCTGGGATTGGCTGCTGAAATGATGTCACTCTGCACTATAAAAAAGCGCTGCCGCCATTTTGCGCTCACTCTGCTGTGATTTCAGTTAGGGACAGGACGCTGTGTTCTAACTGAGGGCCAGTTGAGCTTGCTAATTGCTTTATTTTCCTTTCCAAAGGCTAATTTAGCAAAACGCTGTGTGTTCTTCACTGTTCACCTTGCTCTTGCCTTGCAGCGCTGTTTTAACAGCGTTCTGCAAGGTCTCTGTGTGTGTGTGTGTGTGCAGCTCACTCTGTAGTCTGTGTGCAGCCATATACCCGGTTGTATTCAGCTCAGGGGGGGTTCACACTGCCTCACACAGTTGTTCTTTTTTGCTCTTAGTGCAGCCTGCTGCACATTTTTTCTCAAATTTCCTATTAGTGTTTTTCCACCAGTCTCCAGCTCTATTGTGGAAAAACACTACATAGGATAACCTAGAGGGGGGTTTTTGGGCCTTGCAGCGCCGTTTACGGCTGTCTGCACGGTCTCCGTGTGAGCCCAGCTCGCCCTGTAGTCTGTGTGCAGCCATAGCCGGTTGGATTCAGCTCAGGGTTCGTTACTGGCTCATACCTTGAGAAAAATTTTCCTTTTTTTCAAATAGTGCAGCCTGTTTAAAATTTGAAAAAAAAAATTCCTATTAGTGTCTTTCCACTCGTATCCAGCTAAATAGTGGAAAAACACTATATAGGATAACCTAGAGGAGGGTTTTTTGGCCTTGCAGCGCCGTTTACGGCTGTCTGCACGGTCTCCGTGTGAGCCCAGCTCGCCCTGTAGTCTGTGTGCAGCTATAGCCGGTTGGATTCAGCTCAGGGTTCGTTACTGGCTCATACCTTGCGAAAAATTTTCCTTTTTTTTCAAATAGTGCAGCCTGTTTAAAATTTGACAAAAAAAAATCCTATAAGTGTCTTTCCACTCGTATCCAGCTAAATAGTGGAAAAACACTATATAGGATAACCTAGAGGAGGGTTTTTTGGCCTTGCAGCGCCGTTTACGGCTGTCTGCACGGTCTCCGTGTGAGCCCAGCTCGCCCTGTAGTCTGTGTGCAGCCATAGCCGGTTGGATTCAGCTCAGGGTTCGTTACTGGCTCATACCTTGAGAAAAATTTTCCTTTTTTTGAAATAGTGCAGCCTGTTTAAAATTTGAAAAAAAAAAAATCCTATAAGTGTCTTTCCACTTGTATCCAGCTAAATAGTGGAAAAACACTATATAGGATAACCTAGAGGAGGGTTTTTTGGCCTTGCAGCGCCGTTTACGGCTGTCTGCACGGTCTCCGTGTGATTTAAACTAGCTCTGTAGCCCGATCTGCACCAAAAAAAAAGTTAAGTTCACCAAACACAACTTAACACTTGTGTAGGCCACATTTGAAAAATAATAAAGTTTAGTCCACAATTTACAACATTAGTGTTTCTTACACCTGTTAGGAGGAGCATTACAGGAATAAGCACACTAAGGCCTTAGTACTTTTCTGCTTATCTTTATCTGTCAACCAAGATGAAGAGGGCAGGGAGTAAGGCACGTGGGCGTGGGCGCGGAGCAGGGAGAGGAGCAGGGAGAGGACGTGGCGATTCTGTGCCTGCTGCGGGCGCCGGTGGCTCGTCGTCACTCAGTTTCAGCAGGGAACAGTCCTTCATGCGCAGCTTTGTCGGAGAGCGCCGTGCACCGCTGCTGCGTGAAGACCAAATTGAAGCCGTTGTCGGGTGGATGGCAGCTAACGCCTCGGCATCGACTTCAGTTAGTGCCACATCCTCTCAGGCACAGCGCACTGGAGAGCAGCCATCTGTCTCTTCACCACCTGCCAAATTGGCCAGGCAGTCAGAGAGCCCAGGACAGGAGCCGTCTCTACTTCTGTTCTCTGAATCTCTTGGCTTGGAAACAGGGGGCCAGCCAAGCAGCATTGGAGAAATGGAAGAAGAGGCAGTGTGCAGTGATGCCCAACACCTTTTTCTCTCTGACTCTGAAGAGGCAGGTGGGCCAGTGCCTCCGGTGACCACAGCGCAGTACGCATCTGATGATGAAACTCAGGTGCCGCTTTCTCGTGCGTACTGTGCTGCTGAGACTACCCAGGAGGAGCAGTTGGTGGCAGAGGGTAGTGGAGATGATGAGGTCCTTGGCCCATCGTGGCGTGAGGAACAGGAAGGTGGTGGGAGCAGCTCAGAGGAAGAGCTTCCTCTTACGGGCCAAAGAGGGAGAGGGAGGGGGAAGACTGCGGAGCCTGTAGCCTCCACTTTGGCACCCGTTAGGAGCCTGTCTCTTTCCAAAGCCAAAAAGGGCGCTCCCAAGACTTGCAGTGCCTGGTCCTTTTTTGACACAGTTGCAGATGACATTTGTTTTGTCAAATGCAAGCTGTGTCATCATAAAGTAAAAAGAGGGAAAAATGTCAGCAACCTCAATACCACAAATATGTGGAAACATGTGCGGACCAGGCACGCGGTGGAGTTACAGAAACACACTGAAGATGTAGGCCAACCAACAGCGGCAGCTACCACCTCTTCAGCTCGTGTTGCCTCTTCCTCCAGCTCACGCACAGCTGGTTTGGCTTCCTCCCAGAGACCTTGTGTAATTCCACCCACAGCACCACCTTCCCAGTCATCCTCACACTCCCAGTCTACTCTACAGCCATCGGTAGTACAGGCATGGGAGAAAAGGCGGGCATTCTCGGCCAACCACCCCCGAGCACAGGCTCTGAATGCAGGCATTGCCAAACTGTTGTCCCTGGAAATGCTCTCGTTCAGGCTGGTGGAGACTGACAGCTTCCGTGACTTGATGGCATTGGCAGTCCCACAGTACAAGGTGCCCAGCCGCTTTTACTTCAGCAGGCAGGCTGTCCCTGCCCTGCACAGGCATGTTGAGGCAAACATAAAACATGCGCTACTGAACGCCGTCAGTAGCAAGGTCCACCTCACCACCGATGCGTGGACCAGTCAGCATGGACAGGGGCGATATGTTTCCCTCACTGCCCATTGGGTTAATGTTGTTGAGCCAGGTACAGATCGTGCGAGTGGCGCAGGACGTGTCCTGCCCACTCCAAGGATTGCAGGAATCCAGTCTGTACGTATCGACTCCTCCTCTTACACCAGTTCCTCTGATTCCTCTCTGCAGGATCCGTCACAGTCCACCCCCACATGGACCCGTGAACGTTTACCTATGACCGACATGAGCACAGCCGTGGCCAAACGTCAGCAGGCCGTCTTGAAACTAGTTTCATTGGGGCATCGAAGCCACACAGCGCAGGAGCTCTGGAATGCCATAAAGCAGGAAAGCGATGTGTGGTTACTGCCAGCGAATCTCCAGCCAGGCATGGTAGTGTGTGACAATGGCCGAAATCTGGTGGCAGCTTTGGCCCTTGGCAACCTCACTCACATCCCATGTCTGGCACATGTGCTCAATTTGGTTGTGCAGAGTTTTCTGAGGGACTATCCGGATCTTGATGCCCTGCTGCACAAGGTCCGCCTAGAGTGTGCTCACTTGCGGCGTTCCAGCTTGGCCAGATCCCGCATTGCTGCTCTGCAGCGCCGATTCCGCCTTCCGGAACACCGCATCATATGTGACCTACCTACCCGGTGGAATTCCACGTTACATATGTTGGAGCGGTTGTGTGAGCAGCAGCAAGCAGTTATGGAGTACCAGCTGCATCAGGCGCAAAGAAGTCGCAGTCAGCGCCGATCAGACTTCACAACCACAGAGTGGGCCACTATGAAGGACGTCTGCCAGGTTTTGCGTCCTTTTGATTATTCCACGCGGATGGCAAGTGCAGATGATGCACTAGTCAGCATGACTGTCCCCCTTATCTGCCTGCTTCAGCAAACTTTGCAAGGGTTAAGGGATGATGTGGTGGAAGAGGTGGAGGATGAGGAGTCACCTTTTCCATCAGCTTCTGGAGAGTCAGCGCCACGTGGTTCCTCACAAAGGGGTACGCAGGGGCCAATTTGTGAGGAGGATGAGGAGGAGTCAATGGAGGAGGAAGAGCTCCGTCCAGAGGAGGGAGCGACACAATTGTCCAGTGGTCAGTGTGTACAGCGAGGGTGGGGTGATGACGAGCGGGCAGAGATCATGTCTCAAGCAGGGGACAGCGTTTCTGGGCCAGTTGGCACTCTGCAGCACATGGTGGATTTCATGCTGCAGTGCCTGAGAAACGACCGCCGCATCGACCACATTCTCAACATGCCTGATTATTGGGTGTTCACCCTCCTCGATCCTCGCTACCGGGACAACGTCCAAAACCTCATCCCTGCGTTGACCCGGGAGCGTAAATTGCGGGAGTACCACGACACACTGGTGAATTCCATCATCTTCTCCTGTCCAACTGAGAGGAGTGCTGCTAGTGCTTTACAAAGCAGCTCAGTGCGTCGAGGCAGTGGGGGAGGCTCTGCCCAAAGAGGGAGCAGAAGCAGTGCCTCTGCCCAAGGCAAGCCCAGTATGGCACAACTCTGGCACACTTTTGTGTGCCCGCCCCAAATGTCTACACCATCACCGGCGGCTCCAGTCAGCAGGAGGCAACGGTTCCGTCAGATGGTGACAGACTACATGGCTTGCCCTCTTACTGTACTCCCAGACGGCTCTTCCCCGTTCAAGTTTTGGGTCTCTAAGCTGGATACATGGCCAGAGCTAAGCCAGTATGCATTGGAGGTGCTGGCTTGCCCTGCGGCTAGTGTCTTATCGGAACGTGTCTTTAGTGCCGCAGGTGGTGTACTAACAGACCGTCGCATGCGACTATCCTCCGATAACGTTGACCGGCTTACTTTCCTGAAAATGAACCAGGCCTGGATCTCGCAGGAATTTGCCACTCCTCTGCCTGATTAAGTAATTGGGTGTCATCCAGGTCTCCTGCTGTGTTCATCTTTCTACCACCTGAACTGCTATTCCTGGGCTCCAACACCGCCAGTTGCGGCTCAGAAGTGCAGGCTGCACAGTAAAAACATACGACCCAGTGTTATTGGGTTTCAGTAACGTCAGCTGATCCCCAGCTGTGTAGCCGGCAATGTGTCCTGCGACCGCCACGCTGGCACAACAACCTAAATGTAAGGGAACCTGTCCCCCCCCCCCCCGTCGTTTGTTACTGAAAGAGCCATCTTGTGCAGCAGTAATGCTGCACAAGGAAAAGGTAGCTTTTTTTTTTTAGCTCTTTGCACACGCAGAACTTAACACTTATAAAATGTGTTCACTGATACCGTTATACCGTCCCGGAGCTGGGACTTTCCTTCGTAATGTGACGCAGCACAGCCGTCATTCCTACCCCCTTGGTGCCATGCGCTGCCTCCTCAGCGTTGTTTTAAGCTGTCACGGAGCCTGTGCTGTTCTGTTATCCCTTGGGCATGCCCTATTTGCGCTGCCTGTCTTCTGACATAATTTGGTGTCAGGCTGGCTGCGCCTGTGCGGCCGCGGTGCCCGAGATCCCGCCTCGCAGTGTCTTCTGATTGAGTCACACTGCGGGCCTGGGATCCATGGGCATGCGCAGTGCATATCTTCCCCTCGGGCTCTCGCTCATTTCCCTCCACCTTCTTTAGACTGTGCGCCGTCAGCTGATCCCTAGCATGCCACGGCCGTGACACCGCACAGTCTGAAGAAGAGGGAAGGAGGGGAGTGAGAGTCGAGGTTATGCACTGTGCATGCCCATGGTTCCAAGGCCCGCAGTGGGATTACGTTAGATGAGACTGCGAGGTGGGATCTGGAGCAGCGTGGACGCACAGGCACTGACAGCCTGACACCAAATTATGTCAGAAGACAGGCAGCGCTAATTGGGCATGGCCAAGGGCTAACAGAACAGCGCAGGCTCCGTGACAGCTTAAAACAACGCTGAGGAGGCAGCGCACGGCATCAAGGGGATAGGAATGACAGCTGTGCTGTGTCCCATTACGAAGGAAATTCGCACCTCCGGAACGGTTTAACGGTATAAAGGGACACATTTTTAGTGTTTACTTCGGTGTTTGCAAGGAGCATAATTAAAAGAGCAACCTTTTCCTTTTGCATCCTTAGTGCTGCACAACATGGCTCTTTCAGCTACAAACGTCTTGGGGGGGGGGTTAAAGGTTTCCTTTCAACTTGCTCCAATCAGGCTTCGGCCTACACTCTGTTCCTCTGCTCCTCCTGCTGTCCCTGGGCTCTAACACCGCCAGTTGGTGCCTGGAAGTGCTGTGTGCACAGTCAACAGTCGCTCCTCTGTTATTGGGGTTCAGTAACGTCAGCTGATCCCCAGCTGTGTGTGCGGCAATACCTCCAATCTGCTCCTCCTGCTGTCCCTGGGCTCTAACACCGCCAGTTGGTGCCTGGAAGTGCTGTGTGCACAGTCAACAGTCGCTCCTCTGTTATTGGGGTTCAGTAACGTCAGCTGATCCCCAGCTGTGTGTGCGGCAATACCTCCAATCTGCTCCTCCTGCTGTCCCTGGGCTCTAACACCGCCAGTTGGTGCCTGGAAGTGCTGTGTGCACAGTCAACAGTCGCTCCTCTGTTATTGGGGTTCAGTAACGTCAGCTGATCCCCAGCTGTGTATCCGGCAACGTGTCATGCGACCGCCACGCTGGCACAACTAAAATGTAAGGGGACCTGTCCCCCCCCCCCCCCTAGGCGTTTGTTACTGAAAGAGCCACCATGTGCAGCACTAATACTGCACAAGGGAAAGGTCGCTCTTGAAATTATGCTCCTTGCAAACGCTGAACTACACACTCATGTAATGTGTCCCCTCACACCGTCCAACCGTCCCGGAGGTGGGACTTTCCTTTGTAATGTGACGCAGCACAGCCGTCATTGCTACCCCCTTGGCACCGTGCGCTGCCTCCTTAGCGTTGTTTGATTCCGTCATGGACCCTGCGCTGTTATGTTATCCCTTGGCCATGCACAGTTTGCACTGCCCGTCCTCTGACATCATTTGTTGTCGTTCTGGCTGCGCCTGTGCGTCCACGCTGTCCGAAATCACACCTCGCAGTGTCGTCTAATGTGATCCCACAGTGGGCCTGGTATCCATGGCCATGCGCAGTGCATATACTAGCCTCTCACTCCCCTTCTTCACGCTTCTTCAGACTAGGCGGCGTCAGCTGATCCCTAATAGCATGCCACGGCCGTGACGCCGCACAGTCTGAAGAAGCAGGAAGGAGGTGAGTGAGAGGCGATGATATGCACTGCGCATGCCCATGGATCCCTGGCCCGCAGTGGGACTACATTAGATGACACTGCAAGGTTGGATCTCGGGCAGCTTGGACGCACAGGCACTGCCAGCCTGACACCTACATGATGTCAGAAGACGGGCACCGCTAACTGTGCATGGCCAAGGGATAACATTACAGCGCGGGCTCCGTGACAGAACCAAACAACGTTGAGGAGGTGGCGCCCGGCACCAAGGGGGTTGGAATGACGGCTGTGCTGTGTCACATTACAAAGGAAAGTCCCACTTCCGGGATGGTTTGACGGTGTGAGGGGACACATTATATGAGTGTGTACTTCAGCGTTTGCAAGGAGCATAATTTTCGGAACAACCATTTTCCATGTGCAGTATTACTGCTGTACAAGATGGCTCTTTCAGCAACAAATGCCTGGGGGGGGGTTAAAGGTTCCCTTTCAACTTGCTCCACTGCAGGCTTCGGCCTACACTCTGCTCCTCTTTGATTCCCTGGGTTTCAACACTGTCAGTTGCCACCTGGAAGTGTTGTCTACACAGAAAAAACACTAGGTGATGTGTCAGTGGGGTTCAGCACCGCCAGCTGTTCCCCTGCTGTGTAGTCGGCAACGTGTCCAGCACAAGCCACGCTGGCACAACAGAACAAAAGCTGCCACCAGTGCAGGCTTCGGCCTACACTCTGCTCCTCTCCTCCTCCTGCTGACCCTGGGCTCAAACACCGCTAGTTTTTGCCCAGAAGTGCTAGCTGCACAGAGAAAAACACCAGCCAATGTGTTAGTGGGGTTCAGCAACGCCAGCTGTTCCCCTGCTGTGTAGCCGGCAACGTGACCTGCAAACGCCATGCAGGCACAGGAACTGAAATTAAAAGGGAACCTGGCCCCACCCCCCAGGTGTTTCTATGTATAACAGCCACCTAGTACAGCAGTACTGCTGCATTTGTACAAGGTGGCTGACTTTTTCTCCTTGCCCACGTGGAACTCAACACGTACAAAATGTGTCTCATTGAGACCATTCCACTGTCCCTGAGGTGTGACTTTCCTTTGTAATGATACGCAGCACCCCCCTTGGTAGCGTTACCCGTCTTTTGTCATCATGGTTAGCTGGCTGCGCCTGTGCATCCGCCCTGCTAGAAACAACGCCCCTCGTTGTCATATTTATTTTGTCAGCGAGGGTGTGGTTTATGGGCACGAGCAGTGCATATGTTCGCCTGTCTTAACTCATCTCCTTCCGCCTTCTTCAGACTGTGCGGCCTCCTGGCCGTGGTAGGCGATAAGGGATCAGCTGAGGCCGCCCAGTCTGGAGCAGGTGTAAGGACATGTGTAAGCGGCAAACCTATTTACTGCACAAGGCCACGAATCCCAGCCACGCAGTGTGATTTTTTGAAAACACACTGTGGGTCTGGGATTCATGTCCATCGCTAACCGCAACGGCCGACATGAAATGAGGTCAGAAGACAGGAAGCGCTCACAGCGCATGGCCAAGGGATCACAATAGCGCAGACTCCTGTACAGCAAATAACAACGCTCAGGAATCTGCGCCCAGTACCTAGGTGAAAATTTTGACACCTGTGCTGCGTCTCGTTAAAAAGACAAGTCACGCCTCCACAACTGTTTGACAGTATAATGGGCTAAATAGTGTACGTGTTTTAGTCAGCGTGTGCAAGGAGCAAAACAAATAGAGCAACCTTTTACTTGTGCAGCATTAATGCTGCACAAGGTGTGGCTCTTGTACCTTGCAACACCTGAGGGGGGTTAAAGGTAACCTTTGAAATTGGTTCAACTAGGCTTCGGCCTACACTCTGCTCCTCTACTCCTCCTGCTGACCCTGGGCTCAAACACCGCTAGTTTTTGCCCGGAACTGCTAGCTGCACAGAGAAAAACACCAGCCAATGTGTTAGTGGGGTTCAGCACCGCCAGCTGTTCCCCTGCTGTGTAGTCGGCAACGTGTCCAGCACAAGCCACGCTGGCACAACAGAACAAAAGCTGCCACCAGTGCAGGCTTCGGCCTACACTTTGCTCCTCTCCTCCTCCTGCTGACCCTGGGCTCAAACAACGCCAGTTTCTGCCCGGACATGCTAGCTGCACAGAGAAAAACACCAGCCAATGTGTTAGTGGGGTTCAGCACCGCCAGCTGTTCCCCTGCTGTGTAGCTGGCAACGTTTCCTGCAAACGCCACGCAGGAACATGAACTGAAATTGAAGGGAGCCTGCCCCCCACCCCCCCAGGTGTTTCTATGTATAACAGCCACCTTGTACAGCAGTACTGCTGCATTTGTACAAGGTGGCTGACTTTTTCTCCTTGCACACGTGGAACTCAACAAGTACAAAATGTGTCTCATTACAGACCATTACAATGTCCTGAGGTGTGACTTTCCTTTTTAATGACACGCAGCACCCCCATTGTTAGCGCTGCCCGTCTCCTGACATCATTGGTTGGCTGGCTGTGCCTGTGCGTCCCCCCTGCCCGACACAACGCCCCCCGTTGTCTCATATAGTTTGACTGCGAGGGTGTGATTGATGGGCACGAGCAGTGCATATGTTCCCCTGTTTTCACTCCCCTCCTTCCGCCTTCTTCTGACTGTGCGGCCTCATGGCCGCGGCATGCGATAAGGGATCAGCTGAGGCCGCCCAGTCTGAAGCAGGTGTAAGGACATGTGTGAGCGGCGAACATATTTACTGCACAAGGCCACGAATCCCAGCACCGCAGTGTGACTTTAGGAAAAGCCACTGTGGGTCTGGGATTTATGGCCATCGTTAACCGCATCGGCCAACATGAAATGAGGTCATGAGACGGCCTGCACTAACAGGGTATTGCCAAGGGATAACACAAGAGCGCAGTTTCCTGTACTGCAAATAACAACGGTAAGGAATCTGCGCACAGCACCTAGGTGTAAATTTGTACACCTGTGCTGCGTCTCCTTAAAAAGACTAGTAGTCACGCCTCCACTACTGTTTGACAGTATAATGGGCTAAATAGTGTACGTGTTTAATTCAGCGTGTGCAAGGAGCAAAATTAAATAGAGCAACCTTTGACTTATGCATCATTAATGCTGTTCAAGGTGTGGCTCTTGTACCTTGCAACACCTGAGGGGGGGTTAAAGGTAACCTTTGAAATTGGTTCAACTAGGCTTCGGCCTACACTCTGCTCCTCTACTCCTCCTGCTGACCCTGGGCTCAAACACCGCTAGTTTTTGCCCGGAAATGCTAGCTGCACAGAGAAAAACACCAGCCAATGTGTTGGTGGGGTTCAGCAACGCCAGCTGTTCCCCTGCTGTGTAGTCGGCAACGTGTCCAGAACAAGCCACGCTGGCACAACAGAACAAAAGCTGCCACCAGTGCAGGCTTCGGCCTACACTTTGCTCCTCTCCTCCTCCTGCTGACCCTGGGCTCAAACAACGCCAGTTTCTGCCCGGACATGCTAGCTGCACAGAGAAAAACACCAGCCAATGTGTTAGTGGGGTTCAGCACCGCCAGCTGTTCCTCTGCTGTGTAGTCGGCATCGTGTCCAGCACAAGCCACGCTGGCACAACTGAACAAAAGCTGCCACCAGTGCAGGCTTCGGCCTACACTTTGCTCCTCTCCTCCTCCTGCTGACCCTGGGCTCAAACAATGCCAGTTTCTGCCCGGACATGCTAGCTGCACAGAGATAAAAAAAACAGCCAATGTGTTAGTGGGGTTCAGCACCGCCAGCTGTTCCCCTGCTGTGTAGCTGGCAACGTGTCCTGCAAACGCCACGTAGGCACATGAACTGAAATTGAAGGGAGCCTGCCCCCCACCCCCCCAGGTGTTTCTATGTATAACAGCCACCTTGTACAGCAGTACTGCTGCATTTGTACAAGGTGGCTGACTTTTTCTCCTTGCACACGTGGAACTCAACAAGTACAAAATGTGTCTCATTACAGACCATTACAATGTCCCTGAGGTGTGACTTTCCTTTTTAATGACACGCAGCACCCCCATTGTTAGCGCTGCCCGTCTCCTGACATCATTGGTTGGCTGGCTGTGCCTGTGCGTCCCCCCTGCCCGACACAACGCCCCCCGTTGTCTCATATATTTTGACTGCGAGGGTGTGATTGATGGGCACGAGCAGTGCATATGTTCCCCTGTTTTCACTCCCCTCCTTCCGCCTTCTTCTGACTGTGCGGCCTCATGGCCGCGGCATGCGATAAGGGATCAGCTGAGGCCGCCCAGTCTGAAGCAGGTGTAAGGACATGTGTGAGCGGCGAACATATTTACTGCACAAGGCCACGAATCCCAGCACCGCAGTGTGACTTTAGGAAAAGCCACTGTGGGTCTGGGATTTATGGCCATCGTTAACCGCACCGGCCAACATGAAATGAGGTCATGAGACGGCCTGCACTAACAGGGTATTGCCAAGGGATAACACAAGAGCGCAGTTTCCTGTACTGCAAATAACAACGGTAAGGAATCTGCGCACAGCACCTAGGTGTAAATTTGTACACCTGTGCTGCGTCACCTTAAAAAGACTAGTAGTCACGCCTCCACTACTGTTTGACAGTATAATGGGCTAAATAGTGTACGTGTTTAATTCAGCGTGTGCAAGGAGCAAAATTAAATAGAGCAACCTTTGACTTGTGCATCATTAATGCTGTTCAAGGTGTGGCTCTTGTACCTTGCAACACCTGAGGGGGGGTTAAAGGTAACCTTTGAAATTGGTTCAACTAGGCTTCGGCCTACACTCTGCTCCTCTACTCCTCCTGCTGACCCTGGGCTCAAACACCGCTAGTTTTTGCCCGGAAATGCTAGCTGCACAGCGAAAAACACCAGCCAATGTGTTAGTGGGGTTCAGCACCGCCAGCTGTTCCCCCGCTGTGTAGCCGGCATCGTGTCCAGCACAAGCCACGCTGGCACAACCGACCAAAAGCTGCCACCAGTGCAGGCTTCGGCCTACACTTTGCTCCTCTCCTCCTCCTCCTGCTGACCCTGGGCTCAAACACCGCTAGTTTTTGCCCGGAACTGCTAGCTGCACAGAGAAAAACACCAGCCAATGTGTTAGTGGGGTTCAGCACCGCCAGCTGTTCCCCCGCTGTGTAGCCGGCATCGTGTCCAGCACAAGCCACGCTGGCACAACCGACCAAAAGCTGCCACCAGTGCAGGCTTCGGCCTACACTTTGCTCCTCTCCTCCTCCTCCTGCTGACCCTGGGCTCAAACACCGCTAGTTTTTGCCCGGACATGCAATCTGCACAGAGAAAAACACCAGTCAATGTGTCAGTGGGGTTCAGCAACGCCAGCTGTTCCCCTGCTGTGTAGCTTGCAACGTGACCTGCAAACGCCACGCAGGCACATGAACTGAAATTGAAGGGAGCCTGCCCCCCACCCACAGGTGTTTCTATGTATAACAGCCACCTTGTACAGCAGTACTGCTGCATTTGTACAAGGTGGCTGACTTTTTCTCCTTGCCCACGTGGAACTCAACACGTACAAAATGTGTCTCATTAGAGACCATTACAATGTCCCTGAGGTGTGACTTTCCTTTGTAATGACACGCAGCACCACCCTTGTTAGCGCTGCCCGTCTTTTGACATCATTGGTTAGCTGGCTGCGCCTGTGCATCTCCCCTGCTCGAAACAACGCCCCACGGTGTCTTATTTTTTTGGACAGCGAGGGTGTGATTGATGGGCATGTGCAGTGCATATGTTTGCCTGTGTTCACTCATCTCCTTCCGCCTTCTTCAGACTGGGTGTCCTCATGGCCGCGGCAGGCGATAAGGGATCAGATGAGGCCGCCCAGTCTGAAGCAGGTGTAAGGACATGTGTGAGCGGCAAACATATTTAGTGCACCAGGGCACGAATCCCAGCACCGCAGTGTGATTTTTTAAAAACACACTGTGGGTCTGGGATTCATGTCTATCGCTAACCGCAACGGCCAACATGAAATGAGGTCATAAGACAGGAAGCGCTCACAGCGCATGGCCAAAGGATCACAAGAGCGCAGACTCCTGTACAGCAACTAACAACGCTCAGGAAGCTGCGCCCATGCAAAAAGGTTTTGTTTTCGACACCTGTGCTGCTTTTCTTTAAAAAGACAAGTCACGCCTCCACTACTGATTAACAGTATAATGGGCTAAATAGTCTACGTGTTGCATTCAGCTTGTGCAAGTAGAAAAATTAATAGAGCAACCTTTTACTTGTGCAGCATTAATGCTGCAGAAGGAGTGGCTCTTGTACTTTGTAACACCTGAGGGGGGGTTAAAGTTAACCTTTGAAATTGGTTCAACTAGGCTTCGGCCTACACTCTGCTCCTCTCCTCCTCCTGCTGACCCTGGGCTCTAACAACGCTAGTTTTTGCCCGGAAATGCTAGCTGCACAGAGAAAAACACCAGCCAATGTGTTAGTGGGGTTCAGCACCGCCAGCTGTTCCCCCGCTGTGTAGCCGGCATCGTGTCCAGCACAAGCCACGCTGGCACAACCGACCAAAAGCTGCCACCAGTGCAGGCTTCGGCCTACACTTTGCTCCTCTCCTCCTCCTCCTGCTGACCTTGGGCTCAAACACCGCTAGTTTTTGCCCGGAAATGCTAGCTGCACAGAGAAAAACACCAGCCAATGTGTTAGTGGGGTTCAGCACCGCCAGCTGTTCCCCCGCTGTGTAGCCGGCATCGTGTCCAGCACAAGCCAAGCTGGCACAACCGACCAAAAGCTGCCACCAGTGCAGGCTTCGGCCTACACTTTGCTCCTCTCCTCCTCCTCCTGCTGACCTTGGGCTCAAACACCGCTAGTTTTTGCCCGGAAATGCTAGCTGCACAGAGAAAAACACCAGCCAATGTGTTAGTGGGGTTCAGCACCGCCAGCTGTTCCCCTGCTGTGCAGCTTGCAACGTGACCTGCAAACGCCACGCAGGCACATGAACTGAAATTGAAGGGAGCCTGGCCCCCACCCCCAGGTGTTTCTATGTATAACAGCCACCTTGTACAGCAGTACTGCTGCATTTGTACAAGGTGGCTGATGTTTTCTCCTTGCCCACGTGGAACTCAACACGTACAAAATGTGTCTCTTTGAGACCATTCCACTGTCCCTGAGGTGTGACTTTCCTTTCTAATGATACGCAGCACCCCCCTTGGTAGCGCTTCCCGTCTTCTGACATCATTGGTTGGCTACTTGCGCCTGTTCGTCCGCCCTGCCTGAATAAAATGCTCCTCGTTGTCTTAATTATTTTGACTGCGAGGGTGTGATTGATGGGCACGAGCAGTGCATATCTTCGCCTGTCTTAACTCATCTCCTTCCGCCTTCTTCAGACTGTGCAGCCTCATGGCCGCGGCATGCGAGAAGGGATCAGCAGAGGCCGCCCAGTCTGAAGCAGGTGTAAGGACGTGTGTGAGCGGCCAAAATATTTACTGCTCAAGGCCACGAATCCCAGCACCGCAGTGTGGCTTTATGAAAAGACACTGGGGGTCTGGGATTTATGGCCATCGTTAACCGCACGGGCCAACATGAAATGATGTCATAAGATGGGCAGCGCTAACAGGGCATTGCCAAGGGATAACACAAGAGCGCAGACTCCTGTACAGCAAATAACAACGCTCAGGAAGCTGCGCCAAGCACCAAGGCGTTATTTTGGACACCTGTGCTGCGTCTCATCAAAAAACCAAGTCACGCATCCACTACAGTTTGACTGTAGAATGGGGTAAATTGTGTATGTCTTTCATTCAGCGTGTGCAAGTAGACAAATTAATAGAGCAACCTTTCACTTGTGCAGCATTAATACTGCACAAGGTGTGTCTCTTGTACTTTGTAACACCTGAGGGGGGGGTTAAAGGTTTCCTTTGAAATTGGTTCAACTAGGCTTCGGCCTACACTCTGCTCCTCTCCTCCTCCTC
This sequence comes from Ranitomeya imitator, assembly GCF_032444005.1. Classification (NCBI taxonomy): domain Eukaryota; kingdom Metazoa; phylum Chordata; class Amphibia; order Anura; family Dendrobatidae; genus Ranitomeya; species Ranitomeya imitator. Next base: position 456,015,248 of record NC_091285.1, read on the forward strand.
CTGCTTCAACACGGGCTCTAACATCGCTAGTTTTTGCCCGCAAGTGCTAGCTGCACAGAGAAAAACACACGCCATTGTGTTAGTGGGGTTCAGCAACGCCAGCTGTTCCCCCAGTGTGTAGCCGGCAAAGTGTCCTGCAAACGCAACGCAGACACAAAGCTGCCTCCAGTGCAGGCTTCGGCCTACACTCATCTCCCCCTGCTTACCCTTTGCTCCAACACCGCTAGTTGGGGCTCTAGGAAGACAATCTTTAATAGGCAAGGCAACGCATCTGGGTTCCAGCACCGCCAGCTGGTTCTCGGCAGTGTTCTTGTCACAGGTACTCCCTCGTGCCAAGCCTGGTTTCAGCACCGTCAGCTGTTTCCGGGTTGTGTCAAGCTCACTGAGACACCTATGCTTGCCTCGTCGTGGTGCGGTCGGGTTAGCCAACTCCAGGGTGCCTCCAGTTTAGGAGCTTCCTATGTGGGCTGCGTGAACTGGTAGTCAAGGCTGGTTCTGTAGTGCCAGTAGGCCCAGCTCCCCCTGTAGGACTGTTGGGGTTCGGTAACTGCGGCTGCCTCGCGGCCTAGCTGTTCTCTCCTCTCCTGTGGGCCTTGGGGTCCACCACCTGGTTCCAGCACCGTCAGCTGGTTCCGGGCCGAGCCTTTGGCTTAGGTGCCTCCTCCTGGGTATCCGAGTTCCGCCAACGCCAGGCGGTCCTTGGTAGTGCTTTTAAGCGCGGGCACCTACAGCTTAGTAACCGGGTTCCAGCACCGTCAGCTAGTCCTCGGTCGTGCCATTGGCTCTTGCACACTGGGGCAACGCATCCGGGTTCCAGCACCGCCAGCTGGTTCTCGGCAGTGTTCTTGTCACAGGTACTCCCTCGTGCCAAGCCTGGTTTCAGCACCGTCAGCTGTTTCCGGGTTGTGTCAACTTCACTGAGACGCCTATGCTTGCCCCGTCGTGGTGCGGTCGAATTAGCCAACTCCAGGGTGCCTCCAGTTTAGGAGCTTCCTATGTGGGCTGCGTGAACTGGTAGTCAAGGCTGGTTCTGTAGTGCCAGTAGGCCCAGCTCCCCCTGTAGGACTGTTGGGGTTCGGTAACTGCGGCTGCCTCGCGGCCTAGCTGTTCTCTCCTCTCCTGTGGGCCTTGGGGTCCACCACCTGGTTCCAGCACCGTCAGCTGGTTCCGGGCCGAGCCTTTGGCTTAGGTGCCTCCTCCTGGGTATCCGAGTTCCGCCAACGCCAGGCGGTCCTTGGTAGTGCTTTTAAGCGCGGGCACCTACAGCTTAGTAACCGGGTTCCAGCACCGTCAGCTAGTCCTCGGTCGTGCCATTGGCTCTTGCACACTGGGGCAACGCATCCGGGTTCCAGCACCGCCAGCTGGTTCTCGGCAGTGTTCTTGTCACAGGTACTCCCTCGTGCCAAGCCTGGTTTCAGCACCGTCAGCTGTTTCCGGGTTGTGTCAACTTCACTGAGACGCCTATGCTTGCCCCGTCGTGGTGCGGTCGAGTTAGCCAACTCCAGGGTGCCTCCAGTTTAGGAGCTTCCTATGTGGGCTGCGTGAACTGGTAGTCAAGGCTGGTTCTGTAGTGCCAGTAGGCCCAGCTCCCCCTGTAGGACTGTTGGGGTTCGGTAACTGCGGCTGCCTCGCGGCCTAGCTGTTCTCTCCTCTCCTGTGGGCCTTGGGGTCCACCACCTGGTTCCAGCACCGTCAGCTGGTTCCGGGCCGAGCCTTTGGCTTAGGTGCCTCCTCCTGGGTATCCGAGTTCCGCCAACGCCAGGCGGTCCTTGGTAGTGCTTTTAAGCGCGGGCACCTACAGCTTAGTAACCGGGTTCCAGCACCGTCAGCTAGTCCTCGGTCGTGCCATTGGCTCTTGCACACTGGGGCAACGCATCCGGGTTCCAGCACCGCCAGCTGGTTCTCGGCAGTGTTCTTGTCACAGGTACTCCCTCGTGCCAAGCCTGGTTTCAGCACCGTCAGCTGTTTCCGGGTTGTGTCAACTTCACTGAGACGCCTATGCTTGCCCCGTCGTGGTGCGGTCGAGTTAGCCAACTCCAGGGTGCCTCCAGTTTAGGAGCTTCCTATGTGGGCTGCGTGAACTGGTAGTCAAGGCTGGTTCTGTAGTGCCAGTAGGCCCAGCTCCCCCTGTAGGACTGTTGGGGTTCGGTAACTGCGGCTGCCTCGCGGCCTAGCTGTTCTCTCCTCTCCTGTGGGCCTTGGGGTCCACCACCTGGTTCCAGCACCGTCAGCTGGTTCCGGGCCGAGCCTTTGGCTTAGGTGCCTCCTCCTGGGTATCCGAGTTCCGCCAACGCCAGGCGGTCCTTGGTAGTGCTTTTAAGCGCGGGCACCTACAGCTTAGTAACCGGGTTCCAGCACCGTCAGCTAGTCCTCGGTCGTGCCATTGGCTCTTGCACACTGGGGCAACGCATCCGGGTTCCAGCACCGCCAGCTGGTTCTCGGCAGTGTTCTTGTCACAGGTACTCCCTCGTGCCAAGCCTGGTTTCAGCACCGTCAGCTGTTTCCGGGTTGTGTCAACTTCACTGAGACGCCTATGCTTGCCCCGTCGTGGTGCGGTCGAGTTAGCCAACTCCAGGGTGCCTCCAGTTTAGGAGCTTCCTATGTGGGCTGCGTGAACTGGTAGTCAAGGCTGGTTCTGTAGTGCCAGTAGGCCCAGCTCCCCCTGAAGGACTGTTGGGGTTCGGTAACTGCGGCTGCCTCGCGGCCTAGCTGTTCTCTCCTCTCCTGTGGGCCTTGGGGTCCACCACCTGGTTCCAGCACCGTCAGCTGGTTCCGGGCCGAGCCTTTGGCTTAGGTGCCTCCTCCTGGGTATCCGAGTTCCGCCAACGCCAGGCGGTCCTTGGTAGTGCTTTTAAGCGCGGGCACCTACAGCTTAGTAACCGGGTTCCAGCAGCGTCAGCTAGTCCTCGGTCGTGCCATTGGCTCTTGCACACTGGGGAAACGCATCCGGGTTCCAGCACCGCCAGCTGGTTCTCGGCAGTGTTTTTGTCACAGGTACTCCCTCGTGCCAAACCTGGTTTCAGCACCGTCAGCTGTTTCCGGGTTGTGTCAAGCTCACTGAGACACCTATGCTTGCCTCGTCGTGGTGCGGTCGGGTTAGCCAACTCCAGGGTGCCTCCAGTTTAGGAGCTTCCTATGTGGGCTGCGTGAACTGGTAGTCAAGGCTGGTTCTGTAGTGCCAGTAGGCCCAGCTCCCCCTGTAGGACTGTTGGGGTTCGGTAACTGCGGCTGCCTCGCGGCCTAGCTGTTCTCTCCTCTCCTGTGGGCCTTGGGGTCCACCACCTGGTTCCAGCACCGTCAGCTGGTTCTGGGCCGAGCCTTTGGCTTAGGTGCCTCCTCCTGGGTATCCGAGTTCCGCCAACGCCAGGCGGTCCTTGGTAGTGCTTTTAAGCGCGGGCACCTACAGCTTAGTAACCGGGTTCCAGCACCGTCAGCTAGTCCTCGGTCGTGCCATTGGCTCTTGCACACTGGGGCAACGCATCCGGGTTCCAGCACCGCCAGCTGGTTCTCGGCAGTGTTTTTGTCACAGGTACTCCCTCGTGCCAAACCTGGTTTCAGCACCGTCAGCTGTTTCCGGGTTGTGTCAAGCTCACTGAGACACCTATGCTTGCCTCGTCGTGGTGCGGTCGGGTTAGCCAACTCCAGGGTGCCTCCAGTTTAGGAGCTTCCTATGTGGGCTGCGTGAACTGGTAGTCAAGGCTGGTTATGTAGTGCCAGTAGGCCCAGCTCCCCCTGTAGGACTGTTGGGGTTCGGTAACTGCGGCTGCCTCGCGGCCTAGCTGTTCTCTCCTCTCCTGTGGGCCTTGGGGTCCACCACCTGGTTCCAGCACCGTCAGCTGGTTCCGGGCCGAGCCTTTGGCTTAGGTGCCTCCTCCTGGGTATCCGAGTTCCGCCAACGCCAGGCGGTCCTTGGTAGTGCTTTTAAGCGCGGGCACCTACAGCTTAGTAACCGGGTTCCAGCACCGTCAGCTAGTCCTCGGTCGTGCCATTGGCTCTTGCACACTGGGGCAACGCATCCGGGTTCCAGCACCGCCAGCTGGTTCTCGGCAGTGTTCTTGTCACAGGTACTCCCTCGTGCCAAGCCTGGTTTCAGCACCGTCAGCTGTTTCCGGGTTGTGTCAACTTCACTGAGACGCCTATGCTTGCCCCGTCATGGTGCGGTCGAGTTAGCCAACTCCAGGGTGCCTCCAGTTTAGGAGCTTCCTATGTGGGCTGCGTGAACTGGTAGTCAAGGCTGGTTCTGTAGTGCCAGTAGGCCCAGCTCCCCCTGTAGGACTGTTGGGGTTCGGTAACTGCGGCTGCCTCGCGGCCTAGCTGTTCTCTCCTCTCCTGTGGGCCTTGGGGTCCACCACCTGGTTCCAGCACCGTCAGCTGGTTCTGGGCCGAGCCTTTGGCTTAGGTGCCTCCTCCTGGGTATCCGAGTTCCGCCAACGCCAGGCGGTCCTTGGTAGTGCTTTTAAGCGCGGGCACCTACAGCTTAGTAACCAGGTTCCAGCACCGTCAGCTAGTCCTCGGTCGTGCCATTGGCTCTTGCACACTGGGGCAACGCATCCGGGTTCCAGCACCGCCAGCTGGTTCTCGGCAGTGTTTTTGTCACAGGTACTCCCTCGTGCCAAACCTGGTTTCAGCACCGTCAGCTGTTTCCGGGTTGTGTCAAGCTCACTGAGACACCTATGCTTGCCTCGTCGTGGTGCGGTCGGGTTAGCCAACTCCAGGGTGCCTCCAGTTTAGGAGCTTCCTATGTGGGCTGCGTGAACTGGTAGTCAAGGCTGGTTCTGTAGTGCCAGTAGGCCCAGCTCCCCCTGTAGGACTGTTGGGGTTCGGTAACTGCGGCTGCCTCGCGGCCTACCTGTTCTCTCCTCTCCTGTGGGCCTTGGGGTCCACCACCTGGTTCCAGCACCGTCAGCTGGTTCTGGGCCGAGCCTTTGGCTTAGGTGCCTCCTCCTGGGTATCCAAGTTCCGCCAACGCCAGGCGGTCCTTGGTAGTGCTTTTAAGCGCGGGCACCTACAGCTTAGTAACCGGGTTCCAGCACCGTCAGCTAGTCCTCGGTCGTGCCATTGGCTCTTGCACACTGGGGCAACGCATCCGGGTTCCAGCACCGCCAGCTGGTTCTCGGCAGTGTTTTTGTCACAGGTACTCCCTCGTGCCAAACCTGGTTTCAGCACCGTCAGCTGTTTCCGGGTTGTGTCAAGCTCACTGAGACACCTATGCTTGCCTCGTCGTGGTGCGGTCGGGTTAGCCAACTCCAGGGTGCCTCCAGTTTAGGAGCTTCCTATGTGGGCTGCGTGAACTGGTAGTCAAGGCTGGTTCTGTAGTGCCAGTAGGCCCAGCTCCCCCTGTAGGACTGTTGGGGTTCGGTAACTGCGGCTGCCTCGCGGCCTAGCTGTTCTCTCCTCTCCTGTGGGCCTTGGGGTCCACCACCTGGTTCCAGCACCGTCAGCTGGTTCCGGGCCGAGCCTTTGGCTTAGGTGCCTCCTCCTGGGTATCCGAGTTCCGCCAACGCCAGGCGGTCCTTGGTAGTGCTTTTAAGCGCGGGCACCTACAGCTTAGTAACCGGGTTCCAGCACCGTCAGCTAGTCCTCGGTCGTGCCATTGGCTCTTGCACACTGGGGCAACGCATCCGGGTTCCAGCACCGCCAGCTGGTTCTCGGCAGTGTTCTTGTCACAGGTACTCCCTCGTGCCAAGCCTGGTTTCAGCACCGTCAGCTGTTTCCGGGTTGTGTCAACTTCACTGAGACGCCTATGCTTGCCCCGTCGTGGTGCGGTCGAGTTAGCCAACTCCAGGGTGCCTCCAGTTTAGGAGCTTCCTATGTGGGCTGCGTGAACTGGTAGTCAAGGCTGGTTCTGTAGTGCCAGTAGGCCCAGCTCCCCCTGTAGGACTGTTGGGGTTCGGTAACTGCGGCTGCCTCGCGGCCTAGCTGTTCTCTCCTCTCCTGTGGGCCTTGGGGTCCACCACCTGGTTCCAGCACCGTCAGCTGGTTCTGGGCCGAGCCTTTGGCTTAGGTGCCTCCTCCTGGGTATCCGAGTTCCGCCAACGCCAGGCGGTCCTTGGTAGTGCTTTTAAGCGCGGGCACCTACAGCTTAGTAACCGGGTTCCAGCACCGTCAGCTAGTCCTCGGTCGTGCCATTGGCTCTTGCACACTGGGGCAACGCATCCGGGTTCCAGCACCGCCAGCTGGTTCTCGGCAGTGTTTTTGTCACAGGTACTCCCTCGTGCCAAACCTGGTTTCAGCACCGTCAGCTGTTTCCGGGTTGTGTCAAGCTCACTGAGACACCTATGCTTGCCTCGTCGTGGTGCGGTCGGGTTAGCCAACTCCAGGGTGCCTCCAGTTTAGGAGCTTCCTATGTGGGCTGCGTGAACTGGTAGTCAAGGCTGGTTCTGTAGTGCCAGTAGGCCCAGCTCCCCCTGTAGGACTGTTGGGGTTCGGTAACTGCGGCTGCCTCGCGGCCTAGCTGTTCTCTCCTCTCCTGTGGGCCTTGGGGTCCACCACCTGGTTCCAGCACCGTCAGCTGGTTCTGGGCCGAGCCTTTGGCTTAGGTGCCTCCTCCTGGGTATCCGAGTTCCGCCAACGCCAGGCGGTCCTTGGTAGTGCTTTTAAGCGCGGGCACCTACAGCTTAGTAACCGGGTTCCAGCACCGTCAGCTAGTCCTCGGTCGTGCCATTGGCTCTTGCACACTGGGGCAACGCATCCGGGTTCCAGCACCGCCAGCTGGTTCTCGGCAGTGTTTTTGTCACAGGTACTCCCTCGTGCCAAACCTGGTTTCAGCACCGTCAGCTGTTTCCGGGTTGTGTCAAGCTCACTGAGACACCTATGCTTGCCTCGTCGTGGTGCGGTCGGGTTAGCCAACTCCAGGGTGCCTCCAGTTTAGGAGCTTCCTATGTGGGCTGCGTGAACTGGTAGTCAAGGCTGGTTCTGTAGTGCCAGTAGGCCCAGCTCCCCCTGTAGGACTGTTGGGGTTCGGTAACTGCGGCTGCCTCGCGGCCTAGCTGTTCTCTCCTCTCCTGTGGGCCTTCGGGTCCACCATCTGGTTCCAGCACCGTCAGCTGGTTCTCGGCAGTGTCTTTTGCTCTTGTACCTTCTGCTCCCCATCCTGGTTCCAGTACCGTCAGCTGGTTCCGGGCAGAGCCTTTGGCTTAGGTGCCTCCTTCTGGGTATCCAAGTTCCACCAACGTCAGGTGGTCCTTGGTAGTGCTTTCAGGCACGGGTACCTCCTGCTTAGTAACCGGGTTCCAGTAACGTCAGCTGGTCCTTGGTAGTTCCATTGGCTCTTGGACCTTCGGCTACCCATCCGGGTTCCAGTACCGTCAGCTGGTTCTCGGCAGTGTCTTTTGCTCTTGTACCTTCTGCTCCCCATCCTGGTTCCAGTAACGTCAGCTGGTTCCGGGCAGAGCCTTTGGCTTAGGTGCCTCCTTCTGGGTATCCGAGTTCCGCCAACGTCAGGCGGTCCTTGGTAGTGCTTTTTAGCACGGGTACCTCCTGCTTAGTAACCGGGTTCCAGTAACGTCAGCTGGTCCTCGGTAGTTCCATAGGCTCTTGAACCTTCGGGTAGCCATCCGAGTTCCAGTTCCATCAGCTGGTTCTTGGCATTTTCTCAGCCTTCTTGTACCTTCTGCTACATTTCCAAGTTGAAGACCCTAACGTCGACGACCCGGAAGACCACCCCGATGACGACGACCCGGAAGACCACCCCGATGACGACGACGGCGGAGACGACGACGGCGGAGACGACGACGGCTGAGATGACGACGGCGGAGATGACGACACTGGAGACGACGACCCTGGAGACGACAACATGGAAGACCGAGAAGCAGAAGAACAAGAGGCTGCAGAACAAAGAGCAGAAGAACATTAAGCATAAGACTTAATATCAGAGCAAAAGATATTATCTCAATTATATGCAGAAGAAGACTAAGCAGTGTATGGGGGTGAGTCCGTTCCTCCTCGTGGTGCCCCTGGATAAAGCCTGATGCTGCAGGCCAAACTGAACGCGGACAAATGTAACTTTTGTGACTGGCAGAACGGAAGGTGTAATCTTCCAACTTTTATAGATAACAACGACGGGAATGCCTGTCACAAATGAGAATATGATGAAGAAGTAGAATAGGAAGAATAATAACAGTGGAATAAAAAGAATATGTAGAATAGGAAGAATAATAATAGTTGAAGAAAATGAATATGAAGAATGTAATAAAAAAAAAAATATAGGTAGAAGATGAAGAAGAAGATGAATAAGGTGAAGAAGTTGATGTCAAAGATGCTGATGATGATGAAGATGAAAGTGTGGGAAAAGGAAAAAAAAGAAGGGGAAGGTCGTGGAATAGTGAAACATCAATATCTGACAAAATAAAAAAAAATTTACATAGTCAATATCTTTTTCAATCCGAACGTCTTTAAAAAAAAAAAATCATGCTATTCTATTTGATTGGACTAATCCTCATTGCCTTTAATGTCTCCGCCACCTCCCCCATACATCCTACATTATTCTTAGTTGTTTTCCTTCATGTAGAATGAACCTACAAGGAAAGAAAGGGTTTATTTTAATTCCGATATTTTGGTCCCATTGACTTGCATTGGGATCGGGTATCGGTATCGGCGATATCCGATATTTTTTGAATATCGGCCGATCCAAACCGATACCGATACTTTCCGATATCGGAAGGTATCGCTCAACACTACTATCTATCTATCTATCTATCTATCTATCTATCTATCTATCTATCTATCTATCTATCTACCCCTATACTATGTGTAGACATTTATCTTAGCTATTCTATTCTAACCTGTCAGTGTGATTTTACTGTACACCACGCTGAATTACCGGCTTTTCTCTAGAACACCGCTGCGTATTTCTCACAAGTCACACTGATGGTCCGTGTGTAATCCATATTTCTCTCGCCTCCATAGACTTTCATTGGCAGATTTTTTGCGCAATACGCTGAAAAACACAGCATGCTGCGATTTTCTACGCATGTATAATACAGCTGTGAAATATATGGCAGCTAGGAGCTGCCCCATAGCGAAACATTGGTCAGTGTGCAATGCGTAGTTTTTGCGCTTCTCATATGTCCGTAAAACTCTCTAGTGTGACTCCGGCCTAACACTTATAACTATACACACATTATACATATGTATAAGTGCTCACACACAGTATACACATGTAAGCAATAAACATATAGCCAATAATTATACACACAGAAAACCTTACTTTACAGCTCAGTTGCTCTGTGCAGTAAAAAGGCTCCACTCAGTGAACCTGCAGCCTGAAGATCCTCTCCTTCTCTCCACCCTTACAGCAAAAAAAACAGAAATTTGTGTGTGAGGTGGAAGTGTGAGGGTGATCTCTTAAAGTGAGATCTATATGATTGCTTGTACCTGACCAAATATAAGCTGAGTGCTAGCTTAGAGGCTAATAATGTATCAGATACACAGAGACAATACACACTTCCTCTCTCAGTCAAAGATGGTGCACAACTGCACTTTATTCTTCTGAACAGAGGAAGATACTAGAAACAGGAAATGGGGAGGTCGCACAACTTCTGAACAGTTAATCACTTTGTAATTGGTCCATTCCAAGCTTAATTTCAAAATATGGTGTATTCCAGTGCCTTCACTCCTGCATTCCAAAGATTCCTTCCATTGTGCTGCTGATCAGGAAATAGACTCCATCTTGCTACACCATATCTGAACTGACTTATATAAGGTTTAATAATTGATTTATTAGCCATTTTCTCCTTCACAGAAGGAAGGAGATATTAAGGTGGCACAGTGAGTTTTATTAAGGTAGCACTGCAGAATTCAATAAAGATGCCACTACTACCAGTGGTTGTATGGTCCAAATTGATAAATCTTCCACCAGTACATGCACTGTGCGCTACGGGGATTCATTGGTTGATAACCAGGAACTAGAGGGTATGTGTGAGTTATACTGTATATGTTCCTGGCCAGTGAACATTGCCTCCCTTCCATACACTTGCATGCAGATAGGCTGCGCCCCTTAGTCAGCCACACACAAAATGGGGCGCTGCATAGCTCAATACAAGTTTATAGAGCAAGACCAAGCCCAATAGACTTTGGTTTATCATATCTTTGTGAAGATTAGTGCAAACTCCTTAGCCAAACCCAGGCCTGATTACTGCCACATCTGCTCTAAATTAGAGATGGGTGAACCTGAACAGTAAAGTTCGGCAAACTGAACATGGACTTCACCAGGGATCGGTTGCCTGGACACTGGGTGTTTGTCGCTCTGTCATGTGCATGGCAGTACGGCAAACACCGCTTGTGATCAGCGGTGAAATCATCAGGAGATCGAGGGCTTCAGTAGAATTAGGCGAGGTTGTAAGTATGGATTAATTAAGATTATTAAAGGAGTCTGTGTCTTTCTTTCAATTAAATTACTTTATTCTTGCTGTGTCTTTATTTACCATATAACTATATGATTGGTAATGGATAGGTGTCTTATAGACATCTCTCCATTACTAATGCTGTGGGTTTGAGGTCACCTGACAATACAAAGGTGACATCAACCCCACAAATATGAACCCCACTTGCCACCGCTACAGGGCAAGTGGGAAGAGAAGAGTAATGTGTCAAAATTGGAGCATCTAATAGGTTTGCCTTTTCTGGGCAGCTGCGGACTGTTATTTTTAGGCTGGTGGGGCGATATCCATGGTCCCTTATCGGCCTGAGAATACCAACCCCCAGCTGTCTGCTTTAGCAAGGTTGGTTGTCAAAAATGCGGGGGACCCCACGCCCTATTTTTTATGATTTATTTAAATAATTAAAAAAATCGGTGTGAGGACCCCTCTAATCTTGATAGCTAGCCTTGCTGAAGCTGACAGCTGAGGGTTGCAGTCCCCAGCTGTGAGTTTTCCTGGTTGGTAAACAAAAATACAGAGGAACGCACTCTGCGTTTTTTTTACTTTATTTATTTACAGCACAGGAGCGGTTGATGAATACTCCCATCTGCCACTCCTGCTCACGCTGTTATTAGCTCCAGGAGATGTTGGATGATGGGAGCAGTAGTCCCATCAACTGACACCAGTGACTGGAGATAAACTTTATACCTCCGGATTTCTTCGCCGATCAGAAACCTTGTTTGCTGCGTCGTTATACACATTACAGCACCGCAAACACTGAATGTTCGGGCCCCCATTCAAGTGAATGGGGTCTGGGTTCAGGTTCGGGTCCAGGTACTGTTCCGGTACCCAAACCTGAACTTTTTGTAACTGTCAGGCCGAACTCGCCGTACCTGAACATCCAGGTGTCTGCCCTTCTCTACTCTCAATCAAGTAATTAGTTAAATAGGACCTGACTGACAAAGTGAAGTAGACCAAAGGATTCTCAAAAGTTTGACATCATGCTGCGGTCCAAAGAAATTCTGGAACAAATGAGAAACAAAGTAATTGAGATCTTTCAGTCTGGAAAAGGTTCTAAAGCCATTTCTAAAGCTTCGGAACTCCAGTGAACCACAGTGTGAGCCATTATCCTCAAATGGAGAAAACATGGAACAGTAGTGAACATTCCCATGAGTGGATGTCAGACCAAAATTACACCAAGAGTGAAGCAATGACTCATGTAAGAGGTGACAAAAGACCCCACAAGAACATGCAAACAATGCCTCACTTGCCTCAGTTAATGTCAGTGTACATGACTCCACCATAACAAAGAGACTGGGTAAAAATGGTCTACATGGCAGAGAGTTCCAAGATGAAAACTACTACTGAGCTTTAAGAACATAAAGGCTCATCACAATTTTGCCAGAAAAAATCTTGATGATCCCCAAGAATTTTGGGAGCATACTCTGTGGACTTACAAAAGTTGAACTTTTTGGAATGAGTATGTCCCACTTCATCTGGCATAGAAGTAACACTGCATTTCAAAAAATGAATATTATACTAACAGTAAAATATGATGGTGGCAGTGTGATAGTCTGGGGTTGTTTTGCTGCTTCAAGACCTGGAAGATTTGCTGTGGTAAATGGAACTATAAATTCTGCTGTCTATCAAAAACTCTTCAAGAAGAATGTCCTGCCATCTGTTTGTGACCTCAAGCTGAAGCATACTTGGGATATGCAGCAGGAAAATTATCCAAAAGACACCAGCTATTACATCTCTGAATTATTTAAGAAAAATCAAATTAACCCCTTAGTGACAGAGCCAATTTGGTACTTAATGACCAGGCCAATTTTTGCAATTCTGACCACTGTCACTTTATGAGGTTATAACTCTGGAACGCTTCAACGGATCCCGCTGATTCTCAGATTGTTTTTTCATGACATATTGTACTTCATGTTAGTGGTAACATTTCTTCGATATTACTTGCGATTATTTATGAAAAAAAACGGAAATATGGCGAAAATTTTTAAAATTTAGCAATTTTCAAATTTTGTATTTTTATGCCCTTAAATCAGAGAGATATGTCACGAAAAATAGTTAATAAATAACATTTCCCACATGTCTACTTTACATCAGCACAATTTTGGAAACAAAATTTTTTTTTGTTAGGGAGTTATAAGGGTTAAAAGTTGACCAGCAATTTCTCATTTTTACAACACCATTTTTTTTTTTAGGGACCACATCACATTTGAAGTCATTTTGAGGGGTCTATATGATAGAAAATAATGAATTGTGACACCATTCTAAAAACGACACCCCTCAAGGTTCTCAAAACCACATTCAAGAAGTTTATTAACCCTTTACGTGCTTCACAGGAACTGAAACAATGTGGAAGGAAAAAATGAACATTTAACTTTTTTTTGCAAACATCTTAATTCAGAACCATTTTTTTTATTTTCACAAGTGTAAAAACAGAAATGTAACCATACATTTTGTTATGCAATTTCTCCTGAATACGCCAATACCCCATATGTGGGGGTAAACCACTGTTTGGGCGCACCGCAGAACTTAGAAGTGAAGGAGCGCCGTTTGACTTTTTCAATGCAGAATTGGCTGGAATTGAGATCGGACGCCATGTCACGTTTAGAGAGCCCCCGATGTGCCTAAACAGTGGAAACTCCCCACAAGTGACACCATTTTGGAAACTAGACCCCTTAAGGAACTTATCTAGATGTGTGGTGAGCACTTTGAACCCCCAAGTGCTTCACAGAAGTTTATAACGTAGAGCCGTGAAAATAAAAAATCGCTTTTGTTTACACAAAAATGATCTTTTCGCCCACAAATTCTTCTTTTCACAAGGGTAACAGGAGAAATTAGACCACAAAAGTTGTTGTGCAATTTCTCCTGAGTACGCTGATACCCAATATGTGGGGGTAAACCACTGTTAGGGCGCACCGCAGAGCTTGGAAGTGAAGGAGTGCCGTTTTACTTTTTCAATGTAGAATTGGCTGGAATTGAGATCGGACGCCATGTCGCGTTTGGAGAGCCCCTGATGTGCCTAAACAGTAGAAATCCCCCACAAGTGACCCCATTTTGGAAATTAGACCCCCCATGGAACTTATCTAGATGTGTGGTGAGAACCTTGAATGCCCAAGTGCTTCACAGAAGTTTATAATGCAGAGCCGTGAAAATAAAAAAAATTTTTTTCCACAAAAAGATTTTTTAGCCCCCAAGTTTTTATTTTCACAAGGGTAACAAGAGAAATTGGACCCCAAAAGTTGTTGTCTAATTTGTCCTGAGTATGCTGGTACCCCATATGTGGGGGTAAACCACTGTTTGGGCGCATGGCAGAGCTCGGAAGGAAGGAGCGCCGTTTTGGATGCAGACTTTGATAGAATGGTCTGCGGGTATTATGTTGCGTTTGCAGAGCCCCTGATGTACCTAACCAGTAGAAACCCTCCACAAGTGACCCCATTTTGGAAACTAGACCCCCCAAGGAACTTATCTAGATGTGTGGTGAGAACTTTGAATGCCCAAGTGCTTCACAGAAGTTTAGAATGCAGAGTCGTGAAAATAAAAAATATTTTTTTTTCCACAAAAAAGATATTGTAGCCCCCAAGTTTTTATTTTCACAAGGGTAACAGGAGAAATTGGACTGCAATAGTTGTTGTCCAATTTATCCCAAGTACGCTGATGCACCACATGTGGGGGTAAACCACTGTTTGGGCGCACGGCAGAGCTCGGAAGGGAAGGAGCGCCTTTTTGGAATGCAGACTTTGATAGAATGGTCTGTGGGCATTATTGTTATGAAAGGCAATTCAGTACTACAATGGACATAGCGGTCAGAGCACATACAGTGATCTGACAAATACCCAAAATCATAGAACGAGCTCTGAGACGTGGGAACTCTGCAGACCGCAATCCCTAATCCTCTCCAAACAACACTAGAGGCAGCCGTGGATTGCGCCTGAGAAACTAACTAGCCTGAAGATAGAAAATAAGCCTACCTTGCCTCAGAGAAATACCCCAAAGGAAAAGGCAGCCCCCCACATATAATGACTGTGAGTTAAGATGAAAAGACAAACGTAGAGATGAAATAGATTCAGCAAAGTGAGGCCCGACTTTCTTAACAGAGCGAGGATAGAAAAGGTAACTTTGCGGTCTACACAAACCCTAAAGAAAACCAGGCAAAGGGGGCAAAAAGACCCTCCGTACCGAACTAACGGCACGGAGGTACACCCTTTGCGTCCCAGAGCTTCCAGCAACAAATTAGACAAGCTGGACAGAAAAAAAAAACAAACAAATAGCAAAGAAGAACTTAGCTATGCAGAGCAGCAGGCCACAGGAATGATCCAGGGAAAAGCAAGTCCAACACTGGAACATTGACAGGAAGCCAGGATAAAAGCATTAGGTGGAGTTAAGTAGAGAAGCACCTAACGACCTCACCAGATCACCTGAGGGAGGAAACTCAGAAGCCGCAGTACCACTTCCCTCCACCAACAGAAGCTCACAGAGAGAATCAGCCGAAGTACCACTTGTGACCACAGGAGGGAGCTCTGCCACAGAATTCACAACACATTATGTTGCGATTGCAGAGCCCCTGATATACCTAAACTGTAGTAACCCCCCCACAAGTGACCCCATTTTGGAAACTAGACCCCCCAAGGACCTTAACTAGATGTGTGGTGAGAACTTTGAATGCCCAAGTGCTTCACAGAAGTTTAGAATGCAGAGTCGTGAAAATAAAAAATATTTTTTTTTCACAAAATAAGATATTGTAGCCCCCAAGTTTTTATATTCACAAGGGTAACAAGAGAAATTGGACCCCAGAAGTTGTTGTCCAATTTATCCCGAGTACGCTGATGCCCCATATGTGGGGGTAACCCACTGTTTGGGTGCACGGCAGAGCTCAGAAGGGAGGGAGCACCATTTGACTTTTTGAGCGCAAAATTGGCTGTCGTGTTTGGAGACCCCCTGATGTACCTAAACAGTGAAAACCCCCCAATTCTAGCTCCAACCCTAACCCCAACACACCCCTAACCCTAATCCCAACCTGATCCATAATCCTAATCACTAACCCTAACCATAATCACAACCCTTACCCCAAAACAACCCTAATGTCAACCCTAACCATAACCCTAATCAAAACCCTAAATCCAACACACCCCTAATCCTAATCTCAACCCTAACCTCAAACCTAACCCTAATCCCAATACACCCCTAATCACAACCCTAACCTTAACCCTAATCCCAAACCTAACCCTAATCCCAAGCGTAACCCTAATGCCAACCCTAACCCTAATACCAACCCTAATCCAAACCCTAACCCTAATCCCAGCTCTAACCCTAACTTTAGCCCCAACCCTAGCCCTAACTTTAGCCCCAACCCTAACCCTAGCCCTAAGGCTACTTTCACACTTGCGTCGTTTGGCATTCCGTCGCAATCCGTTGTTTTGGACAAGAAACGGATCCTGCAAATGTGCCCGCAGGATGCGTTTTGTGCCCATAGACTTGTATTGCCGACGGATCGTGACGGATGGCCACACGTCGCGTCCGTCGTGCACTGGATCAGTTGTGTTTTGGCGGAGCGTTGACACAAAAAAACGTTCAATGAAACATTTTTTTGTACGTTGCATCCGCCATTTCTCACCGCGCATGCGTGGCCGTATCTCCGCCCCCTCCTCCCCAGGACATAGATTGGGCAGCGGATGCGTTGAAAAACTACAGCTGCTGCCCACGTTGTGCACAATTTTCACAACGTGCGTCGGTATGTCGGGCCGACGCATTGCGACGGCCCCGTACCGACGTAAGTGTGAAAGAAGCCTAACCCTAAATTTAGCCCCAACCCTAACCCTAAATTTAGCCCCAACCCTAGCCCTAGCCCTAGCCCTAACCCTAGCCCTACCCCTAACCCTACCCCTAACCCTAACCTAACCCTACCCCTAACCCTACCTCTAAACCTACCCCTAACCCTACCCCTAACCCTAACCCTACCCCTAACCCTAATTTTAGCTCCAACTGCTGTTCTCCTGCCGGCCAGCAGATGGAGACATTTTCTTCTGCCGGCGGCCAGGAGGAGCAGCAAGAGGATCCAGGGACACAGGTGAGTATTGTAGGGTCTCCGAATCCCCCTATTTCTCTGTCCTCTGATGTGCGATCACATCAGAGGACAGAGAATTACACTTTACTTTTTTTTTGCGGTCGCCGGTAAACAGTTAATTACCGGCGATCGCAAAACAGTGGTCGGTAAAACCGACCCCGATCATGCTCTTTGGGGTCTCGGCTACCCCCGGCAGCCGAGACCCCAAAGATTCTCCCGGTGCCGGCCGGCGGGCGCACTGCGCATGTGCCCGCCATTTTGAAGATGGCGGCGCCCACCGGGAGACACGAGGAGCATTGGGGGAGCTAGGTGAGTATTGGGGGGCCACCTCGGACCCCTTTTCTCTGTCCTCCGATGTGCGATCACATCGGAGGACAGAGAAATTAAAAAGAGATTGCGTTTTTTTTTTTTTTGCGATCGCCGGTAAACGGTTAATTACCGGCGATCGCAAATGCGGGGTGGGCTAAAAACCCCCCGAATCATGTTCTCTGGGGTCTCGGCTACCCCCGGCAGCCGAGACCCCGGAGAAAATCGGCCTCTGGGGGGCGCTATTTACTTTTTCCACAGCGCCGTTAATTAACGGCGCTGTGGTTTAAGTACCCTTAGCGGCCGCCGTTAAAAGGCGTATCGGCGGTCGCTAAGGGGTTAAGACTTTGGAGTGGCCTAGTCAAAGTCCTGACCTTAATCAGATTGAGATGCTGTGGCATGACCTTAAAAAGGAGGTTCATACTCTGAAACCCTTCAATGTGACTGAATTACAACAATGCTGCAAAGATGAGTGTGCCAAAATTCCTCTAGAGTATGGTAAAAGAATCATTGCCAGTTACCACAAATGCATGATTATAGTTGTTGCTGCCAAGGGTGGCCAAACTGGTTATTAGGTTTAAGGGTTAATCACTTTTTCACAAAGGGCCCTGTAGCTTTGGATTTCTTTGTCTCCCCATTTTAAAAACTGCATTTTTTCTTTACTTCTGTTATTCTTGTCTAATATTTAAATTTGTTTATTGATCTGAAACATTTAAGTGTGACAAATAGTGTTGAGCGATATCTTCCAATATCGGGAAATATCGGATCGGATTGGATCGGACCGATACCCAAAAAATATCGGGTATCACCGATTCCGAAACTGGAAACCAATGCAAGTCAATTGGACACAAATATCGGAATAAAAATAATCCCTTTTTTTCCTTGCACATCCAGTTCTGGAGGGGGGAAGAGTGTGGGCGGTGCGTGGGCGGAGACTGCGTGTCTGTGTGTGCAGGCAGGTTCTGTGCGGGACCGTGGGGGGTCTGTGCGGGCCTCTCGGGGGTCTATGCGGGCCTGCCCGGGGTCTGTGCGGGCCTGCCGGGGGTCTGTGCGGGCCTCTCGGGGGTCTGTGCGGGCCTGCCGGGGGTCTGCATGGGCCTGCCAGGGGTCTGTATGGGCCTCTCGAGGGTCTATTCGGGCTGCTAAGAGTCTGTGCGGGTCTCTCGGATGTCTTTGTGTCTGTGTGCAGGCATCGTCCGATGGGACTACAAGTCCCATCGGGCTATGACTGCTACAATGATAGTGATTGACACATTAGCCAATGATGGGACAGTATCAGTCCCATCATCCGGCTAATGTGTTGAATGTAAAGAAAAACACATACATACTGCATACTACATACATACATACATACATACATACATACATACATCATACTATATACTACATACATACTACCTATATTGTTATGAAAGGCAATTCAGTACCACAATGGACATAGAGGTCAGAGCACATACAGTGATCTGACAATAACCCAAAATCATAGAACGAGCTCTGAGACATGGGAACTCTGCAGACCGCATTCCCTAATCCTCTCCAAACAACACTAGAGGCAGCCATGGATTGTGCCTAACTCTGCCTATGCAACTCGGCACAGCCTGAGAAACTAACTAGCCTGAAGATAGAAAATAAGCCTACCTTGCCTCAGAGAAATACCCCAAAGGAAAAGGCAGCCCCCCACATATAATGACTGTGAGTTAAGATGAAAAGACAAACGTAGAGATGAAATAGATTCAGCAAAGTGAGGCCCGACTTTCTTAACAGAGCGAGGATAGAAAAGGTAACTTTGCGGTCTACACAAAACCCTAAAGAAAAGCACGCAAAGGGGGCAAAAAGACCCTCCGTACCGAACTAACGGCACGGAGGTACACCCTTTGCGTCCCAGAGCTTCCAGCAACAAATTAGACAAGCTGGACAGAAAAAATAGCAAACAAATAGCAAAGAAGAACTTAGCTATGCAGAGCAGCAGGCCACAGGAATGATCCAGGGAAAAGCAAGTCCAACACTGGAACATTGACAGGAAGCCAGGATCAAAGCATTAGGTGGAGTTAAGTAGAGAAGCACCTAACGACCTCACCAGATCACCTGAGGGAGGAAACTCAGAAGCCGCAGTACCACTTCCCTCCACCAACAGAAGCTCACAGAGAGAATCAGCCGAAGTACCACTTGTGACCACAGGAGGGAGCTCTGCCACAGAATTCACAACAGTACCCCCCCCTTGAGGAGGGGTCACCGAACCCTCACCAGAGCCCCCAGGCCGACCAGGAAGAGCCACATGAAAGGCACGAACAAGATCAGGAGCATGGACATCAGAGGCAAAAATCCAGGAATTATCTTCCTGAGCATAACCCTTCCATTTAACCAGATACTGGAGTTTCCGTCTAGAAACACGAGAATCCAAAATCTTCTCCACAATATACTCCAATTCCCCCTCCACCAAAACCGGGGCAGGAGGATCAACAGATGGAACCATAGGTGCCACGTATCTCCGCAACAATGACCTATGGAATACGTTATGTATGGAAAAAGAATCTGGAAGGGTCAGACGAAAAGACACAGGATTAAGAACCTCAAAAATCCTATACGGACCAATGAAACGAGGTTTAAACTTAGGAGAGGAAACCTTCATAGGAATATGACGAGAAGATAACCAAACCAGATCCCCAACACGAAGTCGGGGACCCACACGGCGTCTGCGATTAGCGAAACGTTGAGCCTTCTCCTGGGACAAGGTCAAATTGTCCACTACATGAGTCCAAATCTGCTGCAACCTGTCCACCACAGTATCCACACCAGGACAGTCCGAAGACTCAACCTGTCCTGAAGAGAAACGAGGATGGAACCCAGAATTGCAGAAAAATGGCGAAACCAAGGTAGCCGAGCTGGCCCGATTATTAAGGGCGAACTCAGCCAAAGGCAAAAAGGACACCCAGTCATCCTGATCGGCAGAAACAAAGCATCTCAGATATGTTTCCAAGGTCTGATTGGTTCGTTCGGTCTGGCCATTAGTCTGAGGATGGAAAGCCGAGGAAAAAGACAAGTCAATGCCCATCCTACCACAAAAGGCTCGCCAAAACCTTGAAACAAACTGGGAACCTCTGTCAGAAACGATATTCTCTGGAATGCCATGTAAACGAACCACATGCTGGAAGAACAAAGGCA
The DNA here is from genome assembly GCF_032444005.1 of Ranitomeya imitator. Classification (NCBI taxonomy): domain Eukaryota; kingdom Metazoa; phylum Chordata; class Amphibia; order Anura; family Dendrobatidae; genus Ranitomeya; species Ranitomeya imitator. The sequence continues at coordinate 456,035,153 of NC_091285.1, forward strand.
CCAAATCAGAGGAGGAAGGCAATTTAGACAAGGGTACCAGATGGACCATCTTAGAAAAGCGATCACAGACCACCCAAATGACTGACATCTTTTGAGAAACGGGAAGATCAGAAATAAAATCCATAGAGATATGTGTCCAAGGCCTCTTCGGGACCGGCAAGGGCAAAAGCAACCCACTGGCACGAGAACAGCAGGGCTTAGCCCGAGCACAAATCCCACAGGACTGCACAAAAGCACGCACATCCCGCGACAGAGACGGCCACCAAAAGGATCTAGCCACTAACTCTCTGGTACCAAAGATTCCAGGATGACCAGCCAACACCGAACAATGAACCTCAGAGATAACTTTATTGGTCCACCTATCAGGGACAAACAGTCTCTCCGCTGGACAACGATCAGGTTTATTAGCCTGAAATTTTTGCAGCACCCGCCGCAAATCAGGGGAGATGGCAGACACAATTACTCCTTCCTTGAGGATACCCGCCGGCTCAGATACACCCGGAGAGTCGGGCACAAAACTCCTAGACAGAGCATCCGCCTTCACATTTTTAGAGCCCGGAAGGTACGAAATCACAAAGTCAAAACGGGCAAAAAACAGCGACCAACGAGCCTGTCTAGGATTCAACCGCTTAGCAGACTCAAGATAAGTCAAGTTCTTATGATCAGTCAATACCACCACGCGATGCTTAGCTCTTTCAAGCCAATGACGCCACTCCTCGAATGCCCACTTCATGGCCAGCAACTCTCGATTGCCCACATCATAATTACGCTCAGCGGGCGAAAACTTCCTGGAAAAGAAAGCGCATGGTTTCATCACTGAGCAATCAGAAGCTCTCTGCGACAAAACAGCCCCTGCTCCAATCTCAGAAGCATCAACCTCGACCTGGAACGGAAGAGAAACATCTGGTTGACACAACACAGGGGCAGAAGAAAAACGACGCTTCAACTCTTGAAAAGCTTCCACAGCAGCAGAAGACCAATTGACCAAATCAGCACCCTTCTTGGTCAAATCGGTCAATGGTTTGGCAATACTAGAAAAATTGCAGATGAAGCGACGATAAAAATTAGCAAAGCCCAGGAACTTTTGCAGACTTTTCAGAGATGTCGGCTGAGTCCAATCATGGATGGCTTGGACCTTAACAGGATCCATCTTGATAGTAGAAGGGGAAAAGATGAACCCCAAAAATGAAACCTTCTGCACACCAAAGAGACACTTTGATCCCTTCACAAACAAAGAATTAGCACGCAGGACCTGAAAAACTGTTCTGACCTGCTTCACATGAGACTCCCAATCATCCGAGAAGATCAAAATGTCATCCAAGTACACAATCAGGAATTTATCCAGGTACTCTCGGAAGATGTCATGCATAAAGGACTGAAACACTGATGGAGCATTGGCAAGTCCGAATGGCATCACTAGATACTCAAAATGACCCTCGGGCGTATTAAATGCAGTTTTCCATTCATCTCCTCGCCTGATACGCACCAGATTATACGCACCACGAAGATCTATCTTGGTGAACCAACTAGCCCCCTTAATCCGAGCAAACAAATCAGATAACAATGGCAAGGGGTACTGAAATTTAACCGTGATCTTATTTAGAAGGCGGTAATCTATACAAGGTCTCAGCGAACCATCCTTCTTGGCTACAAAAAAGAACCCTGCTCCTAATGGTGACGATGACAGGCGAATATGCTCCTTCTCCAGGGATTCCTTCACATAACTGCGCATAGCGGCGTGCTCAGGCATGGATAAATTAAACAGTCGACCTTTTGGGAATTTACTACCAGGAATCAAATTGATAGCACAATCCCTATGCGGAGGTAGGGCATCGGACTTGGGCTCATCAAATACATCCTGGTAATCAGACAAGAACTCTGGAACCTCAGAAGGGGTGGATGACGAAATTGACAGAAATGGAACATCACCATGTACCCCTTGACAACCCCAGCTGGACACCGACATGGATTTCCAATCTAATACTGGATTATGGGCTTGTAGCCATGGCAACCCCAACACGACCACATCATGCAGATTATGCAACACCAGAAAGCGAATAACCTCCTGATGTGCAGGAGCCATGCACATGGTCAGCTGGGTCCAGTATTGAGGCTTATTCTTGGCCAAAGGCGTGGCATCAATTCCTCTCAATGGAATAGGACACTGCAAGGGCTCTAAGAGAAACCCACAATGCTTAGCATACTCCAAGTCCATCAAATTCAGGGCAGCGCCTGAATCCTCAAATGCCATGACAGAATACGATGACAAAGAACAGATCAAGGTAACTGACAGAAGGAATTTTGACTGTACTGTACCAATGGTGGCAGACCTAGCGAACGGCTTAGTGCGCTTAGGACAATCAGAGATAGCATGAGTGGAATCACCACAGTAGAAACACAGCCCATTCAGATGTCTGTGTTCTTGCCGTTTAACTCTGGTCAAAGTCCTATCGCACTGCATAGGCTCAGGTTTAAGCTCAGGTAATACCGCCAAATGGTGCACAGATTTACGCTCACGCAAGCGTCGACCGATCTGAATGGCCAAAGACATAGACTCATTCAAACCAGCAGGCATAGGAAATCCCACCATGACATCCTTAAGGGCTTCAGAGAGACCCTTTCTGAACATAGCTGCCAGCGCAGATTCATTCCATTGAGTGAGCACGGACCACTTTCTAAATTTCTGACAATATACCTCTATCTCATCCTGACCCTGACAAAGAGCCAGCAAATTTTTCTCTGCCTGATCCACTGAATTAGGTTCATCGTACAGCAATCCGATCGCCAGGAAAAACGCATCGATATTACTCATTGCAGGATCTCCTGGCGCAAGGGAAAATGCCCAGTCCTGAGGGTCGCCGCGCAAAAAAGAAATAACAATCAAAACCTGTTGAACTGGATCACCAGAGGAGCGAGGTTTCAAGGCCAGAAATAATTTACAATTATTTTTGAAACTCAGAAACTTAGTTCTATCTCCAAAAAACAAATCAGGAATAGGAATTCTTGGTTCCAACATAGATTTCTGATCAATAGTGTCTTGAATCTTTTGTACTCTTGCCGAGAGCTGATCCACAAATGAAGACAGACTTCTAATGTCCATCGCTACACCTGTGTACAGAACCACCAAAATGTCTAGGGGAAAAAAAAGGCAAAACACAGTGCAAAGAAAAAAAAATGGTCTCAGAACTTCTTTTTTCCCTCTATTGAGAATCATTAGTACTTTTGGCTTCCTGTACTGTTATGAAAGGCAATTCAGTACCACAATGGACATAGAGGTCAGAGCACATACAGTGATCTGACAATAACCCAAAATCATAGAACGAGCTCTGAGACGTGGGAACTCTGCAGACCGCAATCCCTAATCCTCTCCAAACACTAGAGGCAGCCGTGGATTGCGCCTAACTCTGCCTATGCAACTCGGCACAGCCTGAGAAACTAACTAGCCTGAAGATAGAAAATAAGCCTACCTTGCCTCAGAGAAATACCCCAAAGGAAAAGGCAGCCCCCCACATATAATGACTGTGAGTTAAGATGAAAAGACAAACGTAGAGATGAAATAGATTCAGCAAAGTGAGGCCCGACTTTCTTAACAGAGCGAGGATAAAAAAGGTAACTTTGCGGTCTACACAAAACCCTAAAGAAAACCACGCAAAGGGGGCAAAAAGACCCTCCGTACCGAACTAACGGCACGGAGGTACACCCTTTGCGTCCCAGAGCTTCCAGCAACAAATTAGACAAGCTGGACAGAAAAAATAGCAAACAAATAGCAAAGAAGAACTTAGCTATGCAGAGCAGCAGGCCACAGGAATGATCCAGGGAAAAGCAAGTCCAACACTGGAACATTGACAGGAAGCCAGGATCAAAGCATTAGGTGGAGTTAAGTAGAGAAGCACCTAACGACCTCACCAGATCACCTGAGGGAGGAAACTCAGAAGCCGCAGTACCACTTCCCTCCACCAACAGAAGCTCACAGAGAGAATCAGCCGAAGTACCACTTGTGACCACAGGAGGGAGCTCTGCCACAGAATTCACAACACTATATACAACATATCACATACATACAACATACATACTACATACATACATACAACATACATACTATATACTACATACATACTACATACATACAACATACTACATACATACTAAATGCATACATACAACATACTACATACATACACCATACTACATACTACATACATGCATACATATATACAACATACATACTACATACATATAACATACTACATGCATACATACATACTACATACATACAACATACTACATACATACAACATACTACATACATACATACATACTACATACATACATACATACCACATACATACAACATACATACAAAATACTACATACATACAACATACATAATACATACATACTACATACATATACAGCATACTACATACATACTACATGCATACTACATACATACAACATACATACTACATACATACTGCATAATACATGCATACTACATGCATACATACTACATACATACAACATACTACATGCATACTACATACATGCTACATACCTACTACATACAATACATTACATACATATAGACATACAGTACGTATAACATAGAGTACATACTCACCATCACTTGTCACTTTGTTCCCTGAAGCCAGTGTCATCTGTAAAAAATATGGAAATAACAAACAAATAATATACTCCCAGATCCGCAGAAATCCACGATTGTCCCATGACTATCTCCCGTTGAGAACGGCAACCGCTCTCTAGGGGCTCCAGGAATACAATGATGAGAGGAAGGTATCCTTCCGCACTGGATTCCTCTGCCGCTGTAAAAAAATAGTCCCTAGTCTCACTTTTGGCATTGCTGTGTGAGAAATTTCCCACACAGTTCTTGCCATAAAGTGAGACCAGTGAATTATAGTAACCTCTCAGTGATTTACTGCAGAAGCCATTGTCTTCTGTCAGTGTGTCACTGAAGGTCCTATAGAGCAGTGACATCACCCAATGTCACTGTTCTATAGGGGAGATTGTCGTGGGACACTCATTATTAATTGGACTGCGGGGGACAGGTAGTATACAATTTATTATTTTACGTTTTTTGCAGGCGCTGAAGTATGGTAAGTATGGTTAAATTAAGAATATTAAAATACTTTTTTCTGGCTGTGTCTTTATTTTGTTTTTAACTCTTTCACTACTCTAGGATTTATAATGGATAGGCGTCTTATTGACGCCTCTCCATTATTAACCCGGCTTAGTGTCACCTTACAATACCAAGGTGACATTAACCCCTTATTACCCCATATCCCACCTCTACACAGCTGATGCTGCCATTCTCCACGGGAGATCATCGTGGGACACTCATGGATTTCTGCGGATCAGGGAGTATATAGTTTGTTATTTTCATATTTTTTACAGATGACACTGGCTTCGGGGAACAAAGTGACAAGTGGTGGTATGTAGTTTATGTTTTATGTACTGTATGTCTATATGTATGTATTGTATGCAGTATGTTGTATGCATGTAGTATGTATGTAGTATGTCTTTAGTATGTATGTATGCAGTATGTATGTAGTATGTTGTAAGTGTGTAGTATGTATGTAGTATGTTGTATGTGTGTTTTACAGTATGTATGTAATATGCATGTAGTATGTATGTTGTATGTATGTTGTATGTATGTAGTATGTATGTAATATGTATGTAGTATGTATGTAGTATGTATGTTGTATGTATGTAGTATGTATGTTGTATGTATTGTAGCATAGAGACTGGTCATGTGAATGATGGATGGTATGTATCGCAGAGGTGGGTGGCCCTGTGATGGAAGCCTGGGTATGTTTTGCTCAAGCAGATCTACTGCTTAGGGGTTTGTTTACATTGGGAAGGCTTCCAGGTGATTGGAGAGATGGGTGGGTTCAGTCACCTACAAACCCAGCCAAAGAGGCGTGTCTGAACACGTAAGATGGTTTTGTGTGTAAGGACCTGTGGTGATGTCACGCTCACCTGACTAGCCATGTAACAGGTACCTGGGTGTGGTTACACCTATGTAAATGAGGTGCGTGTAGCACATAGAGGAAAGATTGAGTGTGTGAGTGTCTGTCAGGGTGGACACACTTCCGTGTGTCCTGGCAGAACACTGCAGAATGGCCTGTGTGTTGGACGGTTCCAAGTGGGGACATCCTGGAAGCACACGGAGACCATTCCAGGCTGGATATCCTGCGTGCTGGACATAGCACGGACGGTTGGTGTTGGAGGCTCCTGGGAATGGAGTTGTCCTGGAAGCACCTGGAGACCGTAGACCTGGACAGTCAGTGTTGGAGGCTCCTGTGAGTGGAGTTGTCCTGGAAGCACCTGGACACCGTAGACCTGGACGGTCTGTGTTGAGGACCTGGGACTGACCTGAAGTCAGTGTAAGGAGTGGAACTTCTGAGAGGTAACCCCGGACAACGGGATTATAATATACAGCAGAGAAGCCTATCTGCTACGTGAACTGTCTAACGTTTCATGGCTGTAATGAAATGGACTGTACCCTGTCTGTTGTGAATTCTGTTGTTGAACTCCCTCCTGTGGTCGTGAATGGTACTTCAGCGAGTTCTGTCCATGGACTCCCTCTGGTGGCTGTGAGTGAAGCTGCTGCTTCTGAGGTTCCTTACACAGGTGACGTGGTTTATCCTTTGGTTGGCTGCTCTATTTAACTCCACTCAGATCGTTACTCCTTGCCAACTGTCAATGTTCCTGTGCTGGTTCAGTTCGCTCTTGGATCTTTCTGGAGACCTGTCTCTTCCTGCAAGAAGCTAAGTCCCCGTTTGTTATTTTCTGTTCTTGGTTTTCTAGTCCAGCTTGCTTTCATGATTTTGTCTTGCTAGCTGGAAGCTCTGGGATGCAGGGTGGCGCCTCCGCACCGTGAGTCAGTGCGGGGGTCTTTTTGCACACTCTGCGTGGTCTTTTGTGGTTTTTGTGCTGACCGCAAAGATACCTTTCCTATCCTCTGTCTATTTAGTTAGTCTGGCCTCCCTTTGCTAAACCTGTTTCATTTCTGTGTTTGTGACTTTCATCTTAACTCACAGTTAATATTTGTGGGGGGCTGCCTTTTCCTTTGGGGAAATTTCTCTGAGGCAAGGTAGGCTTTATTTTCTATCTCTAGGGCTAGCTAATTCTTAGGCTGTGCCGAGGCGTCTAGGCCTGTTAGGTACGCTCCACGGCTATTTCTAGTGTGTGTGATAGGATTAGGGATTGCGGTCAGCAAAGTTCCCACTTCCCAGAGCTTGCCCTGTGAGTTTAACCATCAGGTCATTCCTGGTGCTCCTAACCACCAGGTCATAACAGTACAGCTGGCCCAAAGTATTAATGCATCTCAATAGAGGGATAAGAGAAGCTCTGAGACCATTTTTTTTTCTTTGCACTGTGTTTTGTCTTTCTTTCCCCTAGACCTTTGGGTGGTTCAGGACACAGGTGTAGAGATGGACATTCAAGGTCTGTCCTCTTGTGTGGATCATCTCACTGCAAGGGTACAAAACATTCAAGATTTTGTGGTTCAGAATCCTATGTTAGAGCCTAGAATTCCTATTCCTGATTTATTTTCTGGGAATAGATCTAAGTTTCTGAATTTCAAAAATAATTGTTAACTGTTTCTAGCTTTGAAACCCCGCTCCTCTGGTGACCCCGTTCAACAAGTAAAGATCATTATTTCGTTGTTGCGTGGTGACCCTCAAGACTGGGCATTTTCCCTTGCGCCAGGAGATCCTGCATTGCGTGATGTTGATGCGTTTTTTCTGGCGCTTGGATTGCTTTATGATGAACCTAATTCAGTGGATCAGGCAGAGAAAATCTTGCTGGCTTTGTGTCAGGGTCAGGATGAAGCGGAGGTGTACTGTCAGAAGTTTAGAAAGTGGTCTGTGCTTACTCAGTGGAATGAGTGTGCCCTGGCGGCAATTTTCAAAAAGGGTCTTTCTGAAGCCCTTAAGGATGTCATGGTGGGATTTCCCACGCCTGCTGGTCTGAATGAGTCTATGTCCTTGGCCATTCAGATCGATCGGCGCTTGCGTGAGCGCAAAGCTGTGCACCATCTGGCGGTATTCTCTGAGCATAGGCCTGAGCCTATGCGGTGTGATAGGACTTTGACCAGAGCTGAACGGCAAGAACACAGACGTCAGAATGGGCTGTGTTTTTACTGTGGTGAATCCACTCATGCTATCTCCAATTGTCCTAAGCACACTAAGCCGTTCGCTAGGTCTGCCACCATTGGTACTGTACAGTCTAAATTTCTTTTGTCCGTTACTCTGATTTGCTCTCTGTCGTCCTATTCTGTTATGGCATTTGTGGATTCAGGCGCTGCCCTGAACTTGATGGACTTGGAGTTTGCCAGGCGCTGTGGTTTTCTCTTGGAGCCCTTGCAGTATCCTATTCCATTGAGAGGAATTGATGCTACGCCTTTGGCCAAGAATAAGCCTCAGTGCTGGACTCATTTGACCATGTGCATGGCTCCTGCACATCAGGAGGATATTCGCTTTTTGGTGTTGCATAATCTGCATGATGTGGTCGTTTTGGGGTTACCATGGCTACAGGTCCACAACCAGTATTGGATTGGAAATCAATGTCTGTGTCCAGCTGGGGTTGTCAAAGCGTACATGGTGATGTTCCATTGCTGTCAATTTCGTCTTCCACTCCTTCTGAAGTCCCTGAGTTTTTGTCGGATTACCGGGATGTATTTGATGAGCCCAAATCCGGTGCCCTACCTCCTCATAGGGATTGTGATTGTGCTATTGATTTGATTCCTGGTAGTAAGTTTCCTAAGGGTCGACTGTTCAATTTATCGGTGCCAGAACACGCCGCTATGCGGAGTTATATAAAGGAGTCCTTGGAGAAGGGTCATATTCGCCCGTCGTCTTCACCATTGGGAGCAGGGTTCTTTTTTGTGGCCAAGAAGGATGGCTCTTTGAGACCTTGTATTGATTACCGCCTTCTTAATAAGATCACAGTCAAATTTCAGTATCCTTTGCCGCTGCTGACTGATTTGTTTGCTCGGATTAAGGGGGCTAGTTGGTTCACCAAGATAGATCTTATAGGGGCGTAAAATCTTGTGCGAATTAAACAGGGCGATGAATGGAAAACAGCATTTAATACGCCCGAGGGCCATTTTGAGTACCTGGTTATGCCATTCGGGCTTTCTAATGCTCCATCTGTGTTTCAGTCCTTTATGCATGACATCTTTCGAGAGTACCTGGATAGATTCATGATTGTATATTTGGATGACATTTTGGTCTTTTCGGATGATTGGGAGTCTCATGTGAAGCAGGTCAGAATGGTGTTCCAGGTCCTTCGTGCGAATTCCTTGTTTGTGAAGGGGTCAAAGTGTCTCTTTGGAGTTCAGAAGGTTTCATTTTTGGTTTCATTTTTCCCCCTTCTACTATCGAGATGGACCCTGTTAAAGTTCAGGCCATTTATGATTGGACTCAGCCGACATCTGTGAAGAGCCTGCAGAAGTTCCTGGGCTTTGCTAATTTTTACCGTCGCTTCATCGCTAATTTTTCTAGTATTGCTAAACCGTTGACTGATTAGACCAAGAAAGGTGCTGATGTGGTCAATTGGTCCTCTGCGGCTGTAGAGGCTTTTCAGGAGTTGAAGCGTCGTTTTTCTTCTGCCCCTGTGTTGTGCCAGCCAGATGTTTCGCTCCCGTTTCAGGTCGAGGTTGATGCTTCTGAGATTGGAGCAGGGGCTGTTTTGTCGCAAAGAAGTTCTGATGGCTCGGTGATGAAACCATGTGCCTTCTTTTCTAGAAAATTCTCGCCTGCTGAGCGCAATTATGATGTTGGCAATCAAGAGTTGTTGGCCATGAAGTGGGCATTCGAGGAGTGGCGACATTGGCTTGAAGGAGCTAAACATCGCGTGGTGGTCTTGACAGATCACAAGAATTTGACTTATCTCGAGTCTGCCAAACGGTTGAATCCTAGACAGGCTCGATGGTCGCTCTTTTTCTCCCGTTTTGATTTTGTGGATTCATACCTTCCGGGATCTAAGAATGTGAAGGCTGATGCCCTGTCAAGGAGTTTTGTGCCTGACTCTCCGGGTGTTCCGGAGCCGGCGGGTATTCTTAAAGAGGGGGTAATTTTGTCTGCCATCTCCCCTGATTTGCGGCGCGTGCTGCAGAAGTTTCAGGCTGATAGACCTGACCGTTGTCCAGCGGAGAAACTGTTTGTCCCTGATAGATGGACTAGTAGAGTTATCTCTGAGGTTCATTGTTCGGTGTTGGCTGGTCATCCTGGAATCTTTGGTACCAGAGATTTGGTGGCTAGATCCTTTTGGTGGCCTTCTTTGTCACGGGATGTGCGTTCTTTTGTGCAGTCCTGTGGGACTTGTGCTCGGGCTAAGCCCTGCTGTTCTCGTGCCATTGGGTTGCTTTTGCCCTTGCCGGTCCCGAAGAGGCCCTGGACGCATATTTCCATGGATTTTATTTCTGATCTCCCTGTTTCTCAAAGGATGTTGGTCATTTAGGTGGTTTGTGATCGCTTCTCTAAGATGGTCCATTTGGTACCCTTGTCTAAATTGCCTTCGTCCCCTGATTTGGTGCCATTGTTTTTCCAGCATGTGGTTCGTTTGCATGGCATTCCAGAGAACATCGTCTCGGACAGAGGTTCCCAGTTTGTTTCGAGGTTTTGGCGGTCTTTTTGTGCTAAGATGGGCAATGATTTGTCTTTTTCTTCGGCTTTCCATCCTCAGACTAATGGTCAAACCGAACGAACTAATCAGACTTTGGAAACATATCTGAGATGCTTTGTTTCTGCTGATCAGGATGATTGGGTGTCCTTCTTGCCTTTGGCTGAGTTCGCCCTTAATAATCAGGCCAGCTCGGCTACTTTAGTCTCTCCTTTTTTCTATAATTCTGGTTTCCATCCTCGTTTCTCTTCAGGGCAGGTTGAGCCTTCAGACTGTCCTGGTGTGGATACGGTGGTGGACAGGTTGCAGCAGATTTGGACTCATGTGGTGGACAATTTGACATTGTCCCATGAGAAGGCTCAACATTTCGCTAACCGCCGGCGCTGTGTTGGTCCCCGACTTCGTGTTGGGGATTTGGTTTGGTTGTCATCTCATCATGTTCCTATGAAGGTTTCCTCTCCTAAGTTTAAGCCTCGTTTCATTGGGCCATATAAGATTTCTGAAGTTCTTAATCCTGTGTCATTTCGTTTGGACCTTCCAGCTTCTTTTGCCATCCATAATGTGTTCCATAGGTCGTTGTTGCGGAGATACGTGGCGCCTATGGTTCCCTCCGTTGATCCTCCTGCCCCGGTGTTGGTCGAGGGGGAGTTGGAGTATGTGGTGGAGAAGATTTTGGATTCTCGTGTTTCGAGACGGAAACTCCAGTACCTGGTCAAGTGGAAGGGTTATGGTCAGGAAGATAATTCCTGGGTTTTTGCCTCTGATGTTCATGCTGCTGATCTAGTTCGTGCCTTTCATTTGGCTCATCCTGATCGGCCTGGGGGCTCTGGTGAGGGTTCGGTGACCCCTCCTCAAGGGGGGGGTACTGTTGTGAATTCTGTTGTTGAACTCCCTCCTGTGGTCGTGAATGGTACTTCGGCGAGTTCTGTCCATGGACTCCCTCTGGTGGCTGTGAGTGAAGCTGCTGCTTCTGAGGTTCTTACACAGGTGACGTGGTTTATCCTGTGGTTGGCTGCTCTATTTAACTCCACTCAGATCGTTACTCCTTGCCAGCTGTCAATGTTCCTGTGCTGGTTCAGTTCGCTCTTGGATCTTTCTGGAGACCTGTCTCTTCCTGCAAGAAGCTAAGTCCCCGTTTGTTATTTTCTGTTCTTGGTTTTCTAGTCCAGCTTGCTTTCATGATTTTGTCTTGCTAGCTGGAAGCTCTGGGATGCAGAGTGGTGCCTCCGCACCGTGAGTCAGTGCGGGGGTCTTTTTGCACACTCTGCGTGGTCTTTTGTAGTTTTTGTGCTGACCGCAAAGATACCTTTCCTATCCTCTGTCTATTTAGTTAGTCTGGTCTCCCTTTGCTAAACCTGTTTCATTTCTGTGTTTGTGACTTTCATCTTAACTCACAGTTAATATTTGTGGGGGGCTGCCTTTTCCTTTGGGGAAATTTCTCTGAGGCAAGGTAGGCTTTATTTTCTATCTCTAGGGCTAGCTAATTCTTAGGCTGTGCTGAGTGTTGTGAATTCTGTGGCTGAATTCACTCCTGTGGTCACAAGTGGTACTGCAGCTTCTGAGCTTCCTCCCTCAGGTGTTCTGGTGAGCTCGTTAACTGCTTCATTACTTAACTCCGCCTGATGCTGCTATCCTTGCTCCTTGTCAGTGTTTCAGTGTTGGATCTGAGCTTCTCCTGATTGTTCCTGTGACCTGCTGCTCTGTATAGCTAAGTGCTTTTTGCTTTTTTGTTGCTTTTTTTTCTGTCCAGCTTGTCTTTTGTTTTGCTGGAAGCTCTGAGACGCAAAGGGTGTACCGCCGTGCCGTTAGTTCGGCACGGTGGGTTTTTTTTGCCCCCTTTGCGTGGTTTTGCTTTAGGGTTTTTTGTAGACTGCAAAGTTCGCTTTACTGTCCTCGCTCTGTCCTAGAATATCGGGCCCCACTTTGCTGAATCTATTTCATCCCTACGTTTTGTCTTTTCATCTTACTCACAGTCATTATATGTGGGGGGGCTGCCTTTTCCTTTGGGGAATTTCTCTGGGGCAAGTCAGGCCTATTTTTCTATCTTCAGGCTAGCTAGTTTCTTAGGCTGTGCCGAGTTGCCTAGGTAGTTGTTTGGCGCAATCCACAGCCGCTTTTAGTTGTGTTTAGGATAGGATCAGGTGTGCAGTCTACAGAGTTTCCACGTCTCAGAGCTCGTTCTTGTATTTTTGGGTATTTGTCAGATCACTGTGTGCGCTCTGATCGCTAAGCACACTGTGTTTCTGGATTGCCTTCATAACACCTGTCATTAGCAAACATAACAGTACAAGGAGACAAACTAATGATTCTCAATAGAGGGAAAGAAAGAGTTCTGACATCATTTTTTTTTTTTTTTTTTTTTCCTGCTCTGTGTTCACTTTTTTTTTTCCCCTAGACATTTGGGTGATTCTGGACACAGGTGTGGACATGGATATTCAGGGTCTGTGCTCTTCAATGGATAATCTCGTTATAAATGTACAAAAAATTCAAGATACTATTGATCAGAAATCTATGTTAGAACCAAGAATTCCTATTCCTGATTTGTTTTTTGGAGATAGAGCTAGGTTTCTGAGTTTCAAAAATAATTGTAAGCTATTTCTGGCCTTGAAACCTCATTCTTCTGGTAATCCTATTCAACAGGTTTTGATTATTATTTCTTTTTTGCGCGGCGACCCTCAAGACTGGGCATTTTCTCTTGCGCCAGGAGACCATGCATTGAGTAGTGTCGATGCGTTTTTCCTGGCGCTCGGATTGCTGTACGATGAGCCTAATTCAGTGGACCAGGCTGAGAAAAATTTGCTGGCTTTGTGCCAGGGTCAGGATGATATAGAAGTATATTGTCAGAAATTTAGGAAATGGTCAGTACTCACTCAGTGGAATGAATCTGCGCTGGCAGCTTTGTTCAGAAAGGGTCTCTCTGAGGCTCTTAAGGATGTCATGGTGGGATTTCCTATGCCTGCTGGTTTGAATGAGTCTTTGTCTTTGGCCATTCAGATCGGTCGACGCTTGCGCGAGCGTAAATCTGTGCACCATTTGGCGGTACTGCCTGAGGTTAAACCTGAGCCTATGCAGTGCGATAGGACTATGACTGGAGTTGAACGGCAGGAATACAGACGTCTGAATGGTCTGTGTTTCTACTGTGGTGATTCCACTCATGCTATTTCTGATTGTCCTAAGCGCACTAAGCGGTCCGCTAGGTCTGCCGTCATTGGTACTGTACAGTCCAAATTCCTTCTGTCCATTACCTTGATATGCTCTTTGTCGTCGTTTTCTGTCATGGCGTTTGTGGATTCGGGCGCTGCCCTGAATCTGATGGATTTGGATTATGCTAAACGTTGTGGGTTTTTCTTGGAGCCTTTGCGGTGTCCTATTCCATTGAGAGGAATTGATGCTACACCTTTGGCCAAGAATAAACCTCAATACTGGGCCCAGCTGACCATGTGCATGGCTCCTGCACATCAGGAAGTTATTCGCTTTCTGGTGTTGCATAATCTGCATGATGTGGTCGTGTTGGGGTTGCCATGGCTACAAACCCATAATCCAGTATTGGATTGGAATTCCATGTCGGTATCCAGCTGGGGTTGTCAGGGGGAACATGGTGATGTTCCATTTTTGTCGATTTCGTCATCCACCCCTTCTGAGGTCCCAGAGTTCTTGTCTGATTATCAGGATGTATTTGAAGAGCCCAAGTCCGATGCTCTACCTCCGCATAGGGATTGTGATTGTGCTATCAATTTGATTCCTGGTAGTAAATTCCCTAAAGGTCGATTATTTAATTTATCCGTGCCCGAACACGCCGCTATGCGCAGTTATGTGAAGGAATCCCTGGAGAAGGGACATATTCGCCCATCGTCATCACCACTAGGAGCAGGGTTCTTCTTTGTAGCCAAGAAGGATGGTTCGCTGAGACCGTGTATTGATTACCGCCTTCTTAATAAGATCACTGTTAAATTTCAGTATCCCTTGCCATTGTTATCTGACTTGTTTGCTCGGATTAAGGGGGCTAGTTGGTTCACTAAGATAGATCTTCGTGGTGCGTATAATCTGGTGCGAATCAGGCGAGGCGATGAATGGAAAACTGCATTTAATACGCCCGAGGGTCATTTTGAGTATCTAGTGATGCCGTTCGGACTTGCCAATGCTCCATCTGTGTTTCAGTCTTTTATGCATGACATCTTCCGTGAGTATCTGGATAAATTCCTGATTGTTTACTTGGATGACATTTTGATCTTCTCAGATGATTGGGAGTCTCATGTGAAGCAGGTCAGAATGGTTTTTCAGGTCCTGCGTGCTAACTCTTTGTTTGTGAAGGGATCAAAATGTCTCTTCGGTGTGCAGAAAGTTTCATTTTTGGGGTTCATCTTTACCCCTTCTACTATCGAGATGGATCCAGTTAAGGTCCAAGCCATCCAGGATTGGATTCAGCCGACATCTCTGAAAAGTCTGCAAAAGTTCCTGGGCTTTGCTAATTTTTATCGTCGCTTCATCTGTAATTTTTCTAGCATTGCCAAACCATTGACCGATTTGACCAAGAAGGGTGCTGATTTGGTTAATTGGTCTTCTGCTGCTGTGGAAGCTTTTCAGGAGTTGAAGCGTCGTTTTTGTTCTGCCCCTGTGTTGTGTCAGCCAGATGTTTCTCTTCCGTTCCAGGTCGAGGTTGATGCTTCTGAGATTGGAGCAGGGGCGGTTTTGTCACAGAGAGGTTCTGATTGCTCAGTGATGAAACCATGTGCTTTCTTTTCCAGGAAGTTTTCGCCCGCTGAGCGTAATTATGATGTGGGCAATCGAGAGTTGCTGGCCATGAAGTGGGCATTCGAGGAGTGGCGTCATTGGCTTGAAGGTGCTAAGCATCGCGTGGTGGTATTGACTGATCATAAGAACTTGACTTATCTCGAGTCTGCCAAGCGCTTGAATCCTAGACAGGCCCGTTGGTCGTTATTTTTTGCCCGCTTCAACTTTGTGATTTCGTACCTTCCGGGCTCTAAAAATGTGAAGGCGGATGCTCTGTCTAGGAGTTTTGTGCCCGACTCTCTGGGTTTATCTGAGCCAGCGGGTATCCTCAAGGAAGGAGTCATTGCGTCTGCCATCTCCCCTGATTTGCGGCGGGTGCTGCAAAAATTTCAGGCGAATAAACCTGATCGTTGTCCAGCAGAGAAACTGTTCGTCCCTGATAGGTGGACTAATAAACTTATCTCTGAACTTCATTGTTCGGTGTTGGCTGGTCATCCTGGAATCTTTGGTACCAGAGAGTTAGTGGCTAGATCCTTCTGGTGGCCATCTCTGTCACGGGATGTACGTACTTTTGTGCAGTCCTGTGGGATTTGTGCTAGGGCTAAGCCCTGCTGTTCTCGTGCCAGTGGGTTGCTTTTGCCCTTGCCGGTCCCAAAGAGGCCTTGGACACATATTTCGATGGATTTCATTTCTGACCTTCCCGTTTCTCAAAAGATGTCAGTCATTTGGGTGGTCTGTGATCGCTTTTCTAAAATGGTCCATCTGGTGCCCTTGGCTAAATTGCCTTCCTCCTCTGATTTGGTACCTTTGTTCTTTCAGCATGTGGTTCAGTTGCATGGCATTCCTGAGAATATTGTTTCTGACAGAGGTTCCCAGTTTGTTTCAAGGTTTTGGCGAGCCTTTTGTGGTAGGATGGGCATTGACCTATCCTTTTCCTCGGCTTTCCATCCTCAGACTAATGGCCAGACCGAACGAACCAATCAGACCTTGGAAACATATCTGAGATGTTTTGTTTCTGCAGACCAGGATGATTGGGTGTCCTTTTTGCCGTTGGCTGAGTTCGCCCTTAATAATCGGGCCAGCTCGGCTACCTTGGTTTCTCCATTTTTTTGCAATTCTGGGTTCCATCCTCGTTTCTCTTCAGGACAGGTTGAGTCTTCGGACTGTCCTGGTGTGGATTCTGTGGTGGATAGGTTGCAGCAGATCTGGACTCAGGTAGTGGACAATTTGATCTTGTCCCAGGAGAAAGCTCAACTTTTCGCTAATCGCAGACGCCGTGTGGGTCCCCGACTTCGTGTTGGGGATCTGGTTTGGTTATCTTCTCGTCATATTCCTATGAAGGTTTCCTCTCCTAAATTTAAACCTCGTTTTATTGGTCCGTATAGGATTTCTGAGGTTCTCAATCCTGTGTCTTTTCGTTTGACCCTCCCAGACTCCTTTTCCATACATAATGTATTCCATAGGTCGTTGTTGCGGAGATACGTGGCACCTATGGTTCCATCTGTTGAGCCTCCTGCCCCGGTTTTGGTGGAGGGGGAATTGGAGTATATTGTGGAGAAGATTTTGGATTCTCGTGTTTCTAGACGGAAACTCCAGTATCTGGTTAAATGGAAGGGTTATGCTCAGGAAGATAATTCCTGGGTTTTTGCCTCTGATGTTCATGCTTCCGATCTTGTTCGTGCCTTTCATGCGGCTCATCCTGGTCGGCCTGGGGGCTCTGGTGAGGGTTCGGTGACCCCTCATCAAGGGGGGGTACTGTTGTGAATTCTGTGGCTGAATTCAC
Source organism: Ranitomeya imitator (assembly GCF_032444005.1). Taxonomy (NCBI): domain Eukaryota; kingdom Metazoa; phylum Chordata; class Amphibia; order Anura; family Dendrobatidae; genus Ranitomeya; species Ranitomeya imitator. The sequence continues at coordinate 456,052,314 of NC_091285.1, forward strand.
TCCTGTGGTCACAAGTGGTACTGCAGCTTCTGAGCTTCCTCCCTCAGGTGTTCTGGTGAGCTCGTTAACTGCTTCATTACTTAACTCCGCCTGATGCTGCTATCCTTGCTCCTTGTCAGTGTTTCAGTGTTGGATCTGAGCTTCTCCTGATTGTTCCTGTGACCTGCTGCTCTGTATAGCTAAGTGCTTTTTGCTTTTTTGTTGCTTTTTTTTCTGTCCAGCTTGTCTTTTGTTTTGCTGGAAGCTCTGAGACGCAAAGGGTGTACCGCCTGTTGTGAATTCTGTGGTCACAAGTGGTATTGCAGTCTCTGGGCGTCCTCCCTCAGGTGTTTTGGTGAGCTCGTTGGCTGCCTTGCTATTTAGCTCCACCTGAGTCTGTCTTCCTTGCTCCTTGTCAATGTTCCAGTGTTGGATCTGAGCTACTGCATCTTTCCTTGGGCCTGCTGCTCTGCTAGATAAGTGCTTCTAGTTTGTTTTCTGTTTTTTCTGTCCAGCTTGTTATTATCTTTTGCTGGAAGCTCTGAGAAGCAAAGGGGTGCACCGCCGTGCTGTTAGTTCGGCACGGTGGGTCTTTTTTGCCCCTTTGCGTGGTTTTCGTTTTAGGGTTTTTGGTAGACTGCATAGTTCTCTTTGCTATCCTCGCTCTGTCTAGAATATCGGGCCTCACTTTGCTGAATCTATTTCATTCCTACGTTTGTCTTTTCATCTTGCTAACAGTCATTATATGTGGGGGCTGCCTATTCCTTTGGGGTATTTCTCTGAGGTAAGTCAGGCTTGTATTTCTATCTTCAGGCTAGTCAGCTCCTCAGGCAGTGCCGAGTTGCATAGGTAGTGATAGGCGCAATCCACTGCTGCTTCCAGTTGTGTGAGGACAGTTCAGGTACTGCAGTCTACAGAGATTCCACGTCTCAGAGCTCGTCCTATTGTTTTGGGTTTTTGCCAGATCTCTGTATGTGCGCTGATTACTGCACGCTGTGTTGCCTGATTGCCAGCCATAACAGTACAAGGAGCCAATTCAATGATTTCCAATAGAGGGAAAAAAGAAATCCTGACATCATTTTTTTTTCTTAGCTCTGTCTTCAGTCTTTTTTTTCCCCTAGACATTAGAGTGCTTCAGGACACAGCTGTGGACATGGATATTCAGGCTCTGTGCTCCTCAATGGATAATCTCGTTGTAAATGTACAAAAGATTCAAGATACTATTGATCAGAAATCGATGCTAGAACCAAGAATTCCGATTCCTGATTTGTTTTTTGGTGACAGAACTAAGTTCCTGAGCTTCAGAAATAATTGTAAGCTATTTTTGGCCTTGAAACCTCATTCTTCTGGTAATCCTATTCAACAGGTTTTGATTATTATTTCTTTTTTGCGCGGCGACCCACAGGACTGGGCGTTTTCTCTTGCACCAGGAGATTCTGCATTGAGTAATATTGATGCATTTTTCCAGGCGCTGGGATTGCTTTACGATGAGCCTAATTCAGTGGATCAAGCTGAGAAAAATCTGCTGGCTTTATGCCAGGGTCAGGATGATGTAGAACTATATTGTCAGAAATTTAGAAAATGGTCAGTACTCACTCTGTGGAATGAATCTGCACTGGCGGCTTTGTTCAGAAAGGGTCTCTCTGAAGCTCTTAAGGATGTAATGGTGGGATTTCCTATGCCTGCTGGTTTGAATGGGTCTATGTCCTTGGCCATTCAGATCGGTCGTCGCTTGCGCGAGCGTAAATCTGTGCACCATCTGGCGGTATTGTCTGAGAGTAAGCCTGAGCCTATGCAGTGCAACAGGACTATGACTAAAGTAGAACGGCACGAACACAGACGTCTGAACAGACTGTGTTTCTATTGTGGTGATTCTACTCATGCTATTTCTAATTGTCCTAAACGCACTAGGCGGTTCGATAGCTCTGCCGTTATTGGTACTGTACAGTCCAAATTCCTTTTGTCCATTACCTTAATGTGCTCTTTGTCATCATATTCTGTCATGGCGTTTGTGGATTCAGGCGCTGCCCTGAATCTGATGGATTTGGATTATGCTAAACGTTGTGGATTTTTCTTGGAGCCTTTGCGGTGTCCTATTCCGTTGAGAGGAATTGATGCTACACCTCTGGCCAAGAATAAGCCTCAGTACTGGGCCCAGCTGACCATGTGCATGGCTCCTGCACATCAGGAAGTTATTCGCTTTTTGGTACTGCATAATTTGCATGATGTGGTCGTGTTGGGGTTGCCATGGCTACAAACCCATAATCCAGTATTGGATTGGAACTCTATGTCGGTAACCAGCTGGGGTTGTCAGGGAGTACATGGTGATGTTCCATTTTTGTCTATTTCGTCATCCATTCCTTCTGACATCCCAGAGTTCTTGTCGGACTTTCAGGATGTATTTGAAGAGTCCAAGTCTGATGCCCTTCCTCCGCATAGGAATTGTGATTGTGCTATCGATTTGATTCCTGGTAGTAAATTCCCTAAGGGTCGTTTATTTAATTTGTCCGTACCTGAACACACCGCTATGCGCAGTTATGTGAAGGAGTCCCTGGAGAAGGGACATATTCGCCCATCGTCGTCACCATTGGGAGCAGGGTTCTTTTTTGTAGCCAAGAAGGATGGTTCGCTAAGACCGTGTATTGATTACCGCCTTCTTAATAAGATCACTGTTAAGTTTCAGTATCCCTTGCCATTGATTTCTGACTTGTTTGCTCGGATTAAGGGGGCTAGTTGGTTTACTAAGATTGATCTTCGTGGTGCGTATAATCTGGTGAGAATCAGGCAGGGAGATGAATGGAAAACGGCATTTAATACGCCCGAGGGTCATTTTGAGTATCTGGTGATGCCGTTCGGACTTGCCAATGCTCCATCTGTTTTTCAGTCTTTTATGCATGACATTTTTCGTGAGTATCTGGATAAATTCTTGATTGTTTACTTGGATGACATTTTGATCTTCTCAGATGATTGGGAGTCTCATGTAAAGCAAGTCAGAATGGTTTTCCAGGTACTGCGTGCTAATTCCTTGTTTGTGAAGGGATCAAAGTGTCTCTTCGGTGTGCAGAAAGTTTCATTTTTGGGGTTCATCTTTTCCCCTTCTACTATCGAGATGGATCCGGTTAAGGTTCAGGCCATCCAGGATTGGACTCAGCCGACATCTCTAAAAAGTTTGCAGAAATTCCTGGGCTTTGCTAATTTTTATCGTCGCTTCATCTGTAATTTTTCTAGCATTGCCAGACCATTGACCGATTTGACCAAGAAGGGTGCTGATTTGGTTAATTGGTCTTCTGCTGCCGTGGAAGCTTTTCAGGAGTTGAAGCGTCGTTTTTGCTGTGCCCCTGTGTTGTGTCAACCTGATGTTTCTCTTCCGTTCCAGGTCGAGGTTGATGCTTCTGAGATTGGTGCAGGGGCGGTTTTGTCACAGAGAGGTTCTGGTTGCTCAGTGTTCAAACCATGTGCTTTCTTTTCCAGGAAATTTTCTGCTGCTGAGCGTAATTATGATGTGGGCAACCGAGAGTTGCTGGCCATGAAGTGGGCATTCGAGGAGTGGCGTCATTGGCTTGAGGGTGCTAAGCATCGCGTGGTGGTTTTGACTGATCATAAGAACCTTACTTATCTTGAGTCTGCCAAGCGCTTGAATCCTAGACAGGCCCGTTGGTCGTTATTTTTTGCTCGTTTTGATTTTGTGATTTCATACCTTCCGGGCTCTAAAAATGTGAAGGCGGATGCTCTGTCTAGGAGTTTTGTGCCCGACTCTCCGGGGTTATCTGAGCCGGCGAGTATCCTCAAGGAAGGAGTCATTGTGTCTGCCATCTCCCCTGATTTGCGGAGAGTGTTGCAGGAATTTCAGGCTAATAAACCTGATCGTTGTCCGGCCGAGAAACTGTTCGTCCCTGATAGGTGGACTAGTAAAGTTATCTCTGAACTTCATTGTTCGGTGCTGGCCGGTCATCCAGGAATCTTTGGTACCAGGGAGTTGGTTGCTAGATCCTTTTGGTGGCCGTCTCTGTCGCGGGATGTGCGTGCTTTTGTGCAGTCCTGTGGAATTTGTGCTAGGGCTAAGCCCTGCTGTTCACGTGCCAGTGGGTTGCTTTTGCCCTTGCCGGTCCCGAAGAGGCCTTGGACACATATTTCGATGGATTTCATTTCTGACCTTCCCGTTTCTCAAAAGATGTCTGTCATTTGGGTGGTCTGTGATCGCTTTTCTAAAATGGTCCATCTGGTGCCCTTGGTTAAATTGCCTTCCTCCTCTGATTTGGTGCCTTTGTTCTTCCAGCATGTGGTTCGTTTGCATGGCATTCCTGAGAATATTGTTTCTGACAGAGGTTCCCAGTTTGTCTCAAGGTTCTGGCGAGCCTTTTGTGGTAGGATGGGCATTGACCTATCTTTTTCCTCGGCCTTCCATCCTCAGACTAATGGCCAGACCGAACGAACCAATCAGACCTTGGAAACATATCTGAGATGTTTTGTTTCCGCTGACCAGGATGATTGGGTGTCATTTTTGCCGTTGGCTGAGTTCGCCCTTAATAATCGGGCCAGCTCGGCTACCTTGGTCTCTCCATTTTTCTGCAATTCTGGGTTCCATCCTCGTTTCTCTTCAGGACAGGTTGAGTCTTCGGACTGTCCTGGTGTGGATTATGTGGTGGACAGGTTGCAGCAGATCTGGACTCAGGTAGTGGACAATTTGACCTTGTCCCAGGAGAAGGCTCAGCTTTTCGCTAATCGCAGACGCCGTGTGGGACCCCGACTTCGTGTTGGGGATCTGGTTTGGTTATCTTCTCGTCATATACCTATGAAGGTTTCCTCTCCTAAATTTAAACCTCGTTTTATTGGTCCGTATAGGATTTCTGAGATTCTCAATCCGGTGTCTTTTCGTCTGACCCTCCCAGACTCCTTTTCCATACATAATGTATTCCATAGGTCGTTGTTGAGGAGATACGTGGCACCTATGGTTCCATCTGTGGAGCCTCCTGCCCCTGTTTTGGTGGAGGGGGAATTGGAGTATATTGTGGAGAAGATTTTGGATTCTCGTGTCTCTAGACGGAAACTCCAGTATCTGGTCAAATGGAAGGGTTATGCTCAGGAAGATAATTCCTGGGTTTTTGCCTCTGATGTCCATGCCCCAGATCTTGTTCGTGCCTTTCATGTGGCTCATCCTGGTCGGCCTGGGGGTTCTGGTGAGGGTTCGGTGACCCCTCCTCAAAGGGGGGGTACTGTTGTGAATTCTGTGGTCACAAGTGGTATTGCAGTCTCTGGGCGTCCTCCCTCAGGTGTTTTGGTGAGCTCGTTGGCTGCCTTGCTATTTAGCTCCACCTGAGTCTGTCTTCCTTGCTCCTTGTCAATGTTCCAGTGTTGGATCTGAGCTACTGCATCTTTCCTTGGGCCTGCTGCTCTGCTAGATAAGTGCTTCTAGTTTGTTTTCTGTTTTTTCTGTCCAGCTTGTTATTATCTTTTGCTGGAAGCTCTGAGAAGCAAAGGGGTGCACCGCCGTGCTGTTAGTTCGGCACGGTGGGTCTTTTTTGCCCCTTTGCGTGGTTTTCGTTTTAGGGTTTTTTGTAGACTGCATAGTTCTCTTTGCTATCCTCGCTCTGTCTAGAATATCGGGCCTCACTTTGCTGAATCTATTTCATTCCTACGTTTGTCTTTTCATCTTGCTAACAGTCATTATATGTGGGGGCTGCCTATTCCTTTGGGGTATTTCTCTGAGGTAAGTCAGGCTTGTATTTCTATCTTCAGGCTAGTCAGCTCCTCAGGCAGTGCCGAGTTGCATAGGTAGTGATAGGCGCAATCCACTGCTGCTTCCAGTTGTGTGAGGACAGTTCAGGTACTGCAGTCTACAGAGATTCCACGTCTCAGAGCTCGTCCTATTGTTTTGGGTTTTTGCCAGATCTCTGTATGTGCGCTGATTACTGCACGCTGTGTTGCCTGATTGCCAGCCATAACAACCGCCGTGCCGTTAGTTCGGCACGGTGGGTTTTTTTGCCCCCTTTGAGTGGTTTTGCTTTAGGGTTTTTTGTAGACTGCAAAGTTCGCTTTACTGTCCTCGCTCTGTCCTAGAATATCGGGCCCCACTTTGCTGAATCTATTTCATCCCTACGTTTTGTCTTTTCATCTTACTCACAGTCATTATATGTGGGGGGCTGCCTTTTCCTTTGGGGAATTTCTCTGGGGCAAGTCAGGCCTATTTTTCTATCTTCAGGCTAGCTAGTTTCTTAGGCTGTGCCGAGTTGCCTAGGTAGTTGTTAGGCGCAATCCACAGCCGCTTTTAGTTGTGTTTAGGATAGGATCAGGTGTGCAGTCTATAGAGTTTCCACGTCTCAGAGCTCGTTCTTGTATTTTTGGGTATTTGTCAGATCACTGTGTGCGCTCTGATCGCTAAGCACACTGTGTTTCTGGATTGCCTTCATAACACCTGTCATTAGCAAACATAACAGCTGAGGCGTCTAGGCCTGTTAGGTACGCTCCACGGCTATTTCTAGTGTGTGTGATAGGATTAGGGATTGCGGTCAGCAAAGTTCCCACTTCGCAGAGCTTGTCCTGTGAGTTTAACCATCAGGTCATTCCTGGTGCTCCTAACCACCAGGTCATAACACCTGTCTGGTTTATGCTGAGTTTAAATAAACCATATGGACTGATATGTGTGAGATATCGTGCCTGAAGTGTTTATCCTGCTGCCAAGTGAGTATCCCCAAGACCTGTAGCGGGTGAAACGCTACAATTGGTGTTTCGAATGCGGGCAAAGATCCAAGGAGCACATGTTGCAGCGCTGGCTGGTCTGAGCCAGAAGAGTGGACGGTCTTGAAAACCGTGAGTAAATACTGACCGGGGTCAGTGAGAATTGTTATTGGTGGGATACCTTCGAGGAGAAGAGGGTCCCAGGAACCTGTGCAGCAATGGCCGGTAACGAATGGAGATTCGTGTTATACTGACCGGGTTCAGAGAAAAGGAAAGACTGAGTGTGAATGACTGAAGGATGCCTCTGGTGAGGAGAGGTATCTGAGAAACCTGTGCGGCACCGACAGGTAACGGGAAGGAACCATGTTGTACTGACCGGGGTCAGAGTGAGAAAACTGTTGTGTCTGGGCACCTCTGAGGCCGAGGGGTGTCCAGGAACCCGTGAAGTTGCCAACTGGTGACGGTCTGAAAACCGTGTATTATGCTGATCGGGATCAGTGAGAAACTATATTTGGGCTGTGTTAAAGCCGGGTGTGAAACAGACCAGTGTCTGTGTTGTTCTGACCGGGGTCAGTGAAAGACTGTGTTTTTTTTTCTGTGAAGCACGTGTGCAGGTGCTTGCTGTGGACCGGCAAGTCCATGTATTTCTTTTTTCCTTCTGTGATCAACTTGCTGTGGCTCAGTGGGGCCACGAAGACTGAAGGCGTTGCTGATTGGGATCAGTGAGAAAATGTGTTTGGGCTGTAAAGCTGAGAACGGATGGAGATCCGTGTTGTGCTGACCGGGGGCAGTGTGAAACAAAGAAAGAGACATTGTGTCTGGGGCACCTCTGAGGCCAAGAAGTGTCCAGGAACCCGTGCAGGTTGCCAGCGGGTAACGGTCTGAAAACCATGTATTGTGCTGATCGGGATCAGTTATTATTTTTTGTAACAGACAGGAGTCTGTGCTATGCTGACCAGAGGTCAGTGAGAGACTCAGCTTTTTTTCATGAGAGTCAGCTTGCTGTGGCTCAGTGAGGTCACGAAGTTTGCTGTGGCTCGGTGGGGTCACGAAGATGACAAGCGGCTTGCTGTGGATCGGTGGGTCCACGAAGGTGACAAGCAGCTTGCTGTGGATCGGCGGGTCCACGAAATCTGCGGTGCAGAGCCTTGTGAAGTGTAGCTGCAGTTGCAGCAAAGAGAAAAAGAGAAGGAAAAAAAAAAAGGAAAAGACATTGCTGGCTTAGAGTGTGCAGACTCTTAAAGGGACACCATAAGAGGAAAAACCTCCACTATACTAAACAGCATAGATGGCTCTGTACACTGTGGCCTCTGTTCACACAGGATGTATCATGGTTAGCCCGCTATACATATGGCGTCATTAATAGGCTTTGCACCATATACTTTGCATTTCTGTGTGAATATGCCACATACAGACTATATTTTTGCACGGGTGCTCCAAGCGGCCAATTCCTGATTGTAGGTTGGCTGCATTAGTGGTATTATTTGCACCTGTGTATTTTGCTATCTTTACTTGGGCCTGGTGCACCTTGGTTAGTGCAATTGTTGGAGGCCTTGAACAGGTAAGCATCTCTGCCTGTATTCTGGTGTTTTTTTTTGCTGTTTAGTATAGTGGAGGTTTTTCCTCTTATGGTGTTTTTTTAGATTAGGACTGCCAATATACAAGGACCCTTGACGTGGGTTGGCAGCTTAAATATTGTGGCCATAATATCAACCAATACCTTGCATATATTGTTATGTTTTTGGTGCACTGTATATTTTTCCAGGGTGCCGCTGGGCCCTAGATGGCTCTGTACACTGTGGCCTCTGTTCACACAGGATGTATCATGGTTAGCCCGCTATACATATGGCGTCATTAATAGGCTTTGCACCATATACTTTGCATTTCTGTGTGAATATGCCACATACAGACTATTTTTTTGCACGGGTGCTCCAAGCGGCCAATTCCTGATTGTAGGTTGGCTGCATTAGTGGTATTATTTGCACCTGTGTATTTTGCTATCTTTACTTGGGCCTGGTGCACCTTGGTTAGTGCAATTGTTGGAGGCCTTGAACAGGTAAGCATCTCTGCCTGTATTCTGGTGTTTTTTTTTGCTGTTTAGTATAGTGGAGGTTTTTCCTCTTATGGTGTTTTTTTAGATTAGGACTGCCAATATACAAGGACCCTTGACGTGGGTTGGCAGCTTAAATATTGTGGCCATAATATCAACCAATACCTTGCATATATTGTTATGTTTTTGGTGCACTGTATATTTTTCCAGGGTGCCGCTGGGCCCTAGATGGCTCTGTACACTGTGGCCTCTGTTCACACAGGATGTATCATGGTTAGCCCGCTATACATATGGCGTCATTAATAGGCTTTGCACCATATACTTTGCATTTCTGTGTGAATATGCCACATACAGACTATTTTTTTGCACGGGTGCTCCAAGCGGCCAATTCCTGATTGTAGGTTGGCTGCATTAGTGGTATTATTTGCACCTGTGTATTTTGCTATCTTTACTTGGGCCTGGTGCACCTTGGTTAGTGCAATTGTTGGAGGCCTTGAACAGGTAAGCATCTCTGCCTGTATTCTGGTGTTTTTTTTTTAGACTCTTAAAGGGCCAGAGTCACATTGGTGTGCTGTGCGAATTGGGGCCTGAGAGTACGGTGGGAAGTCCACGGGGTGTACCCCAGAGTGGGGTGGTGTCCCTAAAGGGGTGGAGTCCCAAAAAGGAGTGGTGACCCCATATAATTATGGTTGGCCAAAAAGGGCTGCGTCTCAAAAAGGGGTTGAGTCCCTAAAAGGGGTGGTGGCCCTAAAGGAGAAAATGGTCCACAAAGGGGGGTAGTGACCCTAAAGGGCGTGGAGTCCCAAAAAGGGGCGGTAACCCGAATAGGGATGGCGGAAAAAAGAGGCAGTGGTGAATGCATCATTGGATAGTAGGCCGGACTGTAAGTTATCCTCAGACTTGTGGGAGGAGGGGGTTCCTCTACAGCTGGAGGATGGAAGTCTCATTACTGTTGCAGGGGCATACGTTAAGTCAGTAATGGGTCCCAAAATTGACGGGTCAGACATCGGGGTGACCAGTGTGAAGGGTTCGTCTGCCCAACTTACCAACATGATGTCACCAAATGTGTACACCGAAATGACTGTTTGTGGTGTGGTAGATAAACCTTGTGGAGCTGACGCCCAGAAAGAGTGTGACTTGGGGGTTCACCATACTGTGGGGTATGACACAGACTATTCGGGTGACTGTGACTCTGAGGAAGTTAGGGAGTACAGTGAAGAGCCCCACCAAAAGGAAAAGTCTTCCCGTCACTGGAGACGTAAAGGGTGCAAAGAAATGGTACCAGTTGCACTTTGTGAAGAAGTGGATGAGGCCACCAATGGAGTGGGGCCTGAAGTTGACTCAGGGATGAGTGACATAGGTGGAAGACCTTGTAGCAAAAGTGTAGTGACTAAAGGTTTGGTGACACAGACACACTGTGATGTAAGGGCCAAAGCTCAAGGCCTACGTGGTGACCGCTGGGGGCGGGGCAAACCAAACAAGGAGATGTTGATGTGTGATGCTCAAAACCGACTGAGACGGTTCTCTCGACTGGTAGGGCAAGGTGGCTGTGACGTGTCATTACCAGTAGCAACCACTAGAGCTGAGTACGAGGTTGTGCGGATGGAGGCACTGACACAGGGGAAGGATAGTGCTCCCCAAGGTAAAGTCAGGATGGCAGGGGTAGCCATACCAGAAATTGTGACCTGTGTGAGGGGTGACTGCAGGTTACAGGATGACCGATTGGGTGGTGGTGACTCCCATTCAGATGTTGACGCCAGATGGAAGAGTTAAAGGCAGTGACTCCTCACTTAGCTCAGGGCTCAGTGACCTAAGTGGGAGATCCTGTAGCAGAAGAAATGACAAGGCGTCATCCTTATCAAAGCGTGTGTCGGAAATGGTTGACAGACGGTTTGATTGTCAGGGATGACAGAGAAGGGTCTCTGGTCGGGTAATAGAAAGTGCCAAAGCCCCACGGCTGTAGGCAGAGGGGGGGAATATGTAGCATAGCGACTGGTCATGTGAATGATGGATGGTATGTATCGCAGGGGTGGGTGGCCCTGTGATGGAAGCCTGGGTATGTTTTGCTCAAGCAGATCTACTGCTTAGGGGTTTGTTTACATTGGGAAGGCTTCCAGGTGATTGGAGAGATGGGTGGGTTCAGTCACCTACAAACCCAGCCAAAGAGGCGCGTCTGAACACATAAGATGGTTTTGTGTGTAAGGACCTGTGGTGATGTCACGCTCACCTGACTAGCCATGTGACAGGTACCTGGGTGTGGTTACACCTATATAAAGGAGATGTGTGTAGCACATAGAGGAGAGATTGAGTGTGTGAGTGTCTGTCAGGGTGGACACACTTCCGTGTGTCCTGGCAGGACACTGCAGAATGGCCTGTGTGTTGGACGGTTCCAAGTGGGGACGTCCTGGAAGCACACAGAGACCATTCCAGGCTGGAGAGCCTGCGTGCTGGACATAGCACGGACGGTTGGTGTTGGAGGCTCCTGGGAGTGGAGTTGTCCTGGAAGCACCTGGAGACCGTAGACCTGGACAGTCGGTGTTGGAGGCTCCTGTGAGTGGAGTTGTCCTGGATGCACCTGGAGACCATAGACCTGGACGGTCTGTGTTGAGGGCCTGGGACTGCCCTGAAGTCAGTGTAAGGAGTGGAACTTCTGAGAGGTAACCCCGGACAACGGGATTATAATATACAGTAGAGAAGCCTATCTGCTACGTGAACTGTCTAACGTTTCATGGCTGTAATGAAATGGACTGTACCCTGTCTGATTTATGCGGAGTTTAAATAAACCATATGGACTGATATGTGTGAGATATCGTGCCTGAAGTGTTTATCCTGCTGCCAAGCGAGTATCCCCAAGACCCGTAGCGGGTGAAACGCTACAGTATGTAGTATGTATGTATGAATGTAGTATGTATGTAGTATGTATGCAGTATGTATGTAGTATGTATGTAGGTAGTGTGTTGTATGTATGTAGTATGTAGTATGTATGTTTGTGTTTTGTTTTTTTTACATTCAACACATTAGCCGGATGATGGGACTACTACTGTCCCATCATTGGCTAATGTGTCAATCACTGTCATTGTAGCAGGCATAGCCTGATGGGACTTGTATTCCCATCGGAAGATGCCTGCACACACACACAACCCCCGAGAGGCCCGCACAGACCCCAGCAGCCCGCACAGACCCCCGGCAGGCCCGCAAAGATGCCGGGCAGGCCCGCACAGACCCCCGGCAGCCCACACAGACTTCCAGCAGGCCCATACAGACCCCCAGCAGGCCCGCACAGACCCCCGGCAGCCCACACAGACCCCTGGCAGGCCCGTTCAGACCCCTGGCAGGTCCGCACAGACCCCCGGCAGCCCGCACAGGCCCTTGGCAGGCCCGCACAGACCCCCACGGTCATACACAGACCCCGCCCACACACACAGATACGCAGTTTCCGCCCACAAACCACCCACACTCCATTGTAGTGCATCATTGCACTATGGGAACTTCCGATTCCGGTATTCAATATTGTAAAAGTATCGGAACTCAGTATTGGAACTCCGATACAGTGAATATCGGCCGATACCCGATATTTGCAGTATCGGAATGCTCAACACTAGTGACAAACATGAAAAATAATAGGAAATCAGGAAAGGGCAAACACTTTTTCACACATCTGTATAAGCTGAAAATCTAATGACTAGTGATGGGCAGACCCAAGGATGTTCAAGTCCATCAGGTTTGCCCAAATTGTTAAAAAAGTTTGGTTTGAAGGGTAAGCAACAAATTGTCTTTACTACAGAAGCTGGTTGTTCACAGAGTGCTGTATCCAAGCATATTAATGTAAAGTTGAATGGAAGGGAAAAGTGTGGTTGAAAAACGTGCAGTCCTATTTCTTATTTTTACAATGTGCCTAAGAAGTAACAGGTAAGTTGTTGCTAACTAGCAGCTTGTTGTGCCCAGTGCCGATCTCTGCTAACACAGAGTGGTAAATGACACCTGCCAGCAAATCTGCGACTTCCACTGATGTCACGCTCACAGAAAAGCTCTTTCTTTTCCACTCTACCCTGTTGACAAGGCGTGATTGTCAATGTCATGCTGATTGACAACCAACTTCCTGCTGCCTATCTGTTTTCAGATGGTTGTCATTCAGCATGATGTTGCAACTCACACCCCAACAGAGCAGCCCAGAAGTGAAATTGCTGCTCTTTTGACGTGGATCAGCTGAATCCTAGGCAGGAGCATTCAGTGACCGCTCTGAGCCACACCGGGTAGAACAGATAGTTCCTGTCTACCCGCATGTTAGTTTTTAGGCCAATTGTAAAAAAAATATTACTGGGTTATTAAGAACTACATAATAATATTTTACCAATTGTTGTAAATGAGAATCATGTGGGAAGGAAAGATCAAGAATAATTTTTGTACATTAGGGACATTGGTAATTACATTGTGTTTAATATTTTAACTATATCTCTTGTTATCTATAACCTAGTTAATTTATTCCCTGGTGCAGAACTAGAGATATAACAATGATGTGATGCTAGTCACAAATGTGACTCTAGTCACAACCCATGGACAGGCTGTGAGTTAGCAAAGTAAGACGTTCCATGGTCAATACCAAAAGAGCACATAGTAAACCAAGGGAAAATACAAAGTTGTAAGTCAGGTCACAAGCCAGGATCAGAATACCAGAGAAATAGTGGATAAGCAAAGGAGCAATAACAATTGGGTAGTCACAACATGGTCCAAAGTTCAGCAGCAGAATATCAGATGCAAAGGGGCAATAACAAACTGGTAGTCTGAACACGGTCCAAAGGTCAGCAGCAGTAGATCAGAACTTACAGCACAGGAATCAGGTGCCACACACACCAAAGAGCACAGGTTAAGAATAAGCTTTTGACTGGCAATGATCTAGGCCAGACAGCTCACCTAAATAGTTGGGCAATTACCAGCTATCTATCAAAGCACAGACAGGTCAGCGCGCCCTAGCCAGGATAGGATGACAGAGCTGTAGTGTCCATCACTGAGTCCCAGACAGTCTGAGCAGAGGAATCGTGACAAATGGTATATTCAGTGTAATTATAAGTAGTTGCAGCTCTTTACAATGATCAAGACATATTATTAACAGGAAAACCAAACAATTACCACAAGAACAAGAAATTAACAATTAACATGGATAAAATTACCAATCGTCAGCGTTGTTTTTTCCTGTGTATAAAATATTTTCTGTGACTTCCAGATGACTTTTTATTGCTTTTATATATTATACATACATTTCTCAATTAATACATTAGTTACCTAAGACTCTAACATTCACCTAGGCAATAATAAATCTTATAGCAAGTTGCTCAGCTGCAGATCTGTTCTTTTGCTGGTAGCACTATAGTCTTCTATGGGTTCGCGCACAGAGTCCTGTATAACAGACACATAGACAATTCATTTTAGACTTAAGAAACAACAGCAAGAAAGTAAGACAAAGTGTACGTTCCTAATTTAAGCAATTCTTTTATCCTGTTACTGACTGCAGATTTATTGTAGAGATTTCTCTGCCTGAAATTTCTTTCCATACGTCTGAAAGGAGTTATTTGAGCAGCCTGAGCATGAATTTTACTAAAGGTGAGTACCTTCAAAAGGTGGTCTAAGGAGTCTCCTTGTGGGGAGAGCAAAGTCGGCGTAAGGAGACATATCATAGCTTCTTCAGAGAAAGAAAACAGGGACTCTATTACCATATATTAGAGGTAGCAATCCTAAAAGTAAATATTGACCCTTTAAAAGAACTTGACACCAGACAGAAGAAGAAGCTAAACCAGAAACTTCATTTGCAGACATGTGTTTTTGGAGTGTTTGTCCAATGTGAAGGTGAAGGAGAATTGACCCTTTAAAGAATCATTACTGACTTTTAGGACTGCTACTGCAATAAGTGGCATCTGTCCACCGTGATTCCTGTGGTGCGTGTCCTTTTCCAAAGCAGTTATTTGGATAACTTCAATACGTGATGCTGGAAGGCCAACTATTCTTCCCTTGGAAGAGGCTAATTTACATGCCTTTTACGCATGAAGAATTACCTCCCCATGACAACTTGACTCTTTCCTCATGCAGAACCTTTAAACCCCAATGCACAGCCAGCAAGTATATTACTTTGTACTAATGAGGGGCAGGAACCTCAAAAACACTTTTTTTTCTTTGATTGAGTATGGTTGAGTTTGGTTGAGTTGAGTTTGGTTGAGTATTTTAAGTGATGTGTCAAGGCTCATATTAGGTTTAGGTGTAGCTAACTTATAGTGGGTCTCCAATAGTTGGCACTAGAGAGGTTAATCTGGAAGATGCTAATTTGCATACATAGATATTTTTAAACACCATTACCACATTTGAACATATCATTTCGGTTATATTGTTTTTTTTTTTTACCTTGCGGAGTCCTGTCTACTAGACTGCTTGCATACAATAGTGTCTTAGTCTACACTATTGTTCTGCCATTTTTTACAATAAACAAGATGATTAGGATGGACAGCAGAAGCTATAACATCCAGAGCGCTAGAATACTAATTCTAAAAGAAATTGCAGTGTTAGAGCAATACCTTTTGCTTTTGGTGTCGATTCTATTATTTGGCAATATCATTTATAATGAAGTTTAATCTCTCTTACAGAATATTATGTATATAATAGTTCATCAGAAAACACTTTTACCTTCTTGGGATTTGGTGATCAAGCAGATCTTCAAATTTTCCTCTTCCTGGTGTTCATGTTCATGTATCTCATCACTGTTGTTGGGAACCTAGCGATCATACTACTTATAGCCACAGATGCTCACCTGCACAGTCCAATGTATCTTTTCCTCTCTAACCTTGCATTTGTGGATCTTTGGTATTCTTCAGGCATTACACCTAAAATGTTGGTTGACTTAATTACGGAGGATAAAAGCATATCATATATTGGGTGTGCACTCCAAATGTATTTCTTTATTGCACTTGGGAGTACTGAGAGTTTTCTACTTGCAGCCATGGCCTTTGATCGCTATGTAGCAATATGTATTCCTCTCCTTTATCTGAAGAACATGACCAGGATGAAGTGTCTACAGTTACTTAGTGGATCATATGCAGCGGGCTTTCTTCACTCTTTAATACAGACATGTTGTACTTTTCGCCTTTCGTTCTGTGGTTCCCATTATATTCGACATTTCTTTTGTGACATTCCCCCTCTGCTGAAACTATCTTGTTCGGACACCACAATAAATGAATTTATTGTTTCTATTTTTGCATCTTCCGTCACTGTCACATCCATTATTGTCATTGTCCTCTCCTATGCATCCATCTTACGTGCTGTATTTACAAGTAACTCTTCTAAAGGCAGACGTAAGGCCTTCTCCACATGTGGTTCTCACTTCATTTGTGTGATCCTGTTCTACAGTACAGTTTTCTTTATGTACATGAGGCCTAGTTCATCATATTCCTTAGAACAAGACAGAATTGTTTCAGTAGTTTACACCCTGGTTATTCCTATGCTTAACCCTATAATATACAGTTTACGGAATCGGGAAATGAAGCATGCATTAAAGAGGATAAAAGCCTTTCATGTCTGTAGATAATAGAAATATTATTGGTCCTCAGCTTATTTTGTAGTTTTTTTGTTGTTTGTTTTTAGCTAAAATCTGCGCACCTCCATTTATTGAATTGGTGTACTGCCAGCTCTGTTCGGTTCACTTATTGTGCAGGTCTGAATACATTTATTTGCGATGAAAATGAATGTCTCTGGATTGACCTTTTCATTTCTCAGCACTATAATTGTCCATCTGATTCTGGTATCCTTTGTGACGTAGGTCTCCTTCTAATTCGAACTTGTGGTACCCTCTTTTTCTGTGAATCACTCCCTGTGGAGGTAGAGGAGGCCAATCTGAAAAAATACAGTATGTAAGGTAATTGTTAGGTAAACTGGTAATGAAAGTAAAGAGCTGAACTCCTCTTTATTTATAATCAAATAGATATCCCTAAAAATATTGAAGACCCTTTTCTCTGATTGCTTTGAGGGCATAAACATCACTATTTTGTTGCTAGTGTGTGATGAGATAAGACCCATAACAGCTGTTCAAGTCTCTGCTTTCTGGTTTGCTTTCTTGTTTCATGACATCTTTCCAAAAGCGCTACTCCATCATTTTTTTAATTGAAGTGATGGAGTGGTGCAACTAATCTGAGTTCCCTGCCCCTAGTATTTTACTTACTAGCCACTGTCTTCATCTTCTATCGGCTTCGGTCCGGTTGATCTTCTGCAGGTTGTGACCTACTGGATTGCTCCTGTGTTTGCTGGGAGAGGCCACTATTTAATATATGTCTATTAGTGCCTGAACAAGGCCAGAATGAGGTCCTCATAGATTTACACTGAGAGCTTGTGATCATTACCTCTGACTCATGGTCAGTCACAAGTTCCAGTCACAAGATTGCAGAAAGGGAATGGACTGGAGCAGGGAACAGCTGAAGATGGCGGCTGGTAAGTATCATATTAGGGTCAAGTCACTTAGATTGGTTGCACCACTCCAGTGCTGCAAAAGAACATCCCACTGGAGTGGTGTTTTAACTTTAAAGAGATAAATCTAGCACACTGCCTCACATGTAGGATCAGTATGTTTCTTGGGACTGATGTACCTTGCAAGGGACATCATCACAGTTACTCTTATCCCCTATGCAGAGAGAATTGAATTGAGTTGGACTGTGGCCTCAAGCAGGCCTTTTATGTCTATGTGAGTGCACTAATTAAGGTTCTAGCATACTCCATCATACAGTCAAGACAAAAACTAAGTTGAATTTTATGGCTTTTTGTAACAGGACATAAAATAGTGTAAATTATCTTTTCCTGAGAAAAACTTAAAATTAGTTAAATACAACCTCAGATAACAGATGAATATTATGGATATGTTTCCACGTTCTGTAAAAGCAGCGCTTTGGACACAGCAGGTACCAACTCCATCCAAAGTGCTGCCAGCTTTTGTATGCCCGGTGATTCCGCATGTGTTTATTGAACCATGTGGAATCACTGCATCCTACACATAGACTATGATATTTATGTGCGTATACGCAGGTCTGCCACCTGCGTCTTTGAACGTATAGTGGAGATGGGATTTCATAACATCCCATCCACTATGCTGTAATGTCTGGCTGCTGCGGATTGGACGCTGTGGCTGTACGCAGCGTCCAATCCGAAGCAAATACTGAACGTGGAAACATACCCTATCACATACAAATTACACCATTCATGATTTATATTAAAATGTAAGCCAAACTGTTGAAACAGTACTGGAAAAAGTAAGAACACATTCCACAAGAATTAACAGGATAAGTAGCAGCCATGTGCTGCTAGTCATAAGTGCTTGATTATTTTTTTTTACCAGCTAATGTGACCACCTCTACAATTCTGAAGTTTTTTCTGCTGATCTAGAGTGTTTAGGCATGTGTTACCAAGAACATGTAGACTAGAAAAGAGAATATTACAATAATGGAAAACAGTCAGTACAATTTATATTCCTGCAAATTATCAACCGGATCAGAGAGGGGTATGCAGGTTTGAGTCCCCGCAGCTGCATGATTTGCGGCTGCTAGACAGCCTGAATACCTGTGCGGATTCCTTAACAAATAGGCAATCCCTGCATATGTTCAGGTTGTCTAACAGCAGCAAATCATGCAGCTGCGGGGACACAAATATAATCTACGAGCACGTCCAAGATACTCGGAGAACACCCGTGCAAGCTCAGAAAACTCGAGTAACGAGCACACTCGCTCATCACTAATCAGCATGTTAAACTGGCCACATCATGGAATAGTGTCTGCTCTGCAGAGCTGAGTAAAACATAGATTTATTTTTCAGTTTCTACTCTCTGTTGCTTAGATATTAGCTAGTAAAATTTAGGTTATAATTTATTTTAAGTTCAACTGGGTGTTAACAGATTGTCTCTGAGGCATGTACTTCTTCCCTTGCATGAAGTTGACCAATTATAAGCAGGCAGTGTCATGCACTTGAGAAAATATCACACCCTTCTCTCTTCCCTGATCTCTGCAGCTACCGTACAACCCCTTCAAAATCTTATCTCAAGGTGGAATTCACTGTCACTCCCTGACAGAAGTTATGTCGCTTATCAGTGTTATGTAAATAAAAGCTTCTAACCTGACGTTAAATTCATTGGTTGTATAAATTAGTCTTTTGAAAGCTGAAACCCTCCAAAATGTGGCTTAAGAAAATAAATTGGCATCAATGCAGAAATATTGATCAGTTAATCAACACAGAATTGTCAGAATTTGGCAAGACAAAAGTTTTGTCACCTGGTTATATAATGCACCCAATCCTAGTTTACATCCATTCCTCACCTTTGCTCAGTAAATAATCGGTTCATTAGTGTGTGTGTGTATAAAGAGAAACCCAGCACCCCAGACCTTCACTTGAGCTGCAAATTGAGCTCTGATAACATGCCAATTATCCACCCTGCGACCAAAGCCTGGATTATCAAGAGGCAGAAGACCAGATCCACTTCAGAGGTGGCTGGCACCTTTAATGTGTCTCAGCATCAAGTACAAAGAATTAAAAAAAGATTTGAAGAGAATGGAGATGTGTTTGACAAGCCCAGGTCCAGCAGACCTCGCAAGGCAACTGCTCAGGAGGAACATTTGTTGGTTAGAAAATCCAAAGCAAGCCCCTCTTCCACTGCAGCAGAGCTCCAACAGGCCTGGTCACCTCAAGTCCCTGTGTCAACTAGAACAGTTTGTAGGATTCTGTCTCGAAATGGCCGCCATGGTCGAATCAGTGCCCAGAATCAAGCACTAAACAAAGGGCCAATTAAAAACTGTGTGGCATTTGCAAAGTCCCACAGCCTGCTTTACAGATGGACACTGGAAAAGTGTCAGAAGGTGGATTTATCTGATGAATCTTCAGTAGAATTACACCACAGACGCTGCAAACACTGCAGGAGACCTACTGGAGCCCGTATGGATCGAAAATATACACAGAAAACAGTTAACTTTGGTGGTGGAAAGATCATGGTCTGGGGTTACATTCAGTATGAGGGCATGCAAAACATTTGCAAGGTGGAAGGCAATATCAATAGCCTAAAATATCAAGAAGTCTTAGCTACCTCTTATATTCAAAATCATAAAAGGGGTCAAATTCTGCAGCAGGATGGTGCTCCATCTCATACATCCATCTCTACATCAAAGTTCCTCCAGGCAAGAAAGATCAAGGTGCTCAAGGACTGGCCAGCCCAGTCACCAGACATGAACATCATTGAGTATGCTTGGGGTAGGATGAAAGAGGAAGCTTTGAAGACAAAACCAAAGAATCTAGATGAACTCTGGGAGTCTTGTAAGACTGCATTCTTTGCTATTCCTGATGACTTCATTAATAAATTGTATGAATCATTGTTTAACCGCATTGATGTAGTCCTTCAATCTCAGGGAAGTCACACAAAATATTAAATATGACTCTAATAGCACCACAACTTTATTCACCAATGTTATGTAACATATATTTGTATTTTAAGTTAATTGCTTGAATATCACATTACTTTCTGTAGGCGACAAAACTTTTGTCTTGCCAAAATCTGACCATTCTGTGTCCATTAACTGATCAATATTGCTGCATTGATGCCAATTTCTTTTCTTAACCGAAACCACATTTTGGAGGGTTTCAGCTTTGAAAAGAATAATTTATACAACCAATGGATTTATTTAACGACAGGTTATAAGCTTTTATTTACATAACATGGATAAGCGACATAACTTCTGTCAGGGAGTGTACTGTGGCTCAGCAAAATACATCTGTATGCATCATCTATGATACACCCAGCAATCAGGTGCACTGATCGGACCATGGAATGATGTGCCACAACCTGTCTTTGTGTGTTAAATGCTGCGGTTATAGATTGACAGCGGGATTTAACAGGTTAACAGCCGCAGGTGGAGTTAAAGGCACATAACGGCTGATTAAATCAGCCGTCATGTGCAGAGAAAGATTTGAGCTCATGTGCAAAGGCAATGATACAACATACATTGTATGTTTATGTCATATGTTGTGAAAGGGTTAATCCCTTTAACCACATATCCTATTTTCCCCTTCATGACCAGGTGAAATTTTATAACTCCAACAAGTGTCATTTTCTGACACTGCAGGGGTGCATTTGTGCACTATTATTCGTGTACATTTTTCTTCAAAGTACTTTTTCTAAGTACTCACAGTTATGACATAGCAGAATATAACAAGCATCTCTTTTCTCTTCCTACAGGTAAATTTATCATTCATTCTCTCAACTGAAATAACCTGCATGTCTATTGCTCCAGTCTCTGATAGCAAGCAGCCTGAATGGTAAATTTATCATTCATTCTCTGAACTGAAATACCCTGCATGTCTATTGCTCCAGTCCCTGACAGCAAGCAGCTTGAATGGTATCTGAGTCATTCTATCTTCGGCATTGAACCCTGTATATATCTATATTTGTTAGCCATCTTAGTATGCAATTGTTTTTGTTATAGATATTTAACTCACTTCTGCTTGTCCTCATGCAGAGAGATCACATAACAGTATCAAAGCGGTTTATGATCCATGTAGACCTGGACATTTGTTTATCTGTTCACTACATTTATTGTGTCTTGCTGTCTCAACTGAGTTAGATTGATTGCTAACGAGAGGGAAAAAAGTGAGCTCTAAGAGCTAGCCTTCTATAAATGTACACATACTTTGTGGATGCATTCGTGCAGGGGTCCATTTGTGCACTATTATTCGTGTACATTTATTCAAAGTACTTTTTCTAAGTACTCACAGTTATAACATGGCAGTTAGACAGGTCAGGAGACAGGTAAGACAATCTAAATCTATTCCCTGTTCATTTACAACACAACAAATACTCACCATATGTATTTGTATAGTCTATATCCTGGCTGCCGCATTCACTCACATTCACCGCCCTTGCATTAACTCTTTACACGCCATCCATATCGGCCCCTCTGTCCTTTCCTCTCCTATGTATAGCACTCATGCTCTGTTCACATTGCTTAGCAGCACCGATCCATTCAGTCCCACCATCCAACACAAGAGACGCTCTCACAAATCACTTACCCATCTGCTCACTCTTTTTATCCTCCTTCTCCTAGTCGCTGGAGACATCTCTCCCAACCCCAGCACCCCATGTTATAGCCAGTCAAACCTCCCAACTGCTACACTCAGAAACCCCTCTAATCTTCCTGAAAACCCATCTCTTCAGGAAAGCCTACAGCCTGCACTGACCCCTGCTGCCGCCTCATCACTACCGAAGCTACCGCCTCACCAACACCGGAGCTCCTACAACCCTCAACCTACTGTCTCCTTTCCCATAATCCTGTAGAATGTAAGCCCACAAGGGCAGGGTCCTCGCCCCTCTGTATCAGTCTGTCATTGTTAGTTTGTTTACTGTAAGTGATATCTGCAACTTGTATGTAACCCCTTCTCATGTAAAGCACCATGGAATCAATGGTGCTATATAAATAAATAATAATAATAATAACTTTATTAATATTCCATGCATGCCTTCTGTCTTTTTCAATTGTTCCCTTTGGAATTCTCGCTCTGTGTGTAATAAACTCTCCTTCATCCATGACTTCTTCCTTTCTAATTCTCTTAATCTCCTGGCTCTTACTGAAACCTGGATTCAGCAGTCAGACACCACCGCTGCTGCTGCTGTTTCATATGGTGGATTACACTTTTCTCATACCCCAAGATTGGACAACAGAGCAGGTGGAGGCGTTGGTCTGCTCCTTTCACCCAAATGTACCTTCCAAGTTATCACCCAAGTTCCCTCACTTGTATTCCCTTCCTTTGAGGTCCATGCTGTCAGACTCTACATCCCCTTCTCCATGCGAGTGGCAGTGGTGTATCATCCTCCCGGCCCCTCTCATCAGTTCCTGGATCACTTTGCCACCTGGCTTCCACACTTTCTCTCTTGTAACACCCCCACCCTCATCATGGGTGATTTCAACATCCCCATTGCTTCTCCCCTCTCCCCATCTCCTTCTCACCTTTTATCTCTAACTTCCTCTTTCGGCCTCTCGCAGCATACTAACTCTCCAACGCATAAAGATGGAAACTCCCTTGACATGGTCTTCTCCTGGCTTTGCTCAGATGATTTCACAAACTCCCCTCTCCCGCTCTCTGACCACAACCTTCTTTCATTCTCTATCAAGAACTGCCATCCCGCTCAGGTCACCCCCACTTTCCACACTTATAGAAACATACAGGCCATTAACACCCAGAAACTTATGTAGAACTTGCAGTCCTCATTGGCCCCAATCTCCTCCATCTCATGTCCTGATTCTGCTCTGAGGCATTACAATGAAACCCTTCAAAGTGCCCTGGATGAAGCTGCACCTCCTATACATAGAACAACTCAGCACAGACGGCGACAACTGTGGCACACGCTGCAAACACGTTTCCTGCAGTGGTGCTCCAGGTGCGCCGAACGTCTGTGGAGAAAATCTAATCTACCAGAAGATTTCATCTATTATAAGTTCATGCTAAAAACATACAACTCTGCCCTTCACCTCTCCAAACAAACCTATTTCAACACCTTCATCACCTCGCTGTCCAATAACCCTAAACGTCTCTTTGACACTTTCCAGTCCCTACTCAACCCAAGAGTGCAGGCCCCAACCACGGATCTCCGCGCTGATGATCTGGCCAATTACTTCAAAGAAAAAATTGACCACATTTGACAGGAAATCATCTCCCAATCTCTTCATACCATGCACTGTCCTACCTCCCCCACTGCATTTAGTTCACTCTCTGACTTTGAACCAGTTACAGAAGAAGTAATCAGGCTCCTTGCATCTTCTCACCCAACTACTTGCACCAGTGACCCCATTCCGTCACATCTCCTCCAGTCCCTTTCCCCGGCTGTCACCTCTCACGTAACAAAAATATTCAACGTTTCTCTCACTTTTGGTATTTTTCCATCCTCATTTAAGCATGCCATCATGTTGCAGTACAGACACAGAGGCTATTAACTGTAAACAGTGTTTGAGAACATGATGCAAGGAAACTGTTTACAGTTAATAGCCTCTGTGTCTGTACTGCAACATACTTAAGCAGTGAACTGGTTCATGCAGCTTTACATGAACACCTGAGCCTTACACTATGGCTAGTCCGAATAACTAAAGCAATTGTTACCATCCACCTCTCGTGTCTCCCCTTTTCCTCATAGTTTGCAAGCTTGCGAGCAGGGCCCTCATTTCTCTTGGTATCTATTTTGAACCGTGATTTCTGTTATGCTGTAATTTCTATTGTCTGTACAAGTCCCCTCTATAATTTGTAAATCGCTGCGGAATATGTTGGTGCTACATAAATAAAATTATTATTGTTATTATGAGATCATAACTCTGGAAGACTTCAACGAATCTTTTTGATTATGGGATGATTTTTTCGGGACACATTATACTTCATGATAGTGGTAAAATTTCTTCGATATGACTTTCGTTTATTTGTAAAAAATCGGAAATTTGGAGCAAATTTGGAAAATTTGGCAATTTTCACACTTTGAATTTTAATGCGCTTAAATCAGAAAAATATGTGACACAAAATAGTTAATAAAAAACATTTTCCACATGTCTACTTTACATCACCGCAATTTTTTAAATAGTTTTTTTTCTAGGAAGTTATGAGGGTTAAAATTTGATCAGTAATTTCTCATTTTTCCAATAAAATGTACAAAACCATTTTTTTAGGGACCCATCACATTTGAAGTGACTTTAATTGGCCTATATGACAGAAAATATCAAAAATTTACCCCATTCTAAAAGCTGCTCAAAGTTTATAAACCCTTCAGATGGTTCACAGCAACTGAAGCAAGGTGGAAGAAAAAAATGAAAATGTTTCTTTTTATCAACATTTTTTATTTTAGGCCCCTTTTCAAAAGGGTAGGAGGAGAAAATAGACTCTCAAAATGTGCTGAGCAATCTCTTCTGACCTTGCTGATGCCCAATATGTGGTGGAAAACCACTGTTTGGGCTCACGGAAGGGAAGGATCAGTGTTTGAATTTGTAAACACAAAATTGGCTGGAATCGAGAGCAGACACCTTGTCCCCTTTGTAAAGGCCCTGATGTGCTCCAACAGTGGAAACCCCAGCAAGGGACCTCATTATTGAAACTAGACCCCACAAGGAACTTTTGTAGACGTGTGGTGAGCACCTTGAACCCCAAGGTGCTTCACAGAAATTTCTAATGTAGAGCCATGAAAATAAAAAATAAAAAAATCCTCAAAAATGATCTTTTAGCCACCAATTTTCTTTTCACAAAAGCATGATGACAAAATAGACCACAAAAACTGTTATGCAATTTCTCCTGAACACGCTAATACCCCATATGTGTGGGAAAACCACTGTTTTTTAACAGAAAATTGGCTGGAATCGAGAGAAGATGGCATGTCACATTTTGCAGAGCCCCTGATGTGCCTAAAAAGTGGACCCTCCCACAAGTGACCCCACTTTTTAAATTACACCCTCAAGGAAATAACATTTGGGAAAAAAGAATTTAGATAGCCACCAACTATGCAAGTTTTCCCACTTAAAAAGATGAGAGAGGCCTGTAATTGACATCATAGGTAGACCGCAACTATGAGAGTCAAAATGAGAAAACAAATCCAGAAAATCACCTTGTCTGATTTGGCAAGATTTGTATTGCAAACTATGGTGGAAAATACGTATTTGGTCATTAACAAAAGTTCAATATATTGTTATATATCCTTTGTTGGCAATGGCAATCTGATGAAGGTTTCAAACCGAAACGCGCGTCGGGGTCAGCTGTGGAGGACTTGGTGACTGGCGTGCACACCTCGGTATGTTTCTAACTACTCTTTTTTCTGTGCTATACTTGTTTTGTCACATATAGCACATATCTCCCCTCTGTACCAGTCTGTCACTGTAAATTTGTTTACTGTAAATGATATCTATAACTCTATATGTAACCCCTTTCTCATGTACAGCACCATGGAATTAATGGCGCTATATAAATTAATAATAATAATATAGATGGTCACCTGGATATTTAACTATGGGTATACATCTGCTAATGGCTGTGCTGTGTACCAGCCGTATTATGATTACTCTTGATAGAACCCTTGGTCTATATACATGATTTATGCGCTGTCCACTGCTTTCATTGGGCATTTTTCGTGTCGCATTGCTGCATGCTCCCCTATGTTCTCCCTGAACCTGTTTAACATTTTTATGATAATAAAGTATTTTTGATATTTTGGACAAAAAAACTGTTGTTGGTGCTTTTTGATTTTTTCTAGATGTGTGGTGAGCACTTTGAGCCCCTAGGTGCTTTACAGAAATATATAACATCGAGTCGTGAAAATATAAAAAATCTAATTTTTTCCACAAAAATTTTATTTTAGCCCCTATTTTTTATTTTTACAAAGATAATAGGAGAAAATGGACCCTAAATCTGTTATGCGACTTCTCTTGTGGAGGAAAACTTTTGTTTGGACACACGGCAGGTCTTGGAAAGGAAGGAGTTTTGGAATCCAGTCTTTGACAGAATGGTCTGCTGACATCATGTTACAATTGGAGAGCCCTTGATCTGCTTAAATTGTGGAAGTTCCCCACAAGTGATCCTATTTTTGCAAACTAGACCCCTAAGTAATTTATGTAAATGTGTGGTGAGCACCTTATACCCCCAGGTGCTTCATAGAACATTATAACTTTGAGTCGGGAAAAGAAAAAAAAATCCTCAAAAATGTTATTTTTGCCCAAATTTTCAAAAGTGTAACAGGACAAAATGGATGCAAAAGTCTATTATTCAATTTATTCTGAGTACACTGATACCCTATTTGTGAAGTAAAACTACTTTTTGGGTGCACAACAGTGCTCGAAAAGGAAGGAGTGACGTTTTGGAATGGAAACTTTGATGTAGTGGTCTGACGGCATCATGTCACATTTGGCAAGCCCCTGATGTGTCTAAACAGTGAAAAAAACCCACAAGTGATCTCATTTTAGAACTCATCTAGTGTTTCCTGTTATGTAAATTTTATAATGTAGAGGCACACATAAGTTTTTAGAGTGCATCAGGCTGACATACATGAGCTGTGCAGTGTACGTCAGGTTTGCATACATGAATTATGCAGTGTACGTCAGGCTGGCATACATGAGTTATCTTAGTGAGAAATTAATTTAGAAGTCCATGGATGTTTGGTATAGTGGGAAGTATTCCATTATACACAGTCCAGGTTTGTCGGGGCAGGTGTCGCATTGATAAGTTGTGTCCTTGGGTATTCCCCTTTTGTAACACACTTGGCACCTTCTATGCAACCTTCCTTTCTTTGTGGTTTAAGGGACCTCCCTGGGAAATGTTGGGCTAGTACGATACAAGCACCTTCTGTTCCGTAAGTACTGTGGCCCGCTCCTTCCTAACTTGCAAAGATTAGGGCCTCGATAACTACCTCACGGAACTGAAAGTACAATGTACTGGTCTGGCCTGCACATCAATATAGCACGTAAGCATTGTACATTGCCATCTGTAAGATGTGCACTGTCAGCTTCTTGTACCACACCTTGGCTTTTCGCATGGCAGTGTAGGGCTGGAGGACTTGATCAGAGATATCAAATCTCCTCAAATTCTTGTTGTACCCCAGTAAAGTCAGGTTTGGGGACCAGTGTAGAGGTACCTCGTACAGCGGTGGGGATGCTGTCATCATCATGTATGGGGGTCAAGAAAAGGACATCCCTCTTATACTTGTACTTGATCACCAGCATGTTGTTGCTACATTCGGCTCTGCTCAATGTAGAAACAACAATATCGCATGCTGCCATACATTATCACATACTGCCATAGCTTGTGCAGAGATAGACTTGAACAGTGGGTGCTGGTATAAAGGTCATTTACTTATACATTTAAAAAAAAATTATTACCACTAAAGTGGCATCAATTTCCACAGAGTTGGAGATAGTATAATGGGCGTCTGACATGCCTACCACTACAGGAAACCCACCAAATGAAGACCCAACTTAGAGACTCCACATTTCAAAAAATTGTTTGAAACATCAACAGCAGTAGCAACAACAGGTTCAGAAGCCACAATAAAGGTGTCACAGATGGCAATAATGCAAGATCAATACAGCATACTAAAAAATACACTATCAATTAGTCTGCCCAGTTGCGGACAGCTATCCATGCTGAGTTTGAGCAATGGCTGGCTACACTCAACCTGGAGCCATGGAAGGCCGTGTGTGATAACAGTGTAAACCTGGTGGCAGCCCTACTCCAGGCCAACCTTAAGTGTGCAACATGGCTCACATCCTCAACCCGATGGTACAGCAATTCCTCCACCACTGTAACATAGTAACATAGTTAGTAAGGCCGAAAAAAGACATTTGTCCATCCAGTTCAGCCTATATTCCATCATAATAAATCCCCAGATCTACGTCCTTCTACAGAACCTAATAATTGTATGATACAATATTGTTCTGCTCCAGGAAGACATCCAGGCCTCTCTTGAACCCCTCGACTGAGTTCGCCATCACCACCTCCTCAGGCAAGCAATTCCAGATTCTCACTGCCCTAACAGTAAAGAATCCTCTTCTATGTTGGTGGAAAAACCTTCTCTCCTCCAGACGCAAAGAATGCCCCCTTGTGCCCGCCACCTTCCTTGGTATAAACAGATCCTCAGCGAGATATTTGTATTGTCCCCTTATATAATTATACATGGTTATTAGATCGCCCCTCAGACGTCTTTTTTCTAGACTAAATAATCCTAATTTTGCTAATCTATCTGGGTATTGTAGTTCTCCCATCCCCTTTATTAAATTTGTTGCCCTCCTTTGTACTCTCTCTAGTTCCATTATATCCTTCCTGAGCACCGGTGCCCAAAACTGGACACAGTACTCCATGTGCGGTCTAACTAGGGATTTGTACAGAGGCAGTATAATGCTCTCATCATGTGTATCCAGACCTCTTTTAATGCACCCCATGATCCTGTTTGCCTTGACAGCTGCTGCCTGGCACTGGCTGCTCCAGGTAAGTTTATCATTAACTAGGATCCCCAAGTCCTTCTCCCTGTCAGATTTACCCAGTGGTTTCCCGTTCAGTGTGTAATGGTGATGTTGATTCCTTCTTCCCATGTGTATAACCTTACATTTATCATTGTTAAACCTCATCTGCCACCTTTCAGCCCAAGTTTCCAACTTATCCAGATCCATCTGTAGCAGAATACTATCTTCTCTTGTATTAACTGCTTTACATAGTTTTGTATCATCTGCAAATATCGATATTTTACTGTGTAAACCTTCTACCAGATCATTAATGAATATGTTGAAGAGAACAGGTCCCAATACCGACCCCTGCGGTACCCCACTGGTCACAGCGACCCAGTTAGAGACTATACCATTTATAACCATCCTCTGCTTTCTATCACTAAGCCAGTTACTAACCCATTTACACACATTTTCCCCCAGACCAAGCATTCTCATTTTGTGTACCAACCTCTTGTGCGGCACGGTATCAAACGCTTTGGAAAAATCGAGATATACCACGTCCAATGACTCACCGTGGTCCAGCCTATAGCTTACCTCTTCATAAAAACTGATTAGATTGGTTTGACAGGAGCGATTTCTCATAAACCCATGCTGATATGGAGTTAAACAGTTATTCTCATTGAGATAATCCAGAATAACATCCCTCAGAAACCCTTCAAATATTTTACCAACAATAGAGGTTAGACTTACTGGCCTATAATTTCCAGGTTCACTTTTAGAGCCCTTTTTGAATATTGGCACCACATTTGCTATGCGCCAATCCTGCGGAACAGACCCTGTCGCTATAGAGTCCCTAAAAATAAGAAATAATGGTTTATCTATTACATTACTTAGTTCTCTTAGTACTCGTGGGTGTATGCCATCCGGACCCGGAGATTTATCTATTTTAATCTTATTTAGCCGGTTTCGCACCTCTTCTTGGGTTAGATTGGTGACCCTTAATATAGGGTTTTCATTGTTTCTTGGGATTTCACCTAGCATTTCATTTTCCACCGTGAATACCGTGGAGAAGAAGGTGTTTAATATGTTAGCTTTTTCCTCGTCATCTACAACCATTCTTTCCTCACTATTTTTTAAGCTTGCAGAATGCTAAAGTTTTCCAAGCGATCTGTAGCATCACTTGGAAAACTGACTAACAGGTTGGTCACACTTGTCAAACATCGTGTTTGACAAGTGTGACCAACTTTTTACTATAGATGCTGCCTATGCAGCATCAATAGTAAAAGATAGAATGTTTAAAAATAATAAAAAAAATAAAAAAAATGGTTATATTCACCTGCAGACAGCCGATCTCCTCATCGGCGTCTGTTCCTATAGATGGTGTGTGTGTGCAGGACCTTCGATGACGTCGCGGTCACATGAGCGGTCACATGAGCGGTCATGCGACCAATCACAAGACGGCGACGTCATCGCAGGTCCTTCACACACACCATCTATAGGAACGGAAGCGGCAGCATGCACCGCTGAGAGGCGGGAAGACTCCGGGGCCATCGAAGGTGAGTATATGACTATTTTTTTTTTTAATTCTTTTTTTTTTACCAAGTATATGGTGCCCAGTCCGTGGAGGAGAGTCTCCTCTCTTCCACCCTGGGTACCAACCGCACATAATCTGCTTACTTCTCGCATGGTGTGCACAGCCCCATTCGGAAAGTAAGCAGATCAATGCATTCCTAGGTGTGCGGAATCCCCGCAATTCCGCAAATTAACCCCTTTACCCCCAAGGGTGGTTTGCACGTCAATGACCAGGCCAATTTTTACAATTCTGACCACTGTCCCTTTATGAGGTTATAACTCCGAAACGCTTCAACGGATCCTGGTGATTCTGACAATGTTTTCTCGTGACATATTGTACTTCATGATAGTGGTAAAATTTCTTTGATAGTACCTGCGTTTATTTGTGAAAAAAACAGAAATTTGGCGAAAATTTTGAAAATTTCGCAATTTTCAAACTTTGAATTTTTATGCAATTACATCACAGAGATATGTCACACAAAATACTTAATAAGTAACATTTCCCACATGTCTCCTTTACATCAGCATAATTTTGGAACCAATTTTTTTTTTGTTAGGGAGTTATAAGGGTTAAAAGTTGACCAGCAATTTCTCATTTTTACAACACCATTTTTTTTTAGGGACCACGTCTCATTTGAAGTCATTTTGAGGGGTCTATATGATAGAAAATGCCCAAGTGTGACACCATTCTAAAAACTGCACCCCTCAAGGTGCTCAAAACCACATTCAAGAAGTTTATTAACCCTTCAGGTGTTTAATAGGAATTTTTGGAATGTTTAAATAAAAATGAACATTTAACTTTTTTACACAAATATTTTACTTCAGCTCCAATTTGTTTTATTTTACCAAGGGTAACAGGAGAAAATGGACCCCAAAAGTTGTTGTCCAATTTGTCCTGAGTACGCTGATACCCGACATGTGGCAGTAAACCATTGTTTGGGCGCATGGGAGAGCTCGGAAGGGAAGGAGCGCCGTTTGACTTTTCAATGCAAAATTGACAGGAATTGAGATGGGACGCCATGTTGCGTTTGGAGAGCCACTGATGTGCCTAAACATTGAAACCCCCCCACAAGTGACACCATTTTGGAAAGTAGACCCCCTAAGGAACTTATCTAGAGGTGTGGTGAGCACTTTGACCCACCAAGTGCTTCACAGAAGTTTATAATGCAGAACCGTAAAAATAAAAAATCATATTTTTTCACAAAAATTATATTTTTGCCCCCAATTTTTTATTTTTCCAAGGGTAAGAGAAGAAATTGGACCTCAAAAGCTGCTGTCCAATTTGTCCTGAGTACGCTGATACCCCATATGTGGCAGTAAACCACTGTTTGGGCGCATGGGAGAGCTCGGAAGGGAAGGAGCGCCGTTTGACTTTTCAATGCAAAATTGACAGGAATTGAGATGGGACGCCATGTTGCGTTTGGAGAGCCACTGATGTGCCTAAACATTGAAACCCCCCACAAGTGACACCATTTTGGAAAGTAGACCCCCTAAGGAACTTATCTGGATGTGTGGTGAGCACTTTGACCCACCAAGGGCTTCACAGAAGTTTATAATGCAGAGCCATAAAAATAAAACAAAATTTTTTTCCCACAAATATTATTTTTTAGCCCCCAGTTTTGTATTTTCCCTAGGGTAACAGGAGAAATTGGACCCCAAAAGTTGTTGTCCAATTTGTCCTGAGTACGCTGATACCCCATATGTGGGGGGGAACCACCGTTTGGGCGCATGGGAGGGCTCGGAAGGGAAGGAGCGACATTTGGAATGCAGACTTAGATGGAATGGTCTGCAGGCGTCACATTGCGTTTGCAGAGCCCCTAATGTACCTAAACAGTAGAAACCCCCCACAAGTGACACCATTTTGGAAAGTAGACCCCCTAAGGAACTCATCTTGATGTGTTGTGAGAGCTTTGAACCCCCAAGTATTTCACTACAGTTTATAACGCAGAGCCGTGCAAATAAAAAATATTTTTTTTTCCACAAAAATTATATTTTAGCCCCCAGTTTTGTATTTTTCCAAGGTTAGCAGGAGAAATTGGACCCTAAATGTTGTTGTCCAATTTGTCCTGAGTACGCTGATACCAGATATGTTGGGGGGAACCACCGTTTGGGCGCATGGGAGGGCTCGGAAGGGAAGGAGCATCATTTGGAATGCAGACTTAGATGGAATGGTCTGCAGGCGTCACATTGCGTTTGCAGAGCCCCTAATGTACCTAAACAGTAGAAACCCCCCACAAGTGACCCCATATTGGAAACTAGACCCCTCAATGAACTTATCTAGATGTGTTGTGAGAACTTTGAATCCCCAAGTGTTTCACTACAGTTTATAACGCAGAGCCGTGAAAATAAAAAATCTTTTTGTTTTCCCACAAAAATTATTTTTTTAGCCCCCAGTTTTGTATTTTCCCAAGGATAACAGGAGAAATTGGTCCACAAAAGTTGTTGTCCAATTTGTCCTGAGTACGCTGATACCCCATATGTGAGGGTAAACCCCTGTTTGGGCACACAGGAGAGCTCGGAAGGGAAGGAGCACTGTTTTACTTTTTCAACGCAGAATTGGCTGGAATTGAGATCGGACGCCATGTCGTGTTTGGAGAGCCCCTGATGTGCCGAAACAGTGGAAACCCCCCAATTATAACTGAAACCCTAATCTAAACACACCCCTAACCCTAATTCCAACGGTAACCCTAACCACACCTCTAACCCTGACACACCCCTAACCCTAATCCCAACCCTAGTCCCAACTGTAAATGTAATCTAAACCCTAACCCTAACTTTAGCCCCAACCCTAACTGTAGCCCCAACCCTAACCCTAGCCCTAACCCTAGCCCTAACCCTAGCCCTAACCCTAGCCCTAACCCTAACCCTAACCCTAGCCCTAGCCCTAACCCTAGCCCTAACCCTAGCCCTAATGGGAAAATGGAAATAAATACTTTTTTTTTATTTTTCCCTAACTAAGGGGGTGATGAAGGGGGGTTTGATTTACTTTTATAGCGAGTTTTTTAGCGGATTTTTATGATTGGCAGCCGTCACACACTGAAAGACCCTTTTTATTGCAAAAAATATTTTTTGCAAAACCACATTTTGAGAGCTATAATTTTTCCATATTTTGGTCCACAGAGTCATGTGAGGTCTTGTTTTTTGCGGGACGAGTTGACGTTTTTATTGAAAACATTTTCGGGCATGTGACATTTTTTGATCGCTTTTTATTCCGATTTTTGTGAGGAAGAATGACCAAAAACCAGCTATTCATGAATTTCTATTGGGGGAGGCGTTTATACCGTTCCGCGTTTGGTAAAATTGATAAATCAGTTTTATTCTTCGGGTCAGTACAATTACAGCGACACCTCATTTATATCATTTTTTTATGGTTTGGCGCTTTTATACGATAAAAACTATTTTACAGAAAAAATAATTATTTTTGCATCGCTTTATTCTCAGGACTATAACTTTTTTATTTTTTTGCTGATGATGCTGTATTGTGGATCGTTTTTTGCGGGACAATATGTCGCTTTCAGCGGTACCATGGTTATTTATATCTGTCCTTTTGATCGCATGTTATTCCACTTTTTGTTCGGCGGTATGATAATAAAGCGTTGTTTTTTGCCTCGTTTTTTTTTTTTTTTCTTACGGTGTTTACTGAAGGGGTTAACTAGTGGGACAGTTTTATAGGTCCGGTCGTTACGGACGCGGCGATACTAAATATGTGTACTTTTATTGTTTTTTTTTTTTTTATTTAGATGAAGAAAAGTATTTATGGCAATAATATATATTTTTTTTTTCATTATTTTGGAATATTTTTTTTAATTTTTTTTACACATTTGGAAATTTTTTTTTTAACTTTTTTACTTTGTCCCGGGGGGGACATCACAGATCAGTGATCTGACAGTTTGCACAGCACTCTGTCAGATCACTGATCTGACATGCAGCGCTGCAGCCTTCACAGTGCCTGCTCTGAGCAGGCTCTGTGAAGCCACCTCCCTCCCTGCAGGACCCGGATCCGCGGCCATCTTGGATCCGGGGCTCGAGCAGGGAGGTAGGTGAGGAGACCCTCGCAGCAACGTGATCACATTGCGTTGCTGCGGGGGGCTCAGGGAAGCCCGCAGGGAGCCCCCTCCCTGCACGGTGCTTCCCTGCACCGCCGGCACATCGCGATCATGTTTGATCGCGGTGTGCCAGGGGTTAATGTGCCGGGGGCGGTCCGTGACTGCTCCTGGCACATAGTGCCGGATGTCAGCTGCGATAAGCAGCTGACACCCGGCCGCGATCGGCCGCGCTCCCCCCGTGAGCGCGGCCGATCGGCTATGACATACTATCCCGTCCAGGGTCAGATAAGCCCAGGGCACCTCGACGGGATAGTATGTCTAAGGTCACAGAGGGGTTAATTAACATGTTGCTTTTTTTTCTGCGATGCGATTTTTTCGTGGAAAAAAATGCAACATTTGCACAAGAAATGCGGAATACACTGTAAATAATAGGAGGCATATGTAAGCGTTTTTTTCGCGTTTTTTATCACGTTTTTATAGCGAAAAAACGCAAAAAAAAAACGCGAAAAATACTGAACGTATGCACATGGCCTCAATCTTCCCACTTTCTCTGTTGCAGTGGCAGGTGAAGTAATATTTGTGGAATTGATGTCAGCTTTGTATTGTCAGCTGATATCAACCTCAGGGAATAGTAATGGAGACACTCCAATTAATAACCCTATTATTTAGATTGTAAAAAAGACACAGCCAGAATTTAAAATAAAAATAAAAAAGCCCAGTTATACTCACCTTACACTTAATTCACTGATGCCCAAGTCACCTGAAAAAAAAAACAGAAAATAATAAACAACCACATTCCTCTTTTGTCCCCATCATAAATATAATGCTATGATGCCCATGTCCTCTGGAAAAGAAGAACAATTATAAACAACCATTTCCCTCACCTGTCCAATGTGAAGATAATCCGTACTGACCCACGTGATCCACATGATGTGGATAACAATTAATCAGTGATGTGACCACTATTCCCGACTGCCAAAACACACTGAAAGGAGCGTAATTTCTCCTCCAATTATTAGTGACAGCAGGCATATGCTGATGTAAATAGCACTCTCTCATCAGTTGATGCATGTGATCGGCGATAACCTTTTAATCGCCAGTCACAACTGTTGTCTCATGCTGTCATGTGACAGCATAGGAATCGCATCTCTCTGACAGGCAGTAATGATCTTAGCGCCGATCAGAGCCTGTGATTGCCGCGCTGTAATGCAGATGACAGCATGGCAAACAACAGATATTAAAGCCCACATTCATCTAAATGGGGTCTGGGTTCGTGGAACGTTCTGATTCCCGAACCAAACTTTTTTTTAGATATCAGCTTCGTTGACTACTGTTGTTAGAAACATTTAAGGATAGTAACACTGATCTTTGACTGAAAGTAAGTGCAGGTCTGCTAGTCTGGGAGTCCTACTGCTACAGGCAACACACATGAAGAAGACCCAACTTGGAGTCCAAACATTTCCAAAAATTATTGCCACACACCACTAAAGTGTCAATTTCCCAAGAGTAGAAATACTATAATTGCGAAGCTTTTTGACAACTACTGTTCCTGGATGGGATACTCAACTCTTTGTCTTTGGCAGCCGAACAGCAGTATTATTTCTATTTATTGTTATAGTGCAAATAATTGCATGATGCTTTACATGTGAAAAGGGGTATACATAACAAAAACAAGTATATTAACCCCTTCCCAACCTCTGCCGTACTAGTACTGCCCTACGGGAACTGTCTTTCTACCAGGGGCAGTACTAGTACAGCGGCACGATCACCGACGCCTCACGCTAAGCACCACGGTGATCGGGTGTGGGTGTCAGCTGTATGTGACAGCTGACACCCCGCAGCAATGCCCACTATCGGTGCTAGCACCGATCATGGGCATTTAACCCCTCTGATGCCACAATGTAAAAAAATAAAAAAAAAGTATAATTAATACTTGTAAAAATGTTTTAAAAAAATCCTAAATAAAGAAAAAAAATAATTAAAAACAAGGCAAAAAACAATGCTTTATCATCATACCACCGAATAAAAAGTGGAATAACATGAAATCAAAAAGACGGATATAAATAAACATGGTACTGCTGAAAACATCATCTTGTCTAGCAAAAAATGAGCAGCCATACAGTGTTAGGGCTAAAGTTAGGGTTTGGGTTGGGGCTAAAGTTAGGGTTAGGTTTGGGGCTAAAGTTAAGGTTAGGGTTGGGGCTAGAGATGGGGTTAGGGTTTGGATGACATTTATGGTTGGGATTATGGTTGGAATTAGTTTTAGGAATGTGTCAGGGTTAGGGGTGTGGTTAGAGCTGTGGTTGGGATTAGGGTTAAGGGTGTGTTGTGGTTAGAGGTGTGTTGGGGTTAGGTGTGGTTAGGGTTAGGGGTGTGTTCAGGTTAGGGTTGGAGTTAGAATTTTGGGGTTTCCACTGTTAAGGCACATCAGGGGGTCTCGAAACACGACATGGTGTCCGATCTCAATTCCAGCCAATTCTGCGTTGAAAAAGTAAAGCGGTGTTCCTTCCCTTCCAAGCTCTGCCATGCGCCCAAACAGTGGTTTACCCCCCATATGGGGTATTATCGTACTCAAAACAAATTGGACAATAACTTTTGTGATCCAATTTCTCATGTTACCCTTGTGAAAATAAAAATTTGGTGGCTAAAATCATTTTTGTGGTTAGAAAATATTTATTTTTTATTTTCACGACTCTGCGTTATAAACTTTAGCGAAATACTTGGGGGTTCAAAGTTCTCACAACACATCTAGATAAGTTCCTTAAGGGGTCTAGTTTCCAATATGCTGTCACTTGTGCGGGGTTTCTACTGTTTAGGTACATCAGGGGCTCTGCAAACACAACGTGATGCCCGCAGACCATTCCATCAAAGTCTGCATTCCAAAACATCGCTTCTTCCCTTCTGAGCTCTCCCATGAGCCAAAACTGTGATTCCCCCCCACATATGGGGTATCAGCATACTCAAGACAAATTGTAAAACAACTTTTGTAGTTCAATTTCTCCTGTCACCCTTGAGAAAATAAAGGATTGGGGCAACAAGATCATTTTTGTGAAAAAAAATATGATTTTTTATTTTTACGGCTCTACATTATATACTTCTGTGAAGCACTTGGGGGTTCAATGTGCTCACCATACATCTAGATAAGTTCCATAAGGGGTCTACTTTCCAAAATGGTGTCACTTGTTGGGGGTTTCCACTGTTTAGGCACATCAGGGGCTCTCCAAATGCGACATGGTGTCTGATCTCAATTCCAGCCAATTCTGCGTTGAAAAAGTCAAACGGTGCTCCTTCCCTTCCAAGCTCTGCCATGTGCCCAAACAGTGGTTTACCCCCACATATGGGGTATCAGTGTACTCAGGACAAATTGCACAGCAAAGTTTTTAGTCCAATTTCTCCTGTTACCCTTGGGAAAATAAAAAAATGTGGGGTGAAAAATCATTTTTGTGAAAGAAAA
The DNA here is from genome assembly GCF_032444005.1 of Ranitomeya imitator. Classification (NCBI taxonomy): domain Eukaryota; kingdom Metazoa; phylum Chordata; class Amphibia; order Anura; family Dendrobatidae; genus Ranitomeya; species Ranitomeya imitator. Next base: position 456,090,042 of record NC_091285.1, read on the forward strand.
TATGATTTTTTATTTTTTACGGCTCTACGTTATAAACTTCTGTGATGCACTTGGGGGTTCAAAGTGTTCACCACACATCGAGATAAGTTCCTTAGGGGGTCTAATTTCCAAAATGGTGTCAATGGTAAGGGGTATCCACTGTTTAGGCACATCAGGGGCTCTCCAAACACGACATGGTGTCCGATCTCAATTCCAGCCAATTTTGCATTGAAAAGTGAAACAGCTCACCTTCCTTTCTGAGCTCTGCCATGCGCCCAACAGTGGTTCACCTGCTGTAATTGGGTATCAATGTGCTCAGAACAAATTGTACAACAACTTTCACAATCCAATTTCTGCTGTTACCCTTGGTAAAATAAAAAAATTGGATCTGAAGAAAAATGTTTGTGAAAAAAAGGTAAATGTTCATTTTTTTTAAACATTCCAAAAATTCCTGTGAAGCACCTGATGGGTTAATAAACTTCTTGAATGTGGTTTTGAGGACATTGAGAGGTGCAGTTTTTAGATTGGTGTCACTTTTGGGTATTTTCTATCATGTAGACCCCTCAAAGTGACTTTAAATGTGAAGTGGTCCCTTAAAAAATGGTTTTTCAAAATTTCTTGAAAAAATGAGAAATCGTTGGTCAACTTTTAACCCTTATAACTTCCTTACAAAAACTAATTTTGGTTCCAATATTGTGCTGATGTAAAGTAGACATGTTGGAGATGTTACTTATTAATTAATTTGTGTGATTTAACTCTCTGATTTAATGGCATAAAAATTAAAATCTGGAAAATTGGGAAATGTTCTAAATTTTCATCAAATTTCCATTTTTTTCACAAATAAACGCAAGTCATATCGAGGAAATTTTACTGCTATCATAAGTACAATATTTCATGAGAAAAAAAATCTCAGAATCAGTGGTATCCGTTGAAGTGTTCCAAAGTTATTACCTCATAAAGGGCCAGTGATCAGAATTGGTGAAAACACAGTTTAAAACAAAGTCTACAAAAGATGGGTGAGGATACAGTAGGTGAGGGTAGTGAGAGCTGCTTGTGCAGAGGTAAGGTGGAACGATGGTTACTGTAGGTTGTAGGCTTGCTGGAAGAGGTGATTTTTCAGCTTTTTTTGAACGTTCCACTTAAGGTGAGAGAGTATGTTGGGGTAGAGAGTGTTAGGGGTAGAGTTCCCGCCTCTGCACAGGGGGAATCTCAGGCCATCTCCACTGCGGTCTCCCATTCTTCTCCTGCCGCAGTGGAGCCTGCTCAGTGGAGACGTCGGTCCCAGCGTCTCGCTCAGTCTGACAATGTGCAAAGGGGTACTGCTGCCTTTCCAGCTTCTGCCATTGTAGCCAGTACTGGGCAGGGGCGAGCAGATGCTTTTGGGACTAAGTCCTACTTTTCCCCTTCTGAGCCTGCCCAGGGTAAGATCTCTCGTTGGAGATCAAGGGTCACATGCTTAGATACTGCAGCAAATCCCATTGGTCCTCTAGGAAGGTTGTGAAGTTGCTCAAGTTCTGTGTCAGCCTCCCATTGGTCCTTCTGGCAAGGTCCTGTACTTTCTGCAGCTATACAAGGTTTGCATGAGCCACTATAATACCGGCACCCCTGGTGAGGAGATTGTGTGTATGCATTCAGGGCCCCTGCTAAAATAAGCCACTAGAATACCGGCTCCTCCAGTGAGGAGATTGTATGAGTGCCTCTTTGACTATGTGACCACAGACTGCTATCTGCTCGGCAGTTGCTGTATACTCCTGTGAGCTAAACAGGACACAGTGCTTTCTTTATAGCCGACTCTGTGAAGTAACAGAGTTAGCTTCTACCACCATAGAGTGCCGCCATTTGCCAGCAGCAGGTTCTCTCCTGCACGGTGGACCCCGGGCTGCAAACGCACCAAATATCATCTCACTATTTACTCGGTGCGTTCCGCCAGCCCCTAACAGAGAGTTTCAGAGTAGAGGAGATGCACATGAGAAATCTAGAATACAATTGTGAAAAGAGGGGATAAGAGGGGAGCAGAGAAGGCGATCTTGTGAGGTTTGGTGGCTGCGTGCAGGTAAGTACCGGGAGACTAGGTCACAGATGTATGGAGGAGACAGGTTGTACAGTAGATGACATTGTATGCCATGGTTAGGGCTTTGAACTGGAGTTTCTGGGTAATGGGGAGCCAGTGAAGGGATTGAGGAAAGACCATGGAATAGCAGGGGGATAGGAGGATTAGTCGGGCAGCAGAGTTTAGGCTAGAATGGAGAGGTGCAAGACTGTTAGAAGAAACGCTACAAAATATGAGTTTGCAGTAGGCGAGGTGGGAGATGAAAGGCGGATGGACGAATTTGCAGATTCTTAATTAAGAAATATACCGATCCTGGAAATATTTTTGAGTTGTAGTCAGCAGGAAGTGGAAAGGGCAGGGATACAGTGGGGAAAAATTCAGTCAGCTACCAATTGTGCAAGTTCTCCCACTTAAAAAAATGAGAGATGCCTGTAATTGAAATCATAGGTAGACCACAACTATGAGAGTCAAAATGAGAAAACAAATCCAGAAAATCACCTTGCCTGACTTGGCAAGATTTATTTTGCAAATTATGTTGGAAAATAAGTATTTGGTAATTAACAAAAATTCATCTCAATATTTTGTTATATATCCTTTGTTAGCAATGACAGAAGTCAAACGTTTTCTGTAAGTCTTCACAAGGTTGGCACACACTGTTGGTGGTATGTTGGCCCCTTCCTCCATGCAGATCTCCTCTAGAGCAGTGATGTTTTGGGCCTGTCGCTGGGAAACTTGGACTTTCAACTCCCTCCAAAGGTTTTCTATGGGGTTGAGATCTTCAGACTGGCTAGGACCTTCATATGCTTCTTACGAAGCCACTCCTTCGTTGTCCTGGCCATGTTCTTGGGATCATTATCATGCTGAAAGACTCATCCACATTTCATCTTCAATGCCCTTGCTGATGGAAGGAGGTTTGCACTCAAAATCTCACAATACATGGCCCCATTCATTCTTTTATGTACATGGATCAGTCATCCTTGTCACTTTGTAGAGAAACATCCCCAAAGCATGATGTTGCCACTCCCATGCTCCACAGTCTGTATGGTGTTCTTTGGATGCAACTCATCATTCTGTCTCTTCCATACACGAGGAGTTTTGTTTCTACCAAACAGTTCTACTTTGGGTTCATCAGACCACATGACATTTTCCCAATATTCTTTTGGATAATCCAAATGCAAACTTCAGACGGGCCCGGACATTTACTGGCTTAAGCAGGGGAACACGTCTGGCACTGCAGGATCTGAGTCCCTGGTGGCATAGTGTTTTAGTGATGGTAGCCTTTGTTATGTTGGTCCCACCTCTATGCAGGTCATTCACTAGGTCCCCCCGTGTCGTTCTGGGATTTTTGTTCACTGTTCTTGTGATCATTTTGAACCCACAGGGTGAGATCTTGCGTGGAGCCCCAGATCGAGGGAGATTATCAGAGGTCTTGTATGTCTTCCATTTTCTTATTATTGTTCCCACAGTTGATTTCATCACACCAAGCTGCTTGCCTGTTGCAGATTCAGTCTTCTTAGCCTGGTGCAGGGCTACAATATTGTTTCTGGTGTCCCATGACAGCTCTTTGGTCTTCACCATAGCGGAGGTTTAACCCTTTCACGACATGCGCCGTACTATTACTGCGCATGTCGTGTCACCCCCTTTGATGTGGGCTCCGGCGGTGAGCCCACATCAAAGTTGCGACATGTCAGCTGTTTTGTACAGCTGACATGTGCGCGCAATAGCGGTGGGTGAAATCGCTATTCACCCGCCGCTATTAACCTGTTAAATGCCGCTGTCAAACGCAGACAACGGCATTTAACCGGCGCTTCCGGCCGGGCGGCCGGAAATGATTTCATCGCCGACCCTGTCACGTGATCGGGGGTCGGCGATGCATCAGGAAGGTAACCATAGAGGTCCTTGAGACCTCTATGGTTACTGATGCCGGCCTGCTGTGAGCGCCCCCCTGTGGTCGGCGCTCACAGTACACCTGCATTTCAGCTACATAGCAGCGATCTGATGATCGCTGCTATGTAGCAGAGCCGATCAGGCTATGCCAGCTTCTAGCCTCCCATGGAGGCTATTGAAGCATGGCACAAGTAAAAAAAAAATGTTTTTAAAAATATGAAAAAAATATAAAAAATATAAAAGTTTAAATCACCCCCCTTTCGCCCCATCCTAAAAAACTACACGTATTTGGTATCGCCGCATTCAGAATCGCCCGATCTATCAATAAAAAAAAGCATTAATCTGATCGCTAAACAGCGTAGCAGAAAAAAATCCGAAACGCCAGAATTACTTTTTTTGGTCGCCGTGACATTGCATTAAAATGCAATAGCGGGCGATCAAAAGAACGTATCTGCACCGAAATGGTATCGTTTAAAATGTCAGCTCGGCACACAAAAAATAAGCCCTCACCCGACCCCAGATCACGAAAAATGGAGACGCTTCAGGTATCAGAAAATGGCACTTTTTTTTTTTTTTTTAAGCAGAGTTTAGAATTTTTTTTTCACCACTTGGATAAAAAATAACCTAGACATGTTAGATGTCTATGAACTCGTAATGACCTATAATGACCTAGAGAATCACAACGACAGGTTAGTTTTAGCATTTAATGAACCTAGCAAAAAAGCCAAACAAAAAACAAATGTGGGATTGCACTTTTTTTGCAATTTCACCGCACTTTTTTTTCCCGTTTTCTAGTAAAAGACATGGTAAAACCAATGGTGTCGTTCAAAAGTACAACTCGCAAAAAATAAGCCCTCACATGACCATATTGACAGAAAAATAAAAAAGTTATGGCTCTGAGAAAAAGGGAAGTGAAAAATGAAAACGCAAAAACGAAAAAGGGCTGCGACTTGAAGGGGTTAAGTGTGACTGTTTGAGGTTGAATACTGATAACAAGTTCAAACAGGTGCCATTACTACAAGTAATGAGTGGAGGACAGAAGAGCCTCTTAAAGAAGAAGTTAAAGGTATGTGATAGCCAGACATCTTGCATGTTTTTAGGTGACCAAATACTTATTTTCCACCATAATTTGCAAAATTAATCTTGGAAAATCAGACAAGGTGATTTTCTTTATTTGTTTTCTCATTTTGACTTTCATATTTGTGGTGTCTACCTGTGATGTCAATTCCAGGCCTCTCTCGCCTTTTTAAGTGGGAGAACTTGAGTAGGGTCATCCTTTGCCATTTCAAAAAAGGAAAAATCAAGGCAACCTTTGCCGCCCCTGCAAACTGTAGACCCATGACCTCTGCTGGCCACAACGAGAGTTGTTGCTGAGGATGCAGTGCTTGTCGTTGTTGCATTACTCTGTGTCTTTGCGGTAAGCAGCAACATAACCTAATTGTCTTCCTCCTCCTCCTCAGCTGCTTACCTTCTCTGGGTTCACAATAAGTGGCATCTACAACCTCATCATCATCCTCTCTGTTCTTCAACTCCTTACAATGAGAGTCATGCTCCTTCTTTTCTTGCCCTGACAACACAATACAGTCCATGTGCTTCTCAGGTATCTGACTCTCATCATGTTATCTGTCAACTCTGTAAAACAAAGACTCAGTGGATTAAAAAATTCCAATAATTTGATTACAACATGCTTGAACCGACACATGCGCGATCAATGTGCATTAGTCTGGGAATCTCAGTGAGCTAAAATGCGGCCTAGCAGCCCTCGCCAACCACCGGCCACCCTATCAACAGCATCTGCTGCTTCTTCCTCCTCCGTCACCATGGCAAGTGTTCTCGCACAGGTCTCCGGCTGGAGAACCTCCACTTGTTTACCCGCTACAGTCGGAGTGAGTGAGAGCCCATCAGCTGTTATGGAAGTTGACATGCCTGCTGCTTTTGACAGATGTCAGACACCTAGCACATAATATCTTTCTCAATCCACTATATCATCTCCGCCTGTACCTCAATTTCAGTCTATCAGTTTGTTGCTTTCACCCTACTCCACCTTCTCTCAGCACTGCAGCCAGCTCTCAGTCATTCAGTTGTGGTCACATAAAAGATTGTTTACTCCTATATATGGCAATACTAAGAACTTGAACTTCATCAACTCCAATCTGTTACCCTCGTAAATGCTGCCTTTCCACCTGGAGTATACATATGCTTTCTGACAGCTGATTCCCGTTGCAGTCCCCAGTACCATTTGCCCAGTCACCATCACTTCTCTGAAAAAGCTGTGGCTGCCATACACCAGCATGTCACAAACAACATCACCTGTTCCTTTAAAAATCTATGTATGCCAGGGTGCATTTGACCACTGACACCTGGACAAGCATTCGTGGCCCAGGGCATTACATCTCAGTGACTGGGCACTGGGTGACTCTGGTGGCTGTGTGGGAAAGTGGGGTAAGGTCTCCTTCACAAGTCTTGTAATACCCAAGGCTTGCAGGGTGTGTGGAGCCCAAGAAGTAAACCACTAAGCATCAGAGAATGGAGAACTGGAGAATTAAACTGCTTGACAACAGGGGTTGGAGAACTGAACTGGTAAACACCTAGGGTATGGAGAACTAAACCACTACATACTAAGGGATGGTGAAATATGCAACTAGACCCCAAGGTGTCACTAAACACCAAGTCTTGTAATCCCAAATGCTTGTGGGACAAACCTCTGTATCTAATACTTTCTCCACTGCTTCTGCCTCCTACATCTCCTCTAGGCCCTTTACCACTCCCTTAATAAAACACATGTTCCAACAGTGCAGAAGGTATCCCCCACCTCCGTACTGCACAGCCAGAGCTCACCACAATCAGGCAGTGTTTAAATTAATATGCCATGGAGATCACAGTCACACCGCTCAAGAGTTGTGTACAGCTGTCCAGGTCAAGATTGAGCTTGGAGGCAAGGAAGGAAGTGTACAAATCTTGTGGCACCCTACACTTGGGCCATCCTCACACACATGCCTTGAATGGCTCACATCCTCAACCTGGGGGTACAGCAATTTCTCAGCCACTACCCCGGGCTGGATGCACTGCTGCAGAAAGCACGTAGCTGGAATGTCATCACATAAGCAGGTGCCACAGGATGAAGGATTAAAGCGATCGGGGGGATATGGTACCAGATAAACTGTTAGTGAAGGTGAAGGAGTTGAGAACCAAATGGAGGAGGATGAGGAGGAAGAGGTTCTAGGCATGCAACAGTCAGGATATGATGAGGATAATGATCCCTCTCAACAGTCCATGGTTGGCGGGATGGGACTTAGGAAGCAAGTGTTACCATGGCACCACCACACCATGGACTTGTACCTCATGTAAGCGCATGAAACATGAGTGCCTTCTTGCTGCACTATTTGCAACATGATGCCCTGATTGTTAGGTTTACAAAGCGTGCTTACTACTGGGCTGCCACTCTGTTGCCACGGTACAAGAGTAAATTTGGCCAGATGCTTCACCCCCGTGAAAGAGACGTGTGTATGCTGGAGTATCAAAACACACTTGCGTGCATCACAGTTATAGACTTCCATCCCCAGGAATGTCGAGATGTCAACACAAAAACATTAGCAGCATCAGCAGTGTAAGAGAGAAAAGCAATTTCTGTGAGTCGCTTCACACATTTTTTAAAACCAACCCTTGCATCCGGATAAGCACATCTGGCTGTCCCCTGAAAGTATACACTGCCTAATTTTCATCAAAATGAATTTGTCAGGGTTCTGCAATGAAATTTGCACCCATAGGCAGACTAGGCAATGGTGTATTTTTTAGTGTGCTGCATTGATCTCACATTATTGCAGTCAGTGACACCTTTGTCATGGATTCTGTGCCTGTTGTTGCTACTGCTGCTGATGTTACTAACAATTTTTTGAAATGTGGAGACTCCAAGTTGTGTCTCCATCTGGTGGCTTGCCTGTAGAAGAAGGGGTGTCAGAGCCACATTATACTATTTCCACTCTGGGAAAATGTATTTCACTTTAGTGGTGTCTGCCCCTAATGTTTGGAAATATTAGGACTCCAAGTTGGGTCTCCTTCATGTGGCTTGCCTTAAATTGGAAGGGCTCTAAGAGCAACTGTTGCTCATCCACGTGTTACTATGTAATATTTAACCCCTTCACCCCAAAGCCTGTTTTCACCTAAGTGACAGGGCCAATTTTTACAATTCTGACCACTGTCACTTTATGAGGTCATAACTCTGAAACGCTTCAACGGATCCTGGTGATTCTGACACTGTTTTCTCGTGACATATTGTACTTCATGATAGTGGTAAAACTTCTTCGATATGACTTGCATTTATTTGTGAAAAAAACAAAAATTTGTCGGAAATTATGAAAATTTAGCAATTTTCAAACTCTTAGTTTTTATGCCCTTAAATTAGAGAGTTATATCACATAATATAGTTAATAAACAACATTTCCCACATGTCTGCTTTACATCAGCACAATTTTGGAAACATAACTTTTTTTTGTTAGGACGTTATAAGGGTTAAAAGTTGACCAGCGATTTCTCATTTTTGCAACAAAATTTGCAAAACCATTTTTTTACGGACCACCTCACACTTGAAGTGACTTTGAGGGGTCTATATGACAGAAAATGCCCAAAAGTGACACCATTCTAAAAACTGCACCCCTCAAGGTACTCAAAACCACATTCAAAAAGTTTATTAACCCTTCAGGTGCTTCACAGGAATTTTTTGAATGTTTAAAAAAATTGAACATTTAACTTTTTTTTCACAAAATTTTTACTTCAGGTCCAATTTGTTTCATTTTACCAAGGGTAACAGGAGAAATTGGACCACAAAATTCGTTGTACAATATGTCCTGAGTACGCCGATACCCCATATGTGGGGGTAAACCATTGTTTGGGCACATGGCAGAGCTCGGAAGGGAAGGAGCGCCATTTGACTTTTCAATGCAAGATTTGCTGGAATTGAGATCGGAGCCCATGTCACGATTGGAGAGCCCCTGATGTGCCTAAACAGTGGAAACCCCCACAAGTGACACCATTTTGGAAAGTAGACCCCCTAAGGAACTAATCTAGATGTTTGGTGAGCACTTTGAACCTCCAAGTGCTTCACAGAAGTTTATAATGTAGAGCCGTAAAAAAAAATTTTTTATTAATTTTCACAAAAAATGATCTTTTTGCCCCAAATGTTTTATTTTCCCAAGGGTAAAAGGATAAATTGGACCCCAAAAGTTGTGCAATTTGTCCTGAGTACGTCGATACTTCATATATGGGGATAAACCACTGTTTGAGCGCATGGCAGGGCTCGGAAGGGAAGGAGTGCCATTTGACTTTTCAATGCAAAATTGGCTGGAATTGAGATCGGACGCCATGTCGCATTTGGAGAGCCCCTGACGTGCCTTAACAGTGGAAACCCCCCACAAGTGACCCCATTTTGGAAAGAAGACCCCCTAAGGAACTTATCTAGATGTGTGGTGAGCACTTTTAACCCCCAATTGTTTCACTAAAGTTTAGAATGTAGCATTGTGAAAATTAAAAAATCATTATTTCTTTCCACAAAATGATGTTTTAGCCCGCAATTTTTTTTCCCAAGGGTAACAGGAGAAATTGGACCCCAAAAGTTTTTGTCCAACTTGTCCTGAGAACGCTGATACCCCATATGTTGGGGAGAACCACTGTTTGGGTGCACGGCAGAGCTCGGAAGGGAAGGAGCGCCATTTGAAATGCAGACTTAGATGGATTGGTCTGTAGGCGTCATGTTGCATTTGCAGAGCCCCTGATGTACCTAAACAGTAGAAACCCCCCACAAGTGACCCCATATTGGAAACTAGACCCCCCAAGGAACTTATCTAGATGTGTTGTGAGAGCTTTGAACCAACAAGTGTTTCACTACAGTTTATAACGCAGAGCCGTGAAAATAAAAAATATTTTTTTTCCACGAAAATGATATTTTATCCCCTATGTTTTTATTTTCCCAAGGGTAACAGGACAAATTGGACCCCAAAAGTTGTTGTCCAACTTGTCCTGAGAACGCTGATACCCCATATGTTGGGGGGAACCACTGTTTGGGTGCACGGCAGAGCTCGAAAGGGAAGGAGCGCCATTTGAAATGCAGACTTAGATGGATTGGTCTGCAGGCGTCATGTTGCATTTGCAGAGCCCCTGATGTACCTAAACAGTAGAAACCCCCCACAAGTGACCCCATATTGGAAACTAGACCCCCCAAGGAACTTATCTAGATGTGTTGTGAGAGCTTTGAACCAACAAGTGTTTCACTACAGTTTATAACGCAGAGCCGTGAAAATAAAAAATATTTTTTTTTCCACGAAAATGATATTTTATCCCCTATGTTTTTATTTTCCCAAGGGTAACAGGACAAATTGGACCCCAAAAGTTGTTGTCCAACTTGTCCTGAGAACGCTGATACCCCATATGTTGGGGGGAACCACTGTTTGGGTGCACGGCAGAGCTCGAAAGGGAAGGAGCGCCATTTGAAATGCAGACTTAGATGGATTGGTCTGCAGGCGTCATGTTGCATTTGCAGAGCCCCTGATGTACCTAAACAGTAGAAACCCCCCACAAGTGACCCCATATTGGAAACTAGACCCCCAAAGGAACTTATCTAGATGTGTTGTGAGAGCTTTGAACCAACAAGTGTTTCACTACAGTTTATAACGCAGAGCTGTGAAAATAAAAAATATTTTTTTTTCCACGAAAATGATATTTTATCCCCTATGTTTTTATTTTCCCAAGGGTAACAGGACAAATTGGACCCCAAAAGTTGTTGTCCAACTTGTCCTGAGAACGCTGATACCCCATATGTTGGGGGGAACCACTGTTTGGGCACACAGGAGAACTCGGAAGGGAAGGAGCCCTGTTTTACTTTTTCAAAGCAGAATTGGCTGGAATTGAGATCGGACGCCATGTCGCGTTTGGAGAGCCCCTGATGTGCCTAAACAGTGGAAACCCCCAATTATAACTGAAACCCTAACCCCAACCCTAACCCTAACCCTAGCCCTAGCCCTAACCCTAACCCTAGCCCTAACCCTAGCCCTAACCCTAGCCCTAACCCTAGCCCTAGCCCTAGCACTAATGGGAAAATGGAAATAAATACATTTTTTTACATTTTATTATTTTTCCCTAACTAAGGGGGTGATGAAGGGGGGTTTGATTTACTTTTATAGCGTTTTTTTGGCGGATTTTTATGATTGGCAGCTGTCACACACTAAAAGACGCTTTTTATTGCAAAAAATAGTTTTTGCATCACCACATTTTGAGAGCTATAATTTATCCATATTTTGGCCCACAGAGTCATATGAGGTCTTGTTTTTTGCGGGACGAGTTGACGTTTTTATTGGTAACATTTTCGGGCAGATAACATTTTTTGATCGCTTTTTATTCCGATTTTTGGGAGGCGGAATGAACAAAAACCAGCAATTCCTGAATTTCTTTTAGGGGGGGCGTTTATACCGTTCCACGTGTGGTAAAATGGATAAAGCAGTTTTATTCTTCGGGTCAGTATGATTACAGCGATACCTCATTTATGTAATTTTTTTTATGTTTTGGCGCTTTTACACAATAAAAACTATTTTATATAAAAAAATAATTGTTTTTGCATCGCATTATTCTGAGAGCTATAACTTTTTTATTTTTCTGCTGATGATGCTGTATGGTGGCTTTTTTTTTGCGGGACAAGATGACGTTTTCAGCGGTACCATGGTTATTTATATCCGTCATTTTGATCGCGTGTTATTCCACTTTTTGTTCGCCTGTATGATAATAAAGCGTTGTTTTTTGCCTTGTTTTTTTTTTTTTTTTTTTGCGGTGTTCACTGAAGGGGTTAACTAGTGGGACAGTTTTATAGAGCGGGTCGTTACGGACGCGGCGATACCAAATATGTGTACATTCATTGTTTTTTTTTTTTTTTTTTACATAAATAAATGGATTTATTGGGAAATGTTTTTTTTTTTTGGGGGGGGGGGATTTTTTTTTTTATTTTTTTTTACACATTCTATTTTTTTTTTTTTTTACTTTCTAACATTGTCCCAGGGTGGGACATCTCTGTATTAGATCAGATCGTTGATCTGACACTGTGCATAGCACACTGTCAGATCAACGATCTGACATGCAGTTTAGCTGGCTTTCCAGCGCCTGCTCTCAGCAGGCGCCGGCTAGCCAGGTCACTTCATGACCCGGAAGGAGTCCGGCGGCCATCTTGGATCCGGGGACTCCTTCCGGGTCACCGGAGCAACGCGATCTCATTGTGTTGCTCCGGTGGGAGAGCGCAGGGAGCCCCCGTCCCTGCGCGATCCCCCTCTATGCCGCTGTCACTACTGACAGCGGCATCAGAGGGGTTAAATGCCCGCGATCGGCGATAGCGCCGATCGTGGGCATTGCTGCGGGGTGTCAGCTGTCATATACAGCTGACCCCCGCACCCGATCACCGCGGCGCTCAGCGCGAGACCGCGGTGATCGGTGCGCCGTACTAGTACTGCTGCTGGCACTAATGCAGTGCCGGCAGCGCAGTACTAGTACGGCGCATGTCGCGAAGGGGTTAAGCTAGAAATGCTGGTGAAAGCCCAGTCCCAGGCCCTGCCCCTTATATCCATGCTGAGCAATTATACTCTTTGTACTCTGAATCAGTTGAGCAGTTGGAGAATTGTGACGCGGGGGAAACAATGGTAATTGTGGTGCCACCTCTGAGGACTGATTTATGTTAAGGTGCAGGAAGAGAAGAGGCCACTTAATGCAGAGATTGCCATCCACTGGAGCACATGCTTTTTCTGGATCTCATCTACACGGTGTACCGCTGTGCTGCTGCTAAAGAAAGGAAGTCGAGCAGCCAGTCCAGTAAAACAAGTTTTACTTGTCTTTGAATAGCAAGAGCCTGTGTTTGTTCAGTAGAGCTTTCAGTAACACTACGACCTACCCCACCCCATGTTCACCTCGAACACCAAGCCTATTCCTCCATTCACCACAACTGTGCTTTTTCCCACTCATGTTGGATGCACCCTTCCTCTCTTTTAACCAGCTGTTTCACAATCCTAGGCATAGACATGTCAGTCACCTGTTACTAAATTAATAATGAGTATTTGCTGGCTGAGATGGTGTGGCTGGACCATAGAATTAGCACAAAAAATGTATATGCTGAAATGTGGACTGGTGGCGGGACCACAGATTTGGCACAATTTGGATTATGAAACGAGGACTGGTGCCTGCAAAAAAGTATTATCCCAAACAATTTGGATCATGAAATGAGGCCTGGTGCCTGCACCAGATTATTATCCCACACAATTTGTATTATGAAATAAGGCCTGGTGCCTGCACCAGAGTATTATACCAAATGATTTGGATTATGAACTGAGGCCGGGTGCCTGCACCAGAGTATTATTTCAAATGATTTGGAATATGTACTGGTGCCTGCAACACAGTTTAGCGCAAAGGATTTACATTTTGAAATGTGGGCTGGTGCCTACACCAGAGTATTATCCCAAACAATTTGGAATATGAAATGAGGCCTGGTGCCTGTATCAGAGTATTATATAAAAAGATTTGGATTATGAAATGAGGCCTGGTGCTTGCACACCAATATTAGCCCAAATGATTTTGATAAGAAAATGTGACCTCCTGAGTCCTGACAGCAACACAGTATTAGTCCAAATGATTTGGATTAGGAATTGGGAATGAACCACAATATTAGTCCAAATGATTTTGATTATTAAATGTGACCTCCTAACTGATTCCTGACTGCAACACAGTATTAGGCCAAACAATTTGGATTAGGAAATGGGGCCTGGTGCCTGCACCCCAATATTAATCCAAACTATTTTGATTAGAAATTGTGACCTGCTGACCTGCTGAATTAGTCCAGACTGCAATACAGTACTAGCCAAAATGATTTGAATTAGGAAATGGGGCCTGCTGTCTGCACCTCAATATTAGACCAAACAATTATGATTAGTAAATCTGACCTCTTGAGTTCTGGCTGCATCAAAGTATTAGCCCCAATGTTCTGGATTACAAAATGTGGAATTCTGCCTGCACAACACTATTAGCACAAACTAGTTAAATGATGGAAGGTCGATTTCACATATGACAGGTTCCTATCACACTTTATAACAACTTGCAGCAATGACAGCAGGAGCAGCCTCTCTGTGCTGTTACAGTGAGAAAATGGCATCAGCAAAACATGTCCACTTTTTATATGGAGAGGGACATGTGACTTCAGTAGCCAAGGCAGAAGCTCTTATGTCTGGACGTTGTGGATGGTTTCTGTGCCCTGATTGGTTGCTGAAATCTTCACACATTTAGGTAATTGAAAAAAAAATTTCACTCCACCGCTCCTCTGACCTACGCACACCCTCTCCCCTCATACAACACATCCCTCCTGCTCATTATACAGCACCACTATCATATCCAAAGTCCTAACAAAAGCATTAGTGGAAACATGTTAATTAACCAAACTGTGTCTGAATTTTGCCAGCTTTGAGTGAAAATGCTTGGGAATCCGAACATGACCCTGAATGAGCTACTGTAAGTTGTGTGTTGGGGGTCAAGTCATGCCCCGCATCCCTTCCTGATAAAGCGTGTACATTTTACTTGTAAAATGGTGTATAATGTGATAATGCTTTATTGTGTAGTAAGATGATAAATAATGTAATTATGTTTGTGCAATGTTTAAGTTATGCACCTTTATGGACTAGGGATAGAGATAGGCAGATACAGTATAAGAGTAAGGGTACCGTCACACAGTGAAATTTTGATCGCTACGACGGCACGATTCGTGACGTTCGAGCGATATATCTGTGACGCTCGAGCGATATCGCAATGTCTGACACGCTCCTGCGATCAGGGACCCTGCTGAGAATCGTACGTCGTAGCAGATCGTTTGAAACTTTCTTTCGTCGTCTAGTGTCCCGCTGTGGCGGCATGATTGCATGGTGTAACATATATCGTATACGATGTGCGCATAGTAACCAACGGCTTCTACATCGCACATACGTCATGAAATTATCGCTCCAGCGTCGTAGATTGCAAAGTGTGACAGCAGTCTACGACGCTGGAGCGATATTGTTACGACGCTGGAGCGTCACGGATCGTACCGTCGTAGCGATGAAAATTGCACTGTGTGACGGTACCCTAAAGTCTAGTAATAGTAATGGATAGCATAGGATTTGGTACAGTGGGGGGCACTGTAGATAAAGAAATTAGATAAGGTTAAGATAAGAACTGATTTAGGCTAGTTTCACATTTACATTAGAATCCGCAGCTTTTAATCCGCAACCGCAAATGCAGGAAAAAACACATGGAAATGCATAAAAATGCAGCGTTTTTTAGACGCATAACATAACGCATGCAGTTAAAAAACGCAGCGTTTTCACGCTTTTCCATGCATTTTGCATGCATTTGCATTTTCTGTGCGCATGGTGAAAAATTTAATAGGCGAAAAATCTAGATAACAGGCAATGCCAATGGGACTACAGTGGGTGTGTATTATGAGATATCTATATATAGACCTTGGACTGCTGAAATCTTAACAGTTTGCTACTGTATCCTGTTTCATGATGGATCTTCGCATGGAGAGCTTCTATTTCAACCTGGATTTGAGCAACAAGCTGTTTCTTGTCTGTGCGTTTGCTTGGGAGCAACAAAGAAATCGAGAAAGACAGAGAAGGACACGGCATCTGCGTTTTTGGAGACATCCCATTATTGAACTCTGGGAGAGCCATGGAGCCTATCACACGCTATCTCCCGCCTCGACTACTGCAACATACTCCTCTGTGGCCTACCTTCTAACACTCTCGCACCCCTCCAGTCCATCCTGAACTCTGCTGCCCGACTAATTAATGTCTCTCCTCGCTACACTCCTGCTTCACCTCTTTGCAAATCCCTTCACTGGCTCCCAATTTCCCAGCGTATCGAGTTTAAATTACTAACACTGACCTACAAAGCCATCCATAACCTTTCTCCTCCATATATTTCCACACTAATCTCTCAATATCTTCCCTCACGTAATCTCCGGTCCTCCCAAGACCTCATCCATTCCTCCACGCTTATTCGCTTCTCACTCAATCGCCTCCAAGACTTCTCCCGAATATCACCCATCCTCTGGAATTCAGTGCCCCAACTGTTATGAACTGGTGATTCAGAAACACAATGGACCTGGTGGTTAAGAGCACACAAAGTGACCTGATAGTTACTAATAACATAGGACGAGCTCTGAGACGTGGGAACTCTGCTGACCGCAATCCCTAATCCTATCACACCACACTAGAGGTAGCCGTGGAGTGCTCCTGACCAGACCTAGGCGCCTCGGGCACAGCCTGAGAAACTAGCTAGCCCTGAAGATAGAAAAATAAGCCTACCTTGCCTCAGAGAAATTCCCCAAAGGAAAAGGCAGCCCCCCACATATAATGACTGTGAGTAAAGATGAAAATACAAACACAGAGATGAAATAGGTTTTAGCAAAGTGAGGCCCAACTTACTGAATAGACCGAGGATAGGAAAGATAGCCTTGCGGTCAGCACAAAAACCTACAAACAACCACGCAGAGGGCGCAAAAAGATCCACCGCACCGACTAACGGTACGGAGGTGCTCCCTCTGCGTCCCAGAGCTTCCAGCAAGCAAGACAAACCAATATAGCAAGCTGGACAGAAAAAAATAGCAAACAAAAGTAACACAAGCAGAACTTAGCTTATGCAGGGCAGACAGGCCACAAGAACGATCCAGAAGAGAGCAAGACCAATACTGGAACATTGACTGGAGGCCAGGAACAAAGAACTAGGTGGAGTTAAATAGAGAAGCACCTAACGACTTAACCTCGTCACCTGAGGAAGGAAACTCAGAAGCCGCAGCCCCACTCACATCCACCAGAGGAAGCTCATGGACAGAACCACCCGAAGTACCACTCATGACCACAGGAGGGAGCTTGACCACAGAATTCACAACACCCAACACATCCGGTTATCCACTACTTTTGGATCCTTCAAAAGAAACCTGAAAACCCACCTCTTCAAGGAAGCTTACAGCCTGTAAAGACCACATGGCCACCTCAACACCATTGGAGCTACTGCAACCCTCGACCTATTGTCGACCACTTGCACCAGTGACCCCATTCCGTCACATCTCCTCCAGTCACTTTCCCCGGCTGTCACCTCTCACCTAACAAAAATATTCAACCTTTCCCTCACTTCCGGTATTTTTCCCTCCTCATTTAAGCATGCCATCATACATCCATTACTTAAAAAACCATCCCTCGATCAAAACTGTGCTGCTAATTATAGACTTGTCTCTTATCTTCACTACATCTCTAAACTCCTTGAATGCCTGGTCCACTCCCGTCTTACCCACTATCTCTCAGATAACTCTCTTCTCGACCCTCTTCAATCTGGCTTCCGCTCTTTACACTCTACTGAAACTGCCCTCACTAAAGTCTCTAATGACCTACTAACAGCTAAATCTAATGGTCACTACTCCATGCTAATTCTCTTGGATCTCTCTGCAGCATTTGATACTGTGGATCATCAGCTCCTCCTCAATATGCTCCGCTCCATCGGCCTCAAGGACACCGTTCTCTCTTGGTTCTCCTCCTATCTCTCTGACCGCTCCTTCACTGTATGTTTTGCTGGTTCCTCCTCCTCTCACCTTCCCCTTACTTTTGGGGTTCCTCAAGGATCAGTCCTAGGCCCCCTCCTCTTCTCTTTGTATACTGCCCCTATTGGACAAACAATCAGTAGATTTGGTTTCCAGTACCATCTCTATGCTGACGACACCCAATTATACACTTCTTCTCCTGATATCACACCGACCTTTTTAGAAAACACCAGTGATTGTCTTACCGCTGTCTCTAACATCATGTCCTTCCTCTATCTGAAACTGAACCTGTCAAAAACTGAACTCGTGTTTTCTCCCTCTATTAACCTACCTTTGCCTGACATTGCCATCTCCGTGTGCAGTTCCACCATTACTCCAAAGCAACATGCCTGCTGCCTTGGGGTCATCCTTGATTCCGAGCTTTCATTCACCCCCCACATCCGATCACTGGCTCGCTCTTCTTATCTGCACCTCAAAAACATTTCTAGAATTCGTCCTTTTCTTACTTTCGACTCTGCAAAAACTCTTACTGTCTCACTTATTCATTCTCATCTGGACTATTGTAACTCTCTACTAATTGGCCTCCCTCTTACCAAACTCTCCCCGCTCCAATCTGTCCTGAATGCTGCAGCCAGGATCATATTCCTCACCAACCGTTACACCGATGCCTCTACCTTGTGCCAGTCATTACACTGGCTACCCATCCACTCAAGAATCCAGTACAAAACTACTACCCTCATCCACAAAGCACTCCATGGCTCAGCACCACCCTACATCTCCTCTCTGGTCTCAGTCTACCACCCTACCCGTGCCCTCCGCTCCGCTAATGACCTGAGGTTAGCATCCTCAATAATCAGAACCTCCCACTCCCGTCTCCAAGACTTTACACGTGCTGCGCCGATTCTTTGGAATTAACTACCTAGTTTAATACGATTAATCCCCAATCCCCACAGTTTTAAGCATGCCCTAAAAACTCATTTGTTCAGACTGGCCTACTGCCTCAACGCATTAACCTAACTATCCCTGTGTGGCCTATTAAAAAAAAAAAACATAATCAGGTTCCTCGCATCATATTCTCATACACTTTATGCAGTTATTAGCCCTCTGTTTCTGTACTGTTACATACTTAGGCAGTTAACTGGTTCATGCAGCTTTACATGAACACCCGAACCTTACACTATGGCTGGTCCGAATAACTAAAGCAATTGTACCATCCACCTCTCGTGTCTCCCCTTTTCCTCATAGTTTGTAAGCTTGCGAGCAGGGCACTCATTCCTCCTGGTATCTGTTTTGAACTGTGATCTCTGTTATGCTGTAATGTCTATTGTCTGTACAAGTCCCCTCTATAGGTTATAAAGCGCTGCGGAATATGTTGGTGCTATATAAATAAAAATTATTATTATTATTATTATCTCCTTCCCCATAATCCTGTAGAATGTAAGCCCGCAAGGGCAGGGTCCTCTTCCCTCTCTACCAGTCTGTCATTGCTAGTTTTGTTTACTGTAAGTGATATTTGTATTTTGATGTAACCCCTGCTCATGTACAGCACCATGGAATTAATGGTGCTATATAAATAAATAATAATAATAATATATGGCGAGCTTAATGCCAACCCAGACAATTTCCCGGAATATACTCGGATATCTCAAAACTCTTTTCGGCATTTGCTTGGTCATATTCAAGGAGCCATCCGGAGACAGGACACCCAGCTCCATAGAGGAACGTCTCCTGGTCACATTAAGGTACGTACTATTTCTAAACAAATACCAGTTATAATTATTGTTGGTCTGCCATGTATTATTTGTATTTTCCTTTATGTCTTTAGCAGAACACCACCATAAATGGAATTGATTGTAATTTTATTTTTTTATTTTATTTCAGATTTCTGGCAACCAGAGAGAGCTTATCATCCCTTCACTTTCAGTACCGGCTTGGAATTTCCACCCTGTCTGGAATAGTTGCAGACACCTGGTGGGCTTTAGGGATTGTTCTCCTGGATGAATTTATGCCCATACCCACTGAGGAAATGTAGATGGAAATTGCAGAGAAATTCTGGTGTGTGTGTGATTTCCCCAACTGTTTGGATGCGGTGGATGGAAAGCACATACGCATTATCAAACCCACCAGAACGGGATCAGAGTACTTTAACTACAAGAAATATTTTTCTGTTGTGCTCATGGCAATAGCAGATTCGGACTGTCGCTTCATCACTGTGGACATTGAAGCTTTTGGCCGTGGGAATGATTCACAGACTTTCAAGAACTCGGATATGGGCCGATGTGTGTATGGAAGAAATTTTAATTTTCCTCTGCCACGACCTCTCCCCAACACCCAAGGCCCACTGATGCCATTTGTTATGGTTGTGGATGAGGCCTTTCAGATGTGTGAAAACCTACTGAAGCCATATTCCACTCGAGACTTGAACCACACTAAAAGGATCTATAACTACTAACTGACCAGGGCCAGAAGAACAGTAGTGTGTACCTTTGGGATTCTAGTCTCAAAATGGCGCATTTTTGCAACAGCCATTAATCTAAAAATGGAGACAGTTGACGAGGTGGTCAAAGCCTGTGTGGTTCTCCCCAATTACATAATGGCTAAAGAGCGACCCAACATTGAACTGGATGAACGAGTTGCAAACCCATTGCCAGATTACCAGCATCACCCGCTGCAGCCAACTGTTGAAGTTGGCCACATGAGGGACCAATTTGCTGCCTTTTTTAATTCTGATATTGGACGTGTGGCATGGCAAGACAATATTGTGTAAAATTTCATGTTGGGTTTGGGTCTGTACCAGTTATGTTTTAAATATTACTAATATTTGTTGTTAATAAATTTCATGTTTTGATATCTTGACTGTGTCTTCTATGTATTTCCTCTAAAAACCACTTAGGTTGCTAGTGATAAGGTAGTTGACGTCATTGCATCCTGATTCTGTTCTGCAGTATCTATTGGACGCAGTCCGACTGTGACCCCGCTGCTCCTGCTCAACCTCTGCTGCAGTGGAAGAAGTGCTCTAAAAAAAAGGAAAAAAAAATTGTCCTGTGTGTAGATGTGACAGTGGATACTTACCAATCTGAGGAGGTGATTACTCACTTCACTTACATGTTCGGCTTGTGCGGGCCCAGGCCGTTGCTCCTCCTCCTCAGAAGATGACATTCTAATGCATGCAGAAAGAAAAAAATGGCAGAAATTAGGACACATAGAGACAGAAAATAGAAAATAAAGACATTGGTTAGGATATACTCAAATTGTTCAGTGTCTTGTTTGCTCCAAGGTTCTTGCCTGCGTCTGCTCTGCTTGTCTGTCTGCTGTCTGCAAATATCCACTCCCTCCCTTTATCACTTTGTATGTGGGGGTGGCTAATTAGTCTCTAGACATGTTTTCCTGTGGTGCAACGCATGCGTTCACAAACGCAAGAAAACGCATGTGCTTGCGAACGCATGCGTTCACAGACAGCAATGCCTTTTTTTCCATATTCATGCCGCTAACAACCGAGTACATTTCTATGCGGCAAATTGACGCCTTCAAAATTACTACATGTAGCGTCTACCGCGCCAAAGCGCAGACGACAAAACGACGCATGCGTCGTCAACCGCGGCAAAACGCAACCGATCGCAGACACATGCGTCCACAATGTTAAATATAGGAATACACGATGCATGTGGAAAATTGCGGCACAAACGCTGCGGACACAACTGCAAATGTGAAACGAGCCTAAGCAAATAGGGATTTCCTTGTTAGGAGGGGCCAGAGTAGTGATAGTTGAGACATTTCCTGGGTTTAGTTAATTAGAGAGTGGGATGAAGAACAGTAAGGTTGCTGCAGGAACAAGTTTAAGGAGTCCAGCAATCCAGGGCCTCGGGGCTGGAAGTCAAATGAGCATGAGGAGAAGAAGCAGCATGAGAGCAGCAGCAACTAGGTTCAGTGGGAAATCCCGAAAAGTCAGAGACCTACAGTCTGAAGAAGTTTGGAAGAGCCATCCTTTATTTTGCCCTTGGAGGGGAAAACAGCTGGGGAACACCAGGCACGAATTAGTCTGGGTAGTTGGGATGCTTCGGTATCAGAGGGTATGTTACCAGAAAAAAGTTTGCCAGGATCAGTGAGAATTACTGTGCAATGTTGGTGACTGAACTGGACGTGCTGAGTAAAGTTGATTTGTTAAAAATGGACTTGGACAATCAGTGTGTGATGATATCTGGAATCGGGACCGTGCAAGCTGAGGAGAACTGTAACCTAAAACTGAGTGACATGCATTCCACTCAAATCGCACAGCAAATGGGATATTTCTTTGTGGGTTGCCAGGGTGTGCCGGAACAGCAATCCCTCGCCATGACTACGACCCTGGCCATATCACACTACGGTCATGCCGAATTTGAGATTGCAGATGTTTTCCTCTCTTACTGTGTATATCCTTTCTATTTGTTTTGATAGTTTGCCATTTGACTTGTTTTTACTTCACTATTTGTGAATCTCTGCAGATGTTATCACTATATAAAGCTTATTTTTATTATTGTTCACTGTAGAGATCAGATGTTGAAGGTTTCTATTTTTTCATTATGTAAAATGATTTAGAAAAAATCTAATATATTCCACGGAGAATAATTATTGTAAATGCAGATATTTCTCCTGATGCAGTATAAGGTATATAAATAGATGATCACCACGCATTGTAATCTACAGGATGTAGGCAGAGCATATGGTTGATGAGAAATGTATAAGAAATCTTAAAAATACAGCACATCTATTAGAAAAAATTACATAATATTATTTCCTATTCGGTAAATGTCTAACAAGTTTACTTATATACAAATGTCACGGCTACATATTTTTTAATATTATTTTTTTAAAAATACATATTTGTGCATATTATTTGATATTCAACTTACAGGTAACAGGAAATTTTACAGGTATGTAAAGTGAGTAATTTTCAAGATCAACTATAGTGCTATGATTAAAAGCACCAGGCTCAGATTGACCTACAAGGGAAAAGGTGAATATCGGTGGGCTCCTGCCTATGAGTGGGTCACTTACCCTATTATATCAGCAGTAGTTGGCACAATACACTTGATTCACTATGTACAGACAGATGCAACATCTCATCATTAATTTAACAAACTACCCAGTTTATTATTTTATACATTTATGAATAAGGATAATATAATATTTGCATTTAGGTGCACAATGGGTCCTCAGGGTCAATGGTACAGATGGATTCTTGGTACCACAGTCCAACACAGTTCAGGATGGTGAACATTATTAGAACATAAAAGTAGCCAAATCCTTTTGGTAAAGTGTGCGGGATAGGATGTCCTTGGAACTTGCTGGACCCCAAAGGAAACTCTATAAGAAGGTCCTCACTTGTCTCGTGTTATTTATAATACTATTGTTTTCTTACAGGGAAGAGTGACAGTTGAACCCCCTCATGTCATAACTGTGTATATAACCATTGATACATTGCATTGTAATGATTAGCAACAACACTACTCATAATAAATTTATATAATTTTATTACAGTGTATATACATTTTTTATTAGATGTTGAACAATTTATTCATGGAATTTTATGTAAGAACCAACAGTTCCGGCTTTGGCGAATTTATCCTATCTGGTTTCTCTCACAAATCACACATCCAAACATTATTATATGTTGTGTTTTTATTAATTTATCTTGTCACCATTTTTGGAAATGTGTGCATTATTTTTCTTGTTTATACAAACACTCATCTTCAAACACCTATGTATAATTTTATAAGCAACCTGGCTTTCCTTGACATTTGCTATTCTTCAGATATTACCCCCAAAACACTGGTAGACTTCTTTTCTCATCAGAAAACAATATCATATTTTGGATGCATGACTCAACTCTTTTTTTTTACCGGTTTTGGTAGCACAGAATCTTTTCTTTTTGCTGTTATGGCTTATGATCGTTTTATGGCAATCTGTAATCCGCTGAACTATAACTTGATTATGCATCAGAAGACCTGCGTGATACTAGTGTCTGGGGCTTATAGCGCTGGATTCCTTCATTCTGTAATAGAGACTTGTTGTACCCTTCGTCTTTCTTTTTGTGCCTCTCGTGTCCTCCATCATTTCACTTGTGATTTTCCTCCATTACTAAAAATCTCTTGCACGGATACTACAATTAATGAAATTGTTTTGTTTACATTTTCTTCTTGTGTAACGATGTCTTCTATCTTGATCATTGTTGTCTCATACATTTCCATCTTAGTGGCAATTTTAAAGATACGTAACAGTGATGGAAGGAAAAAAGCTTTTTCAACCTGTACCTCACATATCACAGCGGTGACCTTATTTTATGGCACAGTGCAATCTGTATACTTAAGGCCCAAGTCTAAATCCTCTCTAGAGACCGGTAGTGTGGAAACAGTGGTTTACACTATGGTGATCCCCATGTTAAATCCAATGATTTATAGCATGAGAAACAAAGACATTAAAACCTCTCTGCAAAAATTATTCAATAAATGGATAAAATAAATTAATACATAGTAAACCAAAGGAGATCAGCAATTTGATCACTCTCGTAATAGTATTGTAAGTCAACTTGTTATTTTAAGATTTTAACATGAATTTGCCACATCATTGTACACTACTAAAAAAATTCTGAAAACATGATGAGTGGGGGTCCGTGAGGACCAGAGTTTGAGAAACACTGATCTAGCCTGATTGACAGACTCTTCTGTGTCTCTACTTTCTAATATCTCACCCTGCTAAGTACAAGCTGTAATTGCTACACAGGCCATGTTGGTGGAGAATGAATATTCTTGGTCTCATGAGCTCTTTCACATTTTGGCTAACTTCGCATGAATGTAGAAAGAAATAATCTAGAAAACTAAGACTTTTTTCTCACTTGTAATCCTTATGCAGTCCATGTACGGTCCATATGCAATCTCTTTTTTATATAGCAGATGCTATTATATTATGAATGGTGAATTGCACAATGGCAAATTAGTAATCAGCAATACGTAAATTTACAAGATTTAGACTTGATCTGAAGTTATAATGAAATGAAAAAATCCAGCTTCACATTACGCTGAGAGAAAAAGAAGCACCATGGGATGTGGCGACACTGCACTTAATCTGAATTATCCAGACATATTATTTCAGTAGGTCGAGGGACATGAGTAAAGGTACCTTCACACTGAGCGACTTTAGAACGATAACGATAGCGATCCGTGACATTGCAGCGTCCTGGATAGCGATATCGTTGTGTTTGACACGCAGCAGCGATCAGGATCCTGCTGTGAGATCGCTGGTCGGAGCTTCAAGCTTCAGGAGGCTAATTTGCATATTCCAGGTGCCTTCTGGGAGAAGCGAAGTCTCCCTAAGCTAGAAGATCGTTGGGTACAGCCGGGACCAGCTGCTTCGAAAGCATCACCAAACCAGGGATTCAAGCTTCAGGAGGCTAATTTGCATATTCCAGGTGCCTTCTGGGAGAAGCGAAGTCTCCCTAAGCTAGAAGATCGTTGCGTACAGCCGGGACCAGCTGCTTCGAAAGCATCACCAAACCAGGGATTCAAGCTTCAGGAGGCTAATTTGCATATTCCAGGTGCCTTCTGGGAGAAGCGAAGTCTCCCTAAGCTAGAAGATCGTTGCGTACAGCCGGGACCAGCTGCTTCGAAAGCATCACCAAACCAGGGATTCAAGCTTCAGGAGGCTAATTTGCATATTCCAGGTGCCTTCTGGGAGAAGCGAAGTCTCCCTAAGCTAGAAGATCGTTGCGTACAGCCGGGACCAGCTGCTTCGAAAGCATCACCAAACCGCGCGCCTTACGGCGCGCGAATTTTTGCCTGTAGGACATTATTGCAAGAGAGCTTGGCTGAGTAGATTACACAAGAAGGAAAACACACAGCAAGTCAGCAGGATCTAGGAGCAACATGGCAGATGTGACAACCTACATGGTGAGCTGCAGCATGTGCTACATGTTCACAGATCGACCAGAAGAAGAATCCAATTTCACCTGTCAGAAGTGTAGACTAGTGGCCCTTTTAGAAGAAAAGGTGCGGGGTCTGGAAGAAAGAATAGCAACTTTGAAACTCATCAAAGAGAATGAAGACTTTCTAGACAGAACAGAAGCATCTCTACTGGTCACAGAAGGTGAAAAAAGTGTCAGAGAACCTCCAAAAGCAGATGAGTGGAAGCATGTGACCAAAAGAAGCAAGAAGACCATGGAGAAATCACCAACCACACAACTGAAGAACCGATATCAAATCTTTGTAGAGGATGAAGATGGCACACCTAAGAATGAAGCAATACCAGCAAGCAAAAAAGAAAAGGGCACACAGCAACAAGTGACAGCAAAAAGTACAGCCAAGAAGCAACGAAGAGTGGTGGTGGTGGGAGACTCACTACTTAGAGGCACAGAAGCAGCCATCTGCAGACCGGACATAACTGCAAGAGAAGTATGCTGCCTTCCAGGTGCGATGATCAAGGATGTGACCGATAGGATACCAAAGCTCTTCAGCTCCAAGGACGTCCACCCATTTCTTCTGATACATGTTGGCACCAATGACACGGCAAGGAAAGACCTACCGACAATCTGCAAGGACTTTGAAGAGTTGGGGAAGAAAGTAAAGGAACTGGATGCACAGGTAGTTTTTTCTTCTATCCTTCCAGTAGACGGGCATGGCACCAGGAGATGGAACAGGATCCTTGATGCAAACAACTGGCTAAGACGATGGTGCAGACAACAAGGATTTGGATTCCTGGACCACGGTGTGAATTACTGGTATGATGGACTCCTCGCCAGAGACGGACTACACCTCAACAAACCTGGGAAACACACATTCGCCAGAAGACTCGCTACACTCATCAGGAGGGCGTTAAACTAGAAGAAGAGGGGACGGGAAGAAAAACATTAGACTCGAACAAAGACGACCCAGGAAAACATACTCAGAAGGGAGGTAAGAACATTTCTAAAACAATCCACAGTGAGGAGATTGGAACAAAACAAAATCCTCTAAACTGCATGCTCGCAAACGCCAGAAGCCTGACAAACAAGATGGAAGAACTAGAAGCAGAAATATCTACAGGTAACTTTGACATAGTGAGAATAACCGAGACATGGTTAGATGAAAGCTATGACTGGGCAGTTAACTTACAGGGTTACAGTCTGTTTAGAAAGGATCGTAAAAATCGGAGAGGAGGAGGGGTTTGTCTCTATGTAAAGTCTTGTCTAAAGTCCACTTTAAGGGAGGATATTAGCGAAGGGAATGAGGATGTCGAGTCCATATGGGTTGAAATTCATGGAGGGAAAAATGGTAACAAAATTCTCATTGGGGTCTGTTACAAACCCCCAAATATAACAGAAAGCATGGAAAGTCTACTTCTAAAGCAGATAGATGAAGCTGCAACCCATAATGAGGTCCTGGTTATGGGGGACTTTAACTACCCGGATATTAACTGGGAAACAGAAACCTGTGAAACCCATAAAGGCAACAGGTTTCTGCTAATAACCAAGAAAAATTATCTTTCACAATTGGTGCAGAATCCAACCAGAGGAGTAGCACTTTTAGACCTAATACTATCTAATAGACCTGACAGAATAACAAATCTGCAGGTGGTTGGGCATTTAGGAAATAGCGACCACAATATTGTGCAGTTTCACCTGTCTTTCACTAGGGGGACTTGTCAGGGAGTCACAAAAACATTGAACTTTAGGAAGGCAAAGTTTGACCAGCTTAGAGATGCCCTTAATCTGGTAGACTGGGACAATATCCTCAGAAATGAGAATACAGATAATAAATGGGAAATGTTTAAGAACATCCTAAATAGGCAGTGTAAGCGGTTTATACCTTGTGGGAATAAAAGGACTAGAAATAGGAAAAACCCAATGTGGCTAAACAAAGAAGTAAGACAGGCAATTAACAGTAAAAAGAAAGCATTTGCACTACTAAAGCAGGATGGCACCATTGAAGCTCTAAAAAACTATAGGGAGAAAAATACTTTATCTAAAAAACTAATTAAAGCTGCCAAAAAGGAAACAGAGAAGCACATTGCTAAGGAGAGTAAAACTAATCCCAAACTGTTCTTCAACTATATCAATAGTAAAAGAATAAAAACTGAAAATGTAGGCCCCTTAAAAAATAGTGAGGAAAGAATGGTTGTAGATGACGAGGAAAAAGCTAACATATTAAACACCTTCTTCTCCACGGTATTCACGGTGGAAAATGAAATGCTAGGTGAAATCCCAAGAAACAATGAAAACCCTATATTAAGGGTCACCAATCTAACCCAAGAAGAGGTGCGAAACCGGCTAAATAAGATTAAAATAGATAAATCTCCGGGTCCGGATGGCATACACCCACGAGTACTAAGAGAACTAAGTAATGTAATAGATAAACCATTATTTCTTATTTTTAGGGACTCTATAGCGACAGGGTCTGTTCCGCAGGATTGGCGCATAGCAAATGTGGTGCCAATATTCAAAAAGGGCTCTAAAAGTGAACCTGGAAATTATAGGCCAGTAAGTCTAACCTCTATTGTTGGTAAAATATTTGAAGGGTTTCTGAGGGATGTTATTCTGGATTATCTCAATGAGAATAACTGTTTAACTCCATATCAGCATGGGTTTATGAGAAATCGCTCCTGTCAAACCAATCTAATCAGTTTTTATGAAGAGGTAAGCTATAGGCTAGACCACGGTGAGTCATTGGACGTGGTATATCTCGATTTTTCCAAAGCGTTTGATACCGTGCCGCACAAGAGGTTGGTACACAAAATGAGAATGCTTGGTCTGGGGGAAAATGTGTGTAAATGGGTTAGTAACTGGCTTAGTGATAGAAAGCAGAGGGTGGTTATAAATGGTATAGTCTCTAACTGGGTCGCTGTGACCAGTGGGGTACCGCAGGGGTCAGTATTGGGACCTGTTCTCTTCAACATATTCATTAATGATCTGGTAGAAGGTTTACACAGTAAAATATCGATATTGCAGATGATACAAAACTATGTAAAGCAGTTAATACAAGAGAAGATAGTATTCTGCTACAGATGGATCTGGATAAGTTGGAAACTTGGGCTGAAAGGTGGCAGATGAGGTTTAACAATGATAAATGTAAGGTTATACACATGGGAAGAGGGAATCAATATCACCATTACACACTGAACGGGAAACCACTGGGTAAATCTGACAGGGAGAAGGACTTGGGGATCCTAGTTAATGATAAACTTACCTGGAGCAGCCAGTGCCAGGCAGCAGCTGCCAAGGCAAACAGGATCATGGGGTGCATTAAAAGAGGTCTGGATACACATGATGAGAGCATTATACTGCCTCTGTACAAATCCCTAGTTAGACCGCACATGGAGTACTGTGTCCAGTTTTGGGCACCGGTGCTCAGGAAGGATATAATGGAACTAGAGAGAGTACAAAGGAGGGCAACAAAATTAATAAAGGGGATGGGAGAACTACAATACCCAGATAGATTAGCGAAATTAGGATTATTTAGTCTAGAAAAAAGACGACTGAGGGGCGATCTAATAACCATGTATAAGTATATAAGGGGACAATACAAATATCTCGCTGAGGATCTGTTTATACCAAGGAAGGTGACGGGCACAAGGGGGCATTCTTTGCGTCTGGAGGAGAGAAGGTTTTTCCACCAACATAGAAGAGGATTCTTTACTGTTAGGGCAGTGAGAATCTGGAATTGCTTGCCTGAGGAGGTGGTGATGGCGAACTCAGTCGAGGGGTTCAAGAGAGGCCTGGATGTCTTCCTGGAGCAGAACAATATTGTATCATACAATTATTAGGTTCTGTAGAAGGACGTAGATCTGGGTATTTATTATGATGGAATATAGGCTGAACTGGATGGACAAATGTCTTTTTTCGGCCTTACTAACTATGTTACTATGTTAGAAGGCCAGAACTTTATTTCGTTGCTGGATCACCCACTGACATCGCTGAATCGTGACGCCGATCCAGCGATGTGTTCACTTGTAACCAGGGTAAACATCGGGTTACTAAGCGCAGGGTCACGCTTAGTAACCCGATATTTACCCTGGTTACCATTGTAAATGTAAAAAAAAAAAAACACTACATACTTACATTCTGGTGTCTGTCACGTCCCTCGCCGTCAGCTTCCCTGCACTGTGTCAGCGCCAGCCGGCCGTAAAGCAGAGCACAGCGGTGACGTCACCGCTCTGCTTTACGGCCGGCGCTTACACAGTGCAATGAAGCTGAAGGCGGGGGACGCGACAGACACCAGAATGTAAGTATGTAGTGTTTTGTTTTTTTTACATTTACAATGGTAACCAGGGTAAACATCGGGTTACTAAGCGCGGCCCTGCGCTTAGTAACCCGATGTTTACCCTGGTTACCAGGGGACTTCAGCATCGTTGGTCGCTGGAGAGCTGTCTGTGTGACAGCTCTCCAGCAACCACACAACGACGAAACAGAGATGCTGCAGCGATCGGCATCGTTGTCTATATCGCTGCAGCGTCGCTTAATGTGACGGTACCTTTAGAGTTCATGTGAGAATTAGAGTTGAGCGACCTTGACCTTTTTAGAGTCGAGCCGGGTTTTGCGAAACCCGACTATGTCCAAAGTCGGGTCGAGTGAAATCGGCCGATTATGACGTAAAGTCGGGATCGACCGAAACACGAAACCCAATGCAAGTCAATGGGGCAGCATAGTCGGCAGTGAGTGGGGGCCAGGAAAACACCTAGAGTGGCCATTTTAATGTCAAAACCATCCATTCTTCTTAATGAAGCTTGTCAAGCGTAATTTACCTTATAATAATTGGAAGGCATTTGAAATTGGGGGTCATTTGGCTAAAGTTGTGGGGGGTAGGGCTGGTTCAAGTAATTAGTGGGCCCAGGAAATCTGGACCACGTCACGGCAGTGGAGCAGGGAGAGGTAAGTATTTCAACTTTGCAAGTGCTGTGAACCTGAGCAAGCAGGGGGGGCCCACTCGTTGGCATTGGCACTGGCACAGGGCCCCTCAAAGTACAGCGGTGTGTTTGCACGGCGGGGGCGCCTCCCACCGGCAGCAACACTTTTGCGTACTATGAGAGGCCCTGTGCCAGTGACGTCGCCAACTAGTATTCCTCCCCCCACCTGATGAAGGAACCTGCACTTTCATCTGCACCTTCCTCTTTGTCCCCGTGTAAGGTGGTATGGTATGCGGGAAGAGCAACCTGACTTTCAGCAGGGTCACAATGTTGTTGTGTAGCGTGCACGGGGAATGTTGCGTTATGGGTCAATGTACCAGCAGACTCATCTATCACTGGCTGGGCAATGGGCACGATGAAGTGGAAACACAGATATAGGCCCAAAGAAGAAAGTGGGCTAAATGCAGTTCAAAATTGGTAACACAGGAATAACCAGGGGGCATTGCAGTGGAGGACAACTGGAATGAGAGGCTGACACAGAGAGTAGGGCCAAATCAGTAAGTAGTCGAAATGCAGTTCAAAATTGGCAACCGTAGTAAACAGGCGGCACAGCTTTGTTCAGTGGAGGAGAACAGCAAGGAGTGGCAGACACCGATAGTAGGCCCCAAACCAACTAGTACGCCAAATGCAGTTGTTCCATTTAACCACAATTTAATGAGAGCCTGAAGATAGAAGCTCAGGAAAGGCAACCTGGGGAACACCTTGGAGTGTAACACACCATCTCTCTCCACCCCATACCCATTTTGTATGGCCTAATGCAGTGTACTTTTCTACAACTACTAAACGAGAGTCGGAAGACCGAAGCAATGGCAAGGAAACCTGGGGAACACCTTAGAGTGTAACACACCCTCTCTCTACACCCCATACCCAATTTGAAGGCCTAATGCAGTGTAGTTTCCAAGAACTACTAAACGAGAGCCGGAAGATCGAAGCTCAGGAAAGGCAACCTGGGGAACACCTTGGAGTGTAACACACCCTCTCGCTACACCCCATACCCAATTTGAAGGCCTAATGCAGCGTAGTTTCCAACAACTACTAAACGAGAGCCGGAAGATCGAAGCTCAGGAAAGGCAACCTGGGGAACACCTTGGAGTGTAACACACCCTCTCTCTACACCCCATACCCAATTTGAAGGCCTAATGCAGTGTAGTTTCCAAGAACTACTAAACGAGAGCCGGAAGATCGAAGCTCAGGAAAGGCAACCTGGGGAACACCTTGGAGTGTAACACACCCTCTCGCTACACCCCATACCCAATTTGAAGGCCTAATGCAGCGTAGTTTCCAACAACTACTAAACGAGAGCCGGAAGATCGAAGCTCAGGAAAGGCAACCTGGGGAACACCTTGGAGTGGAACACACCATCTCTCTACACCCCATACCCAATTTGAAGGCCTAATGCAGAGTAGTTTCCAAGAACTACTAAACGAGAGCCGGAAGATCGAAGCTCAGGAAAGGCAACCTGGGGAACACCTTGGAGTGTAACACAACGTCTCTCTACACGACGGAAGGGCTGATTCTTAGGAAGGAAGGCTGTTGGAAATAAGCATTGCGCGTCCGAGGGTGATTATATTCTTATTAGGTATATACTCACCCTCGGACGCGCCCTGCTTCTTTATTTGGAATGAATGTTTATTTGCAATGTGGTGTTGACTTTCTCTATTATTTTGGTAATTAATGATTTTATTATTTTCATTATTTTGCATCTTCTCGGCAATAATATAAAGAAGACGCGACAGGACAACACTCGGTGGATGCCATATGTGTGTTTTCAATTTAAAAAAACTTTCAGTTAACTACTTGCAGGAGAAAGTAATTGTAGCTGGTGGCCATTTTTAGTACTGTACCAGATTAGAGTTGTGTGTTTGTTTTTAATGTTAAAATGTCTGCATTTGATATCTCACCAGTATTTTCTTTTTTATAAGCAAAATACTTATTTTTATATTTTCTGATGTTGGTTCCAGGGGTACACGGCCAGCAGTGCCCTGGTCAGTGTAGTAGTAGTTGAAAGAATGGACCGCAGACAGGCATCGAAGGCCTAAAATAATAACACATGGCTGTAGGCAATTTTTAATTGGTTCCAGGGGTACACGGGCAGCAGTGACCTGGTCAGTGTAGTAGTAGTTGAAAGAATGGACCGCAGACAGGCATCGAAGGCCTAAAATAAAAAAATTGGGCTGGCTGTAGGCAATTTTAAATTGGTTCCAGGGGTACACGGGCAGCAGTGACCTGGTCAGTGTAGTAGTAGTTGAAAGAATGGACCGCAGACAGGCATCGAAGGCCTAACATAACAAACTTGGGCTGGCTGTAGGCACTTTTAAATTGGTTCCAGGGGTACACGGGCAGCAGTGGTCTGGTCAGTGGAAGTCTAGTGGAAGGAGTGACCGCAGACAGGCATCGAAGGCCTAAAATAATAACACATGGCTGTAGGCAATTTTAAATTGGTTCCAGGGGTACACGGACAGCAGTGGTGTGGTCAGTGGAGGCCTAGTGGAAGGAGTGACCGCAGACAGGCATCGAAGGCCTAAAATAATAACACATGGCTGTAGGCAATTTTAAATTGGTTCCAGGGGTACACGGACAGCAGTGGTGTGGTCAGTGGAGGCCTAGTGGAAGGAGTGACCGCAGACAGGCATCGAAGGCCTAAAATAATAACACATGGCTGTAGGCAATTTTAAATTGGTTCCAGGGGTACACGGGCAGCAGTGACCTGGTCAGTGTAGTAGTAGTTGAAAGAATGGACCGCAGACAGGCATCGAAGGCCTAAAATAAAAAAATTGGGCTGGCTGTAGGCAATTTTAAATTGGTTCCAGGGGTACACGGGCAGCAGTGACCTGGTCAGTGTAGTAGTAGTTGAAAGAATGGACCGCAGACAGGCATCGAAGGCCTAAAATAAAAAAATTGGGCTGGCTGTAGGCAATTTTAAATTGGTTCCAGGGGTACACGGGCAGCAGTGGTCTGGTCAGTGGAAGTCTAGTGGAAGGAGTGACCGCAGACAGGCATCGAAGGCCTAAAATAATAACACATGGCTGTAGGCAATTTTAAATTGGTTCCAGGGGTACACGGACAGCAGTGGTGTGGTCAGTGGAGGCCTAGTGGAAGGAGTGACCGCAGACAGGCATCGAAGGCCTAAAATAATAACACATGGCTGTAGGCAATTTTAAATTGGTTCCAGGGGTACACGGACAGCAGTGGTGTGGTCAGTGGAGGCCTAGTGGAAGGAGTGACCGCAGACAGGCATCGAAGGCCTAA
The DNA here is from genome assembly GCF_032444005.1 of Ranitomeya imitator. Lineage (NCBI taxonomy): Eukaryota > Metazoa > Chordata > Amphibia > Anura > Dendrobatidae > Ranitomeya > Ranitomeya imitator. The sequence goes on from NC_091285.1 coordinate 456,123,698, forward strand.
AATAATAACACATGGCTGTAGGCAATTTTAAATTGGTTCCAGGGGTACACGGGCAGCAGTGACCTGGTCAGTGTAGTAGTAGTTGAAAGAATGGACCGCAGACAGGCATCGAAGGCCTAAAATAAAAAAATTGGGCTGGCTGTAGGCAATTTTAAATTGGTTCCAGGGGTACACGGGCAGCAGTGACCTGGTCAGTGTAGTAGTAGTTGAAAGAATGGACCGCAGACAGGCATCGAAGGCCTAAAATAAAAAAATTGGGCTGGCTGTAGGCAATTTTAAATTGGTTCCAGGGGTACACGGGCAGCAGTGGTGTGGTCAGTGGAGGCCTAGTGGAAGGAGTGACCGCAGACAGGCATCGAAGGCCTAACATAACAAACTTGGGCTGGCTGTAGGCACTTTTAAATTGGTTCCAGGGGTACACGGGCAGCAGTGGTCTGGTCAGTGGAAGTCTAGTGGAAGGAGTGACCGCAGACAGGCATCGAAGGCCTAAAATAATAACACATGGCTGTAGGCAATTTTAAATTGGTTCCAGGGGTACACGGACAGCAGTGGTGTGGTCAGTGGAGGCCTAGTGGAAGGAGTGACCGCAGACAGGCATCGAAGGCCTAAAATAATAACACATGGCTGTAGGCAATTTTAAATTGGTTCCAGGGGTACACGGGCAGCAGTGACCTGGTCAGTGTAGTAGTAGTTGAAAGAATGGACCGCAGACAGGCATCGAAGGCCTAAAATAAAAAAATTGGGCTGGCTGTAGGCAATTTTAAATTGGTTCCAGGGGTACACGGGCAGCAGTGACCTGGTCAGTGTAGTAGTAGTTGAAAGAATGGACCGCAGACAGGCATCGAAGGCCTAAAATAAAAAAATTGGGCTGGCTGTAGGCAATTTTAAATTGGTTCCAGGGGTACACGGGCAGCAGTGACCTGGTCAGTGTAGTAGTAGTTGAAAGAATGGACCGCAGACAGGCATCGAAGGCCTAAAATAAAAAAATTGGGCTGGCTGTAGGCAATTTTAAATTGGTTCCAGGGGTACACGGGCAGCAGTGGTGTGGTCAGTGGAGGCCTAGTGGAAGGAGTGACCGCAGACAGGCATCGAAGGCCTAACATAACAAACTTGGGCTGGCTGTAGGCACTTTTAAATTGGTTCCAGGGGTACACGGGCAGCAGTGGTCTGGTCAGTGGAAGTCTAGTGGAAGGAGTGACCGCAGACAGGCATCGAAGGCCTAAAATAATAACACATGGCTGTAGGCAATTTTAAATTGGTTCCAGGGGTACACGGACAGCAGTGGTGTGGTCAGTGGAGGCCTAGTGGAAGGAGTGACCGCAGACAGGCATCGAAGGCCTAAAATAATAACACATGGCTGTAGGCAATTTTAAATTGGTTCCAGGGGTACACGGACAGCAGTGGTGTGGTCAGTGGAGGCCTAGTGGAAGGAGTGACCGCAGACAGGCATCGAAGGCCTAAAATAATAACACATGGCTGTAGGCAATTTTAAATTGGTTCCAGGGGTACACGGGCAGCAGTGACCTGGTCAGTGTAGTAGTAGTTGAAAGAATGGACCGCAGACAGGCATCGAAGGCCTAAAATAAAAAAATTGGGCTGGCTGTAGGCAATTTTAAATTGGTTCCAGGGGTACACGGGCAGCAGTGACCTGGTCAGTGTAGTAGTAGTTGAAAGAATGGACCGCAGACAGGCATCGAAGGCCTAAAATAAAAAAATTGGGCTGGCTGTAGGCAATTTTAAATTGGTTCCAGGGGTACACGGGCAGCAGTGGTGTGGTCAGTGGAGGCCTAGTGGAAGGAGTGACCGCAGACAGGCATCGAAGGCCTAACATAACAAACTTGGGCTGGCTGTAGGCACTTTTAAATTGGTTCCAGGGGTACACGGGCAGCAGTGGTCTGGTCAGTGGAAGTCTAGTGGAAGGAGTGACCGCAGACAGGCATCGAAGGCCTAAAATAATAACACATGGCTGTAGGCAATTTTAAATTGGTTCCAGGGGTACACGGACAGCAGTGGTGTGGTCAGTGGAGGCCTAGTGGAAGGAGTGACCGCAGACAGGCATCGAAGGCCTAAAATAATAACACATGGCTGTAGGCAATTTTAAATTGGTTCCAGGGGTACACGGGCAGCAGTGACCTGGTCAGTGTAGTAGTAGTTGAAAGAATGGACCGCAGACAGGCATCGAAGGCCTAAAATAAAAAAATTGGGCTGGCTGTAGGCAATTTTAAATTGGTTCCAGGGGTACACGGGCAGCAGTGACCTGGTCAGTGTAGTAGTAGTTGAAAGAATGGACCGCAGACAGGCATCGAAGGCCTAAAATAAAAAAATTGGGCTGGCTGTAGGCAATTTTAAATTGGTTCCAGGGGTACACGGGCAGCAGTGGTGTGGTCAGTGGAGGCCTAGTGGAAGGAGTGACCGCAGACAGGCATCGAAGGCCTAAAATAATAACACATGGCTGTAGGCACTTTTAAATTGGTTCCAGGGGTACACGGGCAGCAGTGGTCTGGTCAGTGGAAGTCTAGTGGAAGGAGTGACCGCAGACAGGCTTCGAAGGCCTAACATAACAAAATTGGGCTGGCTGTAGGCACTTTAAATTGGTTCCAGGGGTACATGGGCAGCAGTGTATGGTCAGTGGAAGTCTAGTGGAAGGAGTGACGGCAGACAGTCTTCGAAGGCCTAACATAACAAAATTGGGCTGACTGTAGGCACTTTTAAATTGGTTCCAGGGTAACACGGCCAGCAGTGGCCTGGTCAGTGTAGTAGTTGTAGAAAGAAGGGACCGCAGACAGGCTTCGAAGGCCTAACATAACAAAAATGTCAAAACAATGGTATTGTCAGTGCCAGGCATTGAAGGATGTCAGCGGCTAGACTACACATTGGTGAAGCTGTGAGAGATAATTTTGCTAGTGGTACAGCACTGTTTGAGCTGGGGGGGGGAACTGTCTTGTGGCCGGCGGTACAGGCACAGGGCCCCTCATATTACAACGGTGTGTCTGACGTTGGGTGCGCACCACCACCGCCAGAGACACTTTATTGTACTATGAGGGACCCAGTGGCAGTGCCGTCGACCAAAAGCGGCCACACCCACCTCTTCAGACAAACAGCACTCTCAAGGGTCCAAGCGCAAAGTGGCGATAGCACGGCCCCGTGTGGGGAGTTTGGCCATTTCGTGAGGTGGAAACATGTCGTATGCTGGACAATCAGGTGAAGAAAATTACGAGATTGGAAAAGTCATTCAGAATAGTCCACAGGCAAGACCTTTTCATAGGAAAGCTAGGTGTCAGCCGGGCAGGGTGGGGCAAAAGATTTTGAAATCCAGTTGTGGTTCATTTTAATGAAGGTTAGATCATCTACATTTTGGGTAGCCAGACGAGTCCTTTTTTCTGTTAGTATTGAACCTGCAGCACTGAATACTCTTTCTGATAGGACACTAGCTGCCGGGCAAGCAAGCTCCTGCAATGCATATTCTGCCAATTCTGGCCAGGTGTCTAATTTGGATGCCCAGTAATCAAATGGGAATGACGGTTGAGGGAGAACGTCGATAAGGGATGAAAAATAGTTTGTAACCATACTGGACAAATGTTGTCTCCTGTCACTTTGAATTGATGCTGCAGTACCTGTCCTGTCTGCGGTCATAGAAAAATCACTCCACAACCTGGTCAGAAAACCCCTCTGTCCAACGCCACTTCTGATTTCTGCCCCTCTAACACCTCTGGTCTGCTGGCCCCTGGAGCTCGTGTGAGAACGATCACGGGCGCTGTGTGCAGGGAATGCCAGAAGCAAACGGTCAACAAGAGTTGATTGTTTTGTTGCTAATATTAGTTCCAAGTTCTCATGTGGCATAATATTTTGCAATTTGCCTTTATAGCGAGGATCAAGGAGGCAGGCCAACCAGTAATCGTCATCGTTCATCATTTTTGTAATGCGTGTGTCCCTTTTGAGGATACGCAAGGCATAATCCGCCATGTGGGCCAAAGTTCCCGTTGTCAAATCTGCGGTTGTGCTTGGTTGAGGGGCAGTTGCAGGCAAATCTACGTCACTTGTGTCCCTCAAAAAACCAGAACCCGGCCTTGCCACGCCACCAATTTCCCGTGCCCCCGGGAAAGCTTCCTCATTAAAAATATACTCATCCCCATCATCCTCCTCATCCTCCACCTCCTCTTCGCCCGGTACCTCGTCATGTACACTGCCCTGACCAGACAATCGCTGACTGTCATCAAGGCTTTCCTCTTCCTCTGGTGCAGACGCCTGATCCTTTATGTGCGTCAAACTTTGCATCAGCAGACGCATTAGGGGGATGCTCATGCTTATTATGGCGTTGTCTGCACTAACCAGCCGTGTGCATTCCTCAAAACACTGAAGGACTTGACACATGTCTTGAATCTTCGACCACTGCACACCTGACAACTCCATGTCTGCCATCCTACTGCCTGCCCGTGTATGTGTATCCTCCCACAAAAACATAACAGCCCGCCTCTGTTCGCACAGTCTCTGAAGCATGTGCAGTGTTGAGTTCCACCTTGTTGCAACGTCTATGATTAGGCGATGCTGGGGAAGGTTCAAAGAACGCTGATAGGTCTGCATACGGCTGGAGTGTACAGGCGAACGGCGGATATGTGCGCAAAGTCCACGCACTTTGAGGAGCAGGTCGGATAACCCCGGATAACTTTTCAGGAAGCACTGCACCACCAGGTTTAAGGTGTGAGCCAGGCAAGGAATGTGTTTCAGTTGGGAAAGGGAGATGGCAGCCATGAAATTCCTTCCGTTATCACTCACTACCTTGCCTGCCTCAAGATCTACAGTGCCCAGCCACGACTGCGTTTCTTGCTGCAAGAACTCGGACAGAACTTCCGCGGTGTGTCTATTGTCGCCCAAACACTTCATAGCCAATACAGCCTGCTGACGTATGCCAGTAGCTGCCCCATAATGGGAGACCTGGTGTGCAACAGTGGCAGGTGCGGATGGAGTGTTTGTGCGACTGCGGTCTGTGGACGAGCTCTTGCTTCTGCAGGAGGACGAGGAGGAGGAGGAGGAGGGGGTGCGAACGGCTACAGACAACTGTTTACTAGACCGTGGGCTAGGCAGAACTGTCCCAAACTTGCTGTCCCCTGTGGACCCTGAATCCACCACATTTACCCAGTGTGCCGTGATGGACACGTAACGTCCCTGGCCATGCCTACTGGTCCATGCATCTGTTGTCAGGTGCACCTTTGTGCTCACAGATTGCCTGAGTGCATGGACGATGCGCTCTTTAACATGCTGGTGGAGGGCTGGGATGGCTTTTCTGGAAAAAAAGTGTCGACTGGGTAGCTCGTAGCGTGGTACAGCGTAGTCCATCAGGTCTTTGAAAGCTTCGCTTTCAACTAACCGGTAGGGCATCATCTCTAACGAGATTAGTCTAGCTATGTGGGCGTTCAAACCCTGTGTACGCGGATGCGAGGCTAAGTATTTCCTTTTTCTAACCATAGTCTCATGTAGGGTGAGCTGGACTGGAGAGCTGGAGATCGTGGAACTAGCGGGGGTGCCGGTGGACATGGCAGACTGAGAGACGGTGGGAGATGGTATTGTTGCCGCCGGTGCCCTAGATGCAGTGTTTCCTACTACGAAACTGGTGATTCCCTGACCCTGACTGCTTTGGCCTGGCAAAGATACCTGCACAGATACAGCAGGTGGTGCGCTAAATGGTGGTCCTACACTGCCGGAAGGGATGTTGCGTTGATGACTAGCTTCATTGGCCGAGGGTGCAACAACCTTAAGGGACGTTTGGTAGTTAGTCCAAGCTTTCAAATGCATGGTGGTTAAATGTCTATGCATGCAACTAGTATTGAGACTTTTCAGATTCTGACCTCTGCTTAAGGAAGTAGAACATTTTTGACAGATGACTTTGCGCTGATCAATTGGATGTTGTTTAAAAAAATGCCAGACTGCACTCTTTCTAGCATCGGATACCTTTTCAGGCATTGCAGACTGAGCTTTAACCGGATGGCCACGCTGTCCTCCACCAGGTTTTGGCTTTGCCACGCGTTTTGGGCAAGATACGGGCCCGGCAGATGGAACCTGTGGCGATGTTGATGCCTGCTGCGGCCCCTCCTCCTCCTCTGCTTCAGAACTGCTGCCGCCTGCACCCTGTTCCCCCAATGGCTGCCAATCGGGGTCAAGAACTGGGTCATCTAATAACTCTTCTTGTACCTCCTGCGCAACTTCGTCTGTGTCACCGTGTCGTTCGGTGGTATAGCGTTCGTGATGGGGCAACATAGTCTCATCAGGGTCTGATTCTTGATCAGCACCCTGCGAGGGCAATGTTGTGGTCTGAGTCAAAGGACCAGCATAGTAGTCTGGCTGTGGCTGTGCGTCAGTGCACTCCATGTCAGATTCAATTTGTAATGGGCATGGACTGTTAACTGCTTCACTTTCTAAGCCAGGGACGGTATGTGTAAAGAGCTCCATGGAGTAACCCGTTGTGTCGCCTGCTGCATTCTTCTCTGTTGTTGTTTTTGCTGAAGAGGACAAGGAAGTGACTTGTCCCTGACCGTGAACATCCACTAACGACGCGCTGCTTTTACTTTTACCAGTTTCACGAGATGAGGCAAAAGAGCTAGAGGCTGAGTCAGCAAGATAAGCCAAAACTTGCTCTTGCTGCTCCGGCTTTAAAAGCGGTTTTCCTAATCCCAGAAAAGGGAGCGTTCGAGGCCTTGTGTAGCCGGACGACGAACCTGGCTCCACAGCTCCAGACTTAGGTGCAATATTTTTTCCCCCACGACCACCTGATGCTCCACCACTACCACTACCCTCATTACCAGCTGACAATGAACGCCCCCGGCCACGACCTCTTCCACTAGACTTCCTCATTGTTTTAAAAACGTAACCAAACTAACGTTATTTGTTGCAGTCACACAACTTACACGGTGAGCTATAACTTCTGTATGATTTAGCTACCCCTTTACAGGTTGGTGAGACCACAGCGAAAATCAGGCCCAATGTTACACACTCTTTTTTTGGTGGCTGCAAATTAGAGAGATGCCCCACACGCAGGACTGTCACTGAAGCACAAATGTTAATATTAATGTCACACTATTATTTTTTTTTTATTTTTATTTTTTTCAGGAACACTTTAGAAACCCCCCAAAAAAAAAAAAATAGATTTTTGCAGGGAGAATTTAGAAAACAAATGTAACAAACTATATGCTTTCTATGGGCCACTGAGTGAGAGATGACGCACACAGGAATCAGGAGTGGCACACAAGCCCAGAGGCCAATATTTTTCTACCAATGATTGATGGAGTTATTTTCTCTGGTAGATTTTGGAACCCAAATCAAGGAAAAAAAATGTAGGCTTTCTATGGACCACAATTGGAGAGAGAGAGAGAGAGAGATGGCACACCCAGGAGTCAAGACTGGCACACAAGCAGAAAGGCCAATATTAATCTCCCACTGTTTTTTTTGGTTGTTTTTTTTTTTTTTTTTTTCAGGGAGACTTTAGAAAAAAAAATAATAAAAAAAATATGATTTTATCAGGAAGAATTTAGAAACCAAATAAAATAAAATGATTTTTTCAGGGAGAATTTAGAAAACAAATAAAACCAAAAATAGGCGTTCTATGGCCCACTGACTGAGAGATGACGCACCCAGGAGTCAAGACTGGCACACAAGCAGAAAGGCCAATATTAATCTCCCACTGTTTTTTTTGGTTGTTTTTTTTTTTTTTTTTTCAGGGAGACTTTAGAAAAAAAAATAATAAAAAAAATATGATTTTATCAGGAAGAATTTAGAAACCAAATAAAATAAAATGATTTTTTCAGGGAGAATTTATAAAACAAATAAAACCAAAAATAGGCGTTCTATGGCCCACTGACTGAGAGATGACGCACCCAGGAGTCAAGACTGGCACACAAGCAGAAAGGCCAATATTAATCTCCCACTGTTTTTTTTGGTTGTTTTTTTTTTTTTTTTTTTCAGGGAGACTTTAGAAAAAAAAATAATAAAAAAAATATGATTTTATCAGGAAGAATTTAGAAACCAAATAAAATAAAATGATTTTTTCAGGGAGAATTTAGAAAACAAATAAAACCAAAAATAGGCGTTCTATGGCCCACTGACTGAGAGATGACGCACCCAGGAGTCAAGACTGGCACACAAGCAGAAAGGCCAATATTAATCTCCCACTGTTTTTTTTGGTTGTTTTTTTTTTTTTTTTTTCAGGGAGACTTTAGAAAAAAAAATAATAAAAAAAATATGATTTTATCAGGAAGAATTTAGAAACCAAATAAAATAAAATGATTTTTTCAGGGAGAATTTAGAAAACAAATAAAACCAAAAATAGGCGTTCTATGGCCCACTGACTGAGAGATGACGCACCCAGGAGTCAAGACTGGCACACAAGCAGAAAGGCCAATATTAATCTCCCACTGTTTTTTTTTTTTTTTTTCAGGGAGACTTTAGAAAAAAAAATAATAAAAAAAATATGATTTTATCAGGAAGAATTTAGAAACCAAATAAAATAAAATAATTTTTTCAGGGAGAATTTAGAAAACAAATAAAACCAAAAATAGGCGTTCTATGGCCCACTGACTGAGAGATGACGCACACAGGAGTCAGGAGTGGCACACAAACCCAGAGGCCAATATTTTTCTACCAATGATTGATGTAGTTATTTTCTCTGGTAGATTTTAGAACCCAAATCAAGGAAAAAAAATATAGGCTTTCTATGGACCACAATTGGAGAGAGAGAGAGAGAGAGAGAGAGAGAGAGAGAGAGAGAGAGAGATGGCACACCCAGGAGTCAAGACTGGCACACAAGCAGAAAGGCCAATATTAATCTCCCACTGTTTTTTTGGTTGTTTTTTTTTTTTTTTTTTTTCAGGGAGACTTTAGAAATAAAAATAATAAAAAAAATATGATTTTATCAGGAAGAATTTAGAAACCAAATAAAATAAAATGATTTTTTCAGGGAGAATTTAGAAAACAAATAAAACCAAAAATATGCGTTCTATGGCCCACTGACTGAGAGAGAGAGAGAGATGGAACGCTTAGTACTGGCACACAAGCCCAAAGGGCAATATTAATCTCCCTTTTTTTTTCCAGGGAGAATTTCTGAAACCCAAAAAAAAAATAAAATAGGCTTTCTATGGCCCACTATTTGTGAGAGAGATGGGACGCTCAGGACTGGCACAGATGGCACGCTCAGGACTGGCACAGAAGCCCAGAGGCCAATATTAATCTCCCTTTTTTTCTGGGAGAATTTATAAAACCAAAAAAATATTTAAATAGGCTTTCTATGGCCCACTATTTGTGAGAGAGATGGCACGCTCAGGACTGGCACAGATGGCACGCTCAGGACTGGCACAGAAGCCCAGAGGCCAATATTAATCTCCCTTTTTTTCAGGGAGAATTTATAAAACCCAAAAAAAAATAAAATAGGCTTTCTATGGCCCACTATTTGTGAGAGAGATGGCACACTCAGGACTGGCACACAAGCCCAAAGGCCAATATTAATCTCCCACTGTATTTTTATCAGGGAGAATTTATACACCCCACAAAAAAAAATACAGAAAAATGAAAAGGCTTTCTATGGCCCACTATGTGAGAGAGATGGCACACACAGGGATGGCACTCTAGCAGAAATGCCAAATTGCCAATCTTAATCTCCCACCAAAAAAAAAAAAAAAAAAAAAAACAGGGAATGTCCTACAATTACTATCTCCCTGCCTGCAGTAATCTCAGCCAGGTATGGCAGGCAGCTACTATCTCCCTGCCTGCAGTAATCTCAGCCAGGTATGGCAGGCAGCAATAAGGAGTGGACTGATGCACAAATGAAATAAAAAGTGTGGACAAACAAAAAAGATAGCTGTGCAGAAAGGAAGGAACAAGAGGATTTGTGCTTTGAAAAAAGCAGTTGGTTTGCACAGCGGCGTACACACAGCAATGCAGCTATCAGGGAGCCTTCTAGGGCAGCCCAATGAGCTACAGCGCTGAGGGGAAAAAAAAAAAAAAAAAAAATTCCACTGTCCCTGCACACCGAGGGTGGTGTTGGACAGTGCAAATCGCTGCAGCACAAGCGGTTTTGTGGTTAATGGACCCTGCCTAACGCTATCCCTGCTTCTGACAAAGCGGCAGCAACCTCTCCCTAAGCTCAGATCAGCAGCAGTAAGATGGCGGTCGGCGGGAACGCCTCTTTATAGCCCCTGTGACGTCGCAGACAGCAAGCCAATCACTGCAATGCCCTTCTCTAAGATGGTGGGGACCAGGACCTATGTCATCACGCTGCCCACACTCTGCGTTTACCTTCATTGGCTGAGAAATGGCGCTTTTCGCGTCATTGAAACGCGACTTTGGCGCGAAAGTCGCGTACCGCATGGCCGACCCCGCACAGGGGTCGGATCGGGTTTCATGAAACCCCGACTTAGCCAAAAGTCGGCGACTTTTGAAAATGTTCGACCCGTTTCGCTCAACCCTAGTGAGAATGATTGTTGGCCCTTATTGAATTAATGTTCAATGGCTGCCATTTGTTTACTGGCTGCTGATTACCTATTGTATCTGTCCTAGTATTGCAGTCCTAGTATTGTTCTACTGTCTTTGGGAAACAAAAGAACAATGTTAATATGTTGGTGACCCATTTGTGCTCTGCAACATGAAGGACAATTTATGCATGTTGTTTGAACACTCTAGCATTGAGTGATGGTCTCCTTCCACATACCCCCAAACCTGTGGTGGAATGCCTAAAAGAGAAGTTATGACTTATAAAAATGAGGATCTGCCCGTGTTCTGAGTTGAAATTTGACTGCACACAGCTGTTCCTATAAAATTAATAGTAGGTACATGACTCCAAAAATAGAGAACCTGTAGGAAATTCTTGTATTACTTCTGTAATAATAATTCTGGAGATTTTTTTTTATCATAACTCTACATAATGCTGTTCTTCTATTATGGTGCTTTCACATTGCTTTCCAGCACCCATTCAAAAGCTCCATCACGGCTTACATCCGAAACTCCTGCACAATGGGATTCAGTGTTATGCGCTGATGTGGCCATAGACTATAATGTTGTCAGAAGAGAGAGAATGCACTCTGTCGTGCATAATTTTTCGGTGTGTATGCCTACAGGAAATGTCCATTCATGTACAGTGTACTACATCTGAGTTTTTGCCTCCTGTAGATGTACACTCCCGAAAATTATGTACGGCAAAGCACCAAATCACGTTTTTTGCGGGGGAATAAGACGTAAGTCCCGATTGGGCCACTGTACTGGTGTCTGAACGCAGTGTTAAAGCACCTGTAATCTTCCTGAATATTCATAAATAAACTGTCAACTACATATTACCATCCAACATACTCTTAAACAAACATGAAACATCACTTCCTGACAATTAGTTTGGTATAGTTTTCTTTTTTTAAATTATTCTCATTAAAAAAAAAATGAGTGTAAAGAAACATATCTGTTAGGGCTAGCGGAACGCACCAAATAATAAGACAGATAGAGTATGGTGCGTTCGCAGCCCGGGGTCCACCGTGCAGAGATGGAACCTGCTGCCAAGTAATGACGGAATATATGGCGGTACTCATAAGTATACACACGTGGGTTAAACTTCACCCAGCGAGAAGGAAGCGATCCTGTTGCGTCACAGGACCGCGGTACCGCACATAGAGCGCGAGCAAGTAGTCAGCGAACTCAACCCCAACTAGGATTGAAGTCCGATTAGACCCTTGCTGGCACAACACCGCAACTGGGTGTGTAAGGAAACTAAATAACAATATTAAGGCACAAGAGTGCATGCGGTGCCGCACTGACGAACGCCACTAACCACCCAGGCTTGGGTAAGGAAAGCACAGAGGAAGTGCACAGCGCCGTACTGGCGGTCACAGCAACTGGACGCTGTAATGTGTGATTCGTGCTGTAGGATAAGTCGGGCGCTAGATAGCAACCATACACCTTCCGCGAACAGACATTCAATAGGGTAGGGGTATCCAAGGACGACTTGCACTCACAACATACACACATTAACAATTGTACACTAGCGCATGGCCGTGCGGTCATGCGCAGTTTATATAGTTGCAGCACAGGAAGTGGCCACAGAAACTTTGCCCTTCCAAGACCTGCCAAGAGGACCAATGGAATGTGCTGCAGAGCCTGAGCACATGACCCTCGATCTCCAATGGGAGATCTTGCCCTGGGCATGCTCAGTGTGTGCAGACAAGGACTTAGTCCCAGAGAAGTCCGCTCGCTGCTGACCAGCACTGGCTTTAATGGCAGAAGCTGAAGAAGCAGCAGTAACTCTCTGTACAGAGTGAGACTGAGCAAGATGCTGGGACCGACGTACCTGCTGAGCAGACTCCACTGTGGCTGGATAAGAATGGGAGACCGCAGCGGAGATGGCTCGAGATTCCCCCTGTGCTGAAGCGGGAACTCGAGACCTAACACATATCATTCACATTTTGCAGATCAGTGTTTGCTCATTAGTAGTGTTGAGCGATACCTTCCGATATCGGAAAGTATCGGTATCGGTTTGGATCGGCTGATATTCAAAAAATATCGGATATCGCCGATACCGATACCCGATCCCAATGCAAGTCAATGGGACCAAAATATCGGAATTAAAATAAACGCTTTCTTTCCTTGTAGGTTCATTCTACATGAAGGAAAACAACTAAGAATAATGTAGGATGTATTGTGGGAGGTGGCGGAGACATTAAAGGCAATGAGGTTTAGCCCAATCAAATAGAATAGCATGTTTTTTGTTTTTTTTAAGACGTTCGGAGTGAAAAAGATATTGAGTATGTAAATTTTTTTTTATTTTGTCAGATATTGATGTTTCACTATTCCACGCCCTTCCCCTTCTTTTTTTTTCTTTTTTTTTTTTTACTTTTCCCACACTTTCATCTTCATCATCATCAGCATCTTTGACATCAACTTCTTCTTCACCTTATTCATCTTCTTCTTCATCTTCTACCTATTTTTTTTTTTATTACATTCTTCATATTCATTTTATTCAACTATTATTATTCTTCCTATTCTACATATTCTTTTTATTCCACTGTTATTATTCTTCCTATTCTACTTCTTCATCATATTCTCATTTGTGACAGGCATTCCCGTAGTTGTTATCTATAAAAGTTGGAAGATTACACCTTCCGTTCTGCCAGTCACAAAAGTTACATTTGTCCGCGTTCAGTTTGGCCTGCAGCATCAGGCTTTATCCAGGGGCACCACGAGGAGGAACGGACTCACCCCCATACACTGCTTAGTCTTCTTCTGCATATAATTTAGATAATATCTTTTGCTCTGATATTAAGTCTTATGCTTAATGTTCTTCTGCTCTTTGTTCTGCAGCCTCTTGTTCTTCTGCTTCTCGGTCTTCCATGTCGTCGTCTCCAGGGTCGTCGTCTCCAGTGTCGTCATCTCCGCCGTCGTCGTCTCAGCCGTCGTCGTCTCCGCCGTCGTCGTCGTCGTCATCGGGGTGGTCTTCCGGGTCGTCGTCATCGGGGTGGTCTTCCGGGTTGTCGACGTTAGGGTCTTCAACTTGGAAATGTAGCAGAAGGTACAAGAAGGCTGAGAAAATGCCAAGAACCAGCTGATGGAACTGGAACTCGGATGGCTACCCGAAGGTTCAAGAGCCTATGGAACTACCGAGGACCAGCTGACGTTACTGGAACCCGGTTACTAAGCAGGAGGTACCCGTGCTAAAAAGCACTACCAAGGACCGCCTGACGTTGGCGGAACTCGGATACCTAGAAGGAGGCACCTAAGCCAAAGGCTCTGCCCGGAACCAGCTGACGTTACTGGAACCAGGATGGGGAGCAGAAGGTACAAGAGCAAAAGACACTGCCGAGAACCAGCTGACGGTACTGGAACCCGGATGGGTAGCCGAAGGTCCAAGAGCCAATGGAACTACCAAGGACCAGCTGACGTTACTGGAACCCGGTTACTAAGCAGGAGGTACCCGTGCCTGAAAGCACTACCAAGGACCACCTGACGTTGGTGGAACTTGGATACCCAGAAGGAGGCACCTAAGCCAAAGGCTCTGCCCGGAACCAGCTGACAGTACTGGAACCAGGATGGGGAGCAGAAGGTACAAGAGCAAAAGACACTGCCGAGAACCAGCTGACGGTGCTGGAACCAGGTGGTGGACCCGAAGGCCCACAGGAGAGGAGAGAACAGCTAGGCCGCGAGGCAGCCGCAGTTACCGAACCCCAATAGTCCTACAGGGGGAGCTGGGCCTACTGGCACTACAGAACCAGCCTTGACTACCAGTTCACGCAGCCCACATAGGAAGCTCCTAAACTGGAGGCACCCTGGAGTTGGCTAACTCGACCGCACCACGACGGGGCAAGCATAGGCGTCTCAGTGAAGTTGACACAACCCGGAAACAGCTGACGGTGCTGAAACCAGGCTTAGCACGAGGGAGTACCTGTGACAAGAACACTGCCGAGAACCAGCTGGCGGTGCTGGAACCCGGATGCGTTGCCCCAGTGTGCAAGAGCCAATGGCACGACCGAGGACCAGCTGACGGTGCTGGAACCCGGTTACTAAGCTGTAGGTGCCCGCGCTTAAAAGCACTACCAAGGACCGCCTGGCGTTGGCGGAACTCGGATACCCAGGAGGAGGCACCTAAGCCAAAGGCTCGGCCCAGAACCAGCTGACGGTGCTGGAACCAGGTGGTGGACCCCAAGGCCCACAGGAGAGGAGAGAACAGCTAGGCCGCGAGGCAGCCGCAGTTACCGAACCCCAACAGTCCTACAGGGGGAGCTGGGCCTACTGGCACTACAGAACCAGCCTTGACTACCAGTTCACGCAGCCCACATAGGAAGCTCCTAAACTGGAGGCACCCTGGAGTTGGCTAACTCGACCGCACCACGACGGGGCAAGCATAGGCGTCTCAGTGAAGTTGACACAACCCGGAAACAGCTGACGGTGCTGAAACCAGGCTTGGCACGAGGGAGTACCTGTGACAAGAACACTGCCGAGAACCAGCTGGCGGTGCTGGAACCCGGATGCGTTGCCCCAGTGTGCAAGAGCCAATGGCACGACCGAGGACCAGCTGACGGTGCTGGAACCCGGTTACTAAGCTGTAGGTGCCCGCGCTTAAAAGCACTACCAAGGACCGCCTGGCGTTGGCGGAACTCGGATACCCAGGAGGAGGCACCTAAGCCAAAGGCTCGGCCCGGAACCAGCTGACGGTGCTGGAACCAGGTGGTGGACCCCAAGGCCCACAGGAGAGGAGAGAACAGCTAGGCCGCGAGGCAGCCGCAGTTACCGAACCCCAACAGTCCTACAGGGGGAGCTGGGCCTACTGGCACTACAGAACCAGCCTTGACTACCAGTTCACGCAGCCCACATAGGAAGCTCCTAAACTGGAGGCACCCTGGAGTTGGCTAACTCGACCGCACCACGACGGGGCAAGCATAGGCGTCTCAGTGAAGTTGACACAACCCGGAAACAGCTGACGGTGCTGAAACCAGGCTTGGCACGAGGGAGTACCTGTGACAAGAACACTGCCGAGAACCAGCTGGCGGTGCTGGAACCCGGATGCGTTGCCCCAGTGTGCAAGAGCCAATGGCACGACCGAGGACCAGCTGACGGTGCTGGAACCCGGTTACTAAGCTGTAGGTGCCCGCGCTTAAAAGCACTACCAAGGACCGCCTGGCGTTGGCGGAACTCGGATACGCAGGAGGAGGCACCTAAGCCAAAGGCTCGGCCCGGAACCAGCTGACGGTGCTGGAACCAGGTGGTGGACCCCAAGGCCCACAGGAGAGGAGAGAACAGCTAGGCCGCGAGGCAGCCGCAGTTACCGAACCCCAACAGTCCTACAGGGGGAGCTGGGCCTACTGGCACTACAGAACCAGCCTTGACTACCAGTTCACGCAGCCCACATAGGAAGCTCCTAAACTGGAGGCACCCTGGAGTTGGCACAGGAAGTGGCCACAGAAACTTTGCCCTTCCAAGACCTGCCAAGAGGACCAATGGAATGTGCTGCAGAGCCTGAGCACATGACCCTCGATCTCCAACGGGAGATCTTGCCCTGGGCATGCTCAGTGTGTGCAGACAAGGACTTAGTCCCAGAGAACTCCGCTCGCTGCTGACCAGCACTGGCTTTAATGGCAGAAGCTGAAGAAGCAGCAGTAACTCTCTGTACAGAGTGAGACTGAGCAAGACGCTGGGACCGACGTACCTGCTGAGCAGACTCCACTGCGGCTGGATAAGAATGGGAGACCGCAGCGGAGATGGCTCGAGATTCCCCCTGTGCAGAAGCGGGAACTCGAGACCTAACATGGCCCCCCCCTCCTTGGGCCTCGCTACGCTCGAAGGCAGCAATGAGCTGTGGGGCCCGAATGTTTTCAGCAGGCTCCCATGACCTGTCCTCTGGGCCATAACCCTTCCAATCCACCAGATAGAACTTTTTGCCGCGTACCACCTTGCACCTCAAAATAGCGTTCACCTCGTAATCGTCCGTAGACGAACCCGATGTCCCGGCAGATGACTCGGAAAACCGGGACATGTATACGGGTTTCAAGAGGGACACATGAAAGGTGTCGGTGATACCCAAGCGTGGAGGAAGAGCCAAACGGTAGACCACAGGATTAACCCATTCGAGAACCTTGAAGGGACCCAAGTAGTGAGGAGCAAACTTAGTGGACTCAACTCGCAGCCTGATGTTACGGGCGGAGAGCCACACCAAGTCGCCAGGAGCAAAGGTCGGAGCGGGGCACCGATGAACATCGGCGGAGGACCTCATTCTCTCCTTGGAGGCCCGAATGGCATCCTGCGTGCGGTCCCAAATGTCCCGTGCCTCCACAGCCCAGTCTGCCACCCTGGAGTCAGCAGAAGACACAGGCATGGGCACAGGAACACGCGGATGCTGGCCGTAATTTAGGAGGAATGGAGTCTGACCGGTGGAGTCGGCTACGGCATTGTTAAGTGCAAACTCTGCCCACGGTAGCAAGGATGCCCAGTCATCCTGCCTGGCAGAAACAAAATGTCGTAAATATGTGACCAAGGTCTAGTTGGCCCTCTCTACCAACCCATTCGTCTCGGGATGATATGCCGAAGAGAGATTCAACTCAATACTGAGTAGATGACAAAGCTCTCTCCAGAATCGAGACGCAAACTGGGGACCCCGGTCACTAACAATTTTGTCTGGCATACCATGTAGGCGAAAGATATGCTTGACGAACAAGACAGCCAACGCCCGTGCAGAAGGTAGCCATGGAAGAGGCACCAAGTGCACCATTTTGGAAAAATGGTCGGTGATCACCCAGATAATGGTGCAGTTACGAGACTTGGGTAAGCCCACCACAAAGTCCATCCCGACCATCTCCCAGGGCCTGTCCGCCACCGGCAGAGGATAAAGCAAACCAGCTGGCCGTTGCCGAGGAGTCTTGTTCTTGGCGCAAGAGACACACGCCCGAACATACTCTGCGACATCACGAGCCATATGCGGCCACCAGTATGTCCTCGCCAGTAACTCAGATGTCCTTTTGGTACTAAAATGTCCACCCACCCTGGACGAGTGTGCCCAAGAGAGAACCTCCAGTCGCAAACTGGATGGAACAAAAGTCTTGCCCGGGGGCACAGACTCTAGCGAAACCGGGGCCACAGTTCTCAAGCTCTCGGTGGGGACAATAAGCCGAGGCTCCTCCTCCTCCTCCGCAGATGACACAACGGAGCGAGAGAGAGTGTCGGCCCGAATGTTCTTCTCCCCAGAAAGAAAATGGAGGGTGAAATGAAACCGGGAGAAGAATAAGGACCATCTGGCCTGGCGAGAATTCAACCGCTGGGCTGTCTGCAGGTACACCAAATTTTTATGGTCTGTGAAGACTTGGAAGGGAAAACGTGCTCCCTCCAAGAGATGTCTCCACTCCGAGAAAGCCAACTTCATGGCTAGCAACTCCCTGTCCCCGATGGAATAATTCCTCTCTGCTGGTGAGAAGGTCTTGGAGAAAAAGAAGCAAAGATGCTTCCGACCTTGAGCATCCTTTTGGAAGAGGACTGCTCCAGCACCAACAGAAGAGGCATCCACCTCCATGATAAATGGCTTATCAACATCGGGGCGATGTAGGATGGGAGCACTAGCGAAGTGTGACTTTATAGAGTTAAAGGCCTTGGAGACCTCCTCAGACCACAATTTGGGATTCGCCCCCTTCTTGGTGAGGGCAACCAAGGGAGCTACCAAAGTTGAGAAGTGCGGAATGAACTGGCGATAATAATTAATGAACCCCATAAAGCGCTGCACTGCTTTAAGAGAATGGGGTTCCTGCCAGTCCATCACAGCCTGTAGTTTGGCAGGATCCATAGCCAATCCCTGGGCGGAGATGATGTAGCCCAGGAAAGGTAAGGACTCCTGCTCAAATATACACTTCTCCAACTTGGCATAGAGGGAGTTTGCCCGTAGGAGGTCGAAGACTTTGCAAACATCTCTCCGGTGGGAGTCAATATCTGGAGAGTAGATGAGAATATCATCCAGATAGACTACGACCGGGGTGGAAAGCATATCCCGGAAGATATCGTTCACAAAGTCTTGGAAAACGGCTGGGGCATTACAGAGCCCGAAGGGCATCACCAGATATTCATAGTGCCCATCCCTGGTGTTAAAAGCCGTCTTCCATTCGTCCCCCTCACGGATGCGAATCAGGTTGTAAGCACCCCGCAGATCTAGTTTAGTAAATACCCTTGCTCCCCGAAGCCTATCGAAGAGCTCAGATATCAAGGGCAAAGGATACTTATTTTTAACAGTGATGGAATTAAGACCCCTGTAGTCTATGCATGGACGCAATTCCCCATTCTTCTTCTGCACGAAGAAGAACCCTGCCCCAGCAGGTGACACTGACTTCCTAATGAATCCTCTTGCCAGATTTTCCTGGATGTACTGTGACATTGCCTCCGTCTCCGGGAGAGATAGCGGATAGATTCGACCCCGGGGAGGCTCAGCACCAGGCAAGAGATCAATAGGACAGTCATAGGGGCGATGGGGCGGAAAGATCTCCGCCGCCTTTTTGGAGAACACGTCTGCATAAGACCAATACTGCTTGGGGAGAGAGGAAAGATCTGCGGGTACCTCTGTAGTAGCAACCTGAACGCACTCACTCTGACATCTACCCCCACAAGATTCGCCCCATCCCAGGATTCTGCCAGAGGACCACTCGATATGAGGAGAGTGGTACCGTAGCCAAGGTATTCCCAACAGGACCTCATCAATTCCCTCAGGAATGACGAGCAGAGATATAATCTCCTGATGAGATGGCGACATGGACAGAGTAAAAGGGATGATCTGGTGTGTTATCTGTGAGGGCAGTGTCGACCCATTCACCACTCGTACCGTTACTGGTTGAGCTAGCATAACCAGGGGTATTGCGTGACGTTGGGCGAAGGCAGAAGACATAAAATTGCCCTCCGCCCCAGAATCCACGCAGAGCACTACCGAGTGAGAGAATGAGCCTATAGTAATTGTCCCCTTAAAGGACAATTTAGAGGCAAACGTCGCCGTGTCTAGTGTACCTCCACCTACTACCACTTGACGCTGATGTTTCCTCGACCGCTGAGAACATCTGGTGGCTAGATGTCCTGACTGCTGGCAAACATGACAGACCTTGAGTGCACAAACGGTCCGGGACTTAGATCCCGCTTGTGACACTTCCCTGGCCTCATGTGACTCAGGAACCAGGACCGGAGATTCCAGAGGTTTGGCGAAGGTAGGAGCCAGCCGAAACCTCTGCCTACACTGGGCTCGCTCTAACCTCCGCTCGTTAAAACGGAGGTCAATTCGAGTGGAGACAGTTATTAACCCCTCCAGTGTGGCAGGAACCTCCCTAGTGGCCAGAGCGTCCTTAACGTGGTCAGCCAGGCCCCTCCAAAATATGGGGATAAGAGCTTTATCCGACCAATCCAGCTCAGAAGCTAAAGTGTGGAATTGGACGGCAAAATGACTGACCAAGGACTCACCCTGAGTTAATGCCAGCAGTTGGAGCGCAGTATCATGGGTGACTTGAGGTCCTAAAAAGACCTGTTTCAGAGTGCTCAGAAACAGCGGAGCACTCTGCACCACATGATCGCCACGCTCCCACAGCGGCGTAGCCCATTCCAACGCCCTGTCCGACAAGAGAGACACTATAAATCCCACCTTAGCCCGCTCTGTGGGAAAACGTGCAGCCAAGAGCTCGAGGTGAATAGAGCACTGACTCACAAATCCCCTACAAAATTTGCTATCACCAGAAAATTTTTCTGGCAGCGGGAGGCGAGAAAATGTCGGAGCAGGGGTGGCAATGGACAGGGTTGCTGCAGCCACGCTAGCAGCCTGTACAGCAACTGCGGTAACATCCACAGCTGAGGTTGCGCTCTCGAGAGCCGCCAACCTACCCTCCAGCTGCTGGATATACCGCAAGGATTGCTGTTTGTCCGTCATTACTAGCCAGACTCTGGCGCTAGTGTAATGTTAGGGCTAGAGGAACGCACCAAATAATAAGACAGATAGAGTATGGTGCGTTCGCAGCCCGGGGTCCACCGTGCAGAGATGGAACCTGCTGCCAAGTAATGACGGACTATATGGCGGTACTCATAAGTATACACACGTGGGTTAAACTTCACCCAGCGAGAAGGAAGCGATCCTGTTGCGTCACAGGACCGCGGTACCGCACATAGAGCGCGAGCAAGTAGTCAGCGAACTCAACCCCAACTAGGATTGAAGTCCGATTAGACCCTTGCTGGCACAACACCGCAACTGGGTGTGTAAGGAAACTAAATAACAATATTAAGGCACAAGAGTGCATGCGGTGCCGCACTGACGAACGCCACTAACCACCCAGGCTTGAGTAAGGAAAGCACAGAGGAAGTGTACGGCGCCGTACTGGCGGTCACAGCAACTGGACGCTGTAATGTGTGATTCGTGCTGTAGGATAAGTCGGGCGCTAGATAGCAACCATACACCTTCCGCGAACAGACATTCAATAGGGTAGGGGTATCCAAGGACGACTTGCACTCACAACATACACACATTAACAATTGTACACTAGCGCATGGCCGTGCGGTCATGCGCAGTTTATATAGTTGCAGCACAGGAAGTGGCCACAGAAACTTTGCCCTTCCAAGACCTGCCAAGAGGACCAATGGAATGTGCTGCAGAGCCTGAGCACATGACCCTCGATCTCCAATGGGAGATCTTGCCCTGGGCATGCTCAGTGTGTGCAGACAAGGACTTAGTCCCAGAGAAGTCCGCTCGCTGCTGACCAGCACTGGCTTTAATGGCAGAAGCTGAAGAAGCAGCAGTAACTCTCTGTACAGAGTGAGACTGAGCAAGATGCTGGGACCGACGTACCTGCTGAGCAGACTCCACTGCGGCTGGATAAGAATGGGAGACCGCAGCGGAGATGGCTCGAGATTCCCCCTGTGCTGAAGCGGGAACTCGAGACCTAACACATATCATTCACATTTTGCAGATCAGTGTTTGCTCATTAGTAGTGTTGAGCGATACCTTCCGATATCGGAAAGTATCGGTATCGGTTTGGATCGGCCGATATTCAAAAAATATCGGATATCGCCGATACCGATACCCGATCCCAATGCAAGTCAATGGGACCAAAATATCGGAATTAAAATAAACGCTTTCTTTCCTTGTAGGTTCATTCTACATGAAGGAAAACAACTAAGAATAATGTAGGATGTATTGTGGGAGGTGGCGGAGACATTAAAGGCAATGAGGTTTAGCCCAATCAAATAGAATAGCATGTTTTTTGTTTTTTTTAAGACGTTCGGAGTGAAAAAGATATTGAGTGTAAATTTTTTTTTATTTTGTCAGATATTGATGTTTCACTATTCCACGCCCTTCCCCTTCTTTTTTTTTCTTTTTTTCTTTTACTTTTCCCACACTTTCATCTTCATCATCATCAGCATCTTTGACATCAACTTCTTCTTCACCTTATTCATCTTCTTCTTCATCTTCTACCTATTTTTTTTTTTATTACATTCTTCATATTCATTTTATTCAACTATTATTATTCTTCCTATTCTACATATTCTTTTTATTCCACTGTTATTATTCTTCCTATTCTACTTCTTCATCATATTCTCATTTGTGACAGGCATTCCCGTAGTTGTTATCTATAAAAGTTGGAAGATTACACCTTCCGTTCTGCCAGTCACAAAAGTTACATTTGTCCGCGTTCAGTTTGGCCTGCAGCATCAGGCTTTATCCAGGGGCACCACGAGGAGGAACGGACTCACCCCCATACACTGCTTAGTCTTCTTCTGCATATAATTTAGATAATATCTTTTGCTCTGATATTAAGTCTTATGCTTAATGTTCTTCTGCTCTTTGTTCTGCAGCCTCTTGTTCTTCTGCTTCTCGGTCTTCCATGTCGTCGTCTCCAGGGTCGTCGTCTCCAGTGTCGTCATCTCCGCCGTCGTCGTCTCAGCCGTCGTCGTCTCCGCCGTCATCGTCGTCGTCATCGGGGTGGTCTTCCGGGTCGTCGTCATCGGGGTGGTCTTCCGGGTTGTCGACGTTAGGGTCTTCAACTTGGAAATGTAGCAGAAGGTACAAGAAGGCTGAGAAAATGCCAAGAACCAGCTGATGGAACTGGAACTCGGATGGCTACCCGAAGGTTCAAGAGCCTATGGAACTACCGAGGACCAGCTGACGTTACTGGAACCCGGTTACTAAGCAGGAGGTACCCGTGCTAAAAAGCACTACCAAGGACCGCCTGACGTTGGCGGAACTCGGATACCTAGAAGGAGGCACCTAAGCCAAAGGCTCTGCCCGGAACCAGCTGACGTTACTGGAACCAGGATGGGGAGCAGAAGGTACAAGAGCAAAAGACACTGCCGAGAACCAGCTGACGGTACTGGAACCCGGATGGGTAGCCGAAGGTCCAAGAGCCAATGGAACTACCAAGGACCAGCTGACGTTACTGGAACCCGGTTACTAAGCAGGAGGTACCGGTGCCTGAAAGCACTACCAAGGACCACCTGACGTTGGTGGAACTTGGATACCCAGAAGGAGGCACCTAAGCCAAAGGCTCTGCCCGGAACCAGCTGACGGTACTGGAACCAGGATGGGGAGCAGAAGGTACAAGAGCAAAAGACACTGCCGAGAACCAGCTGACGGTGCTGGAACCAGGTGGTGGACCCGAAGGCCCACAGGAGAGGAGAGAACAGCTAGGCCGCGAGGCAGCCGCAGTTACCGAACCCCAATAGTCCTACAGGGGGAGCTGGGCCTACTGGCACTACAGAACCAGCCTTGACTACCAGTTCACGCAGCCCACATAGGAAGCTCCTAAACTGGAGGCACCCTGGAGTTGGCTAACTCGACCGCACCACGACGGGGCAAGCATAGGCGTCTCAGTGAAGTTGACACAACCCGGAAACAGCTGACGGTGCTGAAACCAGGCTTGGCACGAGGGAGTACCTGTGACAAGAACACTGCCGAGAACCAGCTGGCGGTGCTGGAACCCGGATGCGTTGCCCCAGTGTGCAAAAGCCAATGGCACGACCGAGGACCAGCTGACGGTGCTGGAACCCGGTTACTAAGCTGTAGGTGCCCGCGCTTAAAAGCACTACCAAGGACCGCCTGGCGTTGGCGGAACTCGGATACCCAGGAGGAGGCACCTAAGCCAAAGGCTCGGCCCGGAACCAGCTGACGGTGCTGGAACCAGGTGGTGGACCCCAAGGCCCACAGGAGAGGAGAGAACAGCTAGGCCGCGAGGCAGCCGCAGTTACCGAACCCCAACAGTCCTACAGGGGGAGCTGGGCCTACTGGCACTACAGAACCAGCCTTGACTACCAGTTCACGCAGCCCACATAGGAAGCTCCTAAACTGGAGGCACCCTGGAGTTGGCTAACCCGACCGCACCACGACGAGGCAAGCATAGGTGTCTCAGTGAGCTTGACACAACCCGGAAACAGCTGACGGTGCTGAAACCAGGCTTGGCACGAGGGAGTACCTGTGACAAGAACACTGCCGAGAACCAGCTGGCGGTGCTGGAACCCGGATGCGTTGCCCCAGTGTGCAAGAGCCAATGGCACGACCGAGGACCAGCTGACGGTGCTGGAACCCGGTTACTAAGCTGTAGGTGCCCGCGCTTAAAAGCACTACCAAGGACCGCCTGGCGTTGGCGGAACTCGGATACCCAGGAGGAGGCACCTAAGCCAAAGGCTTGGCCCGGAACCAGCTGACGGTGCTGGAACCAGGTGGTGGACCCCAAGGCCCACAGGAGAGGAGAGAACAGCTAGGCCGCGAGGCAGCCGCAGTTACCGAACCCCAACAGTCCTACAGGGGGAGCTGGGCCTACTGGCACTACAGAACCAGCCTTGACTACCAGTTCACGCAGCCCACATAGGAAGCTCCTAAACTGGAGGCACCCTGGAGTTGGCTAACTCGACCGCACCACGACGGGGCAAGCATAGGCGTCTCAGTGAAGTTGACACAACCCGGAAACAGCTGACGGTGCTGAAACCAGGCTTGGCACGAGGGAGTACCTGTGACAAGAACACTGCCGAGAACCAGCTGGCGGTGCTGGAACCCGGATGCGTTGCCCCAGTGTGCAAGAGCCAATGGCACGACCGAGGACCAGCTGACGGTGCTGGAACCCGGTTACTAAGCTGTAGGTGCCCGCGCTTAAAAGCACTACCAAGGACCGCCTGGCGTTGGCGGAACTTGGATACCCAGGAGGAGGCACCTAAGCCAAAGGCTCGGCCCGGAACCAGCTGACGGTGCTGGAACCAGGTGGTGGACCCCAAGGCCCACAGGAGAGGAGAGAACAGCTAGGCCGCGAGGCAGCCGCAGTTACCGAACCCCAACAGTCCTACAGGGGGAGCTGGGCCTACTGGCACTACAGAACCAGCCTTGACTACCAGTTCACGCAGCCCACATAGGAAGCTCCTAAACTGGAGGCACCCTGGAGTTGGCTAACCCGACCGCACCACGACGAGGCAAGCATAGGTGTCTCAGTGAGCTTGACACAACCCGGAAACAGCTGACGGTGCTGAAACCAGGCTTGGCACGAGGGAGTACCTGTGACAAGAACACTGCCGAGAACCAGCTGGCGGTGCTGGAACCCAGATGCGTTGCCTTGCCTATTAAAGATTGTCTTCCTAGAGCCCCAACTAGCGGTGTTGGAGCAAAGGGTAAGCAGGGGGAGATGAGTGTAGGCCGAAGCCTGCACTGGAGGCAGCTTTGTGTCTGCGTTGCGTTTGCAGGACACTTTGCCGGCTACACACTGGGGGAACAGCTGGCGTTGCTGAACCCCACTAACACAATGGCGTGTGTTTTTCTCTGTGCAGCTAGCACTTGCGGGCAAAAACTAGCAATGTTAGAGCCCGTGTTGAAGCAGGAGGAGGAGGAGAGGAGCAGAGTGTAGGCCGAAGCCTAGTTGAACCAATTTCAAAGGAAACCTTTAACCCCCCCCTCAGGTGTTACAAAGTACAAGAGACACACCTTGTGCAGTATTAATGCTGCACAAGTGAAAGGTTGCTCTATTAATTTGTCTACTTGCACACGCTGAATGAAAGACATACACAATTTACCCCATTCTACAGTCAAACTGTAGTGGATGCGTGACTTGGTTTTTTGATGAGACGTAGCACAGGTGTCCAAAATAACGCCTTGGTGCTTGGCGCAGCTTCCTGAGCGTTGTTATTTGCTGTACAGGAGTCTGCGCTCTTGTGTTATCCCTTGGCAATGCCCTGTTAGCGCTGCCCATCTTATGACATCATTTCATGTTGGCCGGTGCGGTTAACGATGGCCATAAATCCCAGACCCACAGTGTCTTTTCATAAAGCCACACTGCGGTGCTGGGATTCGTGGCCTTGAGCAGTAAATATTTTGGCCGCTCACACACGTCCTTACACCTGCTTCAGACTGGGCGGCCTCTGCTGATCCCTTCTCGCATGCCGCGGCCATGAGGCTGCACAGTCTGAAGAAGGCGGAAGGAGATGAGTTAAGACAGGCGAAGATATGCACTGCTCGTGCCCATCAATCACACCCTCGCAGTCAAAATAATTAAGACAACGAGGAGCATTTTATTCAGGCAGGGCGGACGAACAGGCGCAAGTAGCCAACCAATGATGTCAGAAGACGGGAAGCGCTACCAAGGGGGGTGCTGCGTATCATTAGAAAGGAAAGTCACACCTCAGGGACAATGGAATGGTCTCAAAGAGACACATTTTGTACGTGTTGAGTTCCACGTGGGCAAGGAGAAAACATCAGCCACCTTGTACAAATGCAGCAGTACTGCTGTACAAGGTGGCTGTTATACATATAAACACCTGGGGGTGGGGGCCAGGCTCCCTTCAATTTCAGTTCATGTGCCTGCGTGGCGTTTGCAGGTCACGTTGCAAGCTGCACAGCAGGGGAACAGCTGGCGGTGCTGAACCCCACTAACACATTGGCTGGTGTTTTTCTCTGTGCAGCTAGCATTTCCGGGCAAAAACTAGCGGTGTTTGAGCCCAGGGTCAGCAGGAGGAGGAGGAGAGGAGCAAAGTGTAGGCCGAAGCCTGCACTGGTGGCAGGTTTTGGTCGGTTGTGCCAGCGTGGCTTGTGCTGGACACGATGCCGGCTACACAGCGGGGGAACAGCTGGCGGTGCTGAACCCCACTAACACATTGGCTGGTGTTTTTCTCTGTGCAGCTAGCATTTCCGGGCAAAAACTAGCGTTGTTAGAGCCCAGGGTCAGCAGGAGGAGGAGAGGAGCAGAGTGTAGGCCGAAGCCTAGTTGAACCAATTTCAAAGGTTACCTTTAACCCCCCCTCAGGTGTTACAAAGTACAAGAGCCACTCCTTCTGCAGCATTAATGCTGCACAAGTAAAAGGTTGCTCTATTAATTTTTCTACTTACACAAGCTGAATGCAACACGTAGACTATTTAGCCCATTATACTGTTAATCAGTAGTGGAGGCGTGACTTGTCTTTTTAAAGAAAAGCAGCACAGGTGTCGAAAACAACACCTTTTTGCATGGGCGCAGCTTCCTGAGCGTTGTTAGTTGCTGTACAGGAGTCTGCGCTCTTGTGATCCTTTGGCCATGCGCTGTGAGCGCTTCCTGTCTTATGACCTCATTTCATGTTGGCCGTTGCGGTTAGCGATGGACATGAATCCCAGACCCACAGTGTGTTTTTAAAAAATCACACTGCGGTGCTGGGATTCGTGCCCTGGTGCACTAAATATGTTTGCCGCTCACACATGTCCTTACACCTGCTTCAGACTGGGCGGCCTCATCTGATCCCTTATCGCCTGCCGCGGCCATGAGGACACCCAGTCTGAAGAAGGCGGAAGGAGATGAGTGAACACAGGCAAACATATGCACTGCACATGCCCATCAATCACACCCTCGCTGTCCAAAAAAATAAGACACCGAGGGCCGTTGTTTCGAGCAGGGGAGATGCATAGGCGCAGCCAGCTAACCAATGATGTCAAAAGACGGGCAGCGCTAACAAGGGTGGTGCTGCGTGTCATTACAAAGGAAAGTCACACCTCAGGGACATTGTAATGGTCTCTAATGAGACACATTTTGTACGTGTTGAGTTCCACGTGGGCAAGGAGAAAAAGTCAGCCACCTTGTACAAATGCAGCAGTACTGCTGTACAAGGTGGCTGTTATACATAGAAACACCTGTGGGTGGGGGGCAGGCTCCCTTCAATTTCAGTTCATGTGCCTGCGTGGCGTTTGCAGGTCACGTTGCAAGCTACACAGCAGGGGAACAGCTGGCGTTGCTGAACCCCACTGACACATTGACTGGTGTTTTTCTCTGTGCAGATTGCATGTCCGGGCAAAAACTAGCGGTGTTAGAGCCCAGGGTCAGCAGGAGGAGGAGGAGAGGAGCAAAGTGTAGGCCGAAGCCTGCACTGGTGGCAGCTTTTGGTCGGTTGTGCCAGCGTGGCTTGTGCTGGACACGATGCCGGCTACACAGCGGGGGAACAGCTGGCGGTGCTGAACCCCACTAACACATTGGCTGGTGTTTTTCTCTGTGCAGCTAGCATTTCCGGGCAAAAACTAGCGGCGTTTGAGCCCAGGGTCAGCAGGAGGAGTAGAGGAGCAGAGTGTAGGCCGAAGCCTAGTTGAACCAATTTCAAAGGTTACCTTTAACCCCCCCCTCAGGTGTTGCAAGGTACAAGAGCCACACCTTGAACAGCATTAATGATGCACAAGTCAAAGGTTGCTCTATTTAATTTTGCTCCATGCACACGCTGAATTAAACACGTACACTATTTAGCCCATTATACTGTCAAACAGTAGTGGAGGCGTGACTAGTACTACTAGTCTTTTTAAGGAGACGCAGCACAGGTGTACAAATTAACACCTAGGTGCTGTGCGCAGATTCCTTACCGTTGTTATTTGCAGTACAGGAAACTGCGCTCTTGTGTTATCCCTTGGCAATACCCTGTTAGTGCAGGCCGTCTCATGACCTCATTTCATGTTGGCCGGTGCGGTTAACGATGGCCATGAATCCCAGACCCACAGTGGCTTTTCCTAAAGTCACACTGCGGTGCTGGGATTCGTGGCCTTGTGCAGTAAATATGTTCGCCGCTCACACATGTCCTTACACCTGCTTCAGACTGGGCGGCCTCAGCTGATCCCTTATCGCATGCCGCGGCCATGAGGCCGCACAGTCAGAAGAAGGCGGAAGGAGGGGAGTGAAAACAGGGGAACATATGCACTGCTCGTGCCCATCAATCACACCCTCGCAGTCAAAATATATGAGACAACGGGGGGCGTTGTGTCGGGCAGGGGGGACGCACAGGCACAGCCAGCCAACCAATGATGTCAGGAGACGGGCAGCGCTAACAATGGGGGTGCTGCGTGTCATTAAAAAGGAAAGTCACACCTCAGGGACATTGTAATGGTCTGTAATGAGACACATTTTGTACTTGTTGAGTTCCACGTGTGCAAGGAGAAAAAGTCAGCCACCTTGTACAAATGCAGCAGTACTGCTGTACAAGGTGGCTGTTATACATAGAAACACCTGGGGGGGTGGGGGGCAGGCTCCCTTCAATTTCAGTTCATGTTCCTGCGTGGCGTTTGCAGGAAACGTTGCAAGCTACACAGCAGGGGAACAGCTGGCGGTGCTGAACCCCACTAACACATTGGCTGGTGTTTTTCTCTGTGCAGCTAGCATGTCCGGGCAGAAACTGGCGTTGTTTTAGCCCAGGGTCAGCAGGAGGAGGAGAGGAGCAAAGTGTAGGCCGAAGCCTGCACTGGTGGCAGCTTTTGGTCAGTTGTGCCAGCGTGGCTTGTGCTGGACACGATGCCGACTACACAGCAGAGGAACAGCTGGCGGTGCTGAACCCCACTAACACATTGGCTGGTGTTTTTCTCAGTGCAGCTAGCATGTCCGGGCAGAAACTGGCGTTGTTTGAGCCCAGGGTCAGCAGGAGGAGGAGAGGAGCAAAGTGTAGGCCGAAGCCTGCACTGGTGGCAGCTTTTGTTCTCTTGTGCCAGCGTGGCTTGTGCTGGACACGTTGCCGACTACACAGCAGGGGAACAGCTGGCGTTGCTGAACCCCACTAACACATTGGCTGGTGTTTTTCTCTGTGCAGCTAGCATTTCCGGGCAAAAACTAGCGGTGTTTGAGCCCAGGGTCAGCAGGAGGAGTAGAGGAGCAGAGTGTAGGCCGAAGCCTAGTTGAACCAATTTCAAAGGTTACCTTTAACCCCCCCTCAGGTGTTGCAAGGTACAAGAGCCACACCTTGAACAGCATTAATGATGCACAAGTCAAAGGTTGCTCTATTTAATTTTGCTCCTTGCACACGCTGAATTAAACACGTACACTATTTAGCCCATTATACTGTCAAACAGTAGTGGAGGCGTGACTACTAGTCTTTTTAAGGAGACGCAGCACAGGTGTACAAATTTACACCTAGGTGCTGTGCGCAGATTCCTTACCGTTGTTATTTGCAGTACAGGAAACTGCGCTCTTGTGTTATCCCTTGGCAATACCCTGTTAGTGCAGGCCGTCTCATGACCTCATTTCATGTTGGCCGGTGCGGTTAACGATGGCCATAAATCCCAGACCCACAGTGGCTTTTCCTAAAGTCACACTGCGGTGCTGGGATTCGTGGCCTTGTGCAGTAAATATGTTCGCCGCTCACACATGTCCTTACACCTGCTTCAGACTGGGCGGCCTCAGCTGATCCCTTATCGCATGCCGCGGCCATGAGGCCGCACAGTCAGAAGAAGGCGGAAGGAGGGGAGTGAAAACAGGGGAACATATGCACTGCTCGTGCCCATCAATCACACCCTCGCAGTCAAAATATATGAGACAACGGGGGGCGTTGTGTCGGGCAGGGGGGACGCACAGGCACAGCCAGCCAACCAATGATGTCAGGAGACGGGCAGCGCTAACAATGGGGGTGCTGCGTATCATTAAAAAGGAAAGTCACACCTCAGGGACATTGTAATGGTCTGTAATGAGACACATTTTGTACTTGTTGAGTTCCACGTGTGCAAGGAGAAAAAGTCAGCCACCTTGTACAAATGCAGCAGTACTGCTGTACAAGGTGGCTGTTATACATAGAAACACCTGGGGGGGTGGGGGGCAGGCTCCCTTCAATTTCAGTTCATGTTCCTGCGTGGCGTTTGCAGGAAACGTTGCAAGCTACACAGCAGGGGAACAGCTGGCGGTTCTGAACCCCACTAACACATTGGCTGGTGTTTTTCTCTGTGCAGCTAGCATGTCCGGGCAGAAACTGGCGTTGTTTGAGCCCAGGGTCAGCAGGAGGAGGAGAGGAGCAAAGTGTAGGCCGAAGCCTGAACTGGTGGCAGCTTTTGTTCTGTTGTGCCAGCGTGGCTTGTGCTGGACACGTTGCCGACTACACAGCAGGGGAACAGCTGGCGGTGCTGAACCCCACTAACACATTGGCTGGTGTTTTTCTCTGTGCAGCTAGCATTTCCGGGCAAAAACTAGCGGTGTTTGAGCCCAGGGTCAGCAGGAGGAGTAGAGGAGCAGAGTGTAGGCCGAAGCCTAGTTGAACCAATTTCAAAGGTTACCTTTAACCCCCCCTCAGGTGTTGCAAGGTACAAGAGCCACACCTTGTGCAGCATTAATGCTGCACAAGTAAAAGGTTGCTCTATTTGTTTTGCTCCTTGCACACGCTGACTAAAACACGTACACTATTTAGCCCATTATACTGTCAAACAGTTGTGGAGGCGTGACTTGTCTTTTTAACGAGACGCAGCACAGGTGTCAAAATTTGCACCTAGGTACTGGGCGCAGATTCCTGAGCGTTGTTATTTGCTGTACAGGAGTCTGCGCTATTGTGATCCCTTGGCCATGCGCTGTGAGCGCTTCCTGTCTTCTGACCTCATTTCATGTCGGCCGTTGCGGTTAGCGATGGACATGAATCCCAGACCCACAGTGTGTTTTCAAAAAATCACACTGCGTGGCTGGGATACGTGGCCTTGTGCAGTAAATAGGTTTGCCGCTTACACATGTCCTTACACCTGCTCCAGACTGGGCGGCCTCAGCTGATCCCTTATCGCCTACCACGGCCAGGAGGCCGCACAGTCTGAAGAAGGCGGAAGGAGATGAGTTAAGACAGGCGAACATATGCACTGCTCGTGCCCATAAACCACACCCTCGCTGACAAAATAAATATGACAACGAGGGGCGTTGTTTCTAGCAGGGCGGATGCACAGGCGCAGCCAGCTAACCATGATGACAAAAGACGGGAAACGCTACCAAGGGGGGTGCTGCGTATCATTACAAAGGAAAGTCACACCTCAGGGACAGTGGAATGGTCTCAATGAGACACATTTTGTACGTGTTGAGTTCCACGTGGGCAAGGAGAAAAAGTCAGCCACCTTGTACAAATGCAGCAGTACTGCTGTACTAGGTGGCTGTTATACATAGAAACACCTGGGGGGGTGGGGCCAGGTTCCCTTTTAATTTCAGTTCCTGTGCCTGCATGGCGTTTGCAGGTCAGGTTGCCGGCTACACAGCAGGGGAACAGCTGGCATTGCTGAACCCCACTAACACATTGGCTGGTGTTTTTCTCTGTGCAGCTAGCACTTCCGGGCAAAAACTAGCGGTGTTTGAGCCCAGGGTCAGCAGGAGGAGGAGAGGAGCAGAGTGTAGGCCGAAGCCTGCACTGGTGGCAGCTTTTGTTCTGTTGTGCCAGCGTGGCTTGTGCTGGACACGTTGCCGACTACACAGCAGGGGAACAGCTGGCGGTGCTGAACCCCACTGACACATCACCTAGTGTTTTTTCTGTGTAGACAACACTTCCAGGTGGCAACTGACAGTGTTGAAACCCAGGGAATCAAAGAGGAGCAGAGTGTAGGCCGAAGCCTGCAGTGGAGCAAGTTGAAAGGGAACCTTTAACCCCCCCCCCCAGGCATTTGTTGCTGAAAGAGCCATCTTGTACAGCAGTAATACTGCACATGGAAAATGGTGGCTCCGAAAATTATGCTCCTTGCAAACGCTGAAGTACACACTCATATAATGTGTCCCCTCACACCGTCAAACCATCCCGGAAGTGGGACTTTCCTTTGTAATGTGACACAGCACAGCCGTCATTCCAGCCCCCTTGGTGCCGGGCGCCACCTCCTCAACGTTGTTTGGTTCTGTCACGGAGCCCGCGCTGTAATGTTATCCCTTGGCCATGCACAGTTAGCGGTGCCTGTCTTCTGACATCATGTAGGTGTCAGGCTGGCAGTGCCTGTGCGTCCAAGCTGCCCGAGATCCAACCTTGCAGTGTCATCTAATGTAGTCCCACTGCGGGCCAGGGATCCATGGGCATGCGCAGTGCATATCATCGCCTCTCACTCACCTCCTTCCTGCTTCTTCAGACTGTGCGGCGTCACGGCCGTGGCATGCTATTAGGGATCAGCTGACGCCGCCTAGTCTGAAGAAGCGTGAAGAAGGGGAGTGAGAGGCTAGTATATGCACTGCGCATGGCCATGGATACCAGGCCCACTGTGGGATCACATTAGACGACACTGCGAGGTGTGATTTCGGGCAGCGTGGACGCACAGGCGCAGCCAGGACGACAACAAATGATGTCAGAGGACGGGCAGCGCAAACTGTGCATGGCCAAGGGATAACATAACAGCGCAGGGTCCATGACGGAATCAAACAACGCTAAGGAGGCAGCGCACGGTGCCAAGGGGGTAGCAATGACGGCTGTGCTGCGTCACATTACAAAGGAAAGTCCCACCTCCGGGACGGTTGGACGGTGTGAGGGGACACATTACATGAGTGTGTAGTTCAGCGTTTGCAAGGAGCATAATTTCAAGAGCAACCTTTCCCTTGTGCAGTATTAGTGCTGCACATGGTGGCTCTTTCAGTAACAAACGCCTAGGGGGGGGGGGGACAGGTCCCCTTACATTTTAGTTGTGCCAGCGTGGCGGTCGCATGACACGTTGCCGGATACACAGCTGGGGATCAGCTGACGTTACTGAACCCCAATAACAGAGGAGCGACTGTTGACTGTGCACACAGCACTTCCAGGCACCAACTGGCGGTGTTAGAGCCCAGGGACAGCAGGAGGAGCAGATTGGAGGTATTGCCGCACACACAGCTGGGGATCAGCTGACGTTACTGAACCCCAATAACAGAGGAGCGACTGTTGACTGTGCACACAGCACTTCCAGGCACCAACTGGCGGTGTTAGAGCCCAGGGACAGCAGGAGGAGCAGAGGAACAGAGTGTAGGCCGAAGCCTGATTGGAGCAAGTTGAAAGGAAACCTTTAACCCCCCCCCCCCAAGACGTTTGTAGCTGAAAGAGCCATGTTGTGCAGCACTAAGGATGCAAAAGGAAAAGGTTGCTCTTTTAATTATGCTCCTTGCAAACACCGAAGTAAACACTAAAAATGTGTCCCTTTATACCGTTAAACCGTTCCGGAGGTGCGAATTTCCTTCGTAATGGGACACAGCACAGCTGTCATTCCTATCCCCTTGATGCCGTGCGCTGCCTCCTCAGCGTTGTTTTAAGCTGTCACGGAGCCTGCGCTGTTCTGTTAGCCCTTGGCCATGCCCAATTAGCGCTGCCTGTCTTCTGACATAATTTGGTGTCAGGCTGTCAGTGCCTGTGCGTCCACGCTGCTCCAGATCCCACCTCGCAGTCTCATCTAACGTAATCCCACTGCGGGCCTTGGAACCATGGGCATGCACAGTGCATAACCTCGACTCTCACTCCCCTCCTTCCCTCTTCTTCAGACTGTGCGGTGTCACGGCCGTGGCATGCTAGGGATCAGCTGACGGCGCACAGTCTAAAGAAGGCGGAGGGAAATGAGCGAGAGCCCGAGGGGAAGATATGCACTGCGCATGCCCATGGATCCCAGGCCCGCAGTGTGACTCAATCAGAAGACACTGCGAGGCGGGATCTCGGGCACCGCGGCCGCACAGGCGCAGCCAGCCTGACACCAAATTATGTCAGAAGACAGGCAGCGCAAATAGGGCATGCCCAAGGGATAACAGAACAGCGCAGGCTCCGTGACAGCTTAAAACAACGCTGAGGAGGCAGCGCATGGCACCAAGGGGGTAGGAATGACGGCTGTGCTGCGTCACATTACGAAGGAAAGTCCCAGCTCCGGGACGGTATAACGGTATCAGTGAACACATTTTATAAGTGTTAAGTTCTGCGTGTGCAAAGAGCTAAAAAAAAAGAGCTACCTTTTCCTTGTGCAGCATTACTGCTGCACAAGATGGCTCTTTCAGTAACAAACGACGGGGGGGGGGGGGACAGGTTCCCTTACATTTAGGTTGTTGTGCCAGCGTGGCGGTCGCAGGACACATTGCCGGCTACACAGCTGGGGATCAGCTGACGTTACTGAAACCCAATAACACTGGGTCGTATGTTTTTACTGTGCAGCCTGCACTTCTGAGCCGCAACTGGCGGTGTTGGAGCCCAGGAATAGCAGTTCAGGTGGTAGAAAGATGAACACAGCAGGAGACCTGGATGACACCCAATTACTTAATCAGGCAGAGGAGTGGCAAATTCCTGCGAGATCCAGGCCTGGTTCATTTTCGGGAAAGTAAGCCGGTCAACGTTATCGGAGGATAGTCGCATGCGACGGTCTGTTAGTACACCACCTGCGGCACTAAAGACACGTTCCGATAAGACACTAGCCGCAGGGCAAGCCAGCACCTCCAATGCATACTGGCTTAGCTCTGGCCATGTATCCAGCTTAGAGACCCAAAACTTGAACGGGGAAGAGCCGTCTGGGAGTACAGTAAGAGGGCAAGCCATGTAGTCTGTCACCATCTGACGGAACCGTTGCCTCCTGCTGACTGGAGCCGCCGGTGATGGTGTAGACATTTGGGGCGGGCACACAAAAGTGTGCCAGAGTTGTGCCATACTGGGCTTGCCTTGGGCAGAGGCACTGCTTCTGCTCCCTCTTTGGGCAGAGCCTCCCCCACTGCCTCGACGCACTGAGCTGCTTTGTAAAGCACTAGCAGCACTCCTCTCAGTTGGACAGGAGAAGATGATGGAATTCACCAGTGTGTCGTGGTACTCCCGCAATTTACGCTCCCGGGTCAACGCAGGGATGAGGTTTTGGACGTTGTCCCGGTAGCGAGGATCGAGGAGGGTGAACACCCAATAATCAGGCATGTTGAGAATGTGGTCGATGCGGCGGTCGTTTCTCAGGCACTGCAGCATGAAATCCACCATGTGCTGCAGAGTGCCAACCGGCCCAGAAACGCTGTCCCCTGCTTGAGACATGATCTCTGCCCGCTCGTCATCACCCCACCCTCGCTGTACACACTGACCACTGGACAATTGTGTCGCTCCCCCCTCTGGACGGAGCTCTTCCTCCTCCATTGACTCCTCCTCATCCTCCTCACAAATTGGCCCCTGCGTACCCCTTTGTGAGGAACCACGTGGCGCTGACTCTCCAGAAGCTGATGGAAAAGGTGACTCCTCATCCTCCACCTCTTCCACCACATCATCCCTTAACCCTTGCAAAGTTTGCTGAAGCAGGCAGATAAGGGGGACAGTCATGCTGACTAGTGCATCATCTGCACTTGCCATCCGCGTGGAATAATCAAAAGGACGCAAAACCTGGCAGACGTCCTTCATAGTGGCCCACTCTGTGGTTGTGAAGTCTGATCGGCGCTGACTGCGACTTCTTTGCGCCTGATGCAGCTGGTACTCCATAACTGCTTGCTGCTGCTCACACAACCGCTCCAACATATGTAACGTGGAATTCCACCGGGTAGGTAGGTCACATATGATGCGGTGTTCCGGAAGGCGGAATCGGCGCTGCAGAGCAGCAATGCGGGATCTGGCCAAGCTGGAACGCCGCAAGTGAGCACACTCTAGGCGGACCTTGTGCAGCAGGGCATCAAGATCCGGATAGTCCCTCAGAAAACTCTGCACAACCAAATTGAGCACATGTGCCAGACATGGGATGTGAGTGAGGTTGCCAAGGGCCAAAGCTGCCACCAGATTTCGGCCATTGTCACACACTACCATGCCTGGCTGGAGATTCGCTGGCAGTAACCACACATCGCTCTCCTGCTTTATGGCATTCCAGAGCTCCTGCGCTGTGTGGCTTCGATGCCCCAATGAAACTAGTTTCAAGACGGCCTGCTGACGTTTGGCCACGGCTGTGCTCATGTCGGTCATAGGTAAACGTTCACGGGTCCATGTGGGGGTGGACTGTGACGGATCCTGCAGAGAGGAATCAGAGGAACTGGTGTAAGAGGAGGAGTCGATGCGTACAGACTGGATTCCTGCAATCCTTGGAGTGGGCAGGACACGTCCTGCGCCACTCGCACGATCTGTACCTGGCTCAACAACATTAACCCAATGGGCAGTGAGGGAAACATATCGCCCCTGTCCATGCTGACTGGTCCACGCATCGGTGGTGAGGTGGACCTTGCTACTGACGGCGTTCAGTAGCGCATGTTTTATGTTTGCCTCAACATGCCTGTGCAGGGCAGGGACAGCCTGCCTGCTGAAGTAAAAGCGGCTGGGCACCTTGTACTGTGGGACTGCCAATGCCATCAAGTCACGGAAGCTGTCAGTCTCCACCAGCCTGAACGAGAGCATTTCCAGGGACAACAGTTTGGCAATGCCTGCATTCAGAGCCTGTGCTCGGGGGTGGTTGGCCGAGAATGCCCGCCTTTTCTCCCATGCCTGTACTACCGATGGCTGTAGAGTAGACTGGGAGTGTGAGGATGACTGGGAAGGTGGTGCTGTGGGTGGAATTACACAAGGTCTCTGGGAGGAAGCCAAACCAGCTGTGCGTGAGCTGGAGGAAGAGGCAACACGAGCTGAAGAGGTGGTAGCTGCCGCTGTTGGTTGGCCTACATCTTCAGTGTGTTTCTGTAACTCCACCGCGTGCCTGGTCCGCACATGTTTCCACATATTTGTGGTATTGAGGTTGCTGACATTTTTCCCTCTTTTTACTTTATGATGACACAGCTTGCATTTGACAAAACAAATGTCATCTGCAACTGTGTCAAAAAAGGACCAGGCACTGCAAGTCTTGGGAGCGCCCTTTTTGGCTTTGGAAAGAGACAGGCTCCTAACGGGTGCCAAAGTGGAGGCTACAGGCTCCACAGTCTTCCCCCTCCCTCTCCCTCTTTGGCCCGTAAGAGGAAGCTCTTCCTCTGAGCTGCTCCCACCACCTTCCTGTTCCTCACGCCACGATGGGTCAAGGACCTCATCATCTCCACTACCCTCTGCCACCAACTGCTCCTCCTGGGTAGTCTCAGCAGCACAGTACGCACGAGAAAGCGGCACCTGAGTTTCATCATCAGATGCGTACTGCGCTGTGGTCACCGGAGGCACTGGCCCACCTGCCTCTTCAGAGTCAGAGAGAAAAAGGTGTTGGGCATCACTGCACACTGCCTCTTCTTCCATTTCTCCAATGCTGCTTGGCTGGCCCCCTGTTTCCAAGCCAAGAGTTTCAGAGAACAGAAGTAGAGACGGCTCCTGTCCTGGGCTCTCTGACTGCCTGGCCAATTTGGCAGGTGGTGAAGAGACAGATGGCTGCTCTCCAGTGCTCTGTGCCTGAGAGGATGTGGCACTAACTGAAGTCGATGCCGAGGCGTTAGCTGCCATCCACCCGACAACGGCTTCAATTTGGTCTTCACGCAGCAGCGGTGCACGGCGCTCTCCGACAAAGCTGCGCATGAAGGACT
This sequence comes from Ranitomeya imitator, assembly GCF_032444005.1. Lineage (NCBI taxonomy): Eukaryota > Metazoa > Chordata > Amphibia > Anura > Dendrobatidae > Ranitomeya > Ranitomeya imitator. The sequence continues at coordinate 456,161,755 of NC_091285.1, forward strand.
GTTCCCTGCTGAAACTGAGTGACGACGAGTCACCGGCGCCCGCAGCAGGCACAGAATCACCACGTCCTCTCCCTGCTCCTCTCCCTGCTCCGCGCCCACGCCCACGTGCCTTACTCCCTGCCCTCTTCATCTTGGTTGACAGATAAAGATAAGCAGAAAAGTACTAAGGCCTTAGTGTGCTTATTCCTGTAATGCTCCTCCTAACAGGTGTAAGAAACACTAATGTTGTAAATTGTGGACTAAACTTTATTATTTTTCAAATGTGGCCTACACAAGTGTTAAGTTGTGTTTGGTGAACTTAACCTTTTTTTTGGTGCAGATCGGGCTACAGAGCTAGTTTAAATCACACGGAGACCGTGCAGACAGCCGTAAACGGCGCTGCAAGGCCAAAAAACCCTCCTCTAGGTTATCCTATATAGTGTTTTTCCACTATTTAGCTGGATACAAGTGGAAAGACACTAATAGGAATTTTTTTTTTTCAAATTTTAAACTGGCTGCACTATTTGAAAAAAAGGAAATTGTTTTTCAAGGTATGAGGCAGTAACGCACCCTGAGCTGAATCCAACCGGCTATGGCTGCACACAGACTACAGGGCGAGCTGCGCTCACACAGAGACCGTGCAGACAGCCGTAAACGGCGCTGCAAGGCCCCAAAAAAACCCTCTAGGTTATCCTATGTAGTGTTTTTCCACAATTGAGCTGGAGACTGGTGGAAAGACACTAATAGGAATTTTTTTTTTTTTCAAATTTTAAACAGGCTGCACTATTTGAAAAAAAGGAAAATTTTTCTCAAGGTATGAGCCAGTAACGAACCCTGAGCTGAATCCAACCGGCTATGGCTGCACACAGACTACAGGGCGAGCTGGGCTCACACGGAGACCGTGCAGACAGCCGTAAACGGCGCTGCAAGGCCAAAAAACCCTCCTCTAGGTTATCCTATATAGTGTTTTTCCACTATTTAGCTGGATACGAGTGGAAAGACACTAATAGGAATTTTTTTTTTCAAATTTTAAACAGGCTGCACTATTTGAAAAAAAGGAAAATTTTTCTCAAGGTATGAGCCCAGTAACGAACCCTGAGCTGAATCCAACCGGCTATGGCTGCACACAGACTACAGGGCGAGCTGGGCTCACACGGAGACCGTGCAGACAGCCGTAAACGGCGCTGCAAGGCCCAAAAACCCCCCTCTAGGTTATCCTATGTAGTGTTTTTCCACAATAGAGCTGGAGACTGGTGGAAAAACACTAATAGGAAATTTGAGAAAAAATGTGCAGCAGGCTGCACTAAGAGCAAAAAAGAACAACTGTGTGAGGCAGTGTGAACCCCCCCTGAGCTGAATACAACCGGGTATATGGCTGCACACAGACTACAGAGTGAGCTGCACACACACACACACAGAGACCTTGCAGAACGCTGTTAAAACAGCGCTGCAAGGCAAGAGCAAGGTGAACAGTGAAGAACACACAGCGTTTTGCTAAATTAGCCTTTGGAAAGGAAAATAAAGCAATTAGCAAGCTCAACTGGCCCTCAGTTAGAACACAGCGTCCTGTCCCTAACTGAAATCACAGCAGAGTGAGCGCAAAATGGCGGCAGCGCTTTTTTATAGTGCAGAGTGACATCATTTCAGCAGCCAATCCAAGCCTTGCCAGTACTTACATGCCCACCATGCTAAACAGGATGTGCCCACACTTTCATTCATTCCTCATTGGCTGCTGCGTTCAATTTGAATTCTGGGAACTTCCGATTCCGGTATCCGATACGCGGGAAGTATCGGAATTCAGTATCGGAATTCCGATACCGCAAATATCGGCCGATACCCGATACTTGCGGTATCGGAATGCTCAACACTACTCATTAGTTAAAGCGCAGATGTGAAGCCCCTGCCCGATCCCAGCAGAATGGTGGGGTATGCTGACGATGGAGAAGAGTCACAAGCTTAGCATTAGCCCAAGAGGTGAGTGTCAATTGTTTTTAGCTCCACAGACCTATTAACAAGGGGATGTCCAATAATGTACAACCCTCCACCATATATGTACAAAGTATGTATTCACTGCTTATGTCAAATGGCAAAGAAGCTGTGCCATACATTGTGGGTGTTGGCTGTGTTACCTACCAAGCACCAAATAGTAACTGCTGTGATGAGAGTTAGTTCCTTTTTGGAACTGGTTAACCTTTGAAAGGGTTTGTTTCATCTTGTGAAATGGGCAAAATTGCAAAGTGTTTGTAAAAACAAGCTCTATCAAAACTCTATAAATCATGCATGGCGTTCACCTTTTACCCACTCCTAGGTTTCAACTGTCAGCTTCTTCTTAGAGCAAGTATGTCAGACACATGACACACCAGCTTCAATCCAACCCACAGTAAATATCTGCAACGGTCTGCTGGGATCAACATGTGGCAAGGATGGAACGTGATCAGATGAAACATATACATAGCCTGAAATATAAATATATACAAACTGTGGGATTAGGATGAAATAGGGAGGATTTCATCCACTACCAAAATATACATATCAGCTATTTGTAGAGGGAAATATTATTATTTAATAATGGCATATAAAAAAACACCTACATAATAATTCTGTGTATCAGCCTATATATTTTTTTAGCTGCAAATTGTAATTCCTTAGTGCTAGTATATAGTAATATCTAGTGATGAGCGAGTGTACTCGTGGCTCGGGTTTTCCCGAGCACGCTCGGGTGACCTCTGAGTATTTATGACTGCTCGGAGATTTAGTTTTCATCTCGGCAGTTGAATGATTTACAGCTACTAGCCAGCTTGATTACATGTGGGGATCCCCTAGCAACCAGGCAACCCCCACATGTACTTAGGCTGGCTACTAGCGTTAAATCATTCAGCTGCCGTGATTAAAACTAAATCTCTGAACAGTCATAAATACTCAGAGGTCATCCGAGCATGCTTGGGAAAACCCAAGCAACGAGTACAATCTCTCATCACTAGTAATATCCAATTTAACCCCTTCACCCCAAAGCCTGTTTTCACCTAAGTGACAGGGCCAATTTTTACAATTCTGACCACTGCCAATTTATGAGGTCATAACTCTGAAATGCTGCAACGGATCCTGGTGATTCTGACACTGTTTTCTCGTGACATACTGTTCTTCATGATAGTGGTAAAACTTCTTCGATATGACTTGCATTTATTTGTGAAAAAAACAAAAATTTGTCGGAAATTATGAAAATTTAGCAATTTTCAAACTTTTAGTATTTATGCCCTTAAATTAGAGAGTTATATCACATAATTTAGTTAATAAACAACATTTCCCACATGTCTCCTTTACATCAGCATGATTTTGGAAACATTATTTTTTTTTGTTAGGGAGTTATAAGGGTTAAAAGTTGACCAGCGATTTCTCATTTTTGCAACAAAATTTGCAAAACCATTTTTTTTACGGACCACCTCACACTTGAAGTGACTTTGAGGTATCTATCTGACGGAAAATGCCCAAAAGTGACACCATTCTAAAAACTGCACCCCTCAATGTACTCAAAATCACATTCAAAAAGTTTATTAACCCTTCAGGTGCTTCACAGGAATTTTTTGAATGTTTAAAAAAAATTGAACATTTAACCTTTTTTTTACAAAATTTTTACTTCAGGTCCAATTTGTTTCATTTTACCAAGGGTAACAGGAGAAATTGGACCACAAAAGTTGTTGCACAATTTGTCCTGAGTACGCCGATACCCCATATGTGTGGGTAAACCAATGTTTGGGCACATGGCAGACCTCGGAAGTGAAGGAGCGCCATTTGACTTTTCAATGCAAGATTTGCTGGAATTGAGATCGGAGCCCATGTCACGATTGGAGAGCCGCTGACGTGCCTAAACAGTGGAAACCCCCACAAGTGAAACCATTTTGGAAAGTAGACCCTCTAAGGAACTAATCTAGATGTGTGGTGAGCACTTTGAACCTCCAAGTGCATCACAGAAGTTTATAATGTAGAGCCGTAAAAAATATTAATTTTCACAAAAAATGATCTTTTTGTCCCAAATTTTTTCCCAAGGGTAACAGGATAAATTGGACCCCAAAAGTTGTTGTGCAATTTGTCCTGAGTACGCTGATACTTCATATATGGGTATAAACCACTGTTTGAGCGCATGGCAGAGCTCGGAAGGGAAGGAGCGCCATTTGACTTTTCAATGCAATATTGGCTGGAATTGAGATAGGAACCCATGTCGCATTTGGAGAGTCCCTGACGTGCCTTAACAGTGGAAACCCCCACAAGTGACCCCATTTTGGAAAGAAGACCCCCTAAGGAACTTATCTAGATGTGTGGTGAGCACTTTTAACCCCCAATTGTTTCACTAAAGTTTAGAATGTAGCGGTGAAAATTAAAAAATCATTTTTTCTTTCCACAAAATGATGTTTTAGCCCGCATTTTTTCCCCCAAGGGTAACAGGAGAAATTGGACCACAAAAGTTATTGTCCAATTTGTCCTGATTATGCTGATACCCCATATGTGGGGGGGAACCACCGTTTGAGTGCATGGCAGAGCTCGGAAAGGAAGGAGCGCCGTTTGAAATGCAGACTTAGATGGATTGGTCTGCAGGCGTCATGTTGCATTTGCAGAGCCCCTGATGTACCTAAACAGTAGAAACCCCCCACAAGTGACCCCATATTGGAAACTAGACCCCCCAAGGAACTTATCTAGATGTGATGTGAGAACTTTGAACCAACAAGTGTTTCACTACAGTTTATAACGCAGAGCCGTGAAAATAAAAAATATTTTTTTTCCATGAAAATGATATTTTAGCCCGCACGTTTTTATTTTCCCAAGCGTAACAGGAGAAATTGGACCACAAAAGTTATTGTACAATTTGTCCTGAGCATGCTGATACCCCATATGTGGGGGGAAACCACCGTTTGAGTGCATGGCAGAGCTCGGAAGGGAAGGAGCGCTGTTTGAAATGCAGACTTAGATGGACTGGTCTGCAGGCGTCATGTTGCATTTGCAGAGCCCCTGATGTACCTAAACAGTAGAAACCCCCCACAAGTGACCTAATATTGGAAACTAGACCCCCCAAGGAACTTATCTAGATGTGTTGTGAGAACTTTGAACCAACAAGTGTTTCAGTACAGTTTATAACGCAGAGCCGTGAAAATAAAAAATATTTTTTTTCCACAAAAATGATATTTTAGCCCCCACGTTTTTATTTTCCCAAGGGTATCAGGACAAATTGGACCCCAAAAGTTGTTGTCCAACTTGTCTGTTGTGAGTTCTGTGGCAGAGTTCACTCCTGTGGTCACAAGTGGTACTTCGGCTGATTCTCTCTGGGATCTTCCGTTTGTGGAGGAAAGTGGTACTGCAGCTTCTGAGTTTCCTCCCTCAGGTGATCTGGTGAGCTCGTTAGCTTCTTCTCTACTTAACTCCACCTGATGCTTTGATCTATGCTTCCTGTCAATGTTCCAGTGTAGGACTTGTTTTTTCCCTGGTTCATTCCTGTGGCCTGCTGCTCTGCAAAGCTAAGTTTTGCTTATGTTATTTTGTTGCTATTTTTCAGTCCAGCTTGCTTAATTGGTTTTTCTCGCCTGCTGGAAGCTCTGAGATGCAGAGGGACCACCTCCGTTCCGTTAGTCGGTGCGGAGGGTCTTTTTGTCCCCTCTGCGTGGTTATTTATAGGTTTTTGTGCTGACCGCAAAGATATCTTCCCTATCCTCGTTCTGTTCAGCTAGTCGGGCCTCACTTTGCTAAATCTGTTTCATCTCTATGTTTGTGTTTTCATCTTACTCACAGTCATTATATGTGGGGGGCTGCCTTTTCCTTTGGGGAATTTCTCTGAGGCAAGGTAGGCTTATTTTTCTTTCTTCAGGACTAGCTAGTTTCTCAGGCTGTGACGAGGCGCCTAGGTTCTGGTCAGGAGTGCTCCACGGCTATCTTTAGTGTGGTTTGATAGGATTAGGGTTTGCGGTCTGCAGAGTTCCCACGTCTCAGAGCTCGTTCTATTATTTTGGGTTGTTGTCAGATCACTGTATGTGCTCTGACCTCCATGTCCATTGTGATTCTGAATTGCCTTTCATAACACTTGTCCTGAGAATGCTGATACCCCATATGTTGGGGGGAACCACTGTTTGGGCGCACAGTAGAACTCGGAAGAGAAGGAGCACTGTTTTAGTTTTTCAAAGCAGAATTGGCTGGAATTGAGATCGGACGCCATGTCGTGTTTGGAGAGCCCCTGATGTGCCGAAACAGTGGAAACTCCCCAATTCTAACTGAAACCCTAATCCAAACAGCCCCTAACCCTAGCCCCAACCCCAACCCTAACCCTAGCCCTAACCCTAGTCCTAACCCTAGCCCTAACCCTAACCCTAATGGGAAAATGGAAATAAATACATTTTTTAAATTTTATTATTTTTCCCTAACTCAGGGGGTGATTAAGGGGGGTTTGATCTACTTTTATAGTGTTTTTTTGGTGGATTTTTAGGGTTGGCAGCTGTCACACACTAAAAGACGCTTTTTATTGCAAAAAATAGTTTTTGCATCACCATATTTTGAGAGCTATAATTTATCCATATTTTGGCCCACAGAGTCATGAGGTCTTGTTTTTTGCGGGACGAGTTGACGCTTTTAATGGTACCATTTTCGGGCAGATGACATTTTTATTCCGATTTTTGTGAGGCGGAATGAATAAAAACCAGCAATTCCTTAAATTCTTTTAGGGGGGGCGTCTATACCGTTCCACGTGTGGTAAAATTGATAAAGCAGCTTTATTCTTCAGGTCAGTACGATTACAGCGATACCTCATTTATGTAATTTTTTTATGTTTAGGCGCTTTTACACAATAAAAACTATTTTATATAAAAAAATAATTGTTTTTGCATTGCTTTATTCTGAGAGCTATAACATTTTTATTTTTCTGCTGATGATGCTGTATAGCGGCTTTTTTTTTGCGAGACAAGATGACGATTTCAGCGGTACCATGGTTATTTATATCCGTCGTTTTCATCGCGTGTTATTCCACTTTTTGTTCGCCTGTATGATAATAAAGCAATGTTTTTTGCCTTGTTTTTTATTTTTTTTTTTTTTGCGGTGTTCACTGAAGGGGTTAACTAGTGGGATAGTTTTATAGAGCGGGTCGTTACGGACGCGGCGATACCAAATATGTGTACTTTTATTGTTTTTTTTAATTTACATAAATATATGGATTTACTGGGAAATGTTTGTTTTTTTCTTTATGTGGGGATTTTTTTCATACATTCTATTTTTTTTTTTTAACTTTCTACCATTGTCCCAGGGTGGGACATCACTGTATTAGATCAGATCGTTGATCTGACAGAGTGCATAGCACTCTGTCAGATCAACGATCTGACAGGCAAGTTCAGGAGGCTTTCCGGCGCCTGCTCTCAGCAACTCTCTGCAGGCGCCGGCTAGCCAGGTTATTTCATGACCCGGAAGGAGTCCCGCGGCCATCTTGGATCCGGGGACTCCTTCTGGGTCACCGGAGCAACGCGATCTCATCGCGTTTCTCCGGTGGAAGAGCGCAGGGAGCTCCCGTCCCTGCGCAATCCCCCTCTATGCCGCTGTCACTACTGACAGCGGCATCAGAGGGGTTAAATGCCCGCGGTGCTACCGCCGATCGTGGGCATTGCTGCGGGGTGTCAGCTGTCATATACACCCGCACCCGATCACCGCGGCGCTCAGCGCGAGACCGCGGTGATCAGTGCGCCGTACTAGTACTGCTGCTGGCACAAATGCAGTGCCGGCAGCGCAGTACTAGTATGGCGCATGTCGCGAAGGGGTTAAAATCTAATTGCTAAATATTATTCCTCGTCTATTGCTTAAGTACCTTATGTCTAGCAGTTGTGCGACTGACACAAAAATACTTGAGCTATGGAAAAGTCACTATTTATCATTAATCTCCCTGAGTATGCAGTTGGCATGCCTCATAAAGGCGATGTAAAAAAATCCCCCCCAAAATATATTGGTTTTAAAAATAGCGTACCTTTATTTAGCAGTTGGGCAACTGGCGCACTGGTGCAATATTGGTAGAGCTAATCTTATGTGACAATTTAGCTGACAATAATCTTCATTACTCTGTATTTGGAGTGTGTCAGCAAGAAGATCTAAAAAAATCATAATTTTCTATTGGTTTAAAAAATAGCATATTATTATCTAGCAGTTGTGTGACTGACACAATCCGGGTAGAAATAATCTTACTTGACAATTTAGCAGCGGCAATAAACTTCATTACTCCACATTTGGAGTGTGTCAGCGAGGTGATCTAAAAAAATCATAATTTTCTTTTGGTTTTAAAAATAGCGTATCTTTATCAAGCAGGTGTGCGACTGGCGCAAAGCCTGCAGAGATACGCAAAAGTGACTATTTACCTGTAATTTACATCAGTCTGCTTTTGCTGAGATTTGAAAAAAGTAGCCAAACATTGTTATATACATAAAAGGTTGATACATAAAATGAGAATAATGGGGATAGGGGAAAATATGTGTAAGTGGGTTGAGAGCTGGCTCAGGGATAGGAAACAAAGGGTGGTTATTAATGGAGCACTCTCGGACTGGGTAGCGGTTAGCAGTGGGGTACCACAGGGGTCAGTATTGGGCCCTCTTCTTTTTAACATATTTATAAATGACTTTGTAGGGGGCATTCAGAGTAGAATTTCAATATTTGCAGATGACACTAAACTCTGCAGGGTAATCAATACAGAGGAGGACAATTTTATATTACAGGATGATTTATGTAAACTAGAAGCTTGGGCTGATAGATGGCAAATGAGCTTTAATGGGGATAAATGTAAGGTCATGCACTTTGGTAGAAGTAATAAGATGTATAATTATGTGCTTAATTCTAAAACTCTGGGCAAAACCAACCGTCAATGAAAAAGACCTGGGTGTATGGGTGGATGACAAACTCATATTCATGGCCAGTGTCAGGCAGCTGCTACAAAGGCAAATAAAATAATGGGATGCATTAAAAGAGGCATAGATGCTCATGAGGAGAACATAATTTTACCTCTATACAAGTCACTAGTTCGACCACACTTAGAATACTGTGCACAGTTCTGGTCTCTGGTGTATAAGAAAGACATAGCTGAACTAGAGCGGGTGCAGAGAAGAGCGACCAAGGTTATTAGAGGACTGGGGGGTCTGCAATACCAAGGTTATTACACTTAAGGCTATTTAGTTTGGAAAAACGAAGACTAAGGGGCGATCTTATTTTAATGTATAAATATATGAGGGGACAGTACAAAGACCTTTCTGATGATCTTTTTAATCATAGACCTGAAACAGGGACAAGGGGGCATCCTCTGCGTTTGGAGGAAAAAAGGTTTAAGCATAATAACAGACGCGGATTCTTTACTGTAAGAGCAGTGAGACTATGGAACTCTCTGCCGTATGATGTTGTAATTGTTACTCTTAGGGACCAGGAAAACGAGATAAGTGAACCCACTGGACCGAAACAGCGAACCTCCCCAGGACGAGTGGACCAGGTGGACCGCCCCCAATACAGGGAGCGTTAGGAGCAGGCCCAGGGGAGATTACTGTACGGCAGCCGGTACCAAAGTAGAGGGAAAGGAAATGGACAGGGCAGGGACGACGGAAAAGAAAATGTAGGAAGGAGAAGAGGAACGGAAACGGGAAACTGACAAGACAGACAGAAAATGAGAAACAAACCGGAAGACAGGATGAGGACACGAGACCACGGAAGCGCAGGAGACGAAGGCGAAAGGACTAGGCAGAGGATCAGGAACACCGGGGAAAACGGAGGTACTGGAGAACTGGAGTTGCAAGGGAAGCACGGAGACAGTAAATGATAATACACAGAAACGAAAAGTCAGAGACAAGAGACAAGCAGCTGGGAGAACGTAGTTGTACGCTAGGAAGCGAGAGAGCCAGAGGCATTTGCCAGAAAACAAATGACAGACAGGCACAGCCAAAAGGAAGAGGCGGCCTTAAATGCAGAGTGGCAGCGTACCTTCCGGGTCATGGTCCTCCGGGACCACAGAGAGCAGGGGAAAGAGCGTCCAGAGAAAAGGCAGAGTGCGCGTGCGCAGAAAACCCTAGTGCGCGCGCGCGCCCGACAGGAAGCAGGAGCTGGGAGAGCGAGGAGAGGAGACGGCGCTGGAGGAGGAACAAGAGCGCGCCGGGACGCCGAGGAGCTGTAAGTAAGAGCGAACAGCAGGGGCCGCGGCGGTGATAACGGCGACCTGACAGTACTCCCCTCCTTACCTCCCCCCTTTCTATGACCAGAAAGAAATCTAGCCAAAACTCGAGGAGCTTGGATGTTCTCCCGAGGCTCCCAGGATCTCTCCTCTGGACCAAAACCCTTCCAGTCCACCAGAAAAAAGGTCCTCCCCCTAATTTTCTTCATGGCAAGGATGTCCTTAATCTCAAAAACATCATTAGCGGAGACCGGCCGAGAAGAAAGCGAAGTAAAGGCATGAAACTGATTGAGAACAAGTGGCTTCAGGAGGGAAACATGGAAAGAATTAGGAATGCGTAGCGAGGGGGGCAGCTTTAACTTGTAGGAGACATCATTAATACGGGTCAGAATCTCAAAAGGCCAAATATAACGAGGACCCAATTTACGTGAAGGAATCTTTAAGCGAACAAATTTAGAGGATAACCATACCCTATCACCGGGATGATATAACGGAGGGTCTAGGCGCCTCTTGTCAGCATGCCTCTTCATTCTGTCTCACGCAAATTCAAGAGCGGTCTTGGTCTCCTGCTAGATCCTGGAGAACTCCCCGGACAAAAGATCAGCCGCCGGCACCCCCGAGACAGGAGGAACCGGTAGAGGTACACCAGGATGTTGCCCGTAGACGATAAAGAAGGGTGACTTGGAAGAAGATTCACTGGGATGGTTGTTGTATGCAAATTCCGCCCAAGGAAGAAGATCAGACCAGTCACTGTGATGTGAATTGGAAAAATGACGAAGATAAGTTACCAGAGTCTGATTGGTGTGTTCCACTTGACCGTTGGATTGAGGGTGGTAGGCGGAAGAGAAGTCAAGTGAGATGTTCATATATTTACAGAGAGCTCTCCAGAACCGAGATGTAAACTGAACTCCTCTATCCGAAACGATATGTTGAGGGAAGCCATGAAGACGAAAAATACAGTGGGGCAAAAAAGTATTTAGTCAGTCAGCAATAGTGCAAGTTCCACCACTTAAAAAGATGAGAGGCGTCTGTAATTTACATCATAGGTAGACCTCAACTATGGGAGACAAACTGAGAAAAAAAAATCCAGAAAATCACATTGTCTGTTTTTTTAACATTTTATTTGCATATTATGGTGGAAAATAAGTATTTGGTCAGAAACAAAATTTCATCTCAATACTTTGTAATATATCCTTTGTTGGCAATGACAGAGGTCAAACGTTTTCTGTAAGTCTTCACAAGGTTGCCACACACTGTTGTTGGTATGTTGGCCCATTCCTCCATGCAGATCTCCTCTAGAGCAGTGATGTTTTTGGCTTTTCGCTTGGCAACACGGACTTTCAACTCCCTCCATAGGTTTTCTATAGGGTTGAGATCTGGAGACTAGCTAGGCCACTCCAGGACCTTGAAATGCTTCTTACGAAGCCACTCCTTCGTTGCCCTGGCGGTGTGCTTTGGATCATTGTCATGTTGAAAGACCCAGCCACGTTTCATCTTCAATGCCCTTGCTGATGGAAGGAGGTTTGCACTCAAAATCTCACGATACATGGCCCCATTCATTCTTTCATGTACCCGGATGAGTCGCCCTGGCACCTTTGCAGAGAAACAGCCCCAAAGCATGATGTTTCCACCACCATGCTTTACAGTAGGTATGGTGTTTGATGGATGCAACTCAGTATTCTTTTTCCTCCAAACACGACAAGTTGTTTTTCTACCAAACAGTTCCAGTTTGGTTTCATCAGACCATAGGACATTCTCCCAAAACTCCTCTGGATCATCCAAATGCTCTCTAGCAAACTTCAGACGAGCCCGGACATGTACTGGCTTAAGCAGTGGGACACGTCTGGCACTGCAGGATCTGAGTCCATGGTGGCGTAGTGTGTTACTTATGGTAGGCCTTGTTACATTGGTCCCAGCTCTCTGCAGTTCATTCACTAGGTCCCCCCGTGTGGTTCTGGGATTTTTGCTCACCGTTCTTGTGATCATTCTGACCCCACGGGGTGGGATATTGCGTGGAGCCCCAGATCGAGGGAGATTATCAGTGGTCTTGTATGTCTTCCATTTTCTAATTATTGCTCCCACTGTTGATTTCCTCACTCCAAGCTGGTTGGCTATTGCAGATTCAGTCTTCCCAGCCTGGTGCAGGGCTACAATTTTGTTTCTGGTGTCCTTTGACAGCTCTTTGGTCTTCACCATAGTGGAGTTTGGAGTCAGACTCTTTGAGGGTGTGCACAGGTGTCTTTTTATACTGATAACAAGTTTAAACAGGTGCCATTACTACAGGTAATGAGTGGATGAAAGAGGAGACTCTTAAAGAAGAAGTTACAGGTCTGTGAGAGCCAGAAATCTTGATTGTTTGTTTCTGACCAAATACTTATTTTCCACCATAAAATGCAAAAAAAATGTTAAAAAAACAGACAATGTGATTTTCTGGATTTTTTTTTCTCAGTTTGTCTCCCATAGTTGAGGTCTACCTATGATGTAAATTACAGACGCCTCTCATCTTTTTAAGTGGTGGAACTTGCACTATTGCTGACTGACTAAATACTTTTTTGCCCCACTGTATGGCGGACAAAAATTTTTGCCAGATCAGGTGCAAAGGGTAAACCAGGAAGGGATAGGAAATGAACCATTTTGGAGAACCTGTCCACAACAACAAGGATGACAGTGCAGCCGAAAGAGCGAGGCAAATCGGTGATAAAATCCATTGCAATGTGTTGCCACGGAGCTGAAGGAACTGGCAGCGGATGAAGAAGTCCAGAGGGCCGTCGTCTAGGAACCTTGTTCTTGGCACAAGACGGACAGGAGGCAACAAAATCTTGAACATCCTGGGAAAGAGTTGGCCACCAGTAGTAGCGGGAAAGAAGCAAGAGCGTCTTCTTAAGACCAACATGACCAGCAAACTTGGAGGCATGGCCCCAACGTAAAACTCGCCTCCTGTTGCGCTCAGAGACGAAGGTCTTGCCCGGAGGCAGCGAAGACAGATTGACGAGAGCTACTACGATGACCTTGGAAGGATCCAGAATATGTGAAGCCTCTTCCTCTGAGTCGATAGGCAAAAAGGATCTGGAGAGAGCGTCGGCCTTAAGATTTTTATTGCCAGGACGAAAATGTAACTCAAAATTAAAACGAGCAAAGAAAAGGGACCATCTAGCTTGCCGGGGATTAAGTCTCTGAGCCGAACGAATATAAGCTAGATTCTTGTGGTCCGTATAGATCCTGAACGGGTGAACAGCTCCCTCCAAAAGGTATCTCCACTCTTGTAGGGCCAACTTTATGGCCAATAACTCCCTGTCACCAATAGAATAGTTTCGCTCAGAAGAGGAGAAGGTCTTGGAAAAGAAACCGCAGGTGACAAATCGCCCAGACGAAGATTCTTGAGAAAGTACTGCCCCTGCTCCTACTGCAGAAGCATCCACTTCATCCACTTCAAGAATAAAAGGTTTATTGACTTCAGAACGATGAAGTACGGGAGCTGTGGAGAAGGTTTGTTTCAAAGAGAGAAAGGCATCTTCAGCTTCAGGGGTCCAGATGTGAGGGTCGGATCCTTTGTGAATCAAGGAGATGATGGATTTGATTTGAGAAGAAAAGTGAGGAATGAATTGTCGGTAGTAATTCGCGAAACCGACGAATCGCTGGATAGCTTTGGTACCAAGAGGATGTGGCCAGTTGAGCACAGCGGACACCTTTTCCGGGTCCATGCATAGACCAGAGTCGGAGATAATGTATCCCAGGAAAGGAAGAGATGACTGCTCAAAGGCGCATTTCTCGATCTTGGCGAATAGACGATTCTCCCTCAGACGCAGAAGAACAAGACGAACGTCCCTTCTGTGAGTAGACAGGTCAGGAGAATAAACGAGAATATCGTCCAGATATACCACCATGCAAGAATACAAAAGATCACGGAAAATATCATTCACAAATTCTTGGAATACCGCGGGGGCATTGCATAAGCCGAAGGGCATGATGAGGTACTCGTAGTTACCATCTCTGGTGTTGAAAGCGGTCTTCCACTCATCTCCGGAACGAATTCGGATAAGATTGTAGGCCCCGCGAAGATCCAGCTTAGTAAAAATTCGAGCTCCCCGTAGCCGATCAAAAAGTTCAGGAATAAGAGGTAGTGGATACTTGTTCTTAATAGTAATACAATTAAGACCACGATAGTCGATGCAGGGACGGAGGGTCCCGTCCTTCTTTTTAACGAAAAAGAAACCTGCACCCGCGGGTGAAGAAGACTTCCGGATGAAACCCTTGGCCAAATTCTCCTGAACATACTCGGACATGGCTTGAGACTCAAGAGGATTCAGCAGATAAATTCGTCCTCTGGGTGGAGTTGAACCAGGAACGAGGTCGATCGGGCAGTCATAAGGGCGATGCGGGGGCAAGTTCTCCGCTTCTTTCTTATCGAAGACATCAGCAAAGGAGTGATAGGCTGAAGGCAAACCTGCCGGAGGAGAAGTAGACACGGATGACCTTAAAGGAAGAACAGGACGTAGACATTTAGTTTGACAGGAATGACCCCAACGGAGGACATCACCAGATCGCCAATCTAAAACTGGCTCGTGTATACTTAACCATGGAAGACCCAAGAGAAACGTATGAGATAATGATGGCAACACGTAGAAGGCAATCTTCTCCCGATGTAAAGCTCTGATTTGCAGTTCCACTTCTTCGGTGACCAAACTAACGGTCTCCTGCAAGGGCCGACCGTCAACTGAAGCTAACTGCTGTGGAGACTCCAAGGATCTGACAGGAATTTGAAACCTACTGACCGCCTCAAGTTGAATAAAATTTCCTGCTGCTCCAGAATCAACATACGCTACTTCAGAAAAACGAGCGGAACCGATATGCAACTGAACTGAAAGAATAAAGGGTAGAGAGGAATCACAATCACCCAGGTAAGCCTCCCTTACCAGACCTAGGCGGAGGCGTTTCCCGGCCTCACCGGACAGGAACGTAGAAGATGGGAGGCACTGCCACAGTAGAAGCAGAGACCCTGTGCAAGTCTCTCCTTACGACGCTGTACCGCCGGCTTGATACGGTCCACCTGCATAGGTTCAGGAGCAGATACCATAGAAGAGGAGACTTGAGGAGAACGAGGAGGACTGCGAGAAGATGGAACTGGACAAGGCAGTCTCCTCTCCCTGGCAGATTCACGGAGACGTTCCTGAAAACGCAAATCAATGCGGGTCGCCAGGGAAATTAAATCCTCCAGAGTTGTAGGAGTGTCTCTACTCGCCAACTCGTCCTTAATTCAACCAGACAGACCGCGCCAAAAGGCCCCAACCAAAGCCTCATTGTTCCAGCCCAGCTCGGAAGACAAGGTACGAAATTGAATGGCGTACTGGCCGACAGAAAGGGTACCCTGGCGGAGACTAAAAAGAGACTCGGTAGTAGAAGCCAACCGCCCCGGCTCATCGAAGACTTTACGAAAAGTCTCCAGAAAAGAAGAAAGTTGGGAGACGAGAGGATCATCTCGTTCCCATAGGGGGTAAACCCAGGCCAGAGCCACACCCTCCAAGTGAGACACAATAAAGGCTATCTTAGCTCGGTCAGTGGGGTATTGTTGTGACAGAAGTTCAAAATGCATCTGGCATTGGTTTAGGAAACCTCAACACAATTTGGGGTCTCCACTATATCGCGGCGGCCTAGCCAGACGAGGAGGGGGGTGCGAAGCCGGAGTCTGGGCAGGGGCTGAGGCGGCAGTTTGAAGGGTGAGCAGACGATTATCCACAGAAGCCATGTAACTTAGTATGTGGCCCTGGGTATCACGTTGCTGGGCGAGCTCTTGCTGGAGACTGGCCAGCTGAGTTGCGCTCCCCGGGTCGGAGGGTTGAAGAGCAGATAAACGGGACTCCATAGATTTAAGAAAACTCATAATCCGGTTTTGGTTCTCCCGTAGAAATAAGAGTTCCTTTTGGGTGGAAGCAGAGGTACCAGCGGGATCCATGGCCTGTCTGTACTGTTACGCTTAGGGATCAGGAAAACGAGATAAGTGAACCCACTGGACCGAAACAGCGAACCTCCCCAGGACGAGTGGACCAGGTGGACCGCCCCCAATACAGGGAGCGTTAGGAGCAGGCCCAGGGGAGACTACTGTACAGCAGCTGGTACCAAAGTAGAGGGAAAGGAAATGGTCAGGGCAGGGACGACGGAAAAGAAAACGAGGAAGGAGAAGAGGAACGGAAACGGGAAACTGACAAGACAGACAGAAAATGAGAAACAAACCAGAAGACAGGATGAGGACACGAGACCACGGAAGCGCAGGAGACGAAGGCGAAAGGACTAGGCAGAGGATCAGGAACACCGGGGAAAACGGAGGTACTGGAGAACTGGAGCTGCAAGGGAAGCACGGAGACAGTTAATGATAATACACAGAAACGAAAAGTCAGAGACAAGAGACAAGCAGCTGGGAGAACGTAGTGTACGCTAGGAAGCGAGAGAGCCAGAGGCATTTGCCAGAAAACAAATGACAGACAGGCACAGCCAAAAGGAAGAGGCGGCCTTAAATGCAGAGTGGCAGCGTACCTTCCGGGTCATGGTCCTCCGGGACCACAGAGAGCAGGGGAAAGAGCGTCCAGAGAAAAGGCAGAGTGCGCGTGCGCAGGAAACCCTAGTGCGCACGCGCCCGACAGGAAGCAGGAGCCGGGAGAGCGAGCAGAGGAGACGGCACTGGAGGAGGAACAGGAGCGCGCCGGGACGCCGAGGAGCTGTAAGTAAGAGCGAAGAGCAGGGGCCGCGGTGGTGATAACGGCGACCTGACAGTAATGAGTGATTCATTACTTAAATTTAAGAGGGGACTGAATACCTTTCTGGAAAAGTATAATGTCACAGGGTATATACACTAGATTCCTTGATAGGGCGTTGATCCAGGGAACTAGTCTGTTTGCCGTATGTAGAGTCGGGAAGGAATTTTTTTCCCCAATGTGGAGCTTACTCTTTGCCACATGGTTTTTTTTTGCCTTCCTCTGGATCAACATGTTAGGGCATGTTAGGTTAGGCTATGGGTTGAACTAGATGGACTTATAGTCTTCCTTCAACCTTAATAACTATGTAACTATGTAACTATATACAGTGAATTTGTACATAAGACCTTTGTTTCATAAGCATAACGCATTCAAGATGAGGAAGGGTGACATTAAGGAACAAGGATGTAATAGTGCCCACCAAGGCTGTGTGACAGATCCAAAGGTGACTGTATCTCATTCTAGCTTTCTGTCAAGATTTGGTCAGCATGCTACACCACTGACAAACCCAGACAAGTGCAAGGATTTTGTGGGTTGGATGGCAGACAAAGGCTCCAGTGTGTTGACAAGCATCACCATGAAGTCTTTCACACAGTTTAGTCTCAAAAGCCAAGAGGCTAGGCCTCTGAGTCATCAATGTGGTTCTCCTTCTTCCCACCATCAAGAGTCCCAGGAGACATAAGAATATAACGTTGGCCACTCAAGGTGAACCATTTACGTTTCCTAGTAATTTGTCAGTCCTCTGTACGTGCACTATTAAAGAGGGTCATGAGCAGGTGGAGTGCAAGGATGCCCAAACATTTGAGCACCCACAGCCAGGAGAAAACCACATTTGGGGAGGTCAATTGTCTGAAGAGGTGGAGGATAATCATGACACATATTTGCCATCAGATCAGCTTCAAATCACAATTCAGAAGAAGGATCAGATTGAGGAATTGGAAGACGACATGGTCGATGATGAGGCCACTGATCCAACCTGGTACGGTGGCACGCCTATCAAGTACAGCAATGCAGAGAAGGATGAATCTGCAGCATGAAAACAGGCAAAAAGAGCTAGTGGTTCCACAGAATCCCCCCACTTGGCTAGATGGCAGGCCAAGGGTGTGTTGTTTTCCTGTATGTTAGCTTGTTTCTAAAATTCCTTCAGACAAAACAACTAATTTGCAATATCTGCCAAACCAAGCTAAGAAGAGGCAAGAACACTGCCAACCTGAGCACCACCTGCATGCAAAAGCACATGACAGCCATTCACCTCAATACGTGTGTGGAACGCCTGGGTACAAAATCTATGTCTGAGGGTGAAAACACTGACCCTTCCACTGTGTTATGGCCTTCCCAATCTGCAGACCATGAAGCAGGCACTGATGCCTCCTGCCCACAACCTTCAGTTGCACACACACATCAGTCAGCAACCACGTCCGGTTCATTGTTCCAGTGCAGTGTTTAGTTGTCCGTGCCCCAGCCATTTACCAGACAGCATAAATATTCACTCACCCACCCACAGGCACAAATGCTAAACACCCACATTGTCAGATTGCAAGCCCTGGAAATTTTGCTGTTTCGACTTGTGGGAACTGAGTCTTTCCACAACCTCTTGGCGGTGGCATCCCCACGGTACTCGATTCCCAGCCACCACTATTTTTCCCGGTGTGCCATCCATGCGTTACAAAAAAACACATGATACACATTATCAGCTATGCTCTGGCCAAAACAGTCACAGGGAATATCCACCTAACCACAGACACACGGACATGTTCTTGTGGACTGGGATGAAACATTTCCCTGAGGGCACGCTGGTTTAACCTGTTGGGGTCAGAGGCTGGGACATCACACATGTTACCCATACAAAAAATAGTGGGCCCCACTTCCATCAGGGTTTCAGTCTCCTTGCATTCAAGTTCCTATCTATGCTCCTCCTCAGCAGAACTAGCCTCCCCATCATTCCCCAGCTGGGAAGACTGCAGCACTGTCTTGGCAAAGTGGCAGCATGCTCTGCTTAATCTAATCTGTTTAGGTGATAAAGCTCAAAACGTAGCCAATCTGTTGAAAGGGATAAAAGAACAAACAGATCAGTGGCTCTTCCCACTGAATCTCCAAGCAGGTCTGGTTGTGTGCGATAATGGGTATAACTTGGTGGCAGCTTTAAAGCTCAGCAAGCTGGTACACATTCCATGAATGGCCCACCTGCTGAACTTGGTTGCACAGTGGTTTTTCAAAACATACCCTGACTTGCCGGACTTGCTTGCCAAGGTCTGCCATGTCAGCACACATTTTCGAAAGCCATTTCAGGCTTTCGCCAGTCTAGCTTTGCTGAAGCAGCGCTTTAGTTTGCCTCATCAGTGACTGATTTGTGAACTGCCCAAACGCTTGAATTCAACCTTCCATTTGTTGGCAAGGCTTAGTGAGAGCAGTGTCTTAATTCCAGCTTCTCAATGTCCTTCAGAGTAACACACAGCCCCCACACATAACAACTGCCGAGTGGGTGTGAATAGCTGACATATGTGAAGTTCTTCAAAATGAGTACTGCACCAAGATCATGAGTTCTGATGATGTGATCATCAGCATAACCATCCCACTGCTTTGTCTATTAAAATGATCGCTGCAAAATCTCAGAGAGGAAGCTTTGAATGCCGAGCAGGTGGGTATGGAGCAAAATTTTACAGTGGCTGATACCACACATCCCAGCTTCACACAATATTCTCAGGCCACATTGGGTGATGATGAGGAACAGGAAGATGAGGAGAAGGATGAGCAGGAATAGAAAGTTTTTGGATTGCGCTACAGAGGGGACTCCCAATCCCAGCTTCATGTCTGTCCATCATTGATGGCCTGCAGTTGAGAAGGAGGCTCTGCGTCGTTAGTAGGAGAGGATGGTTAGTGTTCTTCCTGGTGAGGACACTGAACATTTGACTCTTTGTAGTCCACCACTCATGGCAGAGTTCATGTCAAGATGCCTTTGAAATACTGGCTGTGCACTTTTCTTGAGTCTTGACCCATGGTACAAGGAAAAATTTGCTTCTCTAATGTCGAAGGCCATTTTCAGTGCGTGCATGCCAGAGGGCCTTTGTGGAAGACTTGCTAGAAAGATTAACAATGCTGCTGGCAAAGGTACCAGCTCTTTTAAACCACAAAGATTTCAGGGGAGGGACATGCACACCATGTGCAACTCAGGGGGTGGGAAAATGTCCACCAACTGGGATATTTTCATGAAATCATCACATCATCAAAAGCTATCTGTGGGTGTAGCTATGATGAGGAGGGAGGGAGAAGTTGACCAAGATGGTGAAGGACTACTTAAGTGACCATACCAATGTCCTTTCTGATTCTTCTCCTTTAACTATTGGTTGTCCAAGCAGTACACTTGGCCCGACCTTTCCTTGTACACCTTTCTAGGTGCTGCCATGCCCTGCCGTAAATGTGTTGTCTGAGCGGGTTTTTAGTTCGGCAGGTGCAATCATAACGGAAAGGCGCACACAGCTGTCAACGGAAAATGCAGACAGGCTGACTCTTCTAAAATCCCTATGGATGACATCAATGTAATGGAAACGTAGACCAAATTTTTTGGGGGAAGTTGTCTTAACGTCCATCGCTTACCATCCAAACCCATTTTATTCCGGAAATCATCTCTTCCTCCTCCTACTCCTGCTTCTGCAACAAGTACTTAGTGTTGAGCTATGTATACCCCACGTAGGTAATGCTTTGTACTTTTTGAAAACTTTGCACATTGTGCAATGGTGAAACTTACACTCTCTATCTCTACCTCTTGTAATAATTGCAAAGTGTATTGTGATGTTCCCATCACGGCGACTTTATGCTGGTCTGATACAGACCTCTTGGGTAATTTTTGGAAAACTTTGCAATACCTCTTGCAATAATCTCTAAATGTATTGGGAAGTCACCATCACAGCCTCTTTCAGTGTGTACGATACAGACCCATTGTGGTCATTTTTGAAAACCTTTGTACATTGCGCAGTAGTCAAATTTCTACTCTCAATCTCTACCTCCTGTAATAACTACAAATTGTATTGTGATTCCCACATCATGGCATCTTTCAGCTAGTCTGACAGAGACACCTTGGGTAATTTTTGGAAACCTTTGTACATAGGTCAATGGATAAATTTCTACTCTCAATCTCTAACTCTTATAATAATAACTTTTTATTGTGTTGCATTTCTCAAGGTCTATTTAAGCATGTATCTGGTAGCCTGATGTTGATTTTTGGGACTGCACTTGGACATTTTGGAACATGAATGCATTAATATGCTCCACACAATTCTTCAGGTTTCAGTCTTTACAATGCCTTTTCAAACATGCACATTTGAATTTTGGATTTGCCCACCACCACCACCACCATGTCCACTGCCATGTCATTATGTGGACCTTGATTACAATTTGCAGAGTGCCAGCAGGTGCCGTGAAACCTGAGTTTGGTAGGGGCCCTCAGGTGGTCCTGTATGATACATTTGGGAGAGCTCTCAATCCTAAATTTGGGAGCTCCCTCCCTCATGTCAAATAGTTAGCATGATAGTGGAATACATATTCCCCTTCTCTTTACAATGCCATTTCAAACATGCCCGTTTGAATTGTGGACTTCGCCCGCCACCGCCACCACCACATCCACCGCCATGTCATTTTGCGGCCCTTGCTTCAAATTTTCATAGGGGCCAGCAGGTGCTGTGAAACCTGCATTTTGAAAGCGCCACAGTTCATTTTTACCACCATATCCCAATGGGATAACTCTCATAGCGGGTGAAGCCACTGTAAGTTGAATATAATACAGTAGTTGGGGGAGGTGTATGATCAATGTCAGGAAATTGGATTTTACCAGACACCAAAATCATTAGAATAAAATTTGGAATACAGTGTACGCAAGCGAGGGCTTGCATTGTTCTCAGTCTGTCAGGCCTGAAACCCAAGTCAGGAACATGTAGAAGCCTCATTTTAGTTTGAAGCAACCTCCTCATTGGAAAGAGACAGGAGTGCCATTGCACAATCTGTACAAGCCTAAACCATTCTTCTGGAAACTAACCAACCAGGCAGAATGTAACTTTAGCATGGTTTTGAGCAATAATCAAGTAATTACAGGATATGTCCCAGAGAGTGACGAGATCTGTGGAGTGTATTACTCAGGTGACAGGCAGTGCTACTGAGCCCAGGTAGAGGCCGTAGCATGGCAATGACCATGTTCCAATATGTGTAAGGCTGCGGCCTGAATACGTCTGTGGAGCATATTAACCCAGTCTTATAGAATTGGTTAAAATGTACATAAACTGATCAATACCCCACCACCATTTTTTGTAAGGACTAGTGTTGAGCATTCCGATACTGCAATATCAGGTATCGTCCGATATTCGTGGTATCGGAGTTCCGATACTGAGTTCTGATACTTTTGAATATCGAATACTGGAATCGGAAGTTCCCCTAATGCAATGAGCCAGTTTGATTTTATGCAGCCAATGAGGAAGTGTGGGCACATCCTGTTATGCATGTTAGGCATGTTAACTAATGGCATGGCTGTGATTGGCTGCTGAAATGATGTCATGATGCACTATAAAAGCTGCCGCCGCCATTTTGGGTTGCCTCTGCTGTGAATTCAGTTAGGGACAGGACGTTGCTGCTCTGACTGAGGGACAGTTTGAGATAGCGATTTGCTTCATTGAGCTTTACCCAAGCTACTTTAGCAACCGCTGTGTGAGAAGCTTTTTTTTGCCTTGCAGCGCTGTTCACGGCTGTCTGTGAGGTCTCTGTGTGTGAGTGCAGCTCACACTGTAGTGTGTTCTGCAGCCACTTCTGGTTGTAGTCCGCTCAGCGTGCGTCACTGCCTCATACTGTTACATTGTCCTTTTTTGCATTAGTGCTGCTGCACATTTTTCCTGATTTCTCCTATTAGTGTGGTTCCATCCATATCCAGCTAGATTGTGTGCAAACACTATAGAGTAGATAGAGGAGCTTTTCTGCAGCCTTGCAGCACTGTTCACGGCTGTCTGCGAGGTCTCTGTGTGTGAGTGCAGCTCACGCGGTAGTGTGTTCTGCAGCCACATGTGGTTGTAGTCCGCTCAGCGTGCGTCACTGCCTCATACTGTTACATTGTCCTTTTTTGCATTAGTGCTGCTGCACATTTTTCCTGATTTCTCCTATTAGTGTGGTTCCATACGTATCCATCTTGATTGCTTGCAAACACTATATAGGAGTAGATAGAGGATCCTTTCTGCAGCCTTGTGCCCTGCAGCCCCAGCCAGATTAGCATTAGCCTATTTTTTGGAGCCTCATTTATTGCATTGTAGGTTACCTTCCTGCATTGTAATAGCTACAAAAAGTTTGTGACACTATTGGTTTGACATCTTTGGGCACATCCATTTTTTTTTGTTAAAAAAAAAACCTAAACAAAGTTGAACAAACACTCCACTTTACAGTTGTGTAGGCCACATTAGCTCATATTAATGTCTAGTCCACACTTTATAAAATTAGTGTTTCTTATACTTAGTAGTCAGTATGTAGAGAGAAGGTGGGGTGATGCAGAGCAGGCAGAGATGACGCCTCAAGCAGGGGGCAGCGTTTTTGGCTAGTTGGCAGTCTGCAGCACATGGATGATTTCATGCTGCAGTGTCATGATCCCAATGGCAGGGGATCACAAAAGGACAAGCACAAAAACAAAACAAGCTCTAGGGTGATGGAACCTGAGCTGACCGCGATCCTGAACCTAAACACACAACTAGCAGTAGCCGTGGAACGTGCCTACGATGATTCCTAGACGTCTCGCGCCAGCCGAAGGATTAACTTCCCCTATAAGAAGAAACACAGACCTCACTTGCCTCCAGAGAAACACCCCACAGAAATAGCAGCCCCCACATGTAATAACGGTGAAATGAGAGGAAAGCACATACGTAGTTATGAAAATAGAATCAGCAAAAATGAGGCCCGCTAAAGCTAGATAGCAGAGGATACAAAAGTGAACTGCGCGGTCAGCGAAAAACCCTTCAAAAAACCATCCTGAAATTACTTGAACTCATGTGCCAACTCATGGAACATGAGGAGTAATTTCAGCCCACTAGAGCAACCAGCAGCAAGGAAACACATCTCTGCAAGCTGGACTAAGACAAAAATTAAGCAAAACGTGGAACAGGAAAATCAAAACTTAGCTTGTCCTGAAGATAACAGACGCAGGGAGCAGAGGTAAAAAGACACGCTGATTACATTGATAGCCGGCGAGGAAATGACAAAAAAGCCAGGTTAAATAGGAAACTCCCATAACCTGATGGAACAAGTGGACACCAGAGACCGCAGAGAACACAAGTCACCCAGTACCATCAGTAACCACCAGAGGGAGCCCAAAAACAGAACTCACAACAGTACCCCCCCTTGAGGAGGGGTCACCGAACCCTCACGAGAACCACCAGGGCGACCAGGATAAACCCTATGAAAAGCACAGACCAAATCGGCAGCATGAACATCAGAGGCAATCACCCAAGAATTATCCTCCTGACCATAACCCTTCCACTTGACCAAATACTGGAGTTTCTGTCTGGAAACACGAGAATCCAAGATCTTCTCCACAACATACTCCAATTCACCCTCCACCAGCACCGGAGCAGGAGGCTCAAGCAAAGGAACGACAGGTACCTCATACTTCCACAACAACGACCGATGGAACACATTATGAATAGCAAACGATGCCGGGAGATCCAAACGAAACGACACAGGGTTAAGAATTTCCAAGATCCTATAGGGACCGATGAACCGAGGCTTGAACTTAGGAGAAGAGACCTTCATAGGAACAAAACGAGAAGACAACCACACCAAGTCCCCAACAAGAAGTCGAGGACCCACGCGGCGACGGCGATTAGCAAACTGCTGAGCCCTCTCCTGGGACAACTTCAAATTGTCCACCACATGACTCCAAATCCGATGCAACCTATCCACCACCATGTCCACTCCAGGACAATCAGAAGGCTCCACCTGACCAGAGGAATAACAAGGATGAAACCCCGAATTACAAAAGAAAGGAGACACCAAGGTAGCAGAACTAGCCCGATTATTAAGGGCAAACTCGGCAAGCGGCAAAAAGGAAACCCAGTCATCTTGATCAGCAGAAACAAAACACCTTAAATAAGTTTCTAAAGTCTAATTAGTACGTTCCGTCTGGCCATTCGTCTGAGGATGGAATGCAGACGAAAAGGACAAATCAATGCCCATCTTAGCACAGAACGTCCGCCAAAATCTAGACACAAACTGGGATCCCCTGTCAGAAACGATGTTCTCCGGAATGCCATGCAGACGGACCACGTTTTGAAAAAACAGAGGGACCAACTCAGAGGAGGAAGGTAACTTAGGCAAGGGTACCAGATGAACCATCTTAGAAAAGCGGTCACACACAACCCATATGACGGACATTTTTTGAGAGACAGGGAGATCCGAAATAAAGTCCATGGAAATGTGCGTCCAAGGCCTCTTCGGGATAGGCAAAGGTGACAACAATCCACTGGCCCGAGAACAGCAAGGCTTAGCCCGAGCGCAAACTCCACAAGACTGCACGAAAGAACGCACATCCCTCGACAAGGAAGGCCACCAAAAAGACCTGGCCACCAAGTCTCTAGTACCAAATATTCCAGGATGACCTGCCAACACAGAAGAATGGACCTCGGAGATGACTCTACTGGTCCAATTATCCGGAACAAACAGTCTTTCCGGCGGACAACAATCAGGTTTATCCGCCTGAAACTCCTGCAAAGCACGTCGCATGTCTGGGGAGACAGCCGACAAAATCACCCCATCCCTAAGGATATCAGTGGGCTCAGAATTTCCAGGGGAGTCAGGCACAAAACTCCTAGAAAGAGCATCCGCCTTCACATTCTTTGAACCTGGCAGGTATGAAACCACAAAATTGAAACGGGAGAAAAAACAGTGACCAACGAGCCTGTCTAGGATTCAGACGCTTGGCAGACTCAAGGTACATCAGATTTTTGTGATCAGTCAAGACCACCACACGATGTCTAGCACCCTCAAGCCAATGACGCCACTCCTCAAATGCCCACTTCATGGCCAAAAGCTCCCAATTACCAACATCATAATTCCGTTCAGCGGGCAAAAATTTTCTAGAAAAGAACGCACATGGCTTCATCACTGAGCCATCGGAGCTTCTCAGTGACAAAACCGCCCCCGCTCCGATCTCCGAAGCATCGACCTCAACCTGAAAAGGAAGCGACGTATCTGGCTGACGCAACACAGGAGCAGAAGAAAACCGGCGCTTAAGTTCCTGAAAGGCCTCCACAGCCGCAGGAGACCAATCAGTAACATCAGCACCCTTTTTAGTCAAATCCGTCAAAGGCTTAACAACACTAGAAAAATTAGTTATGAAGCGACGATAAAAATTAGGAAAGCCCAAGAACTTCTGTAGACTCTTAAGAGATGTAGGCTGCGTCCAGTCACAAATAGCCTGAACCTTGACGGGATCCATCTCAATAGTAGAAGGGGAAAAAATATACCCCAAAAAAGAAATCTTCTGGACTCCAAAGAGACATTTAGAACCCTTTACAAACAAAGAATTGGCCCGCAGGACCTGAAACACCTTCCTGACCTGCTGAACATGAGACTCCCAGTCATCAGAAAAAAACAAAACATCATCCAAATACATGATAATAAATTTATCCAGATATTCACGGAAAATATCGTGCATAAAAGACTGGAAGACAGAAGGAGCATTAGAAAGTGCAAAAGGCATCACCAAATACTCGAAATGGCCCTCAGGCGTATTAAATGCGGTTTTCCACTCATCACCCTGCCTTATCCGCACAAGATTATACGCACCCCGAAGATCAATCTTAGTGAACCATTTAGCCCCCTTAATGCGAGCGAACAAATCAGTCAACAATGGCAAAGGATACTGATATTTGACTGTAATCTTATTCAAAAGACGATAATCTATGCAAGGCCTCAAGGAACCATCTTTTTTGGCCACAAAAAAAAAACCTGCTCCCAAAGGGGACGAAGATGGACGGATATGTCCCTTTTCCAAGGACTCCTTAACATAATTCCGCATAGCAGTATGCTCTGGCACTGACAGATTGAACAAACGACCTTTAGGGAACTTACTGCCGGGAATCAAATCTATAGCACAATCGCAATCCCTGTGAGGAGGAAGCGAACTGAGCTTAGGCTCCTTAAAAACCTCCCGATAATCAGACAAAAATACCGGAACCTCAGAAGGAGTAGATGAAGCGATAGAAATCGGAGATGCATCATCATGAACCCCCTGACATCCCCAGCTTAACACAGACATTGTTTTCCAGTCCAGGACTGGGTTATGAGTTTGTAACCATGGCAGACCAAGCAGTAAGACATCATGTAAATTATACAGTACCAGGAAGCGAATCACCTCCTGATGAACGGGAGTCATACGCATGGTCACTTGTGTCCAGTACTGAGGTTTATTCATAGCCAAAGGTGTAGAGTCAATTCCTTTCAAAGGAATAGGAACTTCCAGAGGCTCCAGACTAAACCCACAGCGATTGGCAAATGACCAATCCATAAGACTCAGGGCAGCGCCTGAATCCACATAGACATCGACGGAAATGGATGATAATGAACAAATCAGCGTCACAGACAGAATAAACTTAGACTGTAAAGTACCAATGGCAACAGACTTATCAACCTTTTTTGTGCGTTTAGAGCATGCTGATATAACATGAGCTGAATCACCACAATAAAAACACAATCCATTTTTCCGCCTATAATTTTGCCGTTCACTTCTGGACTGAATTCTATCACATTGCATTATCTCAGGTGCCTGCTCAGAAGACACCGCCAAATGATGCACAGGTTTGCGCTCCCGTAAACGCCGATCAATCTGAATAGCCATAGTCATGGACTCATTCAGACCTGTAGGCGCCGGGAACCCCACCATAACATCTTTAATGGCCTCAGAAAGGCCATCTCTGAATTTTGCAGCCAGAGCGCACTCATTCCACTGAGTAAGCACTGACCACTTCCGAAATTTCTGACAATATATTTCTGCTTCATCTTGCCCCTGAGAGAGAGACAATAAAGCTTTTTCAGCCTGAATCTCTAGGTTAGGTTCCTCATAGAGCAAACCCAATGCCAGAAAAAACGCATCCACATTGAGCAATGCAGGATCCCCTGGTGCCAATGCAAATGCCCAATTCTGAGGGTCACCCCGCAGGAAAGATATAACAATCTTGACCTGCTGAGCAGGGTCTCCAGAGGAGCGAGATTTCAAGGAAAGAAACAACTTGCAATTGTTCCTAAAATTCAGAAAACTAGATCTATCTCCAGAAAAAAACTCTGGGACAGGAATTCTAGGTTCAGACATAGGCGTATGTACAACAAAATCTTGTATATTTTGAACCTTAGCAGCAAGATTATTCAGGCTGGAAGCCAAAATCTGGACGTCCATGATAAACAGCTGAGGTCAGAGCCATTCAAGGATTAAGAGGAGGAAAGAAGCAGTCAAGCTGCAATTAAGGCTAGGCAGCAAACACTGAGGAGGAGAAAAAAAAAAAAAAACTTCCTCACACTACTGGTGTACTTCAGCCAAAATGATGACCAATTTTTTCGGGCCGGCTATACTGTTATGATCCCAATGGCAGGGGATCACAAAAGGACAAGCACAAAAATAAAACAAGCTCTAGGGTGATGGAACCTGAGCTGACCGCGATCCTGAACCTAAACACACAACTAGTAGTAGCTGGGGAACGTGCCTACGATGATTCCTAGACGTCTCGCGCCAGCCGAAGGATTAACTTCCCCTATAAGAAGAAACACAGACCTCACTTGCCTCCAGAGAAACACCCCACAGAAATAGCAGCCCCCCACATGTAATAACGGTGAAATGAGAGGAAAGCACATACGTAGTTATGAAAATAGAATCAGCAAAAATGAGGCCCGCTAAAGCTAGATAGCAGAGGATACAAAAGTGAACTGCGCGGTCAGTGAAAAACCCTTCAAAAAACCATCCTGAAATTACTTGAACTCATGTGCCAACTCATGGAACATGAAGAGTAATTTCAGCCCACTAGAGCAACCAGCAGCAAGGAAACACATCTCTGCAAGCTGGACTAAGACAAAAATTAAGCAAAACGTGGAACAGGAAAATCAAAACTTAGCTTGTCCTGAAGATAACAGACGCAGGGAGCAGAGGTAAAAAGACACGCTGATTACATTGATAGCCGGCGAGGAAATGACAAAAAAGCCAGGTTAAATAGGAAACTCCCATAACCTGATGGAACAGGTGGACACCAGAGACCGCAGAGAACACAAGTCACCCAGTACCATCAGTAACCACCAGAGGGAGCCCAAAAACAGAACTCACAACACTGCAGTGTCTGAGAAACAACTGCCGCATCGCCCACATTCTCAACATGGCTGA
Source organism: Ranitomeya imitator (assembly GCF_032444005.1). Taxonomy (NCBI): domain Eukaryota; kingdom Metazoa; phylum Chordata; class Amphibia; order Anura; family Dendrobatidae; genus Ranitomeya; species Ranitomeya imitator. The sequence continues at coordinate 456,191,015 of NC_091285.1, forward strand.
TTATTGGGTGTACACCATCCTAGATCCTTGCTACTGGGACAACTTACAAAGCCTCATAACACCATTGAACCAGGAGCGTAAAATGTGGGCGTACCAAGACACACTGGTGCATTCCATCATGTTCTCCATTCCAACCGAGAGCAGTGCTGCTAGTGCTTTACAAAGCAGCTCAGTGCATCGAGGCAGTGGAGGAAGCTCCGCACAAAGAGGGAGCAGAAGCAGTGCCTCAGCACAAGGCAAGACCAGTATGGCCCAAATGTGGCAAAGTTTTGTGTCCCTGCCACAAATGTCTACACCATCACAGACGGCTCCAGTCAGTAGGAGGCAACATTTCCATCAGATGGTGACAGATTACATGTCTTGCCCTCTCAGTGTTCTCCCACACGGCTCTTCCCCCTTCAAGGTTTGGGTCTCTAAGCTGGATACATGGCCAGAGCTTAGCCAGTATGCATTGGAGGTGCTGGCTTGCCCTGCTGCTAGTGTATTTTTGGAATGCGTCTTTAGTGCCACAGGTGGTGTACTAACAGACCGTCGCATGCGACTATCCTCCGATAACGTTGACCGGTTTACTTTTCTGAAAATGAACAAGGCCTAGATCTCACAGAAATTTGCCAGTTCTCTTCCAGTTTAAATAATTGATTGGCAACAGAATCCAGGTCTCTTATTGTGTTCATGTTTCTACCACCTGAACTGTAATCCATGGGCTCCAACACTGCCAGTTGCTGCTCAGAAGTGCTGCCTGCACAGTCAACACATGCTCCAGTGTTATTGGGGTCCAGTAACGTCAGCTGATCCCCTGCTGTGTGTCCGTAAATGTCTCCTTCTCCGTCCACATTCACACTACTACAGATATTAAACTTGCTCCAATTATGCCTCTGCCTCCACTCTGTTTCTCCTGTAATCCCTGGGCTCCAACACCGCCAGTTGTTGCTCAGAAGTGCTGTCTGCACAGTCGACACATGCTCCAGTGTTATTGGGGTTCAGTAACGTCAGCTGATCCCGTGCTTTGCATCTGGCAATTTCTCCTGCTCCGTCCACACTCACACTACTACAGATATTTAAGTTGCTCCAATTAGGCTTCTGGCTACACTCTGTTTCTAGCATTGACCCTGGGCTCCCACACCGCCAGTTGCTGCTCAGAAGTGCCGGCTGCACAGTCAACACTTGCTTCAGTGTTATTGGGGTTCAGTAACGTCAGATGATACCCTGCTGTGTGTCTGGCAATGTCGCCTGCTCTTTCCACATTCACACTACTACAGATTTAAAACTTACTCCAATTACGCCTTTGCCTCCACTCTGTTTCTAGTATTTACCCTTGGCTCCAACACCGCCAGTTGCTGCTCAGAAGTGCCATCGGCACAGTCAACACTTGCTCCAGTGTTATTGGGGTTCAGTAACGTCAGCTGATCCCCTGCTGTGTGTCCGGCAATTTCGCCTGCTCTGTCCACATTCACACTTGTACAGATTTTAAACTTGCTCCAATTACGCCTCTGCCTCCACTCTGTTTCTAGTATTTACCCTGGGCTCCAACACCACCAGTTGCTGCTCAGAAGTGCCATCTGCACAGTAAACATATGCTACACTGTTATTGGGGTTCAGTAACGTCAGCTGATCCCCTGCTGTTTGTCCAGCAATTTCGCCTGCTCTGTCCACATTCACACTACTACAGATTTTAAACTTGGTCCAATTACGCCTCTGCCTCCACTCTGTTTCTAGTATTTACCCTGGGCTCCAAAACAGCCAGTTGCTGCTCAGAAGTGCCGTATGCACTGTCAACACTTGCTCCAGTGTTATTGGGGCTCAGTAACGTCAGCTGATCCCCTGCTGTGTGACCGGCATTATCGCCTGCTATGTCCACATTCACACTACTACAGATTTTAAACTTGCTCCAATTACGCCTCTGCCTCCATTCTGTTTCTAGTATTTACCCTGGGCTCCAGCCCCGCCAGTTGCTGCTCAGATGTGCCGCCTGCACAGTCAGCACATTCTCCAGTGTTATTGTGGTTCAGTAACGTCAGCTGATCCCCTGCTGTGTGTCCGGCAATTTCTCCTGCTCCGTCCACACTCACGCTACTACAGATATTTAACTTGCTCCAATTAGGCCTCTGGCTACACTCTGTTTCTCCTGTAATCCCTGGGCTCCAACACTGCCAGTTGCTGCTCAGAAGTGCCGTCTGCACAGTCAACACTTGCTCCTGTGTTATTGGGGTTCAGTAACGTCAGCTGGTCTCCTGCTGTGTGTCCGGCAATTTCTGCTGCTCCATCCATATTCACAGTACTACAGATTTTAAACTTGCTCCAATTAGGCCTCTGGCTCCACTCTGTTTTTAGTATTAACCCTTGGTTCCAGCACCGCCAGCTGTTTCCCAGCAGTGTCTTTGGCATGGGTACTACCTCCTGCCCAGACTGGTTCCAGCACGCCAGCTGTTTCCGGGTAGTGTCAACGTCACTTTGCCTCCAGTACGTTGTCCTGTCGGGTTAGCAGACTCTATGGTGCCTGCAGTTTAAGTGCTTCCTATGTGGGCTGCGGGATCTGGCAATGAAGGCCGGTTCCATAGTGCCAATAGGACAAGCACCCCCTGTAGGACTGTGGGCTTCGGTAACTGCAGTCAGCTCACGGCCTTGCAACTTTTTTTCATGTGGACCTTCTGCTGCCTATCTGAGTTCCAGCACCATTAACTGGTTTTCTGGAAGTCAATCTTGAATAGGTCCCCCTGGGTTCCAGTAACGTCAGCTGGTTCTAAGCAGAGCCTTTGGCTTAGGTGCCTCATTCTCGGTATCCGAGTTCCACCAACGTCTGGTGGTCCTTGGTAGTGCCTTCTGGCATGGGTACCTCCTGCTTAGTAACCGGGTTCCAGTACCATCAGCTGGTCCTTGGTAGTTCCATCGGCTCTTGTACCTTCTGCTACCCATCTGGGTTCCAGTACCGTCAGCTGGATCCAGTCAGAACCTTTGGCTTTGGTGACTCCTTCTTGGTATCCAAGCTTCACCAACATCTGGTGGTCCTTGGTAGTGCTTTCTGGCACAGGTACCTCCTGCTTAGTAACCGGGTTCCAGTACCATCAGCTGGTCCTCCGTAGTTCCATTGGCTCTTGTACCTTCGGCTACCCATCCAGGTTCCAGTACCGTCAGCTGGTTCTCGGCAGTTCTTCAGCCTTCTTGTACCTTCTGCTACATCTCTAAGTTCAAGCTTTTTGAATAGGATTTTTGGTAATCACTCTGGATCTCCCTGACGATGACCCTAAAGATGAAGACCCTGGAGACCACCCCGAAGAAGACAAAGACCCCGGAGATGACGACCCTGGAGTCGACGACCCTGAAGACCACCCCAAAGAAGACAATGACCCTGGAGACGACGACCCTGAAGACCACCCCAAAGGAGACAACAACCCAGAAAACGACGATTCTGGAGAAGACGACCCTGAAGACCACCCCGAAGAAGACCAAGAAGATGACCCTGAAGAAGATGACCAGAAGGACAAAGAACAAGAAGACAACCACCAAGATACAGAAGAACAAGAGACAGAAGACCAAGAAGCAGAAGTGCAGGAAGCTGCAGAACAAAAGGCAGAAGAACATTAAGCATAAGACTAAAAATCAGAGTAAAAGATATTATCTAAATTATAGGCAGAAGAAGACTAAGCAGTGTATGGGGGTGAGTATGTTCCTCCTCGTGGTGCCCCTGAAAAATACCTGCTGCGGGCAAAACTGAACGCGGACAAATCCTGTTGTAAATCTTTTGTGACAGGCAGAACGGAAGGTGCAATCTTCAAACTTTTAGAGATAACAACTAGAGGAATGCCTGTCACAAATAAGAATATGATAAAGAAGAATATGAAGAAGATGAAGAAGTAGAATATGAAGAAGAATAATAGTTGAAAAAGAAGAATATGAAGAATGTAAAAAAAAGAATAATTGGAAGAAGGTGAAGAAGAAGTAGATGAATAAGGTGAATAAGAAGTTGATGAAAAAGATGCTGCTGCTGAGGATGATGAAGGAGAAAGTGTGGGAGAAGTTAAAAAGAAGGTGAAGAGCATGGAAGTAGTGAAACATAAATATCTGACAAAATATAAACAAGCTTAACTTAGTCAATATCTTTGTAACTCCAAACGTCTTAAAAAAAAATTAATTCCTGCTATTCCATTTGATTGGGCTATACCTCTATGCCTTTAATGTCTCCTCCACCTCTCCCAATACATTCTACATTATTGTTTTCCTTCATGTAGAATTAACCTACAAGGAAAGAAAGGGTTTATTTTCATTCCAATATTTGTGTCCCATTGACTTGCATATGTTTCCGGTATCGGAATTGGTGATATGAGATATTTTTTGGGTATCAGTCCGATCCGATATTTCCCGATATTGGAAGGTATCGCTCAACACTAGTAAGGACCCATATTTAGAAAATGTATGGGAAGCAACAGTTTAATAAAGAGACAGAAGTCTCAATTAGGAGCCTGGAAAAGTCAGCAATGCTCTTTGTCCAGCACCTGACAATGTAAAGTGCTAATGAATATGTATGCCCTATCTAACTAACAATTTGTGAAGAGACATATGTGCTGACAAGGGACAGCTGAACTCTGCGCTGGGACAACAAACTGGTTGTGGTTGCTTACTGTTGTGTTTGTAACTGCAGGTTGTGCAGTTACAGATTGGACAGCAGATTGGAAGGGTGTAACACAGCTGAAGGCCCAGTGGTTTCACTATCAGACACAGATTTTGTACGCAGGTGTTCTGCCCACCTACTGGGGCTCTGCGTATATGAGCAGTATATGGCATATGCTAAAAGAGGTATTATGTTGAATTTCCCCTTATAAACAGATATGTGGGTAAGATTTTCAAACTAGCAGCATATACTGTATATAGAGCATGTTTCATTAATCATATTATTATTCTGTTTAAGGCTGAAACCTGAAGAATTGTGTGGAGCATATTAATCTATTCATGTTCCAAAATGTCCAAGTGCAGACCCAAAAATAAACAACAGGCTACCAGATACACGCTTAAATAGACCTTGAGAAATGCAATACAATAAAAAAAATCATAATAATAAAATATATAGAGTTTGAAAGTAGAAATTTAACCTTTGCACAATGTACAAAAGTTTCCAAAAATTACCCCAAGGGGTCTCTCTCAGACCAGCTGAAAGATGCCATGATAGAGACATCACAATACACTTTGCAATTATTACAAGAGGAAGAGATAGAGAGTACAATTTTCACTACTGAACAATGTGCAAAGGTTTCAAAAAATTACCCAAGTTGTCTGTATCACACCAGCTGAAAGATGCCGTGATGGGGACATCACAATACATTTAGCAGTTATTACAAGAGGTAGAGATAGGGAGTACAAGTTCCACCATTGCACAATGTGTAAAGTTTTCCAAAAATTATCTAACGGGTTTGTTTCAGACCAGTTGAGTGACGCAATGATGGAGACATCACAATACACTTTGCAGTTATTACAAGAGGTAGAGACTGAGAGTAGAAATGTGACCATTGCAATGTGCAAAAGTTTCCAAAAATTACCCAAGGGGTCTTTAACAGACCAGTTGAAGGAGGCCATGATGGGGAAATCACAATACACTTTGCAGTTATTACAAGAGCATATACCTATGTACCTGACCACACACCAAACATGCTTAGTGCAAAAGTAAGAGTCCAAATTAAACCATGGTGCCAGGATATATGGAATAAGGTTCAGTGCAAACATACGAACATCATACCAAAGAGAAAAAGCACCAAATGAACCAAAGATTACTAAAACAATATGTCAACTTTATTGATACACAACAATAAAAAAAATAAAATGTAAGGCCAGTATATACCTGTGTATACCACAGCAGCACCCACCCCAACGCACGTTTCGGCTAACAGTGCCTTCTTCCGGGGGATGGCATCAGGAAATAGAATGGGCTTTAAATATTTTAGGTTAGCCAATCAGTGCAGCCATGAAAAATGACGATCGCTCTATGTTGGCGCATGTTCAAGTGGTGCATCACCAGGGGCAAAAAGGTCTGTATCATACAGTGTGAAAAAGGCCATGATGGTGACTTCCTAATATATTTAGCAGTTATTACAAGAGGTAGACATACAGAGTACAAGTTTCTCCACTGCACAATGTGCAAAGTTTTCCAAAAATTACCCAACTGGTCAGTAACAGACCAGCTGAAAATACCGTGATGGCACATCACAATACACTTTGCGGTTATTATAAGACTTAGAGATTGAGAATAGAAATTTTTCCATTGAACTGAGTACAAAGGTTTCCGAAATGTACCCAAAAGGTCTCTATCAGACCACCTGAAAGATGCCATGATGTGGACATCACAATACAATTTGCAGTTATTACAAGTAGAGATTGAGAGTAGAAATTTGACTATTGCGCAATATACAAAGGTTTCCAAAAATTACCCCAATGGGTCTGTATCGTATACGCTGAAACAGGTATTGGTGACCTCTCAATACATTTAGCAGTTATTACAAGAGGTAGAGATAGGGAGTCCAAGTTTCACCACTGCACAATGTGCAAAGTTTTACAAAAATTACCCAAGGGGTCCTTGTCAGACCAGCTGAAAGATGTTGTTATGGAGACATCACAATACATATTGCAGCTATTACAAGAGTTAGAGATTATGAAATGAGGCCTGGTACCTGCAACAGAGTATTATTCCAAACAATTTAGATTATGAAATGATGCCTGGTGCTTGCACCAGAGTATTACTCAATTGATTTGAATTATGAAATGAGGCCTGATGCCTCCACCAGACTATTATCTGTTGTGAATTCAGCTTTTGGGCTCCCTCCGGTGGTTGTAGAGGGTAATGCATTTGTGCCTGGACTGCAGGAGTAGACAGGTGTATCTACTAATTGCAAAACTGACTGGGGTATATAGCTTTGCAGGATCCTTTAGTCAGTGCCAGTTGTCCATTGTTCTGGAAGGATTCACTTCCCTGCTGGTCTCTCCAGTTTGCTGTGCTTTTCTACAAAGATAAGTCCTGGCTTTGTTTTTGCTGTCCACCTGCTGTGGACCTATAGTTCTGTGCATATTCATGTTTTTGTCTTGTCCAGCTTAGTCTGTTAAGGATTTTCTGCAGCCTAGCTATTTCTCTGGAGATGCAGATATACCCCCCATGTCTTTAGTCAGATGTGGTGATCCGTATTTTCTGCGGTGGATATTTTCTAGTGTTTTTATACTGACCGCATAGTACTCTGTTCTATTCTTTCTTTTTAGCTAGTATGGCCTCCTATGCTAAAATCCGATTTCATATCTGCGTATGTTATTTCCCTCTCCTCTCACAGTCAATATTTGTGGGGGGCTATCTATCCTTTGGGGATTTTCTCTGAGACAAGATAGGTTTCCCGTTTCTGTCTTTAGGGGTAGTTAGATTTTAGGCTGTGCCGAGGGGTCTAGGGAGTGTTAGGTACCCCCCACGGCTACTTCTAGTTGCGCTGCTAGGTTCAGGGTTTGCGGTCAGTACAGGGACCACCTTCTCCAGAGTCCGTCTCATGCTGCTCCTAGGCCACCAGATTATAACAATTATCCCAAACAATTTTGATTATGAAATGTGGACTGGTGCCTGCAACACAGTATTATCACAAAGGATTTATATTTTGAAATGTGTGCTGGTGCCTGCACCAGAGTTTTATCCCAAATGATTACAATTATGAAATGAGGCCAGGTGCCTGCACATGAGCATTATCGCAAAAAAAGATTTGGCTTAGGAAATTATAGAGGCATACTTATTCCCCATTCCTTTACAATTATGAAATGAGGCCTGGTGATTGCACCAGAGTATTATCTCAAACAACATTTGGATTATGAAATGAGGCCTAGTGCCTGCACATCAATATTAGCCCAAATCATTTTCATTAGAAAATGTGATCTGCTGAGTCCTGACGGCAACACAGTATTAGCCCAAACCATTTGGATTCAGAAATAAGGCCTGCTGCCTGCACCCCAATATTAGCCCAAACTATTTTGATACATAAACGTGACCTCATGAGTCCTGACTGCAACAGAGTATTAGCCCTAACGATTTGGATTAAGACATACATAGTAACATAGTAACATAGTTAGTAAGGCCGAAAAAAGACATTTGTCCATCCAGTTCAGCCTATATTCCATCATAATAAGTACCCAGATCTACGTCCTTCTACAGAACCTAATAATTGTATGATACAATATTGTTCTGCTCCAGGAAGACATCCAGGCCTCTCTTGAACCCCTCGACTGAGTTCGCCATCACCACCTCCTCAGGCAAGCAATTCCAGATTCTCACTGCCCTAACAGTAAAGAATCCTCTTCTATGTTGGTGGAAAAACCTTCTCTCCTCCAGACGCAAAGAATGCCCCCTTGTGCCCGTCACCTTCCTTGGTATAAACAGATCCTCAGCGAGATATTTGTATTGTCCCCTTATATACTTATACATGGTTATTAGATCGCCCCTCAGTCGTCTTTTTTCTAGACTAAATAATCCTAATTTCGCTAATCTATCTGGGTATTGTAGTTCTCCCATCCCCTTTATTAATTTTGTTGCCCTCCTTTGTACTCTCTCTAGTTCCATTATATCCTTCCTGAGTACCGGTGCCCAAAACTGGACACAGTACTCCATGTGCGGTCTAACTAGGGATTTGTACAGAGGCAGTATAATGCTCTCATCATGTGTATCCAGACCTCTTTTAATGCACCCCATGATCCTGTTTGCCTTGGCAGCTGCTGCCTGGCACTGGCTGCTCCAGGTAAGTTTATCATTAACTAGGATCCCCAAGTCCTTCTCCCTGTCAGATTTACCCAGTGGTTTCCCGTTCAGTGTGTAATGGTGATATTGATTCCCTCTTCCCATGTGTATAACCTTACATTTATCATTGTTAAACCTCATCTGCCACCTTTCAGCCCAAGTTTCCAACTTATCCAGATCCATCTGTAGCAGAATACTATCTTCTCTTGTATTAACTGCTTTACATAGTTTTGTATCATCTGCAAATATCGATATTTTACTGTGTAAACCTTCTACCAGATCATTAATGAATATGTTGAAGAGAACAGGTCCCAATACTGACCCCTGCGGTACCCCACTGGTCACAGCGACCCAGTTAGAGACTATACCATTTATAACCACCCTCTGCTTTCTATCACTAAGCCAGTTACTAACCCATTTACACACATTTTCCCCCAGACCAAGCATTCTCATTTTGTGTACCAACCTCTTGTGCGGCACGGTATCAAACGCTTTGGAAAAATCGAGATATACCACGTCCAATGACTCACCGTGGTCCAGTCTATAGCTTACCTCTTCATAAAAACTGATTAGATTGGTTTGACAGGAGCGATTTCTCATAAACCCATGCTGATATGGAGTTAAACAGTTATTCTCATTGAGATAATCCAGAATAACATCCCTCAGAAACCCTTCAAATATTTTACCAACAATAGAGGTTAGACTTACTGGCCTATAATTTCCAGGTTCACTTTTAGAGCCCTTTTTGAATATTGGCACCACATTTGCTATGCGCCAGTCCTGCGGAACAGACCCTGTCGCTATAGAGTCACTAAAAATAAGAAATAATGGTTTATCTATTACATTACTTAGTTCTCTTAGTACTCGTGGGTGTATGCCATCCGGACCCGGAGATTTATCTATTTTAATCTTATTTAGCCGGTTTCGCACCTCTTCTTGGGTTAGATTGGTGACCCTTAATATAGGGTTTTCATTGTTTCTTGGGATTTCACCTAGCATTTCATTTTCCACCGTGAATACCGTGGAGAAGAAGGTGTTTAATATGTTAGCTTTTTCCTCGTCATCTACAACCATTCTTTCCTCACTATTTTTTAAGGGGCCTACATTTTCAGTTTTTATTCTTTTACTATTGATATAGTTGAAGAACAGTTTGGGATTAGTTTTACTCTCCTTAGCAATGTGCTTCTCTGTTTCCTTTTTGGCAGCTTTAATTAGTTTTTTAGATAAAGTATTTTTCTCCCTATAGTTTTTTAGAGCTTCAATGGTGCCATCCTGCTTTAGTAGTGCAAATGCTTTCTTTTTACTGTTAATTGCCTGTCTTACTTCTTTGTTTAGCCACATTGGGTTTTTCCTATTTCTAGTCCTTTTATTCCCACAAGGTATAAACCGCTTACACTGCCTATTTAGGATGTTCTTAAACATTTCCCATTTATTATCTGTATTCTCATTTCTGAGGATATTGTCCCAGTCTACCAGATTAAGGGCATCTCTAAGCTGTTCAAACTTTGCCTTCCTAAAGTTCAATGTTTTTGTGACTCCCTGACAAGTCCCCCTAGTGAAAGACAGGTGAAACTGCACAATATTGTGGTCGCTATTTCCTAAATGCCCAACCACCTGCAGATTTGTTATTCTGTCAGGTCTATTAGATAGTATTAGGTCTAAAAGTGCTGCTCCTCTGGTTGGATTCTGCACCAATTGTGAAAGATAATTTTTCTTGGTTATTAGCAGAAACCTGTTGCCTTTATGGGTTTCACAGGTTTCTGTTTCCCAGTTAATATCCGGGTAGTTAAAGTCCCCCATAACCAGGACCTCATTATGGGTTGCAGCTTCATCTATCTGCTTTAGAAGTAGACTTTCCATGCTTTCTGTTATATTTGGGGGTTTGTAACAGACCCCAATGAGAATTTTGTTACCATTTTTCCCTCCATGAATTTCAACCCATATGGACTCGACATCCTCATTCCCTTCGCTAATATCCTCCCTTAAAGTGGACTTTAGACAAGACTTTACATAGAGACATGGAGCCTGTTGCCTGAACTCCAATATTAGCCCAAATAATTTTGATTAGCAAATGTGACATCCCAACTGATTTCCGACTGCAAAACAGTATTAGCCCAAACAATTTGGATTAGGAAATGGGGCCTGGGGCCTGCACCCCAATATTAGCCCAAACAATTTTTACTAGTAAACATGACCTCATGAATCCTGGCTGCAGCAGAATATTAGCCCTAACGATTTGGATTAAGACATGGGGCCCGCTGCCTGAACTGCAATATTAACCTAAATGATTTTGATTAGACAATGTGACATCCCAACTAATTCCTAACCGCAATACAGTATTAGCCCAAACAATTTGAATTATGAAATGAGGCCTGGTACCTGCACCAGAGAATTATCCCAAATGATTTGGAATATAAAATGGGGCCTGGTGTCTGAACCAGGATATTATCACAAATGATTTGGATTATGAAATGAGGCCTGGTGCCTGAACCAGAGTATTATTAAAAATTATTTTGATTATGAAACATGGTCTGTTGATTGCAACACAGTATTAACACAAATGATTCATATTTTGAAATGAGGCCTGGTGCCTGCACAAGAGTATTATCTCAGAAACAGATTTGGATTATGAAATGAGACCTGGTGCCTGCACCAGAGTATAATCTCAAAAAATATTTGGATTATGAAAAGAGGCCTGGTGTCTGCAAATCAATATTAGCCTAAATTATTTTAATTTGGAAAATGTGACCTCCTGAGTCCTGACTGCAACACAATGTTAGCCCAAACCTTTTGGATTCATGGATTCAGAAATAAGCCCTGCTACCTGCACCCCAATATTATCTCAAACAATTTTGATTAGTAAATGTGACCTCCTGAGTCATGACTGCAACACAGTATTAGTTCCAGCAATTTGGATTAGGAAATGGTCCTGCTCCTCCTGCTGCCTGCACCCAATATTAGCAAACTATTTTGATTAGTAAATGTGATCTCAAGAGTCCTGACTGAAACAGTATTAGCCCTAATGATTTGGATTAAGAAATGGTCCTGCTGCCTGAAATCCAATATTAGCCCAAATGATTTTGATTATTAAACGTGACCTCATGAGTCCTGTCTGCAACAGATTATTAGCCCTAAAGATTTGGATTAAGACATGGGGCCTGCTGCCTGAACTCCAATATTAGCCCAAATAGTTATGATGAGCAAATGTGACATCCCAACTGATTCCTGACTGCAAAACAGTATTAGCCCAATTCTTTTAGATTCAGAAATAACGCCTGCTACCTGCACCGCAATATTAGCCCAAACTATTTTGATTAGTAAATGTATTAGGTGTCGAGTTCCCGCCGCTAGCGCTAGGGTCTGGCTAGCAATGACGGACAAACAGCAATCCTTGCAGTAAATCCAGCAGCTGGAGGGTAGGTTGGCAGCTCTCGAGCGCAAAACATCAGCTGTGGATGTTACCGCAGTAGCTGTTCAGGCTGCTAGCATGGCTTCAGCAACTTTGTCCACTGCCACTCCTGTTCCCACCCTATCTCGCCTCTCACTGTCAGAAAAATTTTCTGGTGATAGCAAATCTTGTAGGGGTTTCGTGAGCCAGTGCTCTATACATCTCGAGCTTCTGGTCGCATGATTCCCCACAGAGCGGGCAAAAGTGGGATTCATTTTGTCTCTCCTGTCGGACAGGACATTGGAATGAGCTACGCCACTGTGGGAGCAAGGCAATCATGTGGTGCAGAGTGCTCCGCTGTTCCTGAGCACTCTGAAACAGGTATTTTTAGGACCCCGAGTCACCCATGATACGGCGCTCCAACTGATGGCATTGACTCAGGGCTCGTCCTTGGTCAGTCATTTTGCCATCATCCTTAGCATCTCAGCTGGAGTGGTCAGATAAAGCCCTCATCCCTATATTTTGGAGGGGGCTGGCTGATGATGTGAAGGACGCTTTGGCCACTAGAGAGATTCCCGCCACACTGGAGGAGCAAATAGCTGTGTCCACTCGTATTGACCTCCGTTTTAACAAGCGGAGGTTAGAGCAAGCCCAGTGTAGGCAGAGGTTTCGTCTGGCTCCCACCTTCTCCAAACCTCTGGAATCTCCGGTCCAGGCCCCTGAGTCACATGAGGCCATGGGAGTGTCACGAGTGGAATATAAGTCCCGGACTGCTTGTGCACTCAATGTCTGTCATGTTTGCCAGCAGTCAGGACATCTTGCCACCAGATGTTCCCAGCGTTCGGGGAGATGTCAGCTTCTTGTTGTAATAGGTGGAGGTACACTAGACACGGCGACGTTTGCCTCCAAACTGTCCTTTAAGGGGACAATTACAATTCGCTCATCCACTCATTTGGTTGAGCTCTGCATGGATTCTGGGGTGGAGGGCAATTTTATGTCTTCTGCCTTTGCCCAACGTCACGCAATACCCTTGGTGATGCTTGCTCAACCAGTAACCGTACGAGTGGTGAAGGGATCTCACAGAAAACACACCAGACCATCCCTTTTACTTTGTCTATGTCACCATCTCATCAGGAGATTATATCTCTGCTTGTCATTCCTGAGGTAATTGATGAGGTCCTGTTAGGGATAACTCTGCTACGGTACCACTCTCCTCATTCCACTCCACTTCCGTGGTCCACAGGCAAAATTTTGGGATGGGGTGAATCTTGTGGGGGTAGTTGTCAGAGGGAATACGTTCAGGTTGCTACTAGCTAGGTACCCGCAGATCTATCCTTTCTCCCCAAGCAACATTGGCCCTATGCGGACGTGTTCTCCAAAAGGGCTGCGGAGACCCTTCCGCCTCACCACCCCTATGACTGTCCTATTGACCTCTTGCCTGGTGAGCCTCCCCTGGGTCGAGTCTATCCGTTATCTCTTCCAGAGACGGAGGCAATGTCACAGAACATTCAGGAAATTCTGGCAAGAGGATTCATTAGAAAGTCAGTGTCTCCTGCAGGGGCTGGCTTCTTCTTCATGCAGAAGAAGAACGGGGACCTACATCCATGCATAGACTACAGGGGTCTTAACGCCATCACCGTTAAGAACTAGTTTCCCCTGCCCCTGATATCTGAGCTCTTTGATAGACTTTGGGGAGCAAGGGTGTTTACTAACAAGCCTGATTCTTGCACCAGAGTATTATCCCAAATGATTTGGATTTTGAAATGGGGCCTGGTGCCTGCACCAGAGTATTATTGCAAATGATTTGGATTATGAAATGAGGCCTGGTGCCTGCACCAGAGTATTACCCAAACGATTTGGATTATGAAATGAGGCATGGTGCCTGTACCAGAGTATTAAGAACGATTTTGATTATGAAACGTGGCCTGTTGATTGCAACACAGCATTAACACAAATGATTAATATTTTGGAATGAGGCCTGGTGCCTGCACCAGAGAATTATCTAAAAAAAAGATTTGGATTATGAAATGAGACCTGGTGCCTGCACCAGAGTATAATCTCAAAAAAGATTTGGATTATGAAATGAGGCCTGGTGTCTGCAAATCATTATTAGTCCAAATTATTTTAATTTGGAAAATTTAACCTCCTGCTGCCTGCACCCCAATATTAGCAAACTATTTTGATTAGTAAATGTGACCTCAGTCATGAATCTTGACTGAAACACAGTATTGGCCCTAATGATTTGGATTAAGAAATGGGGCCTGCTGCCTGAACCCCAATATTAGTACAATTTATTTTTGGTTAGTAAATGTCACCTCCCAATTGATTCCTGACTACAAAACAGTATTTGCCCAAAAGATTTGGATTAGTAGATGGAACATGATGCCTACACCCCAATATTAGCCCAAACGTTTGATTAATAAATGTGACCTGCTGACTGTGCCCTGACTGGAACACATTATTGGTCCAAACAATTTGGGTTAGGAAATGGGGCCTGGTGCCTGCACCCCATATTAGACCAAACTATTTTGATTAGTAAATGTGACCTGGTGAATGCATCCTGATTGCATCAGAGTATTAACCCAAACTATTTGGATTCTGAAATGTGGACTTCTGCCTGCACAACACTTTTGGCACAAACTAGTTAAATGCTGGGAGGTCGATTTCACACATAACAGGATCCTATCTAACTATATGACAATTTGCAGCAACAGCAGCTGGAGCAGCCTCCCTGCGCTGTTACACTGAGAAAATGGCGCTAGCAAAACAACATTTCCACTTTTCATATGGAGAGGGGCAACATACTTTGGCAGCCAATAACAGAAGCCCATGTGTCTGGATTGTGACGCTAATCACTTCTCATGGCCAAGCCATGAGTCAGAGTGGTCAAGGAGTCCAACGTAAGAAGCAAAGAAAGTACATCATAATCAGAAGGAAGAGACAAAAGCTTAGTCAGGTAGCGTTCAGACGTCAGAGTACCGGGAGGATAATGGATCAGAACTAAAGGGGTTAAACAGGCAGGTAGTCAGAACAAAGTCCAAGTTCAGAAAACAGATCAAATATATAGACCTCAAGGCACAGAGAGCACAGCACAAACCTCACAAGATGAATGTATGTCTGGCAGTGTTCTGGGAAGCTCAGCTCAGATAAGAAGCATCGCCATTAAGTGGAATAATGAACACATGAGACAGCCGACCCCTCACAATCTCAGATTGGATAGTCGAGCTGTCAATCAACAATCTGATAGCTCAGCATGTCCCTGCACCAGATTGGATGGCCAAGCTTTTAATCACAGCAATGACCGCTTCAGCACACCCCTATACCAGATTGGATGACCGAGATGTCAGTAACTGCATCCCAGACACCCTGAGGGGTGGAACCATGACATGGATGTTGTGGATGATTTCTCTGGTATGATTGGCTGCTAGAATCGACACACATTAAGTTAATTGAAAAAAAAAGAAATTCTGCCACTCCTCCAAACTGTACCCATGCCCTCCCCTTTTAAAACACTTCCTCCCCACTCATCATACAGCACCACTACCCTGCCCAATGTCCTAACAAAAGCATTAGTAGAAACACAATCATTTACCGAATTGTGACGAATTTTGCCAACTTTCAGTAAAAATGTTTGGGAATTTGAATACGAATCCAAATGAGCTACGTTCATGCCAAATTTTAAACTGGCGAAAGTTTTCCGATCAAGTTCGTTCATCTCTACTCCCTTACTGTGTATCTCCTTTCTATTTGTTTTAATAACTTGCCATTTTACTTCACTATTTGTAAATCTCTGCACATGTTATCACTATACAGTATAAAGCTTATTTTTATTATTATTCACAGTAGAAATCAGATGTTCAAGGTTTCTATTTTTTTGATGATGTTACAAAATAATTTAATGAAACAAATATATTCCACAGAGAATAATTATTATAAATGAAGATATTTCTCCTGATGCAGTAAAAAGTATATAAATAGATGATCACTACACATTGTAATCTTACAGGATGCAGGCAGAGCATATGGGTAATGAGAAATGTATTAGAAATCGAAAACATACAATTCATTTATTAGAAAAAAATACATAATATTATTTCTTTTTCTGTTATTGTCTAGCAATTTTTACTTATATATAAATGTCACAATTACATATTTTTTAATTTTATTTTATTAAAAAACACATTTGTGCATATTATTTGATATTCACCTTACAGGTAACAGGACATTTTACAGATATATAAGGTGATTAATTTTCAACATCTACTATAGTGCTATGATTGAAAGCATCAGGCTCAGACTGACCTAAAGGGAAGAGGTGAATCCATCGGTGGGCTCCTATGCACGAGTTAGCCACTTAATCTATTGCATCAGCCATAGTTGGCACAATATATTTGATTCACTATGTACAGACAGAAGCAACATCTCATCATCATTCATTTAACAAACTACCCAGTTTATTATTTTATACATTTATGAATAAGTGTAATATAATATTTGCATTTAGGTGCACAATGGGTCCTCAGGGTCAATGTTACAGGTGGAATCTTGGTACCACAGTCCAACACAGTTCAGGATGATGACATTATTAGAACATAAAAGTAGCCAAATCCTTTTGGTAAAGTGTGCGGGATAGGATGTCTTTGGAACTTGCTGGACCCCAAAGGAAACTCTATAAGAAGGTCCTCACTTGTCTCATGTTATTTATAATACCATTGTTTTCTTACAGGGAAGAGTGACAGTTGAACCCCCTCATGTCATAACTGTGTATATCACCATTGATACATTGCATTGTAATGATTAGCAACAACACTACTCATAATAAATTTATATTATTTATATTACAGTGTATATACATTTTTTATTAGATGTTGACCAATTTATTCATGGAATTTTATGGAAGAACCAACAGTTCCAGCTTGGGCGAATTTATCCTATCCGGTTTCTCTCACAAATCACACATCCAAAAATTATTATATGTTGTTTTTTTATTAATTTATATTGTCACCATTTTTGGAAATGTGTGCATTATTTTCCTTGTTTATACAAACCCACATCTTCAAACACCTATGTATAATTTTATAAGCAACCTGGCTTTCCTTGACATTTGCTATTCTTCAGATATAACTCCCAAAACACTGGTAGACTTCTTTTCTCATCGGAAAACAATATCATATTTTGGATGCATGACTCAACTCTTTTTTTTTACCGGTTTTGGTTGCACAGAATGTTTTATTTTTGCTGTTATGGCTTACGATCGTTTTATGGCAATCTGTAATCCGTTGAACTATAACTTGATTATGCATCAGAAGACCTGCGTGATACTAGTGTCTGGAGCTTATAGCGCTGGATTCGGTCATGCTTTAATAGAGACTTGTTGTACCCTTCGTCTTTCTTTTTGTGCCTCTCGTGTCCTCGATCATTTCGCTTGTGATTTTCCTCCATTACTAAAAATCTCTTGCACGGACACTACAATTAATGAAATTGTTTTGCTTACATTTTCTTCTTGTGTAACGATGTCTTCTCTCTTGATCATTGTTGTCTCATACATTTCCATCTTAGTGACAATTTTAAAGATACGTAACACCGATGGAAGGAAAAAAGCTTTTTCAACCTGTGCCTCCCACATCACAGCGGTGACCTTATTTTATGGCACAGTGCTATCTGTATACATAAGGCCCAAGTCTAAATCCTCTCCACAGACCGGTAGTGTGGCAACAGTGTTTTACACTATGGTGATCCCCATGTTAAATCCAATGATTTATAGCATGAGAAACAAAGACATTAAAACCTCTCTGCAAAAATTATTTCATAAAAGGATAAATTAAATTCATACATAGTAAAACAAAGGAGATCAGCAATTTGCTAACTCTCATAATAGTATTGTATGTCAACTTGTTATTTTACGATAGATTTGGAACATTATTGTACACTGTGAACTACTAAGAAAAATCCTACATGAACATAGAAAGAAATAATCTAGAAAACGCATACTTTTTTTCTCACTTTTTATCTGTATGCAATCCATGTACTGTCCATATGCAATCCATTTTTATACAGCAGATACTATTATATTCTGAATGGTGGATTGCACAATCGCAAATTAATAATTAGCAATACGTAAATTTACAAAAATTTAGACTTGAATGTGTGACTCTCGTCCGACACATGGAAGAAGCTTGTGCATGCTGCAATTTTTTTTTGATGTGCAGATTTGGTATGTGAAAAAAGAAGCTCACATGATGCCATAATGCGATCATGTGAACTTTACCAGTGACTGAACTTACAATATTTTAATATCAGAATGTTATGACCATTCTTAGATGAATTTTCAAAGTAAGTGCAATGGACTTATCAGGTCTGAAGTTATAATGAAATTAGAAAAATCCAGCTCCACAAAATTTCAAATTTTATTCCAAAAAATTCAAGGACAGTTAAAAAAGTAATCCATATAGAGGATGGACACAGCATCTGATAAAGAACACAGTGGGTGCATTCGGAATGCATTGCTGTGTCCATCTGCTATATGGATTACTTTTTTAGCTGTCCTTTAATTTTTGGAATAAAATTTGACATTTTTTGAAGCTGGATTTTCCCCCTATCTTCGTTATACACAAGTGGTCCCTTGGATTCCGTGCTTCATAACGCCTAGAGGCTGGGTGACCTGTTTTTTCTTGCTATTTTCTGAACTTATACTCTTATCTTTGGCTACGTACAAATGTTTAGTGCTTCGTGAATTTTTTACACCAGCAATTTTAAGCCAAAACCAGGAGTGGGTGAAAAATAAAGAAGTGGTGATGTGTTTTTTTTTATACTTTTTTTAAATACTTTTTTTATTCTTTTGTTTTGGCTTACAAATGCTGAGGTAAAAATTCAACAAATACTCAATGTGCAAATGTGGCCTTCAGTAAATTAGGTTACTTGCATTATTTCATTGTGTTTTCTGCGTTTTTTTTTACATGCGTTTTTATCACATTTTGATGTTGCATTTTTTTGTCTATTGTTGGTGTATAGGGATGAGCGAACCCAAACTGTAAAGTTCAGGACAGTACCGAACACAGTGTTCAGTCACAAGGTTGCGAACACGGGTTTCCATGGGAAACCGATGTTACAGTTCGGGTCCAGTTCGGCTGTAAAAGAAAGCATAAATTTAATAATAAACATTATAAATATTATACTTACCTGTCCAGCGTGTTTATTATTATTTTTATGCTTTCTTTTACATCCCCCCGCCCCTTCCTATGTTTGTAAACTCCAAGTCCACGGTCCGGACACAAGTTCGCGTCATCTCCGGCCCCGAACTCGAACTTTACAGAAAAACTATGGCGAACCCGACGATCCCAAACATTGGGGGATTAGCCCATCACTATTGGTGTCTCATGTTTTAAATAAAGTCGACTTGGTTTGTAGCTTGCTGGTATTTGTGTTTTACAAAACTTTATTAATATCGCCATGTGTGCATTACATGCTTTTTTTTTATATATTTCGGACACAGAAAAGCATTAAAAGCACATGTTTTTACCTGCGGATATTCTGCATTGGATGCAAATCTATGCAAAAAATCTGCACATAAAACTCAGTGTAATAGCAAGGGAAATCAACACGTTGCAAATTTGAAATACGCACAGCAGGTCACTTTACGCTGATCAAATAAGAAGCCCCATGGTGTGTTGCAATACAGCATTTAATCTGAATTATCCAGACATATTATTTGTGTAGGTCCAGGGACATGAGATAGAATTCATGTCAGAATGACTATTGACTCTTATTGTCATTGAATTATTGTTGAATGGCTGCCATTTGTGGACTGGCTGTTGATTAGCCATTGTATCTGTTCTAGAAGTCCAGTCCTAGTATTGTTCTACTACATTTGGGAAACAAAGAGAACCCATTGGTGCTCTGCAAATATGAAAGACAATCTATGCATGTTGTTTGAACACCCCTGCAGTGAGGGATGGACCCCTACCACCTTCCCCCAAGCCTGTGGTGGAATGCCTAAATGACAAGTTGTGACTAGTGATGAGCGAACGTGCTCGCCACTGATCGTTACTCGCCCGAGTATCACTATGCTCAGTGTACTCGGTGAGCACCGAGCATTTCCGTGATTATTAGGCGGTAACTGGTGTCTCCACCCAGCTTTTTTGGCGGACTTTAGAGACCCAATCATGATGCAGGGATTGTCTGCCAGACCACGAAACGCCGCAGCCATCTGTGGTCATGCATTAATTGGCTTGGCCGCACAGCATCATCCCGAGTATAAGAGACCGGGCGCCACCCTGCTCTCCGCATTCTGCTCTGGATTCAGCGAGAGTAGGGCGAGCTGCTGCCGAGATAGTGTCAGAATCGTGTTTTTTATAGTTAGTGTAGGTCTGCAACTCTTAAATCCACAACTCCTGAGAAACCAACAGTCCTTTTTAGGGCTAATTCGCGGGTCCTGATATTGCAGTGCTAGGTAGGCAGGGCACAGCATATCCACATCAGTGCAAGGCCTGCAGGCACTATAGGTGCATACATACTGTAGCTCCCACTGCATCCCTCCCAAAGCTCCATAACTATCTGCTGCTGCAGCTTCTTTACTATATACCTAATTGCATTTTTTTTCCCAAAAATTCACCCCCCCAAATAAAAAATATACAGTGTGTTCTGTCAGTCCGAGGCCTGTTTAAAAATCATAGTTTGTCAGGCATATGTAGCATAGTTGTGTGTGCTAGCCTTTTGCCACTTTTTTTTTGGTGTTTTAAATTCACTAAAAAGGCCTCATATATCTGCGTGCTTCAAGTTTTGGCATTTTAGGCTGCTTTGCCAGTGTTTTTGCTGTCTGTTACTCTAATTATATACAGCACTATTTGGCATTTAAGAAAAAAAAACAGCCACATATTTGCTAGTGTGGTATTTCCGTGACAGCCCTCATATATCTGCGTGCTCTAAGTTTGGTCATTGTAGGCCGTTGGACCACTTTTTTTTCTGTCTGTTTCTCTAATTATATACAGAACTATTTAGCATAAAAAAATATTAAAAGGCCACATATTTGCCAGTGTGATATTTCCATGACAGCCCTCATATATCTGCGTGTTCCAAATTTGGGCATTGTCGGCCGATGGACCACTTGCTTTTTGGAAGTGCATTGAACAGCAAGGTGGATTGCTGCTGAGGGGAAAAAAAAAATCTCTTTAAATCTTCTGCTTAGCGAGTGTGAACGAGCAGAGTGTGACCGGAGCGTAAGTGATAACGACGGTAAGTGTGTGACTTTGGATTGAGGGAGTTTCCAAGGGAGGAATTACTGAATTGCTAGCTGTATTTTATTAATACTTTGCATTTATTTTTATTTAACTTTTCTGTCTGGTGCAATCCCCATTAGGAAATGTGCTCCACTATTGTTAATGCCATCCAGTGCACATCTTGCCACATGTATGAAGTTCTTGATCAGCTGGTCTAGGGCGCATATAGCTGTGTGAGATGTGTGCACGTTGTGCATTTGGAAGCCCAGATTCTGGATCTGGCAACACTGAGATCCATTGACAATATGAAAAGGAGTCTGCTCGACAGAACAGAAGCATCTCTACTGGTCACAGAAGGTGCAAAAAGTGTCAGAGAACCTCCAAAAGCAGATGAGTGGAAGCATGTGACCAAAAGAAGCAAGAAGACCATGGAGAAATCACCAACCACACAACTGAAGAACCGATATCAAATCTTTGTAGAGGATGAAGATGGCACACCTAAGAATGAAGCAATACCAGCAAGCAAAAAAGAAAAGGGCACACAGCAACAAGTGACAGCAAAAAGTACAGCCAAGAAGCAACGAATAGTGGTGGTGGTGGGAGACTCACTTCTGAGAGGCACCGAAGCAGCCATCTGCAGACCGGACATAACTGCAAGAGAAGTATGCTGCCTTCCAGGTGCGATGATCAAGGATGTGACCGATAGGATACCAAAGCTCTTCAGCTCCAAGGACGTCCACCCATTTCTTCTGATACATGTTGGCACCAATGACACGGCAAGGAAGGACCTACCGACAATCTGCAAGGACTTTGAAGAGTTGGGGAAGAAAGTAAAGGAACTGGATGCACAGGTAGTTTTTTCTTCTATCCTTCCAGTAGACGGGCATGGCACCAGGAGATGGAACAGGATCCTTGATGCAAACAACTGGCTAAGACGATGGTGCAGACAACAAGGATTTGGATTCCTGGACCACGGTGTGAATTACTGGTATGATGGACTCCTCGCCAGAGACGGACTACACCTCAACAAACCTGGGAAAAACACATTCGCCAGAAGACTCGCTACACTCATCAGGAGGGCGTTAAACTAGAAGAAGAGGGGACGGGAAGAAAAACATTAGACTCGAACAAAGACGACCCAGGAAAACATACTCAGAAGGGAGGTAAGAACATTTCTAAAACAATCCACAGTGAGGAGATTGGAACAAAACAAAATCCTCTAAACTGCATGCTCGCAAACGCCAGAAGCCTGACAAACAAGATGGAAGAACTAGAAGCAGAAATATCTACAGGTAACTTTGACATAGTGGGAATAACCGAGACATGGTTAGATGAAAGCTATGACTGGGCAGTTAACTTACAGGGTTACAGTCTGTTTAGAAAGGATCGTAAAAATCGGAGAGGAGGAGGGGTTTGTCTCTATGTAAAGTCTTGTCTAAAGTCCACTTTAAGGGAGGATATTAGCGAAGGGAATGAGGATGTCGAGTCCATATGGGTTGAAATTCATGGAGGGAAAAATGGTAACAAAATTCTCATTGGGGTCTGTTACAAACCCCCAAATATAACAGAAAGCATGGAAAGTCTACTTCTAAAGCAGATAGATGAAGCTGCAACCCATAATGAGGTCCTGGTTATGGGGGACTTTAACTACCCGGATATTAACTGGGAAACAGAAACCTGTGAAACCCATAAAGGCAACAGGTTTCTGCTAATAACCAAGAAAAATTATCTTTCACAATTGGTGCAGAATCCAACCAGAGGAGCAGCACTTTTAGACCTAATACTATCTAATAGACCTGACAGAATAACAAATCTGCAGGTGGTTGGGCATTTAGGAAATAGCGACCACAATATTGTGCAGTTTCACCTGTCTTTCACTAGGGGGACTTGTCAGGGAGTCACAAAAACATTGAACTTTAGGAAGGCAAAGTTTGAACAGCTTAGAGATGCCCTTAATCTGGTAGACTGGGACAATATCCTCAGAAATGAGAATACAGATAATAAATGGGAAATGTTTAAGAACATCCTAAATAGGCACTGTAAGCGGTTTATACCTTGTGGGAATAAAAGGACTAGAAATAGGAAAAACCCAATGTGGCTAAACAAAGAAGTAAGACAGGCAATTAACAGTAAAAAGAAAGCATTTGCACTACTAAAGCAGGATGGCACCATTGAAGCTCTAAAAAACTATAGGGAGAAAAATACTTTATCTAAAAAACTAATTAAAGCTGCCAAAAAGGAAACAGAGAAGCACATTGCTAAGGAGAGTAAAACTAATCCCAAACTTTTCTTCAACTATATCAATAGTAAAAGAATAAAAACTGAAAATGTAGGCCCCTTAAAAAATAGTGAGGAAAGAATGGTTGTAGATGACGAGGAAAAAGCTAACATATTAAACACCTTCTTCTCCACGGTATTCACGGTGGAAAATGAAATGCTAGGTGAAGTCCCAAGAAACAATGAAAACCCTATATTAAGGGTCACCAATCTAACCCAAGAAGAGGTGCGAAACCGGCTAAATAAGATTAAAATAGATAAATCTCCGGGTCCGGATGGCATACACCCACGAGTACTAAGAGAACTAAGTAATGTAATAGATAAACCATTATTTCTTATTTTTAGTGACTCTATAGCGACAGGGTCTGTTCCGCAGGACTGGCGCATAGCAAATGTGGTGCCAATATTCAAAAAGGGCTCTAAAAGTGAACCTGGAAATTATAGGCCAGTAAGTCTAACCTCTATTGTTGGTAAAATATTTGAAGGGTTTCTGAGGGATGTTATTCTGGATTATCTCAATGAGAATAACTGTTTAACTCCATATCAGCATGGGTTTATGAGAAATCGCTCCTGTCAAACCAATCTAATCAGTTTTTATGAAGAGGTAAGCTATAGACTGGACCACGGTGAGTCATTGGACGTGGTATATCTCGATTTTTCCAAAGCGTTTGATACCGTGCCGCACAAGAGGTTGGTACACAAAATGAGAATGCTTGGTCTGGGGGAAAATGTGTGTAAATGGGTTAGTAACTGGCTTAGTGATAGAAAGCAGAGGGTGGTTATAAATGGTATAGTCTCTAACTGGGTCGCTGTGACCAGTGGGGTACCGCAGGGGTCAGTATTGGGACCTGTTCTCTTCAACATATTCATTAATGATCTGGTAGAAGGTTTACACAGTAAAATATCGATATTTGCAGATGATACAAAACTATGTAAAGCAGTTAATACAAGAGAAGATAGTATTCTGCTACAGATGGATCTGGATAAGTTGGAAACTTGGGCTGAAAGGTGGCAGATGAGGTTTAACAATGATAAATGTAAGGTTATACACATGGGAAGAGGGAATCAATATCACCATTACACACTGAACGGGAAACCACTGGGTAAATCTGACAGGGAGAAGGACTTGGGGATCCTAGTTAATGATAAACTTACCTGGAGCAGCCAGTGCCAGGCAGCAGCTGCCAAGGCAAACAGGATCATGGGGTGCATTAAAAGAGGTCTGGATACACATGATGAGAGCATTATACTGCCTCTGTACAAATCCCTAGTTAGACCGCACATGGAGTACTGTGTCCAGTTTTGGGCACCGGTGCTCAGGAAGGATATAATTGAACTAGAGAGAGTACAAAGGAGGGCAACAAAATTAATAAAGGGGATGGGAGAACTACAATACCCAGATAGATTAGCGAAATTAGGATTATTTAGTCTAGAAAAAAGACGACTGAGGGGCGATCTAATAACCATGTATAAGTATATAAGGGGACAATACAAATATCTCGCTGAGGATCTGTTTATACCAAGGAAGGTGACGGGCACAAGGGGGCATTCTTTGCGTCTGGAGGAGAGAAGGTTTTTCCACCAACATAGAAGAGGATTCTTTACTGTTAGGGCAGTGAGAATCTGGAATTGCTTGCCTGAGGAGGTGGTGATGGCGAACTCAGTCGAGGGGTTCAAGAGAGGCCTTGATGTCTTCCTGGAGCAGAACAATATTGTATCATACAATTATTAGGTTCTGTAGAAGGACGTAGATCTGGGTATTTATTATGATGGAATATAGGCTGAACTGGATGGACAAATGTCTTTTTTCGGCCTTACTAACTATGTTACTATGTTACTATGTTACTATGCTGCTCACTGACCAGACGCTCAATGGGATAGATGAGGGGGGATGGCAGGATGGAGCTGCAGGACAGTGAAGCAGCAAGCTGGGTGACAGTTAGAAGGCCGGGTAGAGGGAATGTGGTGGTCTGGGTCAATGTACCAGCAGACTCGTGTAGCAGTGGCTGGCAAATGGGCAGGATGAGGAGGAAACACAGATATAGTCCCAAAGAATAAAGTAGACTAAATGCAGTTCAAAATTGGTAACAGAACTAAACAGGCGGCATAGCTTTGTTCAGTGGCGAAAAACTGTAATGAGTGGCAGACACACTTAGTAGGCCCAAGTAATAAAGTGGGCCAAATGAAGTTCAAAATTGGTAACAGGAGTAAACAGGCGGCACAGCTTTGTTCAGTGGAGGAGAACAACAAGCAGCGGCAGACACCGTTAGTACGCCTAACCAAACCAGTAGCCCAAATGCAGTGTAATATCTGATATAGCCCAAAAAGCCAGAAGATTGAAGCTCAGCTTTGTAAAGTGGAGGAGAACACCAAGCAGCCGCAGACACCGCTAGTAGGCCCAACCAAACAAGTAGGCCAACTGCAGTGTAATATTTGATATAGGCTGAAAGCCTGTAAATTTAAGATCACCTTTATTCTGTGGAGAACACCAAGCTGCGGCTCACACCATTTGTAGGCCCAACCAAAGAAGTAGGCCAAATGCAGTTAAATATCTGACACCGGATGAAAATTGAGGCTCAGCTTTGTTCAGTGGAGGACAACAGTAATGGGAGGCAGACACAGTTAGTAGGCCTTAATAAGTAAGTAGGCAAAATGCAGTTCAAAATAGGTAAGTGGAGTACACAGGCGGCATTGCTTTGTAAAGCGGAGGACAGTTGTAATGTGTGGCACGGTCAGACAGACAGACAGAGGCCTAAAATAAAAAAAAGTAGGCTAATGTCAGTTCAAAATTTGTTTGAGTAGTACACAGGCGGCATAGCTTCGTAAAGCGGAGGACAGTTGTAATGTGTGGCACGGACAGACAGGCAGACAGAGGCCTAAAATAAAAAAATAGGCTAATGTCAGTTCAAAATGTGTTTGAGTAGTACACAGGCGGCATAGCTTTGTAAAGCGGAGGACAGTTGTAATGTGTGGCATGGTCAGACAGGCAGACAGAGGCCTAAAATAAAAAATGTCAGTTCAAAATGTGTTTGAGTAGTACACAGGCGGCATAGCTTCGTAAAGCGGAGGACAGTTGTAATGTGTGGCACGGACAGACAGGCAGACAGAGGCCTAAAATAAAAAAAGTAGGCTAATGTCAGTTCAAAATGTGTTTGATAAGTACACAGGCGGCTTAGCTTTGTAAAGCGGAGGACAGTTGTAATGTGTGGCATGGTCAGACAGGCAGACAGAGGCCTAAAATAAAAAATGTCAGTTCAAAATGTGTTTGAGTAGTAGTAGACAGGCGGCATAGCTTCGTAAAGCGGAGGACAGTTGTAATGTGTGGCACGAACAGACAGGCAGACAGAGGCCTAAAATAAAAAATGTAGGCTAATGTCAGTTCAAAATGTGTTTGAGTACTACACAGGCGGCATAGCTTCGTAAAGCGGAGGACAGTTGTAATGTGTGGCACGGTCAGATAGGCAGACAGAAGCCTAAAATAAAAAAAGTAGGCTAATGTCAGTTCAAAATTTATTTGAGTACTACACAGGCGGCATTGCTTCGTAAAGCGGAGGACAGTTGTAATGTGTGGCACGGACAAACAGTCAGACAGAGGCCTAAAATAAAAAAAGGTGGCAAAATGCGGTTCTAAACTGCTACCAGGACTAACCCGGCGGCCTAGCTTGTTTTAAGGGGGGAGAGTTGTAATGTGTGGCGCAGACAGACAGACAGACAGACAGAGGCCTAAAATAAAAAAAAGGTGGCAAAATGCAGTTCTAAACTGCTACCAGGACTAACCCGGCGGCCTAGCTTGTTTCAGGGGGGGAGAGTTGCAATGTGTGGCGCAGACAGACAGACAGAGGCCTAAAATAAAAAAGGTGGCAAAATGCAATTCTAAACTGCTACCAGGACTAACCCGGCAGCCTAGCTTATTTCAGGGGGGGAGTTGTAATGTGTGGCGCAGACAGACAGACAGACAGAGGCCTAAAATAAAAAAAGGTGGTAAAATGCGGTTCTAAACTGTTACCAGGACTAATCTGGCGGCCTAGCTTGTTTCAGGGGGGTAGAGTTGTAGTGTGTGGCGTAGACAGACAGACAGACAGAGGCCTAAAATAAAAAAAGGTGGCAAAATGCGGTTCTAAACTGCTACCAGGACTAACCTGGCGGCCTAGCTTGTTTCAGGGGGGAGAGTTGTAATGTGTGGCGCAGACAGACAGACAGACAGACAGAGGCCTAAAATAAAAAAAGGTAGCAAAATGCGGTTCTAAACTGCTACCAGGACTAACCCGGCGGCCTAGCTTGTTTCAGGGGGGGAAGGTTTGTAATGTGTGGTGCGGACAGACAGACAGAGGCCTAAAATAAAAAAAGGTGGCAAAATGCAGTTCACAATTGGTAACAGGATTACTCAGGTGGCATAGCTTTCTTCTGCGGAGGACAACTGTTATAAGTGTCTGACAGTTAGTAGGCCTAAATACTATAGTTGGCTAAATGTCAGCCAATGAATTGGTCATAATAAATAAACTGGTGGCATTGCGAGGTACAGCGGTGGGCTCCTATGCAGAGTTGCAGACAGTGGTAGTTGGTGCAAAGCATTAAGGGGTCTAAATGGAGGGCAGGGCCCCTGTATAATTCAACTATCATTGCAACAAACTTGTAATGGCAGTGCCATTTAAGGATTTAACAGCACAGACTACACAGTGGTGGGGCAGGTAAGTTTTGCAAGTGGTAGAGCACAGTTCGAGCTGGGGGGAACACTCTCTCGTGGGCGGCGATACTGGCACAGGGCCCCTCATATTACGACGGTGTGTCTGACGTTGGTTGTGCACCACCACCATCAGAGACACTTCATTGTACTATGAGGGACCCTGTGCCAGTGCCGTCGCCTAAGAGTGGGAACACACATCTGTCCAGGCAAATGGCACTCGCACGGGTGCTTGCGCCAAGTTGTGACCACGGACCTGTGGGGGTGGAGGTATAAAAAGGGCCTATGGTGGACATTCGGCACCTAGGGTTGAGCGAAACGGATCGGACATTTTCAGAAGTCGCCGACTTTTGGCAAAGTCGGGTTTCATGAAACCCGACCCGACCCCTGTGTGGGGTCGGCCATGAAGTCGGCGATCTTCTGAATCTGGTATCGGAATTCCGATGCCGAGTTCCGATATGTTTGCAATATCGGAAATCGGTATCGGAATCCATATTTAAGTGTACAATAAAGAATTAAAATAAAAAATATCGCTATACTTACCCTCTGACGCGCCCTGGTACTAATCGGCAGCCTTTCTTCCTTCGAATCAGCACTTGCAGGACCTTGCGGTGACGTCGCGGCTTGTGATTGGTTGCGCGACCGCCCATGTGACCGCTCGTGCGACCAATCACAAGCCGCGACATCACCGCAAGGTCCTGCAAGCGCTGATTCTTAGGAAGGAAGGCTGCCGGAAAGAAGCAGGGCGCGTCCGAGGGTGAGTATATACCTATTAGGTATATACTCGCCCTCGGACGCGCCCTGCTTCTTTCCGGCAGCCTTCCTTCCTAAGAATCAGCCCTTCCAGGACCTTCGGTGACGTCGCGGTGACATCGCGGCTTGTGATTGGTCGCGCGAGCGGTCACATGGGTGCCAATCACAAGCCGCGACGTCACCGCAAGGTCCTGGAAGGCTGATTCTAAGGAAGGAAGGTTCCCGGTTAGTACCAGGGCGCGTCAGAGGGTAAGTATTGCGATATTTTTTATTTTAATTCTTTATTTTACACTTAAATCTGAATTCCGATACCAATTCCCGATATCTTAAACATATCGGGAATCGGTATCGGAATTCCGATTCTGGATTCAAAAGATCGCCGACTTCATGGCCGACCCCACACAGGGGTCGGGTTTCATGAAACCCGACCTTGCCAAAAGTCGGCGACTTTTGAAAATTTTCGACCTGTTTCGCTCAACCCTAGTAGCTAATATGTGCTCAAGGTTCTCATGTGGCATCATACTTTGTAATTTGCCTTTGTATCGTGGATCCAGGAGGCATTCTAACCAGTAATCGTCATCGGTCATCATTTTGATAATTCTGGGGTCCCGTTTTAGGATACGCAAGGCATACTCTGCCATGTGGGCCAAAGTTCCAGGTGTCAATTCACTGCTTGTGTTGGGTTGAGGAGCACTTTCTTGAAAATCTACATCACTTGTGGCCCACAAAAACCCTGTACCTGACCTTGCAATGCCACCAGTTTATTTTTCCCCCTGTGAAGCATCCTCCTCCCATAAATATTCCGCCCCATCATCCTCCTCCTCCTCTTCATCCACCACCTCATCCAGGAGAGTTCCCTGAGCAGACAATGGAGGACTGTCATCAAGGCTTCCCTCCTCCTCGGCCGCAGACGCCTGCTCCTTGATGTGCGTCAAACTTTGCATCAGAAGACGCATTAGTGGGATGCTCATGCTTATGATGGCGTCGTCCGCACTGACCAGCCGTGTGCATTCCTCAAAACACTGAAAGACTTGACAGAGGTCTTGGAGCTTCGACCACTGCACACCAGACAACTCCATGTCTGCCATCCAACTGCCTGCCCGTGTATGTGTATCCTCCCACAAATACATGACAGCACGCCTCTGTTCGCACAGCCTCTGAAGCATGTGCAGTGTGGAGTTCCACCTTGTTGCCACGTCGATTATTAGGCGGTGCTGGGAAGATTCAGCGATCGCTGATGGTTAAGCATGCGATTGGAGTGTACGGGCAACCGGCAGATGTTGGAGCAAAGTCTGTGCACCTTCAGGAGCAGGGCTGGTAAATCTGGTTAATTCTTGAGGAAGCACTGCACCACCAGGTTCAATATGTGAGCCAGGCAAGGTATGTGTTTCAGTTCTGAAAGGGCTATGGCAGCCATAAAATTCCTTCCGTTATCACTGACTACCTTGCCTGCCTCAAGATGTACACTGCCCAGCCATGACTCAATTTCCTGCTGCAAGTACTCAGCCAGCACTTCTGCGGTGTGTCTGTTGTCGCCCAAACACTTCATTTGCAGCACAGCCTGTTGACGCTTCCCACTAGCTGTTCCATAATGGGACACCATGGGTGCAACACTGACAGCTGCGGATGGAGTGGTCGTGCGACTGCGCTCTGTGGACGAGCTTTCACTTCTGGAGGAGGAGGAGCAAACGCCTACAGCCAACTGTTTCCTAGACCGTGGGCTAGGCAGAACTGTGCCAGTATTGTTGTCCCCTGTGGACCCTGCATCCACCACATTAACCCAGTGTGCGGTAATGGACACGTAACATCCCTGGCCATGCCTACTGGTCCATGCATCAGTTGTGAAGTGCGCCTTTCTACTGAATGATTGCCTGAGTGCATGAACAATACGTTCTTTGACATGTTGGTGTAGTGCTGGGATGACTTTTCTCGCAAAGAAGTGTCGACTGGGTAAGTCATAGCGTGGTACTACATAGGCCATCAGGGCTTTGAAAGCTTCGCTTTCAACCAAACGGTGGGGCATCATCTCTAACGAGATTAGTCAAGCAATGTAGCCGTTCAAACCCTGTGTACGCAGATGAGAGGAAGAGTACTCTCTTTTCCTATTGAGAGTCTCTTGTAGGCTGATCTGGACTGGATAGCTGCAGATGGTGGAACTAGCGGGGGTGGTGGTGGACATGGCAGATTGAGAGAGGCTTTGGCGATGGTATCCTTGATGTGGGCCTACCGACAGTGTTTCCAACCAAGAACCTTGCGATTTCCTGACTGTTTTGGCCTTGCGACAATACCTCCACATTTGCTACTGGTGGTGTCATAACTGGTGGGCTTCCAGTTAGGGAAGCAATGTTGCGTTGCTGACTAGCTTCAATAGGAGCAGGTGCACCAACAGTACGGGACGTTTGGTAGTTAGTCCATGCTTCCAAGTGCCTGCTGGTTAGATGTCTATGCATGCACGTTGAATTTAAATTTAGAACATTCTGCCCTCTGCTAAAGGTCTTGGAGCATTTCTTACAGATAACTTTGCACTGATCATTTGGATCTTGGTTAAAAAATTGCCACACTGCACTCATCCTACTATGGAATACCTTTTCATGCTTTGCACGCCATGCTACTGCCACCGGATTGCAACGCTGTACTACACCTGTTGTGGTTTTTGACACACGTTTTGGGCCTGATGCAGGCCTGCTAGATGACAACTCTTGCGATGTATATGGCTGGTGCAGATCATCCTCCTCCGCTTCTGAGCTACAGGCTGCGGCACCCTCTTCCCCCAATGGCTGCCAATCAGGGTCAACAACTGGGTCATCTATCACTTCCTCTTCAATGTCATGGGCACTGTCCTCTGTGTCACCGTGTAAGGTGCTATAGCGTTCGGGACTGGGCACCATAGTCTCATCAGGGTCAGATTTGGGCTCAGTACACTGCGAGGGCAAAGTTGTGATCTGAGTCAATGGAACAACATAATAATCAAGCTGTGGCTGTGCATCTGTGCACTCCATGTCCGATTCTTCCTGTAATGGGCTTTTTACTATTTCCCTCTCTAACCCAGGCACGGTATATGTAAAGAGCTCCATGGAGTAAAGTGTAGTGTTGCCTGCCGCATCCTTCACTTTTGTTTTGGGTGAAGGACACAAGGAAGCAACTTTTTCCGGACATGGAGCATCCACTGACGACTCGCTGGTTTTAGATTTCGAAGCTTCTGAAGAGGAGGTGAAAGAGCTGGAGGCTGACTCAGCAAGGAAAGCCAAAACTTGTTCCTGCTGCTCCGGCTTTAAAAGCAGTTTTCCTACTCCCAAATAAGGGAGCCTTCGAGGCCTTGTGTAGCCAGACTATGACGCTGCCTCTACACCTCGATCTTGCTTTTCCCAGTACCACCAGATGCTCCACTACCACCCCCACCATCATTACCAGTTGGCAACGACCGCCCACAGCCTCTTCCACCAGACTTCCTCATTTTTCTGAAATGTTACCAAAATAACAACCGTTATATGCTACTGTTAAACAAGGTAGAAGGTGTATATTAACTATTGGAGAATTTAACTCTTCCTTTTTTGGGTGGGAAGACAGCAGGAACAAACAGGCCCTGTGTATTACACAACACAATGTACAAGGCAGAACGTGGCTAGCAGATATACGCCAAACAGAACTCATGTAGATCCACTTAGTGGCAATTTAAAGCTCCCTTTTTTTTGTTGGGGGGAGACTGCAGGAAATAACAGGCCCTGTGTATTAGACCACACAATGGACAAGGCAGAACATTGCTGGCAGATATACGCCAAACAGAACTCACGTTAATCCACTTAGTGGCAATTTAAAGCTCCCTTTTTTTGTAGTAGACTGCAGGTAACAACAGGCCCTCTTTGTTGAACTACACACACTGTCAAAAGCAGAACGTGGGTGGCAGTTATACGCCAAACAGAACTCACGTTAATCCACTTAGTGGCAATTTAAAGCTCCCTTTTTTTTGTTTTTGTGGGAGACTGCAGGTAACAACAGGCCCTCTGTGGTAAGCTACACACACTGTAAAAAGCAGAACGTGGATGGCAGATATACGCCAAACAGAACTCACGTTAATCCACTTAGTGGCAGTTTAATGCTCCCTTTGTTTTGTGGGAGACTGCAGGTAACAACAGGCCCTCTGTGTTAAACTACACATACTGAAAAAGCAGAACGTGGGTGGCAGATATACGTCAAACAGAACTCACGTTAATCCATTTAGTGGCAATTTAAAGCACCTTTTTTTGTTTTTGTGGGAGACTGCAGGTAACAACAGGCTCTCTGTGTTAAACTACACACACTGAAAAAGCAGAACGTGGGTGGCAGATATACGCCAAACAGAACTCACGTTAATCCACTTAGTGGCAATTTAAAGCTCTCTTTTTTTTGTGGTAGACTGCAGGTAACAACAGGCCCTCTGTGTTAAACTACACACACTGTACAAAGCAGAACGTGGGTGGCAGATATACGCCAAACAGAACTCACGTTAATCCATTTAGTGGCAATTTAAAGCACCCTTTTTTGTTTTTGTGGGAGACTGCAGGTAACAACAGGCCCTCTGTGTTAAACTACAGACACTGTACAAAGCAGAACGTGGGTGGCAAATATATGCCAAACAGAACTCATGTTAATCCACTTAGTGGCAATTTAAAGCACCCTTTTTTTGTTATTGTGGGAGACTGCAGGTAACAACAGGCCCTCTGTGTTAAACTACACACACTGTACAAATCAGAACGTGGGTGGCAGATATACGCCAAACAGAACTCACATTAATCCACTTAATGGCAATTTAAAGCTCCTTTTTTTTTGTGGTAGACTGCAGGTAACAACAGGCCCTCTGTGTTAAACTACACACACTGTAAAAAGCAGAACGTGGGTGGCAGATATACGCCAAACAGAACTCACGTTAATCCACTTAGTGGCAATTTAAAGCTCCCTTTTTTTTGTTTTTGTGGGAGACTGCAGGTAACAACAGGCCCTCTGTGTTAAGCTACACACACTGTACAAAGCAGAACGTGGGTGGCAGATAAACGCCAAACAGAACTCTCGTTAATCCACTTAGTGGCAGTTTAAAGCTCCCTTTTTTGTGGGAGACTGCAGGTAACAACAGGCCCTCTGTGTTAAACTACACACACTGAAAAAGCAGAACGTGGGTGGCAGATATACGTCAAACAGAACTCACGTTAATCCATTTAGTGGCAATTTAAAGCACCCTTTTTTTTGTTTTTTGTGGGAGACTGCAGGTAACAACAGGCCCTCTGTGTTAAACTACACACACTCTCCAAAGCAGAACGTGGGTGGCAGATATACGCCAAACAGAGCTCACGTTAATCCATTTAGTGGTAATTTAAAGCACCCTTTTTTGTTTTTGTGGGAGACTGCAGGTAACAACAGGCCCTCTGTGTTAAACTACACACACTGTACAAAGCAGAATGTGGGTGGCAGATATACGCCAAACAGAACTCACGTTAATCCACTTAGTGGCAATTTAAAGCACCCTTTTTTTGTTTTTGTGGGAGACTGCAGGTAACAACAGGCCCTCTGTGTTAAACTACACACACTGTACAAAGCAGAACGTGGGTGGCAGATAAACGCCAAACAGAACTCTCGTTAATCCACTTAGTGGCAGTTTAAAGCTCCCTTTTTTTGTGGGAGACTGCAGGTAACAACAGGCCCTCTGTGTTAAACTACACACACTGAAAAAGCAGAACGTGGGTGGCTGATATACGCCAAACAGAACTCACGTTAATCCATTTAGTGGCAATTTAAAGCACCCTTTTTTTTGTTTTTTGTGGGAGACTGCAGGTAACAACAGGCCCTCTGTGTTAAACTACACACACTCTCCAAAGCAGAACGTGGGTGGCAGATATACGCCAAACAGAGCTCACGTTAATCCATTTAGTGGTAATTTAAAGCACCCTTTTTTGTTTTTGTGGGAGACTGCAGGTAACAACAGGCCCTCTGTGTTAAACTACACACACTGTACAAAGCAGAACGTGGGTGGCAGATATACGCCAAACAGAACTCACGTTAATCCACTTAATGGCAATTTAAAGCTCCTTTTTTGTGGTAGACTGCAGGTAACAACAGGCCCTCTGTGTTAAACTACACACACTCTACAAAGCAGAACATGGGTGGCAGATATACGCCAAACACAACTCACGTTAATGTACTTAGTGGCAATTTAAAGCATCTTTTTTTTGTTTTTGTGGGAGACTGCAGGTAACAACAGGCCCTCTGTGTTAAACTACACACACTCTACAAAGCAGAACATGGGTGGCAGATATACACAAAACAGAACTCAGGTTAATCCACTTGGAGGATATCTGTTTGTGCAGGTAACTATTACTGTGCAGAATTATTTGGCAACTTAATAAAAACCAAATATATTCCCATCTGACTTGTTTATTTTCACCAGGTAAACCAATATAACTGCACAAAATTTAGAAATAAACATTTCTGACATGCAGAAACAAACCCCCCCCAAAATTAGTGACCAATATAGCCACCTTTCTTTATGATGACACTCAACAGCCTTCCATCCATAGATTCTGTCAGTTGCTTGATCTGTTTACGATCACCATTGTGTGCAGCAGCCACCACAGCCTCCCAGACACTGTTCCGAGAGGTGTACTGTTTTCCCTCCCTGTAGATCTCACATTTTATGAGGGACCATAGGTTCTCTATGGGGTTCAGATCAGGTGAACAAGGGGGCCATGTCATTATTTTTTCTTCTATGAGATCTTTACTGGCCAGCCACGCTGTGGAGTAGTTGGAGGCATGTGATGGAGCATTGTCCTGCATGAAAATCATGTTTTTCTTGAACGATACCGACTTCTTCCTGTACCACTGCTTGAAGAAGTTGTCTTCCAGAAACTGGCAGTAGGTCTGGGAGTTGAGCTTCACTCCATCCTCAACCCTAAAAGGTCCCACAGGTTCATCTTTGAAGATACCAGCCCATACTAGTACCCCACCTTCAACTTGCTGGCATCTGAGTCGGAGTGGTGCTCTCTGCCCTTTACTGATCCAGCCTCTGGCCCATCAAGAGTCACTCTCATTTCATCAGTCCATAAAACCTTTGAAAAGTCAGTCTTAAGATATTACTTGGCCCAGTCTTGACGTTTTGTCTTATGTTTCTTGTGCAAAGGTGGTCATTTTTCAGCCTTTCTTACATTGGCCATGTCCCTGAGTATGGCGCACCTTGTGCTTTTTGATACTCCAGTAACGTTGAATCTCTGAAATATGGCACAACTGGTGGCAAATGGCATCTTTGCAGCTTCACGGTTGATTTTCCTCAATTCATGGGCATTTATTTTGTGCCTTTTTTGCCCAACACGCTTCTTGCGACCTTGTTGGCTATTTGCCATGAAACGCTTGATTGTTCGGTGATCACGCTTCAAAAGTTTGGCAATTTCAACACTGCTGCATCCCTCTGCAAGACATCTCACAATTTTGGACTTTTCAGAGCCCGTCAAATCTCTCTTCTGACCCATTTTGCCTAAGGAAAGAAAGTTGCCTAATAATTAAGCACACCTTATTTAGGGTGTTGATGTCATTAGACAACACCCCTCCTCATTTCAGAGATGCACATCACCTGACTTACTTAATTTGTAGTTGGCTCTCAAGCTTGGAGTAGGCCAACATGTATAAAAAGTATCATGTGATCCAAAAAACAACTTGCCTAATAATTCTGCACGCAGTGTAGCACTTCCTCCACTGCTTCTGTCTTCTCTACCTCCTCTATGCCCTCCCATTGTGCCCTCAACCTCTCCTTTAAAGAGACACACATTTCAACAGTGCAGAATCACTCACACCTGCATACTGTGCAGCCAGGGTTCACAGCAATCAGGCAGTGTTCAAATGAATATGCTTTGGAGATCACAGTCAAGAGTTGTGGACAGCTATCCAGGTCAAGTTTGAGCAATGACTGTCTCCACTGTACCTGGATACAGGGAAGGCAGTTTGCGATAACGGTGTGAACCTGGTGTCATCCCTACACCATTGCAAACTCTCACACATGCCTTGCATGGCTCACGTCCTGAACCTGGTGGTAGAGCAAATTCTCCACCACTATCCCAGCCTGCATGTGCTGCTGCAGAAAGCATGGTCACTGTTTGCTCACTTCTGCTGATAGCAGGTCATCAACTTGCATCGCCAAAGAGATTTTTTGGCCTACCTGTTAACCGTTTGAATTGCAATGTGCCAACACAGAGAAATACCGCTTTGCACATGTTGTAGCAAATTGCTGCAGCAGCGCTGAGCCCTGGTGCAGTATGTCCTTTTGCATAGCCTAGGATAACACAGTGCGGACATTGAGCAAATCACACTTGCGGAGTGAGCACAGATAAAGGACCTCTGCACCCTTCTGCATAGTTTCAAAATGGCTACTAATATGGTTAGCCTGATGATGCCATCATCAGCATCATTATCTCAGTCATCTACATGCTGGAGCACACTTTGAATAGTCTGAGGGAAGAGCAGATAGTTCCAGAGGAAAAGGTGGAGGCAGAGGAGGATGCGGAAAGGATATCAATATCTCTAAGTTCTGGACTGTCATCGCACAGGCGGGTGCCGTGGGAGGGTGGATTACAGTGATCAAGGAGGGCTCATGGTACCAGACAAACTGTTAAGGTACCGTTACACTAAATGACTTGCCAACGATCACGAACAGCGATACGACCTCGCCGTGATCGTTGGTAAGTCGTTGTGTGGTCGCTGGGGAGCTGTCACACAGACAGCTCTCTCCAGCGACCAACGATCAGGGTAACAACTTCGGCATCATTGAAACTGTCATCAACGATGCCGAAGTCCCCGGGTAACCAGGGTAAACATCGGGTTACTAAGTACAGGGCCGCGCTTAGTAACCCAATATTTACCCTGGTTACCATTGTAAAAGTAAAAAAAAAAACAGTACATACTCACATTCCGATGTCTGTCACATCCCCCGGCGTCAGCTTCCCGCAGTGACTGTGTCAGCGCCGGCCGTAAAGCAGAGCACCGCTGTGCTCTGCTTTACGGCCGGCGCTGACAGTCAGTGCAGGGAAGCTGACGGCGGCGGAAGTGTCAGACATCGGAATGTGAGTATGTACTGTTTTTTTTTTTTACTTTTACAATGGTAATCAGGGTAAATATCGGGTTACTAAGCGCGGCCCTGCGCTTAGTAACCCGATATTTACCCTGGTTACAAGTGAACACATCGCTGGATCGGCGTCACACACGCCGATCCAGCGATGACATCGGATGATCAGCGACCATAAAAAGGTCATGATCATTTCCCAGCGACCAACGATCTCCCAGCAGGGGCCTGATCGTTGGTCGCGGTCACACATAACGAGATCGTTAGCGGGATCATTGCAACGTCACAAAAAGCGTGACGTTGCAACAATATCGTTAACGAAATCGTTATGTGTGAAGGTACCTTAAGTGAAGATGCAGGAGCCAAGGAACAAATTGAGGAGGACAAGGAGGAAGAGATGATTAGCACACAATAGTCGAAAGATGAAGATGATAATGATCCACTCTTGGTTTCCCATGATTGTCAAGAGGGGACGGAGGAAGCAAGCTTGAGTTTTACCCCACCACCAGACTCTGGATTACAAACCCAATTCCTCATACCTACAATACCCATTATACACAAAACCTTTGTCACAGGACTTCTGAGAGACTAAGGAACCACCTTTGCATATCTGCTACAGCATAAAGAGTAAAGTCAAAGGGCAATTTGAAACTCTGAGGAAAACAATTACAGAAAATACAGAGCAAAAATTACAACAATACTACAACAAACTGCAGACCTTTCTTATTCATAACAAGGAAAATAAACTGCGCAGATTGCACCTCAATTCGGGACTCAATACAAACAGATACAAAACAAAGCCAAAACGTGACAACTTGGACAACCACTCCAATCCAGACACAAAAGCATCTAACTGTGTCATTAATCTCTCAGATTATAAAGCCAACCAAGTGGAATTGGCTGTGCTTTCCAGAAGACTCTCATTTTGTCCTACTAAGGCCCTAGATAAAACTGAACTCTGCAGTGATATGGAACATGTTTTCAGGAGACTGCACCTGATACAGAAGATGCAGAAAACACTCGGACTGATGGAAAAGGGATCCTGACAACGAAGAAGAGGTCAGACTGGACACCTCAACCTGGACGCAACCCTCATTTCGATAAATATATAGACTACTTCAGACATTTGATAAAATCCACCATCATAGATACTAACAGGAGACAAGCATCCAACATCAGTGCACAGGAGAGAAAGGCCACACAGTCTTTGAAAACCAACAAAGAAATCATCATTAAACCTGCTGACAAGGGTGGTGCAGTAGTCACGATGAACACATCAGACTATATGAAGGAAGCAAACAGACTACTTATGGACACATGCTACTACAAAATATTGGAGTCGGATCCTACACGGGACTATTCCAAGGAACTTAACAAGTTGGTATCTTGTCTGCCTGACAAATCCATAAGAGCCGATGACTTGATACTAGAGAGTCCAGGAATAGGGACATTCTACATGCTTCCCAAAATCCAAAAATCTGGAAATCTAGGAAGACCAATTATATCATGTGCAGGCACCCTTACTGAGCAGTTATAACTGTGTGCGGCCGTGTCTTTTGAGACGTGTATACATATTTTTTCTTTCCTGGCACCAACTTTTGTCATCTGTTTTGGTGCCAAAATCTTTTTAGCTGTTCTCTATCCACTTACATTGCGTTTTGTATTTTGTCCCTATTTTGTATATTATACATGTTTAATAAAATTTATTGTTTATAATTAGTGTTGAGCATTCCGATACCGCAAGTATCGGGTATCGGCCGATACTTGCGGTATCGGAATTCCGATACCGAATTCCGATACTTCCCACGTATCGGATACCGGAATCGGAAGTTCCCAGAATTCAAACTGCACGCAGCAGCCAATGAGGAATGAATGGAAGTGTGGGCACATCCTGTTTAGCATGGTGGGCATGTAAGTACTGGCAAGGCTGTGATTGGCTGCTGAAATGATGTCACTCTGCACTATAAAAAACGCTGCCGCCATTTTGCGCTCACTCTGCTGTGATTTCAGTTAGGGACAGGACGCTGTCTTCTAACTGAGGGCCAGTTGAGATAGCTAATTGCTTTATTTTGCTTTTCCAAGGCTAATTTAGCAAACGCTGTGTTCACTGTTCAGTTCACCTTGCTCTTGCCTTGCAGCGCTGTTTTAACAGCGTTCTGCAAGGTCTCTGTGTGTGTGTGTGTGTGTGTGCAGCTCACTCTGTAGTCTGTGTGCAGCCATATACCAGGTTGTATTCAGCTCAGGGGGGGTTCACACTGCCTCACACAGTTCTATCCATTGTCCTTTTTTGCTCATAGTGCAGCCTGCTGCACATTTTTTCTAAAATTTCCTATTAGTGTCTTTCCACCCGTCTCCAGCCAAATAGTGGAAAAACACTAGATAGGATAACCTAGAGGGGTTTTTTTGGGCCTTGCAGCGCTGTTTACGGCTGTCTGCACGGTCTCCGTGTGAGCGCAGCTCGCCCTGTAGTCTGTGTGCAGCCACAGCCGGTTGTATTCAGCTCAGGGTTTGTCACTGCCTCATACTGTAAAATAACTTGTCCTTTTTTCAAATAGTGCAGCCTGTTGAAAAAATTTTTTAAAAATTTCCTATTAGTGTCTTTCCACCCGTCTCCAGCAAAATAGTGGAAAAACACTAGATAGGATAACCTAGAGGAGGGTTTTTGGGCCTTGCAGCACCGTTTACGGCTGTCTGCACGGTCTCTGTGTGAGCACAGCTTGCCCTGTAGTCTGTGTGCAGCCACAGCCCGTTGTATTAAGCTCAGGGTTTGTCACTGCCTCATACCGTTAAATGACTTGTCCTTTTTTTCAACTAGTGCAGCCTGTTTAAAAATTATTTAAAAAATTCCTATTAGTGTCTTTCCACCCGTCTCCAGCTAAATAGTGGAAAAACACTAGATAGGATAACCTAGAGGAGGGTTTTTGGGCCTTGCAGCGCCGTTTACGGCTGTCTGCATGGTCTCCGTGTGAGCGCAGCTCGCCCTGTAGTCTGTGTGCAGCCACAGCCCGTTGTATTCAGCTCAGGGTTTGTCACTGCCTCATACCGTTAAATAACTTTTCCTTTTTTTTCAACTAGTGCAGCCTGTTGAAAATTTTGTAAACAATTTCCTATTAGTGTCTTTCCACCCGTCTCCAGCAAAATAGTGGAAAAACACTAGATAGGATAACCTAGAGGAGGGTTTTTGGGCCTTGCAGCGCCGTTTACGGCTGTCTGCACAGTCTCCGTGTGAGTTAAACTCACTCTGTAGCCCGATCTGCACAAAAAAAAAGTAAAGTTCACCAAACACCACTTAACACTTGTGTAGGCCACATTTTATCAATAATAAAGTCTAGTCCACACTTTACAACATCAGTGTTTCTTACACCTGTTAGGAGGAGCATTTCAGGAATAAGCACACTAAGGCCTTAGTACTTTTCTGCTTATCTTTATCTGTCAACCAAGATGAAGAGGGCAGGGAGTAAGGGTCGTGGGCGTGGAGCAGGGAGAGGAGCAGGGAGAGGACGTGGTGATTCTGTGCCTGCTGCGGGCACCGGTGACTCATCATCACCCAGTTTCAGCAGGGAACAGTCCTTCATGCGCAGCTTTGTCGGAGAGCGCCGTGCACCGCTGCTGCGTGAAGATGAAATTGAAGCCGTTGTCGGATGGATGGCAGCTAACGCATCGACTTCAATTAGTGCCACATCCTCTCAGGCACAGACCACTGGAGAGCAGCCATCTGTCTCTTCACCACCTGCCAAATTGGCCAGGCAGTCAGAGAGCCCAGGACAGGAGCCGTCTCTACTTCTGTTCTCTGAATCTCTTGGCTTGGAAACAGGGGGCCAGCCAAGCAGTATTGGAGAAATGGAAGAAGAGGCAGTGTGCAGTGATGCCCAACAGCTTTGTCTCTCTGACTCTGAAGAGGCGGGTGGGTCAGTGCCTGCGGTGACCACAGCGCAGTACGCATCTGATGATGAAACTCAGGTGCCGCTTTCTGGTGCGTACTGTGCTGCCGAGACTACCCAGGAGGAGCAGTTGGTGGCAGAGGGTAGTGGAGATGATGAGGTCCTTGACCCATCGTGGCGTGAGGAACAGGAAGGTGGTGGGAGCAGCTCAGAGGAAGAGATTCCCCTAACGGGCCAAAGAGGGAGAGGGAGGGGGAAGACTGCGGAGCCTGTAGCCTCCACTTTGGCACCAGTTAGGAGCCTGTCTCTTTCAAAAGCCAAAAAGGGCGCTCCCAAGACTTGCAGTGCCTGGTCCTATTTTGACACAGTTGCAGATGACATTTGTTTTGTCAAATGCAAGCTGTGTCATCAGAAAGTAAAAAAAGGTAAAAGTGTCAGCAACCTCA
Organism: Ranitomeya imitator; assembly: GCF_032444005.1. Classification (NCBI taxonomy): domain Eukaryota; kingdom Metazoa; phylum Chordata; class Amphibia; order Anura; family Dendrobatidae; genus Ranitomeya; species Ranitomeya imitator. The sequence continues at coordinate 456,233,469 of NC_091285.1, forward strand.
ATACCACAAATATGTGGAAACATGTGCGGACCAGGCACGCGGTGGAGTTACAAAAACACACTGAAGACCTAGGCCAACCAACAGCGGCAGCTACCACCTCTTCAGCTCGTGTTGCTTCTTCCTCCAGCTCATGCACAGCTGGTTCGGCTTCCTCCTTGGATCGCCATGGAAGAACCTCTGGCACTGTTGTCCAGAGACCTAGTGTAATTCCACCCACAGCACCACGTTCCCAGTCATCCTCACACTCCCAGCCTAGTCTACAGCCATCGGTAGTACAGGCATGGGAGAAAAGGCGGGCATTCTCGGCAAACCACCCCCGAGCACAGGCTCTGAATGCAGGCATTGCCAAACTTCTGTCGCTGGAAATGCTCTCATTCAGGCTGGTGGAGACTGACAGCTTCCGTGACTTGATGGCATTGGCAGTCCCACAGTACAAGGTGCCCAGCCGCTTTTACTTCAGCCGGCAAGCTGTCCCTGCCCTGCACAAGCATGTGGAGGGACAAATAAAACATGCGCTACTGAACGCCATCAGTAGCAAGGTCCACCTCACCACCGATGCGTGGACCAGTCAACATGGACAGGGGCGATACCTTTCTGTCACTGCCCATTGGGTTAATGTTGTTGAGCCGGGTACAGACCGTGCGAGTGGCGCAGGACGTGTCCTGCCCACTCCAAGGATTGCAGGAATCCAGTCTGTACGCATTGACTCCTCCTCTTACACCAGTTCCTCAGATTCGTCGCTGCAGGATCCGTCACAGTCCACCTCCACATGGACCCGTGAACGTTTACCTGTTACGACTGACATGAGCACAGCCGTGGCCAAACGTCAGCAGGCCGTCTTGAAATTAGTTTCTTTGGGGAATCGAAGCCACACAGCGCAGGAGCTCTGGAATGCCCTAAAGCAGGAGAGCGATGTGTGGTTTGTGCCAGCGAATCTCCAGCCAGGCATGGTAGTGTGTGACAATGGCCGAAATCTGGTGGCAGCTTTGGCCCTTGGCAACCTCACTCACATCCCATGTCTGGCACATGTGCTCAATTTGGTTGTGCAGAGTTTTCTGAGGGACTATCCGGATCTTTATGCACTTCTGCACAAGGCCCGCCTAGAGTGTGCTCACTTGCGGCGTTCCAGCTTGGCAAGATCCCGCATTGCTGCTCTGCAGCGTCGGTTTCGCCTTCCTGAACATCGCATCACGTTCCACGTTACATATGTTGGAGCGGTTGTGTGAGCAGCAGCAAGCAGTAATGGAGTACCAGCTGCATCAGGCGCTAAAAAGTCGCAGTCAGCGCCGCTCAGACTTCACAACCACAGAGTGGGCCACTATGAAGGACCTCTGCCAGGTTTTGTGTCCTTTCGATTATTCCACGTGGATGGCAAGTGCAGATGATGCACTAGTCAGCATGACTGTCCCCCTTATCTGCTTGCTTCAAGAAACCCTGCAAGGGATAAGGGATGATGTGGAAGAGGTGGAGGATGAGGAGTCACCTTTTCCATCAACTTCTGGACAGTCAGCGCCACGTGGTTCCTCACAAAGGGGTTGGCAGGGGACCCTTTGTGAGGAGGATGAGGAGGAGTCAATGGACGAGGAAGAGCTACGTCCAGAGGAGGGAGTTACACCATTGTCCAGTGGTCAGTGTGTACAGCGAGGGTGGGGTGATGAAGAGCAGGCAGAGATCATGTCTCAAGCAGGGGACAGCGTTTCTGGGCCAGTTGGCAGTCTGCAGCACATGGTTGAGTTCATGTTGCAGTGCCTGAGAGACGACCGCCGCATCGACCACATTCTCAACGTGCCTGATTATTGGGTGTACGCCCTCCTCGATCCTCGCTACCGTGACAATGTCCAAAACTTCATCCCGGCATTGACACGGGAGCGTAAAATGCGGGAGTACCACGACACACTGGTGAATTCCATCATCTTCTCCAGTCCAACTGAGAGGAGTGCTGCTAGTGCTTTACAAAGCAGCTCAGTGCGTCGAGGCAGTGGAGGAGGAGGCTCTGCACAAAGAGGGAGCAGAAGCAGTGCCTCTGCCCAAGGCAAGCCAAGTATGGCACAACTGTGGAAAACTTTTGTGTGCCCGCCCCAAATGTCTACAGCATCACCGGCGGCTCCAGTCAGCAGGAGGCAACGGTTCCGTCAGATGGTGACAGACTACATGGCTTGCCCTCTTAGTGTACTCCCAGACGGCTCTTCCCCGTTCAAGTTTTGGGTCTCTAAGCTGGATACATGGCCAGAGCTAAGCCAGTATGCATTGGAGGTGCTGGCTTGCCCTGCGGCTAGTGTCTTATCGGAACGTGTCTTTAGTGTCGCAGGTGGTGTACTAACAGACCGTCGCATGCGACTATCCTCCGATAACGTTGACCAGCTTACTTTCCTGAAAATGAACCAGGCCTGGATCTCGCAGGAATTTGCCACTCCTCTGCCTGATTAAGTAATTGGGTGTCATCCAGGTCTCCTGATGTGTTCATCTTTCTACCACCTGAACTGCTATTCCTGGGCTCCAACACCGCCAGTTGCGGCTCAGAAGTGCAGGCTGCACAGTCTAAACATACGACCCAGTGTTATTGGGTTTCAGTAACGTCAGCTGATCCCCAGCTGTGTAGCCGGCAATGTGTCCTGCGACCACCACGCTGGCACAACAACCTAAATGTAAGAGAACCTGTACCCCCCCCTCGGCGTTTTTTACTGAAAGAGCCATCTTGAGCAGCAGTAATGTTGCACAAGGAAAAGGTAGCTCTTTTATTTTAGCTCTTTGCACACACAGAACTTAACACTTATAAAATGTGTTCACTGATACCGTTATACCGTCCCGGAGCTGGGACTTTCCTTCATAATGTGACGCAGCACAGCCGTCATTCCTACCCACTTGGTGCCATGCGCTGCCTCCTCGGCGTTGTTTTAAGCTGTCACGGAGCCTGCGCTGTTCTGTTATCCCTTGGCCATGGCCAGTTTGCGCTGCCTGTCTTCTGACATAATTTGGTGTCAGGATGGCTGCGTCTGTGCGCCCGCGCTGCCCGAGAACCTGTCTCGCAGTGTCTTCTGATTGAATCACACTGTGAGCCTGGGATCCATGGGCATGCGCAGTGCATATCTTCACCTCGGGCTCTCGCCCATCTCCCTCTGCCTTCTTTAGACTGTGCGCCGTCAGCTGATCCCTAATAGCATGCCACGGCCGTGACGCGCACAGTCTGAAGAAGAGGGAAGGAGGGGAGTGAGAGTCGAGGATATGCACGTTGCATGTCCATGGATCCAAGGCCCGCAGTGGGATTACAATAGACGAAACTGCGAGGTGAGATCTGGAGCAGCGTGGACGCACAGGCACTGACAGCCTGACACCAAATTATGTCAGAAGACAGGCAGCGCTAATTGGGCATGGCCAAGGGATAACAGAACAGCGCAGGCTCTGTGACAGCTTAAAACAACGCTGAGGAGGCAGCGCACGGCACCAAGGGGATAGGAATGACAGCTGTGCTGCGTCCCATTACGAAGGAAATTCCCACCTCCGGGACGGTTTTACGGTATAAGGGGACACATTTTTAGTGTTTACTTCTGTGTTTGCAAGGAGCATAATTAAAAGCGCAACCTTTTCCTTTTGCATCCTTAGTGCTGCACAAGATGGCTCTTTCAGCTACAAACGTCTTGGGAAGGGGGGGGGTTAAAGGTTCCCTTTCAACTTGCTCCAATCAGGCTTCGGCCTACACTCTGTTCCTCTGCTCCTCCTGCTGTCCCTGGGCTCTAACACCGCCAGTTGGTGCCTGGAAGTGCTGTCTGCACAGTCAACAGTCGCTCCTCTGTTATTGGGGTTCAGTAACGTCAGCTGATCCCCAGCTGTGTGTGCGGCAATACCTCCAATCTGCTCCTCCTGCTGTCCCTGGGCTCTAACACCGCCAGTTGGTGCCTGGAAGTGCTGTCTGCACAGTCAACAGTCGCTCCTCTGTTATTGGGGTTCAGTAACGTCAGCTGATCCCCAGCTGTGTATCCGGCAACGTGTCATGCGACCGCCACGCTGGCACAACTAAAATGTAAGGGGACCTGTCCCCTCCCCCAGGCGTTTGTTACTGAAAGAGCCACCTTGTTCAGCACTAATACTGCACAAGGAAAAGGTCGCTCTTGAAATTATGCTCCTTGCAAACGCTGAACTACACACTCATGTAATGTGTCCCCTCACACCGTCCAACCGTCCCGGAGGTGGGACTTTCCTTTATAATGTGACGCAGCTCAGCCGTCATTGCTACCCCCTTGGCACCGTGCGCTGCCTCCTTAGCGTTGTTTGATTCCGTCATGGACCCTGCGCTGTTATGTTATCCCTTGGCCATGCACAGTTTGCGCTGCCCGTCGTCTGACATCATTTGTTGTCGTCCTGGCTGCGCCTGTGCGTCCACGCTGCCCGAAATGCCACCTTGCAGTTTCGTCTAATGAGATCACACAGTGGGCCTGGTATCCATGGCCATGCGCAGTGCATATACTAGCCTCTCACTCCCCTTCTTCACGCTTCTTCAGACTAGGCGGCGTCAGCTGATCCCTAATAGCATGCCACGGCCGTGACGCCGCACAGTCTGAAGAAGCAGGAAGGAGGTGAGTGAGAGGCGATGATATGCACTGCTCATGCCCATGGATCCCTGGCCCGCAGTGGGATTACATTAGATGACACTGCGAGGTTGTATCTCGGGCAGCTTGGACGCACAGGCACTGCCAGCCTGACACCTAAATGATGTCAGAAGACGGGCACCGCTAACTGTGCATGGCCAAGGGATAACATTACAGCGCGGGCTCCGTGACAGAACCAAACAACGTTGAGGAGGTGGCGCACGGCACCAAGGGGGTTGGAATGACGGCTGTGCTGTGTCACATTACAAAGGAAAGTCCCACTTCCGGGACCGTTTGATGGTGTGAGGGGACACATTATATGAGTGTGTACTTCAGCGTTTGCAAGGAGCATAATTTTAGGGGCCACCATTTCCCATGTGCAGTATTACTGCTGTACAAGATGGCTCTTTCAGCAACAAATGCCTGGGGGGGGGGGCTTAAAGGTTCCCTTTCAACGTGCTCCACTGCAGGCTTCGGCCTACACTCTGCTCCTCTTTCATTCCCTGGGTTTCAACACTGTCAGTTGCCACCTGGAAGTGTTGTCTACACAGAAAAAACACTAGCTGATGTGTCAGTGGGGTTCAGCACCGCCAGCTGTTCCCCTGCTGTGTAGTCGGCAACGTGTCCAGCACAAGCCACGCTGGCACAACAGAACAAAAGCTGCCACCAGTGCAGGCTTCGGCCTACACTCTGCTCCTCTCCTCCTCCTGCTGACCCTGGGCTCTAACACCGCCAGTTTTTGCCCGGAACTGCTAGCTGCACAGAGAAAAACACCAGCCAATGTGTTAGTGTTGTTCAGCACTGCCAGCAGTTCCCCTGCTGTGTAGCCGGCAACGTGACCTGCAAACGCCACGCAGGCACATGAACTGAAATTAAAGGGACCCTGCCACCCACCCCAAGGTGTTTCTATGTATAACAGCTACCTTGTACAGCAGTAATGCTGCATTTGTACAAGGTGGCTGACTTTTTCTCCTTGCCAACGTGGAACTCAACACATACAAAATGTGTCTCATTGAGACCATTCCACTGTCCCTGAGGTGTGACTTTCCTTTCTAATGGTACGCAGCAACACCCTTGGTAGCGCTGCCCGTCTTCTGACATCATTGGTTGGCTGCCTGTGCCTGTGCGTCCGCCCTGCTAGAAACAACGCCCCTCGGTGTCTTATTTATTTTGTCAGCGAGGGTGTGGTTTATGGGCACGAGCAGTGCAGATGTTCGCCTGTCGTCACTCATCTCCTTCCGCCTTCTTCAGACTGTGCAGCCTCATGGCCGCGGCATGCGAGAAGGGATCAGCAGAGGCCGCCCAGTCTGAAGCAGGTGTAAGGACGTGTGTGAGCGGCGAAAATATTTACTGCTCAAGGCCACAAATCCCAGCACCGCAGTGTGACTTTATGAAAAGGCACTGTGGGTCTGGGATTCATGGCCATCGTTAACCGCACCAGCCAACATGAAATGAGGTCATAAGACGGGCTGCGCTAACAGGGTATTGCTAAGGGATAACACAAGAGCGCAGACTCCTGTACTGCAAATAACAACGCTCAGGAATCTGCGCCCAGCAGCTAGGTGTAAATTTTGACACCTGTGCTGCGTCTTCTTAAAAAGACAAGTCACGCCTCCACTACTGTTTGACAGTATAATGGGATAAATAGTGTACGTGTTTTATTCAGCGTGTGCAAGGAGCAAAATTAATAGAGCAACCTTTTACTTGTGCAGCATTAATGCTGCACAAGGTGTGGCTCTTGTACCTTGCAACACCTGAGGGGGGGTTAAAGGTTACCTTTGAAATTGGTTCAACTAGGCTTCGGCCTACACTCTGCTCCTCTCCTCCTCCTGCTGACCCTGGGCTCTAACACCGCTAGTTTTTGCCCGGAAGTGCTAGCTGCACAGAGAAAAACACCAGCCAATGTGTTAGTGGGGTTCAGCACCGCCAGCTGTTCCCCTGCTGTGTAGCCGGCATCGTGTCCAGCACAAGCCACGCTGGCACAACTGACCAAAAGCTGCCACCAGTGCAGGCTTCGGCCTACACTCTGCTCCTCTCCTCCTCCTGCTGACCCTGGGCTCAAACACCGCTAGTTTTTGCCTGGAAGTGCTAGCTGCACAGAGAAAAACACCAGCCAATGTGTTAGTGGGGTTCAGCACCGCCAGCTGTTCCCCTGCTGTGTAGCCGGCAACGTGACCTGCGAATGCCTCGCAGGCACATGAACTGAAATTGAAGGGAGCCTGCTACCCCACCCCCAGGTGTTTCTATGTATAGCAGCCACCTTGTACAGCAGTAATGCTGCATTTGTACAACGTGGCTGACTTTTTCTACTTGCCCACGTGGAACTCAACACGTACAAAATGTGTCTCATTGAGACCATTCCACTCTCCCTGAGGTGTGACTTTCCTTTCTAATGATACGCAGCACCCCCCTTGGTAGCGCTTCCCGTCTTTTGACATCATTGGTTAGCTGGCTGCGCCTGTGCGTCCACCCTGCTAGAAACAACACCCCTCGGTGTCTTATTTATTTTGTCAGTGAGGGTGTGGTTTATGGGCACGAGCAGTGCATATGTTCGCCTGTCGTCACTCATCTCCTTCCGCCTTCTTCAGACTGTGCAGCCTCATGGCCGCGGCATGCGAGAAGGGATCAGCAGAGGCCGCCCAGTCTGAAGCAGGTGTAAGGATGTGTGTGAGCGGCGAAAATATTTACTGCTCAAGGCCACAAATCCCAGCACCGCAGTGTGACTTTATGAAAAGGCACTGTGGGTCTGGGATTTATGGCCATCGTTAACCGCACCAGCCAACATGAAATGAGGTCATAAGACGGGCTGCGCTAACAGGGTATTGCCAAGGGATAACACAAGAGCGCAGACTCCTGTACTGCAAATAACAACGCTCAGGAATCTGCGCCCAGCAGCTAGGTGTAAATTTTGACACCTGTGCTGCGTCTTCTTAAAAAGACCAGTCACGCCTCCACTACTGTTTGACAGTATAATGGGCTAAATAGTGTACGTGTTTTATTCAGCGTGTGCAAGGAGCAAAATTAATAGAGCAACCTTTTACTTGTGCAGCATTAATGCTGCACAAGGTGTGGCTCTTGTACCTTGCAACACCTGAGGGGGGGTTAAAGGTTACCTTTGAAATTGGTTCAACTAGGCTTCGGCCTACACTCTGCTCCTCTCCTCCTCCTGCTGACCCTGGGCTCTAACACCGCTAGTTTTTGCCCGGAAGTGCTAGCTGCACAGAGAAAAACACCAGCCAATGTGTTAGTGGGGTTCAGCACCGCCAGCTGTTCCCCTGCTGTGTAGCCGGCAACGTGACCTGCAAACGCCACGCAGGCACATGAACTGAAATTGAAGGGAGCCTGCCCCCCACCCCCAGGTGTTTCTATGTATAACAGCCACCTTGTACAGCAGTAATGCTGCATTTGTACAAGGTGGCTGACTTTTTCTACTTGCCCACGTGGAACTCAACACGTACAAAATGTGTCTCATTGAGACCATTCCACTCTCCCTGAGGTGTGACTTTCCTTTCTAATGATACGCAGCACCCCCCTTGGTAGCGCTTCCCGTCTTTTGACATCATTGGTTAGCTGGCTGCGCCTGTGCGTCCGCCCTGCTAGAAACAACGCCCCTCGGTGCCTTATTTATTTTGTCAGTGAGGGTGTGGTTTATGGGCACGAGCAGTGCATATGTTCGCCTGTCATCACTCATCTCCTTCCGCCTTCTTCAGACTGTGCAGCCTCATGGCCGCGGCATGCGAGAAGGGATCAGCAGAGGCAGCCCAGTCTGAAGCAGGTGTAAGGACGTGTGTGAGCGGCGAAAATATTTACTGCTCAAGGCCACGAATCCCAGCACTGCAGTGTGACTTTATGAAAAGGCACTGTGGGTCTGGGATTTATAGCCATTGTTAACCGCACCGGCCAACATGAAATGAGGTCATAAGACGGGCAGCGCCAACAGGGCATTGCCAAGGGATAACACAAGAGCGCCAACTCCAGTACAGCAAATAACAACGCTCAGGAAGCTGCGCCAAGCACCAAGGCGTTATTTGGGACACCTGTGCTGCGTCTCCTTAAAAACACAAGTCACGCCTCCACTACAGTTTGACTGTAGAATGGGCTAAATTGTGTACGTCTTTCATTCAACGTGTGCAAGTAGCCAAATTAATAGAGCAACCTTTGACTTGTGCAGCATTAATGCTGCACAAGGTGTGGCTCTTGTACTTTGTAACACCTGAGGGGGGGTTAAAGGTTTATTTTGAAATTGGTTCAACTAGGCTTCGGCCTACACTCTGCTCCTCTCCTCCTCCTGCTGCCCCTGGGCTCTAACACCGCTAGTTTTTGCCCGGAAGTGCTAGCTGCACAGAGAAAAACACCCGCCATTGTGTCAGTGGGGTTCAGCAACGCCAGCTGTTCCCCCACTGTATAGCCGGCAAAGTGTCCTGCAAACGCAACGCAGACACAAAGCTGCCTCCAGTGCAGGCTTCGGCCTACACTCTGCTCCCCCTGCTTACCCTTTGCTCCAACACCGCTAGTTGGGGCTCTAGGAAGACAATCTTTAATAGGCAATGCATCCGGGTTCCAGCACCGTCAGCTGGTCCTCGGTCGTGCCATTGGTTCTTGCACACTGGGGCAACGCATCCGGGTTCCAGCACCAGCTGGTTCCCGGCAGTGTTTTTGTCACGGGTACTCCCTCGTGCCCAGCCTGGTTCCAGCACCGTCAGCTGTTTCCGGGTACTGTCAAACTCACTGAGACACCTATGCGTTGCCCCGTCGTGTTGCGGTCGAGTGAGCCAACTCCAGAGTGCCTCCAGTTTAGGAGCTTCCTATGTGGGCTGCGTGAATTGGTAGTCAAGGCTGGTTCTGTAGTGCCAGTAGGCCAAGCTCCCCCTGTAGGACTGTTGGGGTTCGTTAACTGCGGCTGCCTCGTGGCCTAGCTGTTCTCTCCTCTCCTGTGGACCTTGTGGTCCACCACCTGGTTCCAGCACCGTCAGCTGGTTCCGGGCCGAGCCTTTGGCTTAGGTGCCTCCTCCTGGGTATCCGAGTTCCGCCAACGCCAGGCAGTCCTTGGTAGTGCTTTTAAGCGCGGGCACCTACAGCTTAGTAACCGGGTTCCAGCACCGTCAGCTGGTCCTTGGTCGTGCCATTGGCTCTTGCACACTGGGGCAACGCATCCGGGTTCCAGCACCTCCAGCTGGTTCCCAGCAGTGTTTTTGTCACGGTTACTCCCTCGTGCCCAGCCTGGTTCCAGCACCTTCAGCTGTTTCCGGGTACTGTCAAACTCACTGAGACACCTATGCGTTGCCCCGTCATGTTGCGGTCGAGTTAGCCAACTCCAGGGTGCCTCCAGTTTAGGAGCTTCCTATGTGGGCTGCGTGAATTGGTAGTCAAGGCTGGTTCTGTAGTGCCAGTAGGCCAAGCTCCCCCTGTAGGACTGTTGGGGTTCGGTAACTGCGGCTGCCTCGCGGCCTAGCTGTTCTCTCCTCTCCTGTGGACCTTGTGGTCCACCACCTGGTTCCAGCACCGTCAGATGGTTCTGGGCCGAGCCTTTGGCTTAGGTGCCTCCTCCTGGGTATCCGAGTTCCGCCAACGTCAGGCGGTCCTTGGTAGTGCTTTTAAGCGCGGGCACCTACAGCTTAGAAACCGGGTTCCAGCACCGTCAGCTGGTCCTCGGTCGTGCCATTGGCTCATGCACACTGGGGCAACGCATCCGGGTTCCAGGACCGCCAGCTGGTTCTCGGCAGTGTTTTTGTCATGGGTACTCCCTCGTGCCCAGCCTGGTTCCAGCACCGTCAGCTGTTTCCGGGTAGTGTCAAGCTCACTGAGACGCCTATGCTTGCCCCGTCGTGTTGCGGTCGGGTTAGCCAACTCCAGGGTGCCTCCAGTTTAGGAGCTTCCTATGTGGGCTGCGTGAATTGGTAGTCAAGGCTGGTTCTGTAGTGCCAGTAGGCCAAGCTCCCCCTGTAGGACTGTTGGGGTTCGGTAACTGCGGCTGCCTCGCGGCCTAGCTGTTCTCTCCTCTCCTGTGGACCTTGTGGTCCACCACCTGGTTCCAGCACCGTCAGCTGGTTCCGGGCCGAGCCTTTGGCTTAGGTGCCTCCTCCTGGGTTTCCGAGTTCCGCCAACGCCAGGCGGTCCTTGGTAGTGCTTTTAAGCGCAGGCACCTACAGCTTAGTAACCGGGTTCCAGCACCGTCAGCTGGTCCTCGGTCGTGCCATTGGCTCTTGCACACTGGGGCAACGCATCCGGGTTCCAGCACCGCCAGCTGGTTCCCGGCAGTGTTTTTGTCATGGGTACTCCCTCGTGCCCAACCTGGTTCCAGCACCGTCAGCTGTTTCCGGGTACTGTCAAACTCACTGAGACACCTATGCGTTGACCCGTCGTGTTGCGGTCGAGTTAGCCAACTCCAGGGTGCCTCCAGTTTAGGAGCTTCCTATGTGGGCTGCGTGAATTGGTAGTCAAGGCTGGTTCTGTAGTGCCAGTAGGCCAAGCTCCCCCTGTAGGACTGTTGGGGTTCGGTAACTGCGGCTGCCTCGCGGCCTAGCTGTTCTCTCCTCTCCTGTGGACCTTGTGGTCCACCACCTGGTTCCAGCACCGTCAGCTGGTTCCGGGCCGAGCCTTTGGCTCAGGTGCCTCCTCCTGGGTATCCGAGTTCCACCAACGCCAGGCGGTCCTTGGTGGTGCTTTTAAGCGCGGGCACCTACAGCTTAGTAACCGGGTTCCAGCACCGTCAGCTGGTCCTCGGTCGTGCCATTGGCTCTTGCACACTGGGGCAACGCATCCGGGTTCCAGCACCGCCAGCTGGTTCTCGGTAGTGTTTTTGTCACGGGTACTCCCTCGTGCCCAGCCTGGTTCCAGCACCGTCAGCTGTTTCCGGGTAGTGTCAAGCTCACTGAGACGCCTATGCTTACCCCGTCGTGTTGCGGTCGGGTTAGCCAACTCCAGAGTGCCTCCAGTTTAGGAGCTTCCTATGTGGGCTGCGTGAATTAGTAGTCAAGGCTGGTTCTGTAGTGCCAGTAGGCCAAGCTCCCCCTGTAGGACTGTTGGGGTTCGGTAACTGCGGCTGCCTCGCGGCCTAGCTGTTCTCTCCTCTCCTGTGGACCTTCTGGTCCACATCCTGGTTCCAGCACCGTCAGCTGGTTCTCGGCAGTGTCTTTTGCTCTTGTACCTTCTGCTCCCCATCCTGGTTCCAGTAGCCTCAGCTGGTTCTGGGCAGAGCCTTTGGCTTAGGTGCCTCCTTCTGGGTATCCAAGTTCCACCAACGTCAGGTGGTCCTTGGTAGTGCTTTCAGGCACGGGTACCTCCTGCTTAGTAACCGGGTTCCAGTAACGTCAGCTGGTCCTCGGTAGTTCCATTGGCTATTGGACCTTCGGCTACCCATCCGGGTTCCAGTACCGTCAGCTGGTTCTCGGCAGTGTCTTTTGCTCTTGTACCTTCTGCTCCCCATCCTGGTTCCAGTAACGTCAGCTGGTTCCGGGCAGAGCCTTTGGCTTAGGTGCCTCCTTCTGGGTATCCGAGTTCCGCCAACGTCAGGCGGTCCTTGGTAGTGCTTTTTAGCACGGGTACCTCCTGCTTAGTAACCGGGTTCCAGTAACGTCAGCTGGTCCTCGGTAGTTCCATAGGCTCTTGAACCTTCGGGTAGCCATCCGAGTTCCAGTTCCATCAGCTGGTTCTTGGCATTTTCTCAGCCTTCTTGTACCTTCTGCTACATTTCCAAGTTGAAGACCCTAAAGTCGACGACCCGGAAGACCAGCTCGATGACGACGACGATGGCGGAGACGACGGCGTAGACGACGACCCTGGAGACGACGACCCTGGAGACAACGACATGGAAGACCGAAAAGCAGAAGAACAAGAGGCTGCAGAACAAAGAGCAGAAGAACATTAAGCATAACACTTAATATCAGAGCAAAAGATATTATCTAAATTATATGCAGAAGAAGACTAAGCAGTGTATGGGGGTGAGTCCGTTCCTCCTCGTGGTGCCCCTGGATGCTGCAGGCCAAACTGAACGCGGACAAATGTAACTTTTGTGACTGGCAGAACGGAAGGTGTAATCTTCAAACTTTTATAGATAACAACTACGGGAATGCCTGTCACAAATGAGAATATGATGAAGAAGTAGAATAGGAAGAATAATAATAGTTGAATAAAATGAATATGTAGAATAGGAAGAATAATAATAGTTGAATAAAATGAATATGAAGAATGTAATAAAAAAAAAATAGGTAGAAGATGAAGAAGAAGATGAATAAGGTGAAGAAGAAGTTGATGTCAAAGATGCTGATGATGATGAAGATGAAAGTGTGGGAAAAGTAAAAAAAAGAAGGGGAAGGGCATGGAATAGTGAAACATCAATATCTGACAAAATAAAAAAAAAATTACATAGTCAATATCTTTGTCACTCCGAACGTCTTTAAAAAAAAAAAAAATAAGGCTATTCTATTTGATTGGGCTAAACCTCTATGACTTTAATGTCTCCGCCACCTCCCCAAATACATCCTGCATTATTCTTTGTTGTTTTCCTTCATGTAGAATGAACCTACAAGGAAAGAAATGGTTTGTTTTAATTCCGATATTTTGGTCCCATTGACTTGCATTGGGATCGGGTATCGGTATCGGCGATATCCGATATTTTTTGAATATCGGCCGATCCAATCCGATACCGATACTTTCCGATATCGGAAGGTATCGCTCAACACTATTTATAATATATACCCTCGCGTTGTTCTGGCAGTCTGTTGTGAATATACTACTTATGTGGGCTTTTCATGTGGTCGCCCACTGATTATCTTATCATGGATTGCATTGCTCTTGTTGAGCAAACCTTCTTTTTCGGTAAACCCTTACTGAGCAGGTATCTCGATGGGTAGAGGGTAGTGTTGAGCATTCCGATACTGCAAGTATCGGGTATCGGCCGATATTTGCGGTATCGGAATTCCGATACAGAGTTCCGATATTTTTGCGATATCGGGAATTTGTATCGGGATGAAGATTGATGTGCAAAATAAAGAATAAAAATAAAAAATATTGATATACTTACCCTCGGACGCGCCCTGGTTGTAACCGCCATGCTTCTGTTCCTAAGAATGAGCACGTGAAGGACCTTCGATGACGTCGCGGCTTGTGATTGGTCGCGTGAGCGGTCACATGAGCGGTCACGTGACCAATCACAAGCCACGACGTCATCGAAGGTCCTTTACGCGCTCATTCTTAGGAAGGGAATCATGGCGGTTGCAGCGGTTACAACCAGGGCGCGTCCGAGGGTAAGTATATCAATATTTTTTTTTTTTTATTCTTTATTTTACACATGAATATGGATCCCAGGGCCTGAAGGAGAGTTTCCTCTCCTTCAGACCCTGGGAACCATAGAGGATATCCTCCGATATTTGTGTCCCATTGACTTGTATTGGTATCGGATATCGGTATCGGTGATACCATCCGATACCGATACTTTCAAATTTCGGACGGTATCGCTCAACACTAGTAGAGGGTATTCTTAAACCACTGGTAAAGGATACACCCAGCTTCCTTTAGGACACAACTGACCTATTGAATAAACTATCAGCAATAGATCCTCTACCAGAAGGAACCATCCTGGCCACCATAGATGTGGAATTTTTGCACTCTAATATCCCACACCAGGATGGATTAAATGCCTGCAAATTCTTCCTGGAAAACACAGAGACTGATGCTGATTCCGTGGTGAAACTTATAAAATTCATCCTCACCCGCAATTACTTTGAATTTGACAACAAGATCTATCTACAGCAGACTGGCACAGTAATGGGAAGTAAAATTGCTCCACAGTATGCAAATCGTTTCAAGGCCAAGCTTGAAAGCGACATTTTGTCCTCATGTCCCATCAGGCCTCTGCCTACTACCGCTACATTGATGATATTTTAATCATCTGGACGGAGTCTGAGCCACAGCTAAAAATGTTCCATGAACAGTTTAATCTATTTCATCCCACCAGCAACTTAACACTCCAGCACTGAAATTAACGTTTTGGACACCATCATTAAGCTGCAGAACAATTAAATAGAAACATCCCTATATCAGAAGCCAATCGACAGTCCAACATGCATTAAATGGGACAGTTTCCATCCAAAACACATAAAAAAACTCTATTGTCTATAGCCAAGCCATCAGATACAATCGTATATGTTCCAACCCCATTGATAGGGATAAACACCTTGGTCACCTCAGAAAGACCTTTTTGAATCAGGCCTACCATTCAAGAACAATTAAAAACCAAATTACAAGAGCAACTAAAATATCAAGGAATCATCTCCTACATTACAAAGCTAAAGAAGAAAATAACTGAGTGCCTCTAGAAGTCACCTACAAACCAAATCTGGAGGTGCTAAGGGGAGATGCATGGAAATTACAACCTTTACTACAAAAATATGCTTGCTTACAATCCATTTTTCCAGACCCCCCCACTACTGTGTTTTAGGCAGCCCCCAAATCTAAGAAGTATCATTGTCAGAAGCTCCCTGTTCTCTCAGACTGCTGCAGGAACCTTTCCCTGCAACCAGTAAAAAAGTTAAACCTGTCCATTTATAATGACCACGGACAAGATAAAGATGCCCAATTCACATCAGGACTACAAGATCCCAGGTACTTTCAGCTGCATCACATCTAATGTGGTGTACCTAATTATTTGTACTAAATGTCCAACTGGGGGTCTTTATGTAGGGGAGACAGGGCAAAAACTGAGAACAAGGATGAACTCTCATCAGCAGACAATAAGAGAAAAATAAATAGATCTACCTGTCGCAAAACATTTTTGTCTCCCTGATCACAGCATAATGGACATAAGATGACTTGTATTAAAGGGTAATTTGAAATCTCAGAGAGACAGAAGAGTCTGGGAGTATAAACTTATGACAACCTTTGACACTCTTAGTGCAGGAATGAATGTGTCGCATGGATTTATGTCTTTCTACATCAATTAAGGAATTTGCTCCTCAGACCTTGTGGGGGTATCACAACACAGAACCAGACCCCAATCAGAGGACAATAAAACATTCACACTCCTTATCTATGAACTGTTCAAATATTTATGGACACAACTGTTTATCACTCTCCCATAATGATAGCTCTGCTTCAACTTACTTGTCTTAGGGTAATTTCACACTTGCGTTTTTGTCTGCAGCGTTTTTTTTTTCAAAAAAACGCATGCGTTTTCAATGTTAAATATAGGAAAAAAAACGCATGCGTTTTTTTGAAAAAAACGCTGCAGACAAAAACGCAAGTGTGAAACCACCCTAAGACAAGTAAGTTGAAGCAGAGCTATCATTATGGGAGAGTGATAAACAGTTGTGTCCATAAATATTTGAACAGCGTTTTTGTTTGTACGCGTTTGGTCACGTTTTGCAACGCATGCGTTTTTTACTGCATGCGTTCATTTTCAGAAATGCAACTTTTAGTATTTTTGAGAGGCGTTTTTTGGACCAAAAAAAACACATGCGTTTTCATGCGTTTTTTGGGGGTCAAAAAATACATTGGAGTCAGTGGGGACGCATGCGTTTTTTTGTGCATGCGTTTTTTTGCGTTAAAAACGCATGCGTTTTTATATTAAAAAAACAGAAAACACACTGATATGCCACCCCCCAACATAAAGGTGATAAAGGGATCCTAACCCTACCCCTAACCCTACCCCTAACCCTAAGGGATCCTAACCCTAACCCTACCCCTAACCCTACCCCTAACCCTAAGGGATCCTAACCATAACCCTACCCCTAACCCTAACGCTACCCCTAACCCTAACCCTACCCCTAACCCTAACCCTAAGGGATCCTAACCCTAACCCTACCCCTAACCCTAACCCTACCCCTAACCCTAAGGGATCCTAACCCTACCCCTAACCCTAACCCTAATCCCTTTAGGGTTAGGGTTAGGGTTAGGGGTAGGGTTAGGGTTAGGATCCCTTAGGGTTAGAGGTAGGGTTAGGGTTAGGATTAGGGTTAGGATCCCTTTAGGGTTAGGGTTAGGGTTATGATCCCTACCCCTAACCCTACCCCTAACCCTAACCTTAACCCTAACTATTTCTGTTTATAGTGGGTTTTTTACTTTATTTTGATGATTGGCAGCTGTCACACATTTCTCAGCATGCGTTTAACCCCTTACCGGCATCGGACGTACTATACCGTCCGATGCCGGCTCCCCTGCTTTGATGCAGGGCTCCGCGGTGAGCCCGCATCAAAGCCGGGACATGTCAGCTGTTTTGAACAGCTGACATGTGCCCGCAATAGGTGCGGGCAGAATCGCGATCTGCCCGCACCTATTAACTAGTTAAATGCCGCTGTCAAACGCAGACAGCGGCATTTAACTACCGCTTCCGGCCGGGCGGCCGGAAATGACGTCATCGCCGACCCCCGTCACATGATCGGGGGTCGGCGATGCGTCTGGATGGTAACCATAGAGGTCCTAGAGACCTCTATGGTTACTGATCGCCCGTCGCTGTGAGCGCCACCCTGTGGACGGCGCTCACAGCACACGTGCAATTCTGCTACATAGCAGCGGCGATCGTGCTGTGCCTGCTTCTAGCCTCCCATGGAGGCTATTGAAGCATGGCAAAAGTTAAAAAAAAAGTTTAAAAAAATGTGAAAAAAAATAAAAAAAACATAAAAGTTTAAATCACCCCCCTTTCGCCCCAATCAAAATAAATCAATAAAAAAAAATCAAATCTACGCATATTTGGTATCGCCGCGCTCAGAATCGCCCGATCTATCAATTAAAAAAAAGTATTAACCTGATCGCTAAACAGCGTAGCGGGAAAAAAATTCGAAACGCCAGAATTACGTTTTTTTGGTCGCCGCGACATTGCATTAAAATGCAATAACGGGCGATCAAAAGAACGGATCTGCACCGAAATGCCATCATTAAAAACGTCATCTCGGCACGCAAAAAAAAAGCCCTCAACCGACCCCAGATCATGAAAAATGGAGACGCTACGAGTATCGGAAAATGGCGCAATTTTTTTTTTTTTTTTTTTTAGCAAAAATTTTTTTCCCGTTTTCTAGTACACGACATGCTAAAACCAATGATGTCGTTCAAAAGTGCAACTCGTCCCGCAAAAAATAAGCCCTCACATGGCCAAATTGACAAAAAAATTAAAAAGTTATGGCTCTGGGAAGGAGGGGAGCGAAAAATGAACACGGAAAAACGAAAAATCCCCCGGTCATGAAGGGGTTAAAAAACGCAAACGCATGAAAAAACGCATGTAAACGCGTCAAAACGCCGCGTTTTTTTCACCACATGCAAAAACGCATGCGTAAAAAAAACGCAGCGTTTGCACGCGTTTACATGCGTTTTTTCACCATGCGTTTTTTGCGCTTTTTACCGCAAAAACGCACCCAAAAAAACGCAAATGTGAAACCAGCCTTATCCATTGCTTTATCTTTCTGCTGTGTCGTGTATAAATATGTGATTCTTCAGAATTTGTATTAGTCTATGCCTGATGAAGAGGCCTGAATAGTCTCAAAAGCTTGCAATCTGTTACCATCTTTTCAGTTAGCCATTAAAAGGTATCAACCACTGAAGACTCTCAATTCTAAATATCTTTCTACTTTATCAATGTAATTTCCGATGCTGAGACTGCTGGATCTGTATGTAGGTGCTCTGTGTATACATGTATCTGTATGTAGGTGTTCCATGAATGTATGTGTCTTTATATTGGTGCTCTGTACATGCATGTGTCTGTATGTAGGTGCTCAATGCATGCATGTATCTTTATGAAGGTGCTCCATTTATGCACTCATCTGCATGTAGGTGCTCTGTGTATGCATTTGCCTGTATATAGGTGCTCCATGTATGCATGTGTCTCTATATAGGTCCTCCGTGTATACATGCGTATGTATGTAGATGCTCTGTGTATACATATGCAGTATAAAAACTCCAAGAATCCAGCACTCAATCTGGTGAATTTAATTACAATGTGAATAAAGTATACAAAACATTTCCATTGTTAGAATTACATCAGTTATGCAGGCTGCCATAAGCTCACTTCATCCTGAGACACAAGCTTATGCTTGAAATAAAAAGAGCCGGATAAGCATTATGCTATATGCTTGAATTGATGCCGGGATTGAGCCGGGTCCTGGAGGATATCAATTTAGAATATGGGTAAGTACCCTCAATAATGATTTATTTCTTTTGTACTGTATATCCTCAACATTAGTGTCCTATAATGCAAATTGCCTCTTCTGAGAAAAAGAGGACTTAAACTCTACAGCGCCACCTGTTGGAAGTAGCGATCCTACAAGTCACAATCAACCCTTTAACGAGTTGTGCAATATGACTTAGGATAAAAGCCAAATCAGTATCTCAATTCGCAGACACGGTGTTTCGGGCTGTTGGCCCTCGTATAATGTTCTATGTTCTATATAATGGTTCTATAATGTTCTATAAAAACAATCTTGGCAGTAGAAAATAATATATTGTCCACATGGAAGAAGGGACAAATGATATATCAAACATTTATTACCCACTTGACACTTCTATGAAGAAAATAACCATAAATACATAGACTATATTAGAAGCATAGGTTGAAAATTAAACTGATTATGCTTTTTCTATAGCCCTACATGAGGATTATCATTAATTGTTGTCCACTGTGACTATATACAAGTTGTTTGTCTGACCCAGGACCTAGGTTTTTTAATAGGTTGTTTGTCCTTCTTGTACACTTTTAAAATAATTGTATAACATTGTGCATTTATCTAATAAACTTTGATATATTTTTATATTGTAAAGTACTCCAGTTTTCTTTAGTCATAAACAGCAGTTCTGTGAAGGCCTCAGAGGCTTGTTTGAGAACATTAAAGGTTCAACCAGCATCATGAAAACCAAGGAACACACCAAACAGGTCAGGGATAAAGTTGAGGAGTAGAGAAAAGTAGGTTATAAAAACATGGCCCAAGTTCTGAACAAAGCACTGTTGAATCATTCATTCAAAAATGGAAGGAGTAACTGCAAACCTATCAAGACATGTAATATGCAAATTGCCTCTTCAGAGAAAAAGAGGACTTGATCTATAGCACTGCCTATTGGAAGTAGCGATCCTCCAATCACAATCAACCCTTTAACGAGTCTTGCAATATGACATGATATCAAGACATGGTCATCCACCTGAACTGACATCCCAAGCAAGGAGTGAACTTATTACAGAAGCAGCAAAGAGGCCCATGTTCACTCTGGAGGTGCTGCAGAGATCCACGGCTCAGGTAAAATAATCTGTCTACAGTACAACTATTAGTTATATGCTCCACAAATCAGGCTTTATGGAACAGTGGCAAGATGAAAGCCATTTTGTATAGCAATAGCAAGTCATAAGAAGTTCCTTTTACAATAATCAGAAAGCCATGCAGGGGATACAGCTAGTATGTGAAAGAAGGCACTCTGGTCAGATGAGTGTTGTGAATTCTGTGGCCAAGCTCCCTCCTGTGGTCGTGAGTGGTACTGCGGCTGGTTCTGTCTATAAGCTTCCTTTGGTGGATGAGAGTGGTACTGCGGCTTCTGAGTTTCCTTCCTCAGGTGATGAGGTTAAGTCGTTAGGTGCTGCTCTATTTAACTCCACCTGGTGCTTTGATCCTGGCCTCCAGTCAATGTTCTAGTATTGGTCTTGCTTCCTCCTGGATCGTTCCTGTGGCCTCTCTATCCTGCATAAGCTAAGTTCTGCTTGTGTTATTTTTTGTTTGCTATATTTTCTGTCCAGCTTGCTATATTGGTTTTTTCTTGCTTGCTGGAAGCTCTGAGACGCAGAGGGAGCACCTCCGTACCGTTAGTCGGTGCGGAGGGTCTTTTTGCCCCTCTGCGTGGTTGTTTGTAGGTTTTTGTGTTGACCGCAAAGCTATCTTTCCTATCCTCGGTCTATTCAGTAAGTCGGGCCTCACTTTGCTAAATCTATTTCATCTTGTGTTTGTATTTCATCTTTACTCACAGTCATTATATGTGGGGGGCTGCCTTTTCCTTTGGGGAATTTCTCTGAGGCAAGGTAGGCTTATTTTTCTATCTTCAGGGCTAGTTAGTTTCTCAGGCTGTGCCGAGTTGCATAGGGAGCGTTAGGCGCAATCCACAGCTACGTCTAGTGTGGTGTGTTAGGATTAGGGATTGCGGTCAGCAGAGTTTCCACGTCTCAGAGCTTGTCCTATGTTTTTGGTAAATGTCAGGTCACCTTGTGTGCTCTGAACTTCAAGGTCCACTGTGGTTCTGAATTACCTGTTCATAACAGATGAGACCAAATTACAATTTTTTGGACTGAACAAAAAATGCTGTGATGCAAAAAACTAACACTGCCCATCACCCTGAAAACACCATCTCCACTGTCAAACATGGTGATGGCAGCATCATGCTGTAAGGATACGTTTCAGCAACAGTTTGCTAGGTGTAGAGTTCCCGCCGCTGCACAGGGGGAATATCGAACCACCTCCGTTGCGGTTTCCCAGTCTTCTCCAGCTGCAGTGGAGCCTGCTTAGCAGAGACTTCGGTCCCAGCGTCTGGCTCAGGCAGATACTGTACGCATGGTTACTGCTGCCCTTCCAGGCTCAGACATTGTAGCCAGCACTGTTCAGCAGAGAGCAGACGATCCTGGGAATATGTCCTGCTTTTCCTCTACTGAGCATGCCCAAGGGAAGACCTCTCATTGGAGGTCAGGGGTCACATGCTCAGGTCCTGTAGCAACTCCTATTTGGCCACTAGGAAGGTCCCGGAGAGCTTCCTCTACAAGGCTACATTCACATTTGCGTTGTGCGGGGCTGTGTCGGCGACGCAATGCACAATGCAAATGTAAACACATGCACAACGCAGCGTTTTGTGACGCATGCGTTCACTTTTTCATGGTTTTGGCACAGAAAAAACTGCATCATGCAGCGTCCTCTGCGCCCTGATGCATGCGCTGCAGTGATGCATGCATCACAAAACGCAAGTGCAACGCATGTCCATGCGCCCACATGTTAAATATAGGGGCGCATGATGCATGCGTTGCCGCGGTTGCGCCCGACGCAATGCAAATGTGAACGTAGCCTAAAAGGTTTGCATGGCCGCACGGCCCAGCGCTAGTATAAACTTGATAACGTGTGTGTGTAGATGGATGAAAGCTCCTTAATCATTCCCATTCCTATTGTTGTTGGTGGAAGCTATCTAGCGCCCGACAGTGCTACCTGCACACCTAGTACACGTTACAGTGCCTTTTGCATTGCTCGCTTATACGGCACCATGAGCAATCAGTGTGCTTTCCTGACAGCCTGTCAGTGTAGGGTGGGAATTCCTGCTTAGACTCTGCATCTGACTCGGGGCATCCTCAGGTGCAGGCTCAAAAGCCACTGAGGGTCAGAGTGAGTCCAATCACCA
This sequence comes from Ranitomeya imitator, assembly GCF_032444005.1. Lineage (NCBI taxonomy): Eukaryota > Metazoa > Chordata > Amphibia > Anura > Dendrobatidae > Ranitomeya > Ranitomeya imitator. The sequence continues at coordinate 456,255,389 of NC_091285.1, forward strand.
GATTAGTGAGGGTGATTCATAGGGATCCCACTAGTGTCTTGCAGCTGCGCCCTGTGTCTGTTAACAGGGCGCAGCGTATTTTGGCGACTCTGTGAAGCAACAGAGTTTGCTACTATTCACATGGGGTGAAGTTTAACCCACGTGTGAACAAGTGTCCATCCACCATTACTCAGCAGCAGGTACCATCTATGCACGGTGGACCCCAGACTGCGAACGCATCTCATATCTACCTCTTTATTATTTGGTGCATTCAACTAGCCCTAACACAGTTCAACAGGGACAGGAAAGCTGGTCAGAGTTGATGGGATGATGGATGGTGCTAAATATAGGGCAATCCTGGAGGAAAACCAGTTAGAGGCTGCAAAAGACTTGAGGCTGGGGTATAAGTAAGCATTTCAACAGGACAACAACACTGAACACAATGCCACAGGTGCAATAGATTGGTTTACATCAGTGTTTCCCAAACTCCAGTCCTTGCGGCTACCAACAGATCCTGTTTTCTGGATTTCCTTAGTATTGCACAGGTGAGAGAACCTGTGGCAATTTCTGATGTCTTGATAATAATTGAATCATCTATGCAATACAAAGGAAATCCTGAAATCATGATCTGTTGGGGGGCTGTGAAGACTGGAGTTTGTTAAACACTGGTTTAGATCAATGCATATTTATGTGTTTAACTGGCCCAGTAATACAGAGCTGGTTGACACATACCCCCAAAGACTTGCTGCAGTAATTAAAGCAAAATGTGATGTAACAAAGGTTTTACTCATTGGAGTGAATACAAATGCATGTCACAATTTTCAGATTTATATTTTTTAAATATTTACAAAAACATATATAATTACCTTTACATATACTTGCTATTTAGTGATGGTTTATCACATAAAATCCAAAGTAAATACACTACCGTTCCAAAGTTTAGGGTCACTTAGAAATTTCCTTATTTTTTAAAGAAAAGCAGTTTTTTCCAATGAAGCTAACATTAAATGATTCAGAAATACACTCTATACATTGTTAATGTGGTAAATGACTATTCTAGCTGCAAACGTCTGGCTTGTAATGCAATGCAATATCTAGGTGGACGTAAGGCTCATTGCTCAATATCATGAAAATACCTTTTGATGGTTTGTGTAGACACTGTATAATACTTTAGGCTTTGAATGTGAGGTACAAATTAATTTACAGCATAGAATAAATCACTGCGTACCATTCTTTGTATCTGGTGAGACCACACAGCCAGTAGCTTGAAGAGTTCTTCACGAAGAAACATCCATGGATTATGATGTGGGGGGGCATAACATACGGTAGCTAAGTGTTACATTGAACAATTCGGTAAGAAGACTTGCACTACTGTGCTGTAGCATTGGAAGGATATAGTATAATAATCCAAGTTGATTAGAACCCTTTGGCACTGAAGATAAAAAACTTTAGAAGTCGTTGATCATTAGTGCTTTATTAAGAAACTTTAGAAGTAGTTGAACTTGAGTGCTTTATTAAACCAACAAGTGAATAACAGATGTGAACGCCAACATTTTGACCATTTTGTATTTTTCAAGGATATCTGTGAGTTAGTCTGTAAGTGCCAGTGAAATCGGTGTGCATGCCCACAGCAAAATGGTTGAAAAGCTGGACTTTACATCTGTTATTCACTTGTTGGTTTAATAAAGCACTTAAATTCAACTACTAAAGTTTCATATCTTCCTTGCCGGTGGGTTCTAAATAGTTCAGTGTTACATTGGCTTGACAGTGAAACAAAACATGTGATAAATGTGATTAAATAAATAGTTAAATAAATAGGGCAGCACACTGCAGCGCCAAAACATGCAAACTTGAAAACACGAAATTTAAACTGCATTACTGCACTAGAAATATGAAAAATGAGAGCTTTTAGCGCATAAAAATGGCCAATTTTATGTGTACCTCGTAGCCACTTTACGGCATCTCTCTTATACGAGGTCCTACTCTAAACCTACCTCGCTGAGAATAAACGTCTCCATCTGAATGGGTACATGTGAAACCTCTCCTTGGACTCAAATTCTCTCTCATTGTGGAGGGGTATTGGACCTACTATAATTAAAACACCTGAAGCTAGGAGGCAGGGAGTGCACGATCAGAAGGCTAGAGAATACATTTCAAAAAACCTGATCTGCACATCCAAACATAGACTGAGTGTGAACAGGTGCTGAACCCAGAGTCGCCAACTCGCACATAGTTAAATAAATAGGGCAGCACACTGCAGCGCCAAAACATGCAAACTTGAAAACACGAAATTTAAACTGCATTACTGCACTAGAAATATGAAAAATGAGAGCTTTTAGCGCATAAAAATGGCCAATTTTATGTGTACCTCGTAGCCACTTTACGGCATCTCTCTTATACGAGGTCCTACTCTAAACCTACCTCGCTGAGAATAAACGTCTCCATCTGAATGGGTACATGTGAAACCTCTCCTTGGACTCAAATTCTCTCTCATTGTGGAGGGGTATTGGACCTACTATAATTAAAACACCTGAAGCTAGGAGGCAGGGAGTGCACGATCAGAAGGCTAGAGAATACATTTCAAAAAACCTGATCTGCACATCCAAACATAGACTGAGTGTGAACAGGTGCTGAACCCAGAGTCGCCAACTCGCACATAGTTAAATAAATAGGGCAGCACACTGCAGCGCCAAAACATGCAAACTTGAAAACACGAAATTTAAACTGCATTACTGCACTAGAAATATGAAAAATGAGAGCTTTTAGCGCATAAAAATGGCCAATTTTATGTGTACCTCGTAGCCACTTTACGGCATCTCTCTTATACGAGGTCCTACTCTAAACCTACCTCGCTGAGAATAAACGTCTCCATCTGAATGGGTACATGTGAAACCTCTCCTTGGACTCAAATTCTCTCTCATTGTGGAGGGGTATTGGACCTACTATAATTAAAACACCTGAAGCTAGGAGGCAGGGAGTGCACGATCAGAAGGCTAGAGAATACATTTCAAAAAACCTGATCTGCACATCCAAACATAGACTGAGTGTGAACAGGTGCTGAACCCAGAGTCGCCAACTCGCACATAGTTAAATAAATAGGGCAGCACACTGCAGCGCTAGGTCCAATACCCCTCCACAATGAGAGAGAATTTGAGTCCAAGGAGAGGTTTCACATGTACCCATTCAGATGGAGACGTTTATTCTCAGCGAGGTAGGTTTAGAGTAGGACCTCGTATAAGAGAGATGCCGTAAAGTGGCTACGAGGTACACATAAAATTGGCCATTTTTATGCGCTAAAAGCTCTCATTTTTCATATTTCTAGTGCAGTAATGCAGTTTAAATTTCGTGTTTTCAAGTTTGCATGTTTTGGCGCTGCAGTGTGCTGCCCTATTTATTTAACTATGTGCGAGTTGGCGACTCTGGGTTCAGCACCTGTTCACACTCAGTCTATGTTTGGATGTGCAGATCAGGTTTTTTGAAATGTGATAAATGTGAGCCATTTCTTCACAGTCTCCCAAGAGCCATTTTTCAGCACAACAATGCCAAGCTGTATGTTGCTCAAGCTACTGTGAGCAGCCTCTGTGTTCTAAGCATGCTACCATAGCCTTGTCTCCAATTGAGTACGTCTGGTACATTATTAGTTGGCAATTGCAGTGGAAGATGTCAGATCTTCATGATTTGTGAGCCCAAATGCATTCAGTGTGACAGAACATACCGCAAATAACCATTAATAACCTCATTGATAGCATGTCAAGGCATGTAAGTGCATGTATTTCTGTGTGTGGAGCTAATATGTGATACTGAAGAAATCATTTTTTCACTATTCACATAAAATTTAACATGTTTCTTCACATAAAATGAAAATGTCTATCGAACGCATGATTTTCAATTTTCATTCCAGAACTTTTCCTTCTTGATGTTGCAATTTCAATGTAGAGAAATGTATTACTGAATCATATATTTGTAATAAATTGCACTAAAACATGGATTCATGGCTATCCCAATTTGTTTTTATCAGGGAAAAGTTGAATACTTTAACCCGTTTTTACCATTTAAGATAGAGAAAAGATAATACCAAGTACTGAATCTGATTTTCTCAACTTACCGTATATACTCGAGTATAAGCCGACCCGAGTATAAGCCGACCCCCCTAATTTTGCCACAAAAACTGGGAAAACTTATTGACTCGAGTATAAGCCTAGGGTAGGAAATGCAGCAGCTACCGGTGAATTTCAAAAATGAAAATAGATGCTCCATACCGTTCATTATTGCCCCATAAGATGCTCCATATAAAGCTGTGCCACATCTAATGCTGCATACCGTTCATTATTGCCCCATAGATGCTCTGTATAAAGCTGTGCCACATATAATGCTCCATATTGTTCATTATTGCCCCATAGATGCTCCATATAAAGCTGTGCCATATATAATGCTCCATACTGTTCATTATTGCCCCATAGATGCTCCATATAAAGCTGTGCAACATATAATGCTCCATATTGTTCATTATTGCCCCATAGATGCTCCATATAAAGCTGTGTCATATATAATGCTCCATACTGTTCATTATTGCCCCATAGATGTGCTATATAAAGCTGTGCCATATAGTGCTCTGCACCATTCATTATTGCCCCATAGATGTGCCATATAAAACTGTGCCATATAGTGCTCTGCATCATTTATTATTGCCCCATAGATGTGCCATATAAAGCTGTGCCATATAGTGCTCTGCACCGTTCATTATTGCCCCATAGATGTGCCATAGAAAGCTCTGCCATATAGTGCTCTGCACCGTTCATTATTGCCCCATAGAAAGCTGTGCCATATAAAACTGTGCCATATAGTGCTCTTCACCGTTCATTATTGCCCCATAGCTGTGCCATATAGTGCTCTGCACCGTTCATTATTGCTCCATAGCTCTGCCATATAGTGCTCTGCACCGTTCATTATTGCTCCATAGATGTGCAATAGAAAGCTGTGCTACCGGTATATATAATGCTGTGGCTGCTGCAATTAAAAAAAAATGCCATACTCACCTCTCTTGCTTGCAGCTCCTCAGCGTCCCATCCCGGCGTCTCTCCGGACTGACTGTTCAGGCAGAGAGCGGCGCACACACTATATGCGTCATCGCGCCCTCTAACCTGCACAGTCAGAGCCAGAGGATGGGAAGATGGAGCGGCGCCTGGCGGGTGGAACGCAGACAGGTGAATATGTAATACTTACCTGCTCCCGGTGTCCCGCTCCTTCCCCCGGACAGCTGGTCTCCGGGTGCCGCAGCCTCTTCCTCTATCAGTGGTTACCGTTACCGCTCATTAGAGAAATGAATATGCGGCTCCACCCCTATGGGAGTGGAGTCCATATTCATTTCTCTAATGAGTGGTCCCACGTGACCGCTGAACAGGGGAAGACCTGCGGCACCCGAAGACTGTGGGACTGCAGGGACAGTGCCAGGAGCCCCGGAAGTAGGTAAGTATGCCTCAGCCCTCTCTCCCCCTCACCCGCCGACCCCACCGCCGACTGTGACTCGAGTATAAGCCAAGAGGGGCACTTTCAGCCCAAAAATTTGGGCTGAAAATCTCGGCTTATACTCGAGTATATACGGTATCCATTCACACTTCTATTTTTAATCCATTTTTTTATAAAGACAAACATGAGAAGTAGGTATTAAAACATTTTATTTTCAGATATGATTTGCATTTCTTTCACAATCATCAAAGTTTCTGGCAAACTGCACTTTGGGTTAAAATTACAGGAAAATTTGCATTTGTGTCTCTACGTGGATTTTCATTTAGGCATTCAAATATTTTTATTATCAAAGAGACCTTTTCCGTAATCATGACCTACAGCAAAATATGCTTTTGAATGATTGTATTATAGCTGATTTAATTTCTTTGTTTCTCAGGCTATAAATTAATGGATTTAACATAGGTAGTACCACTGTGTAAAACACAGTTGCCATATTTACATTATCTCTAAAAGATGGAGATTTTGGACTAAGATACACATACAGAACAGTGCTGTATAATAATGCCACTGCAATTATATGGGAGGCACAAGTAGAATAGGCTTTTTGCCTTCCTTCTGGAGCTCTTATTTTTAGAATTGTTGTAAAAATGGATCCATATGACCCAAGAATGACCACAATGGAAGGAACAGTGACAAGTGAAGAAAAAATGAATAGAACAAGTTCATTAAGTGTCGTGTCTGTACAGGAGATACTTAATAATGGAGGGAAATCACAAACAAAATGATGGAGGACATTAGATGAACAAAAAGAAATACGGAATGTGCAGCAAGTCTCTATTAGAGAATGAAGAAATCCAGTACCATAAGCTCCGAGCATTAACCCCAGGCAGGTCTTCTGCTGCATTATCAGATTATAGTTTAGTGGGCTACAGATTGCCACGTAACGGTCATAAGCCATAACAGCAAAAAGGACACATTCAGTGCTACCAAGTGCACAGAAAATGAACAGTTGTATGGCACAACCCAGAAAGGAAATAGATGTCTTACTGAAGTATAGGCCTACAAGCATCTTTGGAGCAATGTCAGAAGCATACACAAGATCTATCACAGAGAGATTGCTCAAAAAAAAGTACATGGAAGTATGGAACCTAATATTGTTATAGACAACATAAATGAGACCAGTGTTTCCCAAAATGGAAATAATATAAATGTTTAAAAACACAAAAAATAAGCACATATCTGGGTAAGGTCTATCAGAAAAGCCAATAAGAACAAACTCATCTATCAAGGAGCGGTTGTTGTCTTCAGAAATTCCCATTGAGATTTATTTTGGAAGTTTCTGCAAAACACAAATATATGTAATGTGGCATAAATACATTCTTTATATTTAGATTCTCTTGCTCACATTTACAATCCAGGAATTTCAATGTGACTGATAACCTTAGGTATCTTGTGAAAGGACGAGAAACTTCTACCCCCCCCCCCCCAAAAAAAAAAAAAATGAATTAGCTGACAATGGAACTCAAAATTTAACCCCTATCTGACCTCGGACGGGATAGTACGTCCGAGGTCAGATCCCCTGCTTTGATGCAGGGCTCCGCGGTGAGCCCGCATCAAAGCCGGGACATGTCAGCTGTTTTGAACAGCTGACATGTGCCCGTAATAGGCGCGGGCAGAATCGTGATCTGCCCGCACCTATTAACTAGTTAAATGCCGCTGTCAAACGCAGACAGCGGCATTTAACTACCGCTTCCGGCCGGGCGGCCGGAAATGACGTCATCGCCGACCCCCGTCACATGATCGGGGGTCGGCGATGCGTCAGGATGGTAACCATAGAGGTCCTAGAGACCTCTATGGTTACTGATCACCGGTGGCTGTGAGCGCCACCCTGTAGTCGGCGCTCACAGCACACCTCCATTTCTGCTACATAGCAGCGATCAGCAGATCGCTGCTATGTAGCAGAGCCGATCGTGCTGTGCCTGCTTCTAGCCTCCCATGGAGGCTATTGAAGCATGGCAAAAGTAAAAGAAAAAAGTAAAAAAAAATGTGAAAAAAATAAAAAAAATATAAAAGTTTAAATCACCCCCCTTTCGCCCCAATCAAAATAAATCAATAAAAAAAAATCAAATCTACACATATTTGGTATCGCCGCGCTCAGAATCGCCCGATCTATCAATTAAAAAAAGCATTAACCTGATCGCTAAACGGCGTAGCGAGAAAAAAATTCAAAACGCCAGAATTACGTTTTTTAGGTCGCCGCGACATTGCATTAAAATGCAATAACGGGCGATCAAAAGAACGTATCTGCACCAAAATGCTATCATTAAAAATGCCAGCTTGGCACGCAAAAAATAAGCCCTCAACCGACCCCAGATCACGAAAAATGGAGACGCTACAAGTATCGGAAAATGGCGCAATTTTTTTTTTTTTTTTAGCAAAGTTTGGAATTTTTTTTCACCACTTAGATAAAAAATAACCTAGTCATGTTAGGTGTCTATGGACTCGTAGTGACCTGGAGAATCATAATGGCAGGTTAGTTTTAGCATTTAGTGAACCTAGCAAAAAAGCCAAACAAAAAACAAGTGTGGGATTGCACTTTTTTTGCAATTTCACAGCACTTGGAAATTTTTTCCCGTTTTCTAGTACACGACATGCTAAAACCAATGATGTCGTTCAAAAGTACAACTCGTCCCGCAAAAAAATAAGCCCTCACATGGCCAAATTGACGGAAAAATAAAAAAGTTATGGCTCTGGGAAGGAGGGGAGTGAAAAACGAACACGGAAAAACGAAAAATCCCAAGGTCATGAAGGGGTTAAGCTGCAATCTGAAAAACTTTGTCTAACTTAGTTTATCTCGACTTTACATTAATCTTCACAAAACAATACATGCCCATAATTTTAACCCTGGGTCACACGCATCTCTGCCACTCCCAAGTTCACTCCCTACATATAATATCTAATTATTTAAATTTCTGGGCTCTAAAAGTAATCAGTAACCTTAGGGATGTATGAAAAGAGTACAAAAAAATTCAGATGCCAAACAAAAAATGTATTAACCCTAATAGTAATAAAAAAAAAGTACCCAAATGTCACAACTACCCCCAAATAACCTCCATTTTTCATGACCTAAGTATTACTAAACATTAAAATTAGGAAAAAAAACTTAATTGTATGTTACCTAGATGCTACTGGAGTCATATTCAGTGGCGTATCTAGGGGGGGGCAGCCGGGGCATTTGCCCCGGGCGCAGCCGCCAGGGGGGCGCAGTTGGGCCGCCTAATTGGGCAGTCCGCAGTGTCTCCCCCGGCGGCTGCATTCTGCCGCCCCCCCCCGCACTGGGAGTCAGCTGTTCTCTGTGCCGACTGTCAAGCTGACAGCCAGCACAGAGAGGCTGCAGAGCGCCGGCTCCCAGTGTGTGCAGAGGGGGAGGGGAGCCCCTGCAGAGTGGCTGCGGCGGGCAGGGAGAAATCCCTGCAGCTCCACTGGCCGGCCGCACGATCTGTCTTCTTCCTGCTTCTTCTCACACAGACGCGCCGCTGGATGACGTCATCATTCAGCGGCCGGCTGTGTCAGAGGAAGGCGATGGAGCTGCTGCGCAGAGCGCGAGGAGAGGTTAGAGGAGTGTGTGTATGTGTGTGTGTGTGTGTGAGTGTGTATGTGTGTGAATGTGAGTGTGTATGTGTGTGTGAATGTGTATGTGTGTGAGTGTGTGTGTGTGTGTGTGTGTGTGTATGTGAGCGTGTGCGTATGTGTGTGTCTCAGTATTGTGTGTTTGTGTATCGCGCTGCAGGGGAATGTGCAGAGAAGTGAATGGTGTGTGTGGGGGGGAGGAGAGGGCAATGATGGGGCTGACGGGGGGCATATGCCCTTGGAGGGGGGGGGGGGCACCAAAATAAATTCTTGCCCCGGGTGCCAGAAACGCTAGATACACCTCTGGTCATATTCACTCAGATTCAGATGTAAAAAGTTCAGCAGAAGAAACACATCAGCAGAGATTAAACTAAGGTTGACAGATCATATTATCATATCAGAGATTATTATTATTACGTGTTCAGAACTGCCTCCTCTCTAGGGTGTATTGGCACTTTAAAAGGACTTAGGAAACCCATCAAGAAAATGTCAACCTTTTGTTTAACATTCAATTTATCTCTTAATTAGTACAGTGATTCCAAACTTACTTGCTGTTTGCGCTTTTATATCTTCTCAAATCATGGGACTTAATTTAAGCCAAAAAGTCTTTTTTTCTCTATAACAATAAGCTGCTTAGCCTTATATAAAAAGAACCTTATGAAATTTCCATGATTGCTTTGCTTTAGAATGGCTGAAAAGAATTAACATTTCACTCAACTATCTCATTGAAATTTGACATCAAAACACAACCACAACTTCCTTGCCACTAAAATTAATTTCAACAATCATCCATTCATTTGTGTTTTTCAACACTTAAAAAAGCCACAAATTTCAATAATCTTTCACTGTTCTTTTGCGAACTTTTATAATGGTTATATTCTGAAAAAAATGTCATCAACTCCAAAAATACCACAAAATTAGTTTCTTCTTCTCACAACAGTAGAACTTTGTGTGAGCAAACTGTTATTCTCATATTGCCATACATTTTTATAAAAGTGACACTATGCATTCAGTTCAAATATACACCAGGGTAAGCATTTGTGCAGTAGTATATGTAGAATGTATAAATAGCACATACTGTAACAATGTGAACAACGGGTATAACTTACTGTTACTTGAAAGTCTCATCAAACAAGACAATCTGATGCAGGGCCGGACTGGCCATTTGGCAATTCTGGCAAATGCCAGAAGGGCCGGTCTGGTTGTGGGCTGCCTTGTGTCCTACGTTGTTAACAGAATCAATGTTCTCAAGACACCCATACTGTAACAGTTGTGATGGAGCACAAAGCCTGTCACTCCGTCACTTACCTCAGCATGCAGTGGGCATAATTAGAAATATTGGTCTTGTAGTAAATATTTCTTTCCTCTATCCAGGGTAATATTAGTAATATATCCCATCTGTTTATTGGGGACGGGGACACCAAGGGCCTGTGTGATTTCACATGCCAGGACTGAATTTCATCCCCAGTCTGTACCTGATCTGATGTAAATCATGAAGACCAGCTATTGTTTGTTGATTTATATACTCTTTTGCTTTAAGTGATTTGAGCTTCATATATTCTGTTCTGTAGCATTAATTAACCCCCATAGAATCTAAGTATAAAGGGAATTAAGCATAAATGAACCTTTATTTATATGATCTTTCTATTTTTACATAGGCTTTATGTATTTCAGAGAAAATATCAAATAGTGCCAGTGAATTTTTAAGAGTGGTGTATTATAAATATACTGCAGATCTTTCTAAACAAGAAGACATGCTACTTTGCTAAGATGATTGACTTTCGTGCCTAGCTCATACGATTTCAATCCCAAAGATTCACTATGGACCAATGGTCATGGGGTATTCTAGTTTTTAAAGAGACCAAGAAGACGTATTTACGTAAGTAGAACATTAAGAACAGATAGCTATTGGCTAGAGATGAGCGTATAAAGCAAAATTCTAATTCACGTGTTCGCACGGATTTTCCTGGAAAATTCAGTTTGTTCTACGCAAATTTAATGTCCTTTATTATGCTCTGGGGTCTCTCCAGCTGCTCAAACTTAAATCCCCGCTCATACTGGACCAGATCTTCTGACTCTGATGAGGCCTGAGAAGGTTCATCACAATATGCACTGTGACCTTGCGTGTAATGATTTCAGCATGACCAACGGGCATCAAAAAATCTGACAAGGACCGGACAGATAACAGTGAGGTAAGTAAATAAGGCAGCACACTGCAGTGCTAGAACATACAAACTTGAAAAACGAAATTTGAACTGCATTACTGCACTAGAAATATGAAAAATGAGAGCGTTTAGCGCATAAAAATGGCCAATTTTATGTGTACCTGGTAGCCCCTTTACGGCATCTCTCTTATACCAGGTCCTACACTTGCCTTACCTCGTGAGAATAAACGTTTCCATCTGAATGGGTACATGTGAAACCTCTTCCTAGACTAAAATTCTCTCTCTCTGTGGAGGGGTATTGGACCTGCTGTAATAAAACACCTGTGGCTAGGAGGCGGAGTGCACGATCAGAAGGCTAAAGAATACATTTCAAAAACCTGACCGGCACATCCAAACATAGACTCAGTGTGAACATGGGGTGATGAACCTAAAGTCACCAACTCGTATATAGTTAAGTAAATAAGGCAGCACACTGCAGCGCTAGAACATACAAACTTGAAAAACAAAATTTGAACTGCATTACTGCACTAGAAATATGAAAAATGAGAGCGTTTAGCGCATAAAAATGGCCAATTTTATGTGTACCTGGTAGCCCCTTTACGGGGTGTAGGTCCTACACTTGCCGTAAAGGGGATACCAGGTACACATAAAATTGGCCATTTTTATGCGCTAAACACTCTCATTTTTCATATTTCTAGTGCAGTAATTCAGTTCAAATTTCATTTTTCAAGTTTGTATGTTCTAGCACTGCAGTGTGCTGCCTTATTTACTTAACTATATACGAGTTGGCGACTCTAGGTTCAGCACCTGTTCACACTGAGTCTATGTTTGGATGTGCCGGTCAGGTTTTTGAAATGTATTCTTTAGCCTTCTGATCGTGCACTCCGCCTCCTAGCCACAGGTGTTTTATTACAGCAGGTCCAATACCGCTCCACAAAGAGAGAGAATTTTAGTCTAGGAAGAGGTTTCACATGTACCCATTCAGATGAAGACGTTTATTCTCAGCGAGGTAAGGCAAGTGTAGGACCTGGTATAAGAGAGATGCCGTAAAGGGGCTACCAAGTACACATAAAATTGGCCATTTTTATGCGCTAAACGCTCTCATTTTTCATATTTCTAGTGCAGTAATGCAGTTCAAATTTTGTTTTTCAAGTTTGTATGTTCTAGCGCTGCAGTGTGCTGCCTTATTTACTTAACTATATACGAGTTGGCGACTCTAGGTTCAGCACCTGTTCACACTGAGTCTATGTTTGGATGTGCTGGTCAGGTTTTTGAAAGATAACAGTGAGGAGCGTGGTGGTTGGAGAACTGAGCATGAGATGAGTATAAGTATATTTTTAAGCTTTTTATGGAACTTTATGGCTCAGAAAAATGGAGGTTAGCAGCCACCATTTTGCTGAATCCAAACACAAGTGAATTACAAAAAATCTGCATTTTAGTGAATACAGATTATTATAAAATTTGAGTAGGATTCAATTTCACTCAAAATTATTTGCTCATTCCTAATGTTGACCAAATGGCATTTTTGGGTATTGTATTCACATCTTTTACAACCTCTTAGCAAAATCTTTTACGTCTTAACTGCACACTGCATATCATTTAACAGAATCCCCTGACCCTACACATTCCAACTTTAACTTCCAACTTCCAATATATTAACCTTACCAACCCTTTTCATACCCAACACATGACTGGCCACCCCCAAATAAACCATAAAGCAATGCGCTCCATTCCTTTTGGCCTTGTGCGCACCTTATGTGCTACTACCACATCAAACAAGGAAAGGAACGGGTCATAACTACATGGGTATAACAACATTTTGTAGAGTGCCCTAAAAGACTGGTATAGCGTGCTCAATGCTACCTAACACACATCTACCTCCAACACATTCTGACACTATTCCGACTGTTTCAGGGTTATAGCACACAATGATCTTTATGCTGCATTGTACACACACTCAGCCTTCTGAATCCACTGAGCCAAAAAAGTGCACTGCAATCTGCTCTGCCAGAGGAATTGGAACAGCAATTGTTCTGAGCCTTCTGCTGTGCCCTACCTGATTATCCATTATGCATAACTCCTATTCATTAGCATCCACTCTGCTTAAGGGCTCGCACTCATTTGCATAAATAAAAGTGCTCCAATGTTAATCCTGATGAGTGTTATGCGAGTACAATATGATTTTTCTCAAGTAGCATCTGTATGACATCTGTATGACATGCGCATGCAATGCATTTTTAATATCAGCTTTTTTATATAAAATAGGCTAGTTTTCTAACTAATAAAACAATATAGATAGATAGATATCAGAGATTTATGTAATATATATTTATATGTATATGTAATATGCGTATGTAATATATAGAGATATACAGTATGTAATCATTGTTTTGTGTGTGTAGATTGCTGTACTTGTTTTTAGCTAATAAATGAAAGAAATGGCGTGGGGTTCCTCTTATTTTTAATAACACGCTAAGGGAAAGCAGATAGCTGTGAGCTGGCCTTAAAGGGAACCTGTCACCCCCAAAATGGAAGTTGAGCTAAGCCCGCCGGCATCAGGAGCTTATCTACAGCATTCTGGGTGACAGGTTCCCTTTAATAGTATGGGAAGTGGCCAATATCCATGCACCTTCCCAGCCTCTTAATATCATATTTTAACTGCCTGCTTAGCCTTTGGTTATTAAAAAGGGGTCTTCCCAAAAAATGATATGGTGTCCCACCTAATTTTAAATAACCAGCAAAGGCTAAGCAGACAGCTAAAAAATAATATTCATAGGCTGGTAAGGCCTTCCCAGACTAATAATACCAGCCTTTATCTGCCCCAGAAATGACACATCCATTAGATTAGCAAATTCTGGTGCTTATCCTCAGCTCTTCCATATTGCCCTAGCAAAGTGGCAATCAGGGTAATGGTTTTGGGGTTCATGTCAGCTTTATAATGTCTGCTGACATCAAGTCCAGGGGTTAGTAATGGAGAGGCGTCTGTCAGACCTCCCCCCCCCGTTACTCACCCCATAGTCATAATAAATAAACACACAAACATAGAAAAAAAAGAATTAGAAAAAGCACTCTCTGACAATTACCCTCTTTTACCCATTTATAATTAAAAATTAAAGTAGTCCATGAGGATCTGCCGTAAATCCTTAATAAGGAGGTCTCACGATGATCCAGGACTCTGCCACACCCAGAGGCTGTGATGAGCAGTGACATCAGTAAGATTTCCGTTCAACATGACCACTGGAACACGAGAGTAACATGAGAAGCCGTCTGCAGTGATGAGCAGTGATGTCATTAAGGTTATCACAGGTCACAGCCAACGGCTTTCACAGTTACCCCTGTGTGATCCGCCAACTGTGAACTGCTTTACCCTTACTGAAGTCATCATCTGCAATCTCATTTACATATATCTATTATATTCTGATAGCTCAGGCTCGGAATTTACTGTACTTGGCTGATGAAATGTCAGGATTCCTTTGCGGTGTGTGGGGAAAATCAGACGGCATGCACCCATTGACTTGCATTGTGTCACAGGTTTGTCAGAGGCTGCATAAGTCACACACAGCATCTGGCTGCAGAAAGTCTCTGTGGTTGGCTTTGCAGACATCTTCCTAGTTCTTCCGACTCTTGGACCTAGTGGCAACCTCCCCCAGTTCTAATTGACATACCTGGACCTGGGTGTTTATAGACTTGCTGTCTGCTTCTGGGAATCGCTGGTGATATTTCCATTTTCTTCTGTTGAAGCTTGGAGCAATAGCAGTCAGCTATCTTCCTCTTTGGTTCTGTTGGAGGACATCTATGTCATCTCTCTGAGTGTACTCAAGATAAGTGTTCCCCTCGTTTGTTTATCTCATCTGTCTTTAGTTGTACTGTGGATTGACTAGTGTTCCCCATCCTTCGCTAAACAGGGCTTATTGCCAGGGTCAGGCAGGGATTAGCTTCCTGCTCGGCGATAGGTGCAGAACCTATATAGGAACGTTTTGGACAGACAGGGTAACTTTAAACCTGCCTTGGGGTCCCCACTCCCCTCTTCCCTATTGTTGAGCCCTCTTCCACTCATTATTATTATTATTATTATTATTATTATTTATTGTTATAGCGCCATTTATTCCATGGCGCTTTACATGTGAGGAGGGGTATACATAATAAAAACAGGTACAATAATCTTAAACAATACAAGTCATAACTGGTACAGGAGTGAGGACCCTGCCGACGAAGGCTCACAATCTACAAGGGATGGGTGAGATTACAGTAGGTGAGGATAGAGCTGGTCATGCAGCGGTTTGGTGGTCGATCGGTGGTTACTGCAGGTTGTAGGCTTGTCAGAAGAGGTGGGTCTTCAGGTTCTTTTTGAAGGTTTCGATGGTAGGCGAGAGTCTGATGTGTTGTGGTAGAGGGTTCCAGAGTAGGGGTGATACGTGAGAGAAATCTTGTATACAATTGTGGGAAGAGGAGATAAGAGGGGCGTTGTTGTGAATTCTGTGGCTGAATTCACTCCTGTGGTCACAAGTGGTACTGCAGCTTCTGGGCTTCCTCCCTCAGGTGTTCTGGTGAGCTCGTTGGCTGCCTTGTTATTTAACTCCACCTGATTCTGTCTTCCTTGCTCCTTGTCAATGTTCCAGTGTTGGATCTGAGCTTCTGGATCTTTCCTGTGGCCTGCTGCTCTGCTTAGATAAGTGCTTCTTTGCTTTTGTTGCTGTTTTTTCTTTCCAGCTTGTCTTTTCGTTTTTGCTGGAAGCTCTGAGACGCAAAGGGTGTACCGCCGTGCCGTTAGTTCGGCACGGTGGGTCTTTTTGGGTTTTTGTCAGATCACTGTATGTGCTCTGATTACTGGCACACTGTGTTACTGGATTGCCTTCATAACAGTACAAGGAGCCAAAACTAATGATTCTCAATAGAGGGAAAAAAGAAGTTCTGACATCATTTTTTTTTCTCAGCTCTGTGTTCAGTCTTTTTTTTCCACTAGACATTAGGGTGCTTCAGGACACAGCTGTGGACATGGATATTCAGGCTCTGTGCTCTTCAATGGATAATCTCGTTATAAATGTACAAAAGATTCAAGATACAATTGATCAGAAATCTATGCTAGAACCAAGAATTCCTATTCCTGATTTGTTTTTTGGTGATAGAACTAAGTTTCTGAGCTTCAAAAATAATTGTAAGCTATTTCTGGCCTTGAAACCTCATTCTTCTGGTAATTCAGTTCAACAGGTTTTGATTATTATTTCTTTTTTGAGCGGCGACCCTCAGGACTGGGCATTTTCTCTTGCGCCAGGAGACCCTGCATTGAGTGGTGTCGATGCGTTTTTCCTGGCGCTCGGATTGCTGTACGATGAGCCTAATTCAGTGGATCAGGCTGAGAAAAATTTGCTGGCTTTGTGCCAGGGTCAGGATGATATAGAGGTATATTGTCAGAAATTTAGGAAGTGGTCAGTACTCACTCTGTGGAATGAATCTGCGCTGGCAGCTTTGTTCAGAAAGGGTCTCTCTGAGGCTCTTAAGGATGTCATGGTGGGTTTTCCTATGACTGCTGGTTTGAATGAGTCTATGTCTTTGGCCATTCAGATCGGTCGTCGCTTGCGCGAGCGTAAATCTGTGCACCATCTGGCGGTATTGTCTGAGATTAAACCTGAGCCTATGCAGTGCGATAGGACTATGACCAGAGTTGAACGGCAAGAACACAGACGTCTGAATGGTCTGTGTTTCTACTGTGGTGATTCCACTCATGCTATTTCTGATTGTCCTAAGCGCACTAAGCGGTTCGATAGGTCTGCCGTCATTGGTACTGTACAATCCAAATTCCTTCTGTCCATTACCTTGTTATGCTCTTTGTCATCGTATTCTGTCATGGCGTTTGTGGATTCAGGCGCTGCCCTGAATCTGATGGATTTGGATTATGCTAAACGTTGTGGGTTTTTCTTGGAGCCTTTGCGGTGTCCTATTCCGTTGAGAGGAATTGATGCTACACCTTTGGCCAAGAATAAACCTCAGTACTGGGCCCAGCTGACCATGTGCATGGCTCCTGCACATCAGGAAGTTATTCGCTTTCTGGTGCTACATAATCTGCATGATGTGGTCGTGTTTGGGTTGCCATGGCTACAAACCCATAATCCAGTATTGGATTGGAACTCTATGTCGGTATCCAGCTGGGGTTGTCAGGGGGTACATGGTGATGTTCCATTTTTGTCTATTTCGTCATCCACTCCTTCTGAGGTTCCAGAGTTCTTGTCTGATTATCAGGATGTATTTGAAGAGCCCAAGTCCGATGCCCTACCTCCGCATAGGGATTGTGATTGTGCTATCAATTTGATTCCTGGTAGTAAATTCCCTAAAGGTCGTTTATTTAATTTATCCGTGCCTGAACACACCGCTATGCGCAGTTATGTGAAGGAATCCCTGGAGAAGGGACATATTCGCCCATCGTCATCACCACTGGGAGCAGGGTTCTTTTTTGTAGCCAAGAAGGATGGTTCGCTGAGACCGTGTATTGATTACCGCCTTCTTAATAAGATCACTGTTAAGTTTCAGTATCCCTTGCCATTGTTATCTGACTTGTTTGCTCGGATTAAGGGGGCTAGTTGGTTCACTAAGATAGATCTTCGTGGTGCGTATAATCTGGTGAGAATCAGGCAAGGAGATGAATGGAAAACATCATTTAATACGCCCGAGGGTCATTTTGAGTATCTAGTGATGCCGTTCGGACTTGCCAATGCTCCATCTGTTTTTCAGTCTTTTATGCATGACATCTTCCGTGAGTATCTGGATAAATTCCTGATTGTTTACTTGGATGACATTTTGATCTTCTCAGATGATTGGGAGTCTCATGTGAAGCAGGTCAGAATGGTTTTCCAGGTCCTGCGTGCTAATTCTTTGTTCGTGAAGGGATCTAAGTGTCTCTTCGGTGTGCAGAAAGTTTCATTTTTGGGGTTCATCTTTTCCCCTTCTACTATCGAGATGGATCCGGTTAAGGTCCAAGCCATCCAGGACTCCTTTTCCATACATAATGTATTCCATAGGTCGTTGTTGCGGAGATACGTGGCACCTATGGTTCCATCTGTTGAGCCTCCTGCCCCTGTTTTGGTGGAGGGGGAATTGGAGTATATTGTGGAGAAAATTTTGGATTCTCGTGTCTCTAGACGGAAACTCCAGTATCTGGTTAAATGGAAGGGTTATGCTCAGGAAGATAATTCCTGGGTTTTTGCCTCTGATGTCCATGCTCCAGATCTTGTTCGTGCCTTTCATGTGGCTCATCCTGGTCGGCCTGGGGGCTCTGGTGAGGGTTCGGTGACCCCTCCTCAAGGGGGGGGTACTGTTGTGAATTCTGTGGCTGAATTCACTCCTGTGGTCACAAGTGGTACTGCAGCTTCTGGGCTTCCTCCCTCAGGTGTTCTGGTGAGCTCGTTGGCTGCCTTGTTATTTAACTCCACCTGATTCTGTCTTCCTTGCTCCTTGTCAATGTTCCAGTGTTGGATCTGAGCTTCTGGATCTTTCCTGTGGCCTGCTGCTCTGCTTAGATAAGTGCTTCTTTGCTTTTGTTGCTGTTTTTTCTTTCCAGCTTGTCTTTTCGGTTTTGCTGGAAGCTCTGAGACGCAAAGGGTGTACCGCCGTGCCGTTAGTTCGGCACGGTGGGTCTTTTTGGGTTTTTGTCAGATCACTGTATGTGCTCTGATTACTGGCACACTGTGTTACTGGATTGCCTTCATAACAGGGTGTAGAGAAGGAGATCTTGTGAGGATCAGAGGTTGCGTGTAGGTAAGTACCGGGAGACGAGGTCACAGATGTATTGAGGACACAGGTTGTGGATGGCTTTGTACGTCATGGTTAGGGTTTTGTAGTGGAGTCTCTGGGCAAGTGAAGGGGAGCCAGTGAAGGAATTGACAGAGCTGAGAGGCCGGGGAATAGTGGGGGGACAGGTGCATTAGTCGGGCAGCAGAGTTTAGAATAGATTGGAGGGGTGCGAGAGTGTTAGAGGGGAGGCCACAGAGCAGGAGGTTGCAGTAGTCAAGGTGAGAGATGATGAGGGCATGGACTAGGGTTTTTGCCGATTCTTGGTTGAGGAATGAACGGATTCGTGAAATATTTTTGAGTTGAAGTCAGCAGGAGGTGGAAAGGGCTTGGATATGTGGTCCCTTCATGTTGCACTTAGACTACCCACACTGTGCGTGACACATTAGTGAGTCCCATTGGATATATCTGGCCACTCGTAGCATGTTGCAATTTTTTTCTCAGTTCAATCCGAGCTGAGAAAATAAATAATCACAGATGAGCACTAAATCAGTGAATAATATTAGTAAGAGTGCAATTACATTTTTTCTCGGATTGCCCTTGTCCGATTTATGCACAGATGAGAATGAACCCTAAAAGTGTAAAGTGAACTTCTTGTTTGGAGCCACAATGAATAACAGGGAATGTTTTGTGGGCTTTACCCCAATGTAATGTTATTGAAAAAACAATCTGCTCCTGCACATACTGAAAGGCAATAGGGCTATGGCAAAAAAATTGATATCATTTTGATTTAGGTTTTTCACACTTAGTTCTTGAGCCTTTTACTGAGGTTATGGGTCATATAAGTTTGCCAATTTAAGATCCATAATATACTGTAATATCATAATTTTAGGAGTTTAGCATGCTGCACATCATTTCCCCTTGTATTTTATGGGCTCACCTGGTGAGGTGGGTTTGATAAGGCATAGATATGGGTGATCAGTAGTGATGAGCGAGTATACTTGTTGCTCGGGTGGTCTCCGAGTGTTTGTGAGTGCTTGGAGATTTAGTTTCTGTCGCCATAGCTGCATGATTTACAGCTCCTAGCCAGTCTGAGTACATGTGGAGATTGCCTGGTTGCTAGGGAATCCCCACATGTATTCAAGCTGTCTAGCAGCCGCAAATTATGCAGCTGAATTGACAAAAACTAAATCTCCGAGCACTCACAAATACCACCCGAGCGTGCTCAGAAAACCCCGAGCAACGAGTATACTCGCTCATCACTAGTAATCAAAAATGTTGATGCAGCACAGTTGGACTAGCAGAATAGTATGTGGGACAGTAAGGACCAGTAGAGCTGGAATTCAGGACAGCAGGTGCAATAGCAGAACTGGAAGTACTGGATGCAAAGCCAAATGTATGTACAGAAGAGCAATCTGGTATCTTGTTGCAGAAGTGTGGTAAGACACAGGAACATCAAAGTTGTGTGTGCAGAATGCATAAGGATTAGCTAAGATGAGCTAGTAATAAGGTATCTTCATTCGGTAAAGTTGGACAGCACCGTCAATAGCTGAGATGAGTTGGTTATCTGATAATCAAGTTGAGGTAGAGATCAAAACTCGGAAGAGCAGAGACAAGTTTGTTATGTTATATTAATAGCAGTGCTAACAGTGTGGACAGCACCACTATCTCATTACTCAGGAAACACAGGGCCGCCTGAGCCAGCCATAGACTAGCACAGAGGGAGCCGACCATAAGGTAAGGAAGCTGTGCCCAACAAAAGAGCAGGGACAGGTGAGAAACATATTTATTGAATATAGAAATAAAATTTGGAAGTTTCCATCCTTGTGTTGGATCATACTTGACATTTTCTGTGATGATTGCATCCACCAGTGAGCAATCCATGTTATGAGGCAATTTACAAGCCATGTGGATGAGGTTAGCTGGTGTTTACTCTATACACCCATAGAGACACTATTAAGCTCTGGCTAATTTAATACAACTCAAGATGGAAGATATTTTTAGCCAAGACTACATGCAAATTTATAAAAGCATTACCACACCCATTATTTATACTGAGCTACAGCCTGTATAGTCCAGAGCTGCATTCACAATTTTGCTGATCTCTATTCTATTCTTGTCATCAGACACACCTAAAAATTTTAAAAATATCATCTAATGATTTCCTGCATTAAAGAAAGATACAAAGTTGACATGTTAATGTTCATCTTTATTTTCCATTTCCTTGTGTATGTAATTTGCATAATTTTTAAGATCATTATTTAAATGTATTTAGTTTAAGAACACTGAGGTATATGGAAAAGTGCTTGCATTAATTATTTATGTAGGACTTTTTAAATTCTAAGTGCCAAATATGAATATGTTGATAATAATCACTAGTGGCAAATAAGGTCATTGCGCATGCCAAAGAGTCTGACAAGTGAATTAAAGGTGCTTCCCCATGTGCTACCTCTTACGAATCAATGTAAGTTCAAATGCTGAGACCCTAGAGAGAAACGATAGTCAAGTTGATAAACCATTCAAAATTGAAAAAGCCCTTCAAGCATATCAATTAATGATATTAATTTTGATCATTCTCATCTTTAGGCTACGCTCACATGATCAGTATTTGGTCAGCATTTTACATCAGTATTTGTAAGCTAAAATCAGGAGTGGAACAATCATAGGAAGAGAATAATCGAAACATGTCACCACTTCTGAATTTTCACCCAGTCCTGGTTTTGGCTTACAAATACTGATGTAAAATACGGACCAAATAATGATAGGTGAACGTGGCTTTTGGCTGCAGCACAGATAACAAGGCCAATAATAATTTTGTGCAGCTGCTAAAATTGCAGCATAATGCAGGTGAATGAAATTTTATTGCAACTCCTAGAGGATAGTGACAAGAAAGTCACAGCAAGATTATTTTTTTGCAACTCGGGGGTCGCAGTGCATACCCATTCACTTGCATTATGCTGCAATGTATTGGTTGGACAGTGAACTTTGATAGGATCTTTGTATCAGCCAAAGATGCTGTATAGCACCAACCTTACTTGCCTTAAACAAATAAACTGTACAATTTTACCTACACCCCCAACCTTTTCCCCAAAATTTGGTTAGGATCAATGCTCACAGTTGGAAGGAGGAATAATATTATTACTTTCTAAGAACTAGACCAAAAATAAAATATTATATAGACACTTGTGATAACTAATGACACAGAAAAGTATATACATAAATGTACCCAGTTGGTTAGCAGTGTTATATACAATTGCCAGGAGAGCCCAGACTGGCATCCCTATATGACACATTGCGAACTGGTAAAGATTTTACTTTGAAGCGCTGCCTTAAATCCAGGGTCCTAGTATATACATTTTTATGTCAATGGGTACAGATATTTCAGTGGCACTATGTATAGAATTATCAATATGAAGTGAGAAGTTCACTGCCATAACATATCAACTATATTGGAGTCCCAACCTGTGATCACACCATGTATCAGTCTGTACTGAGGTCTTTCTCAAGTGCGCTAGAGTCTCTGCTCAGGCCCATACGTGGTGTGATTATACTGAAATTAAATTGATTTGCTTTGAAGATGCTGAGAACTTCGTCCTTTCATTTTGGTAATATATTGTTTTTCTACCTCCATAACTAGGCTGCAAGTGAATCAATTTCTTGGTTTTCTTTGTGTACTAGTACTCACACAAAGATATTTTATCAGAAGGCTTGACTCGACTGCTGAGGCAGGTATGAAAACTCCAAAAGAAGGTTTATTTTCAAGCTGAATTTGTTTAGTTGTGCACATTTTCAGTAGGTAAAAAAGACTATTCTGGACTGGAGCTGCAAAGACATGAGCTTTTTAGGATGGTTGATGTTCACAGAATGAGGAAGAAGAAGTGAGGGGTTACGGACATCAGAGCTAGGGAGTAGAGTTGAACGAATATATTCGGATTCGGTCCCCAAATATGAATTTGCCATATTCGTGCCATATATTTACCCTATTTGTGCTGAATTCATGTTGGCTGATCGGTTCCGAACATATTAATTAATTTCTACACCCATTGACTCCAATGGTGTTCGGTGAATATTGCAAAAACAATATTAGCCGCCGATCGTAATCGGAACCAAATTTTGAAAAATTTGCTCAACTCTACTAGGGAGGCAGACAGGGAGAGAAGGAGGTCAAACTTCTGAAAGGCAAACCTTATTACATACAGTTAGGTCCATATATATTTGGACAGAGACAACATTTTTCTAATTTTGGTTATAGACATTACCACAATCAATTTTAAACAAAACAATTCAGATGCAGTTGAAGTTCAGACTTTCAGCTTTCATTTGAGGGTATCCACATTAAAATTGGATGAAGGGTTTTGGAGTTTCAGCTCCTTAACATGTGCCACCTTGTTTTTAAAGGGACCAAAAGTAATTGGACAGATTAAATAATTTTAAATAAAATGTTCATTTTTAGTACTTGGTTGAAAACCCTTTTTTGGCAATGACTGCCTGAAGTCTTGAACTCATGGACATCTTCAGACGCTGTGTTTCCTCCTTTTTGATGCTCTGCCAGGCCTTCACTGCGGTGGTTTTCAGTTGCTGTTTGTTTGTGGGCCTTTCTGTCTGAAGTTTAGTCTTTAACAAGTTAAATGCATGCTACATTGGGTTGAGATCAGGTGACTGACTTTGCCATTCAAGAATATTCCATTTCTTTGCTTTAATAAACCCCTGGGTTGCTTTGGCTTTATGTTTTGGGTCATTGTCCATCTGTAGTATGAAATGTCGATCAATCAGTTTGGCTGCATTTGGCTGGATCTGAGCACGCAGTATGGCTCTGAATACCTCAGGATTCATTCGGCTGCTTCTGTCCTGTGTCACATCATCAATAAACACAAGTGACCCAGTGCCACTGGCAGCCATGCATGCCCAAGCCATCACACTGCCTCCGCTGTGTTTTACAGATGATGTGGTATGCTTTGGATCATGAGCTGTACCACGCCTTCGCCATACTTTTCCCTACCAATCATTCTTGTAGAGGTTGATCTTGGTTTCGTCTGTCCAAAGAATGTTCTTCCAGAACTGTGCTGGCTTTTTTTAGATGTTTTTAGCAAAGTCCAGTCTAGCCTTTTTATTCTTGATGCTTATGAGCGGCTTGCACTGTGCAGTGAACCCTCTGTATTTACTTTCATGCAGTCTTCTCTTTATGGTAGATTTGGATATTGATACGCCTACCTCCTGGAGAGTGTTGTTCACTTGGTTGGCTGTTGTGAAGGGGATTCTCTTCACCATGGAGATTATTCTGCGATCATCCACCACTGTTGTCTTCCGTAGGCACCCAGGTCTTTTTGCATTGATGAGTTCACCAGTGCTTTCTTTCTTTCTCGGGATGTACCAAACTGTAGATTTTGACACTCCTAATATTGTAGCAATTTCTCAGATGGGTTTTTTCTGTTTTCGCAGCTTAAGTATGGCGTGTTTCACCTGCATGGAGAGCTCCTTTGACTGCATGTTTACTTCACAGCAAAACCTTCCAAATGCAAGCACCACACCTCAAATCAACTCCAGGTCTTTTATCTGCTTAATTGAGAATGACATAATGAAGGGATTGCCCACACCTGTCCATGAAAGAGCCTTGGAGTCAATTGTCCAATTACTTTTGGTCCCTTTAAAAACAGGGTGGCACATGTTAAGGAGCTGAAACTCCTAAACCCTTCATCCAATTTTAATGTGGATACCCTCAAATGAAAGCTAAAAGTCTGAACTTCAACTGCATCTGAATTGTTTTGTTTAAAATTCATTGTGGTAATGTCTATAACCAAAATTAGAAAAATGTCTCTGTCCAAATATATATGGACCTAACTGTAGCTACACAATAGCAACAATAAAATACAATATTGTATTTTTGCCAAGTCGTAGGACATGATAATTGTCTAGATGGGAATCTGGGCAGTGTAAACCCACATCGGGACACGGTGGGCATCTGCTCTGCTTCTTTTGTAAACATTTTACTAATATATATTTAGCATAGAATATTTGTCAGTATAGATTTACTTATTTCAGGCGGCTGTACTACATTTTCGGAGCACAGCATGTGCTTTTTAATGCAACTGTGTGTGGAAGGTGTAGGACTATTGTTTTCAGCTATTTTGAGATCTAACTGGAAGAAGTTGTCAGACCCGCTTGTGTAAATAAAGGAAATAGAAATACTGAAATCATTGGAAACAATCACTTGTCAGTCATGGAAAGTAAATGTTTATTTTGTCTGTGACTGCATCTCGTCAGTGTCGTACTCACTTGTAAGGCCTGCAGCGAGATGATGGGTGCTACCATTGTTGCTTGTGAAATTAAAAGCAGCCAACATTCTTTACCATTACTAATGTAATAACGTACTTGGATATGTAGTTTCCGCATTACAAACTTATACGGCAGGAGTTAATCTACTTGGCATTAGGTTCACTTGATTAAAAGGAAGGAATAAAAGTCATGTTTTGTTGGCATTACATCCATCATGTAGAAAGACTTAAAAACTCTCTGATCAGACTTTCAGCAGTTTTTGGTCACTGGTCAGTTTTTATGATCAGTGCCATCAGTGTTTCTCATATTTAAAAATACAAAAAATCTGACAAAGATTTCTCAAACCTCTCCTAGCAAATATTCAGAGGAAATCCAAAAGAACAAGGATGCAACTAGGTATCCGAGTCCTGTCTGAGTTTTTCACAGAGCCATAGACAAGAATGGGTAAGTTAGATCCATGACTTGGATCAAAAATGGACATTTGTTTTTATTGTTATGGTCACTGAGTCCGCAAAAAACATGGCTGTATGAACGGCTGATAAACTATAATGAGTATGTATTCTTTCCCTGAAAAGCAGAGAAAGAAAAAGTATGTGAAACACGTACATCTGAATGAGTCCCAGGGACAAGACTCTTTTTTTAGGTAAATATATAATAAAATCCACATGAAAAAGCTCTGATCATGCTAAAAAAAAACCATTTATTTCTATGTAAAAACAATTTGCTGTTCATATGTTCAGACCCAAAAATGATTAAAAAAATTAAAAAAAAGTAGAAAAAAAAGCAAGCGCTCAGTAAGTCTAGGTTCACACTAGCGTTTCTATGTAAAGCGTATCATCTGCATGCGCAAAGGCATGCCAAAACGCATGCAAATGCATGTTTACACAGCATTTTTTATCCGCATGATCTTACGCATGATGAAAAAAAAGCTGCATGTGCTTGTATGCATTTTTGCATGCGTTTGTGTTGTTAATGCACATGTGTATGGTATTTCCCAATGGGCGTGGCTTATGGGATTTCTATATATAGACACTGCACAGATGAAATCCTCTTCTTTTGATGCTGTATCCTGCTGCAAGATGGATCTAACGTGGAGAGCTTCAATCTGCATCTGGATTTATCATTGAAATTGGCTTTTGCTAGTGAGGAAGAAAGGAGAAGAGAAAGACGGAGAAGCTGTCATCATCGCTACTGGCAACACCCCTTTGTTGAAGTCCGAGAGAGCACTGGAGCCTACCACTCATTATACACCGAGCTTCATGAAAAGGATGATCCAGGTTCTGTGGTGCTGCACCAGCTTCTGTGTGGAAAATAAATGAAAAACATTAGTAAAAGTGCGGTGCCGGTCCTGCGGTGTGTGGTGGTCCTGTGGTGGTGGTACGGCGGCGAGCCTGTGGAGGCCGCATGTGGCAGACGCCATTCTTCTTCTGGGTTCTGGCGTCCAGCTTCTCACTCGGCGCAGATGGAGGAAAGCCGAGATCTCCATCAGCTTACTGAGCTCTCAGGCTATGTTCACACATTGCGGTTTTTACCGCGGAACCGCGGCGATTTTGCAGCTGCGGGTCCCCAGCAGTTTCCATAGCGTTTACAGTAACATGTAAACCCTATGGAAACCACAAACCGCTGTGCACGTGCTGTGGGAAAAACCGCGCGGGAACGCAGCGGTTTACAACCCGCAGCATGTCACTTCTTTGTGCAGAATCGCAGCGATTCTGCACCCATAGAAATGCATTAATCCGCTTACTTCCCGCATGGGGCTGTGCACACCATGCGGGAAGTAAGCGGATAATGTGCGGGTTATACCCAGGGTGGAGGAGAGGAGACTCTCTTCCAGGCCCTGGGAACCATATTTGTGTAAAAAAAAAAAGAATTAAAATAAAAAATAATGCTATACTCACCTCTGAAGACTCAGCGCTGCACGCAGCCGTCCGGTCGCAGGTTTGCTATGCGACCAGGACCTGCGGTGACGTCGCGTTCACATGACCGTGACGTCACAAAGGTCCTTCTCGCACAGCATCTTTGGAACCGGACCGCCGCCTGCAGCGCCGAGGAGATCGGGACGTCAGAGGGTGAGTATATCATTATTTTATTATTTTTAACATTACTGTTGATGCTGCATATTGCTGCATATGCAGCATCAATAGTAGGGGTAAAATCCCGCAGCGGAACCCGCAGGACAAACCGCGATAAATCTGCAGGGATAACCACAGCGGGTTTGCCCTGCAGATTTATCAAATCCGCTGCGGGAGAACCCGCAGGGACCCAATGCTATGTGTGAACATAGCCTCAATCTGCGCTTGCGCTGCAGCCAGTGGCAGGGTCCAGGCAATGCTCCACTGCAGATGGAGCCCTAAAGATGAGGAGGGAGAGAAGAGCAATTCTCCTGCTCCTTTGCAGGGAAGGATAGTGACTGGTGGAGGGAACGGTTTCTGAGCTGCCTCCACCAATCACATATCTGTCCCTGCACACTATTTAATGTTGCAACTACAGTACTCACAAGTCTGAGATCTTTTTAGGAAAGGTGAGCAAACAATCCCCATCATCCAGAGGTGTATCTAGCTCCTCCTGCACCCGGGGCAAAAGATCAGTTTGGCGGCCACCCCCCCCCCCCTCAGGTTTTTGTCCCCTATAATCTCCTCAGATTTCTTCTGCCCCCATAATGTCCTCAGATTTCTTCTGCCCCCATAATGTCCTGGTTCCTGCCTCCATCCCCTCCCTTCCCGGGTGCAGTTGCATATGGTGGAGAAATCTGAGGAACATATGGGGGGATGGGGGCAGAAATCAGGACATTAGGGGGGGCAGAAGAAATCTGAGCACATAATGGGGGCAGAAATCACGACATTGCACCCATCCAGCCCCCTGGCCTTGTTTCAGTCCTCACATAGTAGTATATAGCACAGACCACATAGTAGTATATAGGACAGCCCAAACAGTAGTATACAGCACAGCCCACACAGTAGTATACAGCACAGCCCACACAGTAGTATACAGCACAGCCCACACAGTAGTATACAGCACTGCCCACATAGTAGTATACAGCACAGCCCACATTGTAGTATACAGCACAGCCCACGTAGTATATAGCAGCCCACGTAGTATATAACACAGCCCACATAATATATAGCAGCCCATGTAGTATATAGCAGCCCACGTAGTATATAGCAGCCCACGCAGTATATAACACAGCCCACGTAGTAAATAGCAGCCCACGTAGTAAATAGCAGCCCACGTAGTATATAGCAGCCCACGTAGTAAATAGCAGAGCCCACGTAGTATATAGCAGCCCACATAGTAAATAGCAGCCCACGTAGTATATAGCAGCCCACGTAGTATATAGCAGCCCACGTAGTATATAGCAGCCCACGTAGTAAATAGCAGCCCATGTAGTATATAGCAGCGCCCACATAGTATATATCAGCCCACGTAGTATATAGCAGAGCCCATGTAGTAAATAGCAGCCCATGTAGTATATAGCAGCCCACGTAGTAAATAGCAGCCCACGTAGTAAATAGCAGCCCACATAGTATATAGCAGCCCACGTAGTATATAGCAGCCCACGTAGTAAATAGCAGCCCACATAGTATATAGCAGCCCACGTAGTATATAGCAGAGCCCACGTAGTAAATAGCAGCCCACGTAGTATATAGCAGAGCCCATGTAGTATATAGCAGCCCACGTAGTAAATAGCAGCCCACGTAGTAAATAGCAGCCCACGTAGTAAATAGCAGCCCACGTAGTATATAGCAGAGCCCACAAAGTAAATAGCAGCCCACGTAGTATATAGCAGCCCATGTAGTATATAGCAGCCCACGTAGTAAATGGCATCCCACGTAGTATATAGCAGCCCACGTAGTATATAGCAGCCCACGCAGTCCACGTAGTAAATAGCAGCCCACGTAGTACATAGCAGCCCATGTAGTATATAGTATATAGCAGCCCACGTAGTATATAACAGCCCATGTAGTATATAGCAGCCCACGTAGTAAATGGCAGCCCACGTAGTATATAGCAGCCCACGAAGTATATAGCAGCCCACACAGTCCACGTAGTAAATAGCAGCCCACGTAGTATATAGCAGCCCATGTAGTATATAGCAGCCCACGTAGTATATAGCAGACCATGTAGTATATAGCAGCCCATGCAGTCCACGTAGTAAATAGCAGCCCACGTAGTATATAGCAGCCCACGCAGTATATAGCAGAGCCCACGAAGTAAATAGCAGCCCACGTAGTATATAGCAGCCCACGTAGTAAATGGCAGCCCACGTAGTATATAGCAGCCCACGCAGTCCACGTAGTAAATAGCAGCCCACGTAGTATATAGCAGCCCATGTAGTATATAGCAGCCCATGTAGTATATAGCAGCCCACGTAGTAAATGGCAGCCCACGTAGTATATAGCAGCCCACGTAGTATATAGCAGCTCACGCAGTCCACGTAGTAAATAGCAGCCCACGTAGTATATAGCAGCCCATGTAGTATATAGCAGCCCACGTAGTATATAGCAGCCCATGTAGTATATAGCAGCCCACGTAGTATATAGCAGCCCACGCAGTCCACATAGTAAATAGCAGCCCACGTAGTATATAGCAGCCCACGCAGTATATAGCAGAGCCTACGAAGTAAATAGCAGCCCACGTAGTATATAGCAGCCCATGTAGTATATAGCAGCCCACGTAGTATATAGCAGCCCATGTAGTATATAGCAGCCCACGTAGTATATAGCAGCCCATGTAGTATATAGCAGAGCCCACGTAGTAAATAGCAGCCCATGTAGTATATAGCAGCCCACGTAGTATATAGCAGCCCATGTAGTATATAGCAGCCCACGTAGTATATAGCAGCCCATGCAGTATATAGCAGAGCCCACGTAGTAAATAGCCGCCCATGTAGTATATAGCAGCCCACGTAGTATATAGCAGAGCCCATGTAGTATATAGCAGCCCATGTAGTATATAGCAGCCCACGTAGTATATAGCAGCCCACATAGTATTAAACACAAAAAAATGGAGTTCCATACACAAAAAAATATGAAAAAGTAGTATAAACTTTATTAACAAATTCAACGACATAAACCAATATACATAAAAATAAATGAAAAAGACGAACAACCTAGTAAGGACATAATAAAAACCTCAGCACTATCAATGCATATATGTGTATTGACGCGCATAATTGTATTTCCCTCTTGTGAACAAGCAACACGTGAAACGCGCGTCAGGGGGGTCAACTGGGCACCTCGGCACTTCACTTTTTCTCCACCATGGGTAAGATTACCTTATATTGCATTGAGTAATATTGCTCTCTTTTTTCTCTGTATATGCCGGTCACTTTGACAAGTATTCAGGCACACAGATATATATGTACATCCAGTGATCCACATACACATTGTTGTTAGGTACTAACTGGAGGGTATATGACTTTTATAGAGCAGTTTGCAGTATAGGTCTTGGAGTCAATACACATATATGCATTGATAGTGCTGAGGTTTTTATTATGTCCTTACTAGGTTGTTCGTCTTTTTCATTTATTTTTATGTATATTGGTTTATGTCGTTGAATTTGTTAATAAAGTTTATACTACTTTTTCATATTTTTATGTGTATGGAACTCCATTTTTTTGTGTTTAATTATATAAGGAGTATACACTCATTAGTCCTTTATATACATGGGTTTATATACCAGGTCAATTAGACTGTAATTGGTTTTATAGAGCACCCATGTTTTTCTCTGAGAGTTGTTATATAGCCCACATAGTATATAGCAGCCCACGTAGTATATAGCAGCCCACGTAGTAAATAGCAGCCCATGTAGTATATAGCAGCCCATGTAGTATATAGCAGCCCACGTAGTAAATAGCAGCCCACGTAGTATATAGCAGCCCATGTAGTATATAGCAGCCCATGTAGTATATAGCAGAGCCCATGTAGTA
Organism: Ranitomeya imitator; assembly: GCF_032444005.1. NCBI lineage: Eukaryota > Metazoa > Chordata > Amphibia > Anura > Dendrobatidae > Ranitomeya > Ranitomeya imitator. The sequence continues at coordinate 456,286,553 of NC_091285.1, forward strand.
TATAGCAGAGCCCATGTAGTATATAGCAGAGCCCATGTAGTATATAGCAGCCCATGTAGTATATAGCAGCCCACGTAGTATATAGCGGCCCACGTAGTATATAGCAGCCCATGTAGTATATAGCAGAGCCCATGTAGTATATAGCAGCCCACGTAGTATATAGCAGAGCCCACGCAGTATATAGCAGCCCATGTAGTATATAGCAGAGCCCATGTAGTATATAGCAGCCCATGTAGGATATAGCAGCCCATGTAGTATATAGCAGCCCATGTAGTATATAGCAGAGCCCACGTAATATATAGCAGCCCATGTAGTATATAGCAGAGCCCATGTAGTATATAGCAGAGCCCACGTAATAAATAGCAGCCATGTAGTATACAGCAGCCCACGCAGTATATTAGAGCCCATACCTTGTCCTCCCAGCCAGGCTCTGCATCCCCCCAGCCCCCGCAATCCTTTGCTCCAGGTGCTGCACAGTGCACACTTCCTGTTTAGCGATGCACGGCTCATTCTCCGGGCACTGGACGGGGTCGGAAGTCACTGCGTATCCATGGCGACGCATTGTGGGCAGCTCTCGTCTCCAGCAGCTGCGAAAGTCCCAGAGCTCTGTGCCGCCTCCTCTTCTAGCGTGCACCTCGGGCCGCAGATGGTTGCCTCAGGGGCTGCATGTTTGAGACCCTGGCAGAATTCCGCCGACGGGGAGCCTCCTCCTTGGACCACCGCATCAGGTGACTGTGGCCTGCTGGCGCCCCCTTGATGGCTGCGCATGGGGCACATGCCCCGGCTGCCCCCCCCCCCTTGGATACGCCACTGCCATCATCCTTTAGAATATACTGTATCAATGGGTATATTCTGAAGGATGATGGGGGTTTTAGCCATATTTAGTGTAAATATACACTGTAACATAGCGGCCAAAGTGTTTATTGAAAATATGACTACCACCTCCCTTAATGCATGCGGATTTTATGCAGAAAATCTCCGCATTTGTTCAGGAAATTTCTGCATAAAATCCTGACGTGTGCACATACCCTTAGAAGGACTGTTAGGCCGGAGTCACACTACCATAAAACATGGCCGAGTGCTATGCGATAAAACATTGCATAGCACTCGGCCCAGTGATATTCTATGGAACAGCTCAGATCTGTGGTTTTCTCATGCCGATTCAGCATGAGAGAACAATTGCAGCATGCTGTGATTGGCAGCGAGACTCAGCTCACTCGCACCCATACAAGTCTATGGGTGTGAGTGAAACATCACACAGCACTTGGATATAACCCAGGAGCAGTGTGATATACGCTGGCAGCAGAGGAGATGGAGAAATTACTTTCTCCGACTCCTCCGCAACTGTTCTCCAATCTTGTCATGTGAGAGGATCAGAGCACAGTAGCATGACACTCGGCTGTTGCCCGCATGCTTATTCACTGTGTAACAGACGCCAAACATGCCGGGAGGGAATCTGAGTTTCAAATGTGAGCACCAGCCAATGCTTGTTGGGTGCCAAGCATATCCAAGCACCCAGATACTTGAGTGCTATCCGAGTATCACAGATCACATTCGCTCATCCCTTCTCAATACTCCCCCACTTGTGAATGCAGCATAAAGCCAGCGCCTGTCTAATATGGGGCTGGCTCAGCCACTGATCCCGCTCCATACTCTTAATAAGGTATGCTTAGGTAACCCCTTCAACTTCTTCATGTACATCTTATGCTGTGTCCCTGCCTTTGATGCTGGTTCACACGCCGAACCCACATCTTTAGTCAGGCATCATGTGTTTTTAAGGCTGCCGTCACACTAGCAGTATTTAGTCAGTATTTTTCATCAGTATTTGTAAGCCAAAACCAGGAGTGGAACAATTAGAGGAAAAGTATAACAGAAACATATGCACCACTTCTGTATTTATCACCCACTCCTGGTTTTGGCTTACAAATACTGATGTAAAATACTGACCAAATACTGCTAGTGTGACGGCAGCCTAAGAGCGGAGCTCTGTCCATGGCTGTTGTCCTGTTTAATACTGCTGTTGACTGACATCGGCATTTAATAAGAGTTGGCAGGGGTGGTGTCGTTCCACACGCACGAAGTGTTTGCTGTGCACCGAGGCGTTGCCATGATGTGGGTCTGCTGAAAACCTCCGTGCTTGTATGACGATTCTCCTATGAAAGCCAGGCTGTAGTTACCGTTCATAGGAAATCGTGATTTTAGCTATACAAAGTAGTGTTGATGTACTGTCTTGTAGAACGAATCGATCAGATGATCGCAGCATCGAATCCCCTAAGGTGACGATTAAATACAGTAAAAAGTGTTAAAAAAAAGGTTTTAAAAAATATGAAAAATAAACCAAATCTCAAATCATTCCACTTTTGCCACATTAAAAATATAAAAACCAGAAAAAATTAAAAGAACATAAATTTGGTATCGCTGCGTTCGTAAAAGTCTGCTCTATCAAAACATAAAGTAAATTAATCCGATCAGTAAACAGCGTAATGAGAAAAAAAATCAAAACACCAGAATAAATACGTCATTACAAAGCACGATATCCCAAAAATTGAAAGCGTTGTGGGTTTTGGAATATGCAAATCAAGCAGTTTTTTTTTTTTTTACAAATGTTTGATTTTCTTTTTACCAATCAAATAATAATTAAAAAAACTGTACATGTTTGTGTGATTGTACTGACCTGGAGAATCATATTGCCAGGTGAGTTTTACTGTATATGAACATGATACCTAAAACCCGCTCAAAAAATGATGAAATTTTACGTATTTTTCAATTTCAAGGCACTTGGAATAATTCCCCCACTTTCCAGTACATTACATGATAAAATAAATGATATCATTCAATTCGTCACACAAAAACCAAGCCCTCATACGGTTATGTGGACAGAAACATAAAAAAGTTACGGCTCTTGATATAAGGGAGGAAAAAAACAAACAAACAAAAAATCTCCTGAGTGTAAAGGGTTATTAAAGATACAGAGTATGTGCGAAGCTGTGCAGTAAGTGCAGATTCTCGCTATGTAGTCACAAATGTTGAAAGATATTTACATATCAAATGTGACATCTTCCAGTGTCGGACATTACAGCCTTATTTCCTCATGTCTGATGTCTGACTTGTAGTTATGTGCAGACAATGGTGATGTAACTGCAGTGACAAAGCTGCTGCTGAGTAAAGTTCATTGAAAAAAAAAAGCCTGTGGGAGAAAGCAGAGCATGGTAGAAGGAAGGGAGTGAGCTGCTGGCTGACACATGAGGTGTGTAACGTGGGTGTTTGCTGCGCTGGGACTGCAGCTGCTCTCCGTTATGTGGGCGATAGTAATATGCTTCTATGTATGGGGCGGCTGCACTATAATCCTGAGGGCTCTGCCCAACTTACTCCTACAGATTTCTGCTCCTGAGGTGGTCACCTAAAACAGAGGTGTCAAACTGCATTCCTCGAGGGCCGCAAACAGGTCATGTTTTCAGGATTTCCTTGTATTGCACAAGGTGCTGGAATCATTCTGTGCAGGTGATTAAATTATCACTTGTGCAATACAAGGAAATCCTGAAAACATGACCTGTTTGCGGCCCTAGAGGAATGCAGTTTGACACCTCTGACCTAAAATGTACTCCTAGAATGGCAAACATCTTCTATTAGGCTGATCAGTAAAATGTAGCTATACCATTTAGGGTACGTTCCCAGGGTCAGTAATCGTCAGCGCTTTGGACGTAGCACATGTCCGCTCCGTCCAAAGTGCTGCTGGCTTTTGAACGCAGGTGATTCAGCATGTGTTCATTGAACCGTGCGGAATCGCTGCATCCAGTACATTGTACGGGTGAGATTTATCTTGCGGAGACTCGTGTCTCCGCAAGATAAATAGACATGCTGCAGTCTGGAAAGATATACCACATGTCCGTCTCCGCAGGGAAGCCGCAGGCGTCTGTGCACGCATAGTGAGAATGAGATTTCTTGAAATAACACCCACTATGCTGTAACATCTGGCCGCTGCAGATGTACGCAACGTCCAATCTGCAGCGTTAGCTGACCGTGGGATCATACCCTAAGAATAGGGGGTCTCTAATCTATAAGTTGCCAGTTGTTGCAGAGCTAAAACTTCCAGCATGCCCTGACAGTCACAGACTGCAAGCTGTAGTTATGCAAAGGCAGGAGAGGCACAGAAATATAACCATGGCTTTAGAGCATGTTCACAGGCACCAGAAAATCCACTCTATGCCAGGCACAGGCATTGGTTGGTAACTTCAAGGGAAGAGGATAGTTCTGTAAATTCCTGGCATAACTGATACAGCGTAACAAATTAAGTATGTGGACTCGCCTGTTCTACTAAGCTCGCCTCAGTGTTTCCGAAAAGTGCCGTGAGTGTCATCTAAAGGAAATAAAATGCAAATTGTGGTATAAATATCACGTGCACCAGAATTTGTGTCCGAAAACTGTTGTAGGGACAGTTATAAAGTCCACTGATCGTGTGACTTTCACGTCTCATTATTTTACTTTAGTATTAGGTTAGAGCTTCACTTCAGGTTTTGAGTGTAATACGTGTAGTCACACACTCACCGGTCGGCTTCTACATCCATTTTAAGCTCTGGCCCACATAACGTTTTTTGTAAGGCTACTTTCACACTAGCGTCGTACGACGCACGTCGCAATGCGTTGTTTTGCAGAATAAAACGCATCCTGCAAAGTTGTTTGCAGGATGCGTTTTTTCTCCATAGGCTTGTTTTAGAAACGCATTGCGATGTATTGCCACACGTCACGTCCGTCGTGCGACGGTTGCGTCGTGTTGTGGCGGACCATCGGCACCAAAAAATGTTGCTTGTAACATTTTTTGGTGCGTTGTGTCCGCCATTTCCGACCACGCATGCGCGGCCGGAACTCTGCCCCCTCCTCCTCGCAACTCACAATGGGGCAGCGGATGCGTTGTAATAATGCATCCGCTGCCCCCGTTGGGCTGCGTTGACACAGGATGCGTCGGTACGTTGGCCCGACGCTAGTGTGAAAGTAGCCTAAGCCGACCAAATCACGATGAAAGTCACTTTTTGTAAGCAGGTTCTACCTTATGGCCAAGAGAGCAGGTTTTGCCTGCAGAAAAAAAAAGCACAACTTGTGAGCAAAGTCTCAAGACTGTTTGCCCATGATGAGGTTTTCCATAAAAAATGTATAGGATGCACCTACATTCATAAACAAATCAATATTTACTAACACAATCATGAAGCACCAGTGTGTATTGTAGCCGAGAGCAGATGACACTAGCTCTCCCAAAATACAAAAAGGGCACCAAATAGCCAGGACAACTCCAAACATAGATTAGCACAAAAAAACGGAGCAAAAATGTCCACGATAGCATAGTTAGCCACATATACAGCATATCACAATAATTCAAAGGTTCATGCTTACCCATTACGATCAACAGGGAAAAATACCCCCACCACTCTCGGCACCCCCGGACGCGCGTTTCGCGTTCTCGCTTTTTCAACAGGGTCTAATGTTAGCCTGTCTCATTGTGTTTAAATATTGATAAAACCGGAAGTGGCGCCGGAACAACGGTGCATGTGCGGTGACATCCAAGGCTCGTCATCACCGGGGCCGTCACAACAGGGCATGCCCAGCCGAAACTGATAGCCACAGAGATGAACGAACACAGTGGATGGCAATGGGCATGCGCACTACTGGTAGCCATACACAAGAAGACCATGGCGGTGGCCATATTTGTAGTGATAAAAACGCTAGGTTCCCAAATAAGATCACTACATAGGGGAATTACCGCGTGCAAAACAATAAGTAATGTGAACGTAGAAGGACATAAATAATGCACCCATTAATATAAATATATAAATGTGAAAGACTACAATCACAGTAACCTTCAATGTGTTAAACTACTATATAAGAATTACTCAGTTAAAGTGACATGTGCAACGAATCCTAATGTCATAAGTGCACACTATAGTGAACATAAGGGCGAACAACAATAGCTGAAAACTTCTTATTTCCTTATGGCTTCCACGTGTAGACAAAAAGGAATCCAGCGCAGCTCATATTATATCAAAGGCCATGGTCATGTAGAAATACATACTAAAATTGAAACAAACACATAAGACAGTTAATACAAAAATGTTAAATAGAATGGTGGACAGACTCAAATTAGAGAGAAAAGAGAGACAAATTTGTCAGAGATCTATAAATCATCTATTGACACACAGGCACGATGGAACAGCCAAAGGTGGTACACAGTGTATCGTATGGCATTACAGGGCAGAGTTAGTCACAGGAACGGGGCGAAACTCAACTTTTCATTCAGTCCCTTGGGAGCAAGGGTATCAAGGGTGACAATCCATTTGCACTCACATTGTGCCAATATTTTAACCATTTTGCCACCCCTGATCCCCCCATGTATCCTATCTATACCTCTCACTTTTAGGCCTCGGGGATCTGACCCATGGAACATCCGAAAGTGTCTTGGTAAGGTCTTCAGGCTAGACAGATCAGCCACTTCTTTAGCGGCCACGTACGAGACATCTTGGCTGCTAAAGAAGTGGCAGATCTGTCTAGCCTGAAGACCTTACCAAGACAAAAATATTGCCACAATGTGAGTGCAAATGGATTGTCACCCTTGATACCCTTGCTCCCAAGGGACTGAATGAGAAGTTGAGTTTCACCCCGTTCCTGTGACTAACTCCGCCCTGTAATGTCATATGATACACTGTGTACCACCTTGGCTGTTCCATCGTGCCTGTGTGTCAATAGAAGATTTATAGATCTCTGACAAATTTGTCTCTCTTTTCTCTCTAATTTGAGTCTGTCAACCATTCGTTTTAACATTTTTGTATTAACTGTCTTATGTGTTTGTTTCAATTTTAGTATGTATTTCTACATGACCATGGCCTTTGATATAATATGAGCTGCGCTGGATTCCTTTTTGTCTACATGTGGAAGCCATAAAGAAATAAGAAGTTTTCAGCTATTGTTGTTCGCCCTTATGTTCCCTATAGTGTGCACTTATTACATTGGGATTCGTTGTCACTTTAACAGGAGTTTCCTGTGGGGAATTTTTGCCCTTTTTATGTTTATGATGCGATATCTTTTTTCATATATATGCATACATGTTGATGTCTATATACAGATTAATGTACTGTTCTCTATGGATATGACTATGTCAATGTATATTTGATGGTATTTTCTCTTCTGTTTTATTATACGAATAAGCATCCATTTGAATATTTGTCAACCTTCTTATTATTATGTTTTTGTAGATAATTGCCTTGACAAAGGCCAAATGTGGCCGAAACGTTGGTTCACTGTATGTTTGGTCAAGTAATTTTTTTCCAACAATAAAATTACATTTTTGCAATTGATCTTCTATGTCCTCAAATTGATCTATTTAAGTGTACTACTTTTTTCTGAGGACGATTAATACTTGTGACTGCGATCCCCTTGATTTATTATTGCATGTATTTCTATGCAGCTGAACGCTCCGGTCCAAACCGCCGGTGGCAGTGCCCGGGTATTGATGCAAGAGACTCCACTGAGTTTCTCGCATTGCACTCGCAAGTGTGACCCCAGGCTTAGGCTTCGGGTCACAAAACTGAATAAAAGATGGCATCAGGTTTCCTGCCATATTCCTTACAAGGCTGGCTTTGTTCTACTAAGTCTAAGTAAAATTTATTGCTTCACACTAATAACTGCACTAATAAACTATATTGCTCTAGTTGTTACAGTATCGGACATAAACTGATAGCATCAGAGCAAACCACCTAAAATGTAACAGCTGAATATTGGCGGTTATTGAAAGGAATTTTATCTAATGTGGACTCCTTACAGGGGGTGTTGCAGTCATTTTACTTTTAATGTTCACCAACGTTCTGGCAGAGAGAGCAAATTCTCTATAAATATTAATTCAAAGCTTTTATAGGTGATGATTTTCTCCTACTAAGCAGAAACTTACATTCCTCTCTTTTAGAACCAGGGTCAAAAGCTAAAATCTGACAAACACGAGGCTCAGATCAAACTTTAACCGACTCTTTGATGTGGAGCTAAAACAGACGCTACTGATAACCCGAGGACACATTGTCTGGGAGACCATCAGGAGAGGACTATGGCTGCAGCAAAGCGGGGCCAAGCTGTAGAGAACCTGTCTGTCGTGGTCCATGGAGTTGGAGATCTACGGCTGGTAAGTTGTTAGTTGCCTCCATAACTTGTACAGAAGTCAGTAAGATTTATATATGTACGTATGGATATTTATTTCCATCTTCAGTATTTGCTTGCACTACTACATTGGTATAAGGAATATGCTGTTGTGTTTTTGGCACTTTTCTGTCATAGAAGACTGTGAGCTGCAGGGAGAGACCAAAGCAGATGATGACTCAACTGTGGAGTATCATCTGCAAAAAGATCGGAACCAAGAAATGGCTGGAACGAGACACCCAAGTCTCCCCAAGGAGGATTGTTCACTATTATTTATGACCTATTCTCAAAATAGCTGGGGGTCTGACCCACGGCCCTCCCACTGATCAGCTGTTATCATTTCCATTGGCAACTGAATGTAAACAGTGTATGGAGTGAAGCAGCACAGATCTGCACAATGTGGTAGGCAATGCTTGGAGCTGTGGTTCAGTTTCTATAGATGAGAATATGAGCTGATCTGCAGCACCTGGCAGCAGCCACCACACAGTGTGCAGAGTGCTGCTGTTCTGTTCTATGCACTACTCTCACCTGCCACCACCAGAGCTGGTAACAGATGATTGATGGGGCTGAGATCTGTTAGACCCCCACAATCTTACATTGATCAACATCAGAGGATAGGTTTTCAATAGAAAAGTAGGTGGCAATTTAAATGCGTGTATATGCATCAAATTTTCCCAAATAAAAAAAATCTGTTGTGTATTACAAAAGCAGTATTGTGGCTGTATGTGTGTTACATAGGCCCAATCACTAGCTGCAGAGAAAATATGCAGCATAAAATGTTTGACACCGCTCATTTAAAATGAATGACACCCCAGATGGGGCATCGAGTGTCACCTTTTGTAGTCACACTGTCTGTTATTGCAGCCCAGCTGATTCAAAGGGATTTCCCCTTTTGGAAAACTATAGGCTATAGAAGTGATAACAAAACAAATTTAGTTTTACTGATCCTTGTGGGATCCAGCCCCACCTCTCATCCACTACACTGGTCTTTGTTGTTTGTCTGCCCTGATGTTATCAATAGTGAGCTCAGCAGTTCATGCAATCCATACAGGCAGAGCTGCTGAGCTCCGTAATTGCCTGCATTTAACATGTATGAAGGTATCCAAAAAACAGGGCAAGAATGCATCTATTTCTGGACAATGTATTGGGCCCGAATCATTGTAAGATTTTGCACCTTTTTTTTATTTTCACCTGTCTTTCATTAACACCTAATTCTTCTTTTAAAGCATCACACCAATATTTTTTTATTTTAACACTGGAGTGGAGTCACTAATCTATATTCCCATCCCCTAGTATTGTATTTACCAGCCGCTTCTTTATCTATTCTCACCACTGCTGCAGTCGGTCTTCTGCAGGTTGTGATCTGACGGATCTCTCCCATGTTTGCTGTGGGTCATTGTCTTGTCGGAAGATGAACCTCCATCCTAGTCTCAAAGCACTGATAGATTGAAACAGGTTTTGCTCAAGAATATCCCTGTATTTCGCACCATCCATCTTCCCCTCAAATTGAACCATTCTCCCTGTCCCGGCTACCAAAAAACATCCCAACGGCATGATGCTGGCACCACCGTGTTTCACTGTGGGGACCGTGTTCTTGGGGTGATAAGCTGTGTTGGTTTTGCGCCAGACGTGCGTTTACCTTGGTGGCAGAAAAATTCAATTTTGGTCTCATCTGACCACAGCACCGTTACATTTTTTTTATTCTCCCACATGTCTTTTGGCAAACTCAAAATGAATCTTACAATTTTTGTGTTTACATAAAGTCCTTTTTTCTGTCCACTTTTTTATAAATGCCACCCAGCCAACACTCAATACTCTGCGCGCCGGGCTCCGCCTCCTCTGCCTTTATTAACGTCCCACTGGGACTCCCGGATTTACCGCCTTGTCAGTGACCATTGCGGTGTGTCCCTCGTTTCCCAGACGATCTTCCACGGTCGGAGCAGCAGCCGCAACAGCGACCACCTTGAGGAAGTCAACACGCAGTAGTCGCCCGTGTGTTCTTCTGCAGCCCCAGTGCCTACGCTGTACATTTTTTTTCGGGCATGTGCAGTTTGCGCTGCTCTTCGAACTTAGAGAGCAGGCACTGGGGCTGCAGCAGAACACACGGGCGACTGCTGCGTGTTGACTTCCTCAAGGTGGTCGCTGTTGCAGCTGCTGCTCTGACCGTGGAAGGTCGCCTGGGAAGCGAGGGATGCACCGCGATGGTCACTGACAAGGCAGTAAATCCGGGATCCCCAGTGGGATGTTAATGAAGGCAGAGGAGGCAGAGCCCGGCACGCAGAGTATTGAGTGTTGGCTGGGAGGCGTTTGTGTCCGGGGGAAAAGACGTGCCTCCCAGACATGCCTCCTGGAGGTATTAGGGACAAATTATAAAAACGATTATTTTAGCGTTGAAAGGGACCACAACTAAAAGAGCCACCTTGACAGAATGCAGCATTAGTTCTGCACAAGGTGGCTCTTTTAGTTAAAAACGCCTGGAGGGGGAGGGGGGTGACAGGTTTCTTTAATGCTTCTGCCTTATGGACTTTCCCAATGTAGATCGATGGCAGCAGAAAATAGGGCAGGGAGTGACTGCTAATTTGCTGCTTTAGTGTATTTCTATTACTAATTCATAGGACCCCGAAGTAGAAAAATGTGTTGTATCAGTTTATAGCAGTCATTGGTTTTAGGAAAGGGAATCATTTTTTTTTTTTTATACAGGGAATTATTTTTTAACTTATTTTAATCAAAAAATTATAGCTCCGATGTTGAGATATTGTCTAAAGCATTTACACATGAAAGAGGATATCTGGGACACAGTTTTCATCTTTTCTTAGCCCTCTCTCCCTATAGGTTATATATTAATAGTTAGTCACTTATTATTGACATTTCTCTGTAATAATTGACTTTGGTCAAATGTTGACTACGATAGTAAATGCAAGAGAATTTTAGTAATATTTTGGGTACTTTTATGATTTCTGTAGAATTTCTGGTGTCAGAAATATGTGCATTTGGAGTCAAGTATTTCCTCCTAGGTAACAGAGTTTAAAATTCAGATCTGTTTTCAGCTTATTTTTTGAGTAAAATATGGCAAGAACATATATGGCATATGTATATGTTTGGTTGTCATTTTTAGTTTGTGTTCAGTTTGTGGAAATGCTTTGATTTTTCAAAAACCCCGGTGAAACGTACTGTATATCGAATGAGCCATTGTTTCTCAGATAAAAATCTGTCAGGCAAGTTACACCAGGTGCGATCGTATGGACTTTGTAGTTTCAAGGGAACTTGTCATCTCCAGAATAGAGTTGAGCGACCTTGACCTTTTTAGAGTCGAGCCGGGTTTCGCGAAGCCCGACTATCTCAAAAGTCGGGTCGAGTGATATCGGCCGATTATGACGTAAAGTCGGGATCGACCGAAACACGAAACCCAATGCAAGTCAATGGGGCAGCATAGTCGGCAGTGAGTGGGGGCCAGGAAAACACCTAGAGTGCCCATTTTAATGTCAAAACCATCCATTCTTCTTAATGAAGCTTGTCAAGCATAATTTACCTTATAATAATTGGAAGGCATTTGAAATTGGGGGTCATTTGGCTAAAGTTGTGGTGGGTAGGGCTGGTTCAAGTAATTAGTGGGCCCAGGAAATCTGGACCACGTCATGGCAGTGGAGCAGGGAGAGGTAAGTATTTCAACTTTGCAAGTGCTGTGAACCTGAGAAAGCAGGGGGGGCCCACTCGTTGGCATTGGCACTGGCACAGGGCCCCTCAAAGTACAGCGGTGTGTTTGCACGGCGGGGGCGCCTCCCACCGGCAGCAACACTTTTGCGTACTATGAGAGGCCCTGTGCCAGTGACGTCGCCAACTAGTATTCCTCCCCCCACTTGATGAAGGAACCTGCACTTTCATCTGCACCTTCCTTTTTGTCCCCGTGTAAGGTGGTATGGTATGCGGGAAGAGCAACCTGACTTTCAGCAGGGTCACAATGTTGTTGTGTAGCGTGCACGGGGAATGTTGCGTTATGGGTCAATGTACCAGCAGACTCATCTATCACTGGCTGGGCAATGGGCAGGATGAGGAGGAAACACAGATATAGGCCCAAAGAATAAAGTTGGCTAAATGCAGTTCAAAATTGGTAACACGGGAATAACCAGGGGGCATTGCAGTGGAGGACAACTGGAATGAGAGGCTGACACAGAGAGTAGGCCCAAATCAGTAAGTAGTCGAAATGCAGTTCAAAATTGGCAACCGTAGTAAACAGGCGGCACAGCTTTGTTCAGTGGAGGAGAACAGCAAGGAGTGGCAGACACCGATAGTAGGCCCCAACCCAACTAGTAGGCCAAATGCAGTCTAACATTAACAACTACTTAACGAGCGCCTGAAAACGGAATTTCAGGAAAGGAAACCAGGAGAACAGCAAGGAGCGGCAGACACTGTTAGTAGGCCTCAAACCAACTAGTACGCCAAATGCAGTTGTTCCATTTAACCACAATTTAACGAGAGCCTGAAGATAGAAGCTCAGGAAAGGCAACCTGGAGAACACCTTGGAGTGGAACACACCATCTCTCTCCACCCGATACCCATTTTGTAGGCCTAATGCAGTGTAGTTTTCTACAACTACTGAACGAGAGTCGGAAGACCGAAGCAATGGCAAGGAAACCTGGGGAACACCTTGGAGTGTAACACACCATCTCTCTCCACCCGATACCCATTTTGTAGGCCTAATGCAGTGTAGTTTTCTACAACTACTAAACGAGAGTCGGAAGACCGAAGCAATGGCAAGGAAACCTGGGGAACACCTTGGAGTGTAACACACCATCTCTCTCCACCCGATACCCATTTTGTAGGCCTAATGCAGTGTAGTTTTCTACAACTACTAAACGAGAGTCGGAAGACCGAAGCAATGGCAAGGAAACCTGGGGAACACCTTGGAGTGTAACACACCATCTCTCTCCACCCGATACCCATTTTGTATGCCTAATGCAGTGTAGTTTTCTACAACTACTAAACGAGAGTCGGAAGATCGAAGCAATGGCGAGGAAACCTGGAGAACACCTTGGAGTGTAACACACCATCTCTCTCCACCCCATAGCCAATTTGGAGGCCTAATGCAGTGTAGTTTCCAACAACTACTAAACGAGAGCATTAAGATCGAAGCTCTGGAAAGGCAACCTGGAGAACACCTTGGAGTGTAACACACCATCTCTCTCCACCCGATACCCATTTTGTAGGCCTAATGCAGTGTAGTTTTCTACAACTACTGAACGAGAGTCGGAAGACCGAAGCAATGGCAAGGAAACCTGGGGAACACCTTGGAGTGTAACACACCATCTCTCTCCACCCGATACCCATTTTGTAGGCCTAATGCAGTGTAGTTTTCTACAACTACTAAACGAGAGTCGGAAGACCGAAGCAATGGCTAGGAAACCTGGGGAACACCTTGGAGTGTAACACACCATCTCTCTCCACCCGATACCCATTTTGTAGGCCTAATGCAGTGTAGTTTTCTACAACTACTAAACGAGAGTCGGAAGACCGAAGCAATGGCAAGGAAACCTGGGGAACACCTTGGAGTGTAACACACCATCTCTCTCCACCCGATACCCATTTTGTAGGCCTAATGCAGTGTAGTTTTCTACAACTACTAAACGAGAGTCGGAAGACCGAGGCAATGGCAAGGAAACCTGGGGAACACCTTGGAGTGTAACACACCATCTCTCTCCACCCGATACCCATTTTGTAGGCCTAATGCAGTGTAGTTTTCTACAACTACTAAACGAGAGTCTGAAGACCGAAGCAATGGCAAGGAAACCTGGGGAACACCTTGGAGTGTAACACACCATCTCTCTCCACCCGATACCCATTTTGTAGGCCTAATGCAGTGTAGTTTTCTACAACTACTAAACGAGAGTCGGAAGACCGAAGCAATGGCAAGGAAACCTGGGGAACACCTTGGAGTGTAACACACCATCTCTCTCCACCCGATACCCATTTTGTAGGCCTAATGCAGTGTAGTTTTCTACAACTACTAAACGAGAGTCGGAAGACCGAAGCAATGGCAAGGAAACCTGGGGAACACCTTGGAGTGTAACACACCATCTCTCTCCACCCGATACCCATTTTGTAGGCCTAATGCAGTGTAGTTTTCTACAACTACTAAACGAGAGTCGGAAGACCGAAGCAATGGCAAGGAAACCTGGGGAACACCTTGGAGTGTAACACACCATCTCTCTCCACCCGATACCCATTTTGTAGGCCTAATGCAGTGTAGTTTTCTACAACTACTAAACGAGAGTCGGAAGACCGAAGCAATGGCAAGGAAACCTGGGGAACACCTTGGAGTGTAACACACCATCTCTCTTCACCCGATACCCATTTTGTAGGCCTAATGCAGTGTAGTTTTCTACAACTACTAAACGAGAGTCGGAAGACCAAAGCAATGGCAAGGAAACCTGGGGAACACCTTGGAGTGTAACACACCATCTCTCTCCACCCGATACCCATTTTGTAGGCCTAATGCAGTGTAGTTTTCTACAACTACTAAACGAGAGTCGGAAGACTGAAGCAATGGCAAGGAAACCTGGGGAACACCTTGGAGTGTAACACACCATCTCTCTCCACCCCATACCCAATTTGTAGGCCTAATGCAGCCTACTTTCCGACAACTACTAAACGAGAGCATGAAGATCGAAGCTCAGGAAAGGCAACCTGGGGAACACCTTGGAGTGTAACACACCCTCTCTCTACACCACGGAAGGGCTGATTCTTAGGAAGGAAGGCTGTCGGAAAGAAGCAGGGCGCGTCCGAGGGTGATTATATTCTTATTAGGTATATACTCACCCTCGGACGCGCCCTGCTTCTTTATTTGTAATGAATGTTTATTTGCAATGTGGTTTTGACTTACTCTATTTTTTTGGTAAATAATGATTTTATTATTTTCATTGTTTTGCATCTTCTTGGCAATAATATAAAGAAGACGCGACAGGACAACACTCGGTGGATGCCATATCTGTGTTTTAAATTGAAAAAAACTTTCAGTTAACTACTTGCAGGAGAAAGTTATTGTAGCTGGTGGCCATTTTTAGTACTGTACCAGATTTTTGTTGTATGTGTTTGTTTCTAATGTTAAAATGTCTGCATTTGATATCTCTCCAGTATTTTCTTTTTTATAAGCAAAATACTTATTTTTATATTTTCTGATGTTGGTTCAAGGGGTACACGGGCAGCAGTAGACAGGTCAGTGGAGGCCTAGTGGAAGGAGGGACCGCAGACAGGCTTCGAAGACCTAACATAATAAATTGGGCTGGCTGTAGGCAATTTAAAATTGGTTCCAGGGGAACACGGGCAGCAGTGGCCTGGTCTGTGTAGTAGTAGTGGAAAGAACGGGCCGCAGACAGGCTTCGAAGGCCTAACATAACAAAAATTGGGATGTAGGCAATTTACAATTGGTTCCAGGGGAACACGGGCAGCAGTAGACAGGTCAGTGGAGGCCTAGTGGAAGGAGGGACCGCAGACAGGCTTCGAAGCCCTAACATAATAAATTTGGCTTGCTGTCGGCAATTTTAAATTGGTTCCAGGGGAACACGGGCAGCAGTAGACAGGTCAGTGGAGGCCTAGTGGAAGGACGGACCGCAGACAGGCTTCGAAGGGCTAACATAATAAATTGGGCTGGCTGTAGGCAATTTAAAATTGGTTCCAGGAGAACACGGGCAGCAGTAGCCTGGTCAGTGTAGTAGTAGTGGAAAGAATGGGCCGCAGACAGGCTTCGAAGGCCTAACATAACAAAAATTGGGCTGTAGGCAATTTAAAATTGGTTCCAGGGGAACACGGGCAGCAGTAGACAGGTCAGTGGAGGCCTAGTGGAAGGAGGGACCGCAGACAGGCTTCGAAGCCCTAACATAATAAATTGGGCTGGCTGTAGGCAATTTAAAATTGGTTCCAGGGGAATACGGGCAGCAGGAGACAGGTCAGTGGAGGCCTAGTGGAAGGACGGACCGCAGACAGGCTTCGAAGGGCTAACATAATAAATTGGGCTGGCTGTAGGCAATTTAAAATTGGTTCCAGGAGAACACGGGCAGCAGTAGCCTGGTCAGTGTAGTAGTAGTGGAAAGAATGGGCCGCAGACAGGCTTCGAAGGCCTAACATAACAAAAATTGGGCTGTAGGCAATTTAAAATTGGTTCCAGGGGAACACGGGCAGCAGTAGACAGGTCAGTGGAGGCCTAGTGGAAGGAGTGACCGCAGACAGGCTTCGAAGGCCTAACATAAGAAATATGTCAATACAATGGTATTGACAGTGCCAGGCATTGAAGGATGTCAGCGCATAGACTAAACATTGGTGGAGCTGTGAGAGAAAATTTTGCAAGTGGTAGAGCACTGTTTGAGCTGGGGGGGGGGACTGTCTTGTGGCCGGCGGTACAGGCCCAGGGCCCTTCATATTACAACGGTGTGTCTGACGTTGGGTGCGCACCACCACCGCCAGACACTTTATTGTACTATGAGGGACCTAGTGGCAGTGCCATCGACCAAAAGCGGGCACACCCACCTCCTCAGACAAACAGTACTCTCACGGGTGCTGGCGCCAAGTGGCGATACCACGGCCCCGTGTGGGGACTTTGGCCATTTAGGGAGGTGTTAACATGTCGGATGCTGGACAATCAGGTGCTGCAAATTACGAGATTGGAAAAGTCGTTCAGAATAGTCCACAGGCAAGACCTTTACATAGGAAAGCTAGGTGTCAGCCGGGCAAGGTGGGGCAAAAGATTTCGAAATCCAGTTGTGGTTCATTTTAATGAAGGTTAGATCATCTACATTTTGGGTAGCCAGACGAGTCCTTTTTTCTGTTAGTATTGAACCTGCAGCACTGAATACTCTTTCTGATAGGACACTAGCTGCCGGGCAAGCAAGCTCCTGCAATGCATATTCTGCCAATTCTGGCCAGGTGTCTAATTTTGATGCCCAGTAATCAAATGGGAATGACGGTTGAGGGAGAACGTCGATAAGGGATGAAAAATAGTTAGTAACCATACTGGACAAATGTTGTCTCCTGTCACTTTGAATTGATGCTGCAGTACCTGTCCTGTCTGCGGTCATAGCAAAATCACTCCACAACCTGGTCAGAAAACCCCTCTGGCCAACGCCACTTCTGATTTCTGCCCCTCTAACACTTCTGGTCTGCTGGCCCCTGCAGCTCGTGTTAGAACGATCACGGGCGCTGTGTGCAGGGAATGCCAGAAGCAAACGGTCAACAAGAGTTGATTGTTTGGTTGCTAATATTAGTTCCAAGTTCTCATGTGGCATTATATTTTGCAATTTGCCTTTATAGCGAGGATCAAGGAGGCAGGCCAACCAGTAATCGTCATCGTTCATCATTTTTGTTATGCGTGTGTCCCTTTTGAGGATACGTAAGGCATAATCCGCCATGTGGCCCAAAGTTCCAGTTCTCAAATCTGTGGTTGTGCTTGGTTGAGGGGCAGTTTCAGGCAAATCCACGTCACTTGTGTCCCTCCAAAAACCAGAACCCGGCCTTGCCGCGCCAACAATTTCCACTGGCCCCGGAAAAGCTTCCTCATTAAAAATATAATCATCCCCATCATCCTCCTCGTCCTCCTCCTCCTGTTCGCCCGCTACCTCGTCCTGTACACTGCCCTGGCCAGACAATGGCTGACTGTCATCAAGGCTTTCCTCTTCCTCAGCTGCAGACGCCAGATCCTTTATGTGCGTCAAACTTTGCATCAGCAGACGCATTAGGGGGATGCTCATGCTTATTATGGCGTTGTCTGCACTAACCAGCCGTGTGCATTCCTCAAAACACTGAAGGACTTGACACATGTCTTGAATCTTCGACCACTGCACACCTGACAACTCCATGTCTGCCATCCTACTGCCTGCCCGTGTATGTGTATCCTCCCACAAAAACATAACAGCCCGCCTCTGTTCACACAGTCTCTGAAGCATGTGCAGTGTTGAGTTCCACCTTGTTGCAACGTCTATGATTAGGCGATGCTGGGGAAGGTTCAAAGAACGCTGATAGGTCTGCATACGGCTGGAGTGTACGGGCGAACGGCGGATATGTGAGCAAAGACCACGCACTTTCAGGAGCAGGTCGGATAACCCCGGATAACTTTTCAGGAAGCACTGCATCAACAGGTTTAAGGTGTGAGCCAGGCAAGGAATGTGTTTCAGTTGGGAAAGGGAGATGGCAGCCATGAAATTCCTTCGGTTATCACTCACTACCTTGCCTGCCTCAAGATCTACAGTGCCCAGCCACGACTGCGTTTCTTTCTGCAAGAACTCGGACAGAACTTCAGCGGTGTGTCTGTTGTCGCCCAAACACTTCATAGCCAATACAGCCTGCTGACGTTTGCCAGTAGCTGCCCCATAATGGGAGACCTGGTGTGCAACAGTGGCAGCTGCGGATGGAGTGGTTGTGCGACTGCGGTCTGTGGACGAGGTCTCGCTTCTGCAGGAGGACGAGGAGGAGGAGGAGGGGGTGCGAACGGCTACAGCCAACTGTTTCCTAGACCGTGGGCTAGGCAGAACTGTCCCAAACTTGCTGTCCCCTGTGGACCCTGCATCCACCACATTTACCCAGTGTGCCGTGATGGACACGTAACGTCCCTGGCCATGCCTACTGGTCCATGCATCTGTTGTCAGGTGCACCTTTGTGCTCACAGATTGCCTGAGTGCATGGACGATGCGCTCTTTAACATGCTGGTGGAGGGCTGGGATGGCTTTTCTGGAAAAAAAGTGTCGACTGGGTAGCTCGTAGCGTGGTACAGCGTAGTCCATCAGGGCTTTGAAAGCTTCGCTTTCAACTAACCGGTAGGGCATCATCTCTAACGAGATTAGTCTAGCTATGTGGGCGTTCAAACCCTGTGTACGCGGATGCGAGACTAAGTACTTCCTTTTTCTAACCATAGTCTCATGTAGGGTGAGCTGGACTGGAGAGCTGGAGATCGTGGAACTAGCGGGGGTGCCGGTGGACATGGCAGACTGAGAGACGGTGGGAGATGGTATTGTTGCCGCCGGTGCCCTAGATGCAGTGTTTCCTACTACGAAACTGGTGATTCCCTGACCCTGACTGCTTTGGCCTGGCAAAGAAACCTGCACAGATACTGCAGGTGGTGCAGAAAATGGTGGCCCTACACTGCCGGAAGGGATGTTGCGTTGATGACTAGCTTCATTGGCCGAGGGTGCTACAACCTTAAGGGACGTTTGGTAGTTAGTCCAAGCTTGCAAATGCATGGTGGTTAAATGTCTATGCATGCAACTTGTATTGAGACTTTTCAGATTCTGCCCTCTGCTTAAGGTAGTTGAACATTTTTGACAGATGACTTTGCGCTGATCAATTGGATGTTGTTTAAAAAAATGCCAGACTGCACTCTTTCTAGCATCGAATACCTTTTCAGGCATTGCAGACTGAGCTTTAACCGGATGGCCACGCTGTCCTCCAACAGGTTTTGACTTTGCCACGCGTTTTGGGCAAGATACGGGCCCGGCAGATGGAACCTGTTGCGATGTTGATGCCTGCTGCGGCCCCTCCTCCTCCGCTTCAGAACTGCTGCCGCCTGCACCCTGTTCCCCCAATGGCTGCCAATCGGGGTCAAGAACTGGGTCATCTATTACCTCTTCTTGTAGCTCGTGTGCAACTTCGTCTGTGTCACCGTGTCGGTCAGTGGTATAGCGTTCGTGATGGGGCAACATAGTCTCATCAGGGTCTGATTCTTGATCAGCACCCTGCGAGGGCAATGTTGTGGTCTGAGTCAAAGGACCAGCATAGTAGTCTGGCTGTGGCTGTGCATCAGTGCACTCCATGTCAGATTCAACTTGTAATGGGCATGGACTGTTAACTGCTTCACTTTCTAAGCCAGGGACGGTATGTGTAAAGAGCTCCATGGAGTAACCCGTTGTGTCGCCTGCTGCATTCTTCTCTGTTGTTGTTTTTGCTGAAGAGGACAAGGAAGCGACTTGTCCCTGACCGTGAACATCCACTAACGACGCGCTGCTTTTACTTTTACCAGTTTCACGAGAGGAGGCAAAAGAGCTAGAGGCTGAGTCAGCAAGATAAGCCAAAACTTGCTCTTGCTGCTCCGGCTTTAAAAGCGGTTTTCCTACTCCCAGAAAAGGGAGCGTTCGAGGCCTTGGGTAGCCAGACGACGAACCTGGCTCCACAGCTCCAGACTTAGGTGCAATATTTTTTTTCCCACGACCACCTGATGCTCCACCACTACCACTACCCTCATTACCAGCTGACAATGAACGCCCCCGGCCACGACCTCTTCCACCAGACTTCCTCATTGTTTTAAAAACGTTACCAAACTAACAGTATTTGTTGCTGTCACACAACTTACACGGTGAGCTATAACTTCAGTATGATTTAGCTACCCCTTTACAGGTGGGTGAGACCACAACGAAAATCAGGCACAATGTTACACACTCTGTTGTTGGTGGCAACAAATGAGAGAGATGCCACACACGCAGGACTGTCACTGAAGCGCAAATGTAAATATTAATCTCCCACTGATTTGTTTTTTTTTTTTAAAAGGGAGACTTTAGAAAAAAAAAATAATAAAAAAAAATGATTTTTTAAGTTAGAATTTATAAACCAAATAAAATGAAATGATTGTTTCAGGGAGAATTTAGAAAACAAATTAAAAAAAATAGGCTTTCTATGGCCCACTGAGTGAGAGAGGACGCACACAGGAGTCAGCAGTGGCACACAAGCCCAGAGGCCAATATTTATCTCCCACTGAATGATTTAGTGATTTTTTCAGGTAGATTTTGGAACCCAAATCAAGCAAAAAAATTAATAGGCTTTCTATGGCCCACAATTGGAGAGAGAGAGATGGCACACCCAGGAGTCAAGACTGGCACACAAGCAGAAAGGGCAATATTAATCTCCCACTGATTTGATTTTTTTTTTTTTTTCAGGGAGACTTTAGAAAAAAAAATACAAAAAAAATGATTTTTTTCAGGAATAATTTAGAAACCAAATAAAATGATTTTTTCAGGGAGAATTTAGAAAACAAATAAAACAAAAAATAGGCTTTCTAGGGCCCACTGAGTGAGAGATGACGCACACAGGAGTCAGGAGTGGCACACAAGCCCAGAGGCCAATATTTATCTCCCACTGATTGATTTAGTGATTTTTTTCAGGTAGATTTTGGAACCCAAATCAAGCAAAAAAATAAATAGGCTTTCTATGGCCCACAATTGGAGAGAGAGATGGCACACCCAGGAGTCAAGACTGGCACACAAGCAGAAAGGGCAATATTAATCTCCCACTGATTTGATTTTTTTTTTTTTTCAGGGAGACTTTAGAAAAAAAAATACAAAAAAATGAATTTTTCAGGAAGAATTTAGAAACAAAATAAAATGAAATGATTGTTTCAGGGAGAATTTAGAAAACAAATTAAAAAAAAATAGGCTTTCTATGGCCCACTGAGTGAGAGAGGACGCACACAGGAGTCAGGAGTGGCACACAAGCCCAGAGGCCAATATTTATCTCCCACTGATTGATTTAGTGATTTTTTTCAGGTAGATTTTGGAACCCAAATCAAGCAAAAAAATTAAAAGGCTTTCTATGGCCCACAATTGGAGAGAGAGAGATGGCACACCCAGGAGTCAAGACTGGCACACAAGCAGAAAGGGCAATATTAATCTCCCACTGATTTGATTTTTTTTTTTTTTTCAGGGAGACTTTAGAAAAAAAAAAATACAAAAAAAATGATTTTTTTCAGGAATAATTTAGAAACCAAATAAAATGATTTTTTCAGGGAGAATTTAGAAAACAAATAAAACAAAAAATAGGCTTTCTAGGGCCCACTGAGTGAGAGATGACGCACACAGGAGTCAGGAGTGGCACACAAGCCCAGAGGCCAATATTAATCTCCCACTGATTGATTTATTGATTTTTTCAGGTAGAATTTAGAACCCAAATCAACCCAAAAAATAAATAGGCTTTCTATGGCCCACTATTTGTGAGAGATGGCACGCTCAGGACTGGCACACAAGCCCAGAGGCCAATATTAATCTCCCACTTTTTTTTTTTTTTCCAGGGAAAATTTATAAACCCAATAAAAAAAATAATAAATAGGCTTTCTATGGCCCACTATCTTGAGAGAGAGAGATGGCACGCTTAGGACTGGCACACAAGCCCAAAGGCCAATATTAATCTCCCACTGATTGATTTATTGATTTTTTCAGGTAGAATTTAGAACCCAAATCAAGCAAAAAAATTAATAGGCTTTCTATGGCCCACTGAGTGAGAGATGGCACACACAGGAGTAAGGAGTGGCACACAAGCCCTGAGGCCAATATTTTTCTCCCACTGATTGATGTTGTGATTTTTTCAGGTAGATTTTGGAACCCAAATCAAGCAAAAAAATAAATAGGCTTTCTATGGCCCACTGAGTGAGAGATGGCACACACAGGAGTAAGGAGTGGCACACAAGCCCTGAGGCCAATATTTTTCTCCCACTGATTGATGTAGTGATTTTTTCAGGTAGATTTTAGAACCCAAATCAAGCAAAAAAATAAATAGGCTTTCTATGGCCCACTGAGTGAGAGATGACACAGACAGGGATGGCACTGTAGCAGAAATGCCAATCTTAATCTCCCACAAAAAAAAAAAAAAAAAAGGAACTGTCCTTCAATTACTATCTCCCTGCAGTAATCTCAGCCAGGTATGGCAGGCAGCAATAAGGAGTGGACTGATGCACAAATTAAATAAAAAGTGTGGACAAACAAACAAGATAGCTGTGCAGAAAGGAAGAAACAAGAGGATTTGTGCTTTGAAAAAAGCAGTTGGTTTGCACAGCGGCGTACACACAGCAATGCAGCTATCAGGGAGCCTTCTAGGGCAGCCCAATGAGCTACAGCGCTGAGGAAAAAAAAAATGTAGCTTCCACTGTCCCTGCACACCGAAGGTGGTGTTGGGCTGTGGAAATCGCTACAGCACAAGCGGTTTGGTGGTTAATGGACCCTGCCTAACGCTATCCCTGCTTCTGACGAAGCGGCAGCAACCTCTCCCTAAGCTCAGATCAGCAGCAGTAACATGGCGGTCGGCGGGAACGCCCCTTTATAGCCCCTGTGACGCCGCGGACAGCAAGCCAATCACTGCAATGCCCTTCTCTAAGATGGTGGGGACCAGGACCTATGTCATCACGCTGCCCACACTCTGCGTTTACCTTCATTGGCTGAGAAATGGCGCTTTTCGCGTCATTGAAACGCGACTTTGGCGCAAAAGTCGCGTACCGCATGGCCGACCCCGCACAGGGGTCGGATCGGGTTTCATGAAACCCGACTTTGCCAAAAGTCGGCGACTTTTGAAAATGAACGACCCGTTTCGCTCAACCCTACTCCAGAAGCGCTGATTACGTTCAGACATAGAGGTGATCTGCAGATGAATAGCAATTAAATCCCGTGTAGCTGGCTTACTAGAAGGACGGCTATAGGGAGAAAATGAAGATATGTTCTCCCTGCAGCCGCTGGCTTCCAGCCATCAGGGTGGTTCAGGGTGCTGTTATAGTCACCACTCTTTACACAGTAAGCGCACTGAATCCCTCCTTGGTACATTGATTGATAGCCTGCTTTGCACACACTCTGCACACATGCTGCAGAGCAGGCTGACAATATAAGATGCAGAAGAGTTATTACGGAGCGCTCACAGTATAGTGAAGAGGATACAATAAATTAACAAAATATTTATCCCCGTATCCACCATCGCTCCAGAGCTTCTGGTAGTCTTCCCACTCTTTAGTACCTGTCTTGCAGTGATAACATTCAAAGTCCTATTCCATGATGTATGCTGCAGACAATCACTGTCATTTGCTATGGGAGCACAATCAGCATGTGACTGCTGAGGCCAGTGATCGGCTGTAGTGACCATCTGAGGGTAGTTGGCATATAATCACTGTAGGGCAGCCAACAAAGACTAGCAGGGCCACCAATTCTGGCTCGGGAAGGAGCAGCTGATGATTTAACAGGTGAGTGTAAGTTACTTTGTTACATTCATACGTTTCCAACTTTCTGGTCAATTTTCAAAAATTGCAGATTATCAATTTAAAACTGCCTGTAACAATAAGATTATATAAAGTAACCACTGTAACATCTAAATTTGATTTTCTTTCTTTTAATCACTTTTGGATACTAGGAAAATCGGCCAGTTCCTGAACCAGGCCCAAATGGTGAGTGTCTAATCCTATGAAATGAATAGCATGGTGGTAGATGATTCTTACGATGGCTGTATAATCGATGCTCACACAGCATAATAACAGGGTGACTGGTGTTCCATTAAAGGGGTTGTCCAAGATCAGAAAAACATGGCTGCTTTTTAGAGAAACTTTGTCATGAAAGTTCTCCTTAGCACTGTGTCGAATTTGCCGGAGGTTTAGGAGGAACTTTCAGTAAAGACGTTCCTGATCTTACCATCCATTACTTTTCATATGAGTAAATTGAAAAAAGGTCAAAAATACTTTTTTTTTTCGGAAATAAAAGTAAAAAAAAAAAGAAGGTAGCCAAACCCTGTTAAGATTTGCAATGCATTCATTTGTCAGTGGCCACCCCTCTTTCTCCACTTCCGATAGACATTTCTTTTATCAGCTGAAGTCTTTCCCAAGAGATTTCAATCAGGAATATAGGGGGAATTCGGTTAAATTGCCACGAATAGAAGAACCAGGCATATCAAATTATTATGCCTAATCCTTTTGTCTCCTCAAAAAAATAAGTTGCTGTCAGAGGTTTCTGCCAGCAGCTTAATCTACTGTCCCTACTGAAAAGAAAGTGATATCAGAAAATGATCTATTGTTTAAATCAGTTTTTTGTGTTAAATGTATTTTTCTTAAATATTTGGCAATATTTTTCCCATAACACAATTTGCACATTTACACTATGAGAAGTAGATCCTGTATTTTATGTAGACCCATCTAATGAGTGTGTGCAAAGATTATTGTGATGGAAGAGGAAGCAGGGGAGCTGTGACATTATTTATTGTTATGGGTGGATTCTTTGGTACCGTATCAGCTTTGTATAGAGATTTTACCTGTTATTGTAATCCAGTCTCTGATGATAAGGAAACTGTAGTAGCTTTTTGTGAAAGAATAAGAAGTATGGCCTCAATTCATCATTTGTGGGGGGTTTTAAAGTCACATTCCTTTTAATGTCTTATGGTATTAGTTGCCGATTTTGGTGCCAAATTCATCAAAATGGTGCATGGGATCCATGAATTTGGCATAAAGAAAAAACGAGCTTGCTTCGTCTCTTAAACCATTTTTGTGACTTTTGGTGTCTAAAGATGCACGTTGATGCCTCAAGTCACAAAAACTGAGTCAAAATTTTGGTGTACTCGTAAATGCCTCGGGAGAGGGGGCTAGATTGAAGTTCTGCCAAATTTTGTGACTTTTTAAGAAGTCGCAATTGATAAATCAAGCGAGAACATATGGAATTGCTAGGTTCTACCTACAAAGCAGAAATAAAAATAAAAAAAGATGCAAATAGAATAATGAACTGAGTGGAAACAAAAAAGGGCACAACATTACACAAAAAAACGGGAAAACTGGGGCATTATTTTCATTAAATGTGTGTGTATGTGGTGTTTAGTGTTGATGTATTATACTCGCCTACCACTGCTCTCCGTTGACCACCTCCATTCTGACCCTCTTCTCGGTGACATCACTTCTACGATCTCTCTGAATCGTACTGTGCTCTGTGCAACATGGAAGAATCTTTTATCATGTATGTCTATGGAGCGTCAGAGCGAGACTCTGTAGACTTACACTGTAATAGAGACTTCCGGCTCTCGCATAGAGTTACCCAGATGTTCTGATGAGCCGTGACGTCACTGAGAAGAGGAGCAGAGTGGAGCTGGATACCGGAGAGAGTGACGGTTGGTGACCATATTAATACACTCACTACATTACATGCATATACACACATTTAATGAATGAAAATATTCATGGGAGGGCTTCTCTGTCACACACACCTAATATAAAAATGTCATTTTTTGAGGATATATTCCCTTTGAAAAACAAGACCTTTCCCGATGTAAAATAATTTTTTTTGAATCCCATTTATTTGTAGATGTCTTGCTGCAGATGCATTCAGTTGGAATATGTGGATCAGATGTGCATTACTGGCAACATGGTCGCATTGGTGATTTTATAGTGAAAAAACCTATGGTTCTTGGACACGAAGCCTCTGGGACAGTGGTAAAAGTGGGAGCCTCAGTGACCCAACTAAAACCAGGTACACAACAGTGATGATTACCCACTTAAATGAGTATTATTCATTTTTATATGCATTTTTCAAAACATTTGTAGCATAGATTAGTTACTGGAAGTTTCCTGCATTCCTATACAATGTTGATTTATTATTTGTGACATGTTCCCACAGAATTGGACAGTGCGCACTCCCTAGAAATATGCTAAGTGTACATTCCTCTACTGGTCCAGCATGTACTTCTGGAATACTTCCTGGTGCAGAGATGTGCACGTAGACTTAGTCATTTATAGGGAAATGGCACTGACGGACATATTCCCATCTGTGTTAACAACTGCATTGCTTCACTGCAAAGCTACTATTATGAAAATGATGGAATGCTGCCACGTACAGGATGCTTGTCTAGCTTTTTTTATTACTTTGAGGCAGATGCACAAATGATAGAATGGAAGAAAAACAGCAGCAAAACAGTTTCTTTCTTTCTAAAAACTGACACATAAGGAAACTAGATGGACTTTAGGTCAATTATGTAACAGATTTGTTTTTGGCATTAATTCCAATTGCATGTTCCTATAAACAGAATGGACAAAGTGACAAAATGCAAGTGTGAATTTTGCCTTAGGGCTCTTACAGATATCCAATACAGTGGAGAAAATTAGTATTTGATACACTGCAGATTTTGCAAGTTTTCCCACCTGCAAAGAATGGAGAGGTCTGTAATTTTTATCATAGGTACGCTTCAACCGTGAGACAGAATTTAAAAAAAAATCCAAAAAATCACATTGTACAATTTTCACATAATGAATTAGCATAAAATAAATATTTGATACAATAGAAAAACAGAACTTTAATTATTTGGTACAGAAACCTTTGTTTTTGCAATTACAGAGGTCAGGCGTTTCCTTTAGTTCTTGACTGTTTGCACACACTTCAGCAGGGATTTTGGCCAACTTCTACATACAGATTGTCTCCAGATCTATCAGGTTTGGGGCTGTCACTGGATAACATTGAGTTCCAGGTCCTTCTATTGGGATAATTTTTGGAGACTGGCTAGGCCACTCCAGGACGTTAAAATACTTCTTACAGAGCCACTCCTTAGTTGCCCTGTATGTGTGTTTTGTTTCATTGTCATCCTGGAAGACCCAACCACAACATCTTCAATGCTCTTACTGCAGGAAGGAGGTTACTGGCCAAAATCTTGCTATACATGAACCATCCATGCTCCCTTTAATACAGTGCAGTCCCCCACCATGCTTCACTTTTGGGGCAGTGTTCTTGGGGTTGTACTCATTCTTCTTCCAAACACGGCGAGTGGAGTTGATACCAAAAAGTTCTATTTTGATCTCATCTGACTACGTGACCTTCTCCCATGCTTCCTCTGGATCATCTAGATGGTATTTGGCAAACTTCAAATGGGTTTGGACATGTGCTGGCGTGAGCAGGGGGACCTAGCTTGCCATGCAGGATTTTAATCCATGATGGCGTAGTGTAAACTGTAATGTCTGAGACTCTGGTCCCAGCTCTCTTCAGGTCATTGACCAGGTCCCGCCTTGTAGTTCTGGGCTAATTCCTGACTTTTTCAGAATCATCCATGCCACATGAGGTGAGATCTTGCATGGAACCCCAGACCGACGAAGATTGACAGTCATCTTGTGTTTCTTCCATTTTCTTTTTTTTAATCAAAAATTTTTTTATTGAAAAGCTGCAAATACAAATTTTCCATCTTTCAAATAACACACGTGACATAATATTTCTATAGCATAATACATAAACAAAATAACTCAACTTCAATTCCCTAAACCACCCAAATCCCAACATTCCAGAGAGGACCATTTTCAGAGCAGTGCTAGAATAACAGAGTATAAAAGTCACATATCGGGGGAGAAGAAGGAAAAAACAGGACTAAAAATTAAGTGACAGCATCATAAATATTCTATCTCTAATTAGAGGATTTGTGGGCAGCCCTGGAGTATCCAACCAAGGACTCCATATCTTTTCAAATTTAGGAATAGAGTTATGTTTATGATAGACTCCTCTTTCCAACCAGATTATATTATGTATCCTTCATTGTAGTTCCCCCATAGATGAAGGTTGTGTGTCTACAAGGTGAAATGCAAGAAACCAGAACTAACATCCAGATAGTAAGATCACATGACTAAAACAATCACTCATTTATGACATGGGCTTGTATGTCAAGAAAAGGACCTGGAAATTTGCAATTATTACCTCTACAATTTATTCTCTGGTTTTCACAGGAATCTGAAACACTTTCATTCCATAATAAAAACGTTTGGATGATTAAGGAATTTTTCAAAATAATAATGCATATTTCCACAAAGAAAAAAGTATTAGCACTTTTTCTTCAGGAAAGGCATATCAGCTCAAATATATGACCTGCAAACAGTTTAATGTCAACTTGATTTGACATTTTTTAGTGTAAATACAGTGGGTACAGAAAGTATTCAGACCCCTTTACATTTTTCACTCTTTGTTTCATGGCAGCCATTTGGTAAATTAAAAAAGAGCATTTTTTCTCATTAATGTACACTGCACCGCTTCTTGACTGAAAAAAAAAAGAGAAATGTAGAAATTTTTTGCAAATTTACTAAAAAAGAAAAACTGAAATATCGCATGGTCATAAGTATTCAGACCCTTTGCTCAGTATTGAGTAGAAGCACCTTTAGAGCTAGTACAGCCATAAATCTTCTTGGGGATGATGCAATAACTTTTTCACACCTGGATTTGGGGTTCCTCTACCATTCTTCCTTGCAGATCCTCTCCAGTTCTGTCAGGTTGGATGGTGAATGTTGGTGGACAGCCATTTTCAGGACTCTCCAGAGATGCTCAATTGGGTTTAGGTCAGGGCTCTGGCTGGGCCAGTCAAGAATGGTCACAGAGTTGTTCTGAAGCCACTCCTTTGTTACTTTAGCTGTGTGCTTAGGGTCATTGTCTTGTTGCAGGTTGAACCTTTGGCCAAGTCTGAGGTCCAGAGGACTATGGAAGAGATTTTCATCCATGATATCTCTGTACTTGGCCGCATTCATGTTTCCTTCAATGGCAACCAGTCGTCCTGTCCCTGCAGCTGAAAAACACTATAGCATGATGCTGCCACCACCATGTTTCACTGTTGGGATTGTATTGGGCAGGTGCTGAGCAGTGCCTGGTTTTCTCCACACATACCGCTTAGAATTATCACCAAATAGGTTTATCTTCATCTCATCAGACTAGAGAATCTTATTTCTCATAGTCTGGGAGTCCTTCATTTGTTTTTTAGCAAACTCTATGCAGACTTTCATATGTCTTGCACTGAGGAGAGGTGGAGTGCTGCAGTGATAGTTGACTTTGAGGAACTTTCTCCCATCTCCCTAATGCATCTCTGGAGCTCAGCCAGAGTGATAATTGGGTTTCTTCTTTACCACTCTCACCAAGGCTCTTCTCCCACAATTGCTCAGTTTGGCTGGACGGCCAGGTCTAGGAAGACTTCTGGTGGTCCCAAACTTCTTCCATTTAAGGTTAATGGAGGCCACTGTGCTCTTAGGAACCTTGAGTAAAGAAATTCTGTTGTAACCTTGGCCAGATCTGTGCCTTGCCACAATTCAGTCTCTGAGCTTCTTGGCCTGTTCCTTTGACCTCATGTTTCCCATTTGGTCTGACATGCACTGTGAGATGTGAGGTCTTATATAGACAGGTGTGTGCCTTTCCAAATCAAGTCCTATCAGTTTAATTAAACACAGCTGGACTCCAATGAAGGAGTAGAACCATCTCAAGGAGGATCACAAGGAAATAGACGGAATGTAACTTAAATATTAGGGTCTGAGCAAAGGGTCTGAATACTTATGACCATGTGATATTTCAGTTTTCATTTGTTAATAAATATGCAAAAATTTCTACATTTCTGTTTTTATTTATTTGTCAATCTAAATTTATAAATGACCATTTTTATACACGCGAGTAAAATAATATATATATAAAATATAATGTGCCTGGTCAGGAATGAAAAGGATCAGTCTTGAACTAATTTAAGAAAATAACATTTAGCATACCGGTCCTATAAAATAATGTTAGTCAATCAGAACAATTACTAATTTTAGAGTTTACTTATTACATAACCCTGAAATTGCTACAACTTGAACAATGGTCATACATTTAGAGTAAGAAATATAAGCATCAGTTGCACCTAATTAAGCACTCCCTTAACCTTTTTCTGCCTAAATCAGTTAATGTGTGTATGGTGTATTGTTAGTGTGTTAACATACTCACCTATCACAGTCATCTCTGGGATCCAACACCATTCTCCTGTTCTAAGTGACATCACCGCTCTTCAGAAGCTCCTGGTCACATTTTGCCCTGCGTGACCCACAAGTGACTCGTACAATGTAAGCCTATGGAGTGTCAGAATGAGTCACTATAGACACTGATATTTTTTCTTCACCAATAAAATCATAAAAAATCTTAACAAGTTTGGTATTACTGTAATCATATTGACCTGAATAATCATGATGCCACGTAATTTTAACCACAAAATGTACAGTGGAGAAAATCTGATACACGGACGATTTTGCAAGTTTTCCTATCTACAAAGAATGGAGGGGTCTGTAATTTTTTATTGTAGGTACACTTCAACTGTGAGCAGAATCTAAAAAAATCCAGAAAATTATATTCAAAATTGTTTGAGTTTTAAATAACTAATTTGCATTTTATTGCATGAAATAAGTATTTGAACACCTACCAACATGCAGGAATTATTACTCTCACAGACCTGTTAGGTTTTCTTTAAGAATAAAATTTTTGCTACCCAGCATCTATATGACATGCGTATGCAATGCATATGCAGTGCGTTTTTAACATACTGTATATACACGTGTATAAGCCGAGTTTTAAAGCACATTTTTTTGTGCTGAAAATTCCCCCCTCAGCTTATACACAAGTCATTGTCCCAGTTTATGGCAGAGGAGAGGGAGCGGCGGAGCAGCGGGTCACAGAAGGCAGGAGCCAGCAGCTGTGGTTAAAGCCTGTGCCCGCTGCTAAAGAGAAATAAATATTCACTGCACTGGCATTGAATAGTTATTTCTCTTATAGCATGTGCACAATTGCAGTCGCCAGCTTTCAACAGCTGCTGGGCTCTCACAGGTGCCCGATCATTAAGGTAATAAATATTCACCTCTCTCCACTCCCATAGGCTGGAAACAGGTGAATATTCATTAGCTTAATGAGGGGGACACGTGATCACCCAGCCGCAGGAGCTGCGCGAAGCCAGAACGAGATGCAAGGGCGCACTGGGAAGGTAAGTAGGATTTTTTTTTGTTTTGTTTTTTAATGCTTTTCTCATGGGGGCCATATGTACAAGAATGGGGATGAGGAACCACAGATACAAGGATGAGAATAAGGAGCCACGCATACAAGGATGGGAATAAGGAGCCACGCATACAAGAATGGGAATAAGGAGCCACACATACAAGGATGGGAATATGGAGCCACGCATACAAGGATGGGGACAAGGACAAGGATGGGCTTCTGTGCCCGGTGTCATTCCCCCTTCTCTATTGCTATTTGCCATCTTCACCTTGTTATTATTGCCAGGAATGCTGCCTTGGACACCTGCCCTATTCTATCAGGTTGTATGGGTTACCTCACCTTGTTCAGGTTGTTCTCCATAGGGCTCCATAGGGGTCTTGTTGTATGAGGGATTCACCATATCTTTTTGTGGATCCCTTGTATGCATCGATAGACTAGGCAGCTTCTTGCATATATATATATATATAGGGGGGCACCGTGGTTGACCTTATTTTGGGTCTGGTTTTCATTCATTTTTGTACTTTGTAGTGCAATTTTTAACTGTTTTTATGACTTTTGTAGTGTTTATGTGTGGTGTTATAATAAAATTGTTGTGTTTTGCTATTATTTGCGGTGATCCCTTCTTTCGTGCATGCTATTCTTTTCTTGTTGGTTATGCATACAAGGATGGGGACAAGGAGCCATGCAGACAAGGATGGGGATAAGGAGCCATGCATACAAGGATGGGGATGAGGAGTCATGCATACAAGGATGGGGATGAGGAGTCATGCATACAAGGATGGGGACAAGGAGCCATGCATACAAGGATGGGGATGAGGAGTCATGCATACAAGGATGGGGACAAGGAGCCATGCATATAAGGATGGGGATGAGGAGTCATGCATACCAGAATAAGGATAAGGGGACAATGCATACCCGGCTTATACACAAGTTAATATGTTTTCCCAGTTTTTTGAGGCAAAATTAGGTGCCTCGGCTTATACTCGGGTTGACTTATACACAAGTATATATGGTAATCTTTTACGTACTGTAATCCTCTGTCATTTAAATTTGGTTGTCTCACTAATAAAACAATCTTATATACAGATAGATAGATATCCTGTAAACATTATTTCACAAGCACCCCACATATAATAAACATGCACACTTTAGTGCCTTTCATGTATCACTAAAGGATGTTTATCCTTATTTAACCTATTAAACAAATAATTAAAAAAAATTATGTAGGGTCCCCCCTATTTTTTTATAACTGGCCAAAGTTAAGCAGCCAGCTACGGGCTTATATTATCAGGCTGGGAAGGACCCTGATTATTAAGCCCTTCCCAACCTAAAATGCAAGCACGTAGCCACCCCAGAAACTTTTTTTCTGTGGGTGTGTCTTTTACTTTTTAAATACTGGGTTTGTAATGGGGGTGTCTGATAGATACCTCTCCATTACTAACCCCAGGGGTTATAGCTCTCATCAACCACAAGTACCATTACCCCAATTGCCACCGCACCAGGGCAATTATGCTTAATTAGAGATGTTTACCCCTTTCTGAGACCCTCAGGAAAGTTTTAACTACAATAAATATTTTTTTCCTATTTTCTGTTGTGTAAAACTGGGTAAGAAAAATACAGTAATCATGTTAAAGGCAATCAGCCAGCAGATTTTTTCTATGTAATCTGAGGGCAGCATAAGGTAAGGGTTAAAACACAGAATTCAATGATGTGTCACTCTTCAGGCTGTGTGCTGTTGTTTACTTACATTGAAGGTTTTATCACTAGGACATTATCACTGACAGGACTGATGTGCATGTGACTGTTCATCTGACTCCGCCCCTACTGTGATAAGCAGCTTTCTGTCAATAGGCTATGTACATACAGAGCCTGGTGTGGGCGGGTTTAGCTTTTTCAGCTCTGCTGCACTGCTAAATCTAGAATCTCGGATTGTGTCATAACGGCTGCACCCAGGAAACTAAGTGATATATTGTTGGATTCAGCTTCTCTTTGCATACATCATGGTGTTCTTAGAGGAGGTAGCAAAAACTTGCTGACAGATTCCCTTTAAATGGACTTGTCACTTTCTCACTGGGGGTTTAAGTCTGTCAGGTGGTGCCGAACTTGATGAATACTGATGCTTATATGCATTTTTACACTGGGAATGTCTATTATTGAGAAGATGGATTTTTATTATCTACTGAATCTTTTCCCATAAATCTTTTGCTGCTAAATTATATGTTGCTCAAAAGTAGGATAGTGAATACAAAATAACAGGTTTCCTTTCAGTTGCTGAATATACGAAATAGTCATTTCTAAGTTACAATATTAAATTACAACAATTCTGGTTCCAATTATTTCTCCCAATTTGCAAGACTCTCAAATAAAAAAAAATATTCTGCCTAGCCAGGTGATGGCCGAGGGTCAGGAGTTATATTACCTGATTTCTCTCATTCAGAATTCTAGTAAAGTTGGATGACAAACCCTCTAAGAGCTAACTGTTACATTATATGTGATTTTGATTTGATTGGGATTATCTACACAATATATATTGAAGATGTTGCATGTGTGGACATTGCAGGTGATCGAGTGGCTATTGAACCAGGCGTTCCAAGAGAAAATGATGAGTTCTGCAAAAATGGGCGCTATAACCTGTCTCCCACCATCTTTTTCTGTGCAACACCACCCGATGATGGGAACTTATGCAGATACTATACGCACAATGCCAGCTTCTGCTATAAGTAAGGACGCTATCAATTTGGGAAATGTTATAATTTATTTTTCATGTCATTCAACAATTATCTGGCCTTTTCCTGCTTTTCAAAATGATTGTAAAAAATGTGATGTTTTTTTCATGACATGTTTTTACCAATATTTCAAGTGGTTTGATTTTGAAAAAAAAAGAAACTAAGATTCATAGGAAAGGTTATAGTGAAAAATATCATCTAAAATACATTTTCGTAAAAAAAAAACCCACTAATCCCAAAAATTCTACAAACACACCGAAAACTAAAGAGCTGGATAGGTAGACTTTACAATAACTTACTAAAGAATGCGCCAAATAATATTGAGCAATAAAGAAAGGAAAATGTGCAAAGCCAGAGTTTAAATGGTTGTCCACAGTTTCTTCATTTGAACAATGGGCTCAATGTATGCTTTCAAAATGATAAAAATCACATACTCATCAACTGATCTTCCAACACTCCTCTGTGCTATGGCTGAAGTTCCTCACCAGTGCTCAGGGATCATTACTCATATATATTTACTAGCTATTGAACCGGTTCTATGCCTGGGTGGCGAGCATTTATATTGCTATATGGTCTCCATCCTGATATGTGCTGCCCCATCCTGCGTCCCCATCCTGTCATGTGCTGCACGCATCCTGCGTCCCCATCCTGTCATGTGCTGCTCCCATCCTGCGCCCCCATTCTGACATGTGCTGCTCCCATTCTGCACCCCCAGTCTGACATGTGCTGCACCCATCCTGCGCCTCCATTCTGACATGTGCTGCACCCATCCTGTGCCTCCATTCTGACATGTGCTGCACCCATCCTGCGCCTCCATTCTGACATGTGCTGCACCCATCCTGTGCCTCCATTCTGTCATTTGCTGCTCTCATCCTGCGCCCCATCCTGTCATGTGCTGCTCCTATCCTGTGCCCCAGTTCTGTCATGTGCTGCTTCCATCCTGCGCCCCCGTTCTGTCATGTGCTGCTGCCATCCTGCGCCCCCGTTCTGTCATGTGCTGCTGCCATCCTGCGCCCCCGTTCTGTCATGTGCTGCTCCCATCCTGCGCCCCCGTTCTGTCATGTGCTGCTCCCATCCTGCGCCCCCGTTCTGTCATGTGCTGCTCCCATCCTGCGCCCCCTTTCTGTCATGTGCTGCTCCCATCCTGCGCCCCCATCCTGTCATGTGCTGCTCCCATCCTGCGCCCCCATCCTGTCATGTGCTGCTCCCATCCTGCGCCCTCGTTCTGTCATGTGCTGCTCCCATCCTGCGCCACCATTCTTTAATTTGCTGCTCCCATCCATATGCCCCATACGCTGCTCCATAAAGGTTTATGGCCCCCATAAGATGCTCCATGGTATATGCTCCCGTACACTGCTCCATTATGGTTTATAGCCCCATAAGATGCTCCATTGTATATGCCCCGTACACTGCTCCATAAAGGTTTATGGGCCCCATAAGATGCTCCATGGTATATGCCCCCGTACACTGCTCCATTATGGTTTATAGCCCCATAAGATGCTCCATTGTATATGCCCCGTACACTGCTCCATAAAGGTTTATGGGCCCCATAAGATGCTCCATTGTATATGCCCCCGTACACTGCTCCATTATGGTTTATGGCCCCATAAGATGCTCCATTGTATATGCCCCCGTACACTGCTCCATTATGGTTTATGGCCCCATAAGATGCTCTATTGTATATGCCCCCATACACTGCTCCATTAAGGTTTATGGCCCCATAAGATGCTCCATTGTATATGCCCCCGTACTCTGCTCCATTTTGGTTTATGGCCCCATAAGGTGCTCCATTGTATATGCCCCCGTACACTGCTCCATTATGGTTTATGGCCCCATAAGATGCTCCATTGTATATGCCCCCGTACACTGCTCCATTATGGTTGATGGCCCCATAAGATGCTCCATAGTATTATATGCCCCGTATGCTGCTGCAATATAAAAAAAAAGAAAAAAACCTTACTCACCTATCGTCGCTGGGCGCCGAGTGCTGGGGGGCCTGAGCAGGCGGGGACACCGGTGCGCTGTGGGGGTCAGGTGCCGGTATCGCCGCCAGCTCAGGCCCCCCAGCACTTGCTATATTCACCTGGCCCCATTCCACCGCTGCGCGCCGCCATCTTCCGGGTCCTTTGGCTGTGACTGGTCAGTCAGAGGGCGGCGCCGGCGCGCATTAAGCGCATCATCGCGCCCTCTGAACTGAACGTCCGAGGCTGAGGACCGGGACACGGAGACAGAGCTGCACGCAGCGCTGGAATGGGGACAGGTGAATATAGCCGATACTTACCCTCCTGGCGGTCCCTGCTTCTCTGTTGGAGATCGCGGTGTGCGTTCAGTGTTTACGCATACCGCGATCTTCTGGGAGCGTCACTCTGTGGGGGCCAGACAGCGCCGGCGCTTGCACTTGCGCAGTCTATAAAGGCTTCGGACAGAGTGACGCTCCCAGCGTTATATTATAGATATATTTTTAGACCACTGTGGGTTACTTAAGAAGGGATGGACTCCTCCATTTGGGGGATCTTCTGTCATAGAAATTTGACAGAATAAACTGTTTATGCTTGCTTGATCAACTGATACAGCACCTACGTTTTCTGGCCCCTGGATCTCCATGGCACTTATTCTGTTATAACTATATATATTTATTTTGTTTGTTTTATGGTCTGAAGAAACTGCATCTCGTTATCAGAGTAGATTGTTAGGTCACCTCTGGTGGTTGGCTGAACAGGAACTATGATCCATTCCTTGGGAGTGGCCATTCTCCAAGGCAGTGTCCCCCAACTCTGGTCCTCAAGAGCCACCAACAGGTCATTTTTTTAGGATTTCCTTAGTATTGGCCAGATGATAATTCCATCAACTGAACAATAGTAATAAAATACTAAAAATGTGATCTGTTGGTGGCTTTTGAGGACTGGAGTTGGGGAACATTGCTCTGTAAGGCATATAAATCTTAGCTAGGTATAGGAACCAGCTTATTAGTTTGAGTTCTTAAAGGGAACCTG
Organism: Ranitomeya imitator; assembly: GCF_032444005.1. Classification (NCBI taxonomy): domain Eukaryota; kingdom Metazoa; phylum Chordata; class Amphibia; order Anura; family Dendrobatidae; genus Ranitomeya; species Ranitomeya imitator. The sequence continues at coordinate 456,323,927 of NC_091285.1, forward strand.
TCACCCCCAAAATAGAAGGTGAGCTAAGTCCCCAATGTATCCTGAAAGTTGAGAAAAAGAGGTTAGATTATACTCACCCAGGGGCGGTCCCGCTGCGGTCCGGTCCAATGGGCGTCGCTGTCCGTCCGGGGCCTCCCATCTCCTTACGATGACGTACTCTTCTTGTCTTCACGGTGCGGCTCCGGCGCAGGCATTCTTTATCTGCCCTGTTGAGGGCGGCACAAAGTACTGTAGTGCGAAGGCGCCGGGAAAGGTCAGAGAGACCCAGTGCCTGCGCACTGCAGTACTTTGCTCTGCTCTCAACAGGGCAGACAAAGTACGCCTGCGCCGGAGCCACAGTGTGAAGACAAGAAGAGGACGTCATCCTATGAAGATGGGAGGCCCCGGATCGGACCGCGATGCCCATCGAATCGGATGGCAGCCCAGGTCAGTATAATCTAACCTCTTTTTCTCATCTTTCGGGATACATCAGGGGCTTATCTACAGCATTACAAAATGCTGTAAATAAGCCCCTGATGCCGGTGGGCTTAGCTCACCTTCGATTTTGGGGGTGACAGGTTCCCTTTAATGTGGTGTTGTTGGGCCTGGTATATAATGCAATCAGGGATATGCAAGCCTAGTTAATTGTAAAGTGCTGCGGAATTTGTTGGCGCTATATAAATAAAAATAATAATAATTATTATTATTATTATTATTATTATTATTATTCATGTCTTTAGATTTTCCCTTCCAGCAGAAAGAATAGAGCTATCTGTGGTAGTTACAACTAGGGTTGAGCGACCTTTACTTTTATAGGATCGGGTCGGGTTTCACGAAACCCGACTTTTGAAAAAGTCGGGTCGAATGAAATCGGCCGAGCCTATAAAAAAGTCGGGGTCGGGGTCAGACGAAACTCGAAACCCAATGCAGTGCATTGGGTTTCCATGGTTCCCAGGGTCTGAAGGAGCGGAAACTCTCCTTCAGGCCCTGCGATCCATATTTTAGTGTAAAATAAAGAATTAAAATAAAAAATATCGCAATACTTACCCTCTGACGCGCCCTGGTACTAACCGGGAACCTTCCTTCCTTAGAATCAGCCTTCCAGGACCTTGCGGTGACGTCGCGGCTTGTGATTGGCCGCGCGGCCGCCCATGTGACCGCTCGCGCGGCCAATCACAAGCCGCGACGTCACCGAAGGTCCTGGAAGGGCTGATTCTTAGGAAGGAAGGCTGCCGGAAAGAAGCAGGGCGCGTCCGAGGGTGAGTATATTCCTATTAGGTATATACTCACCCTCGGACGCACCCTGCTTCTTTCCGGCAGCCTTCCTTCCTAAGAATCAGCCCTTCCAGGACCTTCGGTGACGTCGCGGGTGACGTCGCGGCTTGTGATTGGCCACGCGAGCGGTCACATGGGCGGCCGCGCGGCCAATCACAAGCCGCGACGTCACCGCGACGTCACCGCAGGGTCCTGGAAGGCTGATTCTAAGGAAGGAAGGTTCCCGGTTAGTACCAGGGCGCGTCAGAGGGTAAGTATAGCGATATTTTTTATTTTAATTCTTTATTTTACACTTAAATCTGAATTCCGATACCAATTCCCGATATCTTAAACATATCGGGAATCGGTATTGGAATTCCGATTCCTGATTCAAAAGATCGCCGACTTCATGGCCGACCCCACACTGGGGTCGGGTCGGGTTTCATGAAACCCGACCTTGCCAAAAGTCGGCGACTTTTGAAAAATTTCGACCCGTTTCGCTCAACCCTAGTTACAACATTAGTCGTTCTCGTTTCCAATAGTGCATTTTTTCCTGTCTGTTCCCACCACAGTTACATAAACTATGTACCTTTGTTTCCCTGGTGCAGTCATGTTGTGGTTCTGGTTCACCATCACCACCCAATGGATTTGCACCCTAAAATTTCATCTAATTATCCTCCCCCCACTTTGTTAGTAGACACATAAGCCACTCAATGCCCAAATTTCTCAGTAGCCACATCTGCCGCACATTTCCAACTTATCTGCCATCCTCAAGTCACAGCCACAACCCCAACTCCATTTCAGGTGCCACAGTCATAATCCCCACAGTCTCTCTGTATAGTCACAGTCACATTGTATTTGATTTTTCATTGCTTGTTCCAGGCTCCCAGACAATGTAACATTTGAAGAAGGTGCTCTAATAGAACCTCTTTCTGTTGGGATTCATGCCTGTAGACGAGCTGGAGTTACACTTGGAAGCAAAGTGTTCATCTGTGGTTCAGGTACAGCTAAGATCTTAGTATTTTATTATGTCTAACTTTGCAACCATGTTGTTTGTTCCTGTGTGTCTAAAATGAAAAATACAACTTTGCTACCTACACCTACAGTGGATCATATATCAAAGATGTGCAACTTAAGGCCAATTAACCAAAATTATGGTAAAAAAAATGTATCTTTATTGAGTCATATTAAAAATTGGGACATGCAGTTAGATAAAAAATATAACAGGGCAGCAATTCCAGCATAGGGTGTAGTTAGTATAAAATACATGCAACAGCAATAGTGTGCAAAAGTATAGAGATTGTTGACACACTCACAGCAAAGGAGGGGAAGATATGATGACACTATCTGAGTGGTAATATTACAGTAATCAAAGTAGAAGGCCCTCACAATACAAGTATCAATTCAATTCATATTGCCTATAGTAACATGATTGGATGATAGTAGAAAACATTAAGTGGATATACAGAAAGCTTTTTTACCAGAGCTGGGAGAAGTATACCAGGTCCTCTACGTGTGTTTCGGCGCCTGCCTTCTTTAGGGGGGAGTGTGACTGCATGTTGTTGCATATATTTTATATTAACTGCATGCTGTGGTGGGTTTATTGCCCTGTTATATTTTTGGTCTAACTGTACGTCTCAATTTTTAACATGACTCAATAAAGATATTTTATCAGAATTTTGGTTACTTGGCTTTAAATTGTTCCTCTTTGGTATATGATTAATTGATTATTTTGGTGTAATGCCATAATATTAGTCAATTTTTTAAAGTACAAATACACTTAATATCATTATTTCTTATGTACTTATTCAAATTGTCCTCTTTTGCTCATTACCTACAGCTCCAGTGGAGGCTTTTGTGTGTCCAGTCTCCATGGGTTATCTGATTCTACAGTCGGTCTTTCTTTCATCTATCCCTACTTCTGTGAAGAGAGAATAGACTGTGGTCTTGATTCATTAAGACTGGTGTTTTATACTGCATTCTTAACCCCTTTCTGCCGTATGACGTACTATCCCGTCGAGGTGGGGTGGGCCCGTATGACCACCAATGGGATAGTACATCATACGTGATCGGCCGCGCTCACGGGGGAGCGTGGCCGATCGCGGCCCGGGTGTCAGCTGCCTATCGCAGCTGACATCCGGCACTATGTGCCAGGAGTGGTCATGGACCGCCCCCGGCACATTAACCCCCGGCACACCACGATCAAACATGATCACGGTGTGCCGGTGGTGCAGGGAAGCATCACGCAGGGAGGGGGCTCCCTGCAGGCTTCCCTGAGACCCCCACAGCAACGCGATGTGATCGCGTTGCTGCGAGGGTCTCCTACCTCCCTCCCTGCAGCAGGCCCGGATCCAATATGGCCGCAGCATCCGGGTCCTGCAGGGAGGGAGGTGGCTTACCAAGTGCCTGCTCAGAGCAGGCGCTTGGTAAGGCTCCAGTGCTCTGAGACAGATCGGTGATCTGACAGAGTGCTGTGCAAACTGTCAGATCACCGATCTGTGATGTCCCCCCCTGGGGCAAAGTAAAAAAGTTAAAAAAAATTCCAAATGTGTAAAAAAAAATCCTAAATAATGGAAAAAAATATATATATATTACTCCCATAAATACATTTCTTTATCTAAATTTAAAAAAAAACAATAAAAGTACACATATTTAGTATTGCCGCGTCCGTAACGACCCAACCTATAAAACTGGCCCACTAGTTAACCCCTTCAGTAAACACCGTAAGAAAGAAAAAACCGAGGCAAAAAACAATGCTTTATTATCATACCGCCAAACAAAAAGTGGAATAACACGCGATCAAAAACACAGATATAAATAACAATGGTACCGCTGAAAGCGTCATTTTATCCTGCAAAAACGAGCCGCCATACAGCATCATCAGCAAAAAAATAAAAAAGTTATAGTCCTCAGAATAAAGCAATGCAAAAATAATTATTTTTTCTATAAAATAGTTTTTTGTCATGATCCCAATGGCAGGGGATAACAAAAGGACAAGCACACAATAAACAGAACAAGCTCTAGGGTGATGGAAACTGAGCTGACCGCGATCCTGAACCTAATTCACAACACTAGCAGTAGCCGGGGAACGTGCCTACGATGATTCTAGACGTCTCGCGCCAGCCGAAGGACTAGCTTCCCCTATTAGAAGAAACAAAGACCTCTCTTGCCTCCAGAGAAACACCCCACAGAAATAGCAGCCCCCCACATGTAATGACGGTGAAATGAGAGGAAAGCACATACGTAGTAATGAAAACAGATTCAGCAAAATGAGGCCCGCTAAAACTAGATAGCAGAGGATACAAAAGTGAACTGCGCGGTCAGCGAAAAACCCTACAAAAAACCATCCTGAAATTACCTGAACTCATGTGCCAACTCATGGAACATGAGGAGTAATATCAGCCCACTAGAGCAACCAGCAACAAGGAATCACATCACTGCAAGCTGGACTAAAACAAAAATTAAAGCAAAACGTGGAACAGGAAAATCAAAAACTTAGCTTGTCCTGAAGATTACTGAAGCGGAAAGCAGAGGTAACAAGACACAATGATTACATTGCTCGCCGGCGAGGAAATGACAAGAAAGCCAGGTTAAATAGGAAACTCCCATATCCTGATAGAACAGGTGGACACCAGAGACCGCAGAGAACACAAGTCACCCAGTACCATCTGTAACCACCAGAGGGAGCCCAAAAACAGAATCCACAACAGTTTTTATCGTATAAAGCGCCAAAACATAAAAAAATGATATAAATGAGGTATCGCTGTAATCGTACTGACCCAAAGAATAAAACTGCTTCATCTGTTTTACCAAACGCAGAACGGTATAAACGCCTCACCCAAAAGAAATTCATGAATAGCTGGTTTTTGGTCATTCTGCCTCACAAAAAGGGGAATAAAAAGCGATCAAAAAATGTCACGTTGCCAATAAAAACGTAAGCTCGTCCCGCAAAAAACAAGACCTCACATGACTCTGTGGACCAAAATATGGAAAAATTTTAGCTCTCAAAATGTGGTAACCCAAAAAATATTTTTTGCAATAAAAAACGTCTTTTAGTGTGTGACGGCTGCCAATCATAAAAATCCACTAAAAAATCAAACCCCCCTTCATCACCCCCTTAGTTAGGGAAAAAAAAAAAAATGTATTTATTTCCATTTTCCCGTTAGGGTTAGGGTTTGGGCTAGGGTTAGGGCTAGGGCTAGGGTTAGGGCTAGGGATAGGGATAGGGTTGGGGCTAGGGTTAAGGCTACAGTTAGGGTTGGGGCTAAAGTTAGGGTTAGGGTTGGGGCTAAAGTTACGGTTAGGGTTTAGATTACATTTACGGTTTGGAATAGGGTTGGCATTAGGTTTAGGGGTGTGTCAGGGTTAGAGGTGTGGTTAGTAGGGTTGAGCGACCTTTACTTATATAGGATCGGGTCGGGTTTCACGAAACCCGACTTGGTCGAGTGAAATCGGCCGATCCTATAAAAAAGTCGGGGTCGGGGTCGGCCGAAACTCGAAACCCAATGCAGTGCATTGGGTTTCCAATGGTTCCCAGGGTCTGAAGGAGCGGAAACTCTCCTTCAGGCCCTGGGATCCATATTTAAGTGTAAAATAAAGAATTAAAATAAAAAATATCGCTATACTTACCCTCTGACGCGACCTGGTACTAACCGGAAACCTTCCTTCCTTCGAATCAGCGCTTCCAGGACCTTGCGGTGACGTCGCGGTGACGTCGCGGCTTGTGATTGGTCGCGCGGCCGCCCATGTGACAGCTCGCGCGACCAATGACAAGCCGCGACGTCACCGCGACGTCACGCAAGGTCCTGCAAGCGCTGATTCTTAGGAAGGAAGGCTGCCGGAAAGAAGCAGGACGCGTCCGAGGGTGAGTATATTCCTATTAGGTATATACTCACCCTCGGACACGCCCTGCTTCTTTCCGGCAGCCTTCCTTTCTAAGAATCAGCGCTTGCAGGACCTTGCGTGACATCGCGGCTTGTGATTGGTCGCACGAGCGGTCACATGGGCAGCCGCGTGACCAATCACAAGCCGCGACGTCACCGCAAGGTCCTGGAAGCGCTGATTCGAAGGAAGGAAGGTTCCCGGTTAGTACCAGGGCGCGTCAGAGGGTAAGTATAGCGATATTTTTTATTTTAATTCTTTATTTTACATTAAATATGGATTCCGATACCGATTTCCGATATTGCAAACATATCGTAAATCGGGATCGGAATTCCGATACCACATTCAGAAGATCGCCGACTTCATGGCCGACCCCACACAGTGGTCGGGTCGGGTTTCATGAAACCCGACTTTGCCAAAAGTCGGCGACTTCTGAAAGTGGCCGACCCGTTTCGCTCAACCCTAGTGGTTAGGGTTACTGTTATGGAACTGGTGGTTAGGAGCACCCGGAACGACCTGATGGTTAAACTCACACAGGACAAGCTCTGGGAAGTGGGAGCTCTGCTGACCGCAACCCCTAATCCTATCACACAACTAGAAATAGCCGTGGAGCGTACCTAACACGACCTAGACGCCTCTTCACAGCCTAAGAGCTAACTAGCCCTAAAGATAGAAAATAAAGCCTACCTTGCCTCAGAGAAATTCCCCAAAGGAAAAGGCAGCCCCCCACATATATTGACTGTGAGTTAAGATGAAAGTCACAAACACAGAAATGAAACAGGTTTCAGCAAAGGGAGGCCAGACTTACTAAACAGACTGAGGATAGGAAAGGTATCTTTGCGGTCAGCACAAAAAACTACAAAAGACCACGCAGAGTGTGCAAAAAGACCTCCGCACCGACTCACGGTGCGGAGGTGCCACTCTGCATCCCAGAGCTTCCAGCTAGCAAGGCAAAATCATGATAGCCAACTGGACAAGGAAACAATGCACAAATAATAACTAGCAGGGACTTAGCTTCTGCTGGAGTAGACAGATCCCCAGAAAGATCCAAGAGCGAACTGAACCAGTACAAGAACATTGACAGCTGGCATGGAGTAACTATCTGAGTGGAGTTAAATAGAACAGCCAGCCAAAGAATAAACTACGTCACCTGTGGAAGGAACCTCAGAAGCAGCAGCTCCACTCACAGCCACCAGAGGGAGTCCATGAACAGAACTCGCTGAAGTACCATTCATGACCACAGGAGGGAGTTCAAAAACAGAATTCACAACAGGTTACTGTTGGGATTAGGGTTAGGGGTGTGTTTGGATTAGGGTTTCAGTTATAATTGGGGGGTTTCCACTGTTTAGGCACATCAGGGTCTCTCCAAACGCGACATGGCGTCCGATCTCAATTCCAGCCAATTCTGCATTGAAAAACTAAAAGTGTCCCTTCCCTTCCGAACTCTCCCATATGCCCAAACAGGGGTTTACCCCAACATATGGTGTATCACTGTACTCAGGACAAATAGGACAACAACTTTTGGGGTCCAATTTCTCCTGTTACCCTTGGGAAAATACAAAACTGGGGGCTAAAAAATAATTTTTGTGGGGGAAAAAAAGATTTTTTATTTTCACAGCTCTGCGTTATAAACTGTAGTGAAACACTTGGTACCACGGCTACTTCTAGTTGCGCTGCTAGTTCAGGGTTTGCGGTCAGTACAGGGACCACCTTCTCCAGAGTACGTCTCATGCTGCTCCAAGGCCACCAGATCATAACATGCATTATAAACTTCTGTGAAGCCCTTGGTGGGTCAAAGCGCTCACCACACATCTAGATAAGTTCCTTAGGGGGTCTACTTTCCAAAATAGTGTCAATTGTGGGAGGTTACAATGTTTAGGCATATCAGTGGCTCTCCAAATGCAACTTGGCGTCCCATCTCAATTCCTGTCAATTTTGCATTGAATTGTCAAACGGCGCTCCTTCCCTTCCGAGCTCTCCCATGCTCCCAATAAGTGGTTTACCCCCACATATGGGGTATCAGTGTACTCAGGACAAATAGTACAACAACGTTTGGGGTCCAATTTCTTCTTTTACCCTTGGGAAAATAAAAAATTGGGGACGAAAAGATAATTTTTGTGAAAAAATATTTTTTTATTTTTACGGTTCTGCATTATAAACTTCTGTAAAGCACTTGGTGGGTCAAAGTGCTCACCACACCTCTAGATAAGTTCCTTAGGGGGTCTACTTTCCAAAATGGTGTCACTTGTGGGGGGTTTCAATGTTTAGGCACATCAGGGGCTTTCCAAACGCAACATGGTGTCCCATCTCGATTCCAGTCAATTTTGCATTGAAAAGTCAAATGGCGCTCCTTCGCTTCCGAGCTCTGTCATGCGCCCAAACAGTAGTTTACCCCCACATATGGGGTATCGGTGTACTCAGGACAAATTGTACAACAACTTTTGGGGTTCATTTTCTCCTGTTACCCTTGGTAAAATAAAACAAATTGGAGCTGAAGTAAATATTTTGTGGAAAAAAGTTAAATGTTCATTTTTATTTAAACATTCCAAAAATTCTTGTGAAGCACCAGAAGGGTTAATAAACTTCTTGAATATGGTTTTGAGCACCTTTAGGGGTGCAGTTTTTAGAATGGCATCACACTTGGGTTTTTTCTATCATATAGACCCCTCAAAATGACTTCAAATGAGATGTGGTCCCAAAAAAAAATGGTGTTGTAAAAATGAGAAATTGCTGGTGAAATTTATCCCTTATAACTCCCTAACAAAAAAAAATGTTGGTTCCAAAATTGTGCTGATTTAAAGTAGACATGTGGGAAATGTTACTTATTAAGTATATTGTGTGACATATCTCTGTGATTTAATTGCATAAAAATTCAAAGTTGGAAAATTGCAAAATTTTCAAAATTTTCGCCAAATTTCTGTTTTTTTCACAAATAAACGCAGGTAATATCAAAGAAATTTTACCACTATCATGAATTACAATATGTCATGAGAAAACATTGTCAGAATCACTGGGATCCATTGAAGCGTTCCAGAGTTATAAGCTCATAAATGGACAGTGGTCAGAATTGTAAAAATTGGCCCGGTCATTAACGTGCAAACCACCCTTGGGGGTAAAGGGGTTAATGACAGACGTGCAGGCAGAACACGTGTCTAATTCATTAAGAGGGCCATGACGCTTAATGAATTTGGCACATCTTTCCAGTCGTGTGAACCTCAACTGAAATGTTACTTCAGTCAGGTACTGAAATTCTGGCTTCAGGTTCCCGACCACCGCTAATGAATTTGCCACTCCCTGTCCTGCCCCTGCTCCTTCTTGGCTCTGCTCCTTTAATGTGTTTTACGTCAGGATTCTGATGTAAATACCATGATAAATTTGGACCTAGCACTGCAGAATCAGGCTGCGCAGTACTTTTTTTGTAGTCTGTAACATGGAGACAAATAACTCTGTTGTAGAAAAATATTAATTGAAAATTTTCATGAATGGCAAGTTTGTAATTTTTTTCATTTTAATATACTGTAACTATAAAAAGAAGCATATATAGGCTCTGGTTCATTAAGACTAGCTATTTGTATTTTCTCTAGGTCCATGTTTTGGTTGCTTTTCATTATGATATAATCGATTTAATATGTAATTTTTTTTTAATCTAAAATTCACATTTTAGGACCTATTGGCCTGGTTTCTCTAATTGTTGCAAAGATGATGGGAGCTTCACAAGTAGTTATAAGTGGTAAGGAAAGTAAATTGTCGTTTTTATATTTCTATTTATTTAGCTTTATCTTAAATGAAATTAGTATAACATTGATACAGAATGGTTAATAGGTACAATAAATACGAACATGTGTTATATGTAGCATTTGTATTATTTATTTCTCCAGAAAAAGTAAATATCGCGCAGCGCTGCGCTCCCCCTCCCCGTATACTTGCCTGCTCCAGGCGCGGTGCAGTCCCTGCTTCTCCTGGCGCTGCATATTCTTCCTGTACTGAACGGTCACTGTTACCGCTCATTACAGTAATGAATATGCGGCTCCACCCCTATGGGAGGTGGAGCCGCATATTCATTACTGTAATGAGCGGCACCATGTGACCGCTCAGTGCAGGAAGAATATGCAGCGCTGGAAGAAGCAGGGACTGCACCGCGCCTGGAGCAGGTGAGTATAATTAGACAGCCCCCGCTTCCCCTCCCCTGCCGATCCCGGGTATGACTCAAGTATAAGCCGAGAGGGGGACTTTCAGCCCCTAAAAATGGGCTGAAAATCTCGGCTTATACTCGAGTATATACAGTATCTCCTTTTTATACACTGCTATTACATATATAAGTATGGGTTACCCAAACAAAACAACTTGGAAACTGAACCCTACATGAACAATAAGACCAATTTTCATGCATCATGCGTTTGTCACTGATTTACGGTGCGGATTCCGCAATTACATTTCAATCATTAAGTAAATGGGTTCTTCAAAATTCCAGTCATCTGTAGCGGAAAAAAATAGCACAAAAATGCAAGCATTGTGTGGATGTCAAATCTGCAGCATGCTCATTAGTAAGCAGGTTTTCATTGTGGTTTTCAACCAATTCATTGCTTAATAATTAGAGTAGGGTAAAACCAATACCCAACCTGCAACAAAATGCGCAAGTATCACATACGGATTTGTAACCAAATCTAAACTAAATTTTTTCCTCTATGTGTGAACATAGACTACTTACCCTCCCCCCCCCCCCCTTTCCCACACACACACAGCTTCTCTCTCAGCAACTTGCTTCCTCCCTGCCCAGGAGCTGTGGTATGATCAGACCATGTCCCTGCACGGTCAGACACAGACATTACACAGTACACTGCAGGGACACATTTATAAGATTATCTCGGCACAGGAAAAAAAAAATTAAAACATATCCAATTGTGGAAAGTATTATTATTCAAAGATCTATTGATTAAATTCAAATTTAAAATGAGGTTTGTTCATGGCAAAACCCCTCTAGATAAATTTCAGTAATCATGTTCAATACTATTTCTCTGTGTCATTTCTCATTATTTCACCTAACCTAATTTATGGACATCTGTGGTTTGATTTCTTTGCCTGTGTGGATTGGATGGGTGTTACCTATATCTGGTGAGAATTTCATGTTAATATCACCTTTTAGAAATCTATTTACTTAGAAAATTGGTGACAAGTTCAGTACTTATTTCACTCGCTGTGAATCACTTGTAAGGCCACGTCTTAAATGTGAGATCAAGTTTTGAGCTCTGCATTTAAAATAAGGATATTGGAAAGTTAGTCAGTTAAAGGGGGGCAACTAGATTATTATTAAATTATGTTATCATTAGTGTTGAGCATTCCGATACTGCAAATATCGGGTATTGGCTATATGTTCCCAGTCATCTTCGGCGTGTGCGGTGCGTATGGTTCCCAGGGTCTGGAGGAGAGGAGACTCTCCTTCAGGCCCTGGGATCCATATTCATGTAAAAAATAAAGAATAAAAATAAAAAATATGGATATACTCACCCCTCCGACGAACCCTGGCTGTCACTGCTGCAAGCATCTGCCTCCGTTCCTAAGAATGCAGAGAGTGAAGGACCTTCGATGACGTCGCGGTCAGGTGACCGCTCACGTGACCGCGACGTTATCGAAGGTCCTTCACTCTCTGCATTCTTAGGAACGGAGGCAGACGCTTGCAGCGGTGACAGCCAGGGTTCGTCGGAGGGGTGAGTATATCCATATTTTTTATTTTTATTCTTTATTTTTTACATGAATATGGATCCCAGGGCCTGAAGGAGATTTTCCTCTCCTTCAGACCCTGGGAACCATCCAGGATCACTTCCGATATTTGTGTCCCATTGACTTGCATTGGTATCGGGTATCGGCGATATCCGATATTTTTTGGATATCAGCCGATCCCATCCGATACCGATACTTTCAAATATCGGAAGGTATCGCTCAACACTAGTTATCATTATTACTACTAGATTATAGGTCTCTCCTATAAGTGAAGTTAGAAAAGTTGGGTTTGTTTAGCTTGGAAAAAAAAATGCCTCAGAGGCGTTCTCATTTATTTATGTCAATGCTAGCACATGACTTATTCCACAAACCTTAAAAAAGACTAGGGTACAATCACTATGTCTGGATGATAGGTTATTCCTAAATAGGAAAGGATTCTTTACAGTTAGAGTAGTCTGACTGTGGTGGAATGCCCGACCACAAGAGGAAAGTAATGGCAGTTGCTATAACAGTATTTAAAAAAAGGGTTAGATGCTTTACTCACAATAAATGGCTTTGTGGGTTATAAATAATCTAGCAATAGAAAATGTATAACTGGTGGAGAAAGGTTGAACCTGATGAACCTGTCTTTTTTCCAATCTATGTAATTATGTAATGCGTGTGTTTCTTGGCATAATCACATTGCACAAGGAGGATTATGAAAAAATGTTTAGATCTGCTTTTATGGAAAATCGTGGTCCCCATAGAAATCAGTGGTATTAGACCTGTTAATATGTTCATTGTGTATATCCTGTAATGATCAGATCCTGTCTTTTCTTTCAGTGTGGTTTATGTTCATAGAGCTATAACTTTGCCTCTGACATGGCCATATTGTTACCTTCCAATATATGACTATGGAATCATTTTTTTCAGATTTATCTTGTTCAAGACTAGAAAAAGCCAAAGAAGTCGGAGCAGATTATATTTTGCAAGTTGCCAAAGAAAGCCCTCAGCAAACTGCTCAGAAAGTTGAAGAATTACTAGGATGCATGCCCGAGATCACCATTGAGTGCACTGGAGCTGAAGCTTGTATTCAGACAGGAATCTATGTAAGTAGAGGCAAGCTCATTCATTCACATGAGGCGTATCGCCTCCCTAACTGTGGAATTCGCTTACAGCTTTGAAGGATGTCACTATTTTATGTATTGCAGATATGACCTCATCTTGAATGCAATTCTGTACTAATACTGTAATTGTAATCGAAACATGTTTGTACCTGTGCCCAGGCAACATATTCAAACCAGCAATGCGTCATGTCAGAAGACGTGAGAAGCATTTGCAATTATTACAATTTTAATTTCTTTTTAATTTTGGCTGTAAATCATTTATTTTCAGCTGATACAAAAGTTTGTCATGAAATTAATATGACTTCCAAAGAAATCTTGAGTATCCTGAAGAATGAGTGTGCTGTACCTTTGGAGCGTAACAAATGACTGTTCAACACTTATTACTTGATTGTCCCACAAACAAAGTTCACATTTAACTAAAACTTGAAACAATAGTAAGCACTACAATTGGCTGTGTGACATTTTTTATTACTGTGCTGACATGTGCCCCTATGTATTGTCTTGTTTGCTGTGTCCGACCACGTAGTTCATGGTCAGTACACAGCATACCAAAGCTCCTGGCCACCCGAGTAAGCATAAGAGTATACAGACTACACATCAGAGGCACACAGCTGCTTCTTCCTGTGAGGTAACACATTTTCCTGCCTGTTTTATCACAGGAGCAAGTACTTCTGCTGCAAAACCAGTCCAGTGAGCTCATCATAGGAGACTGCTGAACTCATATGTCATTGAATTGACGGTATATAGCAGGGGTACATTTCTAAGATTATCTCAGGAAGGGAACGTTTGTGTGACAAACTCTTTAATTACCAGATAATTTAACATAAATGCCTGATTTCAAAATAAGGACATTTTTTGCTGACACATTGCTCATCAAAGTACTTCAGACTACTATTTAAATGGGGTTTTTATGTAATATGCATTTTTTAAAAATGTGTTATTGTTTTTTATTTAATTTTTCATGTAGCCATTTATGTTAACCTCTTTAAAACCTTTGACGTACCCAAACGTCATGGTCAGGTAGGGGTTCCCGACCTTAGACGTATGGGTACACCATGGTGATCGTGACAGCGTGATTGCCACTGGGAGCTCGGCTTTTGTGATAGCCGAGACCTGGCGGTCACTGCCAGGAACGGTGCTTGCACTACCCCGGCTATTTACCCCCTAAATATTGCTATCGATATACATTGCAGCATTTTGGAAGAAAATTGCCTAAGAGGCTTCTTTTAGAACAATACTGGCCGGTATAATGCATTGCAATGCATTATATCAGCGATCAGACTAATAAAAGTTAAAGTCCCATAGAGGGACTAAGTAAAAAAAAATATATTTTCATCAAATATCACAAAATAAAAAAAAATGAAAATAATAATATACCAATAAATGAGTATAAAAAGATATATAATATAAATAAATATGATCAATATTACCAATAAATGGGTATGACATCTATAAAACTGTCATACTAGTTAACCCCTTCAGTGAACACTGTAAAAAAAATTAAAAAGTGGCAAAAAACTTATGCTTTTTTCATCATACTGCTGAAGATAAAGTTGAATAAAACGTGATTAATAAGTCGAATGGAAAGAAAAATGGTATAGTTGAAAACTTCATCTTTTCCCACAAAAAATAAGCCACCACACAGTTCCATCAGCAGAAAAGTATAAGTTATAGCTCTCAGAATACAGCTATGCAAAAGCAGTTCTTTTCTCTAAAACTAGTTCTTATTGTGTAAAAGTGGCAAAAAATAAAAAAATGACATAAATGGGGTCTCGTTGTAATCGTATTGTACTGAAGAATAACGCTGCTTTATCACTTTTACCCTACTGTGAATACCATAAAAAAACCACAAAAACCTATTTCCGAATTGCTGTTTTTTGTTCGTTCTGCCTCCCAAAAATTGGAATAGAAAACGATTAAAGACTGTCATGTGTCCCAAAATGGTACCAATAAAAATGTCAGCTCATTGTGCAAAAAACAAGCCCAATATGTATAGATGAGAGTGATGCAGACAATTATTGCTCCTACTTATCTTGGGTGTAAAAAGTGGGATCGGCAAAAATTCAAGTGTAAAAGCCTGATGTATCCTGTAGACACGTGTTGTAGCCCAATCCATCTGTAGACACTAACATCACACTTACAACATAGTAACTAAACAAACCCTGTCATGCAACTAAATATAGAACTGGAACTTAAAAATCTCCTGCGTTACTGGAGATATACTAATTAGCATGATAGTTCACTTATCAACTCAATTTCCCACCCATGTGTTCAATACGTCGGCCCATGTCACGCGGCCAGGAACATTCATATTTATCAGCCCTCAGCTATCTACAAGTACACCGGTCCAACCCTATCTCATCTGTTCCCTGGGCAACATTATACTTACATTATGGGCAGTGGTTAAAGCTAACAGGAATTTGTACTGTCATCAGCCTGCAAACAAATAGAACGTGGGTTCACCTTTGACAGATACAGCTTCACCATTGACTAAGCAAGCGTGAAGTTACGCACAAGAATAAAAGTGCTGGCAGTAGTCTAGATAAATATGTAGAAAATTGCTGTGAGCACATTGACACAAGCTAGGCCTTCTTTGTTAGATGGATTGATAAAGATTATTATTATTATTATTATTATGGATTCCAGATCCTTTGCATGTGATACTGCTCAAATCTTTATCTTTGGTTTGATTATGTTTCTGTTTATGCTTAATAAAGACACAAAAATGACAAGAGTACACCATAAGCTGCAGAATGCTACTGAGATTTCATCAAAATTATGGCAGAAATGTGCATGAATTGATTGACAGGTTCCCTTTAATGTTGCAAAATGTCAGACATTACGGGGGTTGTCTGGTCTTCTGACAAAAGTCTGGAGTCACTCTGTGTGACTTCAAAATTTTGAATCTTGACAGCATGCGGTGC
Source organism: Ranitomeya imitator (assembly GCF_032444005.1). Taxonomy (NCBI): domain Eukaryota; kingdom Metazoa; phylum Chordata; class Amphibia; order Anura; family Dendrobatidae; genus Ranitomeya; species Ranitomeya imitator. The sequence goes on from NC_091285.1 coordinate 456,339,789, forward strand.
GCTATCAGGATTCACCGGAATTGCTGGTGATAGCAGACGGTCACATGACCGCACGTATTTGACCAGCTTCTCTCAATTCACTTGTATTGAGAAAAGCCAGTTATGTCTATTCAGAAAGTAGCCTGAAGTATGCAAATCAGACATGTGATTGTCCACTCTCACCAGGTGAATCTTGACAGTGTGCAAACCGCACGCTATCTCGATTTAGAAGTCTGCAGTCACATAGAGTGTTAAGACATTTCTCAAAACACTGAAGAACGCCTTTTGGATTGGTGAGAGGTTCTGAATTCTGGAAATGTTGAGTGCCCTCTTAATTTCAGTAGTGATTGCAGTGATTTCTTTACTTTCTGTTTAATTTATTCATTTTTTTTATATACTTGTTCACAGGCAACACGATCTGGCGGTACTTTAATACTTGTTGGTTTGGGTCCAGCGATGGTCAATGTACCTATTGTGAATGCTGCTGTGCGAGAGGTTGATATCAGGGGCATTTTCAGATACTGCAATACGTAAGTTCTAGTACTAATATATAAATATATATATATATATATACACACTAGATGGTGGCCCGATTCTAACGCATCAGGCATTCTAGAATATGTATGTAGTTTATTTATGAAGATTTAAGAATATTGCAATGAATACACAGGATTTTCCGGGTAAAATATGTACATTTTCATTCAATTTTATTGCTTATAGAACTTAATACAACTGAACTTAATACAACTGAACGAAAGCGGTGTTTAAATCCCGCACCAATATCGCTGATTGGTTGCTGCCGGCCACGACCAATCAGCGAAGCGTGGTTCAAATCCCGCTCCAATTCGCAGCCAGACTGCACCTGTCGCTGATTGGTCGCGGCCGGCCGGGCTGCAACCAATCAGTGAAGCAGTGTTTAAATCCCGCGCCAATATCGCTGATTTAAACACTGCTTCGGCCAGGCGCGACCAATCAGCGACGCGAAATTTCCATTACAGACAGACAGAATTAGACGAATATATAGTATATACAGTATATAATACAGATGTGCTTTAGTATCCTGATGAAAATGTACAATCTCTATTCTTGCAGATGGCCAATGGCTATTTCAATGCTGGCATCTAAAAGAGTGAACGTGGCTCCTTTGGTTACGCATCGCTTTCCCTTAGAAAAAGCACTGGAAGCCTTTGAAACCACAATGAGAGGAGAAGGAGTGAAAGTTATGTTGAAATGTGACCAGAATGACCAGAACCCATAAAATAAGTAGCGTCACCTGTAATATTCCTTTGAGATACATTTGAGGGCACGTACTAGTAAGATAAAAAATGAACTGTGCCTTGCATTGTGTTTCAATAAATACTTCAGTCATAAATTTATCCTGAATAAAAATGTAAAGTTCCGAAAATTCTTGTTTCTTTGGTATCCCAAATTATTATAAACTGGTGTTTGACTTTTACATTTCTAACCAAAAATGTAATTCCACAAAATAAATGTAATACATTCTCAAAATGTATTTAGCCATTTATTTAAGACTGGTCCCTTTCTAGACTACACTACAGGATGAGCGTTGGTCTACATTCCCAGAATGAGTTTTTCATGAGTTTTTGCTCTTGCATATTTTTTGCACCTAATAAATATATCAGGTTTCTTGCATTTTTGCATGTGTTTTTATTCCGTTTTTGATACTGCAGCTTGATTTCTCTTTTTATGGTGTGCCATGTTTTAAATAAAGCTGCCTTGCTTTTTATATTTCCTGGAATTTGTCAAAATTGTGTTGATACAATTATGAGCGGATTACATGCATTTCTTCCCTACGGAATTTTCACCTTTTTTGCACTTCCATAGATTAAATCTGCACATAAAACTCCGAGTACCCGCAAGAGAGAAAAATTTACATATTGGGAATTTTAACCCCTTAATGGCTAAAGGTATTTTTGGTGTTGCATTTTCATTGTTTGCTCCCCTTCTTCCCAGAGCCATAACTTTTTTATTTTTTAGCTCAAAATGGCCATGTGAGGGCTTCTTTTTTGCAGGACAAGTTGTAATTTTGAGCAACACCATTGGTTTTGCCATGTTAGGCTAGTTTCACACTAGCGTTTACCTGATCTGCGGTGGGCTGCAGACTTCCTCCGTGAAGCCCCGCCCTCCGCCGCACCTCCACCGCTAGCTCCGCCTACTTCTGCCTGCCTACCTATCTTTAACATTAGGTACGCAGGTCGTGCGACTGTATGCGGATGATGCCGCATGCGTCGTTTTGACGATGCAGAAAAAAAATGCTACAGGCTGCGTCTACGCTGGTCGCCGCATCGTCAAAACGACGCATGCGGCAGCATCCGCATACAGCCGCACGACCTGAGTACCTAATGTTAAAGATAGATACGTAGGACGCATGCAGAAGTAGGCGGAGCTAGCGGCAGAGGTGCGGCCGAGGGAGGGGCTTCACTGAGGAAGTCCGCAGCCCGCCGCACATCAGGAAAACGCTAATGTGAAACCGGCCTTATGTACTGCAAAATGGGGAAAAATTACATGTTTGGTGATATTGCAAAAAAGTGCAATTCCACAATTGATTTTTGTTTTGCTTTTTTACTAGCTTCACTAAATGCTAAAACTGACCTGTCATTATGATTTTCCAGGTCATTACGAGCTCATAGACACCGAACATGTTTACGTTTTTTTTTTATGTAAGTAGTGAAAAAACTTCCAAAGTTTGTTAAAAAAAAAAAAAAATTGCGCCATTTTCCGATACTTGTAGGGTCTCAATTTTTCATGATCTCAGGTTGGGTGAGGGCTTATTTTTTGTGTGTCGAGCTGACATTTTTAAAGTTACCATTTTGGTGCAGATACAATCTTTTGATTGCCTATTATTGCATTTTAAATGCAATGATGTGGCAACCAAAAAAAGTAATTCTGGCATTTTGACATTTTTTCTTGTTACGCTGTTTAGCGATCGGGTTAATTTTTTTTATATTGATAGATCAGACGATTCTGGATGCAGAAATACCAAATATGTGTATGTTGGATTTTTTTTTGTTATTGTTTTATTTTGAATGGGGCAAAAGGGAAGGATGATTTGAACTTATATATATATTTAATATTTTTAAAAACTTTTTTTTTTACTTCTGGCATGCTTCAACAGCTTCCATGGGAAGAAGCTGCTAATAACCTGATCACCTCTGCTACATACAGGCGATGATCAAATCGCCTGAATGTGGCAGAATTGCTGACTTGCTATGAGCGCTGACCACCTGGCGGCGCTCATAGCAATCCTGCAGTGACGGCCATAGAGGTCTGCTGGAGGCCTCTGGTTGTCATGCCAACCCATCGGTGACCCACAGTCATGTGACACGGGTGCCAATGGGTGGGATTTTGATTTTGTCAGAGTTTGATAGCGGCATTTAACGGGTTAAGAGTTGCGGGCACATGTCAGCTGTTCAAAACAGCTGACATGTGCCAGAAAAGATGTGGGCTCACTGCCGGAGCCAACATCAAAGGGAGGGTGTCTGACAAGGGTGTACTGTTACGCCCAATATCAGAAAGGGGTTAAACACACACTTAGGTCAGTTTATGCAGCGGAAAAAAAATCACAGTGGCCATGAGATTTCTATGAATCCTATCTACTTTGCTGGAACTGTAAGATGCTGCAGCTTTTTACACAGTGATATGCATCATCATAAACTTATTGTGTGAACTTGACTATTGTCTTTAGTTTACATCTCGCCATATCTTCATCTGAATGGATTGTTTTCCTCTCTGTTCTTGGTTTCTGCATTGTAAAACCACAATGATATAGGTAATTTAAAAAAGAGAGAAATCTGCAAAGGGAGGTGGTCCCGAATAGGAATGGTCTATGGAGTTATGTATCGATCTGTTGGATCTCTGATTAACTGAACAACAGGGTGCATCTCTTATGTGGTATCTTCATCAACTGGTGAGATTGTTCCATATTACATTATGCACCCTCTACTGTTACTTTTGCAAATACATTATGGGTGATCATCAGTGGTACTGATTTACTTCACACATCTGAGCAAAATTATACTGGTACAGACAGCAGTATCAATATTCGTTTAGAATTGAGCATACAGTTTCCCTGCTGGGTCTGGATAAGACCTTTTGGTTCAATAAGTGTCTTTTGAAACAGGGAGAACCAGTCTGTCTGAAGTACCATCATTTTTTTTAATCTCTTTTAACGATCAGGTTATTGTTTGACCAACTATTGGTAATGCACGTTTGTCTATATAGGTTGTGTCATGTCATTTTAATAGATATATTAAATGTTACATTTTAGGTCCCCTTTTTGTGCTATTAATTTAAAAACGACTCTCAAAACCGAGGGGAGTGTTAAGGAAATTTAGTGATCCTAACTGGGTATAGAGTCTGTTGTTAGGACTGCATACCATAGAGTAGATCATCAGAAGTGTCAGAACTAGTGATGAGCAGACGTGCTTGGATAAGGTGTTATCGGAGCATGTTCCTGTGTTATTTGAGTATCTTGGGTGTGCTCGAATAATATGTTCGAGTCCCTGCGGCTGCACGTGGAGCACCCGCTAGGGCCTAGGGAACACTCAATACCAGGTCTGGTGGTTGTTAAAGGGGTAGTCACAATGGCAGCGACACGGTCTGTGGCCCTGGACATCCAAGTTAAAGGGAAGATCTTTAAAGGGGTTGTTTTGAATAAAGAATATTCGTGATGCCACCTGTGGTATTCGGTCAGGGATGACCCATGCTGCTTAAAGGTGTCCACTGGGGATGATGTTATTGCAGCAATGCTGGAGTGGCTTCCCATAGGAGAAGCTTAGTCCCAAGGGCTCCCGGTGTAGTAGTTGCAGACTCTTTACGTTTTACTGGTAGTATGCAGCCACAGTCCTGGGTACTGGTAACAGATGATGGTGAGGTCCGACCAGCCTGGAAGCGATTTGGAATCCCCTTAGCCAGGTGGATTGGAAGCTTTCCTTACTGCACTGTAGTGTGTGTCCCTTGCTACCTGAGGCTTCACACACGGTCCTCTCTCTCTGTTCTATATGTAGGACAGTACCTGCATGGCAGGCAACTCGAGCCTTTTTACAGGTGTCTCTACTTGTGGGACTCCAGGATCTATATGCTGCTGTGCCTTCCGGTGTGGTTGTGGACAGGCAACTTGAAATCCCCTGTCCTCCGGTTTCTGCTGTGGGGCATACAGTCCCACACAGCCTCGGACTCCCGGTGTCCAGTTCCTGCGCTTCAGCGTGGAGGGAGACCAGTCGCAGTTCCCCTCCAGCTCCTCACTTCTCCTGTGCTTCTTCTCCTCTCACATGTTCCTACAGACTCAACTCTGACTCCTCCACTCCGGTCAGGAGCTGCAGAACCTCGTGTCTGCACGGCTCTAGCTCTCCTCTCACTCTTCCTCCAAATCTGTCTCTCTTCTCTCTAACTCCTCCTCCAGCCAGAATACATATAAGGTAGATTCCATGAAACTGGGTCTAGAGCTCCCCCTTCTGGCCTGGAGTAAGAAGATGTTGGATGTATGTGCTACCTGTTAAAGGGAACTTTGTCGCTTCCAGACATGGCATCACCCTCCGCCAAAGGAACGCAACACCACTGTAACAACCGGCTTCCTGGAGTAACAGCCATGAATCATGCAGCTGTGGGGACATGAACATAATAAATGAGTACTCTCAAGATGCTTGAATAACACCCGCTCACTCATCACTAGTCAGAGCCTAAAGGGAACTTGACAGGTGATTTGTGCTTCCTAAACCATGTAGCAAGTACAGTCTCCATAATTGCAGACACCAGATGATATCAGCAAAGAGTCTTCAGGACAAACACCTATGGCTTTTTCTGTCACGTTTCTGCTTCAATAACGATGTGAGTACGTCAGCATGTATAAATTGCAGCTTTCGATCTTCTCTGTCAAATCACTGCCCTGGTTCCAAGGAACATTGAGTTTTGAGTTCAGTGATTGTTGGAAACTTAAACACTGTAATGATTAAAGGGAACCTGTCACCTGAATTTGGCGGGACTGGTTTTCGGTCATATGGGCGGAGTTTTCAGGTGTTTGATTCACCCTTTCCTTACCCGATGCCTGCATGCGGGCCGAAACACCTGAAAACTCCGCCCATATGACCGACAACCGGTCCCACCAAATTCAGGTGACAGGTTCCCTTTAACAGTTTAAATTTAGATCCTTCTATGTAATAAGTGTGAGTCGTTCTCAAGAATTCAGAAATTATTACTAAGACTTCTCCCTAGCTCATTGATATGTTATCTACTGTATTTTGTGTTATCCAGTCTGTAGATAAGCTATAAACTGCCAACCTGTCTGTCCATAATAATCACTTGGCTGCTTCATGAAAAAACTATTCAAAGTTATTAGACAAAGCACACAACTCTGGGGAAGCCTTTTGGATTTCTAGCATTGCATTTTTTAAGCATATTTTCAGTAGATGTCCACCCAAAATGCACAAAAGCAATCTGGTCTTCTTATTGAGATTTGATGCGCTTTCCTTTTTTTTTTTTTTCAATGAAGTTTGGAGCTGATTTGACACAGCAGTTTGTAATGCTTTTTTTGTAACACAGAAATGCTTTGATGCCGCATTTAACAACACATTTATATTTTTCACATTTGTTTTTTCACTTTCCACTTAGAGTCTGTAGGGGGAAAAGCACTCCCCGAAATGTCTTTAAAAGCACTGGGAATGCTTGTTCATGAAATCACATCCACTTTTCTAGATCTGCTGCATGCAGCAACTTTTCTGCACAAAAATGCGGAATTTAAGTTAAATTGGACCATGGCCTATACTAAACAAGAAAAATGTACAAAAGTTCAACAAATGTATAATATACTTAATAATATGATCCAATTCTATTCAGTTACTAATAGGATTGGGAACTTACAGGCTTGTATATTTTTTGGGTTGGACACATACTTTTGTCACCTTATTATGCAAGTCATATCGGTATAATCTGAGTATGTATATGACAACTCCAGTTCCAGCTGTAACTAAGTTTTAGAATGTCATGTAACTTTTTGTTAGCCTTCCAACATCCGCCATACATGTATGGCAAGAGGTTCCCAACCATTGCTGCACATATACCTCAAGATGACGAAGCAGGTCTCAAACCGAGCAAGTTTCTTCCGTCGTTGGTGTTAGCTGTATATTATAGCTATTACTGTCACGACTCTGTCGGATGTCCCTGTCCCTATCGCTAGAGGCGCCCTATCTCACCCTATTCCTCAGATTACTTCTGATGGTGCAGAAGCCGGGGCCACGTACCTTGTCTTAGCTCCTGAATTTGACCTCTGTCTGTACCCTTGCCCCACCCAGGGAATAGGGGAGTAGTAGTGTACCAAAATACACCAACCAGACTAAGGTAATGTGAACAGGGATAAAGGAAAATACTTATCAATTAAATATACACAAACATAAACACCGTAGACATTGGGGAGTGGAGGATGGGGTTAAACCAAAGTAGGAGAAGCTAAGGAATTATTAGTAGTGATGAGCGAATATACTCGTTACTCGAGATTTCCCGAGCATGCTCGGGTGTCCTCCGGGTATTTTTTTAGTGCTCGGAGATTTAGTTTTTATTGCCGCAGCGGAATGTTTTATCTGTTAGCCAGCATAAGTACATGTGGGGATTCCCTAGCAACCAGGCAACCCCCACATGTCCTTACGAATGGCTTACAGATGTAAAACATTCAGCTGCAGCAATAAAAACTACGTTTTCGAGCACTAAAAAAATACTCGGACACCCGAGCATGCTCGGGAAATCTCAAGCAACGAGTATATTCTCTCATCACTAATTATCACACAAATTAGAATTGCAAATTAAAGATTACCTCCGGATGGAGCAGACGTGCCTATCTGCTCTCTGCAAATCAGAGGACATAACACAGTAGACAGAAATAGAAAAACCAGCTCATCTGTTAGGCATGTGTTGTGGGGAAGCACGGATATCGTGTAGTCATCACGTGGAACAAATGTAGCAAAAAAAAGGAAAATCCAGCTTCCACAAAAATTCTAAATATATTGTGAATAAAAATCTGTTATCTGTTACTCATTATCATGTGAATTCATCCTACTGGACTTCATGTTTTATTGACAATAAATTTGGAATTTTTTTGGAAGCTGGATTTTCCTTTTTTTGCTACATTTGTTCGACATAACACAGTGCCATGCTACTGGCAGCCCATTGCAGCAGCTACTCTTTTGTTTCTTTTGTCCCTGTATATTGTCTGTTCTTTTGGATTTTCTATTGATTGATGGATGATTTATACTCTGTGGATCGCACTGTTCCTGTATGATGGACCATTGTGGGAAGGCGGAAACCATTCACCCATAAAACCCACTGCCTCTGGACACGCAGCGCTGTATTAGCACCTGGATCTGCCACTACTACATACATCCCCCTACAGGTACATGCAACTCCTAAATGGATACCAGTGATGCAATGCACCATGGACATGAATCTAATCCAACCACTACCAGCCACAGTTCCACAATACACACAGCTTAAATCTGTTGGTTACTGATGCAGCCATCCGTGTACACAGGAGAACACTGGAAACAGTCACATACGGTGCGTACTGGAGCAAAGGACAGGGACATTGATCTGCTGGTTGCCCCTAAGTCTGTCACTAAATGTGTTGTGCATTCAAGGGATCGACTTCTGGAGCTGAGCAGGATGAAGGCTACTCCAGCTGTGGCCATACCATTTGTTTCCCATGAAGTATTGAAACTTTTCAGAGGCTGCAGAACAGGAAAAAAGGTGAAGTCCAGGAGAAGAAGGTTTAAACCAGTAGTCCCATCCATTATCATTGGATGAAACAGGGTTTCACATGGTTCGGGCTGATAGAGATAAAGCTAAATGTGGTAAGAAGAAGGGGGTTGGGGTGATATTATCTTTCTTTCAACGTTCTTTTTATTAAGAAAATTGATAACAGAGAAACAGAATAATATAGAATATCCATATCAATATGAATCAGATAGAAGCAATCATATTTGGAGTAGACTAAACATAATTCCTCTGCAGGCAATGCATAACAAAAAAGAAAACACAATGCACTTCTCAGGAGAGATTGATGATTCAAGTACAGTCACTAAATCAAGTTAATCACATTTATAAAAATCAGGAGATAGAGAAAGAGGGAAGGGGGAAAGAAGGGAGAGAACTTGATGGGGACAGAGGAATAGAAAGAGGAGGGAGGGACAATCCGATGGAGAGTAATCTAGAAAAGAATAAGTGTTATATAGAAATTACTATTGATTTATTCCATTATCTGAGACTTCAAGAAAAAAATTGAAACTAGATCTGAATTGAACCCAGGGTTCCCATATATTTCGGAAAGAATTTAGTGACTCCTGCGTATTAGCTACTAATTCTGCAGTGTAATATAGTAAATTGATTTTCTCAAGAACTTGTTTTTTAGTGGGAGTTTGAGTTGTTTTCCACAGGGTGGGAATTAAGAATTTACCAGCAGCTATTATATTGCTAGCCATTTTGGAAGCTAAGACATTCTCTGGCCATAAAGGTAGATTAACTAAAGTGGAGTGGGGCTGCAGCACAGGGACCCGATACAGTACTTCAGAAATGATCTCACCCCCCATTTGCCAAAAGGGAGTAATTACTGGGCAGGACCACCATATGTGAAAATAAGTACCTGGCTCCGCACTGCATCTCCAGCACACCTCCGAAGTAGAGGGATGCCATTGATTCAATTGAGATGGAGTGCGGTACCATCAGGATAACACCTAAAAATTTTCTTGCATTTTTACACATTGGGAGGGGCCATGGGATCTATTATAAATAGAAGCAATTTGATCAGCTGTGAAGTGAATATTGAGATCCCTCTCCCAGAGCCCTATGAATGCCCTTTTAGCATCAGCCTTCTCTAGGACCAGAGAATTATACATTTTTGATAAAACCTTCTTTGGAGGGTTTTGCTGAATACATAATTGTTCGAAGTGTGTGATTGGATTGAGTAAGTAAAGCTGATTCTTATATTTAAAGCAATAATCCTTAAGTCTTTAGAGATGGAGAAAAGAGATGTTGAGTTGTGGTTTAAAAGCCTGGAGCTCTAAAAGAGTCATTAAAGAGCCATCTATAAGCACTTGGTCAATCGGCATTGGCAGATCAGAAAATTCACAAGTAGCACTAGCAGGGTCTTTAGGTAATTTAGAAGGAATAGGACCTGCGACATCTTGTAGTGATAAGATTGGGGATAGAGGGGGAGTTGATTTGAGAAATTCTGTCCTCCATACTTTAAGGGTAGCTGAGGTGATCTCATTTGTAATTAATCTAGGTAGACTAATATGATCATATAGAAGGACCATAGGTCTCAGAGCAGCGGGGGCTAAGTGTTCTTCAATAGAGAGCCATAATTTGCTCGGGGGGTTTCTGATCCAGTCCACTATTCTAGTGAGCATGGCAGCCCTACAATCCTTAAAGATGTCAGGGGCACCCATTCCTCCTTTTGATTTTGGCAAAGTAAGCGTGTTGGAATTAATTCGGGGACGTTTATTATCCCAAATATATCTAATACGAAAGGAGTTAATTTTAGAAAGGTAGTGGTTAGGAATATAAATCGGGAGCATCTGAAATAGATATAAAAATTTAGGTAAGATTATACTTTTCAGCAGGTTTTTTCTCCCCATCCTTGATAAGAAAGGCGCTTTCCAATATTGAACTGTGGAAGTAGCTTTATTCAACATTGGTAAAATGTTGAGCTCAAGAAGCTCTACGGCTGATCTTCCAATCTTAATACCCAAATTTGTTATAAACTTGGATGGCCAGTTGAAAGGATAAAGTTGTTTTAGTTTGTCTACCGAGGATTTAGGGATATTTAAACTAATTACTTATTGATTTAGTAGGGTTCACTTTAAAATTAGATATTCTCCCATATAAGTCTAACAAATGAACAAAGGCAGGAATCCCATTATTGGGTTCAGACAAAAATACTAAAAGGTCATCCGCAAATGCTGCTGATTTGTGGTGGAAACCACCTACTTGGACCCCTTCAATTTCTGCATCTTGTTGAATGCCTTGAATAAGAGGTTCCATGGCAAGCACATATAGAAGCGGAGAGAGGGGGCAACCCTGCCTCGTGCCGTTTTGAATTGGAAAAGGATCTGATAAAAAATTGTTGATTTTTAGTCGGGCTGAAGGGAGGAGTACATTTGGAAAATTGCATCAACTAATTGTGTAGGTATGCGGAACGTGAGGAGAGTTTGACGAAGGTATGTCCAGTCCACCCTGTTGAAGGCTTTTTCAGCATCTGTTCCTATTAGAACAAGAGGGGTTTTATTAAAGGGACACTGTCACCTGAATTTGGAGGGAACAATCTTTAGCCATAGGGGCGGGGTTTTCGGGCGTTTGATTCACCCTTTCCTTACCCGCTGGCTGCATGCTGGCTGCAATATGGGATTGAAGTTCATTCTCTGTCCTCCGTAGTACATGCCTGCACAAGGCAATCTTGCCTTGCGCAGGCATGTACTATGGAGGACAGAGAATGAACTTCAATCCAATATTGCAGCCAGCATGCAGCCAGCGGGTAAGGAAAGGGTGAATCAAACACCCGAAAACCCCGCCTCTATGGCTAAAGATTGTTCCCTTCAAATTCAGGTGACAGTGTCACTTTGATTCTCGCATATTGTATTAAATGCAGGATCCTATTCGTGTTGTCTCTCCCCTCTCTGCCAGGTACGAAACCCGTCTAGTTATAAGAGATGAGTTTTGACAATAGCTCTGCAAGTCGTATGAGACCTGCATAAATTTTTAGTTCCACATTCAGAAGAGAGATAGGCCGATAACTCCCGCAGCATTTAATAACTGAGGGCCTAGTTTTCCAATAAAAATCTTATAATAGGCCTTTGAAAACCCATCAGGGCCCGGTGATTTTCCTTTTGAGCTCCCCATCCGGATGGACTGGAGTTCAAGCAAATCGAAGGGCCTGAGTAAACTTTCTTATTGGGAGTCCGATAATGTGGGGAGATGTAAGGAAGATGAAAAGGATTGAGCGTCAGTTCTCCTTTGATTCCTATAGTCAGCCGATTCATTTTGAGAGAGTTGATATAAGTCTCTATAGAAAGACAGAAATGAGTCAATAATTTGATTATATTGTTGGGTAACAAGGCCAGTTTTAGTTTTAATTTGGTGTATAAATGTACTGGTTCGGCATTTTTAATCAAGGAAATCATGTGTTTAGAAGCTTTGTCTCCATGGGCAAAGATCCTATTCTTCCAAGAGATATATTGTTTGGAAGATCACTTATTTAAAATGTCTTTGAGGGACTGTCGTTTTTCTGTGAGTTGGGTAAGGGTGGTTTGTGTTAGCTCTTTTTTGTGGAGAGCATCCAAGGCGACTATATCCCTGTATAAAGACTGCATTTCCAGCTTCCTCTGTTTATTCAGATTTGAAGCTATTGAAATGAATACACCACATATTGTGGCCTTGTGCACCTCCCACAAAACAGTAGGATTTATGTCTGGATTGGTATTAATATCAAAGAATTCTTGGAGAGATTCATGGATTCGAGCTTTAATATCCTCTCGTTGTAGCAAAGATTCATTAAGCCACCATGTTCTAAAGTGGGAATAGGGCCTATGAAATTCCAGATTAACCAGTACAAAAGAGTGGGCAGAATGAAGGGAGGGGATTATGTCAGCTTTAGAAGTAGAAGGTAGAATGGATCTAGAGGCCAAGATGTAATCTAGATGATGGTAAGAGTTATGCGGATGGGAATAATAAGTGAAGTCGATATCTGGCGGTTGCTGATATCTCCAGATATCTATTAATTCTAAAGAGTGGAGGAGTGTTTTGAGTTGAGCTAAATCTGTAAGAGAAATAGAGCTTTTTTTGTTGACGTGTCCAAGCGGGGATCTAATGCAACATTTAAGTCTCCCCAATGATAACTACTCCTTCCTGGAAAGAGCGTAATTTAGCAAAAGCCTTGCGCAACCAGGTGAGGTGATGTCTGTTGGGAGCGTACAAGCTGCCTAAGGTCACCATGTTGCCAGCAATTAAACCTTTAACAAAGATATAGCGACCCTCGGGATCACTTAACCAGCTCAGAAAAAGGAAAGGAATATCTCTAGAAAAAGCTATTGAAACTCCTTTTGAACCTTTCTGAGGAGTGCTGGCATGGTACCATCTATCAAAAAAACATTTCTCAAACGAGGGGGTTTTATCTGTGGTAAAGTGAGTTTCTTGTAATAGTAAAATATCATACCCCGATTTTTTTAAATAGATTTAAAGTTTGCAACCTGGGGATTGGAGAATTGAGACCATGTGTATTGTGAGGGACAATCTGAAAAGACTTACGGTTTGATGTCTTGACGGTTGTGGAAAAGGATGCTCCAGAGAAAAGAAAAACTCATCCATCGGATCTAGGGAAGAGAGGAAGTAAACAGGAGCAGAAAGGAACAAGAAAGAGAGGCAATTAGAATAAGAGAAAAAAGGGTAGATGGAGTCTACCCGAGTAAATACTAGAAAACTGAGAACTTTTGGATGTAATAACTTCATCCAGGTTACATTACATTGGGACGGGGAAGTGAACCAAAACAGGGAAGCTAATTAATTCAATGAGAAGAAAAAACTGAGACTTTAAACCCCATTTAATAATTACAATAGCGCAACACAACTATATATCACAATATTGTACCAGAAGATCCGAATGAACCTAAAAAAACACAAAAAACATGAGATAGGATAAACACTCAAAAATTATAGCAGGTGTTCAAGTCCTCATCCGCCTGGATCATCATCATCAACTCTCAGTGGCGTGGCTTTGGAGGACCGGCGTCTTGCTCGTGAAGACCTTGAGGAAGGCGAGTCATGCCAAGGAGGTAGGAGAGGAAGAGATTTCAAACGGTGGGCATCACAAGATGTCTCCAAGATTGGAAATTGGTCCAAGTGAATCTCCAGCTCCTTACAGGCATCTTTAATATCAGCAGTAGATCTTATAAGGAATCTTCTATCTTTAGCTGAGATGGAAAGTCCAAAGGGAATTAGCCAATGATAGGGGTAGTGTCTTTGTTGGAGTATAGAGGTGAAAGGTTTTAAGAGACGCCTTTTGCACAATGTAGAAGCTGAGAGGTCTTGAAAGATTTGGACTGGAGATCCATAGTGAGCGATCGAGTCTGCTTCTCTAGCTCATTTTAGTAGGAGGTCTTTGGTTCTCTAATCCAGTAAACGGCAGAGAACATCACGAGGTGGTTCATCGGGTTTTGGTTTGGGCCTTAATGCTCTGTAGAATTTCACCATTTCGATCTCTATTGGATCAGTGGAAATGAGAATGGCTCGAAAGATTTCAATGACTGTTGTAGGCAGAGCTTCGGGTAAAACTGATTCAGGGATACCTTTTAACCTTAAGTTATTTCTCATTTCCCTGTTTTTGTGGTCTTCTAGAATGGTATAAATCCAATTGATATGGTCTTCTTGCTGCTTGTGACGGGTTATGGATGAGTTGGAACATTGTATGATTTCAGATTGGGTAGATTCAACCACTTCAATCCTATGACGGGAAGAAAAACATTAGACTTGAACAAAGAAGACCCAGGAAAACATACTCAGATGGGAGGTAAGAACATTTCTAAAGCAATCCACAGCGAGGAGATTGGAACAAAACAAAATCCTCTAAACTGCATGCTCGCAAACGCCAGAAGCCTGACAAACAAGATGGAAGAACTAGAAGCAGAAATATCTACAGGTAACTTTGACATAGTGGGAATAACCGAGACATGGTTAGATGAAAGCTATGACTGGGCAGTTAACTTACAGGGTTACAGTCTGTTTAGAAAGGATCGTAAAAATCAGAGAGGAGGAGGGGTTTGTCTCTATGTAAAGTCTTGTCTAAAGTCCACTTTAAGGGAGGATATTAGCGAAGGAAATGAGGATGTCGAGTCCATATGGGTCGAAATTCATGGAGGGAAAAATGGTAACACAATTCTCATTGGGGTCTGTTACAAACCCCCAAATATAACAGAAACCATGGAAAGTCTACTTCTAAAGCAGATAGATGAAGCTGCAACCCATAATGAGGTCCTGGTTATGGGGGACTTTAACTACCCGGATATTAACTGGGAAAGTGAAACCTGTGAAACCCATAAAGGCAACAGGTTTCTGCTAATAACCAAGAAAAATTATCTTTCGCAATTGGTGCAGAATCCAACCAGAGGAGCAGCACTTTTAGACCTAATACTATCTAATAGACCTGACAGAATAACAAATCTGCAGGTGGTTGGGCATCTGGGAAATAGCGACCACAATATTGTACAGTTTCACCTGTCTTTCACTAGGGGGACTTGTCAGGGAGTCACAAAAACACTGAACTTTAGGAAGGCAAAGTTTGACCAGCTTAGAGATGCCCTTAATCTGGTAGACTGGGACAATATCCTCAGAAATAAGAATACAGATAATAAATGGGAAATGTTTAAGAACATCCTAAATAGGCAGTGTAAGCGGTTTATACCTTGTGGGAATAAAAGGACTAGAAATAGGAAAAACCCAATGTGGCTAAACAAAGAAGTAAGACAGGCAATTAACAGTAAAAAGAAAGCATTTGCACTACTAAAGCAGGATGGCACCATTGAAGCTCTAAAAAACTATAGGGAGAAAAATACTTTATCTAAAAAACTAATTAAAGCTGCCAAAAAGGAAACAGAGAAGCACATTGCTAAGGAGAGTAAAACTAATCCCAAACTGTTCTTCAACTATATCAATAGTAAAAGAATAAAAACTGAAAATGTAGGCCCCTTAAAAAATAGTGAGGAAAGAATGGTTGTAGATGACGAGGAAAAAGCTAACATATTAAACACCTTCTTCTCCACGGTATTCACGGTGGAAAATGAAATGCTAGGTGAAATCCCAAGAAACAATGAAAACCCTATATTAAGGGTCACCAATCTAACCCAAGAAGAGGTGCGAAATCGGCTAAATAAGATTAAAATAGATAAATCTCCGGGTCCGGATGGCATACACCCACGAGTACTAAGGGAACTAAGTAATGTAATAGATAAACCATTATTTCTTATTTTTAGGGACTCTATAGCGACAGGATCTGTTCCGCAGGACTGGCGCATAGCAAATGTGGTGCCAATATTCAAAAAGGGCTCTAAAAGTGAACCTGGAAATTATAGGCCAGTAAGTCTAACCTCTATTGTTGGTAAAATATTTGAAGGGTTTCTGAGGGATGTTATTCTGGATTATCTCAATGAGAATAACTGTTTAACTCCATATCAGCATGGGTTTATGAGAAATCGCTCCTGTCAAACCAATCTAATCAGTTTTTATGAAGAGGTAAGCTATAGGCTGGACCACGGTGAGTCATTGGACGTGGTATATCTCGATTTTTCCAAAGCGTTTGATACCGTGCCGCACAAGAGGTTGGTACACAAAATGAGAATGCTTGGTCTGGGGGAAAATGTGTGTAAATGGGTTAGTAACTGGCTTAGTGATAGAAAGCAGAGGGTGGTTATAAATGGTATAGTCTCTAACTGGGTCGCTGTGACCAGTGGGGTTCCGCAGGGGTCGGTATTGGGACCTGTTCTCTTCAACATATTCATTAATGATCTGGTAGAGGGTTTACACAGTAAAATATCGATATTTGCAGATGATACAAAACTATGTAAAGCAGTTAATACAAGAGAAGATAGTATTCTGCTACAGATGGATCTGGATAAGTTGGAAACTTGGGCTGAAAGGTGGCAGATGAGGTTTAACAATGATAAATGTAAGGTTATACACATGGGAAGAAGGAATCAATATCACCATTACACACTGAATGGGAAACCACTGGGTAAATCTGACAGGGAGAAGGACTTGGGGATCCTAGTTAATGATAAACTTACCTGGAGCAGCCAGTGCCAGGCAGCAGCTGCCAAGGCAAACAGGATCATGGGGTGCATTAAAAGAGGTCTGGATACACATGATGAGAGCATTATACTGCCTCTGTACAAATCCCTAGTTAGACCGCACATGGAGTACTGTGTCCAGTTTTGGGCACCGGTGCTCATGAAGGATATAATGGAACTAGAGAGAGTACAAAGGAGGGCAACAAAATTAATAAAGGGGATGGGAGAACTACAATACCCAGATAGATTAGCGAAATTAGGATTATTTAGTCTAGAAAAAAGACGACTGAGGGGCGATCTAATAACCATGTATAAGTATATAAGGGGACAATACAAATATCTCGCTGAGGATCTGTTTATACCAAGGAAGGTGACGGGCACAAGGGGGCATTCTTTGCGTCTGGAGGAGAGAAGGTTTTTCCACCAACATAGAAGAGGATTCTTTACTGTTAGGGCAGTGAGAATCTGGAATTGCTTGCCTGAGGAGGTGGTGATGGCGAACTCAGTCGAGGGGTTCAAGAGAAGCCTGGATGTCTTCCTGGAGCAGAACAATATTGTATCATACAATTATTAGGTTCTGTAGAAGGACGTAGATCTGGGGATTTATTATGATGGAATATAGGCTGAACTGGATGGACAAATGTCTTTTTTCGGCCTTACTAACTATGTTACTATGTTACTATGACCCAACTGGTTAAGGTCTTGTTTAATAGCCATAAGATCCTTTCCCAAAGGTTCAAGTGCTTTGCTTAAAATCCTTTTAATAAATTATCTAGTGACATGAGTACCTTTGTCTTGATCGTCAGATTCTCCATCACTTTCTAGATCAGATGGAGGGGATTTAGAAGTGTTAGATGAATCGGGGGGGATTTAGAAGTGTTAGATGAATTTCCTTGTTTCTTTAAAAACTTATCCATGTCAGCTTGAGATCCTTGTCTGATGGACTTGGTGCTCGATCTTGTAGGCTTTTGAGAGGATTTAACCATTGTAAGTTGTGCAGCTAATAAAGAATTCTCCTCAAAGTCCCCTTAGCAAATGATTACGTCTTGTAGGGCATAGTGAGGTAAAGTTAATGTTTCGCTCTGGTTAGGGCAGTACAAAGCGTGTTGCAGCCAAAAAAAGATACTTTCCCTGTAATAAATGTAGGGAGGCAATCAAAGTACCTTAAGTTCTGTGAGGCTCTCCTGTTCAGAGTCTGAGACAATATATCATCTCAAACCCCACAGGGACCTTTTTTTTTATTATGCAGTGGAGGTTCTGGTCAGTGCTTAATAATGTCTCCTCTTTCCACTCTGACTATGGCTGTGCCCCTATGAGAGCAGTTTTATAAGGTTGTTGGAAATCAGGGGGGATGTTGCACTAGGGAATACCAGGAGAGAGCCTGCACACTGGAACCGGCTGGAACTATATACAGTGCCTACAAGTAGTATTCAACCCCCTGCAGATTTAGCATGTTTACACATTTGGAATTAACTTGGCATTGTGACATTTGGACTGTAGATCAGCCTGGAAGTGTGAAATGCACTGCAGCAAAAAAGAATGTTATTTCTTTGTTTATTTTTTTTTTTAAATTGTGAAAAGTCTTTTCAGAGGGTCATTTATTATTCAACCCCTCAACCCACCTGAATTCTGTTTGGTTCCCCGAAAGTATTAAGAAGTAGTTCAGGCACAAAGAACAATGAGCTTCACATGTTTGGATTAATTATCTCTTTTTCCAGCCTTTTCTGACTATTTAAGACCCTCCCCAAACTTGTGAACAGCACTCATACATAGTCAACATGGGAAAGACAAAGGAGCATTCCAAGGCCATCAGAGACAAGATCGTGGAGGGTCACAAGGCTGGCAAGGGGTACAAAACCCTTTCCAAGGAGTTGGGCCTACCTGTCTCCACTGTTGGGAGCATCATCCGGAAGTGGAAGGCTTATGGAACTACTGTTAGCCTTCCACGGCCTGGACAGCCTTTGAATGTTTCCTCCTGTGCCGAGGCCAGGCTTGTCCGAAGAGTCAAGGCTAACCCAAGGACAACAAGGAAGGAGCTCCAGGAAGATCTCATGGCAGTGGGGACATTGGTTTCAGTCAATACCATAAGTAACGTACTCCACCGCAATGGTCTCCGTTCCAGACGAGCCCGTAAGGTACCTTTACTTTCAAAGCGTCATGTCAAGGCTCGTCTACAGTTTGCTCATGATCACTTGGAGGACTCTGAGACTGACTGGTTCAAGGTTCTCTGGTCTGATGAGACCAAGATCAAGATCTTTGGTGCCAACCACACACATGACGTTTGGAGACTGGATGGCACTGCATACGACCCCAAGAATACCATCCCTACAGTCAAGCATGGTGGTGGCAGCATCATGCTGTGGGGCTGTTTCTCAGCCAAGGGGCCTGGACATCTGGTCCGCATCCATGGGAAGATGGATAGCACGGCCTACCTGGAGATTTTGGCCAAGAACCTCCGCTCCTCCATCAAGGATCTTAAGATGGGTCATCATTTCATCTTCCAACAAGACAACGACCCAAAGCACACAGCCAAGAAAACCAAGGCCTGGTTCAAGAGGCAAAAAATCAAGGTGTTGCAGTGGCCTAGTCAGTCTCCTGACCTTAACCCAATTGAAAACTTGTGGAAGGAGCTCAAGATTAAAGTTCACATGAGACACCCAAAGAACCTAGATAACTTGGAGAAGATCTGCATGGAGGAGTGGGCCAAGATAACTCCAGAGACCTGTGCCAGCCTGATCAGGTCTTATAAAAGACGATTATTAGCTGTAATTGCAAACAAAGGTTATTCCACAAAATATTAAACCTAGGGGTTGAATAATAATTGACCCACACTTTTATGTTTAAAATTTATAAAAATTTAACTGAGCAAACAAAACTTTTTGGTTTGTAAGATTTATGCATCTGTTAATAGGCTCTAACTTATTTGCATCTTATTAAACCTGCTAAATCTGCAGGGGGTTGAATACTACTTGTAGGCATTGTATATCCCTCCACCCGATATTTGCGATGCAGTTCACAGAGTTTTGCAGGCAATTTTGTGCAGAGCCGGTTATGAGAGGGTCTCCCGAGGTTGGGGTAAGTGCCCACAGGTACCTTAATATGTTGGTAAAGCGGCACAACTCTTTTTTACCGCGTGAGGTGGGCGCTGACCGGTGGTATCCGTCTGCCTCACTTCTGCTGTTATACACTTCTCTGGGTTGGTGCTACCGATGTTCCTGCCTCTGTGTCTCCCAAGGAGGATGGAAAGGCTCTCCTGGGGCTGTGGGATTAGTTTGGTAGGGTCTCCGCTGAGTTGTTCAGGGTGGATGTTTTCCTGCCTCCTCCGCACTGCTGCTGACAGCTCCGGATCAGTGTAGCAGGGAAAATCACTGTTGTGCTTCCACAAAAAGGGCACAGTGGAATCTCCTGGGGCTGTGGGCACAATTTAGAAGCGAAGAGCTAAAAAAGCAGCACCACTTTGTTCTTCCTGTGTGGTGAACTCTATGAGGGGATATCCCTCAGCCCCACCTTCACCACTCCTGTCCGTAGCTCAGGAGCGAAAATGCTTCTTATAGAGGTCCAAAACACCAGAAACTGATTCAGGATGTCCCATTTCCTTCAGGAACTTTAGGAATAGTTAGGAGGTGATAGTCCGTATTCTGGTCCGCTTTTAAGTTCTTTACCCGTTGTCCTGATGGTAGCCTAAAACACCTGCGTCTTACAAGGCCAGAGCTCAAACCATGCCCCTGGGGGTGATATTATACATTAATAACAGATGGTGCAATTAGCAGCACGTAACTGTGAAGGAAAGTCATTGCTGTGCAAACATTGAACTGTTAGTAGTTGGCCTCAGACCCTACTATCTACCTAGTGAATTCTCCATTTGCATTACAGTAGTCATTACAGTAGTAGCAAACCAAGAGGCAGCTGGGGAAGTATTGTCAGGGGTGTTAGATCGCCTTCAGACAAAGCACCCAAACTCGTTAACTATAATCTCTGGGGACTTTAACAGAGCTATGATCTCAAAGGCTCTTGTCAAGTTTTATCAATATTTAAAATGTACATCAGACAAGATAACATATGGCTACAGGAAACATACCAACATGTTGTTAGCAAACAACCAGCAACAATAAAACTAATCAGGAAGTGGACTTCAGTCACACAGGAGGCTCTGCAAGACTGCTTTGACCTCACAGACTGGGAGGTGATATGAGACAGGGTAGAGCATGATGATGTAAATGATATTGTCGGGCAAATAACTGATTACATAAATTTTTATACTGACACTGTTGTACTAGCTAAAAATATTTCATGTAACGCAAATAAAAAGCCTTGGATTACAAAAGAATTGAAACATTTACTAAACAAGAAAAAAATGGCATTTAAAATGAAGTATACAAAGAAACTTAAATTGATACAAAGGGATTTAAAGGGGGAAATTAAGAATACCCGTGAGGTGTTCAAAATTAAATTAGAAAATAAATTGTCACACAACAATTCCATGAAGGTGTTGTCTGGCATGAAGCAGTTAACTGGGTTTAAGGCAAAGCCGGAGCATGGGGAAGTGGATTTGCCCTTTGCTAATGAAATTAATGAATTTTTCAACAGATTCACCAACACAAGCACAGCGTCATCAGGAATGGGGGATGGAGCTGGGAAATGATCGGCAGCATTGACATTGGGGGATAAACTGCCTGCTTTCACTGTCTCCCAAAGCGACGTAAGAAAACAGTTTAGTAGACTAGTTATTGGCAAAGCAGCTGGGCCTGAGTCTCAGTTCATGTGTCCTCAGAGCATGTGTAAACCAACTGTTTACTATCTTCCAGCACCTGTTTAACTGGAGCCTTCAATCACAGGGGGTACCAGAACTGTGGAAGACCACCTGCCTGGTGCCAGTTCTGAAGATCACTTTTCCAACTGCCCTACAAGACTATCGTACAGTGGCCTAACATCACATGCTATGAAGTCCTTGGAGAGAATAATACTTGCCTACGTGTGTCCGAGGGTGAGGGCTTTTACTGACCCCCTACAATTTGCGTACCAGCAGAGATTGGGGGTGGATGATGCGGTAGTTTCTCTACTACATACAGTACATTCATTCTTGGACAATGATGGATCTGTAGCATGCGCCATGTTCTTTGACTTCTCAAATGCTTTCAATACCTTACAGCCACTCTTATTAGGTAATAAGCTGACTGATATGGCAGTGGATGAGGGGATGGTGAACTGTATAAGCGACTACCTGACAGACAGGCTGCAGCAGTAAGGATGGGAGAGGTGGTATCTGGCAGTGTACGGAGAAGTGTTGGAGCCCCTCAGGGTACAGTGCTGTCGCCCTTCCTCTTCACATTATATACAGCTGACTTTCAGTATAAATCAGATTTTTGTCACCTCCAAAAATTCTCAGATGATTCAGTGATTGTAGGGGGCATTGTGGGGGGCTGGGGGGGAGGAATATAGAAGGGTGGTTTTGACTTTGTGGATTGGTGCTAGCTGTCTAAAACTAAATGTAAAGAAAACCAAGGAGTTGGTGGTGAGTTATAGAGGGAAAAAGGAGGATTACTTACCGATCAATATTGCTGGCCAGGAGGTTGAGATTGTTGAGAGCTACAAATATTTGGGTGTTCATCTTGACAGTAAACTCGATTGGAGGTGTCATACAGAAAAGGTTTACAAGAAGGGAATGAGCAGACTGTATTTTCTTCGGAAGCTCAGGTCATTCAATGTGTGCAGTAAAATGCTGGAAATGTTCTACCAGTCTGTTGTGGCAAGCACCATTTTTTTGCTGTCATATGCTGGGGTAGTAGTGTGCAAGAATCTGACACTAATAAGCTTAACAAACTTATCAAGAAGGCAAGCGCGGGTGTTGGCCTCCATGTGGACTCTTTTGAGGAGGTATTGGAGGATAGAATTCAGAAGAAGTGTAGGGCTATAATTATCAATAACACACACCCACTGTACGAGCTGTTCCTGAAGCAGAAGAGCACATTCAGCAGCCGTCTAATCCTACTAAATTGTAAGAAGGAGAAATTCAGGAAATCGTTTGTACCTACTGCTATGGGGATGTATAATAATTTCTTAAGGGTGGTAGACAACAATGACTGATTGCAGGTGTACTAATGTCAATTTACGGTGACTTATATACCTGTACTACCCACATTTATTTGTTATGTAATGTTGTTATACTTGTGCAAAATTTGTGTCCTAATATTTTATGTACTGCTGTTTGTATTGCTGCTGTAATACCGTAATTTCCCCCGGGATCAATGAAGTGTATTGTATCATATCGTACACTCAAAACCTATGAATCCAAACAACCCTGAGGATAGGGAAAAAAAGGGAACAACGCCATTCACGATCTAAGTGAACCTTTGGATCCTTTGGAAGTTGAATGTATAAAAAGAACGGGTGGCTTGTTGTGAATTCTGTGGCAGAGCTCCCTCCTGTGGTCACAAGTGGTACTTCGGCTGATTCTCTCTGGGAGCTTCCGTTTGTGGAGGAAACTGGTACTGCTGCTTCTGAGTTTCCTCCCTCAGGTGATCTGGTGAGGTCGTTAGGTGCTTCTCTACTTAACCCCACCTAATGCTTTGATTCATGCTTCCTGTCTATGTTCCAGTGTTGGACTTGTGTTTCTCTGGATCATTCCTGTGGCCTGCTGCTCTGCATAGCTAAGTGCTTCTTTGCTATTTGTTGCTATTTTTTCTGTCCAGCTTATCTATTTGTTTTGCTGGAAGCTCTGGGACGCAAAGGGTGTACCTCCGTGCCGTTAGTTTGGTATGGAGGGTCTTTTTGCCCCTTTGCGTGGTTTTCTTTAGGGTTTTGTGTAGACCGCAAAGTTATCTTTCCTATCCTCGTTCTGTCTAGAATATCGGGCCTCACTTTGCTGAATCTATTTCATCCCTACGTTTGTCTTTTCATCTTACTCCCAGTCATTATATGTGGGGGGCTGCCTTTTCCTTTGGGGTATTTCTCTGAGGCAAGGTAGGCTTATTTTTTCTATCTTCAGGCTAGTTAGTTTCTCAGGCTGTGCCGAGTTGCATAGGTAGCGTTAGGCGCAATCCACGGCTGCCTCTAGTTGTGTTTGGAGAGGATCAGGGATTGCGGTCTGCAGAGTTCCCACGTCTCAGAGCTCGTTCTATTATTTTGGGTTATTGTCAGATCACTGTATGTGCTCTGACCTCCATGTCCATTGTGATACTGAATTGCCTCTTATAACAGTACAGGAAGCCAAAAGTACTAATGATTCTCAATAGAGGGAAAAAAGAAGTTCTGAGACCATTTTTTTTTCTTGGCTTTGTGTTTTGTCTTTTTTTTCCCCTAGACATTTGGGTGGTTCAGTACACAGGTGTAGCGATGGACATTAGAAGTCTGTCTTCATTTGTGGATCAGCTCTCGGCAAGAGTACAAAAGATTCAAGACACTATTGATCAGAAATCTATGTTAGAACCAAGAATTCCTATTCCTGATTTGTTTTTTGGAGATAGAACTAAGTTTCTGAGTTTCAAAAATAATTGTAAGTTATTTCTGGCCTTGAAACCTCATTCCTCTGGTGATCCAGTTCAACAGGTTTTGATTATTATTTCTTTTTTGCGCGGCGACCCTCAGGACTGGGCATTTTCTCTTGCGCCAGGAGATCCTGCATTGAGTAATATCAATGCGTTTTTCCTGGCGCTCAGATTGCTGTACGATGAGCCTAATTCAGTGGATCAGGCAGAAAAGAATTTGCTGGCTCTTTGTCAGGGTCAGGATGAGATAGAGGTATATTGCCAGAAATTTAGAAAATGGTCAGTGCTCACTCAATGGAATGAATCTGCGCTGGCAGTTATGTTCAGAAAGGGTCTCTCTGAAGCCCTTAAGGATGTCATGGTGGGATTTCCTATGCCTGCTGGTTTGAATGAGTCTATGTCTTTGGCTATTCAGATCGGTCGACGCTTGCGTGAGCGTAAATCTGTGCACCATTTGGCGGTATTGCCTGAGCTTAAACCTGAGCCTATGCAGTGCGATAGGACTTTGACCAGAGTTGAACGGCAAGAACACAGACGTCTGAATGGGCTGTGTTTCTACTGTGGTGATTCCACTCATGCTATCTCTGATTGTCCTAAGCGCACTAAGCGGTTCGCTAGGTCTGCCACCATTGGTACGGTACAGTCAAAATTTCTTCTGTCCGTTACTTTGATCTGCTCTTTGTCATCATATTCTGTCATGGCGTTTGTGGATTCAGGCGCTGCTCTGAATTTGATGGACTTGGAATATGCTAAGCGTTGTGGGTTTTTCTTGGAGCCCTTGCAGTGTCCTATTCCATTGAGAGGTATTGATGCTACGCCTTTGGCCAAGAATAAGCCTCAATACTGGACCCAGCTGACCATGTGAATGGCTCCTGCACATCAGGAGGATATTCACTTTCTGGTGTTGTATAATTTGCATGATGTGGTCGTGTTGGGGTTGCCATGGCTACAAGCCCATAATCCAGTATTGGATTGGAAATCCATGTCGGTGTCCAGCTGGGGTTGTCAGGGGGTACATGGTGATGTTCCATTTTTGTCAATTTCGTCATCCACCCCTTCTGAGGTTCCAGAGTTCTTGTCTGATTACCGGGATGTATTTGATGAGCCCAAGTCCGATGCCCTACCTCCGCATAGGGATTGTGATTGTGCTATCAATTTGATTCCTGGTGGTAAATTCCCAAAAGGTCGACTGTTTAATTTATCCGTGCCTGAGCACACCGCTATGCGCAGTTATGTGAAGGAATCCCTGGAGAAGGGGCATATTCGCCCGTCATCGTCGCCATTAGGAGCAGGGTTCTTTTTTGTAGCCAAAAAGGATAATTCGCTGAGACCTTGTATAGATTATCGCCTTCTTAATAAGATCACTGTTAAATTTCAGTACCCCTTGCCTTTGTTATCTGATTTGTTTGCTCGGATTAAGGGGGCTAGTTGGTTCACCAAGATTGATCTTCGTGGTGCGTATAATCTGGTGCGAATCAGGCGAGGCGATGAATGGAAAACTGCATTTAATACGCCCGAGGGTCATTTTGAGTATCTAGTGATGCCATTCGGACTTGCCAATGCTCCATCAGTGTTTCAGTCCTTTATGCATGACATCTTCCTAGAGTACCTGGATAAATTCCTGATTGTGTACTTGGATGACATTTTGATCTTCTCGGATGATTGGGAGTCTCATGTGAAACAGGTCAGAACGGTTTTTCAGGTCCTGCGTGCTAACTCTTTGTTTGTGAAGGGATCAAAGTGTCTCTTTGGTGTGCAGAAGGTTTCATTTTTGGGGTTCATCTTTTCCCCTTCTACTATCGAGATGGATCCTGTTAAGGTCCAAGCCATCCATGATTGGACTCAGCCGACATCTCTGAAAAGTCTGCAAAAGTTCCTGGGCTTTGCTAATTTTTATCGTCGCTTCATCTGCAATTTTTCTAGTATTGCCAAACCATTGACCGATTTGACCAAGAAGGGTGCTGATTTGGTCAATTGGTCTTCTGCTGCTGTGGAAGCTTTTCAAGAGTTGAAGCGTCGTTTTTCTTCTGCCCCTGTGTTGTGTCAACCTGATGTTTCTCTTCCGTTCCAGGTCGAGGTTGATGCTTCTGAGATTGGAGCAGGGGCTGTTTTGTCGCAGAGAGGTTCTGATTGTTCAGTGATGAAACCATGCGCTTTTTTTTCCAGGAAGTTTTCTCCTGCTGAGCGGAATTATGATGTGGGCAACCGAGAGTTGCTGGCCATGAAGTGGGCATTCGAGGAGTGGCGTCATTGGCTTGAAGGAGCTAAGCATCGCGTGGTGGTATTGACTGATCATAAGAACCTGACTTATCTCGAGTCTGCTAAGCGTTTGAATCCTAGACAGGCTCGTTGGTCGCTGTTTTTCGCCCGTTTTGACTTTGTGATTTCGTACCTTCCGGGCTCTAAAAATGTGAAGGCGGATGCTCTGTCTAGGAGTTTTGTGCCCGACTCTCCGGGTTTATCTGAGCCGGCGGGTATCCTCAAGGAAGGAGTAATTGTGTCTGCCATCTCCCCTGATTTGCGGCGGGTGTTGCAAAAATTTCAGGCTAATAAACCTGATCGTTGTCCAGCGGAGAAACTGTTTGTCCCGGATAGGTGGACAAATAAAGTGATCTCTGAGGTTCATTGTTCGGTGTTGGCTGGTCATCCTGGAATCTTTGGTACCAGAGAGTTAGTGGCTAGATCCTTTTGGTGGCCGTCTCTGTCGCGGGATGTGCGTTCTTTTGTGCAGTCCTGTGGGATTTGTGCTCGGGCTAAGCCCTGCTGTTCTCGTGCCAGTGGGTTGCTTTTGCCCTTGCCGGTCCCGAAGAGACCTTGGACACATATCTCTATGGATTTTATTTCAGATCTTCCCGTCTCTCAAAAGATGTCAGTCATTTGGGTGGTCTGTGATCGCTTTTCTAAGATGGTCCATCTGGTACCCTTGTCCAAGTTGCCTTCCTCCTCTGATTTGGTGCCATTGTTCTTCCAGCATGTGGTTCGTTTGCATGGCATTCCAGAGAATATTGTTTCTGACAGAGGTTACATAGTAACATAGTAACATAGTAACATAGTTAGTAAGGCCGAAAAAAGACATTTGTCCATCCAGTTCAGCCTATATTCCATCATAATAAATACCCAGATCTACGTCCTTCTACAGAACCTAATAATTGTATGATACAATATTGTTCTGCTCCAGGAAGACATCCAGGCCTCTCTTGAACCCCTCGACTGAGTTCGCCATCACCACCTCCTCAGGCAAGCAATTCCAGATTCTCACTGCCCTAACAGTAAAGAATCCTCTTCTATGTTGGTGGAAAAACCTTCTCTCCTCCAGACGCAAAGAATGCCCCCTTGTGCCCGTCACCTTCCTTGGTATAAACAGATCCTCAGCGAGATATTTGTATTGTCCCCTTATATACTTATACATGGTTATTAGATCGCCCCTCAGTCGTCTTTTTTCTAGACTAAATAATCCTAATTTCGCTAATCTATCTGGGTATTGTAGTTCTGCCATCCCCTTTATTAATTTTGTTGCCCTCCTTTGTACTCTCTCTAGTTCCATTATATCCTTCCTGAGCACCGGTGCCCAAAACTGGACACAGTACTCCATGTGCGGTCTAACTAGGGATTTGTACAGAGGCAGTATAATGCTCTCATCATGTGTATCCAGACCTCTTTTAATGCACCCCATGATCCTGTTTGCCTTGGCAGCTGCTGCCTGGCACTGGCTGCTCCAGGTAAGTTTATCATTAACTAGGATCCCCAAGTCCTTCTCCCTGTCAGATTTACCCAGTGGTTTCCCGTTCAGTGTGTAATGGTGATATTGATTCCCTCTTCCCATGTGTATAACCTTACATTTATCATTGTTAAACCTCATCTGCCACCTTTCAGCCCAAGTTTCCAACTTATCCAGATCCATCTGTAGCAGAATACTATCTTCTCTTGTATTAACTGCTTTACATAGTTTTGTATCATCTGCAAATATCGATATTTTACTGTGTAAACCTTCTACCAGATCATTAATGAATATGTTGAAGAGAACAGGTCCCAATACTGACCCCTGCGGTACCCCACTGGTCACAGCGACCCAGTTAGAGACTATACCATTTATAACCACCCTCTGCTTTCTATCACTAAGCCAGTTACTAACCCATTTACACACATTTTCCCCCAGACCAAGCATTCTCATTTTGTGTACCAACCTCTTGTGCGGCACGGTATCAAACGCTTTGGAAAAATCGAGATATACCACGTCCAATGACTCACCGTGGTCCAGCCTATAGCTTACCTCTTCATAAAAACTGATTAGATTGGTTTGACAGGAGCGATTTCTCATAAACCCATGCTGATATGGAGTTAAACAGTTATTCTCATTAAGATAATCCAGAATAACATCCCTCAGAAACCCTTCAAATATTTTACCAACAATAGAGGTTAGACTTACTGGCCTATAATTTCCAGGTTCACTTTTAGAGCCCTTTTTGAATATTGGCACCACATTTGCTATGCGCCAGTCCTGCGGAACAGACCCTGTCGCTATAGAGTCACTAAAAATAAGAAATAATGGTTTATCTATTACATTACTTAGTTCTCTTAGTACTCGTGGGTGTATGCCATCCGGACCCGGAGATTTATCTATTTTAATCTTATTTAGCCGGTTTCGCACCTCTTCTTGGGTTAGATTGGTGACCCTTAATATAGGGTTTTCATTGTTTCTTGGGATTTCACCTAGCATTTCATTTTCCACCGTGAATACCGTGGAGAAGAAGGTGTTTAATATGTTAGCTTTTTCCTCGTCATCTACAACCATTCTTTCCTCACTATTTTTTAAGGGGCCTACATTTTCAGTTTTTATTCTTTTACTATTGATATAGTTGAAGAACAGTTTGGGATTAGTTTTACTCTCCTTAGCAATGTGCTTCTCTGTTTCCTTTTTGGCAGCTTTAATTAGTTTTTTAGATAAAGTATTTTTCTCCCTATAGTTTTTTAGAGCTTCAATGGTGCCATCCTGCTTTAGTAGTGCAAATGCTTTCTTTTTACTGTTAATTGCCTGTCTTACTTCTTTGTTTAGCCACATTGGGTTTTTCCTATTTCTAGTCCTTTTATTCCCACAAGGTATAAACAGCTTACACTGCCTATTTAGGATGTTCTTAAACATTTCCCATTTATTATCTGTATTCTCATTTCTGAGGATATTGTCCCAGTTTACCAGATTAAGGGCATCTCTAAGCTGTTCAAACTGTGCCTTCCGAAAGTTCAATGTTTTTGTGACTCCCTGACAAGTCACCCTAGTGAAAGACAGGTGAAACTGCACAATATTGTGGTCGCTATTTCCTAAATGCCCAACCACCTGCAGATTTGTTATTCTGTCAGGTCTATTAGATAGTATTAGGTCTAAAAGTGCTGCTCCTCTGGTTGGATTCTGCACCAATTGTGAAAGATAATTTTTCTTGGTTATTAGCAGAAACCTGTTGCCTTTATGGGTTTCACAGGTTTCTGTTTCCCAGTTAATATCCGGGTAGTTAAAGTCCCCCATAACCAGGACCTCATTATGGGTTGCAGCTTCATCTATCTGCTTTAGAAGTAGACTTTCCATGCTTTCTGTTATATTTGGGGGTTTGTAACAGACCCCAATGAGAATTTTGTTACCATTTTTCCCTCCATGAATTTCAACCCATATGGTTCCCAGTTTGTTTCGAGGTTTTGGCGAGCCTTTTGTGGTAGGATGGGCATTGACTTGTCTTTTTCCTCGGCTTTTCATCCTCAGACTAATGGCCAGACCGAACGAACCAATCAGACCTTGGAAACCTATCTGAGATGCTTTGTTTCTGCCGATCAGGATGACTGGGTGTCCTTTTTGCCTTTGGCTGAGTTCGCCCTTAATAATCGGGCCAGCTCGGCTACCTTGGTTTCGCCATTTTTCTGCAATTCTGGGTTCCATCCTCGTTTCTCTTCAGGACAGGTTGAGTCTTCGGACTGTCCTGGTGTGGATACTGTGGTGGACAGGTTGCAGCAGATTTGGACTCATGTAGTGGACAATTTGACCTTGTCCCAGGAGAATGCTCAACGTTTCGCTAATCGCAGACGCCGTGTGGGTCCCCGACTTCGTGTTGGGGATCTGGTTTGGTTATCTTCTCGTCATATTCCTATGAAGGTTTCCTCTCCGAAGTTTAAACCTCGTTTCATTGGTCCTTATAGAATTTCTGAGGTTATTAATCCTGTGTCTTTTCGTCTGACCCTCCCAGATTCTTTTTTCATACATAACGTCTTCCATAGGTCATTGTTGCGGAGATACGTGGCACCTATGGTTCCATCTGTTGACCCTCCTGCCCCGGTTTTGGTGGAGGGGGAATTGGAGTATATTGTGGAGAAGATTTTGGATTCTCGTGTTTCAAGACGGAAACTCCAGTATCTGGTTAAATGGAAGGGTTATGCTCAGGAAGATAATTCCTGGGTTTTTGCTTCTGATGTCCATGCTTCCGATCTTGTTCGTGCCTTTCATGTGGCTCATCCTGGTCGGCCTGGGGGCTCTGGTGAGGGTTCGGTGACCCCTCCTCAAGGGGGGGTACTGTTGTGAATTCTGTGGCAGAGCTCCCTCCTGTGGTCACAAGTGGTACTTCGGCTGATTCTCTCTGGGAGCTTCCGTTTGTGGAGGAAACTGGTACTGCTGCTTCTGAGTTTCCTCCCTCAGGTGATCTGGTGAGGTCGTTAGGTGCTTCTCTACTTAACCCCACCTAATGCTTTGATTCTTGCTTCCTGTCTATGTTCCAGTGTTGGACTTGTGTTTCTCTGGATCATTCCTGTGGCCTGCTGCTCTGCATAGCTAAGTGCTTCTTTGCTATTTGTTGCTATTTTTTCTGTCCAGCTTGTCTATTTGTTTTGCTGGAAGCTCTGGGACGCAAAGGGTGTACCTCCGTGCCGTTAGTTCGGTACGGAGGGTCTTTTTGCCCTTTTGCGTGGTTTTCTTTAGGGTTTTGTGTAGACCGCAAAGTTATCTTTCCTATCCTCGTTCTGTCTAGAATATCGGGCCTCACTTTGCTGAATCTATTTCATCCCTACGTTTGTCTTTTCATCTTACTCCCAGTCATTATATGTGGGGGGCTGCCTTTTCCTTTGGGGTATTTCTCTGAGGCAAGGTAGGCTTATTTTTTCTATCTTCAGGCTAGTTAGTTTCTCAGGCTGTGCCGAGTTGCATAGGTAGCGTTAGGCGCAATCCACGGCTGCCTCTAGTTGTGTTTGGAGAGGATCAGGGATTGCGGTCTGCAGAGTTCCCACATCTCAGAGCTCGTTCTATTATTTTGGGTTATTGTCAGATCACTGTATGTGCTCTGACCTCCATGTCCATTGTGATACTGAATTGCCTCTTATAACAGTGGCTGATCTTTTCATATTTATTTATTAATGACCTGAAGAAGACTTCAAAGTGTAGGAGTCAAAACGTGTTGTCCTGTAATTTTTCATTACCTTAATGAAGCAGATATTTATATATAACATCTATGAGAAACTCTAAACGGGAGCTCCCGGCTACATACTGGGATTTTCCTTACACTCAAAACCTACCAACAGTCACAGATAAATCCACTAAATGCTTTCTCCAATAACAACCACCACCAGCCATGTAACATAAGCTACTCTGACCCTGAGTGCTAGCCAGGCCCCAGATTATATGGGAGATGGGAATGGCTAATGGTGCACAGTTAAGAGCCTTAATTCAGGAAAGCAACCAGAAGCTCTCAACTGAACAGATTAATCCCTGCACTGCCAAAAGAAACTTACTAATATGAATGTTAAGTGCTTATAATCAGTGCAGGAGTAGGAGAAATCAGATTCTGTGGTCTTCTGGCTCTTTTTCTGTTGCCGTAAACCCTTGACAATTACTCTTCTGCACTTGCACTGATCGTGGCCATTTAACTCTTTAGATGTTGAGGTAAAAAATAATACGGGCAGCATGGTGGCTCAGTGGCATTGTTACTTTGCAGCACTTAGTTCAAATCCCATCTATGACAACATGTGCAGGAAGTTTGCATGTCACATTTCTGTGTTTGCAAACGTTTCCTCTGGGTACTCTGCTTTCCTCCCACACTTCAAAAACATATGGATAGGGAATATAGATTGTGAGCCCTAATAGAGACAGTAATAACCATATCTGTAAAGCGCTGTGGAATATGATGATGCTATAGAAATAGGTGTAGACTTGCAGAGATCGGGATGTTATCACGGACAGAAGGCAGATCAAGAGTTAACAAATTTATTAACAGATAAAAACTCCACGCAGGGAGAAAATGGGTATGGGAGGCAAAGGAAATAACGATATAGGTACGGGAGGGGAGAACGAGGTAAACAGGTGTTTGGCGAATGTTCAGAAAGGGGAAAGAAGAGTACAACTTATCAGTCTGTCGGCTTCTTGATTGCAGCGTCTTGGTTTCCAACAGTGGCACTGACAACACTGGCACGTGATGTCTTGGGGTTATCTTGGATAGACGGAGGTCCGGTTCCTCAATGCACATGGAGAGTCTTTGTTACACTAGGCAGGTTCCCGTACCCATCGTTTTCCAGTTCTTTATACGGTATCACCGAAACGTGGCTCTGCTCCCCATTGCAGGTGGGAAAGGGGTCGGTATGTACTGGCTCAGTCATTGGTACAAGGCTAGGTCGCAGGCACACAGCAGTCACAGGTCCCATGTGTGAGTAACCTCCCGGCAAAGGCAATGTCGGGAGAGTTGCTCTCTGATGTCTGCGAGCAGTGGACACAATTACAGGGGTTGCGCTCAGTGGGTCTACGCCTACAAGATGGCTCGCTTCAAAGGCCTGCACCTCACCCTGCTGCAAGCTCTGTCTTCCCACCAGAACTCCTGCCTTTCTCCCACACACAGCCCTATTTATCTCAGACCCGCCCCCTGGTGACAAGTGCAATGGTCAGTCCGGGCCAGAAAGCTCTCAGTGGTGACAGTTCCCAAGAGAGGTAGCCCTGGACTGGATCATCTTATTACATTGACATAAGGTGAAATAGCAACTGCAGCCTCTACAGTAAATTGGTATTACAGGGAGGGGCTCCCTCATTAAACTGATTGTGGCAACCCCAGGCCTAACAGCTATGGAGGCCTGTAAGGTTCTGCCATAAGCAAAGTCTAGCAATCCTCCAGTAACAATATTAATGACAAGTCTAATACTCTGCAATATAGTGGTATAACAAGATCACTGATCAGACTATTGAAAAGATAAATACCATAGAGGGACTAAGTAAGAAAGCTAAAAATTCCAATATAATGTACTAAAAATAAAATAAAGTTCTTATGTAAAAAAAAAAAAATGTAAACAAAAAATTACACATTTAACATTGCTGTACCTGGAACAACATGAGCTATAACTGTCTCATTGTCTAAACTATACAGTAAAAAGCGTGGAAAAAAGACTGACAAAAAAATGGAATAAAATTATCAACAAGTTGTATACAAAAAAAAATGGTACAGCTGAAAACGTCAGTTTGTCCAGCAATAACAGAATCTAATACTCTTCTGTTGGCAAAAATATATAAAAAGGTTATAGCTATCAAAATATGGTGGTACTAAAATTAATTATTAATGCAAATAATAGTTTTTAGTATGCAAACATAGCAAAGTATAAGAAAACCCAATGTAAATATAGCATCAATGGAAAAAAGCTGACCCGAAGAATAAAGGTCACCCTTCTACACAAAAATCGGGAACAAATCAATCATGAAAATTTTATCTAGTTCAAAATTTTTATGAAAACTTTATCTGTTTCCACACAAAACAAACCCCGCACAGTTCTTTTGGTTGACAATTAAATCGAGACGGTGATGCAAAAACAAATACATTTATGGGGGGAAAAAATGTTTTTGTATGCAAAAATACCAAAATGTAATAGACTATTTAACCTTAGCAATGCTGTAATCACGTGTACTCGAAGAATATAGTTTTTATCACTTTAATTGCACGGTGAATGGTTCAAAATGATGTTAAAAAAGACAATTCCTGAATTGCTGTTTATTTTTATTTGCTTCCCAAAAATCAGCATAAAAAGTGATGTTACGGTGGCTCAAAGACGCTGGAATGCCAATATTGCTCCTAAAAAAACAATCCAGAATATCCTTGCTCCCAAATCCAAATACCCACCCCCCCAACTCTGAGTCTTACAAAGTTTCCAAATCTCAGTGCTAATGTCAACATGTATGACATTGATGAAGAGAGGAGAGTCCACTTAAAGGGGTCCTCAGGGAGCTAGTGAGTCATCCTTTGTATAGATATCTTATGATATCGGTTGGGGGTCCAACACCCGGAACATTCACCTGAAAACCCATAAAACACAACTTCCCCATACAATGCTTAGTGGCCGCAGCTACTAAGTGCTTCATCTCCCATTGAAGTGACTGTACTGCAGTACTCACTAGTGGCCATTAAGCAATGCATGGTGCTGCTGTGTTCCGTTCATACATAGTTTAGTTCTGGCCTGAGTACCTGAGAAGTTTTCATCTGATAGTTGGTGTGCAGGACCCCGACTAATCTCATATTGAGATTTTGTACAACACTAGTGAAGTCAAAGTAGTCAGTACACCTGTAAATAAATTCCATGAATGCAATTTATAAAATAGGTTTTGGAGGATTTTTGCTGTTTTAGCACCATACTGGCTCTGCAAATGGCACTCACCAAATGAATACAGAAAAATCTGTATCCCAAAATAAAAATGATGCTGTCTCGATTCGTAGCACTGCTGTGTGGCCATACTGTGTGTATGATCAGAAATATACTTTTTGTCATTTTTGGAGCAATTTTTTATATCTCAAAGTTAATATTGATATAGATTTATATGAAAAGCATATAGCCAACACTGGCGTTTTTACTTTTTGATCTTTAGAGGGTTCAATCATTATTTACCAGCAGTGCAAAATTAACCCATTCACTCCAATTTCTGATGTTTTCCATGTTGTGGGCCTGCATCAACTTCGAGTCTTTACAGTGGTTGTGTTCATACAACTATACCAGGTGAGCCCCTTTACCCACAATCTTCCCATTTTACCTGGATAAGACCTTATTGCGCTTATTGTCCTTCCAGCTTTTTACCATTTTCCAGAGGATACTAATAACAAGTGGCAGGAAAAGTTATATGTTAGCTTAAAGGGGTTGCCCATTATTTGACTAGTTAAAAAAAAAACTTCTAGCAATTTGTATTGTGTAACAATAAGGCTATGTGCACATTTTCAGGATTTCTTGGAGAAATTTCCTGAGCAAAACCGGACATTTTCTGCAAGAAATCAGCATGCGTTTTTCTCGCGTTTTTACCGCGTTTTACCGCGTTTTTGGTGTGGTTTTTTTGCAGATTTTTCCAGAGGTTCCCAATACAGTAATATAGTGGGAAATCTGCAAAAAATCCGCAAAATTAATAAACATGCTGCGTTTTTTACCGCTATGCTTTTTTTTTGCGGAAAAAAGCGCATCATGTGCACAAAAATTGCGGAATGCATTCTAAATGATGGGATGCATAATGTATGCAATTTTTTCGCGCTTTATTGCACCGCTGTGCTCTGATTTACGGCCGGCACTGACAGTCAGTGCAGGGAAGCTGACGGCGGAGGACGTGACAGACATCAGAATGTGAGTATGTACTGTTTTTTTTTTTTTACTTTTACAACAGGTTACAATCCAAACCACAGCCAGTGTGACTAATGCTATGATGTTAGCATAGTATGGAAAACCACATTAAATTTGTGTTATAAATGTGTTGAGCGCTTTAAAAGGTGACCACTAGTGATGAGCAAACGTGCTCAGAAAAGTAGTTATCCAAATACTACAGTGGGTATGGAAAGTATTCAGACCCATTTAAATGTTTCACTCTTTGTTTCATTGCAGCCATTTGGTAAATTCAAAAAAGATCATTTTTTTTCTCATCAATATGCACTCTTCACCCCATCTTGACTGGAAAAAAAACAGAAATGTAGAAATTTCTGCTATGGAATATGTATTCCACTATCAGAGTGTCAATGAGGGAGGGACCGCCCAAATGTATAAGTAACAGCAGTGCCTCCAAAGCGCATGTTACAGGGCCACCTGAGGCCTCTCAGGTCAAAGATCAACATACCTACTGGTAAATTGTAGCTGGCCTTGTAAAGCTCTGGGGAATAGCTAACTAAAATGATACATGACAGAGGGGCCTAAAAAATGTATAAGTCAGGGCCCTCACAATTCTAAAAAGGCGAAAAAAAACCACAACAGTACGTGTGAACAAACGCTAAAAGAGATATTTTTGGTTTCTCTGGTTTATTTAGCCTTATATACAAGTGATTATGCAGGAAAAACTGTTACTTAACCTTTTTGGTGTGTTAATTGCAATTTAGGTTAAGTTTGGTAGTTGTTCTTGTGCATCTGTAAAAGAGGGGTAATACTGCTACAAACTTATTCCCAGAAACCATATGTGAATCAGAAATGCATGCAGGCATATTCTCCATGCTCTTCCAATTCTGTTTCACCACTTTCCCATCCATTTCAGCCTTTGCCTCAGGCCTCTTGACCCATTTGTAGGGTTCAGCAGAAAATTACTTGCTTTTCCCATTGACTTGGATTGTACTCGCTATTTGGAACGAGTACGTGATATTTAAAAAGTACTCGTTATGAGTGTAGCGATTACGAATATTCCGGCACTCACTCATCACTAGATATGGTCCCTAAAAATGATTTTGTAAATGTTGCAGAAAAAATTAGAATTTACTAATCAACTTTTAACCCTTCAAACTTCCTAACAAAAAAAATAAGTTTAACCCCTTCATGACCCAGCCTATTTTGATCTTAATGACCTGGCTGTTTATTGCAATTCTGACCATTGTCCCTTTATGAAGTAATAACTCAGGAACGCTTCAACGGATCCTAGCAGTTCTCAGAATGTTTTTTCATGACATATTGGGCTTCATGTTAGTGGTAAATTTAGGTCAATAAATTCTGCATTTATTTGTGATAAAAACCGAAATTTGGCGAAAATTTTGAAAATTTCGCAATTTTCACATTTTGAATTTTTATTCTGTTAAGCTAGAGAGTTATGTGACACAAAATAGTTAATAAATAACATTTCCCACATGTCTACTTTACATCAACACAATTTTGGAAACAAAATTTTTTTTTGCTAGGAAGTTATAAGGGTTAAAATTTGACCAGCGATTTCTCATTTTTACAACAAAATTTACAAAACCATTTTTTTTAGTGACCACCTCACATTTGAAGTCAGTTTGAGGGGTCTATATGGCTGAAAATACCCAAAAGTGACACCATTCTAAAAACTGCACCCCTCAAGATGCACAAAACCACATTCAAGAAGTTTATTAACCCTTCAGTTGCTTCACAGCAGCAGAAGCAACAGGGAAGGAAAAAATGAACATTTAACTTTTTAGTCACAAAAATGATCTTTTAGCAACAATTTTTTTATTTTCCCAAAGGTAAAAGGAGAAACTGGACCACGAAAGTTGTTGTCCAATTTGTCCTGAGTACGCTGATACCTCATATGTGGGGGTAAACCACTGTTTGGGCGCACGGTAGGGCTTGGAAGGGAAGGAGCGCCATTTGACTTTTTGAATGAAAAATTGGCTCCACTCTTTAGCGGACACCATGTCGCGTTTGGAGAGCCCCCGTGTGCCTAAAAATTGGGGCTCCCCCACAGGTGACCCCATTTTGGAAACTAGACGCCACAAGGAACTTATCTAGATGCATAGTGAGCACTTTAAACCCGCAGGTGCTTCACAAATTGATCCTTAAAATTAAAATTACTTTTTTTCACAAAAAAATTCTTTTAGCCTCAATTTTTTCATTTTCACATGGGGAACAGGATCAAATGGATCCTAAAATTTGTTGGTCAATTTCTCTTGAGTACACCGATACCTCACATGTGGGTGTAAACCACTGTTTGGGCACATGGTAAGGCTCGGAAGGGAAGGAGCGCCATTTGACTTTTTGAATGAAAAATTATCTCCATCGTTAGCGGACACCATGTCGCGTTTGGAGAGCCCCTGTGTGCCTAAACATTGGAGCATCCCCCACAAGTGACCCCATTTTGGAAACTGGACCCCCCAAAGAACTTATCTAGATGCCTAGTGAGCACTTTAAACCCTCAGGTGCTTCACAAATTGATCTGTAAAAATGAAAAAGTACTTTTTTTTCACACAAAAAAATTTTTTCGCCTCAATTTTTTCATTTTCACATGGGCAATAGGATAAAATGGATCCTAAGCTTTGTTGGGCAATTTCACCCGAGTACGTCGATACCTCACATGTGGAGGTAAACCACTGTTTGGGCACACGGCAGGGCTCGGAAGGGAAGGCACGCCATTTGACTTTTTGAATGGAAAATTAGCTCCAATTGTTAGCGGACACCATGTCGCGTTTGGAGAGCCCCTGTGTGCCTAAACATTGGACCCCCCCCCTCAAGTGACCCCATTTTGGAAACTAGACCCCCAAGGAAGTTATCTAGATGCATATTGAGCACTTTAAACCCCCAGGTGCTTCAGAGAAGTTTATAACGCAGAGCCATGAAAATAAAAAATATTTGTCCTTTCCTCAAAAATTATTTTTTAGCCTGGAATTTCCTATTTTTCAAAGGTAATAGGAGAAATTGGACCCCAAATGTTGTTGTCCAGTTTGTCCTGAGTACGTTGATACCCCATATGTGGGGGTAAACCACTGTTTGGGCACGCGGCAGGGCTCGGAAGGGAAGGCACGCCATTTGGCTTTTTAAATGGAAAATTAGCTCCAATCATTAGCGGACACCATGTCGCGTTTGGAGAGCCCCAGTGTGCCTAAACATTGCAGATCCCCCACAAATGACCCCACCTTAGAAACTAGACCCCCAAAGGAACTAATCTAGATGTGTGGTGAGCACTTTGAACCCCGAAGTGCTTCACAGAAGTTTATAACGCAGAGCCAAGAAAATTAAAAAAAAATATTCTTTTCTCAAAAATGATTTTAAGCTCACAATTTTATATTTTCCCAAGGGTAACACGAAAAATTTGACCCCAAAAGTTGTTGTCCAGTTTCTCCTGAGTACGCCGATACCCCATGTGTGGGGGTAAACCACTGTTTTGGCACACGTCGGGGCTCAGAAGGGAAGTAGTGACTTTTGAAATGCAGACTTTGATGGAATGCTCTGTGGGCGTCACGTTGCGTTTGCAGAGACTCTGATGTGGCTAAACAGTAGAAATCCCCCACAAGTGACCCCATTTTAGAAACTAGACCCCGAAATGAACTTATCTAGATGTGTGGTGAGTAGGGTTGAGCGAAACGGGTCGAACATTTTCAAAAGTCGCCGACTTTTGGCTAAGTCGGGGTTTCATGAAACCCGATCCGACCCCTGTGCGGGGTCGGCCATGCGGTACGCGACTTTCGCGCCAAAGTCGCGTTTCAATGACGCGAAAAGCGCCATTTCTCAGCCAATGAAGGTAAACGCAGAGTGTGGGCAGCGTGATGACATAGGTCCTGGTCCCCACCATCTTAGAGAAGGGCATTGCAGTGATTGGCTTGCTGTCTGCGACGTCACAGGGGCTATAAAGAGGCGTTCCCGCCGACCGCCATCTTACTGCTGCTGATCTGAGCTTAGGGAGAGGTTGCTGCCGCTTTGTCAGAAGCAGGGATAGCGTTAGGCAGGGTCCATTAACCACAAAACCGCTTGTGCTGCAGCGATTTGCACTGTCCAACACCACCCTCGGTGTGCAGGGACAGTGGAATTTTTTTTTTTTTTTTTTTTCCCCTCAGCGCTGTAGCTCATTGGGCTGCCCTAGAAGGCTCCCTGATAGCTGCATTGCTGTGT
Source organism: Ranitomeya imitator (assembly GCF_032444005.1). NCBI lineage: Eukaryota > Metazoa > Chordata > Amphibia > Anura > Dendrobatidae > Ranitomeya > Ranitomeya imitator. The sequence continues at coordinate 456,379,867 of NC_091285.1, forward strand.
GTACGCCGCTGTGCAAACCAACTGCTTTTTTCAAAGCACAAATCCTCTTGTTCCTTCCTTTCTGCACAGCTATCTTTTTTGTTTGTCCACACTTTTTATTTCATTTGTGCATCAGTCCACTCCTTATTGCTGCCTGCCATACCTGGCTGAGATTACTGCAGGCAGGGAGATAGTAGCTGCCTGCCATACCTGGCTGAGATTACTGCAGGCAGGGAGATAGTAATTGTAGGACATTCCCTGTTTTTTTTTTTTTTTTTTTTTTGGTGGGAGATTAAGATTGGCAATTTGGCATTTCTGCTAGAGTGCCATCCCTGTGTGTGCCATCTCTCTCACATAGTGGGCCATAGAAAGCCTTTTCATTTTTCTGTATTTTTTTTTGTGGGGTGTATAAATTCTCCCTGATAAAAATACAGTGGGAGATTAATATTGGCCTTTGGGCTTGTGTGCCAGTCCTGAGTGTGCCATCTCTCTCACAAATAGTGGGCCATAGAAAGCCTATTTTATTTTTTTTTGGGTTTTATAAATTCTCCCTGAAAAAAAGGGAGATTAATATTGGCCTCTGGGCTTCTGTGCCAGTCCTGAGCGTGCCATCTGTGCCAGTCCTGAGCGTCCCATCTCTCTCACAAATAGTGGGCCATAGAAAGCCTATTTAATTTTTTTTTTGGTTTTATAAATTTTCCCTGAAAAAAGGGAGATTAATATTGGCCTCTGGGCTTGTGTGCCAGTTGTGAGCGTGCCATCTGTGCCAGTCCTGAGCGTGCCATCTCTCTCACAAATAGTGGGCCATAGAAAGCCTATTTAATTTTTTTTTTGGTTTTATAAATTTTCCCTGAAAAAAGGGAGATTAATATTGGCCTCTGGGCTTGTGTGCCAGTTGTGAGCGTGCCATCTGTGCCAGTCCTGAGCGTGCCATCTCTCTCACAAATAGTGGGCCATAGAAAGCCTATTTAAATATTTTTTTGGTTTTATAAATTCTCCCAGAAAAAAAGGGAGATTAATATTGGCCTCTGGGCTTCTGTGCCAGTTGTGAGCGTGCCATCTGTGCCAGTCCTGAGCGTGCCATCTCTCTCACAAATAGTGGGCCATAGAAAGCCTATTTAAATATTTTTTTGGTTTTATAAATTCTCCCAGAAAAAAAGGGAGATTAATATTGGCCTCTGGGCTTCTGTGCCAGTCCTGAGCGTGCCATCTGTGCCAGTCCTGAGCGTCCCATCTCTCTCACAAATAGTGGGCCATAGAAAGCCTATTTTATTTTTTTTTTGGGTTTCAGAAATTCTCCCTGGAAAAAAAAAGGGAGATTAATATTGCCCTTTGGGCTTGTGTGCCAGTACTAAGCGTTCCATCTCTCTCTCTCTCTCAGTCAGTGGGCCATAGAACGCCTATTTTTGGTTTTATTTGTTTTCTAAATTCTCCCTGAAAAAATCATTTTATTTTATTTGGTTTCTAAATTCTTCCTGATAAAATCATATTTTTTTTATTATTTTTTTTTCTAAAGTCTCCCTGAAAAAAAAAAAAAAAAAAACAACCAAAAAAAACAGTGGGAGATTAATATTGGCCTTTCTGCTTGTGTGCCAGTCTTGACTCCTGGGTGCGTCATCTCTCAGTCAGTGGGCCATAGAACGCCTATTTTTGGTTTTATTTGTTTTCTAAATTCTCCCTGAAAAAATCATTTTATTTTATTTGGTTTCTAAATTCTTCCTGATAAAATCATATTTTTTTTATTATTTTTTTTTCTAAAGTCTCCCTGAAAAAAAAAAAAAAAAAAACAACCAAAAAAAACAGTGGGAGATTAATATTGGCCTTTCTGCTTGTGTGCCAGTCTTGACTCCTGGGTGCGTCATCTCTCAGTCAGTGGGCCATAGAACGCCTATTTTTGGTTTTATTTGTTTTCTAAATTCTCCCTGAAAAAATCATTTTATTTTATTTGGTTTCTAAATTCTTCCTGATAAAATCATATTTTTTTTATTATTTTTTTTTCTAAAGTCTCCCTGAAAAAAAAAAAAAAAAAAACAACCAAAAAAAACAGTGGGAGATTAATATTGGCCTTTCTGCTTGTGTGCCAGTCTTGACTCCTGGGTGCGTCATCTCTCAGTCAGTGGGCCATAGAACGCCTATTTTTGGTTTTATTTGTTTTCTAAATTCTCCCTGAAAAAATCATTTTATTTTATTTGGTTTCTAAATTCTTCCTGATAAAATCATATTTTTTTTATTATTTTTTTTTCTAAAGTCTCCCTGAAAAAAAAAAAAAAAAAAACAACCAAAAAAAACAGTGGGAGATTAATATTGGCCTTTCTGCTTGTGTGCCAGTCTTGACTCCTGGGTGTGCCATCTCTCTCTCTCTCTCTCTCCAATTGTGGTCCATAGAAAGCCTACATTTTTTTTCCTTGATTTGGGTTCCAAAATCTACCAGAGAAAATAACTCCATCAATCATTGGTAGAAAAATATTGGCCTCTGGGCTTGTGTGCCACTCCTGATTCCTGTGTGCGTCATCTCTCACTCAGTGGCCCATAGAAAGCATATAGTTTGTTACATTTGTTTTCTAAATTCTCCCTGCAAAAATCTATTTTTTTTTTTTTGGGGGGTTTCTAAAGTGTTCCTGAAAAAAATAAAAATAAAAAAAAAATAATAGTGTGACATTAATATTAACATTTGTGCTTCAGTGACAGTCCTGCGTGTGGGGCATCTCTCTAATTTGCAGCCACCAAAAAAAGAGTGTGTAACATTGGGCCTGATTTTCGCTGTGGTCTCACCAACCTGTAAAGGGGTAGCTAAATCATACTGAAGTTATAGCTCACCGTGTAAGTTGTGTGACTGCAACAAATAACGTTAGTTTGGTTACGTTTTTAAAACAATGAGGAAGTCTAGTGGAAGAGGTCGTGGCCGGGGGCGTTCATTGTCAGCTGGTAATGAGGGTAGTGGTAGTGGTGGAGCATCAGGTGGTCGTGGGGGAAAAAATATTGCACCTAAGTCTGGAGCTGTGGAGCCAGGTTCGTCGTCCGGCTACACAAGGCCTCGAACGCTCCCTTTTCTGGGATTAGGAAAACCGCTTTTAAAGCCGGAGCAGCAAGAGCAAGTTTTGGCTTATCTTGCTGACTCAGCCTCTAGCTCTTTTGCCTCATCTCGTGAAACTGGTAAAAGTAAAAGCAGCGCGTCGTTAGTGGATGTTCACGGTCAGGGACAAGTCACTTCCTTGTCCTCTTCAGCAAAAACAACAACAGAGAAGAATGCAGCAGGCGACACAACGGGTTACTCCATGGAGCTCTTTACACATACCGTCCCTGGCTTAGAAAGTGAAGCAGTTAACAGTCCATGCCCATTACAAATTGAATCTGACATGGAGTGCACTGACGCACAGCCACAGCCAGACTACTATGCTGGTCCTTTGACTCAGACCACAACATTGCCCTCGCAGGGTGCTGATCAAGAATCAGACCCTGATGAGACTATGTTGCCCCATCACGAACGCTATACCACCGAACGACACGGTGACACAGACGAAGTTGCGCAGGAGGTACAAGAAGAGTTATTAGATGACCCAGTTCTTGACCCCGATTGGCAGCCATTGGGGGAACAGGGTGCAGGCGGCAGCAGTTCTGAAGCAGAGGAGGAGGAGGGGCCGCAGCAGGCATCAACATCGCCACAGGTTCCATCTGCCGGGCCCGTATCTTGCCCAAAACGCGTGGCAAAGCCAAAACCTGGTGGAGGACAGCGTGGCCATCCGGTTAAAGCTCAGTCTGCAATGCCTGAAAAGGTATCCGATGCTAGAAAGAGTGCAGTCTGGCATTTTTTTAAACAACATCCAATTGATCAGCGCAAAGTCATCTGTCAAAAATGTTCTACTTCCTTAAGCAGAGGTCAGAATCTGAAAAGTCTCAATACTAGTTGCATGCATAGACATTTAACCACCATGCATTTGAAAGCTTGGACTAACTACCAAACGTCCCTTAAGGTTGTTGCACCCTCGGCCAATGAAGCTAGTCATCAACGCAACATCCCTTCCGGCAGTGTAGGACCACCATTTAGCGCACCACCTGCTGTATCTGTGCAGGTATCTTTGCCAGGCCAAAGCAGTCAGGGTCAGGGAATCACCAGTTTCGTAGTAGGAAACACTGCATCTAGGGCACCGGCGGCAACAATACCATCTCCCACCGTCTCTCAGTCTGCCATGTCCACCGGCACCCCCGCTAGTTCCACGATCTCCAGCTCTCCAGTCCAGCTCACCCTACATGAGACTATGGTTAGAAAAAGGAAATACTTAGCCTCGCATCCGCGTACACAGGGTTTGAACGCCCACATAGCTAGACTAATCTCGTTAGAGATGATGCCCTACCGGTTAGTTGAAAGCGAAGCTTTCAAAGACCTGATGGACTACGCTGTACCACGCTACGAGCTACCCAGTCGACACTTTTTTTCCAGAAAAGCCATCCCAGCCCTCCACCAGCATGTTAAAGAGCGCATCGTCCATGCACTCAGGCAATCTGTGAGCACAAAGGTGCACCTGACAACAGATGCATGGACCAGTAGGCATGGCCAGGGACGTTACGTGTCCATCACGGCACACTGGGTAAATGTGGTGGATTCAGGGTCCACAGGGGACAGCAAGTTTGGGACAGTTCTGCCTAGCCCACGGTCTAGTAAACAGTTGTCTGTAGCCGTTCGCACCCCCTCCTCCTCCTCCTCCTCGTCCTCCTGCAGAAGCAAGAGCTCGTCCACAGACCGCAGTCGCACAAACACTCCATCCGCACCTGCCACTGTTGCACACCAGGTCTCCCATTATGGGGCAGCTACTGGCATACGTCAGCAGGCTGTATTGGCTATGAAGTGTTTGGGCGACAATAGACACACCGCGGAAGTTCTGTCCGAGTTCTTGCAGCAAGAAACGCAGTCGTGGCTGGGCACTGTAGATCTTGAGGCAGGCAAGGTAGTGAGTGATAACGGAAGGAATTTCATGGCTGCCATCTCCCTTTCCCAACTGAAACACATTCCTTGCCTGGCTCACACCTTAAACCTGGTGGTGCAGTGCTTCCTGAAAAGTTATCCGGGGTTATCCGACCTGCTCCTCAAAGTGCGTGGACTTTGCGCACATATCCGCCGTTCGCCTGTACACTCCAGCCGTATGCAGACCTATCAGCGTTCTTTGAACCTTCCCCAGCATCGCCTAATCATAGACGTTGCAACAAGGTGGAACTCAACACTGCACATGCTTCAGAGACTGTGCGAACAGAGGCGGGCTGTTATGTTTTTGTGGGAGGATACACATACACGGGCAGGCAGTAGGATGGCAGACATGGAGTTGTCAGGTGTGCAGTGGTCGAAGATTCAAGACATGTGTCAAGTCCTTCAGTGTTTTGAGGAATGCACACGGCTGGTTAGTGCAGACAACGCCATAATAAGCATGAGCATCCCCCTAATGCGTCTGCTGATGCAAAGTTTGACGCACATAAAGGATCAGGCGTCTGCACCAGAGGAAGAGGAAAGCCTTGATGACAGTCAGCGATTGTCTGGTCAGGGCAGTGTACATGACGAGGTACCGGGCGAAGAGGAGGTGGAGGATGAGGAGGATGATGGGGATGAGTATATTTTTAATGAGGAAGCTTTCCCGGGGGCACGGGAAATTGGTGGCGTGGCAAGGCCGGGTTCTGGTTTTTTGAGGGACACAAGTGACGTAGATTTGCCTGCAACTGCCCCTCAACCAAGCACAACCGCAGATTTGACAACGGGAACTTTGGCCCACATGGCGGATTATGCCTTGCGTATCCTCAAAAGGGACACACGCATTACAAAAATGATGAACGATGACGATTACTGGTTGGCCTGCCTCCTTGATCCTCGCTATAAAGGCAAATTGCAAAATATTATGCCACATGAGAACTTGGAACTAATATTAGCAACAAAACAATCAACTCTTGTTGACCGTTTGCTTCTGGCATTCCCTGCACACAGCGCCCGTGATCGTTCTCACACGAGCTCCAGGGGCCAGCAGACCAGAGGTGTTAGAGGGGCAGAAATCAGAAGTGGCGTTGGACAGAGGGGTTTTCTGACCAGGTTGTGGAGTGATTTTTCTATGACCGCAGACAGGACAGGTACTGCAGCATCAATTCAAAGTGACAGGAGACAACATTTGTCCAGTATGGTTACAAACTATTTTTCATCCCTTATCGACGTTCTCCCTCAACCGTCATTCCCATTTGATTACTGGGCATCCAAATTAGACACCTGGCCAGAATTGGCAGAATATGCATTGCAGGAGCTTGCTTGCCCGGCAGCTAGTGTCCTATCAGAAAGAGTATTCAGTGCTGCAGGTTCAATACTAACAGAAAAAAGGACTCGTCTGGCTACCCAAAATGTAGATGATCTAACCTTCATTAAAATGAACCACAACTGGATTTCAAAATCTTTTGCCCCACCCTGCCCGGCTGACACCTAGCTTTCCTATGAAAAGGTCTTGCCTGTGGACTATTCTGAATGACTTTTCCAATCTCGTAATTTTCTTCACCTGATTGTCCAGCATACGACATGTTTCCACCTCACGAAATGGCCAAACTCCCCACACGGGGCCGTGCTATCGCCACTTTGCGCTTGGACCCTTGAGAGTGCTGTTTGTCTGAAGAGGTGGGTGTGGCCGCTTTTGGTCGACGGCACTGCCACTGGGTCCCTCATAGTACAATAAAGTGTCTCTGGCGGTGGTGGTGCGCACCCAACGTCAGACACACCGTTGTAATATGAGGGGCCCTGTGCCTGTACCGCCGGCCACAAGACAGTTCCCCCCCCCAGCTCAAACAGTGCTCTACCACTAGCAAAATTATCTCTCACAGCTTCACCAATGTGTAGTCTAGCCGCTGACATCCTTCAATGCCTGGCACTGACAATACCATTGTTTTGACATTTTTGTTATGTTAGGCCTTCGAAGCCTGTCTGCGGTCCCTTCTTTCTACAACTACTACACTGACCAGGCCACTGCTGGCCGTGTTACCCTGGAACCAATTTAAAAGTGCCTACAGTCAGCCCAATTTTGTTATGTTAGGCCTTCGAAGACTGTCTGCCGTCACTCCTTCCACTAGACTTCCACTGACCATACACTGCTGCCCATGTACCCCTGGAACCAATTTAAAGTGCCTACAGCCAGCCCAATTTTGTTATGTTAGGCCTTCGAAGCCTGTCTGCGGTCACTCCTTCCACTAGACTTCCACTGACCAGACCACTGCTGCCCGTGTACCCCTGGAACCAATTTAAAAGTGCCTACAGCCATGTGTTATTATTTTAGGCCTTCGATGCCTGTCTGCGGTCACTCCTTCCACTAGGCCTCCACTGACCACACCACTGCTGCCCGTGTACCCCTGGAACCAATTTAAAATTGCCTACAGCCAGCCCAATTTTTTTATTTTAGGCCTTCGATGCCTGTCTGCGGTCCATTCTTTCAACTACTACTACACTGACCAGGTCACTGCTGCCCGTGTACCCCTGGAACCAATTTAAAATTGCCTACAGCCAGCCCAATTTTTTTATTTTAGGCCTTCGATGCCTGTCTGCGGTCCATTCTTTCAACTACTACTACACTGACCAGGTCACTGCTGCCCGTGTACCCCTGGAACCAATTTAAAATTGCCTACAGCCAGCCCAATTTTTTTATTTTAGGCCTTCGATGCCTGTCTGCGGTCCATTCTTTCAACTACTACTACACTGACCAGGTCACTGCTGCCCGTGTACCCCTGGAACCAATTTAAAATTGCCTACAGCCATGTGTTATTATTTTAGGCCTTCGATGCCTGTCTGCGGTCACTCCTTCCACTAGGCCTCCACTGACCACACCACTGCTGCCCGTGTACCCCTGGAACCAATTTAAAATTGCCTACAGCCAGCCCAATTTTTTTATTTTAGGCCTTCGATGCCTGTCTGCGGTCCATTCTTTCAACTACTACTACACTGACCAGGTCACTGCTGCCCGTGTACCCCTGGAACCAATTTAAAAGTGCCTACAGCCAGCCCAAGTTTGTTATGTTAGGCCTTCGATGCCTGTCTGCGGTCCATTCTTTCAACTACTACTACACTGACCAGGTCACTGCTGCCCGTGTACCCCTGGAACCAATTTAAAATTGCCTACAGCCAGCCCAATTTTTTTATTTTAGGCCTTCGATGCCTGTCTGCGGTCCATTCTTTCAACTACTACTACACTGACCAGGTCACTGCTGCCCGTGTACCCCTGGAACCAATTTAAAATTGCCTACAGCCATGTGTTATTATTTTAGGCCTTCGATGCCTGTCTGCGGTCACTCCTTCCACTAGGCCTCCACTGACCACACCACTGCTGCCCGTGTACCCCTGGAACCAATTTAAAATTGCCTACAGCCAGCCCAATTTTTTTATTTTAGGCCTTCGATGCCTGTCTGCGGTCAATTCTTTCAACTACTACTACACTGACCAGGTCACTGCTGCCCGTGTACCCCTGGAACCAATTTAAAATTGCCTACAGCCAGCCCAATTTTTTTATTTTAGGCCTTCGATGCCTGTCTGCGGTCCATTCTTTCAACTACTACTACACTGACCAGGTCACTGCTGCCCGTGTACCCCTGGAACCAATTTAAAATTGCCTACAGCCAGCCCAATTTTTTTATTTTAGGCCTTCGATGCCTGTCTGCGGTCCATTCTTTCAACTACTACTACACTGACCAGGTCACTGCTGCCCGTGTACCCCTGGAACCAATTTAAAATTGCCTACAGCCAGCCCAATTTTTTTATTTTAGGCCTTCGATGCCTGTCTGCGGTCCATTCTTTCAACTACTACTACACTGACCAGGTCACTGCTGCCCGTGTACCCCTGGAACCAATTTAAAAGTGCCTACAGCCAGCCCAAGTTTGTTATGTTAGGCCTTCGATGCCTGTCTGCGGTCCATTCTTTCAACTACTACTACACTGACCAGGTCACTGCTGCCCGTGTACCCCTGGAACCAATTTAAAATTGCCTACAGCCAGCCCAATTTTTTTATTTTAGGCCTTCGATGCCTGTCTGCGGTCCATTCTTTCAACTACTACTACACTGACCAGGTCACTGCTGCCCGTGTACCCCTGGAACCAATTTAAAATTGCCTACAGCCAGCCCAATTTTTTTATTTTAGGCCTTCGATGCCTGTCTGCGGTCCATTCTTTCAACTACTACTACACTGACCAGGTCACTGCTGCCCGTGTACCCCTGGAACCAATTTAAAATTGCCTACAGCCATGTGTTATTATTTTAGGCCTTCGATGCCTGTCTGCGGTCACTCCTTCCACTAGGCCTCCACTGACCACACCACTGCTGTCCGTGTACCCCTGGAACCAATTTAAAATTGCCTACAGCCATGTGTTATTATTTTAGGCCTTCGATGCCTGTCTGCGGTCACTCCTTCCACTAGGCCTCCACTGACCACACCACTGCTGTCCGTGTACCCCTGGAACCAATTTAAAATTGCCTACAGCCATGTGTTATTATTTTAGGCCTTCGATGCCTGTCTGCGGTCACTCCTTCCACTAGACTTCCACTGACCAGACCACTGCTGCCCGTGTACCCCTGGAACCAATTTAAAAGTGCCTACAGCCAGCCCAAGTTTGTTATGTTAGGCCTTCGATGCCTGTCTGCGGTCACTCCTTCCACTAGGCCTCCACTGACCACACCACTGCTGTCCGTGTACCCCTGGAACCAATTTAAAATTGCCTACAGCCATGTGTTATTATTTTAGGCCTTCGATGCCTGTCTGCGGTCACTCCTTCCACTAGGCCTCCACTGACCACACCACTGCTGTCCGTGTACCCCTGGAACCAATTTAAAATTGCCTACAGCCATGTGTTATTATTTTAGGCCTTCGATGCCTGTCTGCGGTCACTCCTTCCACTAGACTTCCACTGACCAGACCACTGCTGCCCGTGTACCCCTGGAACCAATTTAAAAGTGCCTACAGCCAGCCCAAGTTTGTTATGTTAGGCCTTCGATGCCTGTCTGCGGTCACTCCTTCCACTAGGCCTCCACTGACCACACCACTGCTGTCCGTGTACCCCTGGAACCAATTTAAAATTGCCTACAGCCATGTGTTATTATTTTAGGCCTTCGATGCCTGTCTGCGGTCACTCCTTCCACTAGGCCTCCACTGACCACACCACTGCTGTCCGTGTACCCCTGGAACCAATTTAAAATTGCCTACAGCCATGTGTTATTATTTTAGGCCTTCGATGCCTGTCTGCGGTCCATTCTTTCAACTACTACTACACTGACCAGGGCACTGCTGGCCGTGTACCCCTGGAACCAATTTAAAATTGCCTACAGCCAGCCCAATTTTTTTATTTTAGGCCTTCGATGCCTGTCTGCGGTCCATTCTTTCAACTACTACTACACTGACCAGGTCACTGCTGCCCGTGTACCCCTGGAACCAATTTAAAATTGCCTACAGCCATGTGTTATTATTTTAGGCCTTCGATGCCTGTCTGCGGTCACTCCTTCCACTAGGCCTCCACTGACCACACCACTGCTGTCCGTGTACCCCTGGAACCAATTTAAAATTGCCTACAGCCATGTGTTATTATTTTAGGCCTTCGATGCCTGTCTGCGGTCACTCCTTCCACTAGGCCTCCACTGACCACACCACTGCTGTCCGTGTACCCCTGGAACCAATTTAAAATTGCCTACAGCCATGTGTTATTATTTTAGGCCTTCGATGCCTGTCTGCGGTCCATTCTTTCAACTACTACTACACTGACCAGGGCACTGCTGGCCGTGTACCCCTGGAACCAATTTAAAATTGCCTACAGCCAGCCCAATTTTTTTATTTTAGGCCTTCGATGCCTGTCTGCGGTCCATTCTTTCAACTACTACTACACTGACCAGGTCACTGCTGCCCGTGTACCCCTGGAACCAATTTAAAATTGCCTACAGCCATGTGTTATTATTTTAGGCCTTCGATGCCTGTCTGCGGTCACTCCTTCCACTAGGCCTCCACTGACCACACCACTGCTGTCCGTGTACCCCTGGAACCAATTTAAAATTGCCTACAGCCATGTGTTATTATTTTAGGCCTTCGATGCCTGTCTGCGGTCACTCCTTCCACTAGGCCTCCACTGACCACACCACTGCTGTCCGTGTACCCCTGGAACCAATTTAAAATTGCCTACAGCCATGTGTTATTATTTTAGGCCTTCGATGCCTGTCTGCGGTCACTCCTTCCACTAGACTTCCACTGACCAGACCACTGCTGCCCGTGTACCCCTGGAACCAATTTAAAAGTGCCTACAGCCAGCCCAAGTTTGTTATGTTAGGCCTTCGATGCCTGTCTGCGGTCACTCCTTCCACTAGGCCTCCACTGACCACACCACTGCTGTCCGTGTACCCCTGGAACCAATTTAAAATTGCCTACAGCCATGTGTTATTATTTTAGGCCTTCGATGCCTGTCTGCGGTCCATTCTTTCAACTACTACTACACTGACCAGGGCACTGCTGGCCGTGTACCCCTGGAACCAACATCAGAAAATATAAAAATAAGTATTTTGCTTATAAAAAAGAAAATACTGGTGAGATATCAAATGCAGACATTTTAACATTAAAAACAAACACACAACTCTAATCTGGTACAGTACTAAAAATGGCCACCAGCTACAATTACTTTCTCCTGCAAGTAGTTAACTGAAAGTTTTTTTAAATTGAAAACACACATATGGCATCCACCGAGTGTTGTCCTGTCGCGTCTTCTTTATATTATTGCCGAGAAGATGCAAAATAATGAAAATAATAAAATCATTAATTACCAAAATAATAGAGAAAGTCAACACCACATTGCAAATAAACATTCATTCCAAATAAAGAAGCAGGGCGCGTCCGAGGGTGAGTATATACCTAATAAGAATATAATCACCCTCGGACGCGCAATGCTTATTTCCAACAGCCTTCCTTCCTAAGAATCAGCCCTTCCGTCGTGTAGAGAGACGTTGTGTTACACTCCAAGGTGTTCCCCAGGTTGCCTTTCCTGAGCTTCGATCTTCCGGCTCTCGTTTAGTAGTTCTTGGAAACTACTCTGCATTAGGCCTTCAAATTGGGTATGGGGTGTAGAGAGATGGTGTGTTCCACTCCAAGGTGTTCCCCAGGTTGCCTTTCCTGAGCTTCGATCTTCCGGCTCTCGTTTAGTAGTTGTTGGAAACTACGCTGCATTAGGCCTTCAAATTGGGTATGGGGTGTAGCGAGAGGGTGTGTTACACTCCAAGGTGTTCCCCAGGTTGCCTTTCCTGAGCTTCGATCTTCCGGCTCTCGTTTAGTAGTTCTTGGAAACTACACTGCATTAGGCCTTCAAATTGGGTATGGGGTGTAGAGAGAGGGTGTGTTACACTCTAAGGTGTTCCCCAGGTTTCCTTGCCATTGCTTCGGTCTTCCGACTCTCGTTTAGTAGTTGTAGAAAAGTACACTGCATTAGGCCATACAAAATGGGTATGGGGTGGAGAGAGATGGTGTGTTACACTCCAAGGTGTTCCCCAGGTTGCCTTTCCTGAGCTTCTATCTTCAGGCTCTCATTAAATTGTGGTTAAATGGAACAACTGCATTTGGCGTACTAGTTGGTTTGGGGCCTACTATCGGTGTCTGCCACTCCTTGCTGTTCTCCTCCACTGAACAAAGCTGTGCCGCCTGTTTACTACGGTTGCCAATTTTGAACTGCATTTCGACTACTTACTGATTTGGCCCTACTCTCTGTGTCAGCCTCTCATTCCAGTTGTCCTCCACTGCAATGCCCCCTGGTTATTCCTGTGTTACCAATTTTGAACTGCATTTAGCCCACTTTCTTCTTTGGGCCTATATCTGTGTTTCCACTTCATCGTGCCCATTGCCCAGCCAGTGATAGATGAGTCTGCTGGTACATTGACCCATAACGCAACATTCCCCGTGCACGCTACACAACAACATTGTGACCCTGCTGAAAGTCAGGTTGCTCTTCCCGCATACCATACCACCTTACACGGGGACAAAGAGGAAGGTGCAGATGAAAGTGCAGGTTCCTTCATCAGGTGGGGGGAGGAATACTAGTTGGCGACGTCACTGGCACAGGGCCTCTCATAGTACGCAAAAGTGTTGCTGCCGGTGGGAGGCGCCCCCGCCGTGCAAACACACCGCTGTACTTTGAGGGGCCCTGTGCCAGTGCCAATGCCAACGAGTGGGCCCCCCCTGCTTGCTCAGGTTCACAGCACTTGCAAAGTTGAAATACTTACCTCTCCCTGCTCCACTGCCGTGACGTGGTCCAGATTTCCTGGGCCCACTAATTACTTGAACCAGCCCTACCCCCCACAACTTTAGCCAAATGACCCCCAATTTCAAATGCCTTCCAATTATTATAAGGTAAATTACGCTTGACAAGCTTCATTAAGAAGAATGGATGGTTTTGACATTAAAATGGCCACTCTAGGTGTTTTCCTGGCCCCCACTCACTGCCGACTATGCTGCCCCATTGACTTGCATTGGGTTTCGTGTTTCGGTCGATCCCGACTTTACGTCATAATCGGCCGATTTCACTCGACCCGACTTTGGACATAGTCGGGTTTCGCAAAACCCGGCTCGACTCTAAAAAGGTCAAGGTCGCTCAACTCTAGTGGTGAGCACTTTGAACCCCCAAGTGCTTCACAGAAGTTTCTAACGCAGAGCCGTGAAAATAAAAAAAAAATATTCTTTTCTCAAAAATGATTTTAAGCTCACAATTTTATATTTTCCCAAGGGTAACACGAAAAATTTGACCCCAAAAGTTTTTGTCCAGTTTCTCCTGAGTACGCCGATACCCCATGTGTGGGGGTAAACCACTGTTTTGGCACACGTCGGGGCTCAGAAGGGAAGTAGTGACTTTTGAAATGCAGACTTTGATGGAATGCTCTGTGGGCGTCACGTTGCGTTTGCAGAGACTCTGATGTGGCTAAACAGTAGAAATCCCCCACAAGTGACCCCATTTTAGAAACTAGACCCCAAAATGAACTTATCTAGATGTGTGGTGAGCACTTTGAACCCCCAAGTGCTTCACAGAAGTTTATAACGCAGAGCCGTGAAAATAAAAAATCATTTTTCTTTCCTCAAAAATGATGTTTTAGCAAGCATTTTTTTATTTTCACAAGGGTAACTGGAGAAATTGGACCCCAATAATTGTTGCGCAGTTTGTCCTGAATATGCTGGTACTCCATATGTGGGGGTAAACCACTGTTTGGGCACACATCGGGGCTCGGAAGTGAGGGAGCACCATTTGACTTTTTGAATATAAGATTGTCTGGAATCAATGGTGGCGCCATGTTGCGTTTGGAGACCCCTGATGTGCCTAAACAGTGGAAACCCCTCAATTCTACCTCCAACACTAACCCCAACACACCCCTAACCCTAATCCCAACTGTAGCCATAACCCTAATCACAACCCTAACCACAACCCTAATTCCAACCCTAACCCTAAGGCTATGTGCCCACGTTGCGGATTCGTGTGAGATTTTTCAGCACCATTTTTGAAAAATCTGCGAGTAAAAGGCACTGCGTTTTACCTCTGGATTTACCGCGGATTTCCAGTGTTTTTTGTGCGGATTTCACCTGTGGATTCCTATTGAGGAACAGGTGTAAAACGCTGCGGAATCCGCACAAAGAATTGACATGCTGCGGAAAATACAACGCAGCGTTTCCGCGCGGTATTTTCCGCACCATGGGCACAACGGATTTGGTTTTCCATAGGTTTACTTGGTACTCTAAACCTGATGGAACACTGCTGCGAATCCACAGCCAAATCCGCACAGTGTGCACATAGCCTAATTCTAAAGGTATGTACACACGCTGCGGAAAACGCTGCGGATCCGCAGCAGTTTCCCATGAGTTTACAGTTCAATGTAAACCTATGGGGAACAAAAATCGCTGTACACATGCTGCAGAAAAACAGCTCGGAAACGCAGAGGTTTACATTCCGCAGCATGTCACTTCTTTCTGCGGATTCCACAGCGGTTTTACAACTGCTCCAATAGTAAACTGCAGTTGTAAAACCGCAGCGAAATGTGCAGAAAAACTGCGGTAAATCCGCGATAAATCCGCAGCGGTTTAGCACTGCGGATTTATAAAAATCTGCAGAGGACCAGAATACGTGTGCACATAACGAAACCCTAACCCTAACCATAACCCTAGTTCTTACCCGAACCTTAGTGGAAGAAAAAAAAAAATCTTTATTTTATTATTGTCCCTACCTATGGGGGTGACTAAGGGGGGGTCATTTAGTATTTTTTTATTTTGATCACTATGATAGGTTTTCACAGTGATCAAAATGCACTTGAAACGAATCTGCCAGACGGCAGATTCGGCGGGCGCACTGCGCATGCGCCCGCCATTTTGGAAGATGGCGGCGCCCATGGAGAAGACGGACGGACCCCGGGAGGCTCGGTAAGTATGATGGGGTGGAATGGAAGTACGGGGGTGGATCAGAGCACGGGGGGTGGATCGGAGCACGGGGGGTGGATTGGAGCACGGGGGGGTGGATTGGAGCACCGGGGGTGGATCGGAGTGAAGGGGGGGTGGATTGGAGCACAGGGGGAGCG
This sequence comes from Ranitomeya imitator, assembly GCF_032444005.1. Lineage (NCBI taxonomy): Eukaryota > Metazoa > Chordata > Amphibia > Anura > Dendrobatidae > Ranitomeya > Ranitomeya imitator. The sequence continues at coordinate 456,395,412 of NC_091285.1, forward strand.
GACAAGAGCACGGGGGGAGCGGACAGGAGGACGGATGGGAGCGGAGCTGTGTAGAGGACTGATCGGATGAATGGGGGGGAGATCGGTGGCGGGGGGTGCAGACCAGTGTTTCCAGCCATGGCCGATGATATTGCAGCATCGGCCATGGCTGGATTGTAATATTTCACCAGTTTTAATAGGTGAAATATTACAAATCGCTCTGATTGGCAGTTTCACTTTCAACAGCCAATCAGAGCGATCGTAGCCACCCCCCTGGGCTGTACTACCACTCCCCCTGTCCCTGCAGATCGGGTGAAATTGGAGTTAACCCTTTCACCCGATCTGCAGGGACGCGATCTTTCCATGACGCCACATAGGCGTCATGGGTCGGATTGGCACCGACTTTCATGACGCCTACGTGGTGTCATGGGTCGGGAAGGGGTTAAAAAATGATGCAGTAAAGTAGACATGTGGTAAATGTTATTTATTAACCATTTTTTGTGACATATCCCTCTGATTTAAGGGCATAAGAATTAGAAGTTTGAAAATTGCTAAATTTCCGATATTTTCACAAATAAACAGACGTCATATTGAACAGATTTTACAGCTATCATGAAGTGTATGTCACTGGACAACTTTGTAAAATTTGGCCTGGTCATTAAGGTGAAAACAGGCTTCGGGTGTAAAGGGGATATCAAGATTGGCCCACAACTTTGTCTTAGGCCGGGATCACACATGCGAGAAATACGTCCGAGTCTCGCATGGTAATACCCGGCATTGCCGCCGTCTCTCTGGAGTGGAGCATGAGGCTGCATGTATTGCTATTGCACAGAGACATAGTATATAACACAGCCCATGCAGTATATGACACAGCCCACATAGTATATAACACAGCCACGTAGTATATAGCACAGCCACGTAGTATATTGCCCAGCCACATAGTATATTGCACAGCCACGTAGTAAATAGCACAGCCCACGTAGCATATAACACAGCCATGTAGTATATTATTATTATTATTATTATTTGTTTAATTCCATGGTGCTGTACATGAGAAAGGGGTTACATACAGAGTTATAGATATAGTTTACTGTAAACAAATTTACAGTGACAGACTAGTACAGACGGGAGAGGACCCTGTCCTTGCGGACTTACATTCTATGGGATAGTGGGGAAGAGGCAGAAGGTAGGGGCGAGGCAGCGGCTCTGGTGATGGCGAAGCGGCGGCTTTGGCGATGGAGAGGCGGCAGAATGGTTATTGCAGGCTGTAGGCTTTCTTGAAGAGATGGGTTTTCAGGTTCCGTCTGAAGGAGCCGAGGGTGGTCGATAGTCGGACGTGTTGAGGCATGGAATTCCAGAGGATGGGGGATATTCGGGAGAAATCTTGGAGGCGGTTGTGTGAGGAACGAATAAGTGTGGAGAAGAGTAGGAGGTCTTGGGAGGATTGGAGATTATGTGAGGGAAGATATTGGGAGATTAGTTCAGAGATATAGGGAGGGGACAGGTTGTGGATGGCTTTGTAGATCAGTGTTAGTAGTTTGAACTGGATTCATTGGAGAATTTGGAGCCAGTGGTGGGATTTGCAGAGGGGAGAAGCAGGGGATTAGCGAGGAGAGAGGTGGATTAGCCAGGCAGCAGAGTTGAGGACAGACTGGAGTGGTGCAAGAGAGTTAGCAGGGAGGCCACAGAGGAGGGTGTTGCAGTAGTTGAGGAGGGAGATGATGAGGACATGCACAAGAGTTTTGGTAGATTGTGGGCTGAGGAACGAACGGATTCTGGCAATATTTTTGAGTTGGAGGCGACAGGAGGTGGCAAGAGTATATAGCACAGCCCATATAGTAAATAGCACAGAAATGTAGTATATAACACAGGCCATGCAGTATATCACACAGCCCATGCAGTATAAAACACAGCCCATGTAGTATATAGCAATGTGGGCACCATATCCCTGTTAAAAAAAGAATTAAAATAAAAAATAGTGATATACCTTCCGGCGGCTGCCGGATCCAGCCCAGGTGTTTAGCGATGCTCCTAGCGACGATCCAGTCCCAAGTATGCATTGCAGCAGTAACTCGTGATGATGTAGCAGTCTCGCGAGCCTGCTACGTCATCTATGGTCATTGCCACAATGGATTCTTGGGACTGGAGCATTGCGAGGAGCGGAAAGGCGCCGTAAGGTGAGAATATAATGATTTTTTTATTTTCTTTTATTATTTTTAACATTAGATCTTTTTACTCTTGATGCTGTATAGGCAGCATCAAAAGTAAAACGTTGGTCACACAGGGTTAAGAGCAGCATTAACGGATTGCGTTACACCGCGTTATGCCACGGTATAACGCATTCCATTTAATGGACTACTAAACCACTATGGGGCACAGACTGGAGGGCAGTAGGGAGGGGGCACTGACTGTAGGGGAGTAGAGAAGGGCGAAGTTGCAGCCGGACTGTGGCCGCGACCAATCAGCGACGCGGGATTTCCGTGACACACAAACAAACAGACAGAAGTGACCCTTAGACGATTATATAGATAGATAATATTTGAGGTTATGGTAATAGATTCTGTGATGGGACATTGAACCATGACACTACTGTAATGTGATTGCCACATTTAGAGTCAATGGGTTTTTGCCTTCCTCTGGATCAGCACGTTAGGTTAGAGGTTGACCTCAATGGACTTTTGTCCACTTTTATTCTTAAAAATTATGACACTATGAAGACTAGGACCACTGTTAGATTTATACCCCATGAGCAAATACATTAAACATTACCTAAAAATGCTGTGTTTAACATAATCTTTGGAGCGTGTGTGAGGTTGTTTGAATAAATATTAGTTAAATTAGATTTTGGGGTAATGCCTATATACATGTATTTCACACCTCTTCATTTACCAGTATTCATGAGGGCTTTCTGGGGAATAAAGTTTGGAACTCTATACCATCTTGTGTTATTTTTTAACAAATCCTCGTGAATGTGAGCATGAGTCCATGTTGAAATTTTTTAACTTTTAAAGTAGTTATAAGTAGTTATTTTTTGCATATGGGCATAAAGCAGAAACATATTTCCCTGCTCAGTGACCTTCTGTTAGACCCCTACTTTACCCTTTTAATAATTGCTAAAACAACCCATTTGCCTACTAAAAACTCTAGAGTAAAAGCAACTTACGCCTGTTTATAAAAACAAATTTCTTTATTAGAATGTTATAGTAGAAAATCATTAAATGCATAACAAATGGATCTTAAAGGGGATCTGTCAGCAGGATTGTACGTAGTAACCTACACACAGTGTCAGATCTGCGCCATTATACTGATTAACATGAAACCTTGGTGGATGAAATCTGTCTTATGGTTGTTCTTTAATCTTTAGTCGCTGCAGGAGGGTGGGCGCCATTTTCAAATTATTTTTTTTTCTCCAAGCTGAATAACATGAAGAAAATGTATTCTTGGCACACTAAACATGTGATTATGCCGCAGAGCAGGTGCCTTGGCCGGCACCTGCCTGCAGAAGGTTTTTTTTTTTTAGCATATATTATTATTATTATTATTATTCATTTTTATAGCGCCATTTATTCCATGGCGCTTTACATGTGAATGGGGCAAATATAGACAAGTACAATAAACATGAGTAAAACAAGGCACACACAAGTACAGGAGGAGAGAGGACCCTGCCCGCGAGGGCTCAAAGTCTACAGGGGATGGGTGAGGATACACTAGGTGAGGGTAGAGCTGGTCATGTGGCGCTTCAGTAGACTGGGGATCACTGCAGGTTGTAGGCTTGTCGGAAGAGGTGGGTCTTCAGGTTCCTTTTGAAGGTTTCCGTGGTAGGTGAGAGCCTGATGTGTTGGGGTAGAGAGTTCCAGAGTATGGGGGAAGCACAGGAGAAGTCTTGGATGCGGTTGTGGGAGGAAGAAATGAGAGAGGAGTAGAGTAGGAGATCATGAGATGATCGAAGGTTACGTGTAGGTAACAGAAGACCATGTCACAGATGTATGGCGGAGTCAGATTTTGAATGGCTTTGTATGTAATTGTTAGTGTTTTGAACTGTAGCCTCTGGGCAATAGGAAGCCAGTCAAGGGCCTAGCAGAGAGGAGAGGCTGGGGAATAACGGGGAGACAGGTGGATTAGTCGGGCAGCAGAGTCCCAACAGATAGATATTCATTATGCAAACTAGGGGGCAGGTTAGTGAGGGATCAGTGACCTTTCAGCAGTCTGCATTATGAATATCTAATCAGAGCACCACATGCAGACCTCCCCTCCAGACCCGCCTTAGGGCACAAGCATATCATTAGCACAAAACTGAAAATAAAAGATTAAAGATCAACACCAAGACGGATTTAATCAACCAAGGTATCATTGTAATCAGGCGCCGACCTGACACTGTCTGTAGTTTACTGTGCACAATCCTGCTGGCAGGTTCCCTTTAAGTTTGTCTCTCTATATATTTTTAATTTAGAATTTTATTTTAGAACATTGCGACTTGAAGTTTGTCTGCAAACATATGGTTAATGGCAATCTATAACAGTAGCTAATATAATAATAGCAACAGCCAGTGCTTGCTTATGTAATCATAAGTTAAAAATTTTCATAGTGATGCAGAAAATAAGCCTGGTCCCTTTTGTTCAGTTTCTGGCAGGCATCTTCAACATTTTTAGTCATTCCAGGAGGGCCACAGCTGAACACACCAATTTTCTTCACCTTTAAAGAAAGATAAACTAAATGTTACTGACATATTCTTACTCTGCATACAACATTGTACTCTTCTCCTTATGTATCATAGACCAATGATTGTGTGTACCGCCACAAGGCTCGCCTGCTGCAATGTTCATGATGTAGACACTGTGGCCCCATCCTCGGTGTTTTTGCCAGAAATCTGGTGTAGAACATTATCATAAGTTAATCACACCACTGTGAGCATAGTAGCAGTGAACTTCAGTGATGAGTGGCAGAGCACTTTTGACTAGACCGAATACAAGCGTGCTAGGATTAAAGCGGTGGACCAAAATTATTATTGATTTTCATTCTAATTGCCTCTCTATTTATCTTAATAATATAATATTTTTCTAATATGGTTTAATTAAAAAGTCCTTACCCTTCCCTCTCTAATTTACTTTATTTTTGCTTCAATTACATTTTGTTTGAGAATCCCCTGTGCATGCTGGGATACTCATATAAGCTTTCATCAGGGGGAAGATGCTATGGTTACTGCCACAACCTCTTATCTAACCCTGGGATTATTATTATTATAGCACCATTAATTCCATGGTGCTGTACATGAAAACAGGGTTACATCAAAATACAAATATCACTTACAGTAAATTGAAATGAAGCGCTATCCGTGATGACCTTTTCAGGGGTTGGGCTAGTTTATACTCTACTGAGCATGAATCAGACATTGGTTCTAACGGATACTCAGTACGAGTTTCCTTCTTACTGTGAAATATACTTCTGAGTGCAGAGTGACAGTGTGCTCCCTTGCTGGCTCTAATTAGAAATTACAGGCCGGCAACAGAGCGCACTGTCAGTGCTCATTGTAAGAAGATAACATTCTCTTTCAAAAACTGCAGAAACAGTGAGTTATAATAAAGGCATGATTAAAAACATTATTTAGAGCCTAAAAAACTGTTCCTAATACATTATATGGAGTAAATCCCCTTGACAAGTTCCCTTCAAACCAATGTTAGAAGTACAATGTAAAGCAATATGAATTAGGAAACGAACACAACTTAATTTTTCACATTTGTAAAAAAAAATTCGTTATTGCATACAAATGTTTAAAAATTACATTCAAGGTAAATAAATGGAAAGTGACACATTTCAAATGTACTCCAATATCCAAAGAATGCATTCAAAACGCGTTGCTTTCCATTTATCTGCCTTGGATTAAATTTTTAAACATTTGTGAGAAATAAAAACAATATACTTTTTTACCAATAGTTGCAATACATTCCCCATGTTTTTTTTCCCCTTTTTGCCATATCAAAGGTCAGATTGTGCCTTTCCATTCACACTGGATCATAATTATTGGTGAGTAAAGCTGTCATACTTTTTCTTCTTTATCTAAATATGCCCATGATGATATGTTTTGATGGACCTTTTATTACAATAAAGAGTAAGATTTTATGGATATTTGTGAAGCACTCAAGCTGGGTTCACATCACGTTTTAGCCACCATCAATGACTCCGTCCAGCCATCCATCTAAAGCTATGGAAAACAGGATTCAGATGTATCAGCTGGTAGGACCATTGACCTTAATGAAACAGGCAGAGTCACTTTGTGCTCAACCATAATTTTTAGCAGTATAGGCCTGTTTCAGTTGGTCACAAAAGTACAGATGATCATGTTTTTGTGGCTAAATCATAAAGGCGGACATTGCCGAAAATGAGGTGAGACAGAATACATCTGCCTAAGTTAAGTCAATTGATCTTTCAGTGGATAAGCCTGAGTCTCATTTTTAATTGCTTCCCAGAGAGAGCCACTGATGTGTGGCAAAAATGTGATGTCAACCTATCGCACAAGGGTCTGAAAGTCTTTTTTTCCTGGAAGGGAGTGATTGCGTCAAATCATGGACTGAAATTTCTCTGGCTGACTGCACTATATCTTTATTTAATATTAAACCATACCTCGGGGTGGGCGTCTTGTAAGGAATTCAAAAACCCCATAAAGGGAGGTCTTCCGAAATGTGTGTATGATCTTAGTCCAGTCATTAAGCTCCTGTTTTGAACTTTTTGAAAGTGTCGCTCACAGATGTACTGCAAAATTAAGGGTTATATATCTCATTATCTCCAGGTGAATACTGTATTTATTAATTTAGAGTACTTTAAAAGAAACTTGATCAATATCATGCAAATTAATTTGATGTTGTGTTAATAACTGCTGCTGAGCAGAAAAAAATGATAAGCAATTTGGAATGCAGTATAATTAAAGTTATCATAATAACATAATAAAAAAGATGATATAACCCTACTATAAATAATAAGTATATTCCAAGTCACTCAGAAGTTCCAAAGAACCAGTGCATTTATAAAGATCAGGGAACATTTATACATTACATTACCTTTGTACATTCCACTTTTTTTGCACAACTCAGCTGTTGCAGGACATATTTTTTAATAATTAGGTGTTCACTTCCTTTTCACCACTGATTAACCCCTTTCCACCATTGGACATACTATTTCATCCATGTGGGGTGGGGCCTACATCCCAAGGACGGAATAGTACATCCAGCGCGATCAGCCACACTCACGGGGGGAGCGTGGCCGATCGCAGCCAGGTGTCAGCTGACATCCGGCAGTATGTGCCAGCAGCAGTCATGGACCGCCCCCGGCACTTTAACCCCTGGCACACTGTGATCAAACATGATCGCAGTGTTCCAGCGGCATAGGGAAGCATTGCGCAGGGAGAGGGCTCCCTGCATGCTTCCCTGAGACTCCCGGAGCAACGCGATGTGATCGCGTTGCTCCAAGGGTCTCTTACCTCCTCCTCCCTGCAGGCCCGGATTCAAAATGGCCATGGGGCTGCATCCAGGTCCTGCAGGGAGGTGGCTTACCAGCGCCTGCTCAGAGCAGGTGTCGGGAAGCCTCCAGGAGTGCACGTCAGATCGCTGATCTGACAGTGCACAGCAAAGTGTTCAATCAGCGATCTGTCACTTTACTGTGATTTCCCCCCCTGGGGCAAAGTAAAAAAGTAAAAAAAAAAAAATTCTTAAATAAATAATAATAAAAAAATATTGTTCCAATAAATACATTTCTTTATCTAAATAAAAAACAATAAAAGTACACATATTTAGTATCGCCACATCCGTAATGACCCAACCTATAAAACTGTCCCACTAGTTAACCCCTTCAGTGAACACCGTAAAAAAAAAAAAATAAGGCAAAAAAACCGCTTTATTATCATACCGCCGAACAAAAAGTGGAATAACACGTGATCAAAAAGACGGATATAATAAAAATGGTACCGCTGAAAACATCATCTTGTTCTGCAATAAAGGAGCTGCCATACAACATCATCAGCAAAAAAATAAAAAAGTTATAGTCCTCAGAATAAAGCGATGCAAAAATAATTATTTTTTCTATAAAATAGTTTTTATCGTATAAAAGCGCCAATGCATAAAAAAATATAAATGAGGAATCGCTGTAATCATACTGACCCAAAGAATAAAACTGCTTTATCCATTTTACCAAACGCGGAATGGTATAAACGCCACCCCCAAAAGAAATTCGTGAATAGCTGGTTTTTGGTCATTCTGCCTCACAAAAATCAGAATAAAAAGTGATCAAAAAATGTCACGTGCCTGAAAATGTTACCAATAAAAACATCAACTCATCCCACAAAAAACAAGACCTCACATGACTCTGTGGACCAAAATATGGAAAAATTATAGCTCTCAAAATGTGGTAACGCAAAAAATATTTTTTGCAATAAAAAGCGTCTTTTAGTGTGTGACGGCTGCCAATCATAAAAATCTGCTAGAAATCCCACTATAAAAGTAAATCAAACCCCCCTTCATCACCCCCTTAGTTAGGTAAAAATTAAAAAAATTAAAAAAATGCATTTATTTCCATTTTCCCATTATAGTTAGGGCTAGGGTTAGGGTTAGGGCTAGGGTTAGGGCTATGGTTAGGGCTAGGATTAGGGTTAGGGCTAGGGTTAGGGTAAGGGTTGGGGCTAGGGTTAGGGCTACAGTTAGGGTTGGGGCTAAAATTAGGGTTAGGTTGGGGCTAAAGTTACGGTTAGGGTAGGGGCTAAAGTTAGGGTTGGATTTGGATTACATTTACGGTTGGGAATAGGTTTGGGATTAGGGTTAGGATTGTGTCAGGGTTAGGGGTGTGGTTAGGGTTACCGTTGAGATTAGGGTTATGGTTTGGATTAGGGTTTCAGTTATAATTGGGGGATTTCCAATGTTTAGGCACATCAGGGGCTCTCCAATCGCGACATGGCATTCGATCTCAATTCCAGCCAATTCTGCGTTGAAAAAGTAAAACAGTGCTCCTTCCCTTCCGAGCTCTCCTGTGCGCCCAAACAGGGGTTTACCCCAAATTATGGGGTATTAGCGTACTCAGGACAGAATGGACAACAACTTTAGGGCTCCAATTTCTCCTGTTCCCCTTGGGAAAATACAAAACTGGGGGCTAAAATATTATTTTTGTGGAAACAAAGATTTTTTATTTTCACAGCTCTGCGTTATAAACTGTAGTGAAATACTTGGGGGTTCAAAGTTCTCACAACACATCTAGATAAGTTCCTTGGGGGTCTAGTTTCTAATATGGGGTCACTTGTGGGGGGTTTCTACTGTTTAAGTACATCAGGGGCTCTGCAAATGCAACGCGACGCCTGTAGACCAATCCATCTAAGTCTGCATTCCAAATGGCGCTCCTTCCCTTACGAGCTCTGCCATGCGCCCAAACAGTGGTTCCCCCCACATATCGGGTATCAGTGTACTCAGGACAAATTGCAGAACAACATTTGGGGTTAAATTTCAACTGTTACGATTGGAAAAATACAAAACTGGGGGCTAAAAAATATTTTGGGTGGAAAAAAAAGGATTTTTTATTTTCACGGCTCTGCGTTATAAACTGTTGTGAAACACTTGGGGGTTCAAAGTTCTCACAACACATCTAGATTAGTTCCTTGGGGGGTCTAGTTTCCAATATGAGGTGACTTGTGGAGGGTTTCTACTGTTTAGGTACAATAGGGGCTCTGCAAACGCAATGTGACGCCTGCAGACCATTCCATCTAAGTCTGCATTCCAAATGTCGCTCCTTCCCTTCCGAGCTCTCCCATGCGCCCAAACAGTGATTCCCCCCCACATATGGGGTATCAGCATACTTGGGACAAATTGGACAACAACTTTTGGGGTCCAATTTCTCCTGTTACCCTTGGGAAAATACAAAACTGGGAGCTAAAATTTAATTTTTGTGGGGAAAAAAATAATTTTTATTTTCACTGCTCAGCTTTATAAGCTGTAGTGAAACACTTGGGGGTTCAAAGTCCGCACCACACACCTACATAAGTTCCTTAGGGGGTCTACTTTCTAAAATGGTGTCACTTGTGGGGGGTTTCAATGTTTAGTCACATCAGTGGCTCTCCAAATGCAACATGACGTCCCATCTCAATTCCAGTCAATTTTGCTTTGAAAAGTCAAATGGCGCGCCTTCCTTTCTGAGCTCTGCCAAGCACCCAAACAGTGGTTTACCCCCACATATGGGGTATCAGCGTACTCAGGACAAATTGTACAACAACTTTTTGCATCCAATTTCTTCTCTTACCCTTGGGAAAATAAAAAAATTGGGGGCAAAAATATCATTTTTGTGAAGAAATATGATTTTTTATTTTTACGACTGCATTATAAACTTCTGTGAAGCACTTGGTGGGTCAAAGTGCTCACCACACATCTAGATAAGTTCCTTAGGGGGTCTACTTTCCAAAATGGTGTCATTTGTGGGATGTTTCAATGTTTAGGCACATCAGGGGCTCTCCAAACGCAACATAGCATCCCATCTCAATTCCAGTCAATTTTGCATTGAAAAGTCAAATGGCGCTCCTTTGCTTCCGAGCTCTGTCATGTGCCCAAACAGTGGTTTACCCCCACATATAGGGTATCGGCGTTTTCAGGACAAATTGTATAACAACTTTCGGGGTCCATTTTCTCCTGTTACCCTTGGTAAAATAAAATAAATTGGAGCTGAAGTAAATTTTTTGTGAAAAAAGTTAAATGTTCATTTTTATTTAAACATTCCAAAAATTCCTGTGAAACACTTGAAGGGTCAATAAACTTTTTTGAATGTGGTTGTGAGCACCTTGAGGGGTGCAGTTTTTAGAATGGTGTCACACTTGGTTATTTTCTATCAGACCCCTCAAAATGACTTCAAATTAGATGTGGTCTCTAAAAAAACATGGAGTTGTAAAAATGAGAAATTGCTGGTCAACTTTTAACCCTTATAACTCCCTAACAAAAAAAAAATTTGGTTCCAAAATTGTGCTGATGTAAAGTAGACATGTGGGAAATGTTACTTATTAAGTATTTTGTGTGACATAGCTCTGTGATTTAACTGCATAAAAATTCAAATTTGGAAAATTGCAAAATTTTAAAATTTTTTGCCAAATTTCTGTTTTGTCGCAAATAAACGCAGGTAATATCTCTTCCTCCCTCCCTCCTCTTCCTGTCATCTTCTGAAGAGATGCCGTTACATTATAAATCACCAGCCCAACAGCTTTCACAGCAGGTGTCCTAATCACATCTTTCTGCTCTGGCTGTCCCTCTTCTACCCCTGTTCTGAGCTGTGTGCTTGTTCTAATGCCTTATTTTCTTTATGTATAAGTACAGAGATAACAATGTGGACTCAAAATAATCCACTGATAGCTTAATATGTTGCAGCTGAAATTGTGTTGGGCATTACAGTTCTATTAATATTACAGTTCTGCTTCTCACCAAGGAGGAGAACATGCTCTGCCATAAGCTTATGAATACCCACTTAAGCCAATCTAGAGTAAAACAGTGCCACTGCTACATAACCATTAATGAAGGTTATCTGTTATCTCTTAGGAACAAATTCAACTCCAGCGTAATTAACGTGAGGAACAGAAAGGAAAATAAAGAGCTACATATTTACCAGCATGGCTGTGCGGAAGTCAAACTTTTCACTAAGTTGTGTGATGTATATGTGGACCGACAGAAGGTTGTTTATGTCATTCTCTTCCACCTCTTTGATTATGTTCGTCAGCCATTCAAACTGTCTCTGAGTGCGTGTTACCCAAATGAAATAAATCTGAAGGAGAACCCAATAGTTATTTACATTTCAACCCAAACTTGTAAATATTCAGCCTATAAAATAATTATACTTGTACATTTTTTTGTAAAATAGGCATTGTTCTCCCTTCCTACATGTTTGCTCAGAAGCTGGTCTCTTCAGTTTCCTACACACTCTTCATTCACTTAGTAGCACTTTTTGTCTGAACATATAATGATATCGGCTTGTGAACGATTTATGAAGCCTTACATGCATAACCCTTTTTATTATAAAAATGACTGGACTATATATTATAATGATTTTTTTACCTTTTGTGCTAATTCATACATCCTCGGAAACCTGCTTGCTCAGGATTACCCAAAACACACAGTTAAGCTTGCTACAAATATGAGCACCACTCTGGACTTAGCCTCTCCAGAGATACTCAACGTCTAATGACTGAGAAGACTGACTATTTACCTTCTAAACCATACCCTGATGTGAAGATATGATGAACAACCTCCCACCCACTCTTTAGTTGTTCACATAAAACCGAGCCCTTAAAATGGCCGATTAACCCCTCTCAGCACTTAGTATGATGGATCAAACTTTTGGGTTTCAAATCACTGAAGCTAATAGCCTCAGTGAAACATATCTCCCCTCCAGTACCTGTCACAGAGTAAAGAAGAAAATGTTATTATACTATTTTATTTAAAAATTCTCACTCAAGCATGGTGGAATGATACATAAATGGAAATTAAAGATAAATTCTATAGGCATACTTTCTTGCACTGTATCCGTGCGTTGACTGAAGATTTGAAGACAAGGTCTTTAAGGATTGAAGCAAATGGTGTAACCCCAATTCCACCACCAACTAAGACTGAAACTTCAAACTTGTTCCACTCCTGGTGCCCTTCTCCAAATGGTCCATCCAGGAATAGCTAAATAAAAGACAAATTAGGAAGCATAAAAATATCTTTAAAAAATAGAGAATTCTTTTTATGTACAATACAGACCAAATGGAAAATTTCCACATGTCCAAATATTTTCAAGTGGTTATACAGTCATTTCTCATTTAAAATGCATGCAAGGACCACATTGGTGGTTCCATTTTTCGAAATCCCTGAAAATATGGCACTCTGACATTTATGATACTTTAACAAATGTTCTAATACTAAATCTGAACATTTTGTTAGCTTACAATGGAAGAATTGCAAAATGTTTTATATACCTTTGGGAACTTCATCTCTGCTGTGCTGGAAGAGGAATAAAGCTGTCTTAAGCTTGTTGTCCATGGCCCTACTGCTCTTATATGTAAACTTAATGTTTCTTCATGGGGAGCAGATGTCAGTGTAAAGGGATGGTATTCATCTGTACCAAGAGTCAAGCAGGCAATCCTAACCCATTGTCCAGACTTGTAGTCAAAGTCAGATGGTCGCTGAAACTTCACATATGTTACACCTACAAATTAAAGTAAATGCAGTAAAGGTTATTTAATATTCATGAATAGACTGATGAACTTGATTTCCTGCTATTTATTTACAGACTAGTTGATGGGTGAACCCAGACTTAAGATTGTCCCTTTGAATGTGGGCACTTTGCAGTCACATAACGTGTCTGTGACAGAAGCTGCTTGATGCATTGAAAGTGGAAGTGGGCCCTTAACCTCGAGGGCCCCTGTGGTGCTACACAGATTGCACCAAAATTGAATTGATTAGACAAGAGCTGGTGCCTTCAAAGCATTAAAGTTTATTGGTTTGAGTGTCACATTATACAGTTTATAATGCCAATCAGAAAAGGATTCTGGGCCACAAAAGTGAGAATCATTATGTATAGAAATACTGCAACATTTGATCTGTTCGCTATGGTATTAAAAGGACTGTATCACTAAAAAACTCTTTGTACATAAGATAATCTTACAAGGGCCTAGTTGTTCAGTAACCCTTTGCATTAGTTTTTTTTTGGCTAGGGTCACACCATCGTATTTTCTCCCATCTGAGAGAATCGGGACGATTATGCTAATCACACACTGATCAAACTATGATCCGAGTTTGATCAAAGTGTGCCCATAGTAAGATTCACTTCTCAGGGATGTAGATAAGATTAAAAAAAATTCTCCATCTTGTCCATTCTGTCAGTCCATGAAAATTGTAAGTATCATTTGAGTGCAGTCCCATGTTTTCCACGGACTAACTGACTTGCATGGCTGAGTATGATCTGAATACTGATTGCAAATCATGCATGCTGCAATATTTTTCCTGGCAAAATAGAATCACGTTGATCAGAGTGCAGTAGAGTGTTTTGTCGGATCGCATTCAGACCAAAAATACCGTCATCTGCACAAGACCTTTTACCATGCAATAACAGCCAATTGCCTAAGGTTTCTTATCTTCTGAACAGCATCATTTACAAGACACTAGTGTCTTGACTCGTGAATTATTCATTAAGTGAAGAAAACAAGATTTCTATCAAGTATTCGTTTTATTGCAATATGTGTACAAGAATGTGCAGCAAATATATTCTATTACATACCTGAGGGAAGTTGCTTTGCTTCTAGAACTTCTATCTCTATCTTTTTCCTCCTCAAACTAATCAGTTTATCAACCACAAAGATAATAGCCGGGGCAATAAAAAAAATGTGAAATCTTGGTTGCTGGATGAGTGCAAAGCTGCCATGAATGATAGTCTGTGATAAACAGATCAAAGTGATAAGAGAGAAGCCATAGAAAGCAAAGTCTTTGGGCATCATGGCCATTATCTTCTCACATTGCGTAATTGTACTGCATGACATAATGACTCAAAGTAAAAATGGAACCAAAGGACAGTACCCATAAGATCTTACAGTACGCATTACAGTTATGTGCAAAACAATAGCAGTCTAACATCATTATTATGTTTAATTACTGTTTTTTGGCAGAAAAGATCATACAACATGGGAAAAAATTCATGACTAGGTGTAGGCGCGTAATGGGCAACCAACAGAAACAACATTTGTGACATTGACACTGTTAATTGGGTGTAATTGATTCATTTAATGAAAGGGAGGTGTACTAATTAATAGCAGTATGGAGTTCTGTAAAGAAACAGGTGTCAATTATGGCCTTACATTTAGAAGGAGGGTAGCAAATGGTATACCTGCTGGCTTTAGCCCCAGCTCTGTGAGCAAAATGGGACATTCTAGACATTGTACCAAAAGAGAAATAACTTTAATCAAGGAGTTGATTTGAGAGAGGAAAACAAATAAAGAAGTGCATAAAGTAATTAGTTTCTCAACTAATAACATTACCAAAGCTTTAAAATGCCAAACAAAACCTAAAAAATGTTGTAGGAAAAGACATACTACCATCCGCATAGATCATAGGATTACGAGAATGGTACGAAGCATCCAATGATTAGCTCCAGGGAGATCAAAGAAAATCTTCAATTACCTGTGAGTCCTGCAATCATCAGAAGGCACTTACGTGACGCCAAACTATTTGCAAGAAACCCTCGTAAAGTACCATTACTGAAAAAGGTGTGTTGGAAAGGTTGCAGTTTGCCAAAGAACACAATAACTGACCTGAGAGAAGTGACGCAACATTCTAATGACAGATGAGAAGATGATTGTTCTTATTGGGTCTAAAGGCAGCAGTTTGTGACTCACTGAATTCAAGCCACAGTACACTGTGAAGACTGTAAGACATGGAGGTGCAAATATAATGGTATGGGGTTGTTTCTCATACTAAGGAGTTGGGCCAATTTATCACATACCACCATGGACCAGTCTTAATATATCAAAATACTGGAAAAGGTTATGTTGCCTTATGTAGATAAAATTTCCTTGGAATGGGTGTTTCAGTAGGACAACAACCCCAAAAACACCAGGAAGCGGGCAACATACTAGTTCCAGTATGAAGTGGCCAGCCAATCCCCTGACCTTAAACTGGTTGAGAATTTATGGCGTTACAGCAAACATACTATTTTTGATACAAAACCTAAAAATGCAAAAGAACTGTGGAATGTGGGCCAGTCAGCTTGGGCTGGAATATCTGTTCGCAGATGTCAGATGTTACTCAACACCATGCTACACGGATATAAAGCAGTTATCAGAAGTAAAGGCTTTTCAATGAAATATTAGTTCAGTTATTAACAGAACGCAACGTCTGTAAATAAATTTCAGGTAATACTGTAAAGATTCGAGGTTTGTAAATGAAATGAAGACACCGTTTATTTTTTTTAACCCCTTCCCGACCTTTGACGCATACGCTGCGTCATGAAAGTCGGTGCCATTCCGACCCATGATGCAGCATATGCGTCATGGAAAGATCGCGTCCCTGCAGGCCGGGTGAAAGGGTTAACTCCCATTTCACCCGATCTGCAGGGACAGGGGGAGTGGTAGTTTAGCCCAGGGGGGGTGGCTTCACCCCCTCGTGGCTACGATCGCTCTGATTGGCTGTTGAAAGTGAAACTGCCAATCAGAGCGATTTGTAATATTTCACCTAAAAAACTGGTGAAATATTACAATCCAGCCATGGCCGATGCTGCAATATCATCGGCCATGGCTGGAAACACTTATGTGCACCCACCCCACCCCTCCGATCGCCCCCCCAGCCCCCCGATCTGTGGTCCGCTCCCCTCCGTCCTGTGCTCCGCTCCCCCGTCCTCCTGTCCGCTTCCCCGTGCACCAATCACACCCCCCCGCACTCCGATCCCCCCCCCGCACACAGCGACCCCCCGTGCTCCGATCCACCCCCCCCACACAGCGATCCCTCACCCCGTGCTCCAATCCTTCCCCGTGCTCCAATCCTCCCTCCCGTGTTCCGATCCACCCCCCCATGATCCGATCCACCCCCCCGTGCTCCGACGCCCCCCCCGTGCCCTGATCTCCCCCCCCTTATACTTACCTGGCCGCCCGAGGTCCGTCCGTCTTCTTTCCTGGGCGCCGCCATCTTCCAAAATGGCGGGCGCATGTGCAGTGCGCCCGCCGAATCTGCCGGCCGGCAGATTCGTTCCAGAGTGAATTTTGATCACTGAGATATAACCTATCTCAGTGATCAAAATAAAAAAAATAGTAAATGACCCCCCCCCCCCCCCCCTTTGTCACCCCCATAGATAGGGACAATAAAAAAAATAAAGAATTTTTTTTTTTTTCACTAAGGTTGGGGTAAGAACTAGGGCTAGGGTTAGGGGTAGGGGTAGGGTTAGGGTTAGGGTTAGGGGTAGGGTTAGGGGTAGGGTTAGGGGTAGGGTTAGGGCTAGGGTTAGGGCTAGGGTTAGGGGTAGGGGTAGGGTTAGGGGTAGGGTTAGGGCTAGGGTTAGGGCTAGGGTTAGGGTTTCGGTATGTGCACACGTATTCTGGTCCTATGCGGATTTTTCCGCAGCGGATTTGAAAAATCCACAGTGCTAAACCGCTGCCGATTTATCGTGGATTTACCGCGGTTTTTCTGCGCATTTCACTGCGGTTTTACAACTGCGATTTTCTATTGGAGCAGTTGTAAAACCGCTGCGGAATCCGCAGAAAGAAGTGACATGCTGCGGAATGTAAACCGCTGCGTTTCCGTGCAGTTTTTCCGCAGCATGTGTACAGCGATTTTTGGTTCCCATAGGTTCACATTGAACTGTAAACTCATGGGAAACTGCTGCGGATCCGCAGCGTTTTCCGCAGCGTGTGCACATACCTTTAGAATTAGGCTATGTGCACACGGTGCGGATTGGCCGCTGCGGATCCGCAGCAGTGTTCCATCAGGTTTACAGTACCATGTAAACATATGGAAAACCAAATCCGCTGTGCCCATGGTGCAGAAAATACCGCGCGGGAACGCTGCGTTGTATTTTCCGCAGCATGCCAATTCTTTGTGCGGATTCCGCAGCGTTTTACACCTGTTCCTCAATAGGAATCCACAGGTGAAATCCGCACAAAAAACACTGGAAATCCACGGTAAATCCACAGGTAAAACGCAGTGCCTTTTACCCGCGGATTTTTCAAAAATGATGCTGAAAAATCTCATACGAATCCGCAACGTTGGCACATAGCCTTAGAGTTGGGTTGGAATTAGGGTTGTGGTTAGGGTTAGGGGTGTGTTGGGGTTAGGGTTGTGGTTAGGGGTGTGTTGGGGTTAGGGTTGTGATTAGGGTTACGGCTACAGTTGGGATAAGGGTTAGGGGTGTGTTGGGGTTAGTGTTGGAGGTAGAATTGAGGGGTTTCCACTGTTTAGGCACTTCAGGGGGTCTCCAAACGCAACATGGCGCCACCATTGATTCCAGCCAATCTTGTATTCAAAAATTCAAATGGTGCTCCCTCACTTCCGAACCCCGACGTGTGCCCAAACAGTGGTTTACCCCCACATATGGGGTACCAGCATACTCAGGACAAACTGCGCAACAATTACTGGGGTCCAATTTCTCCTGTTACCCTTGAGAAAATAAAAAATTGCTTGCTAAAACATCATTTTTGAGGAAAGAAAAATGATTTTTTATTTTCACGGCTCTGCGTTGTAAACGTCTGTGAAGCACTTGGGGGTTCAAAGTGCTCACCACATATCTAGATAAGTTCCTTGGGGGGTCTAGTTTCCAAAATGGGGTCACTTGTGGGGGGTTTCTACTGTTTAGGCACACCAGGGGCTCTGCAAACGCAACGTGACGCCCGCAGACCATTCCATCAAAGTCTGCATTTCAAAAGTCACTACTTCCCTTCTGAGCCCCCACGTGTGCCCAAACAGTGGTTTACCCCCACACATGGGGCATCAGCGTACTCAGGAGAAACTGGACAACAACTTTTGTGGTCCAATTTCTCCTGTAACCCTTGGGAAAATAAAAAATTCTGGGCTAAAAAATTATTTTTGAGGAAAGAAAACGTATTTATTATTTTCACGGCTCTGCGTTATAAACTTCTGTAAAGCACTTGGGGGTTGAAAGTGCTCACCACACATCTAGATAAGTTCCTTTGGGGGTCTAGTTTCCAAAATGGGGTCACTTGTG
Source organism: Ranitomeya imitator (assembly GCF_032444005.1). Taxonomy (NCBI): domain Eukaryota; kingdom Metazoa; phylum Chordata; class Amphibia; order Anura; family Dendrobatidae; genus Ranitomeya; species Ranitomeya imitator. The sequence continues at coordinate 456,414,075 of NC_091285.1, forward strand.
GGGGGTTTCTACTGTTTAGGCACACCAGGGGCTCTGCAAACGCAATGTGACGCCCGCAGACCATTCCATCAAAGTCTGCATTTCAAAAGTCACTACTTCCCTTCTGAGCCCCCACGTGTGCCCAAACAGTGGTTTACCCCCACACATGGGGTATCAGCGTACTCAGGAGAAACTGGACAACAACTTTTGTGGTCCAATTTCTCCTGTAACCCTTGGGAAAATAAAAAATTCTGGGCTAAAAATTATTTTTGAGGAAAGAAAACTTATTTATTATTTTCACTGCTCTGTGTTATGAACTTCTGTGAAGCACTTGGGGGTTCAAAGTGCTCACCTCACATCTAGATAAGTTCCTTTCGGGGTCTAGTTTCCAAAATGGGGTCACTTGTGGGGGGTTTCTACTGTTTAGCCACATCAGGGGCTCTGCAAATGCAACGTGACGCCCACAGAGCATTCCATCAAAGTCTGCATTTCAAAACGTCACTACTTCACTTCCGAGCCCCAGCATGTGCCTAAACAGTGGTATACCCCCACATATGGGGTATCAGCGTACTCAGGAGAAACTGGACAACAACTTTTGGGGTCAAATTTCTCCTGTTACCCTTGGGAAAATAAAAAATTGCGGGCTAAAATTCATTTTTGAGAAAATAATTTTTTTTTTTTATTTTCATGGCTCTGCGTTATAAACTTCTGTGAAGCACTTGAGGGTTCAAAGTGCTCACTACACATCTAGATTAGTTCCTTTGGGGGTCTAGTTTCCAAAATGGGGTAATTTGTGGGGGATCTCCAATGTTTAGGCACACAGGGGCTCTCCAAACGCGACATGGTGTCCGCTAATGATTGGAGATAATTTTCCATTTAAAAAGCCAAATGGCGTGCCTTCCCTTCTGAGCCCTGCCGTGCGCCCAAACAGTGGTTTACCCCCACATATGGGGTATCTGCATACTCAGGACAAACTGGACAACAACATTTGTGGTCCAATTTCTCCTATTACCATTGGCAAAATAGGAAATTCCAGGCTAAAAAATCATTTTTGAGAAAAGAAAAATTATTTTTTATTTTCATGGCTCTGCATTATAAACTTCTGTGAAGCACCTGGGGGTTTAAAGTGCTCAGTATGCATCTAGATAAGTTCCTTGGGGGGTCTAGTTTCCAAAATGGGGTCACTTGTGGGGGAGCTCCATTGCATAGGCACACAGGGGCTCTCCAAATGCGACATGGTGTCCGCTAACAATTGGAGCTAATTTTCCATTCAAAAAGTTAAAAGGCGCGCCTTCCCTTCCGAGCCCTGCCGTGTGCCCAAACAGTGGTTTACCCCCACATATGAGGTATCGGCGTACTCGGGAGAAATTGCTCAACAAATTTTAGGATCCATTTTATCCTATTGCCCATGTGAAAATGAAAAAATTGAGGCGAAAATAAATTTTTTGTGAAAAAAAAGTACTTTTTCATTTTTACGGATCAATTTGTGAAGCACCTGAGGGTTTAAAGTGCTCACTAGGCATCTAGATAAGTTCCTTGGGGGGTCCAGTTTCCAAAATGGGGTCACTTGTGGGGGAGCTCCAATGTTTAAGCACACAGGGTCTCTCCAAACGCGACATGGTGTCCGCTAACGATGGAGATAATTTTTCATTCAAAAAGTCAAATGGCGCTCCTTCCCTTCCGAGCCTTACCATGTGCCCAAACAGTGGTTTACCCCCACATGTGAAGTATCGGTGTACTCAGGAGAAATTGCCAAACAAATTTTAGGATCCATTTTATCCTGTTGTCCATGTGAAAATGAAAAAATTGAGGCTAAAAGAATTTTTTTGTGAAAAAAAAGTACTTTTTCATTTTTACGGATCAATTTGTGAAGCACCTGGGGGTTTAAAGGGCTCACTATGCATCTAGATAAGTTCCTTGGGGCGTCTAGTTTCCAAAATGGGGTCACTTGTGGGGGAGCTCCAATTTTTAGGCACACGGGGGCTCTCCAAATGTGACATGGTGTCCGCTAAAGAGTGCAGCCAATTTTTCATTCAAAAAGTCAAATGGCGCTCCTTCCCTTCCAAGCCCTGCCGTGCGCCCAAACAGTGGTTTACCCCCACATATGAGGTATCAGCGTACTCAGGACAAATTGGACAACAACGTACGTGGTTCAGTTTCTCCTTTTACCATTGGGAAAATAAAAAAATTGTTGCTGAAAAATCATTTTTGTGACTAAAAAGTTAAATGTTCATTTTTTCCTTCCATGTTGCTTCTGCTGCTGTGAAGCACCTGAAGGGTTAATAAACTTCTTGAATGTGGTTTTGTGCACCTTGAGGGGTGCAGTTTTTAGAATGGTGTCACTTTTGGGTATTTTCAGCCATATAGACCCCTCAAACTGACTTCAAATGTGAGGTGGTCCCTAAAAAAAATGGTTTTGTAAATTTCGTTGTAAAAATGAGAAATCGCTGGTCAAATTTTAACCCTTATAACTTCCTAGCAAAAAAAAATTTTGTTTACAAAATTGTGCTGATGTAAAGTAGACGTGTGGGAAATGTTATTTATTAACTATTTTGTGTCACATAACTCTCTGGTTTAACAGAATAAAAATTCAAAATGTGAAAATTGCGAAATTTTCAAAATTTTCGCCAAATTTCCGTTTTTATCACAAATAAACACAGAATTTATTGACCTAAATTTACCACTAACATGAAGCCCAATATGTCACGAAAAAACAATCTCAGAACCGCTAGGATCCATTGAAGCGTTCCTGAGTTATTACCTCATGAAGGGACACTGGTCAGAATTGCAAAAAACGGCAAGGTCTTTAAGGTCAAAATAGGCTGGGTCATGAAGGGGTTAATGTTGCCTATTATTTATTTTTCTTCATTTTCAGTTAAAAAAATATGTTTTGTTCTTGTTTTCAAAGGAATGTGCAGCGTTCCCAGAGTTTTTGTGTATAAGGAAATATATGCTATTATGAGTAGAGTTGAGCAAATTTGTTCGGATTCGGTCACCGAATCTGAATTTGCCATATTCCTGCCATATTGTTTTCTTATTCGTGCTGCCGAATGTATGTTTGTTCCGAACATATTCGGTAATTTCTACTCCCATTGATTCTAATGACATTCAGCTGTGTTCTATGAATATTGCAAAAACAATATTCGCTGCCAATTGTATTTGGAACCGAATCCGAACAAATTCGATCATCACTAATTATAAGGATTGAGCTTTTCCTCAGTTGTTTTAAACACACTCCTATGATTTTGCACGTAACTACAGTATATGTCTGGAAATTTTTATAGATAATATGCACATAATAAAGATGTGTTTAAGGCTCAAGACATCCCTCTATTAACCAGAGCAAGGAGGTGTTATATAGTGGTTTATACATTTATATGGAAGTCATGTAATCCTAAATACCCAGCTACATCAGCGTATCACTGGGAGTTAGAGAGGTTGTATTAATTCATTTCCACAACAGTTTAAACAATATTCTAAGGAAGGGTTATTCATAAGTAACATCCCCTTTCAGAAAAACATGTAGTGTAATAAAATCCGTATAGTCCATAAAATCCTTACAGCTTTCAAAAGTTGGTTTTAAAAATGAGAAACTGATTGTTTAGCAATATACTGTATCTATCAGAACGTAACATTGATTCCGTATCATAATATGATCCATTTTATCCCAATTACAGCAAACTGGTGATTTATGTGGTAGATTTTTTACATTCTTACCAGAACATAGAATAACACATATAGATGATGAATGATCCAGAATCCACGGAAACTGATCCGTCGAAAATGATAGGTAGAAAACACATACATCAGAGCCATGACTGCTAGGAGCAGGACTCCAGTTATACCTGTAATTAGAATGAGTACTGTAACTCAACGTCTTGTGTAGTGTCAGTGACATACAATATAAAATCTTTTGCCTTCCTGAAAATTCCTGCTATCCCAGTGCTACCACGGCATTGGCCCCACCATTCTTCATGACTTGTCCAGCAGTGATGATGCGCCAATCATAAACAAGTAACCACTGCAGTCAATCAGGCATCATCACTAGGGCCAGTGATTGGCTACAGTACTAATGCATATATGCGTGACACTTCTTTATTACAGGGCACAACTACGAAATCAGCAGGATCACCAGAGCTACGCCAATGCAGGGAATTCACCAGGTGAATATAAGTTATTTAATTTTGCTACATTCTTTATTTTTTATCTTTATTTAAGGTATTGTGACCACAGTGAACCTCCATCAGTAGATCCCAATGTGCTAATTGCTAACCCTGGCCCTAGATTTTTTTTATTCTTTTAAATTATCTAGTAAAAATAAGCTATTTTTGTTTTTTTGCAAAAGAAAAATAGTTATATAAAAATTAGGGCTCCTAAGGATGACAGCTACAATTTTTTGACTACTTAAATGTAAGTATTTTTGGGTAAAAAAGTTAAAAAAATTTTTTGCAACTTGGTTTTCCAAGGCGATAAAAAGGCAAAAATCAAGTAGCAAACAAGGCGGCACTTGTTTGTATAAAAATAATCCTTTATTGAAGTCCTTCCGAAAGCATGCAGTCAGGGAGAGGGAGCAGGTGTGGCTAATCGGACAAGGGTTGTTTTACGCATCGAGACTCTTCCACAGGATACGATATGGCCATTGTCTGACCAGCCACACCTGCTCCCTCTCCCTGACTGAATGCTTTTAGAAGGACTTCAGTAAAGGAATATTTTTACACGGTGAGTGCCGCCTTGTTTGCTTCTTGATTTTTGCATTTTTATCACCGTTGTGGAAACTTTTGAACAGCACACCATTGTTTTTCCACTGGTTTATTGGTCGTTATATGTTAAGAGTCGAGTTCACACCGCTGCACAGGGGGAATCTCGAACCATGTCTGCAGCGGTCTCCCATTTTCCTCCAGCTGCAGTGGAGACTGCTCAGCAGAGATGTCGGTCCCAGCGTCTGGCTCAAGCTTATACTGTGCGCTTGGTTACTGCTGCTTTTCCAGGCTCTGCCTTTGTAGCAAGTACTGATCAGCAGCAAGCAGGCGTTTCAGGGATGAAAGCTCCTTAATCATTTCCATTCCTTGTGTTGATGACTGCTTGTGAATGGCGGAAGCTACCTAGCTCCCAACAGTGCTACCTGCGCACTAAGCACACATTTCAGTATCTATTTGGAGTGCCCATCATTATGGCACCGTGCACAATCAGTGTGCTTTTTTGACAGCCGGTCAGAGTAGGGTGGGAATTCCCGCTTGGACTCAGCATCTGACTTAGGGCATCCTCAGGCGCGGGCTCAAAATCTACCAAGTGTCAGAGCGAGAGAAAACCCGAGAAGAAACACATGGAGTACATGTCCCAAAGTGTAAAAATACGTTTTTATTTATAACAATATTAAAAACACAATTATGAAGTCATAACATATACAGAACACACAATAGGGGAAACTGAGGATAGCACTGAAAGTGTTAAAAAGACGGAAGACCCCCATACGCCTCTAATACGGCTTTCTAATGTAAATGCCATTAAGTGCAGGTTATAAGGTAAAGACGCCACCACATCCGACAGTCCGCAGGTGAGCAACTACATCTCCCCAAGTGGGGTGCCGCTAACCACAGAATGGCCTATATCACATTTAAAGTGGTTTAATGGCTCTTGCCCATATAGTCAGTCTCCGGTCTTAGGGGGGGTCACCGCCGCAGCCCCAACACGCATTTCGCGTTGGCTTCGTCAGGGGGCCAACGAAGCCAACGCGAAACGCGCGTTGGGGCTGCGGCGGTGACCCCCCTAAGACCGGAGACTGACTATATGGGTAAGAGCCATTAAACCGCTTTAAATGTGATATAGGCCGTTCTGTGGTTAGCGGCACCCCACTTGGGGAGATGTAGTTGCTCACCTGCGGACTGTCGGATGTGGTGGCGTCTTTACCTTATAACCTGCACTTAATGGCATTTACATTAGAAAGCCGTATTAGAGGCGTATGGGGGTCTTCCGTCTTTTTAACACTTTCAGTGCTATCCTCAGTTTCCCCTATTGTGTGTTCTGTATATGTTATGACTTCATAATTGTGTTTTTAATATTGTTATAAATAAAAACGTATTTTTACACTTTGGGACATGTACTCCATGTGTTTCTTCTCGGGTTTTCTCTATGCTATTTTGGAGTGTCCTAGACTTGTTTGAAGGATTTCTAGTACGGGTACTATCCCTAACACTATACTATTAGTATGTGTGTGAGATCCATCTTATTGTTGTCCATTGTGGGATGTGTCTATTGCAAGTGTCAGAGTGAGTCCAATCACCAGTTTAGTGGGAGTGATTCATAGGGATCCCACTAGTGCCTTTCAGCCGCACCCTACGACTGCTAACAGGGCGCAGCGTAATTACAGCAACTCTGTGAAGCAACAGAGTTCACTTCCATTCACACTGGGTGAGGTCTAACCCACTTGTGAGCAAGCGTCCATCTGCCATTACTCAGCAGCAGGTGCCATCTCTGCACGGTGGACCCCGGACTGCGAACACACCTCATATTCTTTAATATTATTATTTGGTGCATTCTGCCAGTCCTAACATTATGTAATCTCCGTATATGCACAATGGATAGTGCTGAGGTCTTTTTTCAGTTTCTCCTGTTGCATTTTCTGCCCCTACTTCATCTTGCTCTTGGATTACATAACAAAAAACCCACTGAAAGATTCCCTTTAAGCTATTCAGTGACAAAATAGCTCCAGGCCTGTGAGTATTGAGACTAAACCTTTCCACTTACATGTTTTATGAAATAATGCCAGTCTCACTAGTTTATTATCGTTAGAAGATTAATTGATACTACACTACTTTGTGTATTTCATTTTTCCTTTTACTACCGTGCAGTTGCCAAGTCAAGGATTCTGAAGTAAGTCTCTGTTATTATATCACATCTCAGACATTAAAGTCTTTGTATTGTAAATTCTCAGCAGTCACAATAAGATCCCAAGGCTGCTTACCTGGCACAGTCTCAAAAAACCACCAATAATATTTCTCTGGAAACTCAGATCTAAGGATTTGAAGGAATCTCAGATTAGCATAATGTTGCATAAAAAGAAATTCTAATATGAGTTGTTATTATCGGAATTTCAACATTCTCAAAATAGATTGTTCTAATTATCAAGGTGAGATGCAGAGAAAAGACATTTCAAGTTCTCAGAAACGTTCTTGTGGACCCATCAGCATTCATATGCTGCCTCGTTAATCGAATACAGGAACAATATATATCTTTGTACCGTGTTAGCCAGTAGGTAGAAAAATACAATTTGAGAGACCTCAGTGGTTGATATCTTTTAATTGCTAACTGAAAAGATGGTAACAAATTGCAAGCTTTCACAACTACTTGGGTCTCTTCATCAGGCATAGCATCTATGCCTGATGAAGAGACTTGAGTAGTCGTGAAAGCTTGCAATTTGGTACCATATTTTCAGTTAGCCATTAAAAAGGTATCAACCACTGAGGACTCTCAAATTGTAATATTTTGATAATCTAATTCACCAAAAAGGGAACGAAGAGTCAAATATATTTTTCCAATTTACATCTCATAGCTATAATTGAAACAAATTGAAACCATTTTTCAATATAAGTTTAGAATTATTCTAAACATTTTAGATAATATATCTTGTATATATTTTGCTTTATACCTTAGTTATAATTTATAATATGGTTCAAAGCAGCATTCAGAGTTTTTTCAGACTTCAGAGCTAAAATATCACAGCTTTTTCTTTTGACTGTCAGAACAAAGCTTATTTTGGTGTCTGACTGCTTTTTAGGTGTTGTAATGGCATATTCCCGCCATTAATGTAATCACCTATCCAAGGAATAAGGTGAACTTACTGATCTCTGGGAATGGGAATCCAACCTCTTGGGTTCCCTATAATTCAGAGAAGGATGACATTGATCTTGAGATTACAGAGCTGTATTTGAATGGAGGGGGACATGCTCAAACTCTACTCCATTCATTGTTTATTGAACCACCATTAATAGCCGAGTTATGTTCTAGGCTTTCTCTACAGAAGAAAGAGAATGAATAGAGTGAAGTTCAAGCATGCGCACCTCCACTCCATTCAGATCAGGTTTTGCACTGCCCAGTTCTCAGGATCAATGGGGGTCCTGGAAGACAGATCTCCAATGATCAGTAAGTTATTCCCTATCCATGATCTAACTGTCAAACTTGGTAATACCCCTGTAAGCTACTAGAAATGTTATGTGTTTCACACTCACATTGTTGACTGCATTAAAAAGGTTGTCCCGTGAAGAACATTAATCACCTATAGGCAGGATAGGGGATAAATGACTGATCACTAGGGGTCAAACTGCTGATAGCTCCACCAATCACTAAAACAGAGTTCCCAAGTCTTCCATTATTCCTCTAGATGTTCACTGTGAGCAGAAGTTTGAATAAAGCAGTGGGTCATGATTGATTTATGCTGCTTCATATATTGTCTTTGTCATAGCGCTGACAGAAATGGTTAAGTATGGTAATATGGTAATGATAAGTGGGGCTCAGAGCAAATGCAGGTAAGTGATAAATGTCCCATGTTAGACATCCCTTTATAGTTTAAATGCTTCTGACTCAAATGCTACAGCTTAACGTACCCGTTATCTGAAAACACAGTAGGGAAGAGGCAGCTGAGGACACTTAGTGGAGTGATGGTGAAGATGTAGACATTGACCAAGTGGCCAAGTGCATGGAAAACTAAAGAAGACAAAAGTATTGAACAAATTCAACAGTTACTCAACATTTTGGTTTCATTTTCACATTTCTCTACAGTGAGACAAACTTACTGGTAAGGACAAGTGCACTCATGGCGATCAAACGGTGGAAATCTACTGCGGCATCAAACGGGATATATCGATTCAAGAATGTCTCTCGCAGGAACGTAATTAGGTTTCGGCACATCGTCAGAAGGATGTAGGAGAACATAAATGAAATGCTGGCAGCTGAACCTCGAGAAATTATCAGCCCAATATATGTAGTGTCAGAAATTCCATTTCCTGGCGATGCAAAGCCATAATCTGTAGAATGCAGAAACATTCAGAAGTGTCAGATATTGATGCAAGTCTCACAGATAATATTCACCACTGGCATACAATATATCACTCTCTTGTTCTTACTGATTGTTTTACAGAGTTTTGCACCGCAAAACATTCTCGCCAACCTATTGCTGCTGGGCCACAATGCATAAGGTACCAGGGCCAGAAATCAACAGCTTGCTCGGCACCCTTATACCCTTATATCTAAATGTCTGCTCAAACATAGCTTTCCCTAATATTTTTAATTTTTTTGTTTTCATTTCATTAATTACATGTGCAACACAGAGGTATGGAGTTAAACACTGTAGTTCACAGCAGAAAAGAGAGAGATTGCAGGTCTTCCTTTTATTAAATGGATTTTCTTCAATACTCCCATGGTGTGCCACACAATTTTATATCAAATGGGTTTTTTTAAGCGACAGTGTAACATGTACTGTAATAATATCAGCATAGTACACAATGAGCTACCTTTTTTGGAAATAACATTGCTATTAACCACATTAAAAAAGGAATCTATAATTAGAAATATACAGTGTCTATAATTTAATTTATTTTTTCCGAATTTATTTTTAATTGATGGTGGCAGCTAATCATGTACAAAAATATATCTTGAATTATTACATTTTTCACATTGTCAACTGGAGAGAACAGAATATGTGTATGTTTTATGTTCTCTGCAGACCACTTGTTAGCTGTGCTGTATAGACTGGGACAGAATCAACAGACGGTGGGAATTTTAGGAAGACATTTGACAAACAGATATCTAATATGACAAATTAACATTTTTTTTAAATAATAAAAGGGTTAACTTATGAAGGCAACTACTGTCTATATGATGATTTGAGGCCTATAGATTACAAATAGTGTGTTTTTAACTGAAAATCCTACTACATACCGTAAGCAAGAGTGGACAGTAGAGTTCTCCTACTCTGACTGACTAGAGCTACCTCTGAGGTACATACTGATATAACCTCTAATCTGGAAGGAGTTGTTTGTGATGAAATAGCTTCTTTAAAGGTAAACTAAATTTAGCAAATCAAACATTTCAATCAAATTTACCTTTTTTTAGCTTTGCCATACACACACACTAACATGAATGAGATAGTATTATACTCACAATATCCTCTTTCTGCAAACAGTCCAGCTGATATTCCATAGAAGATTACTAAGCATACAATATGACGCCGGTAGTTTTCAATTAATCTTTTAAATTGCTGTATTTTTTGGCGAATTTTGCTTGACTCGTATTTTTCTCTTCTTGCTTTAGTAAATACACGTGGCTGATTTGTCCTATGATTATTCCTAATGATGAAATTATAAGATGGATATTGAGACTAATGCTATTACACTATGTAATAATATAATATTCCAACTGCACTCACATTCTACCATGTCTGTTTCGAACGTCGCAGCCGTCTGACTCTGATATGTTCACGTTGCTTTCAACATTACTGTAATGATAGACAATTATTGCTTCTTTGATTGTTTAAATTAATGTATTTTTTTTGCTTTTACAATACATCAAAAACATACAGTAAATCTGCACTAAAATCATACCTACTTAAGATAATGTATTTTTTCCATTATATTAAATATAGCTACAATAGGAAAAGAAGATTCTAGAGTTACGGTATCTTTATTTGACCTCTTTTTCAAATCATATGAAGTTTGTCAGTTTTTCTTGCAACAGTCACTACCTAAGGTGATGTATTCAACAAAAAGCTTGCTGAATACTTCATACAGATTGCAACTCTGATGGTCTGCCTAGAAATTTGGCTTAAAAGCGTAAAAAAATTAGTATAGTTTAGTCTTCAGGGAAGGGTCTAATGTACCACTTGCATTTGGACATGCGTAAAAGAGCTAATACATATGTCTTTGATTTGTCTATGTTTAGTGAAAAGACACTTTAGACACAGTGGGAGAAATTTATGTCACTAAATAAGACAGAATTCCAGAGCTACTTTTGCCTAAAACCTGTCTTTTGTGATATGCACCATATTTATTATGAGTTTTCGATACTTTTTTCACATTATCTGTCAAGACCTTTCTGTAAAGGCTGTGGCTTATCAAAAATGAGCCTCAACCTTGTGCACAAAGTAAGCAAACTAATAGGTGATGTAAACTTGTACTAGACAGTCAGAAAATACTCTAGATTTATCAAGCAGCATGAGAGAATGATAAATTTATGATAAATTTGACATATTTTAAAGAGGACCTTGCTAAAAAAAAATTAAATACTTTGTAAAATCCATGACATTCTCTAATTCTAACACTTGTTTCAATTTTTCACTGAGTCACTCCATTGCAGAAATATTCATATTTGTTACTTTTGGAGCATATGATGTGAAATTTCTCCTTGAAGTTCAACTGGGAGTTTCTTCAGAATTTTCTCTGGGGCAATGGATACCCCTCCCTCCCAAAAACAGCCAATCACAGCACTAGTTGTGTAGCAGTCACAGTCATTGCCGAGCTGTGATTGGCTGCATCTGGTAATGAGGGGTGAGAGCGCACCCCCCAGAAAACATTCTGATCCCCAAGTTGAGCTCAAAGTAGAAATTTTACATAGTGCACTCCAAAAGCAACAAATGTGAATATCTCTGCAATGGAGTGCCACCACACAAGAAGGAAAAGAGCAGAAGAATCAGGGGATCTCAGGGTGATTAGAAGGGTTTTTTTTAACTCAATTTTGTTTTAGGAAGTGACTGGTCTTCTTTAAGACTGTCTGGTCTTAATTTACACTGCTTAAAAAAATTGACAGTTTTGACAAATCTTCTCCAGAGGATTTTCAAGTTTCAAGAATAAACCTGGTGGTTACCTGTCACCATGTTTGGTGGTTCTTCTGTCTATGAATGAAATCCTGCTGGTAAGATTGTTCTTGTTGACCGGAAAAGTTAATCCTTTAACAGAAAACAAAGCACACACATCTGAATATGACATACAGTGGGGCAAAAAAGTATTTAGTCAGTCAGCAATAGTGCAAGTTCCACCACTTAAAAAGATGATAGGCGTCTGTAATTTACATCATAGGTAGACCTCAACTATGGGAGACAAACTGAGAAAAAAAAATCCAGAAAATCACATTGTCTGTTTTTTTATAATTTTATTTGCATATTATGGTGGAAAATAAGTATTTGGTCAGAAACAAAATTTCATCTCAATACTTTGTAATATATCCTTTGTTGGCAATGACAGAGGTCAAACGTTTTCTGTAAGTCTTCACAAGGTTGCCACACACTGTTGTTGGTATGTTGGCCCATTCCTCCATGCAGATCTCCTCTAGAGCAGTGATGTTTTTGGCTTTTCGCTTGGCAACACGGACTTTCAACTTCCTCCAAAGGTTTTCTATAGGGTTGAGATCTGGAGACTGGCTAGGCCACTCCAGGACCTTGAAATGCTTCTTACGAAGCCACTCCTTCGTTGCCCTGGCGGTGTGCTTTGGATCATTGTCATGTTGAAAGACCCAGCCACGTTTCATCTTCAATGCCCTTGCTGATGGAAGGAGGTTTGCACTCAAAATCCCACGATACATGGCCCCATTCATTCTTTCATGTACCCGGATCAGTCGTCCTGGCCCCTTTGCAGAGAAACAGCCCCAAAGCATGATGTTTCCACCACCATGCTTTACAGTAGGTATGGTGTTTGATGGATGCAACTCAGTATTCTTTTTCCTCCAAACACGACAAGTTGTGTTTCTACCAAACAGTTCCAGTTTGGTTTCATCAGACCATAGGACATTCTCCCAAAACTCCTCTGGATCATCCAAATGCTCTCTAGCAAACTTCAGACGGGCCCGGACATGTACTGGCTTAAGCAGTGGGACATGTCTGGCACTGCAGGATCTGAGTCCATGGTGGAGTAGTGTGTTACTTATGGTAGGCCTTGTTACATTGGTCCCAGCTCTCTGCAGTTCATTCACTAGGTCCCCCCGCGTGGTTCTGGGATTTTTGCTCACCGTTCTTGTGATCATTCTGACCCCACGGGGTGGGATTTTGCGTGGAGCCCCAGATCGAGGGAGATTATCAGTGGTCTTGTATGTCTTCCATTTTCTAATTATTGCTCCCACTGTTGATTTCTTCACTCCAAGCTGGTTGGCTATTGCAGATTCAGTCTTCCCAGCCTGGTGCAGGGCTACAATTTTGTTTCTGGTGTCGTTTGACAGTTCTTTGGTCTTCACCATAGTGGAGTTTGGAGTCAGACTGTTTGAGGGTGTGCAAAGGTGTCTTTTTATACTGATAACAAGTTTAAACAGGTGCCATTACTACAGGTAATGAGTGGAGGAAAGAGGAGACTCTTAAAGAAGAAGTTACAGGTCTGTGAGAGCCAGAAATCTTGATTGTTTGTTTCTGACCAAATACTTATTTTCCACCATAATATGCAAAAAAAATTATAAAAAAACAGACAATGTGATTTTCTGGATTTTTTTTTCTCAGTTTGTCTCCCATAGTTGAGGTCTACCTATGATGTAAATTACAGACGCCTCTCATCTTTTTAAGGGGTGGAACTTGCACTATTGCTGACTGACTAAATACTTTTTTGCCCCACTGTACATCACATAATGTAACACAACCTTCTTCTTTTGAAGGCTCACCAGATAGATCATGATGGTGCCTTTGCCTCATCATTAGTGGAGCAAAGTTGTATCAAAATAAAAATTAGTGTTCAATTTAAGTTTGTTTATTTCCTGAATTCTTCATGATGTACAATAACAAATTGTATTGTGAATTCTTCATAACATGAAAATAAGTGCCAAATATGTCAATTATTCTGTGACCTAAAGATTTCTACAGTCAGAAAAAGGACATGTGAATACTGATTCACAAGCTCAACTTCATCAACAACTATAGGGGATCTCACCATTTGAGAAACACTGCATTAACAGATTCCATTACTGCAATATTTATGCAACATATAGGTTATATTACTTACCTTACTTTAAATAGGCTGTCCAGAACCTATGGATGAGATCAGTGGGGGTAAGAAACCTGGGACACCCACTTATCCGCTAAAAACTGAGGAAGTGGTATTTTGAATGCGAAACGCGCGTCGGGGTAAGTGGCCGAGGTGAAGGCAGGACCAATCACAATTATGGGTAACTATTGTTTTACTTAAATATGTTTTCACATTGATGTTGGGGGCAGCAGTGGTGATCGTTGTACCACTTGTTATGGCGATCAGTTTGAGCACAGTTATATTGATATGATATGCTGCAGTCCACGGTGACATATTATACATACTTAGCAGCTGCACCCCAAATATATATATGTCCTGACCTTTCTTCGGCCTTAGTTTTTCACACCTGTGGATTTAATCACCTATTGATTTCAAAAACCCATGTATTGTACCATTGTATTTGTTTAGTCAATTTGTTATGTATTGGCGTTATATTTTCTCTGTATAAATACATTTTGATCTAATTTTATTAGCTATGTAAACTCGATTTTCTCCGTGATTGTTTATAGTATAGCGAGTGGCCCTGTATATGGGTGTACGACATTATACTACTGGTATTTAATTTTGTGGATCAAATGATATATTGGTTGGGCAGCACAGTAGTCCCACAGATTGCTTACTAGCTGCTGTTGCATAGTGCTCTTTATCACCCATTCAAGTGGGAGTGAATGGTCCACTTACAGAGTAGTTTTCAGCTAATTCATGGAGATGCCTTGTGTCAAACCTCCCCTCCAATCTCATATTGATGATTTATCCCATGGATTGTTTTAATACTGTACATTCTCTTTAAAAGATGCAAGCTTTGATCAGCTTACTCCATGTTTGATGCGTACAGATATAACTATAATTAATTAGACTCTTGGTGTTCCTGATGTCATTGGATCTTAGGATCTATTTTCAGTGAATCTTTTTGATTTCTGCAATTCTGCTGAATAAAATATGTTTTAATACGGCTTGATTCGCTGTTGGCACAGAATTACGATCAAACACAATCAATATTACCAAGATAGATCCATTGGTCACCAGCAATGAGTTAACATCAGAAGCTCATCACTGAAAAAACTTAAATTAGTATCATAAAAATGTAAGACCCAAATCCTGATTATTGAATTGCTGATCATGTCTTTCTGTATTCTGACCCTGGACAATGTATGAAATATTTTACAAACATGATGTGAACAGGTTTATATACTTTTCTAGCTCGTTTCATTCTTTTCAACATTGAAAACAAGACTGTATATACTATAATTGGTTCTTTTAGTGGATAAGTATAGTAATATACTTGGTGGAAAGGTCATGGTTACCTTACCTTGAAATGTTATTTGGTTTAAAACATTGGAATGTTCATTAAACATAGAATAAAACTGATCCCATGTGATCTCCTGCGTAGACTGAAGACCGGCCTCAATAAGCATGCTCTCAATAACTTCTTCAGTTTGATCTCTTGACAGAAAGTTAGATATTTGATTGAAAGACCTTAAAATGAAAAGAACTGAACATTAAAAGCTCAAAATATTTTAATATTTGCTCATTATAATATGTCCCCCAATTCCTGAGACTTTAACTGTATTATTCTTCAACACTTTTTTATTCTGTCTTATTAACTTTGATGTTACTAACTTGCACCTGAATTTTGTCTAGTTTTGGTTCTTTTTCACTTTTTTTGTTTGCACCAAATTCACCTTTCCATTTCCACAATTTTTTAAGTCTACTATCTATATGTTATATTGTTTATTTTGTTTGTATTTTTTTTGGTTTGCCACTGTGGGTGACCCCTAGGCTTTCCTGATGATTTTGCTTTATTCATCATTTGTGACTTTTCAAAAAGTCACCCAATTTTTCAGAATTGTACTCCAGTACCTGCTAGAGTGATTCCATGTAATGCAGAAATATTGGATCAATTATTACAATATTTAAAAAATTATGCAAATGTACAGTATGTTTTTAAAAGTTATAAGAATTGTTAAAGATGTTGTCAGGGACTTTTATAATGATGCTTTATCCCTGGGATTGGTCATCAATACTTGATTGTAGGGTGTAGCGCCTGGTACTGCTACCAGTCAGCTGTTTCCAGTTCTGTTGGCAGTGAGATATGATCAGTTGCTGAGCTGCACTGTACAGCTCCATCAACTGTATAATGGCCGGCACCAAGAGCAGCTGATAGATGGGGGTGCCTGGTGTCATCCATATCTGTCAATTGTGATTCATAGAGAAAGAAACGGGTTGCTTTAGTTATAAAGATGAGCCAGCCCCCTTCATACACATCACTGGTCACCAGCCAATAGGAAACTGTTTCTTATAGCATGGCAAACCAATATTGGAAGACTAGGGCTGAGAGTGGAACATGGGTAGACATTTGATTATGTTAGTGTATGATTTGTATAATGTATTGATATCTATCTATCTATATAAATATATACACATATATATATATATATATATATATATATATATCATATATAAAGGTTGTTTTTCTAGCTGGACAACACTTCAGGCAAAACTGACACAACTTGTTATGCTTTGTACAAAGGCTGAGAGGGAGATACGCAACATGGAGATACCCTACAGCTCTTGTCATAGGTGTTTATTTCCTATTCATATATGACCCTTTTTCCTCTCTTTTCTTGCCTCCTGGTTGGACAAGTCTTACATTTGGGCTATTTTGTCCACTGTGTAATTAAAGAAGCACTGGCATCCTGGCATCAGTTTGTATCCTCTTAATATATTGCAATTATCATATTATATAGCAGTGTGTACTTATAATTGCTTATTTTTCACATCTACCCAGCTAATTCTACTGTTTTCTCTGTTCTGTGCTCTTTAACTTCTGACTCAGCTGCTCCACTCCTCCCCCCTACCAGGGAATTTTTCACTCATGGCTCATGGCTCATGACTCATACAGGGAAAATTGACCTTCTGTTTCTACATAGTTATTTTTTAATCACTTGATGTCATACACCTAATGAAAAAGAGAAAAATTATCTGGGTAGAAAGGCAAACTGAGCAATTGTAAGTACACAGGGATATCTACAGGGCTGACGTCAGCACCCGGGAAAGTGCCAGGGCCCTGAGCAGACAGAGGCAGAGGGCACTCGCTATCGAGACACCGGCAAGCTATGGGAGCCCAATGCCAGCACTCACGAGTAGGACCTGCCGCTGCTTGCTCAGAGCCCCGGTACATGCAATACTTACTGCGCTGTGGCATCTTCCGCATCTTCTGACTTTGACATTTCAGGTCAGAAAGTGCAATGGCGTCATGTCTGTGTGCCCTTTGCCTAAACAGTCAGTGCAGTGAGCCGGAAGACAGCGACGCTGAGGAGTCCGGAGTAGAGCAGCGGCCAGCGAGGAGAGGTGAGTATTTCATTTTTTTTTTCTTATATTTGAAGAAATATATGGGGCCCATCATATACTGGAGCATATATAAGGGCAATTATATATGGAGCATCATATGGGACCCATTATATATGAAGCATCATATTGAGCTCATTATATATGAAGCATTTTATGGGGCCCATTATACAATACAGACCAAAAGTTTGGACATACCTTCTCATTTAAAGATTTTTCTGTATTTTCATGACTATGAAAATTATACATTTACACTGAAGGCATCAAAACTATGAATTAACACATGTGGAATTATATACTTAACAAAAAAGTGTGAAACAACTGAAAATATGTCTTATATTCTAGGTTCTTCAAAGTAGCCACTTTTGCTTTGATGACTGATTTGCACACTCTTGGCATTCTTTTGATGAGCTTCAAGAGGTAGTCACCGAGAATGGTCTTCCAACAGTCTTTAACAAGTTCCCAGAGATGCTTAGCACTTGTTTGCCCTTTTGCCTTCACTCTGCGATCCAACTCACCCCAAACCATCTCGATTGGGTTCAGGTCTGGTGACTGTGGAGGCCAGGTCATCTGGTGTAGCACCCCATCACTCTCCTTCTTGGTCAAATAGCCCTTACACAGCCTGGAGGTGTGTTTGGGATCATTGTCCTGTTGAAAAATAAATGATGGTCCAACTAAATGCAAACCGGATGGAATAGCATGCCGCTGCAAGATGCTGTGGTAACCATGCTGGTCAAGTATGCCTTCAATTTTGAATAAATCACCAACAGTGTCACCAGCAAAGCACCCCCACACCATCACACCTCCTCCAGGCTTCACGGTGGGAGCCAGGCATGTAGAGTCCATCCGTTCACCTTTTCTGCGTTGCACAAATTCATGGTGGTTGGAACCAAAGATCTCAAATTTGGACTCTTCAGTGTTCTTTAGCCCAAACAAGTCTCTTCTGCTTGTTGCCTGTCCTTAGCAGTGGTTTCCTAGCAGCTATTTTACCATGAAGGCCTGCTGCACAAAGTCTCCTCTTAACAGTTGTTGTAGAGATGTTTCTGCTGCTAGAACTCTGTGTGGCATTGACCTGGTCTCTAATCTGAGATGCTGTTAACCTGCAATTTCTGAGGCTGGTGACTCGGATAAACGTATCGTCAGAAGCAGAGGTGACTCTTGGTCTTCCTTTTCTGGGGTGGTCCTCATGTGAGCCAGTGTCTTTGTAGCACTTGATGGTTTTTGCCACTGCACTTGGGGACACTTTCAAAGTTTTCCCAATTTTTCAGACTGACTGACCTTCATTTCTTAAACTAATGATGGCCACTCATTTTTCTTTACTTAGCTGCTTTTTTCTTGCCATAATGCAAATTCTAACAGTATACTCAGTAGGACTATCAGCTGTGTATCCACCAGATTTCTGCACAACACAACTGATGGTCCCACCCCATTTATAAGGCAATGAAACCCCACTTATTAAACCTGAGAGGGCACACCTGTGAAGTGAAAACCATTCCTGGTGACTACCTCTTGTAGCTCATCAAGAGAATGCCAAGACTGTGCAAAGCAATCATCAAAGCAAAAGGTGGCTACTTTGAATATCCTAGAATATAACACATAATTTTAGTTGTTTCACACTTTTTTGTTAAGTATATAATTCCACGTGTTAATTCATAGTTTTGATACTTTCAGTGTGAATGTACAATTTTCATAGTCATGAAAATACAGAAAAATCTTTCAATGAGAAGGTGTGTTCAAACTTTTGTTCTGTACTGTATATATAGCATCACATGGGGTCCATCATATACTGGAGCATAATATGGGGCCCATCATGTACTGGAGCATCATATGGGGAACATCATATGCTGGAGCATCATATGGGGCCCATCATGTGCTGGAGCATCATATGGGGCCCCTCATATGCTGGAGCATCATATGAGCCAATCATATGCTGGAGCATTATATGGGGCTCATTATATATGGAGCAATATATCAGGACCATTATATATGGAGAAATATATGGGGCCCATTATATATGGAACAACATATGGGGCCCATCCTGTATGAAACATTATATGGTGCCCATCATATGCTGGAGCATTATATGGGGCCCATTATATATGGAGCAATATATGGAGCCCATCATATACTGGAACATTATATAGGGCCCATCATATGCTGTATGGAGCATTATATGGGTCCCATTAATTATGGAGCATTATATGGTGCTCGTTATGTATGTAGCCTTATATGGGGTCCATTATTCTGTATTGATCATTATAAGGGGCTCATTATACTGTGTGTAGCATTATATGTGGTCCTTTATTCTGTATAAATCAATATATATGACACATTATTCTGTATTAAGCGATATATGAGGCACATTTTTCTGAATGGAGCATTATATGAGGTCCATTATTCTGTATGGAGCACTATGTGGTGCCCATAATACTGTATGGGGGTCTATACTGTCCGGATTCTGAGCTATAGATATTACTAATGTAATGTAAGTAGTTAGTGAAATCTTTGGCATTGAACTATACCTATATTTCACTGGCGTATCTGTGCATCATGAATTGTGGTATGTGTTAAAGAGGTGCACTTAGACTCTTTTGCCTTGGGTCCATGAAAACCTGGAGCTGGCCTTGGCTATAAAATATGATGACTGTAATATATATTAAGAGGATAAACATTTTGATGTGAGTGCTTCTTTAACATTACTTTTTCTATGAGAACAATGCAAACATGAATAATATAATAGTATTATCTTCTCATTATATCATTAGCATATTATGACGTGCATACATCTTACTGATAGAATATGTATTTAGACCTTTTGAATTTGGGTTGGTTGATGTAAGTAATAAATACAAGATGCCTGAAATATACAGACCTAAGCATTTGAATGAACTCTTCCTTTGTGAGGACTCCAGTTTCATTAACGTCATGCATTGAAAACATAAATTGTAACTTGCTTTCCACAGAGCCTAAAAATAAAAATTTATGATCACATAATGTAGGATGAAGCAGGCAGAAAGCTTGATAAAAAAATGTCATGCTGAAACACCGGATAATAAAATATAGAAGATAGAATATGGCTATAGTAATTGGCATTTTGTATTAACTTGTCTGCAATTTAACACAATACCTATTTTGTTTTATTTTTTTATTTTTTATTAATTTTACCTAAAGTCACCTTTAAAATTAAATTACCATATTTTTCGGACTATAAAGACACACCGGACCATAAAACACTCCTAGGTTTTAGAGGAAGAAAATAGAAAAAAAAATTGAAGCAAAAAAATGTGGTAAATTCTGTACTAATATCCCCTATCCTGGCATATATGGTCCTCTCATTCCCATCCTGGTATACATGTTCCCGTCATCTCTATCCTGGTATGCATGACCCCCCTCTTATCTATCCTGGTATCCATGGCCCCCTCATCCCAATCCTGGAATGCATGGCCCTCTAATCACCAATCCTGGTATGCATGGCCTCTTATCCCTATCCTGGTATGCATGGCCTCCTCATCCCTATTCTGGTATGCATGGCACCCTCATCCCCATTCTGGCATGCATACCCCCTTTTTCCCTATCTTGGTATGCATGGCACCCTCATCCCTATCCTGGTATGCATAGTCCCCTCATCCTCATTCTGGTATGCATCGTCCCCTTATCCCTATCCTGTATGCATATCGTTCATCCTCATCTTGGAATGCATGGCCCCTCATCTCCATCCTGGTATGCATGGCCTCCTCATTCCTATCCTGGTGTGCAGGATCCCCATCAGAAAAACATTAAAAAAATAAACCATTAATCTTAACTTCCCTGCACTCTGTCCCAGCATCCAGTTCTGACACAGCAGCTGATTTATGTTTGTAAGCAGTGCTTGGCAGTGATATCATCAGCTACTTACAAACAGAGGACAGCTGCCAGAATAATCACTGCTGTCCATGCCGATACTATGGGGGTAATGCAGCATATAATCATCTTCTTTAATAATGGGCACAGTGTTATCCGCAGTCAGCGGGTGATCACATATGCCCACTACTAAAGGGAATGAATATTCACTGCTCTCCCCTTCCATGGGTGTGGAGAGCAGTGAATATTCATTCTCTTTAATAGTGGGCAGACATGATCGCCCGGCCGCTGCAGGAAGCCGGCGGCTGAGACTACTCTGCCTACTATGGACGATGAATTTTCACTGCTCTCCACACCCTTGGGAGTGGAGAGCAGTGAATATTTATTCCCTTAAGTGCCAGGCACACTTCAGAGCCCATCAGTTGCAGGAAGCCGGCTGCTGCAGATAACAGTGTATCTGCTATTAAAGAGAAATGAATATTCACTGCTCTCCACTCCAATGTGTTTAGAGAGCAGTGAGTTTTCACCGATCTTTAGCAGCAGTCACAGGAGTTAGCCGCAGGAGCTGCTGCTCTGCCGCTGTTACTCCACCACCTCCCCATCCACACGCATAGTAAGTACATCTAGACTATAAGATGCACCCCCCATTTTCCTCCAAATGTTTGGAGGCAAAAAGTGCGTCTTATAGTCTGAAAAGTACGGCAAAGGTTCCATTTTATTTCAGCATATTGTTTCTGTCCTCCACATCAGTCCCAGTCTCTCATGTGCCCACCCCTAATCTAGTACGCATGGGGGTCTTTAGTTACTAGGCAATAGTTATTTTGTAAATTTTCAGAAAAGCCAATGCATAACAGTATTAACAGATGATCTTGGAGGAGAGAAGGATTGCACATGTTTAATTACAATGCCTGATACTTTTGCATTCCAGATCACTAGTTGTCACCAAAATTGTCCAGATTTACATCTATTGAAAACTCATACAAGCTTCCTAGAGTACATGTGAATGGGCAATTGGAGAGATAAATTTTAATCAAATTAGTATTTCGCTAACTGCTATGTAATGTGTATGGTTAAGCCAAGTCTAAACCACAAATTATGTCATCAATTCATGTATTGTACAATTTTAAACCCATGTTTGGGACAGGTTAGATGAGCATGATTTCCTGTACTTTTTGCTTGCACAACAAACAGCACAAGGAAAGCACATGGATCAATGTAATTGAATAGTTTATTCTCATCAGCAATTTTCTACATGATCAATATTTTAATTTTTCTTTTTCTTCTTTAAAATGCTTTAATACGTTCTTGTCAAGTAATTCTGAAAAAAAAACACTCTTACCTTTTAGTAACATACACAGTATATGACAGAATTCCTGAAAGGACAGGTAGCCATTTTCATCCTTGTCAGCCATGGAAAACATGGCTTCTACAAAATGGGCATTAGGATCGAGCCCTAATGATTCTGCAAACTCTTCTCTTGACAACTCACATTTTAGAGCTTCTGAAATGTCCCTTTTGGGAATGACCCCTGACTCTCTCCTTTCAATGTCAAACACCTAGGAGAAAGGATTACATTATTATACTAATTTTAATCATAAAACTGGCCTTAAAATATTACTGCAAGTTGGAGTTGAACTGTACTGTAGGATATTATAAGGACTCTAACCAAAACTAAATATAAGCAAGAACGTAGAGCCCGAAAATGTAGGTAATATATAGAGTGGTGCAAACTCCTGATACTGTACTTACACTTACGAACAAAAGTTGTCATTGTGGTTTATAGTGATAGGTGACCTGCAGAGCTCTGTGTCTTACATTCCCTCCCTAAATTGTTTGATTTTATTTTAATACATGTATTTTAACATTTCCCCTAAAATATAGAATACTTTAAATGTCTTACATGGGAAAGAGAATTTCTGAAAAACGTCTCCAGTATTTCTTGTCTCCTTTTCTTGGAAACGGATTCTTTTAACAGGTCTCTTTCTCGTAATGCAGTAACATTATAGGAAATTTCGTTTTCAGCAAAAAATTCCTTAAGCTTTTGGATGAACCCTGTTCGATCCATATTGTCATTAAAAAAGAGGACCTGTGGTACAATGTAATTTAGAAATAAGCATAAAGGCAAAAATATATGTGCTTTAAAAAACATTTGCTTTATTAATAATAATAATAATAATATTTATTTATATAGCGCCAACATATTCCGCAGCGCTTTACAGTTTAACAGCATCAAACACAACAGTCATAAGTAACAATGTTAACAATACAATAATTAAAGCAACACAAGACGACCCTGCTCGTGAGAGCTTACAATCTACAACGAGGTGGGGGAGATACAAAGTACAGGTGTGTATTTACAATGATGTATTTACAATGATGGTCCAGCCATCTTCAGGGAGTGGGGGATAGATGGAAGTAGTGAATGGGCTACACACACACAAACAAAATAACTGATTAGGGAACATGATAGGCCGCTCTGAACAAATGTGTTTTGAGGGAGCGCCTAAAACTATGCAAATTGTGGATGGTCCTAATTTCTTGGGGTAGAGCATTCCAGAGGATTGGCGCAGCATGGGAGAAGTCTTGTAGTCGGGAGTGGGAGGTACGGATTAGTGCAAAGGTTAGTCAAAAGTCATTTGCAGAGCGAAGAGGTCGGTTAGGCCGATAGACAGAAATAAGGGAGGAGATGTAAGAGGGTGCTGCACTGTGAAGAGCTTTGTGGGTGAGAACAAGTACTTTGAATTGTATTGTGACGCCCAGGAGACCGGGGTACTCAGCACCGGACCAATGGGGTCTGTCTCTTGAGGGGGATGTCACGGGTGGCTTGACCCGGTGCTGTGGCCTCAGGCAATGCACAGTGTAAGGGTATCGTGAGGGAACAGGCACTTACTCGATCAGCAGCATGTTCTCCCAGCGGTGATGATCCCGATCCTGGATAGATGGCTATTGTCCAAATGAAAGACTGAGGCACTGAAACATTTAACCAGTTTACTTCAACATAAAGGGATTTACAACCAGTCCTGACACCGGAGTCTGTATGGGAACTCTGAGTTACTTTGACCCTGCCGGGGTCTTCGCCTCTTATTGTACGCAGTTTCTGTGTGGCCCTGCTGCTGTATGTGAACTGGCTGCCGGCCCAATCTGTCCCCTCCGGGCCCTGGTTCGACGGGCAACCCGAGTCCTTTTATCGGCTTACCCCCTCCGGGAGTACCGCTGAACTCTGTGTCTGTTGCTGCGTCCGGCCCTAGTGAAGCTGATATCACCTCACGTTTTTCCGGATGCTGTATTATATATAATGAATACAGCCGCGGATCCGGTATCCGTCTTTGCGCCTGTTCTGGGTAGTGATTAATGCTACCCGGTTCTCACAATGTCCTTTTTCTCTGTCCCTCTTCTCCTCAGGCCGGTGATTTAGGCCTGGAAACAGTCACAGGACTGTTAGAAATTCAGCTGTATGACCTCTCACTTTCAGCTCCTTAGCCCAACTGCCATTTCTTCTCTCAGACCAGAATGGATCAAGGGGAGTCTCTGGAGCTCCCCCTTCTGGCCGGAGGTGGTAGTGTAGTCTTGCTATTTTAGTATTTGTATTTACTGTCAGTAACTATTTTTGTGGCAAATACCCCTAGGGGTGCCACATTATCCTGTAATGGGCAGCCAGTGTAATGATTGGCGAAGAGCAGATGCATCTGAGTAACGATTAGCTAGATAGATGACCCTGGCTGCTGCATTAAGGATTAACTGGAGAGGGGAAAGTCGAGTGAGGGGGAGGCCAATTAATAGAGCGTTGCAGTAGTCCAGGCGGGAGTGGATCAGGGTGACAGTGAGGGTTTTTGTTGTTTCTATGGTGAGAAAAGGGTGGATTCTGTATTACTTAAAGTAGTTGTCCAGCTTTGGAAAAAATAATTTATATATTTTACTAATGTGGCACCACATCTGTTCATCTAGTTTTGCAGATCATTTTTATTCAAAGGATTTTTTTTCTGTTTGCTAAGTCTGGAAAAATCCCTTAACACAGTGCATTTTATAATTTATGAAATGGTATCCATAATCTTACCAGGTCATACTCTTTGGGAATTTTCACACGAGCAACTTTGCTACCATCATTATTTGAAAGGGTGATCTCTACATTCTGCTGATGCTTAAAATTGATTGTCCTGGTCTTCGTTTTCTTGCTGTCAACAACCTTCATTATTTGGTTTGGATGAAGATTAATGAAAACTTGCTGGAAAGGTTCCTCTCCACCACACCATTCTGAGGCTAGAAAGACAAGTTATGTAGAAAAATAAAACAATGTCAATTAAATTGTACTGATGGAAAATAAAAAAAACTATCAAAAGCAATCACTAAGAAACAAACTCCTGAGGGCTGATGCGATTGTGCTTTTTTTCATTGTTGCATCTCCTTACATGGTGGAGGCCCTATTGTGTCCCTTCACGTACAGTGACTTATGTGTAGCTTCTATTTTCCCTCACAGAGGATCTATCATCAGGTAAAAAGTGGCCAGTTGTTGCTTTTAGTTCATTCCCAAAGTTCTCCAGAGTGTGCCATTTTTTTTTTATAAATCTGCGTTTTGGTTCTAGATATACAGGCTTTTTAGTGCTAATCTTGATGTCTTTACTAAAGAGGTGTGTCCCCCAGGATCATCTAGGGGCATGTCTTTAGGCGGTTCTGCATTATTTCTATGTGAGCTACACACCCTTGGCAAAGACCATAAAATTAGCATTAAATATATATGCCCATATGTCTGGAATTGTAATGCAGATTATAATTTATGGATAAAAATTATGTCATATTCAGGGGTGCAGAAGGAAAAAAATAAGATTATTCCACTTTTCACTTAGTGAGACATCCTATTTAAAGAAGCACTCCCATTAAAGTTTTCCTTCTATCAAAATATTGCAATCAACATACTTTATGTCATTGTGTACTTACAATTACTTATTTTGCCTTTCTACCCAGCTAATTGTTCTCTTTTGTTTGCTCCACATAGAAACAGGATATCTTGTACCTGCATTTATCATTCCCCTCTTTAACTCCTGACCCACATGCTCCTCTCCACTCTCCTCCCCCTCATCAGGAACTTTTGCAGTGACTCATGACTCATACATAGAAAATTGACCTCCCATTTCTACATAAAACTTAGAAGGATTCAGCTAATTAGTTTTAAATGACTAAATGTCATAGACCTAATGGAAAATAGAAGAATTAGCTGGGTAGAAAGGCAAGATGATTGCAACTTTGTAAGTACACAGTGCAATATAATATGATTATTGCAATATATTAAAAGCATAAAAAATGTGATGATAGTGCTTCTTTATCAATGTACACTAGTTCATGAACAATGAACACTAGTTTTCAATAAAAAAAATCTTTAGTATGTGTAAAAGAGCTACAATGTTACCAATCATTATCTTGGATTTAGTACCATTCTTCTCTACAGACACTGTCCATTATACTATATACAGATACTACTAAGTATCTAATAATATAATTCACTTTAGTGGAGAGATCATGGCACCTGGGCTGCACTTGTGTAAATGAAGAATCCTCGTTGGTAAAAAAAATGATGGTTTTTATTACACAAGGCTTGGTGAAGCCTGACTGGTGCCTGTTTAAAAAAAAAGCTAAAATGTCCACTTTTTTTACCTTAAAAAAGGCTCTAGTTTGTTGCTGAAATACATTGGTGTCATAAAAGCCTTAATTTTAAACCATCGAGTATTCTTCATTTCCACATCTCAGCCCAGGTACCAAGATCACTCCACTAAAGTTAATTACTATCTGGAAGAACTTGTTCTCCAGCCACGGGGCTGAAGCCATGGACTCTAAGGCTCTTGTTCACATACAACTACTCCAGGTGAGCACCACCATCACGCTCACTCTCATTTCTCTTGCGGTAGTGCTGTATTATGCGCTTATGTCACAACCAGACTTCGCTAGTGAATAATTGTAACACATTTTTAATATTTTTATAAGTAATGCATGTGCAACAGCTCATTACCTGGAAAGCCTTCTCTGTTATTCTTATTACTAAATCCACAGCCTTCAGTTTTGGGCTGCATCTTGAGGAAAGTGTGCTTTCGATATTTTGCAACCAACAGAGCAATAATTAAACTCACTGAAAAGAATAGAATATATGGAAAGTCAAACACCAATTTGGGGTGACAACAACCTGATGGTATTGGCTTCATGCAGTGATGATAGTGATATCTAGTTCTTAAACAGTTTTACCTATAGGAAGACAACAAAGAGCAGCAATTGTAATTCCAAATCCCACAGCACATCCTTCAAAGTAATCAATAACCATAATAGGGACACACTTCTCCATATCTTCAGACTGTAGCTGTTTGGGTTGAGGACATGGATCATCTGAGTAAAGAAATGCAGTTAATTTTTCTTTTGTGCTTATTAAACTATTTTCCAGCTTTTTCAATACAGAAGTGAGTAGTATATTATATTATTATAGTGTAAGCACATGCAATATTATATGACGAAGGAGCTTTCTGCAAAAGTAATCTGAAAATATCTTCTGCAGGAAGATCAACAGAGGCTATGAACCGTTAAAGATGATGTCAACACTGATGATATTTACAGACATGTCAATGGAAGAATTTTATTCATGTGCAGTTAAATTATAAAAAGCATAATTATAAGCATATTTTTAGTATATTATTTTTTTCTAAACAATTAAAGTTTTGCAGGTGCTGGATTGTTGGCTGAGTTACTATACAGCATTTTTTAAATTCTGTTTAAGAAGAGGGTTGAATTTTTTTTAATTTTAAAAACATGTAACTATGAAAACTTTTTTTTTCCATTTAACAGTGCATGTCTTTGTTTGCATACATTTGACTAGTCCAATTTGACTACTAGGATATTATACTGCAGCCTTCTGTCACATTTTAGTTTCTGTAAGTGTATCTATCAACTTAGCAAGTTATGTTCTTCTTGGCAAGGTTTTAAAAATTGGAGTTAAAAAAATTGTCAAACGTTAAAGGAATGGTCCGAAATACTAATTAATTTTCATCCTAAGTGAATAATCTAATCTTTTTTCTAACATACTTTATTTGTGCACAATGACAGTGCTCCCTCTCAAGCTCAGATCAGTAGTAATGAGCCGGCAACAGAGCGCATTGTCAGTGTGCGTTGTAAGAATATACCCACAAGCAATTCCCTCGCAAGTGACGTCACTTATAGTGTAGTGGAGTTACTCATGCAGATGTCTGGGAAAGTTGGTCTGATCTCGGAATGCAATGTTTGGACTGGTCACGGCTCTCCCGACTTGATCATGCCAGTTTCATAAAAATATATGAAGCTTACATGCTCCGGTCGGGAGAATGTGGCCAGTCCGTGCATTGTGCGATAGTGGTCTGTGTTCAGACCGACTTGCATGGACGTTTCCATGAGCCCTTAGAAGGCTATAATTTGTGGACAATTTTTACATTTTTCAAACATGAAACCCATTTTGACCCTGTTGGATTTACTTAGCTTTTATCAAACACTTGTGACTGATTATGTGTAATAATCAGAATCTAAGTACAGAACTTTTTTATACTTTAACTTAGTTCATCTTCCAATGAAATAACACTATTTCTTATTATCTAAGGGGAATAATTGTGGTTATTGATAAAAAAAATCCTTCTCAATGTCTTAATCATAATGTTTAAATTTTAAATTGCACCAGTAATAGAATGATTTCATTAGCACTTAAAATAGCTTCTCAAGGCAAAATAATTTCAAGAATCTCACTGTTTGTCCAGTGGAAGACATTGTTCTGCGTTATGTTATCCAATGCATCAGCGACCGCGGCGAGGACATCATGAAAGCTGGTGTTTCTTATCTCAGATATTTCATCCTCTGTAAATAAACTACACACCAATTGCATACATCAGCGTATTGTTAGAATGACAAAAACAACAGTGTTAGGAAATGATTGCTCATTGCGAAAGGTTGCATGTTTAGGGTTTTCCACAAGCTGAGTATTACATACTAATGACTAGTAAAAATTTTTACATTTTTACGCCCCATAATTTTTCTGAAATATAATTGTGTTTTTTATCTCTATTCTAGGATTTTCTTTATATATAGTATGTCACATTTCGACAAATTGGATACATAAAAATGTAGGAAATCTAGGGAAATATTCCTCATACAAGTATTCAGTGTCATTGTTTGGATAAGAATATTTAAAACTACCTTGAGTTGAAGTGAAGAAAGATACTCTATAGTAATAAATAATAATAATAGTAATAATACTCAGCAATCACAAAAAGTAACAGCAAGAAAAGACAAAAAGCCACTTGTTTTTACCCTCAACATGATTTCTAAGAACATTTATCATCCATCAAAATATTAATATTTTATGCAATATAGTTTTAGCACTTGTCACCTTCCTCACCTACTTGAACCTCTGCCAGTAATTTCTTGGGAAAGTCCATCCCTTGTATGTGCCCTGTTAGTCATAGTAATATTTACTAACATTAAATCCATGTGACTAATTTCTTGTTAAATTCTGGTTATCTTATGTGGTGGATTTGATTTGGAGTAAATACATAAGGAAATGATTGTGATTGTGAAGCAATAAGGAAGTACAGATAATAATGCAAGTCCTTATTTCACACCAATATAGTTGTGTTATTAAACTTATATTTAAATTTTTTATATTAATTCAACATCCGATCGTATGATAATAATACCAATAGTAATATCAATCACTTGTAAATTTTTAACTTCCCTTACTTCATCTTCTCCAGTTTAGATGGAGAAAAGTCTGTGAGACATCATCACACTATGGGCTTGTGCACGCAAACAATAAAATTGGACAAGTGCTATCATTGTTTTTGACAGATAGTAACTATCCCCCTGTTATTCTATGGCTCGTGCACATTTGTGATTTTATCCTGAGATCCAGACTGTCCGAGGAAAAAATCACAGCATGCACGAGTTGCATCCGATTATTGTCTCGCACTCTGCCATTCATGATTATGGGTTCAAGGAAAAAATCCGACTGCACTTGGATGACAACCAAGGGTGGTCCAATTTTCACGGACATCCCAAAAAATCGGATAACACTTTGGAGTAAACTTTGATTAAATTCTAACCAGAGTTTGATCAGAGTGTGATTAGCATAATTGGACTGATTTTCTTGGATGAGAGAAAAATGGTAAAATGATCCTAACCTAAAAGTGGCTATATGTATTAGACTCAGGCTGGTATACATTAGTTTGGCAGATGCAAGTAAATAAAGATCAAAAAGCCAAAACTTTGGAATAATCAATTTTCGCATCCTGATCTTTGTCCTCAAAGGAGATAAGCCTCCGCCAAAGTTGTCTATGCTCGCCTCTTGCCTTTTATAACATATGCACACTTTACTTATCTATTTGTACACATCAGTAATGTCAGATAGGTGGAAAATACAATGACATTTTAATGCCCTATTAATAAAAGATATATTCTATCTGCATAGGTCCGCCCTCATTTTGATGAATATTTTGCAATTAGGAGACAACAGTATAAGCATATTATTAGTATTGTGTATCTATGTGACCTAACCTTTCAGTGATATATTTGCTTAGTCATTAAAACTGTGGTCTTTAGATGGTCATATCATCCACCCTGGACTTTATTCCATATTCGGTCATTCCAATCGTGATCATTATCAAGCAGCTCTATAAAACTTAGATGACATCATGTGATAATGGACAAACAGCTGTATTATTGCAGCCTGTTCGAATATCCTACTTATAAACGTGACTAGCATATGATCTAATATATAATTGCCTAGAATACTACTTCCTGCAATTTGTGCCAACTTCCGTGCCTTTGTCCGGAGCTAATGTCCGGAGCTAATGTCCGGAGCTAATGTCCGGAGCTAATGTCCGGAGCTAATGTCCGGAGATTAATTGCCTAGAATACTACTTCCTGCAATTTGTGCCAACTTCCGTGGCTTTGTCCGGAGCTAATGTCCGGAGCTAATGTCCGGAGCTAATGTGCGGAGATAATGTCCGGAGCTAATGTCCGGAGCTAATGTCCGGAGCTAATGTCCGGAGATAAGTGACGTCAACAGTGTCCAGTGTCTGATTGGTTGCCGCCTGCTGCGAGCGACCAATCAAAAACGTGCCGTACTGTGACACACTCCGCCCGCCATTTTGGTGTGATTTTTGAATTTTTACCTCACAGCAAGTTTCTACTGCGTGGAGGCGGGCCCAGTGACGTTGCTCTTCAAGCTCCTGACGAATTTCGTCAAAAAAATGATAATACCATTTACCAAAACTATATATATTTAGTTGTGAAGTGGTTCAGTGACATTTTCACACCAATTTTGAACTTTTGTTTGGTGTTTTCTCCATATACTGCCTATTATTCACTGACTGTTATACTGAGAGACTGCCGTTTATTAACCTCTTCTTTGCCACATTGGGTATATTGCTCTATTATTTGCCACATAAGGACATTGACCATTATTGCCCAGCAATTTCTCTGCAATATAAACTGCCTATTTATTAATATCTGCATTCCTGCAAAGAACTAATTCTTACATTTGAATAAATAAAGTATATATGGATTCTAGACTCCCGATTCTTTAGAATCGGGCTGCCATCTAGTTTTACAATAAAGTTATACAGTTAACAATCTAATGAAATACTTACTCATTTTTTACATTTTCAAACCAAAATCTGTCTCCTTCTCTTATTCGAACAAATTGACTTAGAATGATTTTGGATATAAGTTCACCTGGGCCTCCATCAATTTCTGACAAGATTCCGGGAATAAGCTCCAACTTTTCAATGTCATTGCCATATAATTCTTCAAGCTAATTTATAGAATGAAAGGACAATTTATAACTATCTGCCAATTATATATAACCAGTTATAGTTTAGGCTCAAAGTTAATTGCACGTGTTTGTCTTGAAGCTAAGCTAGAAATGCAATCAGGCTTTTACTGGACGTTTTGGGGTCCTGTATATAAATATCCATTATTTCCTGGAGCGAGCACCCTCTAGAGTTGAGGTCCCCAACCTGTAGCTCGTGAGAACATATAGTGTGGCTCACAACTGTATTCCAGCTTGGTCTGTTAGTACCAGCTTTAGCAAATAACTTTGAAAAGAAAGCTTTGAGATGGGGACTTTTGTGAACAGCCCTGCACAGAAGAGCAGATCTGGATCATATATACTGGTGGGGAGGAGAGGGTAAATACAGTAAACTGGAGATAGGATGGTTCTGCTAGATAGATGGATACATGAGGCTAAATGCAATAGTGTGGTACATGTGCATGATGCAAGAATACTGAAAGGGAGTAAACTTGCAACCCCTGGATGTAAAAGTATTGCCTATAAACGAAGGAGGCACATGGTTTCAGTAGGGAAGTTTTGGCTGTCTTCATTCCGAGACAGTGATGTTCCATTGTGTAAGTGAGAGAGGTCTTGCTGAATGGAGCTCTTGATCATTTCTCAAGGGTGAATGCGGCTCTCAAGGTAAGAAAGGTTGGTGACCACATGGGGACCACTTGCACTTTTGCACTGACAGACTACTCCTATTAAAGGAGTTCTCCAGAAAGGGAGGGTTATTAGGAGATGTCACTCTCAGAACGGTACTACGATGCTGCTAAATCTGTGTACATCTTCATTCATACATCTGCTATATTGAAACCACTTTTCACCACTTTTCACATCTAATCAATGATACCAGAGAACGTCACCCAGGAATTAAATTGAAAGGTGCAATATCTAGTGACCTTTGCGCTCCCACTACATACAGTATCTCTTTTTTTAGAAAGCAATAACGGATGACATAAGCAATGCTGTTTATGATGTGACAAGCACACACAGTATAATGAAGTAATATAATATCACACAAAACAAGTGACTTATCCTCTTTTCTCAAAGGTTGATGATAAATAGATAAACATTTCACAGCAATCCAATGGTAATCAGTACAGTATCTGCCATCTCATGTCTCCATAATTAAAAATCTGATCAATTTTTCTCTTTGTACAAAATGATTGCAAATGTATACAAGTATTATTAATCGATGTACATTGGAAAAGTTCACTAACCTGT
This sequence comes from Ranitomeya imitator, assembly GCF_032444005.1. NCBI lineage: Eukaryota > Metazoa > Chordata > Amphibia > Anura > Dendrobatidae > Ranitomeya > Ranitomeya imitator. The sequence continues at coordinate 456,447,282 of NC_091285.1, forward strand.
TTACTTATGTTTGAATTAGTGATATTGATCCAATCTATAGCGGGAAGTCCATAATGTTTTCTCAATTTATTATAACTAGGGAGACCCATGTCTCTCCCACGTAGGATACTAGTAGCCAACAAGTCTGTTCGAGAATATTTAATCTGTCCATACCAGTAGTCTAAAAAACAGCAATGTCCACAGGAGATCAGTTTCAGTTTTTATTTTTGTAAATAGTACCCTATTACTATTAGTAAAAACATTGCTGGTACAAGTCACAGATTGCAGTAGGAATAACAATTCTTCAGATTTTACCTCTTAAATCTGACACTACAATGTGATCTTCTTTCTCGGCTATTTGAGAACACATGCCCAGCAACAAATGATTAAAATCATCTTTGGACTTCAGGTTTGGGTTCTGAGAAAATATAGAGAAAATAAAATTAAAGTTTTCTCATGAGAGGCATTTACTCTTCGTTATATTTGGAATGCTAGTGCCTAGGAATGAAAAAAGTAGCTACATTTCTACTCACTAGTGGTTGGATGTTGATCGGAATATGAGATCTCCATCGTGGAGATAGATGTGGGTCCCTGACATGGGAACCTGCCCTGAATAGAGTGGGCTCAGCTTCTGAGTCCACTCCATACACAGCAACCTAACACTTCTGTATATGTACATTGGTGTACATGGTATACATGTACATGGGTAGGTGTAATATTTGCAAGAGATGCAGGATAGAAATGGCATAATGCCCAACATATAACAAAAGATGTACCAGAATCGTTTTTTCATAATAAATACATCTATTACTAAAACTAACAATACAATGTAATATAATCATTAAATTTAATATTTAATTGGTATCACTACAATGCACATAAAAATAATAAATTACCGTATATACATTTTTTGGGCTGAAAGTCTCCCTCTCGGCCTATACTCGAGTTATATCCAGGGGTTGGCAGGGGAGGGGGAGCGGGGGCTATCTAATTATACTCACCTGCTCCTGGCGGGGTCCCTGCAGGTCCCTGCTTCCCTGGCGCTACAGCTTCTTCCTGTACTGAGCGGTCACATGGTACCGCTGATTAAAGTAATGAATATGCGGCTCCACCTCCCATAGGGGTGGAGCCGCATATTCATTACTGTAATGAGCTGTAATGGTGACTGCTCAGTACAGGAAGAAGCTGCAACGCCGGGGAAGCAGGGACTGCACAGCGCCAGGATCAGGTGAGTTTAACGGAGAGGGGAGCGCAGCGCTGCATGATATTCACCTCTCCCCATTCCAGCGCCACTCCTTCTTCAGCATCTTCTGCAGTGACGCTCAGGTCAGAGGGCGCGATGACGTGGCTAGTGTGTGCCCCCTGCCTGAACGTCAGTGCAGAAGAAGTCAGTGGAGCGGCGCCGGAACGAAGTCAGGTGAATATTGAAAGTGCCGGGGGCCTGAGCGACAGAGAGGTGAGTATGTGATTTTTTTTTATCACAGCAACAGCAAATGGGGCAAGTGTCTGTATGGAGCATCTTATGGGGCCATAATCAACGTTTGTGCAGGATTATATGGGGCAAGTGTCTGTGTGGAGAATCTTATTGGGCCGTAATCAACGTTTGTGCAGCATTATATGGGGCAAGTATCTGTATGGAGCATCTTATCGGGCCATAATCAACGTTTGTGCAGGATTATATGGGGCAAGTGTATGTGTGGAGCATCTTATTGGGCCGAAATCAACGTTTGTGCAGCATTATATGGGGCAAGTGTCTGTATGGAGCATCTTATGGGGCCATAATCAACGTTTGTGCAGCATTATATGGGGCAAGTGTCTGTATGGAGCATCTTATGGGGCCATAATCAACGTTTGTGCAGCACTATATGGGGCAAATATCTTTACGGAGCATCTTATGGGGCCATATTTAACATTTGTGCAGCATTATATGAGGCAAGTGTCTGTATGGAGCATCTTATGGGGCCATAATCAACGTTTGTGCAGCACTATATGGGGCAAATATCTTTACGGAGCATCTTATGGGGCCATAATTAACATCTGTGGAGCATTATATGGGGCAAGTGTCTGTATGGAGCATCTTATGGGGTCATTATTAACCTTTTTGCAGGATTATATGGGGCATATTTTAATATGGAGCATCTTATGGGGCCATCATAAACTTTATGAAGCATTATATGGGGCATATTTGTATATGGAGCATCTTATCGGGCCCATCATGAACTGTATGGAGCATTATATGGGGCTCCTGATTCAATATGGATATTCAAAAACACTTAACCTACTGATGTCTCAATTAATTTTAATTTTATTGTTATCTATTTTTACTTTTGACATTTACCGGTAGCTGCTGCATTTTCCACCCTAGGGTTATACTCGAGTCATTAAGTTTTCCCAGTTTTTTGTGGCAAAATTAGGGGGGTTGGCTTATGATCACGTCAGCTTATACTTGAGTATATATGGTGTGTATGGATATTAGCAATAAGCATATTGATTTACTGTACAAGACCCTGGTCTTGTAGCACAACAGTATTCCTTTACCATTGGGTGGCAGCACTGCGAATCTCGTCCTATATGTTATGATCCCTGGTTCAATTTTTGATTAGCAGCCTGACGCAACAGTATTCATGTATCCCTCGATAATGATGTCATGATTATGCTAGGATAGTTTATCAAAGAAGTTGACCAGAATGCAGACAGGTAGGAGGAGGTTCGCCGCCAGCAATTAAATAATACTGATGTGGTTTCTGTACCAGCATCCTGCTACTTTATTTGCATATATCACTTGTGGACAGTGCAGTGGCTCACTGGTTAGCAATGTAGCTGCAGAGCTGGGGTCCAGGACTTAAATTCCAAGGAGTTTATACTGTATATTCTCCTCGTGCTTTGGTGCATTTCCTTAAGGTTCTCTGATTTCCTCCCACACTCCAAACACATACTGGTGGGGAATGCAGATTGTGAGCCCCAATTGGGACAGTGATATCAATGTTTGTAAAGCGCTGGGGAAATTAGTGGCTTATTTAAGTGAGAAAATAATTTTCTAATGGATATTTCAAATGCATTCTACTTTCTGTAGAATCTAACTATCTAGTTGCCATAACTGCAAGTGACAGCAGGAAATGCAATGACATAATGGTCCTGTTGCCCAACAAAGTATATAATGTACTGAGCCCACCTGTCGAATCCCATGGAAGTGCTTTCGAGAGTCTCCTATTTGTCTAGGAAAATATTGTTAATTTCAATGGCACAGATATCGTTATCCTTGTAAGGCAGATGTCAGCAGACTTTTTTTTTCGCTTAAACACATCTTCCGATAGTTTCTTTTAACATGTCCATCTTTTCAGATCATTTAAAACTTACTTTCATATTTCATCACACTGACCTTTCTGCTCCAGTAATTGTTGCACAAGCGAAGCGCAGAGGAAATTCCACCATCCAAATTCGTCACATTAAGAAATTGACAACTTTTATCTCTAGAATCATATTTAGGTATAGATTAACAGTGCACATAAAATAAATGCTTATATACAGTAAAACAAATATCAAACCAAACTGTTTTATTACTTTATTTACATCTTCTAAAAAAAACACTTAAAGAAATTCATACAATATGTATTGTCTCATCATCATGGAGATTCACTATGTATCTCTGTGGTTTTGAGGTGATACTTACCTCTTATACTTTTGTGTGAATTCCTTTGAATCCAGTTACATTTTCCCTAATTCCAGTTAGAATCAGAATTTTCATCTGATGCTAATTTGAAATTGCTACTTTTGGTTTTAAAAAGCATGGTTTATTAAAATTTTGCGCATGCTATGAACAAGAGCTATACGCAGCTGAGGAGAAAAGCAAAAATAGGGTCTTATCCGGTAATAATAATCAGGGATATTATCAATATATAGTATGCTAACCTGATCCCCCATTGTGTGGCTGCTGCAGATCCATGGGTGATTTCACAAAAAAAAAAATATAAAAAAATGGAACGTTTGTGGTCTGTATCCGCGCTGCCAGCTGATGAAGAAACGTCAAATGCCAAAGATAATGTAAAATAACTTTTTTATTTTTCTATGAGTTTCGAAGCATAGACCGCTTCTTCTTTTGGAAGCAAAAATCATAACTATATATTTTTTGTTTCCTGAAGAAGTGGGCTACACTTTGAAACGCTTGGAAAAAAAACACGTTATTTTACAGTATCTCTCACATTTGATGTTTCTTCATCAGCTGGCAGCGTAGATAAACTAAAAGTTACCTGAGTACTTAGTTGTACTAGTTGTACAAGGCTGAGCCCGATGATTGAACTAGAGTCCAGAAATACACAATATTGTTTATTGGTTTGGTTGTTTTTTCTTTTGACAGTTAATGTAGTTTGTTTTTAGTGTAGACGACAATAGAAGTCAATGAATCATTTGCTAAGAAACCCCCAGCCATAAAATATTGGCACAAAGGAGTCCTTTATGGGAAGTGGTCTTTTGTACTGCTTTAAATAAAACTTAAATTACTTTTCTTTGAACGTCACACAGTAAAATTCCTATAATGTAGCATCAATAGTACCTGGTTCAGACATTTGGTAAAATTAAAGAAGATATCTGGGACTTAAAAAAAAGGCATGTAGCTGCTAACAGAGGCAACTAGCTGCCTGTTGTACCCGATGCTGGTCAATGACCACTCCTGCCAGAGATCCAGCTACTATCAGTCAACAAAGCAGCAGTTTCTCTTCCTGTTGACAGGGCGCGACTACTGGTGTCATGCTGATTAACAGTCCTCTCTTTGCTGCCTCATTGGGGAAACCAGCTGTCAATCAGCATGACATCAGTAGTCCCACCCTGTCAACAGGAAGAGAAGCTGCTGCTCTGTTGACACCGAATAGCTGAATATCTGGCAGGAGCGGTCAATGACCAGCATCGGGTGCAACGGGTAGGTAGTTGCCTCTGTAAGCAACTACATGACATTTTAATATCCTAGTTATGCCCTTTAAACTGTAAGTTGAGATTCTTCATAAAGAAAGCACAAAAAGAAATGCTAACATATAGATGCAGTTTCATCAAACAATTTACACCAGAAATCTGTTTGAAATTTCACGTTTGTTTTTGCAATAATTGCACTACAGTTTTTCGCTGTTTTTCTACCCCAGTTCTGCCATTTTTTGGAAAAAATTGGAATTTTAATAAGATATGGTATGGGCCAACAAATTCTTCATAATTTACAGCTCATAAGTGATGCAAACTAAGACAGCAAAGTACTCCTATCTGTGACTATAGTACATTTTTAATGTGGCTAAATGATGAGAAAGCATTAGGATGCACATATCTCTTAATTAGCTTCCTCACCTCTTACTCCACTGTATCCAGGTTTAAACATAACATGCAAAATGCTATGAATCAACCCCAACAGCTCCTGCTAAAATATTTAGGTTTAGCTTTATTTCATTTGTTTTTTCAAATTTAACCCCTTCGTGACCTTGGGATTTTCCGTTTTTCCGTGTTCGTTTTTCGCTCCCCTTCTTCCCAGAGCCATAATTTTTTTATTTTTCTGTAAATATGGCCATGTGAGGGCTTATTTTTTTGTGAAACAAGTTGTACTTTTGAATGACATAATTGGTTTTAGCATGTCATGTACTAGAAAACGGGAAAAAAATTCCAAGTGCAGTGAAATTGCAAAAAGTGCAATCCCCCACTTGTTTTTTGTTTGGCTTTTTTACTAGGTTCACTAAATGCTAAAACTGACCTGCCATTATTATTCTCCAGGTCATTACGAGTTCACAGACACCAAACATGTCTAGGTTCTCTTTAATCTAAGTGGTGAAAAAAATTCCAAACTTTGATAAAAAAAAGAAAATTGCGCCATTTTCCAATGCCCGCAGCGTCTCCATTTTTCATGATGTGGTGTCGGTTGTGGGCTTATTTTTTGCGTGCCAAGCTGGCATCTTTAATGATACCATTTTGGTGCAGATAAGTTCTTTTGATTGCCCGTTATTGCATTTTAATGCAATGTTGCGGCGACCAAAACAACGTAATTCTGACGTTTCAAATTTTTTTCTCACTACGCCGCTTAACGATCAGGTTAATAATTTTTTTATTGATAGATCGGGCAATTCTGAATGCGGTGATACCAAATATGTGTAGGTTTGATTTTTTTATTGATTTATTTTGAATGGGGCGAAATGGGGGTGATTTAAACTTTTATATTTTGTTTATTTTTTTCACAATTTTTTAAACTTTTTTTTTAATTTTGCCATGCATCAATAGCCTCCATGGGCAGCTAGAAGCTGGTACAACTCGATCGGCTCTGCTAAATAGCAGCGATCATCAGATCGCTGCTATGTAGCTTAATAACAGGCTAGATATGAGCGCCAACGACGGGGGGGGGGCTCACAGCTAGACGGGATAAGTAACCATAGAGGTCTCAAGGACCTCTATGATTACTATGCAGACACATCGCTGACCCCCGATCATGTGATGGGGGTTAGCGATGCGCTCATTTCCGGCCGGATGGCCGGAAGCGCCGGTTAAATGCCGCTGTCAACGTTTGAGAGCGGCATTTAACTAGTTAATAGCAGTGGGTGAATCGCAATTTCACCCGCCGCTATTGCGGGCCCATGTCAGCTGTTCAAAACAGCTGACATGTTCCGGCTTTCATGTGGGCTCACCGCCGGAGCCCTGCATCAAAGTGGGGGAGCTGACCTCGTACGTACTATCCCGTCCGAGGTCAGAAAGGGGTTAATAATTAAAGGTCTAACTGCTATCCATGTTGAAAAAGAAATGTAGCATGTAATCCATGGTCAGCCAGAGTCGGAGAAACTTTTACTTAGCTTGTCCTCTGCACTTGTAGAGCGGACTCCATATGATGTCTTCATACACTAATGCTGATAGAAAATCATAAAACTAAAGAATTATTTTGCTTTTTTAACCAAAATGAAATTCAATACCTCATATAAACTCCTGAAGGCATCATGGTATATATCATCTGTGCTGTTAGTGACAAAAATTCTGGAGATATGCTTGGATCCACATGTTGGTTGTACCCTAAAGCATGAAAAAAAAAAAAAAGATAATCTATACAGGATAGCCACAATCTAAAATCATTATTAGAGTCTACCCTGGATGACATTTGATTAACCATCTTTCCCACCCCATTCTGACAATCTAGAAATCACAAATACAAAAAATATTACAATTATTTTCTTGGCTTTTGTCCTTTTTCACGCATTTCTGTTTGTTTTTACTGCTGCTACCATGGGTTTCTTGTTCTTGTGTCTAAAAATCCTTTTATTCCTTGCCCTGACTTGCAAGCCAGCAATGAGGAAAGCATGCCCTCCTAATCTTGTTCCCCTCTTTGCAAAAGCTCAATACTGCCCATGCAACCCAATTTCAACTCTAAGGCTACGTGCACACGTTGCGGAAAGTCCTGCAGATTTTTCCAGACTGATTTTGGTAAATCCGCAGGTAAACCGCACTGCGGATTACCTGTGGAATTACCGCAGATTTATTGCGTTTTTTGCGTGGATTTCACATGCGGTTTTACACCTGCAGATTCCTGTTATGGAGCAGGTGTAAACCGCTGCGGAATCCGCACAAAGAATTGACATGCTGCGGAATAAACAATGCTACGTTTCCGCGTGTTTTTTTCCACAGCATGTGCACTGTGGATTTTGTTTTCCATAGGTTTACATGGTACTGTAAACCATCCGCAGCAAAATCCACAGCATGTGCACATACCCTAAATAAGAGCGCTGCATACAGTATAAGCACCTCTATTCTGCATCATATCATTGGTGAAGCAGCCACAAAGCTCCGGAGAATAAATATAGCCTTCCCATAATATACTCTGCTGCTCCTGATTGTTGGGGTTCTGGCCTCAACTTTCTCCAGCAGTTCCATAGATAATGAATGGATAGAGATTCAAACAAAGCTCAAGCTCTCCTCCATTTAGGTACCGAAGTTCTGTCTCAGGATCATTGAGGTCATGCCCATAGAAAACAGCACCTTTCCCCCTATTCTCAAGAAAGGGAATAACTTTAGATTTGGGGAAATCTCCTTTAACTTTTCTATCAATGAAACATGTCCCAGAATGTTAATCATCTAGAAAAAGTATACTTTTTCTGGATAGCTGCAACTGATGCATCTGACGGATTCCATCCATCAGCCACCCATCACCCAGGCATAATAAATTTTTGTTTTACTGGAGGAGACAAGGTTATAATGAATTGGTATCATGAAAGGTTGCATAACTTAAAACAGTTCAAAGATAAAAAAAATGAGTAAAACTTGGATTTAATCTGCGCTGATGAATGATTCAAGGTCCAGATATGTAGCCATTAATTAGTGGATTTATTCAACGTGTTTCAAAGAACAAGACTTCTTCATCAGGAACACCACAATATGATTTATTTATTTCATGTTATTGTTGTGTTCCTGATGAAGAAGTCTTGTACTTTGAAGCGCGTTGAATAAATCCACGAATTAATGGCTACATATCTGGACCTTGAATCATTCAGCAACGGAGATTAAATCCATCTTTTACCCTTTTTTTAATCTCTGGTTGATCACGAGTAGATCGGTGGATCTGCTGCAGCAGGATATCTCTATGAGCCTGTCTTTTGGCTAAATCTGGTGTGAATATTTTTCTGCCCAATGAGGACAGAAGTATTCTAGGAGTGATACCTTTATTGGCTAACCAGAAAATAATATGTTTGCATGCTTTCAGAGCACAGTGGCTCCTTCTTCAGGCAAAATCTTGCCTGAAGAAGGAGCCACTGTGCTCTGAAAGCATGCAAACATATTATTTTCTGGTTAGCCAATAAAGTTATCACTCCTAGAATACTTCTGTCATCATTGGGCAGAAAAATATTCACATCGATTTTTCTGGCTAACACGGTACCACAATACAAATTGTTATTGTACATCAGGCTAAATCTGGTGAGTAGATTCTGATCATTATAATCAATTGTATCTCGGATTAGACCCTATTGCGCTCTTTTCTCCAAACAAAACAGTTCAAGAAAGGTTACGGGAGACATTTGATGGCACCAGGCAGCGCATTGTTAAAGAACTTTGGATTTTCTCATAAAAATAAGAGTTAAATATAGAAACTAAAGAAAAACTACTTTCCTTCAATTCTGTGCCCCATAACCTAATCAAAAGCAACATTGCCTGTTTTTTATGTTGTAAAGAAACTTTACTGTGCTTGTTTTATATACTTACACTGATTATGTGTCAAGCTTTAATTATAGAGCTTCACGCTACATAAAAGGCTATAATTGGTTTGCAGTTCACTATGACAAAGCTAAAGGTCTTCTCATTGTGCTACACATTTGGCTTTTAATTGTTATTTTCAAGTTATTGCAAATTTTTATTTTTTTGGCATTAGAGACTTGTTACTTACCATTGTAGTCTGGCACACGCATTGACAAAAATGTAGGAAGCCATTCATAAAATGCAATATTCTAAAAAAACAACAAAAATACATAAAAACTAGGTAATTGACACACAAAACCAATTTATATATGAGGAACATACTATGGTATTTACGCCAGAATCTAAGTGTAAATCGTACCAGAGTTTTGGTCCATGATGGTCCATGAACTTTGTTTCACTTTCAATGTAAAAATACCCTAAGGCCATGTTCACACTATGCGTTTTTAACTGCGGAACCGCCGCGATTTTGCCGCTGCGGGTGCGCAGCTGTTTTCCATGCAGGGTACAGTACAATGTACCCTATGGAAAACAGGAACCGCTGTGCCCACATTGCGGAAATGCACTAAAAAAGCCGCGCTGAATAGCTGCGGTAAAAAAGAAGTACCATGTCACTTCTTTGTGCGGAACTGCAGCGGTTCTGCACCCATAGACCTCCATTGTGAGGTCAAACCCGCAGTAAAACCCGCAGACGAAAAAAATATCTGCGGGTTTTCTGCGGTTTGTGGTGCAGAACCGCTGCAGCATGCCCCAATCCCACCCCCCCATGCTCTGATGCCACCCCCCGTGCTCCGACGCCCCCCCTGTGCCCTCATCTCCCCCCTTATACTTACCGGGCCTCCCGGTGTCCGTCCGGCCATCTTCTCCCTGGGCGCCGCCATCTTCCAAAATGGCGGGCGCATGCGCAGTGCGCCGGCCGAATCTGCCGGCCGGCAGATTCGTTCCAGGCACATTTTGATCACTGTGATAACCTCACAGTGATCAAAATAAAAAAAAGGTAAATGACCCCCCCCCTTTATCACCCCCATAGGTAGTAACAATAACAAAATAAAGAATTTTTTTTCCCCCACTACAGTTAGAACTAGGGTTAGGGGTAGGGGTAGGGTTAGGGGTAGGGTTAGGGGTAGGGGTAGGGTTAGGGTTAGGGGTAGGGTTAGGGGTAGGGTTAGGGGTAGGGTTAGGGGTAGGGTTAGGGGTAGGGGTAGGGTTAGGGTATTTTCAGCCATTTTAACCGTAAAAAAACTTCCTAGAAAACACACAGACTCTGCAGAGAAAACTGCATAAAGAACCGCACTAAAAAACGCATCAAAAAGCGCATCAAAAAACGCACCAAAAACGCACCAAAAAATGCACCTGCGTTTTCTGCCAAGAGCTGCGGTTTTTAGTGCAGAAAAAACAGCAGGGAAATCAGGAACGTGTGAACATGGCCTAAAACCTTTACAACAGTTCAACAGCTCAACCGTTTTGCCTTTTCTGCTTGAAACTGAGCATGGCTAACCTATTTCTGACTTTTAAAATCATTTATTAGGCAGAAATTAGAATCTTTCTAAAAAATAGTAGCCATCTAAGCAAGCTAATAAGTGATGTAAACGTAGACTTTACAGTCTAAAAATGCACTAAATGTATGAGAACTTGAGAAGCATGAAACCCTATCAGAAATTTTTTACATCTTAAGAGTCTTGTCTAAGTTTGCACTAATTGTATAGACAGTTTTTTAAATGACCTTTGTGATTTAGGATCAATCATTCAATTTGTTCTAACATATGCAAGGCAGAAAATATTATTTGAACCAGTGATTGATTTGCATCGTATGCACAGCACTGGGAGTATGTAACGAAGAGTTAATAATAAGCAAACCTTACCTGGTAAATAGCAATAACCCATTTCCTTGCATTTTGAAACAATTCATCATCCGACCAATCAGAGTGATTTTTTGACAGTTTTTCTGCTATGTGATTGTGGTATCGAAACCAAACAAGGCTCTGTGCTTGCAAAAATGGACTTTCATTTCCCATAGCATTGCCAAAGCCTATTGTACGGATGCAAACAAAATCATATGAATTTTACACAAAGGGTTTTTTTGTTCTTTAACAAAATGTATAAGATTGCTCGACAAAATGCTAAATGACTTACAATTATGCAACCAGATATATCACTGAAGCTATGTTCACATTCAGGAACCATACTGCGTCCAAAAAACGCAGAGCGTTGAGTTGCTGCAGTCTTTTAATGTTACAAAATCAATTAAAACACCACTCCAGCACTTTTTTATTTTACACCTGGAGTGGTGCTTCTAACTTAACTTCCCTGCCTCTTCTCTCATACTTACCAGCTGCCATTTTCACACTCTATCAACTCCACTCCTGTCAGTTTCCAGCAGTTTGTGACCTGCTGAATCACTTCAGTGTTTGATGGAACGAGCTGGAAGCCACTTTTCAATGCATGTCTATGAGAGTCTCCCTCCCTATGGCCAGGGACCTTAGATTAGTAGCACCACTCCAGAGATGAAATCATGGAGTGGTGCTTTAATTTTGCAAGGAAATAACTGTTTCACCAGCATATATACAAATGTTTAGCTGGTATATTAAGCAATTGTGCAGATTACAGCTGTGGTTTTCGACAACTTCATGACCACAATACTGTCACTGTGTGTGGATGCAATCAGTCTCTACATTTTACAGGACACTGGATTTTTTAAACTAATTACATCCTCTAGTTGCTACTGTTCCACTCATTCTGAAATCCACTCTAAAGTTATGCCTCCTGGTAATAAAGATGTCAATCTTCCCTTCAACCAAATGGGCATGTATCACAAAACTTCTCTGTAGAAGCAGCCATGTTTTCATTGGGAAGCATCAGAAGAGAATGGACAAATTCCCTTTCGGTGGTAAACTCCCTTTTGGTTGAAAGGAAAATCTGCATATTTTTTCATCGGGGCATAACTTCAAATCAGGGGGCAGAGAATAAAAATAAATACAGTTCCAAAATCCTTGGAGCAGAGCCAATTGGAGGAGGTACTCATTTTAAATTTGTGAAAGGGCCACTTTAAAGGTATATGTGTCTACTACTGTAGGTTGTAGTGGCAACTAAGATGCCCCAAAAGCCCTAATGTCACACTAGAAGACAACAGTGCTAAATGGTTGGAACCATTTTGCAAATTTTACACTTAAGTCCAGGAGTTTTATGTCTCTGAAGAATAATTTTTTAATTTTTTTGTCTCTTATGGCAACCTATGATAAATTAGTAATTAAAAAAATCTACATATACCATCACCATTTGCTGTTTACTATCTACATTTTAGTGTCATGAACGTTTTATATTCCTCAATATCTGCAAGGACATTTCAAGTTATAATCTATAATTACAGGTTGCCTTACTGGCATTTACAAAATTGAAAAAAAAACTTCACTTATTATATATCTACTTACAATATATTCCTTCATTTCCAGTTTTCCTTGTTGAAGGATCTTGAACTCTCCACATAGGGAGACTGTGTGTGGCATACGGTGGAAAGGTCCCATCTGGTCCAAAAGCCAATTTTCCTCCAGAGAAACTTCTTAGAGCATCGCACCAAGAATGGGATGAACCATAGATTGAGCTGCCATCTATCCATGCTGTTACTGTATTGATCTGGAAGGAGATTGAACTCTTTGTCATATACCCAGTATAGCAATATCAGCTAGCTTGAGAATTTATAGATATTGCGTCTAAATCGAAAGAAAGTAAAACCAAACTGTAGAAGTCATACTACGAAGTAAATGAAGTTTACTAGCACCTGCAACACATACATTTAAAAAAAAAAGCAAATGTGTAAAAAGGCCCTTTAAATATGCCACTAAGGCCGGCGTCACACTACCGTGTTTTACGGACGTAAGAGAGGTGCTGAAAATACGGATTGCATATGGTACAATGCTTCTCTATGCCCCAGCTCCTATCACCCGTATTTTACTGATCCATATTATACGGTCTTCAACGGCCGTAGAAAATTGCAGCATGCTGCGTTTGTCACCGTATTGCGCAAAAAATACGCCAATGAAAGTCTATGGGGGCCAAAAATACGGATTACACACGGACCAGCAGTGTGACTTGCGAGAAATACGCAGCGATGTTCTATAGAAAAGCCGGCAATTCAGTGCGGTGTACAGTAAAATCACACTGACAGGTTAGAATAGAATAGCTAAAATAAATGTCTACACATAGTATAGGGGTATATATATATATATATATATATATATATATATATATATATGTCAGTGAGACACATATATGTATATATATATTAATATTTCATACAGCTCTAGAAAGCTTAAAAGCCGGTAATTCAATTGCCGGCTTTTGCTATCTCCTTCCCAAACCCGACATGATATGAGACATGGTTTACATACAGTAAACCATCTCATATCCCTTCTTTTTTGCATATTCCACACTACTAATGTTAGTAGTGTGTATGTACAAAATTTGGGCGCTCTAGTTATTAATTTAAAGGGTTAAATCGCGTAAAAAATTGGCGTGGGCTCCTGCGCAATTTTCTCCGCCAGAATGGTAAAGCCAGTGACTGAGGGCAGATATTAATAGCCTGGAGAGGGTCCATGGTTATTGGCCCCCCTGGCTAAAAACATCTGCCCCCAGCCACCCCAGAAAAGGCACATCTGGAAGAGGCGCCTATTCTGGCACTTGGCCACTTTCTTCCCATTCCCGTGTAGCGGTGGGATATGGGGTAATGAAGGGTTAATGTCACCTTGCTATTGTAAGGTGACATTAAGCCAGATTAATAATGGAGAGGTGTCAATTATGACACCTCTCCATTATTAATCCAATAGTATGAAATGGTTAAAAGGCACACACACACATTATTACAAAGTCATAACCCCCAAGTGTTTCACTACAGTTTATGACGCAGAGCCGTGAAAATAAAAATTCTTTTTTTTTTCCACAAAAATTCTTTTTTAGCCCCCAGTTTTGTATTTTCCCAAGGGTAACAGGAGAAATTGGACCCCAAAAGTTGTTGTGCAATTTGTTCTTAGTATGCTGATACCCCATATGTGGGGAGGAACCACCGTTTGGGCACATGGCAGAGCTTGGAAGGGAAGGAGCTCCACTTGGAATGCAGACTTAGACGGAATGGTCTGCAGGTGTCACGTTGCATTTGCAGAGCCCCTGATGTACCAAAATAGTAGATATCACCACAAGTGACCCCATATTGGAAACTAGACCCCCCCAAGGAATTTATCTAGATGTGTTGTGAGAACTTTGAACCCCCAAGTATTTCACTACAGTTAATAACGCAGAGCCGTGAAAATAAAAAAAATAATTTTTTTCCACAAAAATTATCTTTAACACCCAGTTTTGTATTTTCCCAAGGGTAACAAGAGATATTGGTCCCCAAAAGTTGTTGTCCAATTTGTCCTTAGTACGCTGATTCCCTATATGTGGGGAGGAACCACCATTTGGGCGCATGACAGAGCTCGGAAGGGAAGGAGCGCCATTTGGAATGCAGACTTAGAAAGAATGGTCTGCAGGCATCACGTTGCATTTGCAGAGCCCCTGATGTACCTAAACAGTAGAAACCCCCCACAAGTGACCCCATATTGGAACCTAGACCCCCAAGGAACTTATCTAGGTGTGTTGTGAGATCTTTGAACCCCCAAGTATTTCACTACAGTTTATAACGCAGAGGCGTGAAAATAAAAAATCATTTTTTCCTACAAAAATGTTTTTTTGGCCCCCAAATTTTTATTTTCCCAAGGGTAACAAGAGAAATTGAACGCCAGAAGTTGTTGTCCAATTTGTCGTGAGTACGCTGATACCCCATATGTTGGGGTAAACCCCTGTTTCGGCGCACGGGAGAGCTTGGAATGGAAGGAGCACTGTTTTACTTTTTCAATGCAGAGTTAGCTGGAATTGAGAATGGACGCCATGTTGCGTTTGGAGAGCCCTGATGTGCCTAAACAGTGGAAACCCCCAATTCTAACTGAAACCCTAACCTAAACACACCCCTAACCCTAATCCCAACCACACCCCTAACCCCAACTCCAACGCACCCCTAACCCTAATCCCAACCATAAATGTAATCCAAACCCTAACCCTAGCTCCAAACCTAGCTCTAACCCTAGCCCTAACCCTAACCCTAGCCCTAACCCTAACCCTAGCCCTAGCCCTAACCCTAGCCCTAGCTCTAACCCTAACCCTAGCCCTAACCCTAATGGGAAAATGGAAATAAATATAATTTTAAATTGTTTTATTTTTCTCTAACTAAGGGGGTAATGAAGGGGAGTTTGATTTCCTCTTATAGCGGTTTTTAGTGGATTTTTAAGACTGGCAGCAGTCACACACTAAAAGATGCTTTTTATTGCAAAAAATATCTTTTTGCGTTACCACATTTTTAGAGCTATAATTTTTCCATATTTTGGTCCACATAGTCATATGAGGTCTATTTTTTTGAGGGACAAGTTGAAGTTTTCATTGGTAACATTTTTGGGCGCGTGTCATTTTTTGACTGCTTTTTATTCCGATTTTTGTGAGGCAGTATGACCAAAAAACAGCTATTCATAAATTTCTTTTGGGGGGTGGGCGTTTATACCATTCCCAGTTTGGTAAAATGGAAAAAGCAGTTTTATTCTTCAGGTCAGTACGATTACAGCAATACCTCATTTATATCTTTTTTTATGTTTTGGGGCTTTTATATGACAAAAACTATTTTATAGAAAAAATAATTATTTTTGCATCGCTTTATTCTGAGGACTATAACTTTTTAATTTTTTCGCTGATGATGCTGTATGGTGGCTCATTTTTTGCTGGACAAGATGATGTTTTCAGCGATACCATGGTTATTTATATCCGTCTTTTTGATTGCGTGCTATTCCACTTTTTGTTCGGCGGTATGATAATAAAGCGTTGTTTTTTGCCTCAATTTTTTTTTACGGTGTTCACTGAAGGGGTTAATTAGTGGGACAGTTTTATAGGTTAGGTCGTTACGGACGCGGCGATACTAAATATGTGTACTTTTATTGTTTTTTTTTATTTAGATAAAGGAATGCATTTATTGGAACAATATATATATTTTTTATTTATTTAGGAATATTTTTTTTTTACACATGTAAATATTATTTTTTTACTTTGCCCCGGGGGGGACATCACAGTAAAGTGACAGATCGCTGATCTGACACTTTGTTGTGCACTGTGTCAGATCAGCGATCACACAAGCACAGCACGGAGGCTTCCCGGCGCCTGCTCTGAGCAGGCACTGGTAAGCCACCTACCTGCATGACCCGGATGCAGCCCCACGGCCATTTTGGATCCGGTGCCTGCAGGAAGGAGACGCTCGGTACAAGGTGAGCACATCGCCTTGTACCGAGGGTCTCAGGGAAGCCCGCAGGGAGCCCCCTCCCTGTGTAATGCTTCCTTATGCCCCCCGGAATGCTGCGATCATGTTTGATCGCAGTGTGCCGGGGGTTAATGTGTCAGGGGTGGTCCGTGACCACTCCTGGCACACAGTGCCGGATGTCAGCTGCGATAGTCAGCTGACATCCGGCAGCGATCGGCCACGCACTCCCCGTGAGCACGGCCGATTGCTATGATGTACTTTCCCGTCCCTGGGAATTAAGTCCCTGGTCAACTTGACGGGATAGTACGTCTAATGTGATTAAGAGATTAAAACAGATTGTGCTTTGAATCTTTTACAATTGTCAACAGTTAAATATAGGGGTCTACAAAATATAAGTGGTAAAAGGAAAAATGGCAATGGCAATGAATGAGATAGTGTAAAAGCAAAAGAAAAATACATGGCATGGTTTAGAATGTTAGAGCTACTAGCAGCAATAAAGCACCATCACCACTAGACCTAGCCATTCAGACATCAGTACTGCCAAACTCACGTCAGAATTGGCCTCTTTTGCCCTAAACAAGCATATTTGTGAGGAAGAAGCATATGGTTACCGCTTACCGCAACATTGCCAGTTATTGTTCTGCAAAGAACACTCTGATTACAAATGACTGAGGAATAATTTATTTAACCATTTTTCAATAAATAATATGAAAAGTCTGTCAGTGTACAGTGTTATTAAATAGGTTTTTAAAGAGCCTAAAGGGGTTGGAAACAGTTCTAGGAAACATCAGTGGTGCACATCTTTTAATGGCAATTGGTGGCTTTGCAATATTGCTATTGGTGATTAGAGATGGGTGAACCCAAGCAATAAAGTTTGGCGTCCATATCGAACACCTACTGTTTGGGCATGGACATTAAACATGGACTTCACGAGGAAGTCCGTGTTAGTGCTCAGCTCCCCAAACGCCAGGTGTTTGTCGTGCTGTCATGTGCATGACAGCATGGCAAACATTCTTTCTGACCAGTGGTAAAATCATTAACGTCGATGAGAAAGCCATGGTTCTCATGCTGTTAAAGGCTGGTTGTTAAAAATAAGGGGGAAACTACACCATTTTCTAAAACTATTTATTTAAATAATTAAAAAATACTCTATTCTTAATAACCAGCTTTGCTGAAGCTGACAGCTGTGGGCTACAGCCCGTAGCTGTGAGTTTTGCCTGACTGGTTATGAAAAATACAGGGGAACCCACGCTGGTTTTTTTTCTTTTAATTTATTAACAGTGCAGGCGCTAGCTGATGAATACTCCCATCAGCTGCTCCTGCTCTCACTGTTATTAGCGGCAGCAGGTGTTGACTGATGGGAGCAGTAGTCCCATCAGCCTTCGCTAGTGACTGGAGGTAAACTTTATACCTCTGATCACAGCTGCCCAATCATGCTGTCTTTTGACAGCATGGGAACCATGGCTGTCTGACTGGCAGGCATGATTTTGCCGCAGATCAGATGTTA
Source organism: Ranitomeya imitator (assembly GCF_032444005.1). Lineage (NCBI taxonomy): Eukaryota > Metazoa > Chordata > Amphibia > Anura > Dendrobatidae > Ranitomeya > Ranitomeya imitator. The sequence continues at coordinate 456,465,281 of NC_091285.1, forward strand.
GGGCTGGCAGAATGCACCAATTAAATATAAAGATAGCAATAAGGTGTCTTCGCAGCCCAGGGTCCACCATGCAGAGATAGAACCTGCTGTTAGGTAATGGCGGCACTATATGGTGGTACTATATGGTGGTACTACGCCTGAATATGCACGGGTTCCATCATCCGGTGTGAACTGATGCAAACTCTGTTGCTTCACAGTCGCAGAGAACAAAGGAAATGCTGAGCCCTGTTAGCAGTCACAGGGTGCAGCAGTAGCATGCTAGTGGGATCACTGAAATTCACCCCCACTATTCTGGTGGTTGGTCTCGCTCTGACCCTCGGTGGCTTTTGAGCCCGCGCCTGAGGATGCCCTGAGTCAGATGCTGAGACCAAGCGGGAATTTCCACCCTACACTGACCAGTAGTATGAATGCAGCTGAGAAGTCACTATTAGGCGCTGACTACTGGCTCCACTCACCCTAATACCCAGACAACAACCAAGGGGATGGGGATCATTTAGGAGCATTCACCGGTATCAATCTCTCAGCACACACATACATAGGAAACAGGAACACATGGGCTACTTGCACAAAAGCTGTTCTACTCTGTATGCACATATGGATTTTTCCTCTCTGAACCCTGTTCACACAGGTAATATACAGATGATCAGGTTTTTAAATACATCAGATAGGGATTGCATACATTAGTTAGGACTGCTCTGATATGGGTATACCGTGAAGTTTGGTAGAGCAGCTTAGTATACATTTTTTGCAAAAAAACGTATCAACCAAATACCCTGTTTTTTACATCTTTTACTAGCACTTGCGGATTACTGCAAATTTTTTTCAAACTCAGTGTTTTTGGTTTTACTATTCTCTTTTGTGTCTACACACATACATAGGTCTATACTAGCGCATGGCCGAGCGGCCATGCCAACCTTTTATAGTCGCAGCCTTCTGGAACCTTCCTGGTGGTCCAATCAGAGCCGCTACAGGACCTGAGCATGTAACCTCCAACCTCCAATGAGAGGTCATCCCACGGGCATACTCAGTAGACAAAAAGCAGGACTTAGTCACTGGGGCGTCTGCTCGCCGCAGAGGAGATGGTTTAAGATTCCCCCAGTGCAGCAGCGGGAACTCGATACCTAACATCAGAAGCCGTGTTTGCAGCGCTGACATGCACATGAAACATGGCAAAAATTCGATGTTCAGGCCCTCCATTCCAGTGAATGGGGTCCAAGTTCAGGTCTGGGTACTGTACTGGTACCCGAATCAGAACTTTTTGTAACTGTACGACCAAACCCGCCTGACCCAAACATCCAGGTGTCTGCCCATCTCTACTCATAATGAATCAATTCACTTTTAGAAGAATTTGATGAATCTGGTAAATTTAAATTTAAAAAGATTCAGTCAAATGTAAAATATATGGTATGAAAAAAAACAACAGTGTCATAGTTTCAGTTTTTTCTCACCCTCCCAGAAAAATAATGTATTTTTATATATCTTTGCACACAAAATGGCACCTGTAAAATGCAAATCATCTTGCAAAAATATAAGCTCTTATTCAGCTTATATCTGTTCTAGGAAATCATAGCTTAAGGAGAACCTATCATTTGGTCCATCATGAACATTTTTTGCTCTCAATTCATTCCTGGTGCTCTGGCATATTTCTTTTCTTAATCTGCCATGCAATTGCAGAGATATATTTTTTCTTTATTTTGTACAACATTCTATGATCTTTACCAAAGGGTCGTTGCTTACAGTAGTCTCTGAGAGGGTGTCATTAGGCTGCTCGGCATAGTTACTCTGTTAGAAATCTCCTCTTGGTAAACACCATACAATTAGCATATTAGAACTGTATGGCAGATTTATTAAAATAATTGAAGTGTCAGGGATGAAATAAAAGCTAAAACTGGCCACCTTGGACTAGGTGACAGTTCCTCGATAAAGACTATAAACTGGTCAAAGTTCATATTCTTTGCTTTTGTCTGAGTGCTGTAGAATTAACTTGATCTTTCATTAAAAAACATATGTCACTTATTTACTATATATATATGAGATATTTTTACATCATATACTCTTTGAAAACCAAACAACCTTTGCTAGCTAGAAGCGAAACAATACACATCGTTCCAAAGCTATAGAAGATAAAACGGGACTATATTGGTGAATCTATGACATAACTCATTGCATTCTGATGTTTGTTTAGACCATATTACCTGCTCTCTTGGGCTGTTAGGACTTTTTCCTGTATCTTGAGACCATTTCATTCTTTGGAATGGCAAAACCACATTACCTTTTCCCGTATCATCAAATACTGGGTCTTTCTCAGGAATATTGAGATTTAGAAATTCAGCAGGACATGCCGGCATTTCTGTAGACACTATTTCTGAAAGGACATGATAACCTAGAAAAGAAGACGAAACCCTGTAAATACGTAGTAATTCTAATTTTTATATTTTATAAATTATAAAATAAATTTCAAAGTTGTTCTGGGGAACTTTTGATGCAGTAAGCAAACTGGAAACTTTTCATGTATTTTGATTGCCTCTTGAACATTGCACCCCAGCACTCTTTCCCCACATTCCTTCGTCATGGCATGTTTTTCCTTAGAAGAGAAATGTACCATGTTGAGAACAAATATTGGATGCTATTTTGTTATATCTTTGTTGCTGTTGTTCACCATGAATAAGTTACACCATATAAATGTGTGTATATATATATATATGTATCTATCTATATATATATATATATATATATATATATACACATTGTATACTGTGATTCATTGGGCACAGCCACCTTTCTACTGAAGTGTATTGAGAATGCAGTTACCCGGAATCGGTAAATTAAGTTCTAGTGATATTTGCATGGAGCTGTAAAATATGAATCTGCATTATCTCTATTAAAATGCCTTAGCATGGAATTACGCTTACATTTTTGTTGCAGTTATTAATGCATTTACTAAGCCAAACACAACAGTGGATTCAAAAATAAGGAAAGTATCCAAATAATCATATCATGAACTGCCACAAGATACTGCTTGTGTGATTTCAGCTTTACTAGGGAATGTGTAATTTATAATTCTACACAGGTTTTACATTTATACGCACCGATCATCAGCCAAAGTCAATAAAACATCTAAATATCTGGTCTTTCATTGCATCAGAATAAATATAGACCTCAGCTAAATGGTGTTTTCTAGTAAAGCGACAAATTATACACTGCTTGCTGTCTCACCAAAAAATACTGCCATAACTGTTAAATTTCGAGACGATGAAGAACCAGACTCTCCCTTTGCGACAGCATTACTGATTTCCCGTGGATTTGGCTGCTCGGGTTCTGATGCAACTTGATAAACTCCATCAGAGTAGCTTGCTGGGATGAAGCGAGAAAGCTTAGAACCTAGTGGAAAACAACAGAACAAGAAATTCCAAAAGTTTGAATGGTCTTCTGAAATACTTGCCATACAATAGTCTCTGAGTTTCGGTAATTGCTATATTTTTGCTAGTGGACATTTATCAGTTTCTAAAAGGGACAAAATATGCCATTTATGTGAAATCAGTTTATTTAAGAAAAAAAGGTAAAATCTACAAACCTGAATTACAAGTTAAAATTTTAGGTCCATAATTCTGTGCTGATAAATCAATGTTAATATATCTTCATAGTGCTCGAAGTGCTTTTTTATTTACTCTGTACAGCCATAAAGTTACGTGATTTTTTTTGTGCTTAATTATATAATTATGCCTAAACACCAAAGCTCTACCTAACATTGGTTGCAATCAGCCAAAATATTATTAATAAGTTGTACCCTTTGGTAACAGCAGCAGAGATTCTCACCATGCTACCAGAAATCTCTTTTTGGCCCATTTTATTTTTTTCTCTTTTCTTTTTTTTTTGTCCAATCTGTTTGTTTTGTTCTACTTACAGCTGTGGCAAAAATTAAGAGACCACTGCAAAATGTTCAGTTTGTCTGATTTTTCTCTTTATAGGTATATTTTTGAGTAAAATGTAAATTATTCTTTTAGTCTATAAACTTCTGACAACATGTCTCCGAAATTCCAAGCAATAAATTTTGTATTTTTTTTCTGACAAAGAAAAATGGTCAAAATAAAAAAAAAACACCAGTGCATTCAGACCTCAAATAATGCAAAGAAAACAAGTTCCCAATCATTTAGAAACAACAATACTAATGTTTTAACTCAGGAAGAGTTCAGAAATCAATATTTTGTGGAATAACCATGATTTTTAATCACAGCTTTCATGACATGCTTTCCACCAGTCTTTCACACTGCTTCTGGCGCAAAAATGTAAGCAGTTCTTCTTTGTTTGATGGCTTGTGACTATCCATCATCCTCTTGATTACATTCCAGAGGTTTTCAATGGGGCTCAGGTCTGGAGATTGGGCTGGCCATGACAGGGATTTGATATGGTGGTCTATTAATTTTTGCCAGAGCTGTATTAAATTAGTTGTGGTTTCAGCCCTACATTTTTAATGTAATGTGATGGAGTCCCATAGCCTTAGTAGAGGCTTTGAAACCGTTTACAAATATATCAGAAGAATTATTTTCTTAGCTTTTCTAAAATGGACTTTGATTGAGACATACCATATTTTCCCACATTTTTGTGCTACATTTGTACATTTACTTGTCCAACAGGTCTGATTGCGGTTAAGCCTAAGTTGGTACATATTTGACAAGGATGTTGTCAAATAATGTTTTTTTTTTGAATGTTGCAATATCTCATTTGAATTTTTTTAAGGGTATGTGTCCACGCTCAGGATTACATCCGGAATAGCTGCCTATTGAATGCTGTGTACAACTGCAGCGTTCAAACCGCAGCGTCCAGATGTTACAGCATAGTGGAGGTCATTTTATAAAATCCCATCTCCACTATGCGTGTGAACACACACCCGGCGGGCATACGTTTACGGACATGCGGAGCGTCTCTTGAGACCGCATCATGTCTTTTTACCTTGCAGCGATGCTCCGTCGCTGCAAGGTAAATCACAGGGCCCTATGAATGGGTTGCGGAGATTCCGGATGTGTGCAATGAACACATCCGGAATCACTGTGCGTACAGAAGGGGGTGACACTTTGGGTGGAGCGAGTTTTCCCCTCCGTCCAAAGCTCCATCATTATGGACGGTGAAAACATACCCTTAGGTTTCTATTGCACTTAGATTTTCCATATAGTTTCATTCTTAGTCAAAAGGAAAAAATGGTTTAGAATATTTTAGAAAAAACTAAAATTTCTGTTATTGATCCTATAATTTCTTGTATAATATTATTGTGATTTTTTTAAAAATCTTCAAATAGTTTTAATAGACTTTTGACTTACCTTTCGAGCCCATGTTATGATATACCAGATTATTATACCACCCATCGTAACGTTGAACTTCCCAGTTCACTATACTCTGTGCACCTTATAAAAATGAGTTGGAATAATAATGTTAATCATCAGGAATACAACTTCATTTAGATTTGAAAACTCATACAATAAAGAAAGGTAGCAGAACTAGGTTCTTTAAAAAAATAATGGTGCAGGCCCCTAAGATCTGATCCATCGGTCCCTTGTCTAGACTTAAATTGTTAAGCTATTATATAAATTCTCTACCTTTTCTTCTTTCTTATGCACAGAATAAATCACTTTAATCACCTCTTTCTTTGTTGAGAAATCATGTGTAAGACAAGGAAACGTGTCAACGGCCCAAAGTTCAATCTATTCAGTAAAGTATTGTTTGGTACATCATCCTCAGAAGATATCTGAACTTTTTATTTGCATAGAGAACAATAATGATGCATGATAACTATTAGCTTGGACTCAAGAGAAAAACACAAGTCATACATTCAGTATATACATTACTCAGCACCCCATAATGATTATTATAGTAGATACTGTATGTCTGTATATACTGTATGTATTAAAAATATCATGGGCTAACAGCAGCCCGAATGTTGGTTTTATATTTATGGGGGTAATCTATTAAGTCTTACCTGTCTCAAAGGACTTGCTGGAGTATGGTATGCCAAAATCATTAATGAAACACTCCCATCAAAGTTTTTAGTTTCTTAATATATTGCAATCATCATATTATATGGAATTGTTTACTTGCAATTGCTCATTTTGCCTTTGGACATAGTTAATTAATCTCTTCCATTTGGTTTATGACATCACATGATTAAAAACTGAATCTTTCTAATCACTATGTAGAAACAGGAAATACATTTTCCCTGCATGAATCATAAATCACTGCAAAATTTCCTGACTGGAAGGAGTAGTGTTAGGAGTTGAAGAAGGGGATGATTTATGCAGGGGAAATAAAAGACTTCCTGTTTCTACATAGAGCAGAGAAAAGAGAAGAATTAGCTGGGTAGAAAGTAAAAATAAGCAATTGTAAGTACACAGTGCTATAATATGATGTTTGAAATATATTAGGACAATAAAAACTTTGCTAGGAGTGCTTCTTTAAGAGGGTCACACCACTTAGTGAATTCAGCACGCCTTATTGGATAGCGCCATCATACCCCTCACCAGAAATGCTACTCCAGTCAGGGAGAAGAGTACCATTTCTGCCTTAGAAACACAAACACTGTTCCTGAATTTAACAGGTGGCCCTGTTCCATCTCCTCTCCAGGTCTGTCTATTTTTATTGAGCTGCTTGAAACTGGCATGAAAATGGCAAAAGTCCCAAAATGTTTGTGCAACTCCTCATTCGAAAAAGTTTTGCCACTTTTCCAGAGTGTTTTTATGAATCAACCAATATGTCTTTATAGTGAATAAAGATCACTATATGAGAAGATAGCTATAAAACTTCATTAAGAAGTTATTGGACTTTAAAGAAAAATCTAAAAAAGTTATTCACTTTAATACATTGCAGGTGTCTGATAACTATGCACATTTGATGGATAGTTTAAAAATGTATAGTATTAATTTCTGATAAATATACCTACCCAGGCACATCAAGGCATGGATCAAGAAAAGCCAGATCTTTTTTGGGGTCATGATTTTTGTTGGAGCCTTGGAAACAAATAGGCAGTAAAGTATGAATATAAAATACTATATATTACAAACATGAGCTGGATTATGCAAAGATGCAATATTTTATAGTTGGGTTCAACTTGTAGATAAATTCACCTCTTGTTCCTTGTGTGACATATTCTGAATAATAATAATCAGTTTCCTGAATGCTAGTAATATATTAAGTGGAGATTAAATTATATGGTCTCCTGTGACACATATTAGTATGACATATATATATTTAAGATTTGCATAACAGGAATTTTCCAATGCGTATCTTTTAGAATACTGTACTTATTTCCTTAAGAAAGGTTTTCCCATGTACAAAAGTTCTTTTCAATCAATAATTGATCCTGGAATGATAATAAGCTCCACTATTGGATATGCTTAAATAAAATGTTCCTGTGCTGTGATAATCTTATAAATGTGCCCCTGCTGTGTACTGTGTAATGACTGTGTCTGACCGTACAGGAACATGGTCTGATCATTCCACATCTCCTGGGCAGAGGGGGTAGAGCAAAAGAGTTTATAGACAAGACAGCAGGGGAGTGCAGCTGATTTTTTCTGTGAGGTAAAAAAATTCTCTACCTGTTTTTAAACAATGTTTTACCTCAAAGAAATATTTATTTGTGAATGATCCCCAGCTATAATGTCTGCGTATTATCTTGCTTCCTCCCCTGCCCAGGAGCTGTGGTATGATCAGACCATGTCCCTGCACGGTCAGACACGGACATTACACAGTACACAGCAGGGGCACATTTATAAGATTATCTCAGCACAGGGACATTTTATTTAAACACATCCAATTGTGGGAATTATTATTATCCAAAGATCTATTGATCAAAATGAGCTTTTGTACGTGGGACAACGCCTTTAATAAACTTAAGGGGCAAAATGGCCTCTTTGACCAATATGCAAAGCCACAGTAGGGAAATAGGATTCCTGGTGGACTTTCCAGATTATCATCACATAGCTCCCTAATACAAAGGAAAAAGCCTTATCTAGATGGCCATGTTCACCAATGGTAAACTACACTTTGAAGGAAAGTCAATGACCAGGAAGTCATCTAACAACGCAAGAGAAATGAGGAAATTTGACTGTGTGGGTGAGCTTTTCTTCCACAGACACAATTGTACCAACACATTTTCTGGTGTTTGTCTTCCTCATCTTAGAGATAAGCTTTTACCTTTTGGTGACCAAGACTCTCCAGGTGTCAGAGTCCAGAGCAAACTACCATCACTCAAAGTGACACATTCAAAGGAAATTTAATATTTAACTTTTTACCTTTTTTATATGACGGGGCATTTTTCTGCCAATAGATTTTCCCATATACAGTAGCGTCATAATTAATAAGTGTTTTTCTTTACTCTCATTGTGTCTTGCTAGACATTATAGTGATAAAGACTAAAGCAATGTACATGTGTTAAGCTGACTCACAATATTAAATGACCTCCATTTGCCTATATGAAAGCTGATTAGCTGCGGTTCAATAACCTGTTTAAACAGAATGATCACACTTCACAAAGAACTTGGTAATAAAATCGTTCTCTGCGTATAGACCATCATAGTTCTCAGCAGCATATGTTTATAAAGGACTATGTGCTGTTGAAAACAATGATTCTTTAAGCAGCAAGCCTAAAAATCATTTACAAGCACTTTGCTCATTCATTGGATGATTGGCAACCTGTTTACACTGTACAATTATCGAGAAAATTGCTAGCAAGGCTCATACCGGATAATCAGTTACTGTAAGGGTATGTGCACACGTTCAGGTTTTTTTGCATTTTTTTTCGCGTTTTTCGCTATAAAAACACTATAAAAACTCATTAAAAATGCATACATTATGCATCCTATCATTTAGAATGCATTCTGCATGTTTTGTGCATGCGGAAAAAAACGCATCGCGGTAAAAAAAAGCAGCATGTTCATTAATTTTGCGGATTTTCTGCGTTTTTCCTGCTATTCTATGCATTTGAAAAAACCCACAAAAATGCGTCAAAAACACATGAAAAACGCGAATAAAACTCATGCGTATTTCTGGCAGAAATGTCCGTTTTTTGTCAGGAAAATGTCTGCAAGAAATCCTGACGTGTGTACATACCCTAAATGTAGCCTAACAGAGTCGTTTGATTGGGACTGGGAGAGGAGATTAATTTTTTTTACTAGTCTTTATAACTAGCTCAGTTGTTATGATTTAGCCATAATGGTCTAGAATACACATGTCAAAATCTGGCCCTCAGGGTGAGTATATTTGGACCATAATGCCAGGTAGGACTATTATTCTGTATGGAGGAATATTTGAGCCATTATGCTGTATGGAGGAATATGTGGGGTTATTAAACTGTATGGAGCACTATGTGGGGCCCATAATACTGTATGGAGCACTATGTGGTGCCATTGTACTGTATGGAAGACAATGCAGTACCCATTATACTGTATGGAGGATTTTGTTGGACAATTATACTGTATGTAGGACTATGTGGTGCCCATTATGGAGGACTTTGTGGGGTCCATTATACTGCGTGAAGTTCTGTAGTGGGGGTTACAGTTGGGAATCATACTGTGATGGGGTCACCATACCTTTCCATCTAGGTTGGGGTGTACAGTAGGGTCATCATTCCGTGCATGTGGAGGGTAGTGCAGAGGAATTCACTGTGGAAGTGTCTTACCTTTGTTAGTATCATACTTTTTGTCTGAATTATTCAATGTTTTTTGTTCCTTTGTCACTACTTATTTAAATTAGGCCATATGCTTTTTAGTGCTCCTACATAGCATATTATATTATTCCAATATGCTAAGATCTATTAACTAAAATGTACTTTGTTGGTGGAACAATCCATGTAAGTTTGTTTCCCTATGAAAAAGTTCAATGTTATGTTTGATGAACCCGAAAAACTTCCTAAAATGTAGACATTTTATTTTAATAATTATCAAGATTGGCTCGCAACTTTGTCCAAGCTTTAAATTTTGACCTTCTTTGTATTTGAGTTTGACATCCCTGGCCTACAACAAAGGTCCCTATTTTAGACGAGACTTTCTCCCTAAATTTCTTTATGGTTTTTTTGTATGGTTATGTTATTGTAACCAGAACTTCTTAGATATAAAATGATAGATATGACAGCTGTGCTGGTGACAAGTAATAATATTCAGGGTTGAGAAAATAATCTATTTTGCATGATATAGAGGCATTTTAGCAACAATGTGTGATGACTGTGAAAAATTAATCAGTCAGTCCCAATGTTTTGATGTCAACATGAATGTACTACAGTAGGTGGGTGTCTGGGGTTATTTTTTTGTGGAGGAACCTCTCAGTGCTCTATACACAGAGTGAGTTCCATTTTAAAATACTCTGAGATGAAAATCATATTTGTTCTGTTTTACTGATCAGAAGGATCTGATACTATTAGTCTATTAGTTATCATTTTTCTTTAATTAATATTTCTCTTTAGAGCACCAATGATTCGAGGTACATGAGAAGGGGTTACATACAAGATACAATTATAAATTACAGTGAACAAACTAACAATGACAGACTGGTACAGAGGGGGGAAATGGCCTTGTCCTTGCGGGCTTAAAGGCTGCCTGTCTACAGTCTTTTGATAATATTCCACTCATCAGTAAATGAAAATTGATTAAAACATAACCATAAAAATAGTCTTACATCTTCTCTGTGCTTTCTTGTTCATAGTGTTTTAATATTGTCTCACAATTATTGTGTTTTTATCTTCCATTTTTTATTAGAAAATTTGTGCCCTAGCCTTTTATAAAAAACTAGATGGTGGTCCAATTCTAACGCATCGGGTATTCTAGAACATGCATGACCACGTAGAAAATTGCACAGTCCACATATTATATTGGTCAGACACGTAGTATATTACATAGTATATTGCCCAGTGATGTAGTATACAGCACAGAGCCACGTAGTATATTGCCCAGCCACGAATTATATTGTCCAGCCACGTAGTATATTGACCAGCCACGTAGTATATTGCCCAGCCACGTAGTATATTGCCCAGCGATGTAGTATATTGCCCAGCCAAGTAGTATATTGCCCAGCGATGTAGTATATTGCCCAGCGACGTAGTATATTGCCCAGCCATGTAGTATATTGCCCAGCGACATAGTATATTGCCCAGCCACGTAGTATATTTCCCAACCACGTAGTATATTGCCCAGTAACGTAATATATTGCCCAGCCATGTAGTATATTGCCCAGCGACGTAGTATATTGCCCAGCGACGTAGTATATTGCCCAGCCATGTAGTATATTGCCCAGTGATGTAGCATACAGCACAGAGCCACGAAGTATATTGCACAGCGATGTCGTATACAGCACAGAGCCACGTAGTATATTGCCCAGCCACATAGTATATTGCCTAGCCACATATGTCACAGGTTAAAAAATAAAAAATAAACATACTTACCTTCCGATCCGAGGGCCCCTTGTAGTTCTAACATACTCACCATACTTGTAGTTCTGTCGCCTGTGCGAGGTACAGGCGTCAGCTTCCGGTCCCAGCCTGCTCGCGCAGGTGCGCAGGGCCTGTGATGACGTCGCGGTCACATGACCGTGACGTCAGGGCAGGTCCTGCTCATGCAGGCGTGCAGGGCCTGTGATGACATCGCGGTCACATGACCGTGATGTCACGGCAGGTCGTTCTGCCACACCATCTGTGCCAATGGAACGTGGCGGTTGCATCGCGAGGAGCGGGAAAGGCGGCGTAGGTGAGTATATAATAATTTTTTATTTTTTAAATTATTTTTAACATTAGATGTTTTTACTATTGGCGCTGCATAGGCCGCGTCAATAGTAAAAAGCTTGGTCACACAGGGTTAATAGCAGCGGTAACGGAGTGCGTTACCCGCGACATAATGCGGTCCGTTACCGCCGGCATTAACCCTGTGTGAGCGGTGAGCGGAGGGGTGTATGCGTGCGCCAGGCAGTCAGTGCGGGGAGTAAGGAGCGGCCATTTTCTTCCAGACTGTGCGCGTCGCTGATTGGTCGCGGCAGCCATGACAGGCAGCTGTCGAGACCAATCAGCGAACGAATAACCGTTACAGACAGAAGGACAGACAGACAGACGGAAGTGACCCTTAGACAATTATATAGTAGATAACATGACTGATCTACTGGCAAATCAGTCCTAAACTAGACTACTCTGTCCAACCTCTTCATCTCTCGATGTCCTCAGGAGGACTGTTATTCTTCCCAAATTGAAGCAGTTTTCCCAAATTGAAGCAGCCTTTTCTACTCTACTCTTTAATAAACTTTCTCCTCTCACATATGCCTTGCAGCCACAATTTAGCTTTTTAACCCTTCTTTTTGCCCCCTACGTCTTCTGGTATTACACCACCTGCACTTCCATGGCGCTTGATGTAACTTATTCCCTACCTTTAAGAATTTCCCATGCATTGATTTATTTCTCATCTAGCTTTTACTTATTTACTTACAGCAGGGTATTTTTACATTTTTTTTCTGTCATGGGTTTTGTCTGTTTTTTGGCCAGTGTGGACATGCTCCAATTTTGCATGCATACCAACTTCTACTCCAGTTAATTTTTTTCAGTTTTGTTAACTATTTATATGGTTCCATACTTAGCAACATTTTAGCCTCAAAAAATCCCATGATGCAGATGCCAATTCCCCATGTTAGCGGAAATATTCCTTCCTGACTCCACATACTGCAATCAGACAAGTTCCCTGGATCAGCATCTCATCACAGAACTTAGTACCCATAATCTATAATATTATATTTTACATGAAAATCATCCAGGCATCTTTGTACTAGTAGTGAATCAACCATTACATCATGTGGCAGAGAGTTCCTTCGTCTCACTGCTCTTACAGTAAAGAATCACCATCTGTGATTATGATTAAACATCCTTTTCTCTAGACATAGAGGATGGCCCCTCATCGTCACAGGCATTGGTGTAAAATGATCATGAGAAAAATCTCTGTACAGTCCCTCCATATACCTGTACATTGTAATAAGATCGCCCCTAAGCATTTGTTTCTCCAAAATGCATAAGTCCAATTTTGGTAATCTGTATTTACAAATCCAGAATATAATTATGATGAATGTTATTACATTTATCATTATTAGTAGTAGCATAATTAACTAATATTGCTAATATTGTAATCATCATCATTTCAATAACCATAAATGGTCTTGATATTCTTACCTCTCAATTTAGTGGCTTGGAGGCAAAGCTTAACTGGGATCTATCCTTAATTACCCGACTGAAATCCGCAACACTCTGTTATATAACAGGACATTAGAATTAAACTATATATTTTCATGCAGACCTATTAATATTCATTTTTACTTTTCTCATTGTTGTCCTACAGTCCTATCAGTCTTTGCTGCAGTTAGAACAATATTATATAACAATACCTTATAATTCATTTATACATTTTGCATGCCTGCCCTACAGACTACAGGTGGCATTTAATCCATTTTTATGGAAGAACGATAGTCCATCCATGTGGAAGAAGAATAATAATCTACTACCTTAAAAGTAAATTCTCTTAAAATCCTAAAATAATATTATACCAAAGTGCTGAGATGCCCTCATGTGTTCAGGAAAGGAAAGTAACTGATGGAAAGGTCACTTCTCATTCAGCATCGATATACAATAAATAAAAACTATACATATAAATAATAATAATATTCTAACACACTCTATATAATAGAGAAGATCAGCTACTGATATACAGCTTACCTGCCGATCTCAGTTCTGGTGTCCGTCGTGTGCAGCTAATGACACAGACATCATTGAGTATGTGACAATGTGAAGGAAGTAGGTAAGTACAGTAGCACTAGGGTTGGGCATCTGCCTGATTTGAATAATGTCCTTTATTGCTAGAAGATAGGAGACACACATAGACATTATTTGATGCTGAGTAACCTGTCTCAAGGTTCTCTTCTCCACTTTTTTTTTTGCTGGAAGCAGGGTATAAAAAGGCCACCAAGCTCTTAAAATTCCAGTTCAGCTCTTGTATAGCCACTGGACCTGACACGCAAAGCTTCCAAGACCTGTACTTTTAAGGTCAGTCTGTTCATTATCTTAGGTGAATTTTATTTTATTACACATTCCCGGTTTGTATTTTGTTACGATATTTTCTATTTTAAACGTGTAATGTATTATTTCACAGAAATATTTTTTGATTGTCCATTGAATGGTATTCTAGGTTATTTATACTACTTACGTTTGGGCCAAAAACTAGCAAACAAATAACATATGATACTACTAATAATATCGCAAGTCATTTTAATCATTTCCTCAATTGTTTAGCTATCATTAACATATTCCACCATGTTGCACACGGTTCAGATTAGTGTCATCTGATCTGTTTCCACTTTGACTCACGATTTATTGTAATATGAATATTTCCTACTCAGCTACACACCTTTGAGCAAGTAATTTCCCCTCAATATTGTAGCAGTGGTCTTACAATTTTTCTGTCAATGAGATTAGTGAGGTTTTCCCTTTTATATTGTTTTTGTTCTCTACCAACCTTTCCTACCTCTGGAGCCACAGTCAGTTCTGAGAGAAAGTGAGGATCCACATCCAGAGCCCCTTAGAAAAGTGACATCCAGCTCCTGCCTTCCCCACAATAATGACACCCAGATCAGGGATGTAAAATACACCTCAAAGAAATCACAACAAGGCAGTATACTTGCATCTCTGGGTTCCCACCTTATCCCAGTTGGGTATTTTTGCATCCAGCACTTCCACGACTCCATTATTCCATTTATCATCCTATATCCAGTTTAGTACTTCCTTAACCCCTTCATGACCCTAGGTATTTTCATTTTTTCATTTTCGTTTTTCGCTCCCCTCCTTCCCAGATCCATAACTTTTTATTTTTCCGTCAATTTGGCCATGTGAGGGCTTATTTTTTGCAGGACGAGTTGTACTATTGAAAAACATCATTGGTTTCACCATGTCGTGTACTAGAAAACGGGAAAAACATTCCAAGTGCGGTTAAATTGCAAAAAAAGTGCAATCCCACACTTGTTTTTTGTTTGGCTTTTTTGCTAGGTTCACTAAATGCTAAAACTGACCTGCCATTATGATTCTCCAGGTCATTACAAGTTCATAGACACCAAACATGTCTAGGTTATTTATTATCTAAGTAGTGAAAAAAATTCCAAACATTGCTAAAAGAAAAATAAATTGTGCCATTTTCCGATACCCGTAGCGTCGTGATCTGGGATCGGGTGAGGGCTTATTTTTTTGTGTGCCGAGCTGACGTTTTTAATAATACCATTTTGGTGCAGATACATTCTTTTAATCACCTGTTATTGCATTTTAATGCAATGTCGCGGCGCCGGCGACCAATAAAACGTAATTCTGGAGTTTCAAATTTTTTCCTCGCTACGCCGTTTAGCGATCAGGTTAATCCTTTTTTTTGTAGATAGATCGGGCGATTCTGAACTCGGTGATACCAAATATGTGTATATTTGATTTTTTTATTGTTTTATTTTGAATGGGGCGAAAGGGGGGTGATTTAAACTTTATTTTTTTCATATTTTTGTAAAACTTTTTTTTTTACTTTTTTCATGCACAACTCAATCGTCTCTGCTACATAAAGGTGATGCACACAAGTCACCTCTATGCAGCAGAATTACAGCATTGCTATGATCGCTGACCACAGGGTGGCAATCATAGCAATCCGGCATCAACAACCATAGAGACCTCCGGTTGTCATGCCGACGCATCGTTGACCCCCTGACAGGGGTCAGCAATGAGCGCATTTCTGGCTGGATGGCCGGAAGCACTAGTTAAATGCCGCTGTCAGCGTTTGACAGCGGCATTTAACTAGTTAATAGCGGCAGGTGAATTGAGATTCCACCCTTCTGCTATTGCGGGCACATGTCAGCTGTTCAAAACAGCTGACATGTCCCGGTTTTGATGCGGGCTCACAGCTGGAGCCCGAGTCAAAGCAGGGGATCTGACCTCGGACGTACTATCCCGTCCAAGGTCAGAAAGGGGTTAATCTCTCCAACCCCCAAACCAGTTAATGTGCATGCAGATCTACTTTTCTACAAGGGCCTGCTCATCAAGGTCACCACCTATACACCTGCTCTTCATAGAAGTTTGCTAGACCTGATGCTAATGCACTAAGTTGGCAGACAGCTGTGAGCCACCCATCATGGTCCTGAGAGCCAGATAGGGCATGTGAGCCGCACATTGGGACCTCTGGTATAAATACACTTTAGAATTGTATAATTTGTTAAAAGGGGCAAATTCATCTTTACAAGTTCCCTTTAACAATATATTTAATAATTTAAATTGACACCTTTTATAAAGTCTTAAGACTTTTACTAGCTATGGTGTAAATGTCTGGACATAGGTTATTAATTTCAGATTTTATTGGAATTTGCTTGAATATGAGTACGTCATCAACATAAAACGTCGGGAAGTTTAGTGTTTTATTGTGTTTAAAAGCTTTTGTAATAAATCAACCATTTAGTGAATGGAATAAAAGTGCGATTATTTCCGGTGAAGCAATTAGTTTTCTTCTATTGCAGAAATCTGTGTTGTAAATTTTACACTCATCATGAATTTATGAGTGTAATTGTGTTAAAATAAAAACAACAATAATATGTCATACAGAAAACCAAGGACCTAAACAAATGAAATGGCTTTGCAAATTTGATCTTTCGAGCTTGTCTATGAAGATTTTAGATTTTTTTCTAAATTCAATTTTTATTTTAATTTTCAGACAAATTGAAAAGTTACTGTTCAGGGGTATAGTTCACAGACTTGCTTTCCAGGTGTTGTTAAAATACAACTTCAGAAGTCATTCATACTGGGAATTGTAGTTTTTCAGCACAGTGTAGCAGAAGATCTAACCAAATGGCTGAAAAACATTTTACAACTTAGATTATTTTTTTAAGCAGCAATTTTTAAGTATAGTTAGTTACTGTAGGTTTTTGAATGTTCAAATCAAAGAACATTCACAAACCTGCCTAATATATTTAAATGCCTAACGGCTCATGGTGAAATTGATAAGTGCTGGTCCATGGTGGAGGATGAAGTTGAGGATAGTGTGTGCCTCAGGAAGTCAAGGACACTAATGATAGAAGTCATGCTTCATCAGTCAGACCTGCTGCTGGATTCAGTTATAGAAAGAGTGCTTCTGTATGGCTTATACCAATCATGTCCAACTGGCAACTTTAAAAGGGGTATTCCCACACAAAAAAAAATAATTTTGATCAATAGATCAAGGAATAATAATAAGTTTCAGAATTGGATGTACTTAAAAAAAAAGTTCCTGTGCTGAGATAATCTTATAAATGTGCCCCTGCTGTGTACTGTGTAATGGCTGTGTCTGACCATACAGGAACATGCTGTTCATGGGAAAACCCCTTTCACTGTCTTCGGTTATATAGTACCTAAGGGATGTGAATTTATAATCTATGTCTGGGCTATGTGATCCAGATATGTTATTCCATGGAGATTAAAAATATTACCTGAAATATTTCAAGCTATGGAAAGAGGTCCTCTTGCAATGATTTTAAAATGTATTAACAATTGCTAAAATAACACAGTGGTCAGACCCCCAAGAATCCTTATGTTTTGACCTCTCTTGTGAATTAATGATAACTTTTAATTTTCGGAATAACCCATTAATGTATAGTTAGTTGTTTTTATATGTTGATTCCAGAGACATGTTGAAATCATAAATAGATGTTATGTGTACAAGCATCCGGAAGTCTATTAGATGACGACAGTCTTACGACATGAGATCTCAAAACACTTCAGGATGTTGCTAGAATTTTAAAAGACATGATTTTATGATATTGAGTTTATAGCGATGCAGTTGATGAATCAGAGTTATGGTCTAAGTCACAACTATAAAATATGCTGCATTTATTATTTCTGTTTAGGCACAATTTCATCAGCTGGAAAGTCATGACCTTCTACGATGGAGTGTTTCCTTTCTACCCACATGAACGGAGGGAATGGGTGTTTCCTGTGGATATTATTATTGTCATAGTTGTGTTTTTGGTGTTTGTGTCAGCTTTCATCCTTATCATTCCAGGAATAAGAGGCAAAGCAGTAAGTTATGTCTGTCTGTCTATCTATCTATCTATCTATCTATCTATCTATCTATCTATCTATCTATCTATCTATCTATCTATCTATCTACTCGTCCCTGCCAAAAAGTGGGTGTTTATTATCATGGCAACGTTTTAGATCCAAATAATAATAATAATAATTTTTATTTATATAGCGCCAACATATTCCGCAGTGCTTTACAAATTATAGAGGGGACTTGTACAGACAATAGACATTACAGCATAACAGAAATACAGTTCAAAACAGATACCAGGAGGAATAAGGGCCCTGCTCGCAAGCTTACAAACTATGAGGAAAAGGGGAGACACGAGAGGTGGATGGTAACAATTTCTTTAGTTATTCGGACCGGCCATAGTGTAAGGCTCGGGTGTTCATGTAAAGCTGCATGAACCAGTTAACTGCCTAAGTATGTAGCAGTACAGACACAGAGGGCTATTAACTGCATGAAGTGAATGAGAACATGATGCGAGGAACCTGGTTTTTTTTTATTTTTATATAAATAGGCCACACAGGGATCGTTAGGTTAATGCATTAAGGCGGTAGGCCAGTCTGAACAAGTGAGTTTTTAGGGTACGCTTAAAACTGTGGGGATTGGGGATTAATCGTATTAACCTAGGTAGTGCATTCCAAAGAATCGGCGCAGCACGTGTAAAGTCTTGGAGACGGGAGTGGAGGTTCTGATGCTAACCTGAGGTCATCCAAATACAATAATAAGCATTTCTCAAGCAGCATAAGGAAGGCTCAATATTGCATTCGGAGCCAAAACATTCCTATCTAACAATGGGTTAATAAACACAAGTCTGCCTTCTTACCTGAAGAATAAGTGCTGCCTTTTTTCTGTTATTTTCTGGACAACTGGGTTATTTTCTGGACAACTGGGTTATTTTCTTTAGACATTGTTTCTTTCTTTCCTCTAATAATATATTTAGATTTAATAAATGGTAATTTTCTTAAATTTCTTCCTATTTGGATTCTGTATTTCCATTGTAATCAGTATAAAGAACAGATATGAGGATAATCCTGATAATGTTTCATACAGTTAGGGTTGAGCTCCCACCACTGCATGGGGGGAATCTCGAGCCACCTCTGCTGCAGTCTCCCATTCTTCTTCAGCCGCAGGGGAGCCTGCTCAGTGGAGACGTCGGTCTCAGCATCTGGCTCAGTCACATACTGTGCGCTTGGTTACTGCTGATCTTCTAGGCTCAGCCATTGTAACCAGCACTGTTCAGCGGCGAGCAGATGCTCCTGGGACTAAGTCCTGCTTTTCTGCTACTGAGCATGCCCAAGGGACGACCTCTCATTGGAGGACAGGGGGTCACAAGCTTAGGTCCTGAGGCAGTTCCTATTGGACCACTAGGAAGATTCTGGAGAGGTCTCTCTATAAAAGGTTTGCATGGCCGCACGGCCATGCACTAGTATCAACTTATGTCTATGAGCTTAGCTACTTTGTGGTTTGTGTCAGCATGTGCTCAGGGTCGGCTGTATAGCCACTAGAATTCCGGCACCTCCAGAGAGGAGTTTGTGTGTGAATTTAGGGCTGTCGTATAGCCACTAGAATTGTGGCTCCTCTAGAGAGGAGTTGTTTGTGTGCTGTTGCTGACTGTACTACCACTGTATGCTACCTGCTCCATTAGTGAGATGTGATCCTCTGTGAGGTTAACAGAGCACAGCGTTATCGCTAATCCCGGCGACTCTGTGAAGCAACAGAGTTTGCTCCTATACAGACCGGGTGACGGAACTCGTGTCTATTCAAGTGTAGTACCACCATATACTGCCGCCACTTACTAGCAGCAGGTTCCACTCCTGCACGGTGGATCCTAGGCTGCAAACGCACCTATATCATCTCCATATTTACTCAATGCGTTACACCAGCCCTAACAGTATACTAGCGTCAGGGTCTGGCTAGTAATGGCGGACGATCAGTGTCTACAACGGTACATACAGCAGCTGGAGGGCAGGTTGGCGGCTCTTGAACACACAACCTCAGCTGTGGATGTCACCGCAGTCGCTGTTTAGGCTGCTAGCGTGGCTGCAGCCAGTTTGTCCACATCCACCCCTGTTCCGACTTTATCCCGCCTCCCATTACCAAACAAGTTTACTGGTGACAGTAAGCTGTGTCGGGGATTCATGAGTCAGTGTGCTATACATATAGAGCTCCTGGCTGCACATTTTCCCATGGAACGGGCTAAAGTGGGATTTATTTTATCCCTTCCGTCGGGCAGGGCGTTTGGAGTGGGCAATGCCGCTGTGGGAGCACAATGATCGTGTGGTGCAGAGTGCTCCTCGTTTCTTGGACTCTCTGAAACAGGTATTTATGGGACCTCATGTCACCCATGATATGGTGCTCCAACTGCTGGCATTTACACAGGGTTTGTCCATGGTCTGTCAATTCGCCGTCCAATTTCGGACTTTGGCATCTGAGCTGGAGTGGCCAGATAAAGTCCTTATCATGATGTTTTGCAAGGGACTGGCTGACCATGTGAAGGACATCTTGGCCACCGGGAGATTCCTGCCACACTGGAGGAGCTTATAACTATTTCCACCCGCATCGACCTTCGTTTTTTTTAATAAAGGTTGGAGTGAACCCAGTGTAGGCAGAGGTTCCGGTTGGCTCCTACCTTCGCCACTCCTCTGAAATCTCCTATTCAGGCATCTGAGTCCCATGTGGCCATGGAGGTATCTCAAGCAAGACCTAAGTCCCGGGCCACTCGAATACCCATGGTCTGTAATTTCTGACAGCAGACAGTACATTATGCCAAGAAATGTCCCCAGCAGTTGGGAAACGGCCGTGTCTAGTAACCGTAGGAGGAGGTTTACTAGACACAATGGCGTTTTCCTCCCAACTATCCTTTAAGGGGACAATCACTTTTGGCCCTTCCACTCATACAGTCGAGCTTTGTATGGATTCTGGGGAGGAGTGGAATTTTACCTCCTCAGCCTTGGCCCACGCCACGCAATACCACTGGTGATGCTCGCCAAGCCGGTGACTGTACGAGTGGTGAATGGGTCGACACTGCCCTCACAAATTGCACACCGAACCAACCATTTCCATTATCTATGTCTCCATCCTATCAGGAGATTATTTCCCTCCTTGTCATCCCCGAGGGAATAGACGAGATCCTGCTGGGGATACCCTGGTTACATTATCCCTCCCCTCATATAGAGTGGCCCTCAGGGAGAATTTTGGGATGGATTGAATTTTGTGAGGGAAGATGTCTGAGGGAATGCGTTCAGGTTGCTACTACTGAAGTACCCGCAGATCTTTCCTCTCTCCCCAAGCACTACTGGCCTTATGCGGACGTATTCTATAAGAGGGCTGTGGAGACCCTTCCACCCCATCGTCCCTATGACTGTCCTATTGACCTCTTGCCTGCTGCAGAACCTCCCCGGGGTCGAGTCTATCCCTTGTCTCTCCCGGAGGCGGAGGCGATGTCCCAATACATCCAGGAGGATCTGGCAAGAGGATTCATTAGGAAGTCAGTGTCACCTGCAGGGGCAGGGTTCTTCTTTGTGCAGAAGAAGAATGGAGAACTATGTTCATGCATTAATTACCGGGGTCTTAACGCCATCACCGTTAAGAATAAATACCCTCTGCCTCTGACATCAGAGCTATTCGACAGGTTGCGGGGAGCAAGGGTATTTACTAAACTAGATCTGTGTGGTGCTTACAACCTGATTCGCATCCGTGAGAGGGACAAATGGAAGATGGCATTTAACACCCAGGATGGGCACTATGAATACCTGGTGATGCCGTTCGGGCTTTGTAATGTCCCTGCCGTTTTCCGAGACTTTGTGAATGATATCTTCCAGGATATGCTCTCCACCTCAGTCGCAGTCTATCTGGATGATATTCTCATCTACTCTCCAGTTATAGACTCCCACCGGAGACATGTTTGCAATGTTTTTGACCTCCTACAGGCAAACTCCCACTACGCCAAGTTGGAGAAGTGTGTGTTTGAGCAGGAGTCCTTGCCTTTCCTTGGCTATATCATCTCTGCCCAGGGATTGGCTATGGATCCTGCCAAGCTACAGTCTGTGATGGACTGGCAGGAACCCCATTCTCTCAAAGCGGTGCAGTGCTTTATGGGGTTCATTAATTACTATCGGCAGTTCATTCTCCACTTCTCAACTTTGGTAGCTACCCTCACGAAAATGGGAGCAAATCCCAAATTGTGGTCGGAGGAGGTTTCCAGAGCTTTTCTCTCAATTAAGTCACACTTCGCTAGCACTCCCATCTTACATCGCCCCGATGTTGATAAAACTTTTATTATGGAGGTGGATGCCTCTTCCGTCGGTGCTGGAGCAGTCCTCTTCCAGAAGGATGCTCAAGGTCGGAAGCATCCTTGCTTCTCCAAGACCTTCACACCAGCGGAGAGGAATTATTCCATTGGGGACAGGGAGTTGCTAGCCATGAAGTTGGCTTTCTTGGAGTGGAGACACGTCCTGGAGGAGGCTCGCTTTCCCTTCCAAGTTTACTCTGACCACAAGAAATTGGTCTTTATACAGACTGCACAGTGGCTAAATTCTCGCCAGGCCAGATGTCCCTGTTCTTCTCCTGGTTCCATTTCACCCTCCATTTTCTCTCAGGGGAGAAGAACATTTGTGTCAATCCTCTCTCCCGCTCCGTAGTGTCATCAGCGGAGGATGAACCTCAGCTTATTGTCCCTTCTGAGAGCCTGAGGACCGTGGCTCCGGTTTGGCTAGAGTCTGTGCCCCCAAGCAAGACTTTTGTGCCATCAAATTTACGACCGATGGTTCTCTCTTGGGCTCAATCGTCCAGGGTAGGTGGACACTTTGGGACCTAAAGAACATCTGAGCTTCTGGTGAAGACGTAGTGGTGGCCGCATATGTCCTGTGACGTTGGAGACTATATTTGGGCATGTGTCTCCTGCACCAAGAATAAGTCTCCTCGACAATGGCCAGCTGGGTTACTTTACCCCCTGCCGGTGGCAGACAGGCCCTGGGAGATGGTCGGGATGGACTTTGTGGTGGGCTTACCCAAGTCTCGTGGCTGTTCCATCATTTAGGTAATTACCGACCATTTTTTCCAAAATGGTGAACTTGGTGCCTCTTCCACGGCTACCTTCTGCACAGGCCTTGGCAGCGTTGTTTATTAAACACATTTTCCGCCTACAAGGTATGCCGGACAAAATTGTCAGTGACCGGGGCCCCCAGTTTGCATTTCGGTTCTGGAGAGAGCTCTGTCGTCTACTCAGCATCAAGCTGAATCTCTCTTCCGCATACCATTCTGAGACTAATGGGTTGGTAGAGAGGGCCAACCAGACCTTGGTCACATATCTGCGACATTTTGTTTCTGCTATGCAGGTTGACTGGGCATCCTTGCTACCGTGGGCAGAGTTTGCGCTAAACAACACCGTAGCTGACTCCACTGGACAGACCCAATTCCTCCTTAACTACGGCCAGCATCCGCGGGTTCCTGTGCCTATGCTTGTGTCTTCTACCGATTCCAGGGTGGCAGACTGGGCTGTGGAGGCGCGTGACATTTGGGACCGCACTCAGGATGCCATGTGGGCCTTTGCTCCGACCTTTGCTCCTGGCGATTAGTGTGCCTCTCCACCCATAACTTCAGGCTGCGAGTTGAGTCCACTAAGTTTGCACCTCGCTACTTGGGTTCCTTCAAGGTCCTGGAACAGGTTAACCCTGTGGTCTACCATCTGGCCCTTCCTCCACGCCTAGGTATCACCAAGACCTTTCATGAGTCTCTTCTAAAGCCCGTTCACGTCCTGGTTTTCTGAGTCATCTGCCGGGACATCGGGTTCATCTACGGATGATTATTTGGTGAACGCTATCTAGGGGTGTAAGGTGGTATGTGGCAAAAAAATTTATTTGATGTATTGGAGGGACTATGGCCCAGGGGACAGGTCCTGGGAGCCTGCTGAGCACATTCGGGCTCTGCATGTCATTGCTGCTTTCGAGCGTAGCGAGGCCCAAGGAGGGGGAGTAATGTTAGGTGTTGAGTTCCCGCCGCTGCACAGGGGAAATCTCGAGCCACCTCCGCTGTAGTCTCCCATTCTTCTTCAGTCGCAGGGAACCTGCTCAGCGGAGACGTTGGTCCCAGCGTCTGGCTGAGTCACATACTGTGTGCTTGGTTACTGCTGATCTTCCAGGCTCAGCCATTGTAACTAGCACTGCTCAGCAGTGAGCAGACACTCCTGCTACTAAGTCCTGCTTTTGCGCTACTGAGCATGCTCAAGAGACGATCTCTCATTGGAGGTCAGGGGTCACATGCTCAGGTCCTGAAGCAGTTCCTATTGGACCACTAGGAAGGTCCTGGAGAGCTTTCCCTATAAAAGGTTCACATGGCCGTACAGCCATGAGCTAGTATCAGCTTATGTCTATGAGCTTAGCTTTTTTGTGGTCTGTGTCAGCATGTGCTCAAGGTCGGCTGTATAGCGACTAGAATTTCGGCACCTCCGGAGAGGAGTTTGTGTGTGTGAATTTAGGGCTGGTATCTAGCCACTAGAATTCCAGCACCTCCGGAGAGGAGTTGTTTGTGTGCTATTGCTGACTGTACAACCACTGTATGCTGCTGTATGTCCTGCTCAGTTAGTGAGCTGTGATTCTCTGTGAGGTTAACAGAGCACAACATTATCTCTAATCCCGGCGACTCTGTGAAGCAACAGAGTTCGCTCCTATACAGACCGGGTGACGGAACCTGTGTCTATTCAGGCGTAGTACTGCCATATAGTGCTGCCATTTACTAGCAGCAGGTTCCACTCCTGCACAGTGGCCCCGGGCTGCGAATGCACCTACATCATCTCCGTATTTACTTGGTGTGTTCCGCCCGCCCTAACACATACAGGCATCAATATACTGTACATTTTATAGACCATAAAGAGGTCATGAGATTTTTTAATTTTTTCCTTTCAGAGACTATCATGGACATTCCGAATTATCATAAGCCTTTTTATTGGAGTTGTTACAGTGGGTAAGTAGATAACTTGTTTTTACCAATCTTCCATCTTGATACAGAGCCAATATCATTTTAGAACACAATTGTATCAAGCTATAAAGGTTAATTGTTGGTTCATCATTTAGGGATATGTATGTAAATGTTTAATGCTCTTCTTACTATAGGCCAAACTTGTGATTTTATGGTCCAACATTTCTTATTTTGACTAAAATGTGGCAAACACTAAGAAAATTGCATGTTCAACCTTACAAGGGAATTTCACTGTCATGTATCATCGTAAAAGTCATAAAAATGTCCAGAGATTACATGAAAAATGACTAAGGATCTACAATGCTCAGGGATTGGCCTTCAGCTTTAGAGGCTCATTGATTTTGTGGGGATATCATTTGAGTAGATGCTGATTTTATCTAATGGCGTACTGTATCCCCATACAACTCTGAAATTCTATCTTAAAAGGAACCAGTCATGATGATTTATACCTCAAACTAATGGCATTTAAGTACAGGGTCCTTACAATGTTGCAAGGCAAAGTGTATTGATCTGCACATGCGCCACCACAGGCATTGAAAGGGCTGGCAAGATATTATGCTAGAGAAAGCTGGTCACGGAAAGAAGAGTGACCTATTTGTCAGATATTTCTGGCAGGCGTTTGGCTGGGAATAGATAGAAATGGCAGGAGAACTGCAAGTACAAAGTTCCAGTCCGAAGCACTTATGGCTCCTTTCCATACAATTTTAAAAATGGATTTCTCAGAAACTGAAAAAGAAATTTATACAATTAAGGTATTGATTTAGTCAGCATGAAAACTACTGTACATACATGACATTTGTTTGAGGTACACAATGAGCATGATGGTTCCATTTAAAATTATTTTCTGGGGTTAGAAGAAATGTGACTGGTGCTTTTAAAAAAACAGCCACATTTTGTGTATTGCCCAAATTTTCAAAATAAAGCTAACCTGCAATACCACTCCATCGATAAGTGTGGCACTGTTCTTGAAAGGATTCACCAATGTTTTTTTCATCCTGAGCATTCTCTTTAAGGAAATTCGAAACACATGACCCATCCTGGTTCTATTTTTCATCAAAAAAATGTTAAAGGTGTAAATGATAAACTACATGATGTATTACATGATCTTATCCACATAATTGAGCTAAAGTAATTATTAGCTATGTTCAACTATCAGTCAGTGAGAAATGGGCGACAAGTGGATGACACACACATGGTATTTGTGTGCTGTCTGTGATTTTCAGGAACCCATAGACTTGCATTGCTGAGTTTCATCTGTTTTTGTGGCCACTCAGTTTGTAAAATGACCACAGACATGTGAACAGAAGGGTATTTGTGTGCTTGTTCTAACCTTGAAGAACACAGATAGAACCTATGTGTGAATCATAGACCTCTGAATTAGAACTCATATTGATTTAATGTGGTGAATAGTCCGTGACTGATCAAATGTTTTAATAAAAATGAAATTTTTCTTTTCAAATACTTCATTGTTGACAAAGTATTGGACAAATACATATATGATATGATATATCTACTTTTTTTTAGTTGTAAACTTTACAACTGACTGGGAGATTGGATCAGTTAATGCTGTAACTACATATAAATCATTCAGCAATTCCACTGTGAATGCAGACATTGGAGTACGTGTTGGGCTTAGTGGAGTTAACATAACATTGAAAGGTGAGACTATTATATACATATTTTTATTTTTTTTTTTCCCCTTTGCTTTTTTTTTTTAAATACATTTTTGGCCACATCCGAGAGCTGCATAGTGAGTGGAAAGATACTTTGATTCCAGTGCTGTGTAACTTCCTTGGCTTATTTCTGTAGTTTTGATACTGTGTTGTCTGTTTCAGCTTTGATAGACTTCTAAGTGATAAGCTCGATAGGTCCCTGTCCACACCATTGATTGGCAGCTTTCTGCCTACACTGGCATATTTCCGTGTAATCACAATCAGTAGTTGGGAATGAGGATATAAAGAGCTTGCAAAGAGAGAGAAAGAAACAGGGCAAGGACATATGTGTCCATCCAAATAGCACAGACTGAAAAATATTAATTACACATGATATGCAACCAGGACAAAAAAGAAAAGAAGTATAAAAGCATTGAAAATATGAGTACATAACAGTTAAAGAGGACTTGGATAGAATAATCTAGCTTGAAGCCTCTTCTACAGGCACAACTCATAATATATATGTAAATATGAGTACACTAGATGGTGGCCCGATTCTAACGCATCGGGTATTCTAGAATATGCATGTCCACGTAGTATATTGCCCAGCCACGTAGTATATTGCCCAGCCACGTAGTATATTGCCCAGCCACGTAGTATATTGCCCAGTCACGTAGTATATTGCCCATTCACATAGTATATTGCCCAGTCACGTAGTATATTGCCCAGTGAAGTAGTATATTGCACAGCGACATAGTATACAGCACAAAGCCACGTAGTACTCAGCACAGACACGTAGTATATTGGCCAGTCCCACGTAGTATGTAGCAGCCATGTAGTATATTGGCCAGTCCCACGTAGTATATAGCAGCCATGTAGTATATAGTACTGTCCACGTAGTATATAGCAGCCATGTAGTATCTAGTACTGCCCACGTTGTATATAGCAGCCATGTAGTATCTAGTACTGCCACGTTGTATATAGCAGTCATGTAGTATATAGTACTGCCCACGTAGTATATAGCAGCCATGTAGTATATAGTACTGCCACGTAGTATATGGCAGCCATGTAGTAAATAGTACTGCCAACGTAGTATATAGCAGCCATGTAGTATATAGTACTGTCCACGTAGTATATAGCAGCCATGTAGTATATAGTACTGCCCACGTAGTATATAGCAGCCATGTAGTATATAGTACTGCCCACATATTATATAGCAGCCATGTAGTATATAGTACTGCCCACATAGTATATAGCAGCCATGTAGTATATAGTACTGCCCACGTAGTATATAGCAGCCATGTAGTATATAGTACTGCCCACGTAGTATATAGCAGCCATGTAGCCCACGCGGTCTGTTACCGCCGGCATTCACCCTGTGTTATCGGTGGCTGGGCGGGAGTATGCGGCATCGGGCAGTGACTGCGGGGAGTAAGGAGCGGCCATTTTCTTCCGGACTGTGCCCGTCGCTGATTGGTCGTGGCTGTTTTAACGCGACCAATCAGCGACTTCGATTTCCTTGACAGAAAGGACAGACAGAAAGACAGACAGAAAGACGGAAGTGACCCTTAGACAATTATATAGTAGATTACAGTTGAAGAGGACTTGACCCCTGGTAATCCCTGATGAAGCTGCTTTAAGCAGCCACACGCATTGTGTCCTGTCCTTGCAGGCATCTCTCAGCTCCCCTGGTAAATATCACTATGTATTTCTATATATATGTGATTTATGTAAATTCCCTTATTGCTACTACATTCATTACATATTTGTATTTTTGATCTATTTACATGCTTTGTATTAAGCTACTTATATCTGTTTGTTAATCATGTGGTAGACTAATTTACAATATCATGGACTTTAGCTACCTACATATTATGAGTTGTGCCTGCAGAAGAGACTTCATGCTGGATTATTCTATCCAAGTCCTCTTTAACTGTTATGCACTTATATTTCAAATGCTTTTATACTTTTTTTCTTTGTTGCCCTTGTTGCATATCATGTGTAATTAAATAAATTAATATTTCTTAATCTATATGCACAAGTCATAATTTCAGCTTCCTATGACCTTCATGCCCATACAGACCGCGTAGGAGGGTTGATCCTACTGACAGATTCAATTTACCATAAGTAGAATTTTCAAAATAGAGTTTATAGGCATGCAAAGAAGTATATCTACTCATATTTACAAGTACAGCATGATCAGCATTTTAAGGCCAACAGTCAGAGTATGGTAACTGTTCACTCATGGGGTGTTCAGTCACCCCAATGATGGAGCACTGAATGCTGCCTGGAGGAATAAAGTTAATTTCCTCCCGGTAGCGAAGCTCTCAATCAGAACGCTATTAACCTGCAGATTAATCCCATACCTGAAGGTTAATAGCATTATTTTACATGACAGGTTGCCTTTAAAGAGCACATAATGGTAGTCATAGAAGTGTATGGTTAACTAGATCAGCCAGACAGTAGAGCTCCTGGTAACAGTAGTATCTGCTTTTGAGATCTCAGCTTGTCTATGTATTTACCTGAGATAATTAGCTCACTTTCTAATAAGTAGATTTTTGCTTCCAAAGGAGTTGCCCATATTCCTTTAATACTGTTGGACACATAAATTCACGGTCAGTGACGCTCATTTACATAGGTAGCTATGTACTCAAGCTCAGACTTTTGGCCAATCGTTAAAATTCATATTGCTGTTTAGATGCAACTAAAATTTGTATTATGGTCATCCAAAAAAGTTGTATTTGAGGATGGAGGTTTTCCTAATATATTATATTATATATGGTGAAACCTAAGTTTGTTCACAAGATATCTGGTTTGAATAGGCCAGTGGTCTTCTCTAAGAGGTAATTTTTTGGGAAAACAGAATCAAAGAATGTTAGAGTTGGAAGGGACCTCCAGGGTTATCGTGTCCAACCCCCGGCTCAGAACGGGATTCACTAAACCATCTTAGACAGATGTCTGTCTAGCCATCTATTCACAAACAGATTATACAAACATCTAACGAGCTCTAAGATATTGTATTTATTTCTTTTTCCAAAAGGTATCCCAATTCATCAAATTAATGAGACAATTGACTACAATGAGCAATTTCTCTGGAGTTTTGGGTCACATTTTAATGACTACTACAATGATGGTCTGAAAAGAGGTCTCCCTAATCCAATTCTATATGTGGCAGAGAAATTTACCCAGTATGACCCATGTGGTATGTTTAACCAATATAGGATATCCGGTCACTATGCATCAGCTTGCATGTGGTAAGTGGAAACTTCAGTATCACTTATTGAAAAATGTAAGCTGCCAGAGGTAGAAACCTAGAAAGACCTGTCTAGGTAAAAATGGAGGAATGATTTAGAATCATAGATGCAAAGTGTCCTGGTAATAAATCTTGAGCTCAGGGAAAGAGTCAAATAACATAGTAGTACACTTGGCAGAGAGTTTTGGCAGCTTTCCTTATTTCCTTATTAGTTAGTCAGAGTCGAAATATGACGTCCAACAGGCACTCAGGTATTTACCATTGACCTCTGAGAGGATTCATTGGAATGCTTTAATGATTGACTAGGTGGAGATGGAGCTTCACTGATGGCTTGGGCACATCACATTTACTAATATATAGGCGTGAATCAGAGGTTGCATGGCCAAGTCGCCAGTTGGCCTGTTGAGGGAGATGCTGAAACATTTTAATAAATATTCCTGAACAACCATTGTGAAACAAAATTGATATTCTTCTCATAATGCAGAAAATATTTATTATGCCATTTTGAACAAAAGCAAACAACCCCCACCTCCTAGGATATGCTGTCACATACTCTTTAGACAGACAACTGAACAGAAGACATAAGGAATTTAGACAGAAGGAGGTTGATAGAAATTAATGATAGGCAATGCTGAAAATAAATTACAGAACAAAGATTCAGTATAAGAATGCAATCTAGGTCATATCAGCTACCATGAAGTCAAGATAAACAGTTCAATATGTATCCAACATTGCAACTATATTGGTTATGAATTCAAAGTGTGGAGGGCACACTGCTGGGCTACCCCTTATTAATAGCCTTCTGCAGCATATAATAAAAAGAACCGACACTTACCATTCTGACCAATGCTGTTACTCAGATCTCAGCGCAGTCCCCTACCGATCACCCAACCTAAACAAATTCATGTGACAGATTCATCCAGTCAGCAGCTGGTGATTGACTGCAACCTTCACTATTCCTTCAAAGTGGCAGAAACACTGCTCTTCATCTATGACAGAATAATGAAG
Source organism: Ranitomeya imitator (assembly GCF_032444005.1). Lineage (NCBI taxonomy): Eukaryota > Metazoa > Chordata > Amphibia > Anura > Dendrobatidae > Ranitomeya > Ranitomeya imitator. Next base: position 456,496,246 of record NC_091285.1, read on the forward strand.
GCTGCAGTCAAACATAAAATGCTGTCAATCAATAATAAGCACCACAGAAATACAGTAAAAATACATTAAGCAATAAATCAGTTAATTAAATAATGCTCTTGGAACCTGAAATGGATAACGTACCTAACACATTAAATATATGAATTCTGCATACACAGGAACACTACTTACTAGAGATGAGCAAATTGACTTCATGTGAATCAAATTCGAATTTTTACAACCTGGTAAATTCAAACAATGTGCGTTTCGGTTCTCAAGACTAGCCTCAATTGACATCACCATTTTACAGCTTGCAGTAGATGGCATTAGCCAGAGAGTACCAATGACCTTTGGTGCCACAAGGCAGGTTTCCCCATATTGCCTTGCAGCTATCACTTAGGCTATCATATCTTAAACTATACTATGTAAAAGCCAAGGCAGGGAATACAGCAGTGATTTTTTTGGTGAATCAGGTTCAAAAGAGGATGTCACGGCTCACAACTTAGCAATAAAGATAGAGAAAAAAGCCATGAAACACTGAATAAGCATTATTGGTAGTGTGTGACAGCATTAAAGAATAGTTAATATTCATTTATCTATAGCTATATATTCTAAGGTCATTGATATTACATAAATTATGCTTGCATTAAAGGGAACCTGTCAGTAGGATTTTGCACAGTAACCTACAGACAGTATCAGGTTGTCACCATTATATTGATTAAAATAATACCTTTGTTGATAAAATCCATCTTGTGGTTGTTGTTTAATCTTTTTTTTTTTCAGTTAATCATATGCTTGTGATTCAGGGCGGGCCTGTGAGGGGTCTGCAGTTGTGCTCTGATTAGGTATTCACCAGTATGGCTTCTGACATGTCACTGATCCCTCAGTTACTTGCCCCTTAATTTACATAATGAATCTACTATATAATTGTCTAAGGGTCACTTCCGTCTTTCTGTCTGTCTGTCCTTCTGTCTGTCTGTAACGGAAATCCCAAGTCGCTGATTGGTCGCGGCAAAACAGCCATGACCAGTCAGCGATGGGCACAGTCCGGCGGCAAAATGGCCGCTCCTTACTCCCTGCAGTCAGTGCCTGCTCCATACTACGCTCCAGTCAGTGCTCACACAGGGTTAATGGCAGTGTTAACGGACCGCGTTATGCCACGGTGTAACGCAATCCGTTAATGCTGCTATTAACCCTGTGTGACCAACTTTTTACTGTTGATGCTGCCTATGCAGCATCAATAGTAAAAAGATCTAATGTTAAAAATAATAAAAAAATAAAAATTAGTTATATACTCACCGTCCGTCAGCCCCTCAGATCCAGAACAGGCCTTTCCCGCTCCTCGAGACGCTCCGATGACCGTTCTATGCATTGCGATCTCGCGAGATGATGACATAGCGGTCTCGCGAGAACGCTACGTCATCATCTCGCGAGACCGCAATGCACTCTTGGGACCGGAGCGTGCGAGGAGCATCGGTAAACGCCTGGGCTGGATTCAGGGGTCAACGGAAGGTGAGAATATAGCTATTTTTTATTTTAATTATTTTTTTAACAGGGATATGATGCCCACATTGCTATATACTACGTGGGCTGTGCAATATACTACGTGGGCTGTGCAATATACTACGTGGGCTGTGCAATATACTACGTGGCCTGTGCAATATACTATGTGGGCTGTGCAATATACTACATGGGCGGTGCAATATACTACATGGCTGTGCAATATACTACGTGGCTGTGCAATATATTACGTGGCTGTGCTATATACTATGTGGGCTGTGCTATATAATTCGTGGCTGTGTTATACACTACATGGGCTGTTATATACTATGTGGGTTGTGCTATATGCTACGTGGGCTGTGCTATACACTACGTGGGCTGTGTTAAACAGTATGCAGGCTGTGTTATACACTACATGGGCTGTGTTATATACTGCATGCATGGGCTGTTATACACAACATGAGCTGTGTTATATGGTACGTGGGCTGTTATAAACTATGTGGCTGTGTTATATGCTATGTGGGCTGTTATACACTCCATGGGCTGTGCTATATACTCCATGGGCTGTGCTATTTACTACGTGGGCTGTTATATACTACGTGGCTGTGCTATATATTAAGTGGCCAGCCATGAACAATCAGCGACAGGTGCAGTTCAGCCGCGAATTGGCGCAGGATTTGAACCACGCTTTGCTACTTGGTTGCGCTTGGCCGAATCCTGTGTATTCAATGTATTATTCTAAAATCTTCATAAATAAACTACATACATATTCTAGAATACCCGATGCATTATAATCGGGCTGCCATCTAGTATTATATATAATGAAAGAAAAAAATCCCTTTCTGCAGGCAGCAGGCGGCGACGCCTGTGCTTCAGCATGATCGTATCTATAAAATATATTTCAGACTTTTTGTTGATGACATCCATAAATTCATAAAAAAAATAAAAAAATGAGTTTGAAAATAGCAGCTATCAGCAATCCAATAGATGCTACTGCGCAGGTGGCGCCATCTTGCTAGAGAAGAAAAAGCCTCCTCCAAGATGGTGCCTCCTGCACAGTATCATCCATTGGATCGCTGATAGCTGCTACTGCACAGGTGCAGCCGGCACCATTTTCAAACTGATTTTTTTTTTTTAAATGAATTTTTGGATACCATCAAAGAAAATAATTAAATACACATTTTAGAAGCGATCATGCTGAAGTGCAGGCATCACCACCAGTACTTGCCTGCAGAAAGGGATTTTTTTTCAATATATATAATATATTCAAGGTGTAACTGATGGATCAGTGACCTATCAGAAGCCATACTGATGAATACTTAATCAGAGCACCACATGAAGACCCCCCCCGACAGCCCCATCCCAAAATACGTGCATATCATTAACTCAGAACTTAAAATACAGATTAAACAACAACCACAAGACGGATTTAATCAACTAAGGCATCATTTTATCAGTTGCACCAACTTGACACTGTTTGTAGTTACTCAGCACAATCCTGCTGAAAGGTTCCCTTTAAAGAGATTAAAATGAGTTGAATATACTCCTAGGAGTCTTTAAAGTGTTAAGGCCCCGTCACACATAGCGAGATCGCTGCTGAGTCACAAGTTTTGTGACGCAACAGCGATCTCAGTAGCGATCTCGCTATGTGTGACACGTACCAGCGATCAGGCCCCTGCTGTGAGATCGCTGGTCGTGTCGGAATGGCCTGGGCCATTTTTTGATCGTTGAGGTCCCGCTGACATCGCTGAATCGGCGTGTGTGACGCCGATTCAGCGATGTCTTCGCTGGTAACCAGGGTAAACATCGGGTTACTAAGCGCAGGGCCGCGCTTAGTAACCCGATGTTTACCCTGGTTACCATCGTTAAAGTAAAAAAACAAATGCTACATACTTACCTACCGCTGTCTGTCCCCGGCGCTGGGCTTCTCTGCTCTGGCTGTGAGCACCAGGCAGCCAGAAAGCAGAGCACAGCGGTGACGTCACCGCTCTGCTTTCCGGCCGCTGTGCTCACAGTCAGTGCAGGAAGCAGAGCGCCAAGGACAGACAGCGGTAGGTAAGTATGTAGCGTTTGTTTTTTTACTTTAACGATGGTAACCAGGGTAAACATCGGGTTACTAAGCGCGTCCCTGCGCTTAGTAACCCGATGTTTACCCTGGTTACCCGGGACTTCGGCATCGTTGAAGACAGTTTCAACGATGCCGAAGTCTTTCCCCTGATCGTTGGTCGCTGGAGAGAGCTGTCTGTGTGACAGCTCTCCAGCGACCAAACAGCGACGCTGCAGCGATCCGGATCGTTGTCGGTATCGCTGCAGCGTCGCTAAGTGTGACGGGGGCTTTATGCACCCCTTATCAGCACAATTAGAGGACTTGCAAATCACAGTAACATTTTATGGACAAAATTGGCAAAGCTGGTGAATTTGAATTTTAAAAGATTTGCTCAAAACTTGTGCAGTTCTGGAACTATTTCCTGTTCTGATTTTCCCGATATACAGTGTGTAATTAATTGTTAGATCTTAGCTTTGTCTAAATAAATGAATCATGCCCGCAGTGATGAATTTGGTCACATGTATTGTTATTGTAGACCATTTCCTACATTTGGAAATAACATTACATTATGAATGTATTAGTTACACCATCGACATCTGACGTTGGTAATATGCTTCACGCATGGACATATGTATATGTAGTGATCTATGACACTGACGCAATTAGTTTTCTTCATAATTATAATATATGTATAATTTAATACTTGTTAAAATCCGTGATCAATGCATCCCCTTTTATTTATAGAGCACAACTTTACATATTGAAATTGCATGCCTGTTTCTGCATGAAGGGACATTTAGGGGGTTGTCTAGGTATATGGTTAGTTTAACTTGATTCTAAACATCTATATAGTCTGTACCGAGGCACAAAGAATCTCTACAATGCTTTTAATAGAGAATAACTATTTTAGGTTGGTTTCCAGTGGAGCATGCTACAACCTATTCATTGTTGGATTTAGAGATAAGCAAAAAGATCCTCTGGTCCTCTGTTGTAGCTGGACGTCGATTTTGCTGCCGTCATTTTTTGCCAACATACATTGAGCACTGATGTCCCTTGCTAAGCCCCAAGACACATGCCATGATGCAGTGTGAGACCCAGTGTCCAGGCCTCAAGCAACTTCAGGACCTAGAGGAACAGAGATGCCCAGGAGATGCCGGACCAAGAATGGCGGTCGCAGAAGTAAAGTCCGGCTGCGTCAGAGCATTGGAGCAAAGACCTGAACTGAATGCCAATAATCTTTTTCTTATCTTTAGTTGGATTCATAAAAACTCTAACACAAAAGAAAATCTTTGTACCTCTGTGTGAAATCAGGATCTTAAAGAACATTATGGCATCATTAAATTTCATTTAACAAATTACCTTCTATTCTTGAGAACTTAGAAACATTTTTTAGGTAAATTACAAATTTGCTTGTTTTACAAGCACTATATAGTTCCAAAACTTTTAGGTGTTGAGACACCTCCTTAACAAAGCCTCAGGATATATATACATCAAGATATATATATATATATATATATATATATATATATATAATGTTAGGAAATGCTACATCTCTATTTCATCTGTATTTATCAGCAAAGGGGATAAGATATTTTGAGCAACAGATATTTTGACCAACAGAAGAATAATTTAGAATAGTTTTCATGACTCTGAAAATTAAATACCAATATGAAAAAAGTTGTAATATTTACAGAGTTTGCTTCTCATCTGCAGTATTCAGTCGGCTAATGCCAGCAATCTTGAATTTTGTATTACAGGGTGGCGTTCTGTTCCTGGACTATCTGCAACATTCTTTTCTCCATGTCGGTGTTAATATATGGAGCCTACATGATCATTGTGACATCAGCTTTTATGTTCTTCTCATTGCTCTCTTTCTCCACCGTGAGGAATGTATCATTTTGCAATATAAACTTTGGTTCAGAATCTCTAAAAACTACATTTGGGGGATCTTTCTGGCTGACCTTGGCTACAGGTGGGTTACAGAAACATGAAATAAAAATCAAATACTATATATATATATATAAATATATATATACACACAATACAGAGTAGACCAAAAGTTTGGACACACCTTCTCATTTAAAGATATTTCTGTATTTTCATGACTATGACAATTGTAATTTCACACTGAAGGCATCAAAACTATGAATAACTATGTTACTATGTTATGTTACTAATTAACACATGTGGAATTATATACTTATCAAAAAAGTGTGAAACAACTGAAAATATGTCATATTCTAGGTTTTTCCAAGTAGCCACCTTTTGCTTTGATGACTGCTTTGCACACTCTTGGCATTCTCTTGATGAGCTTCAAGAGTTAGTCACCAGGAATGGTTTTCATTTCACAGGTGTGCCCTGTTAGGTTTAATAAGTAGGATTTCTTGCCTTATAAATGGGGTTTGCACCATCAGTTGTGTTGTGTAGAAGTCTGGTGGATACACAGCTGATAGTCCTACTGAAAAGACTATTAGAATTTGTATTATGGCAAGAAAAAAGCAGCTAAGTAAAGAAAAACGAGTGGCCATCAATACTTTAAAAAAAATCAAGGCCAGTCAGTCCAAAAAATTGGGAAAACTTTGAAAGTATCCCCAAGTGCACTTGCAAAAACCATCAAGCGCTACAAAGAAACTGGCTCACATGAGGACCGCCCCAGGAAAGGAAGACCAAGAGTCACCTCTGCTTCTGAGGATAAGCTTATCCGAGTCACCAGCCTCAGAAATCGCAAGTTAACAGCAGCTCAGATTAGAGACCAAGTCAATGCCACACAGAGTTCTAGCAGCATACACATCTCTACAACAACTCTTAAGAGGAGACTTTGTGCAGCAGGCCTTCATGGTAAAATAGCTGCTACGAAACCACTGCTAAGGACAAGCAACAAGGAGAAGAGACTTGTTTGGGCTAAAGAACACAAGGAATGGACATTAGACCAGTAGAAATCTGAGCTTTGGTCTGATGAGTCCAAATTTGAGATCTTTGGTTCCAACCACCATGTCTTTGTGCGAAGCAGAAAAGGTGAACGGATGGACTCTACATGCTTAGTTCCCACCGTAAAGCATGGAGGAAGAGGTGTGATGGTGTGGGGGTGCATTGCTGGTGACACTGTTGGGGATTTATTCAAAATTGAAGGCATACTGAACCAGCATGCCTACCACAGCATCTTGCAGTGGCATGCTATTCCATCTGGTTTGCGTTTAGTTGGACCATCATTTATTTTTCAACAGGACTATGACCCCAAACACACCTCCAGGCTGTGTAAGGGCTATTTGACCAAGAAGGAGAGTGACAGGGTGCTATGCCAGATGACCTGGCCTCCACAGTCACCAGACCTGAACCCAATCGAGATGGTTTGGGGTGAGCTGGACTGCAGAGTTAAGGCAAAAGGGCCAACAAGTGCTAAGCATCTCTGGAAACTCCTTCAAGATTGTTGGAAGACCATTCCAGGTGACTACCTCTTGAAACTAATCAAGAGAATGCCAAGTGTGTGCAAAGCAGTCATCAGAGCAAAAGGTGGCTACTTTGAAGAACCTAGAATATAAGACATATTTTCAGTTGTTTCACACTTATTTTGTTAAGTATATAAACCCACATGTGTTTAATCATAGTTTTGATGCCTTCAGTGTGAATGTACAATTTTTGTAGTCATGAAAATACAGAAAAATCTTTAAATGAGAAGGTGTGTCCAAATTTCTGTTCTGTATATATATTCATTTATATACAGTTAGGTCCATATATATTTGGACAGAGACAAAATTCTTCTAATTTTGGTTATAGACATTACCACAATGAATTTGAAACAAAACAATTCAGATGCAGTTGAAGTTCAGACTTTCAGCTTTCATTTAAGGGTATCCACATTAAAATTGGATGAAGGGTTTAGGAGTTTCAGCTCCTTAACATGTGCCATCCTGTTTTTAAAGGGAACAAAAGTAATTGGACAGATTCAATAATTTTAAATAAAATGTTCATTTTTAGTACTTGGTTGAAAACCCTTTGTTGGCAATGACTGCAAGAAGTCTTGAACTCATGGACATCACCAGACGCTGTGTTTCCTCCTTTTTGATGCTCTGTCAGGCCTTCACTGCGGTGGTTTTCAGTTGCTGTTTGTTTGTGGGCCTTTCTGTCTGAAGTTTAGTCTTTAACAATTGAAATGCATGCTCAATTGGGTTGAGATCAGGTGACTGACTTGGCCATTCAAGAGTATTTCACTTCTTTGCCTTAATAAACTCCTGGGTTGCTTTGGCTTTATGTTTTGGGTCATTGTCCGTCTGTAGTATGAAACGACGACCAATCAGTTTTGCTGCTTTTGGCTGGATCTGAGCACACAGTATGTCTCTGAATACCTCAGAATTCATTAAGCTGCTTCTGTCCTGTGTCACATCATCAATAAACACTAGTGACCCAGTGCTACTGGCAGCCATGCATGCCCAAGTCATCACACTGCCTCCGTCGTGTTTTACAGATGATGTGGTATGCTTTGGATCATGAGCTGGACCATGCCTTCGCCATACTTTTCTCTTTCCATCATTCTGGTAGAGGTTGATCTTTGCTTCATTTGCCCAAAGAATGTTCTTCCAGAACTGTGCTGGCTTTTTTAGATGTTTTTTTCGCAAAGTCCAGTCTAGCCTTATTATTCTTGATGCTTATGAGTGGCTTGCACCGTGCAGTGAACCCTCTGTATTTACTTTCATGCAGTCTTCTCTTTATGGTAGATTTGGATATTGATACGCCAACCTCCTGGAGAGTGTTGTTCACTTGGTTGGCTGTTGTGAAGGGGTTTCTCTTCACCATGGAGATTATTCTGCGATCATCCACCACTCTTGTCTTCCGTGGGGGCCCAGGTCTTTTTGCATTGATGAGTTCACCAGTGCTTTCTTTCTCAGGATGTACCAAACTGTAGATTTTGCCACTCCTAATATTGTAGCAATTTCTCGGATGGGTTTTTTCTGTTTTCGCAGCTCAAGGATGGCTTGTTTCACCTGCATGGAGAGCTCCTGTGACCGCATGTTTACTTCACAGCAAAACCTTCCAAATGCAAGCACCACACCTCAAATCAACTCCAGGCCTTTTATCTGCTTAATTGAGAATGACATAACAAAGGGATTGCCCACACCTGTCCATGAAATAGCCTTGGAGTCAATTGTCCAATTACTTTTGGTCCCTTTAAAAACAGGGTGGCACATGTTAAGGAGCTGAAACTCCAAAACCCTTCATCCAATTTTAATGTGGATACCCTCAAATGAAAGCTGAAAGTCTGAACTTCAACTGCATCTGAATTGTTTTGTTTTAAATTTGTTGTGGTAATGTCTGTAACCAAAATTAGAAAAATGTTGTCTCTGTCCAAATATATATGGACCTAACTGTATATATATATATATATATATATATATATATAATATACATGCATTTATATATAAATATATGCATCTATATGTGTGTGTGTAATAAACTAATGATTTCCTGTGATTATTCCTTACCATAATTTAAGTTTCTTGCATAACAACATATAGTAATTACTAGAGATGGGTGAATCGATCTTCATCCACCCAGCTGTTTGCTGCCATGCTGTCATCCTCTTTCTGCCATTAAATATCCTGGCTTTTCACTATTACTCAGGATTTCTTGGTGCAGTCAGGCCTTTGTGGTCAGTGCGCATGGTAAGGTCATCATAATGTGCTAACATGTGCTGCCACCTAACAACACGGAGTATCCGACCCAGAATCCCTGGTCCATAGTGAAAAGAACAGGGATGCAAGAGCAGAAAGAAGACTGAATAGCTGACAGCGAGCAGTCGAGCTTCTGTAGAAATGAGTGATAAAGTATTATTATTATTTTTGTTTCTACATCTTACATTTATTATACTCTGTGGTGTGGAGAGAGCAAAATAAAGAACATTCAATTCTTGAAAAAAATTGGCAAAGCAGGCAAATTCGAATTCCAAATGATCCACTCATCATTAGTAATTACTGTATTTTATAATGGAAAAGTTCATCTCTGAGAGGGAAAAAGGTTGCCTGACAGACATAGGTTGTTGGCTGTTTGCAGTTCCATTTACAAACTGTCTACTTTTTTTTAGTTTAATGATTAAATGATTATTACTCCTACTTTATTAACTATAAAGGAGATCTGCATCTCCTCCTGAGGACAATTTTTAATTATCTGACTTTGTTACAAACAAGTCCCGTTTCATCATTTGCATTTTTTAAGACCCTTTTCTTTGGTGTTTTGCGGCATTTGTTGCCATTTTATTTGCCAATTTCTTAAAAATAGCGCATATTGTCCATAAATTTTGCGCAAATTCAAAAATAGTCATTATTTTTGTCTTTAACCTTTTTTGCAACTATTTAGTGCAAAAAGGTTGCTCGGTTTGCAAAATGATGCAAACATTTGCCACATAAAATTACTTTAGGGGCAGGCTGGAGTACATTTGTTACAAATTTTGCAACTTTTTGAAAAGACACAATTGATGAATCAGTAAAATACATTTGGTAATCCTTAAATCAATCCCAGAGTGTCTGGCAAACTAAAAAGAAAAACAAAAAACCCTAATCTAAAGTAAACTTAAAAAAATGCTCATATAAAAGGCAAACATAATTAGAGCGCAAAAAAAGAAAAGAAAAAGACTAATAAACAGATGCAAATGTAATAATGAGTAAATTGCAAAAATTGTGCAAAAAAAATAAAAAATGCAAAGCTAACCAAACCTAAACATCGGTTTAAAGGCATACCTCACTTCTTCACATATTCACATAAGGTGTATTTAACCCCTTCAAGACCCAGCCTATTTTGACCTTAAAGACCTTGCCGTTTTTGCAATTCTGACCAGTGTCCCTTTATGAGGTAATAACTCAGGAACACTTCAACGGATCCTAGCGGTTCTGAGATTGTTTTTTCGTGACATATTGGGCTTCATGTTAGTGGTAAATTTAGGTCAATAAATTCTGCGTTTATTTGTGATAAAAATGGAAATTTGGCAAAAATTTCACAATTTTCACATTTTGAATTTTTATTCTATTAAACCAGAGAGTTATGTGACACAAAATAGTTAATAAATAACATTTCCCACATGTATACTTTACATCAGCACAATTTTGGAAACAAAATTTTTTTTTGCTAGGAAGTTATAAGGGTTAAAATTTGACCAGCGATTTCTCATTTTTACAACGAAATTTACAAAACCATTTTTTTTAGGGACCACCTCACATTTGAAGTCAGTTTGAGGGGTCTATATGGCTGAAAATACCCAAAAGTGACACCATTCTAAAAACTGCACCCCTCAAGGTACTCAAAACCACATTCAAGAAGTTTATTAACCCTTCAGGTGCTTCACAGCAGCAGAAGCAACATGGAAGGAAAAAATGAACATTTAACTTTTTAGTCTCAAAAATGATTTTTTAGCAACAATTTTTTTATTTTCCCAATGGTAAAAGGAGAAACTGAACCACAAAAGTTGTTGTCCAATTTGTCCTGAGTACGCTTATACCTCATATGTGGGGGTAAACCACTGTTTGGGCGCACGGCAGGGCTTGGAAGGGAAGGAGCGCCACTTGACTTTATGAATGAAAAATTGGCTCCACTCTTTAGCGGACACCATGTCAGGTTTGGAGAGCCCCCGTGTGCCTAAAAATTGGAGCTCTCCCACAAGTGACCCCATTTTGGAAACTAGACGCCCCAACGAACTTATCTAGATGCATAGTGAACAGTTTGAACCCCCAGGTGCTTCACAAATTGATCCTTAAAAATGAAAAAGTACTTTTTTTTCACAAAAAAATTCTTTTAGCCTCAATTTTTTCATTTTCACATGGGCAACAGGATAAAATGGATCCTAAAATTTGTTGGGCAATTTCTCCTGAGTACACCAATACCTCACATGTGGGGGTAAACCACTGTTTGGGCACATGGTAAGGCTCGGAAGGGAAGGAGCGCCATTTGACTTTTTGAATGAAAAATTATCTCCATCGTTAGCGGACACCATGTCGCGTTTGGAGAGCCCCTGTGTGCCTAAACATTGGCGCTCCCCCACAAGTGACCCCATTTTGGAAACTAGACCCCCCAAGGAACTTATCTAGATGCCTAGTGAGCACTTTAAACCCTCAGGTGCTTCACAAATTGATCTGTAAAAATGAAAAAGAACTTTTTTTTCACAAAAAAATTCTTTTCGCCTCAATTTTTTCATTTTCACATGGGCAATAGGATAAAATTGATCATAAAATTTGTTGGGCAATTTCTCCCGAGTACGCCGATACCTCATATGTGGGGGTAAACCACTGTTTGGGCACTCGGCAGGGCTCGGAAAGGAAGACGCGCCATTTGACTTTTTGAATGGAAAATTAGCTCCAATTGTTAGCGGACACCATGTCGCATTTGGAGAGCCCCTGTGTGCCTAAACATTGGAGCTCCCCCACAAGTGACCCCATTTTTGGAAACTAGACCCCCCAAGGAACTTATCTAGATGCATATTGAGCACTTTAATCCCCCAGGTGCTTCACAGAAGTTTATAACGTTGCGTTTGCAGAGCCCCTGATGTGGCTAAACAGTAGAAACCCCCCACAAGTGACCCCATTTTGGAAACTAGACCCCGAAAAGGAACTTATCTAGATGTGTGGTGAGCACTTTGAACCCCCAAGTGCTTCATATAAGTTTATAATGCAGAGCTGTGAAAATAATAAATACGTTTTCTTTTCTCAAAAATAATTATTTAGCCCAGAATTTTTTATTTTCCCAAGGGTTACAGGAGAAATTGGACCCCAAAAGTTGTTGTACAGTTTCTCCTGAGTACGCTGATACCCCATGTGTGGAGGTAAACCACTGTTTGGGCACACGTCGGGGCTCAGAAGGGAAGTAGTGACTTTTGAAATGCAGACTTTGATGGAATGGTCTGCGGGCGTCACGTTGCATTTGCAGAGCCCCTGGTGTGCCTAAACAGTAGAAACCCCCCACAAGTGACCCCATTTTAGAAACTATACCCCCCAAGGAACTTATCTAGATATGTGGTGAGCACTTTGAACCCCCAAGTGCTTCACAGACGCTTACAACGCAGAGCCGTGAAAATAAAAAATCATTTTTCTTTCCTCAAAAATGATGTTTTAGCAAACATTTTTTTTTATTTTCACAAGGGTAACAGGAGAAATAGGACCCCAGTAATTGTTGCGCAGTTTATCCTGAGTATGCTGGTACCCCATATGTGGGGGTAAACCACTGTTTGGGCACACGTCGGGGCTCGGAATTGAGGGAGCACCATTTGACTTTTTGAATACGAGATTGGCTGGAATCAATGATGGCGCCATGTTGTGTTTGGAGACCCCTGATGTGCCTAAACAGTGGTAACCCCTCAATTCTACCTCCAACACTAACCCCAACACACCCCTAACTCTAATCCCAACTGTAGCCATAACCCTAATCACACCCCTAACCACAACCCTAATTCCAACCCTAACCCTAAGGCTATGTGCCCACGTTGCGGATTCGTGTGAGATTTTTCAGCATCATTTTTGAGAAATCCGCGGGTGAAAGGCACTGCGTTTTACCTGCGGATTTTCCACAGATTTCCAGTGTTTTTTGTGCGGATTTCACCTGCGGATTCCTATTGAGGAACAGGTGTAAAACGCTGCAGAATCCTCACAAAGAATTGACATGCTGCGGAAAATACAACGCAGCGTTTCCGCGCTGTATTTTCCGCACCATGGGCACAGCGGATTTGGTTTTCCATAGGTTTACATGGTACTGTAAACCTGATGGAACACTGCTGCGAATCCGCAGCGGCCAATCCGCTGCGGATCCGCAGCCAAATCCGCACTGTGTGCACATAGCCTAATTCTAAAGGTATGTGCACATGCTGCGGAAAATGCTGCGGATCCGCAGCAGTTTCCCATGAGTTTACAGTTCAATGTAAACCTATGGGAAACAAAAATCGCTGTACACATGCTGCGGAAAAACTGCACGGAAACGCAGCGGTTTATATCCCGCAGCATGTCACTTCTTTGTGCGGATTCCGCAGCGGTTTTACAACTGCTCAAATAGAAAATCGCAGTTGTAAAACGGCAGTGAAATGCGCAGAAAAAATGCGGTAAATCCGCCATAAATCCGCAGCAGTTTAGCACTGCGGATTTATCAAATCCGCAGCGGAAAAATCCGCAGAGGACCAGAATACGTGTGCACATCCTGAAACCCTAACCCTAGCCCTAACCCTAGCCCTAACCCTAGCCCTACCCCTAACCCTACCCCTAACCCTACCCCCTAACCCTACCCCTAACCCTAGCCCTAACCCTAACCCTATTCTAACATTAGTGGGAAAAAAAAAATTCTTTATTTTTTTATTGTCCCTACCTATGGGGGTGACAAAGGGGGGGGGGGTCATATATTATTTTTTTTATTTTGATCACTGAGATATAATCTATCTCAGTGATCAAAATGCACTTTGGAACGAATCTGCCGGCCAGCAGATTCGGCGGGCGCACTGCGCATGCGCCCGCCATTTTGGAAGATGGCGGCGCCCAGGTAGAAGACGTACGGACCCCGGCAGGATCGGTAAGTATGATGGGGTGGGGGGGAGCACGGGGGCGGGGATCGGAGCATGGGAGGGTGGATCGGAGCGCGGGAGGGGTGGAACGGAGCACGGGGGGGTGGAACGGAGCACGGGGGTGGAACGGAGCACGGGGGGTGGATCGGAGTGCAGGGGGGGTGATTGGAGCACGGCGAGGGTGATTGGAGCACAGGGGGAGCAGACAAGAGCACGGGGGGGAGCGGAGCACAGGACGGAGGGGAGCCGGAGCAGTGTACCGGACAGATCGGAGGGCTGGGAGGGCGATCGGTGGGGTGGGGTGGGGGCACATTAGTGTTTCCAGCCATGGCCGATGATATTGCAGCATCGGCCATGGCTGGATTGTAATATTTCACCAGTTATAATAGGTGAAATATTACAAATCGCTCTGATTGGCAGTTTCACATTCAACAGCCAATCAGAGCGATCATAGCCACGGGGGGGTGAAGCCACCCCCACTGGACTAAACCACCACTCCCCCTGTCCCTGCAGATCGGGTGAAATGGGAGTTAACCCTTTCACCCGATCTGCAGGGACGCGATCTTTCCATAGGCGTCATGGGTCGGATTGGCACCGACTTTCATGACGCCTACGTGGCGTCATGGGTCGGGAAGGGGTTAACTACTAGAGTTGAGTGGATCTGACAAGATTAGAATTCACCAAGTTATTATCTACAAATTGAACGTCACTTATTGTTCTGATTGGTCTTTCAAAACAAATATGAAATGCCCCAGATCTACATATATTATGAAATTGACATTTTTGGGGGCTGAGACATTTAAATGTTTGTTTAGAGATGCTAAACTTATTAAAGTGTTTCAAATGTTTATGGGTCATGTCAGTGTGAACAGTGTAAAAATTTGTTTGAAAAAGAAAAACATTTTAACAAATTTGCTACCACATTGAGTTAGTATTGGCTTTTCTCCCATTGTTTATAGTTTTATAGCAAGCCATTACACACAGTTGCATTGCTCAATAGAAACATGACATTACTAGACTCGTCACAAGACTATTTGTGCATTTATATATGCTATTTTGCATTTCAGGTCTCCTGTGCTTCATTATTGGAATAACATTAATTGTTTTACATTGGTGTGTTCCTGAAAAATTGAAGTTATTTTTTGATGCTATTGAGGAGGATGAAGAAGACTTAACTTCAAAACCCTGTGATAATGGCTACTGTCACAATAATTTAGCTTTTGAGCAAGTATGATTGCAAGGAATTGCCAAACATTTCATGGACTATTATTATGGGAATTAACTTTCAAAAATTAAGTGCAATCACACAAAGCAACCTAAAGTTTGGTGTGGAATATTTCCCTATTATGCACAAGCTGCCAGAAAAAGATGAAGAAATGAATGGACCAATCATCATCATCAATCTTCAAGTCTATGAAGTCACTTGTAGTAACTGGATCTATATGGACGTTTCATACTTAAGGACATAATGCACTAAATGCCAGGAGATTGTTTACCATAGATATTTAATATCAGATTAAAGTGAAGTATTTAAGACCAAGAAATACTGAAAAAAAACCCCACATTTTTTGGCTAATTATTTATATTGGTCATGCTTTGTAAATAATTTAATAAATACATGTTCTTTTTGGAACAAAACTTAAAAAACATACTTTATTGCATATTATTATATATGTATGTCATATTACTTTATGTTATATTGCTTTATTCTGTTCCGTCACTAAAAAGGGTGAATCTAAGAACAAATAATTTAAAGATTAAGATAAAAAGAGTAGAACATATTATTCATAAAATCCCTTGCCAAATCCTTGCACTTTATAAGACACCTTTGTCATTTTATAAAGGTTTAAGAACTGTATGTGTATTCTTCCAGTTACTATGTCCTAAAAAGTGACTATCGGAGAGAAAAGAGTGAATAGGGTCTTATCCAATGGATCTTCAATGGTGTGTAATCAGATTGCACTCACCTGATATTTCTCAAAAATAGGGCATGTATAACTCGATAAAGCTGACAGCTGCTGCAGATCCACGGGTCAGACCAGTGACCAAATCGAGAGCATTAAAAATGGAAATTTGTGGATAACATCCGAGCTGCTGAAAAATTAGGAATACAGGCGTATTGAAGATAAAAGATGGTGGTTTATTCTCAATACCTGGACACTTGTGGTATCTCCTGAGGAAGAAGTCCAATTGACTTTGAAACGCGTTGAGAATAAACCACCATCTCTTATGTTCAATATGCCTGGATTCCTAATTATTATGTGCTGGAATTCTAGTCATGATGAGTAATCACTTGAATGATACATAAAATAATCACTTAAATTGTAAATCTGGGGGGGTAATGTTTCTCCTTGTGGAGTGTGACATGCCTGGCATGCCAGTGTGAGGAGGCTTAAAATCACTGCAATGCTTCTATTCTTCTCTGGAAAATAAATATGTAAATTGCCTCATCAGAGAGAAAAGGGACTAGAACTCTAGTGCCACCTATTGGAAATTGAAAGTTTAAGTCATGTGACACGGCTCATCAAAAGGTCGATATTCATTTTTAGGATTGCTACTTCCAATAGGTGGCACTCGAGTTCTAATCCTCTTCCTTTCTGAAGAGGCAATTTGCATATTAAATTATAAAAAGTAAAAATTAATCTAATTACTAAAAAATGGATTTTAAATTATTGTTTGAATTTTTATTTCAGAAATCAATTGTACACATGAAAACAAGCAACTTTGTAACACATCTTATCAGAGAAATCAGTCATTATCAAAATTCTCAATTCAGAGGTGAAATCTGTATTCAGTGAAGACAGGGTTTCCCATTACTGAGATAGGAGATGGCAATTGCAATGCAGACAATTCTATCTAGACTGGAGGAAGGAAGACCTAAAGATAAAGCTCCTCCTTCCTCTCCCTCCTTTCTGGATAGAATCTCATCAGTAGTAACTGTCATCTCCTATCTCAGTAATGGGAAACTCTGTTGTCACTGATTACAAATTTTACCTCAGAATTGAAAATTTTGATAATAATTAATCAGTCTAGGAGGAGAAAGAAGCAGATTTCTTTGATAAGATATATTACAAAGTTACTTTCTTCCATGGGTAATATTGATTGATGAAGTTAAAATTAAGTTGACGGTGTGATGAACCCACAACTCTCCTGATGTGACTATTATGTTAGAAGGATCACGAAATGCAGTCTTCCCACTTTCTCCAACATGATGTTCCATGCCCCATGAGGACACATAAGGTCAGCTTAGTATACTTTAACACCGACAACCCCTGTCCACATGGATTTAAGGAGGCTGTGGCCCACGCAGTCACTGATGTGACATCACACTCGCTCACAACCCTAAAAGGCTCAGAAGCCCCTCTCACAGCACCTGGTCAGCCTGGTAGGACTAGCTAGATATATGCCCGATACGTTACCGAGATTATATAGTGAAATAAACCTGCCCTGGTAGCATTAAAAGTTAAAGCGAGAAACAGGCATGTGGATTTGTGGATTGAGATAAAAGAGGAACTCAAAGTTGAATTATATACTTAATTGCCTTAAGGGCACACTAGACAATAAACTGTATACACAATGGTTATAAGGTACATATACAGTGGTCAGATGTGCAAATACAATAGTGGTAGGACAGTTACCAGTCATATACCAGTCAGTAGAGATGGGCGAACCCCTGAATGTTCAGGTCCGGCGGGTTTAGGCTGAAAAATTTAAAAAAGTTTGGGTTCAGGTACCAGAACAGTACCTGGACTCAATTCTTGAAACCGTTCACTTGAATGGGGAGCTTGAACACTCGAACATCCAGCTTGCAGCTCGAACACCCAGTGCTTACACGCTGTCATGTGCATGACAGAGCGCCAAGCACTGCCTCTGATCGGCGGTAAAATCATTACTGCCCATCAGACAGACACAGTTCCCATGCTGTCAAATAGCAACGTGAGCCCGCAGCTGTGATGGGAAGTAAAATGTTCACCTCCGGTCACTGGCATCTGCTGATGGGACTTCTGCTCCCATCAGCCTATATGCATACTTCTGCTAATAACAGCGAAAGTTGGAGTGGCTGATGGGAGTATTCATCAGCCAGCGCCTGCATTCTAAATGAATAATTTGATTTAAAAAAGGATGTGGTTTGTTAGGAGTCGAGTTCTCACCGCTGCACAGGGGGAATCTCGAACCTTGTCTGCTGCGGTCTCCCATTCTGCATTGGCCACAGTGGAGCCTGCTCAGCGGAGACGTCGGTCCCAGCATCTCATTGAATCTGATACTGTGCAAAGGGTTATTGCTGCCTCTCCAGGCTCTGCTATTGTACCCTGCACTGGTCTGCGGCGAGCAGGCTTTTCTGGGACTAAGTCCTGCTTTGCACACACTGAGCATGCCCAGGGTAAGATCTCTCAGTGGAGGTCTAAGGTCACAAGCTTAGATACTGCAGCAACTTCCATTGGTCCTCCAGGAAGGCCCTGTACCTGATCAAGTTCTGTGGCAGCATTCAATTGGTCCTTCTGGGAAGGTCCTGAAGTTGTTGCAGCTATAAAAGGTTTTCATGACCGCACGGCCATGCGCTAGTATCAAATATGTACGAGAGGGTTGAGGGCTCAGATTTTTCCCGCATGGGAAGTTGATAGCAGTTTTAAAGAGGCATGGGAAAAAGGTCTGCACAAATGTTACATATTGATTGATCTACTTATAGAACATGATCAGCGGGTGTTGGCCAGTTTGAAGAAGGAGATCAGGATCAAGGAGTTAAAATTGGACTCATTTGATAAAAAGGAAAAAGTGGTGCCCTTTTAAGAACATCTCAAAACGATTATCGAGCGTTTTGAGAAGGACATAATCAAGAGAAAGAAAGATAAGTTCCAAAGGGACAAGCTAGATTATGCTGAGGGCAGGGCCTTCAGATGGTCACATCATGGCAATAGGAAACCGGGTTTTGGCAGGCCACAATTCCCGAATAATGGCACTAGCAATGGAGATCGTGAGATGGCATCGAGTGATTTTTTATCCACGGATACCAGCGACCGAGAAAGCGGCACAGACCGGGGAGAAGGATCCGTAGTAGGCCGCAAGAAGAGAACAGGGCGCCACAGAGAGTGGTCACCAAGCTTCAAGCAAGTGACAGGTTTCAACAACCGCAGACGATAGAACCGGACAGTGGTGAGTTGAATATCATTAACCTTTCCTCATATAAACTATCTGATGCTGAAATTAGGCTTTTATCTAGGGGACTGTCCTTCTCCCCGATGAATACACTGGACAAATTTGAACTGACGAACGATCTGTACTTATTATGTAGGCAATTAACTTTTAAACTGTTGCATCAGAACCCTTCAATTATGGATGGTGCTACAGAGACGGATAGACTCCTGCTGAGAGATCTGACGGACCTGTTGGAGGAGAACGAAAACTACCAAGGTAGGCGCAAAATTATTGGTAGAATACTCTCACAAGCCACTCCATCACTCGCCTTATTCCCGGCGGTTCATATTTTCTTTGAAAAAACCAGCAAGGAGATCCAAAAATTGAAGGTGGATAAGTTTGGACAGAATAATCTTTCTAAAGAAGAGAAACATGCCTTGTCCAGTCTTAAATCGAATGATCTTTTTGAGATCAGGGAGGCGGATAAGGGGGGCAACATAGTGTTGTGGCCCAAAGATCTATATTGCAAGGAGGCAAGGAGGCAATTGGGGAATACACAACACTATGTTGCCCTACCCTCAGATCCAACAAATGTTTTTAAGGCAGGTCTTGATAGACTCCTGGGTAATGCCTATATGCAGAACATTGTTGACAAAAAAGAGCTGGACTTTATCACGGTTAAGCACCCGGTCATTCTGACCTTCTATATGTTACCGAAGGTGCATAAATCTGTGACGGAACCCCCGGGGAGGCCCATCATTTCGGGTATCGGAGGTTTGTACGAAAAATCTTGCATTTACCTTGACTTTTTCTTGCAAACCTTGGTCTTAGATTGAAGTCCTACATACGAGACTCTTCGTTTCTGATTCAGCAACTGGACCCCTTGGTACTACCTGATGACATCATTTTGGCTACTTTGGATGTGGAAGCACTTTACACCAACATCCACCACGACTTAGGTATAGCAGCTGTGACCTATTTCCTGGACAAATACTCAACAGGGAATAGGGGCCATGATTCATTTATTCTGGACCTTCTAAGAACCATTCTTGAGAAAAGTTATTTCATTTTCAACAGGGTTTTTTGTAAACAAGTATCGGGCACAGCTATGGGTGCTAGGTGTGCACCCCCTATGTGAACCTCTTTATGGGGTGGTGGGAAGAAACGCAAGTGATCAAGAATCGGTACTTTGGAAATCATGTTCTTAAATGGTACCGATTCATTGATGATATTATTGTTTTGTGGACAGGTACAGCTGAGTCTCTGGAGAACTTTGTGGAAGAACTAAATACGAACCAATGCAACATCCGCCTGACATCGCATTATTCCACTACAACAGTTGACTTCCTTGATTTAGGATTATGGTCCGGAACATCAGGATCAACACCACCCTGTTTCGCAAGAGCACAGCCACGAACAATGTATTACACTACTCAAGCTTTCACCCTAGCCACCTTCGAAACAGCATCCCCAAGGGGCAATTTCTACGTCTCCGTAGGAATTGCAGTACCATGTCGGACTTTCAGACGGAAGCAAGGTCACTCACTAATCGGTTCCAGGAACGTGGGTACCCCCATAAAATTTTAGCTGGGGCATTTAAAAATGCCCGTCAGAGATCAAGGGAGGAGGTCTTGGAAACGCGACAGAGAACCGCTCACAACCAACTAAGTTTGATAACAAAATTTCATAATCAGTGCGGTGACGTTCGTCATATCCTGGATGAGAACTGGGATATTCTGCTAAGTGACTCGAGACTCAAAACTATTATTCCAGAGAGGCCAAGGGTTGTAGCTAGAAGGGCCAGGAACTTGAAAGATTGTTTATCTAGGAGTCATTTTAGGCGTGCCACGGCTAGTGTTGAGTGATACCTTCCGATATCGGAAAGTATCGGTATCAGATTGGATCGGCCGATATTCAAAAAATATCGGATATCGCCGATACCGATACCCGATCCCAATACAAGTCAATGGGACCAAAATATCGGAATTAAAATAAACCCTTTCATTCCTTGTAGGTTCATTCTACATGAAGGAAAACAACTAAGAATAATGCAGGATGGGGAGGTGGCGGAGACATTAAAGGCATAGAGGTTTAGCCCAATCAAATAGAATAACAGGAATTTTAATTTTTTTTAAAGACGTTCGGAGTTACAAAGATATTGACTATGTTAAGATTTTTTTAATTTTGTCAGATATTGATGTTTCACTATTCCACGCCCTTCCCCTTCTTTTTTTTACTTTTCCCACACTTTCATCTTCATCATCATCAGCATCTTTGACATCAACTTCTTCTTCACCTTATTCATCTTCTTCATCTTCTACATTTTTTTTTTATTACATTCTTCATATTCATTTTATTCAACTATTATTATTCTTCCTATTCTACTTCTTCATCATATTCTCATTTGTGACAGGCATTCCCATAGTTGTTATCTATAAAAGTTTGAAGATTACACCTTCCGTTCTGCCTGTCACAAAAGTTACATTTGTCCGCGTTCAGTTTGGCCTGCAGCATCAGGCTTTATCCAGGGGCACCACGAGGGAGAAAGGACTCACCCCCATACACTGCTTAGTCTTCTTCTGCATATAATTTAGATAATATCTTTTGCTCTGATATTAAGTGTTATGCTTAATGTTCTTCTGCTCTTTGTTCTGCAGCCTCTTGTTCCTCTGCTTCTCGGTCTTCCATGTCGTCGTCTCCAGGGTCGTCGTCTCCAGGGTCGTCGTCTCCGCCGTCGTCGTCTCCGCCGTCGTCGTCGTCATCCGGGTGGTCTTCAGGGTCGTCGTCTCCAGGGTCGTCGTCATCTCAGTGGTTGTCGTCTCTGGTGTCGTTGTCATCTTAGGGGTGGTCTTCCGGGTCATCGTCTTTAGGGTCTTGAACTTGGAAATGTAGCAGAAGGTACAAGAAGGCTGAGAAAATGCCGAGAACCAGCTGATGGAACTGGAACTCGGATGGCTACCCGAAGGTCGAAGAGCCAATGGAACTACCGAGGACAAGCTGACGTTACTGGAACCCGGTTACTAAGCAGGAGGTACCCGTGCTAAAAAGCACTACCAAGGACCGCCTGACATTGGCGGAACTTGGATACCCAGAAGGAGGCACCTAAGCCAAAGGCTCTGCCCGGAACCAGCTGACGTTACTGGAACCAGGATGGGGAGCAGAAGGTACAAGAGCAAAAGACAATGCCGAGAACCAGCTGACGGTACTGGAACCCGGATGGGTAGCCGAAGGTCCAAGAGCCAATGGAACTACCGAGGACCAGCTGACGTTACTGGAACTCGGTTACTAAGCAGGAGGTACCCGTGCCTGAAAGCACTACCAAGGACCACCTGACGTTGGTGGAACTCGGATACCCAGAAGGAGGCACCTAAGCCAAAGGCTCTGCCCGGAACCAGCTGACGGTACTGGAACCAGGATGGGGAGCAGAAGGTACAAGAGCAAAAGACACTGCCAAGAACCAGCTGACGGTACTGGAACCTGGATGCGTTAGCCAACTGTGCAAGAGCCAATGGCACAACCGAGGACCAGCTGACGGTGCTGGAACCCGGTTACAAAACTGTAGGTACCCGCGCTTAAAAGCACTACCAAGGACCGCCTGGTGTTGGCGGAACTCAGATACCCAGAAGGAGGCACCTAAGCCAAAGGCTCTGCCCGGAACCAGCTGACGGTGCTGGAACCAGGATGTGGACCAGAAGGTCCACAGGAGAGGAGAGAACAGCTAGGCCGCGAGGCTGCCGCAGTTACCGAACACCAACAGTCCTACAGGGGGAGCTTGGCCTACTGGCACTACAGAACCAGCCTTGATTGCCAATTCCCGCAGCCCACATAGGAAGCTCCTAAACTGGAGGCACCATGGAGTTGGCTAACCCGACCGCAACACGACGGGGCAACGTATTGGCGTCTAAGTGACCTTGACACTACCCGGAACCAGCTGACGGTGCTGGACCCAGGCTGGGCACGAGGGAGTACCCGTGACAAAGACACTGCCGAGAACCAGCTGACGATACTGGAACCTGGATGCGTTGCCCAAGTGTGCAAGAGCCAATGGCACCGAGGACCAGCTGACGGTGCTGGAACCCGGTTACAAAGCTGTAGGTACCCGCGCTTAAAAGCACTACCAAGGACCGCCTGGCGTTGGCGGAACTCGGATACCCAGAAGGAGGCACCTAAGCCAAAGGCTCGGCCCGGAACCAGCTGACGGTGCTGGAACCAGGATGTGGACCAGAAGGTCCACAGGAGAGGAGAGAACAGCTAGGCCGCGAGGCTGCCGCAGTTACCGAACACCAACAGTCCTACAGGGGGAGCTTGGCCTACTGGCACTACAGAAACAGCCTTGATTGCCAATTCCCTCAGCCCACATGGGAAGCTCCTAAACTGAAGGCACCATGAAGTTGGCTAACCCGACCGCAACAAGACGGGGCAACGTATTGGCGTCTAAGTGACCTTGACAATACCCGGAACCAGCTGACGGTGCTGGACCCAGGCTGGGCACGAGGGAGTACCCGTGACAAACACACTGCCGAGAACCAGCTGACGATACTGAAACCCGGATGCGTTGCCCAAATGTGCAAGAGCCAATGGCACCGAGGACCAGCTGACGGTGCTGGAACCCGGTTACAAAGCTGTAGGTACCTGCGCTTAAAAGCACTACCAAGGACCGCCTGGCGTTGGCGGAACTCAGATACCCAGAAGGAGGCACTTAAGCCAAAGGCTCGGCCCGGAACCAGCTGACGGTGCTGGAACCAGGATGTGGACCAGAGGGTCCACAGGAGAGGAGAGAACAGCTAGGCCGTGAGGCTGCCGCAGTTACCGAACACCAACAGTCCTACAGGGGGAGCTTGGCCTACTGGCACTACAGAACCAGCCTTGATTGCCAATTCCCGCAGCCCACATAGGAAGCTCCTAAACTGGAGGCCCCATGGAGTTGGCTAACCCGACCGCAAAACGACGGGGCAACGTATTGGCGTCTAAGTGACCTTGACACTACCCGGAACCAGCTGACGGTGCTGGACCCAGGCTGGGCACGAGGGAGTACCCATAACAAAGACACTGCCGAGAACCAGCTGACGGTACTGGAACCCGGATGCGTTGCCCAAGTGTGCAAGAGCGAATGGCACCGAGGACCAGCTGATGGTGCTGGAACCCGGTTACAAAGCTGTAGGTACCCGCGCTTAAAAGCACTACCAAGGACCGCCTGGCGTTGGTGGAACTCGGATACCCAGAAGGAGGCACCTAAGCCAAAGGCTCGGCCCGGAACCAGCTGACGGTGCTGGAACCAGGATGTGGACCAGAATGTCAACAGGAGAGGAGAGAACAGCTAGGCCGTGAGGCTGCCGCAGTTACCGAACACCAACAGTCCTACAGGGGGAGCTTGGCCTACTGGCACTACAGAACCAGCCTTGAATGCCAATTCCCGCAGCCCACATAGGAAGCTCCTAAACTGGAGGCACCATAGAGTTGGCTAACCCGACCGCAACACGATGGGATAACGTATTGGCGTCTAAGTGACCTTGACACTACCCGGAACCAGCTGACGGTGCTGGAACCAGGCTGGGCAGGAGGGAGTACCCATGACAAAGACACTGCCGAGAACCAGCTGACGGTGCTGGAACCCAGATGCGTTGCCTATTCAAGATTGTCTTCCTAGAGCCCCAACTAGCGGTGTTGGAGCAAAGGGTAAGCAGGGGGAGCAGAGTGTAGGCCGAAGCCTGCACTGGAGGCAGCTTTTTGTCTGCGTTGCGTTTGCAGGACACGTTGCCGGCTACACAGCGGCTGAACAGCTGGCGTTGCTGAACCCCACTGACACAATGGCGGATGTTTTTCTCTGTGCAGCCTGCACTTCCAGGCACCAACTGGCGGTGTTAGAGCCCAGGGTCTGCAGGAGGAGCAGAGTGTAGGCCGAAGCCTAATTGAACCAATTTCAAAGGTAACCTTTAACCCACCCTCAGGTGTTACAATGTAGAAGAGACACACCTTGTGCAGCAGTAATGCTCCTCAAGTGAAAGGTTTCTCTTTAAATTTTGCTCATTGCACACGCTGAATGAAAGACGTACACAATTTTGCCCATTATACAGTAAAACTGTATTGGAGGCGTGACTTGTCTTTTTAAGGAGACGCAGCACAGGTGTCCAAAATAACGCCTTGGTGCTGGGCGCAGCCTCCTGAGCGTTATTTGCTGTACAGGAGTCTGCGCTCTTGTTATCCCTTGGCCATGCGCTGTGAGCGCTGCCTGTCTTCTCACCTCATTTCATGTCGGCCGCTGCGGTTAGCAATGGCCATGATTCCCAGACCCGCAGTGTTTTTTCATAAAGTCACACTGCAGGGCTGGGATTCATGGCCTTGCGCAGTAAATATGTTTGCCGCTCACTCATGTCCTTACACCTGCTTCAGACTGGGCGGCCTCAGCTGATCCCTTATCGCATGCCACGGCCATGAGGCCGCACAGTCTGAAGATGGCGGAAGGAGGGGAGTGAAGACAGGCGAAGATATGCACTGCTCGTGCCCATCAATCACACCCTCGCAGTCAAAATAAGTAAGACAACGAGGGGCATTGTGTCGGGCATGGCGGATGTACAGGCACAGGCAGCCAACCAACGATGTCAGAAGACGGCCAGCGTTGCCAATGGGGGTGCTGCGTGTCATTTGAAAAGGAAAGTCACACCTCACGGACAGTGTAATGGTCTCTAATGAGACACATGTTGTACGTGTTGAGTTCGAAGTGGGCAAGGAGAAAAAGTCAGCCACCTTGTACAAATGCAGCATTACTGCTGTACAAGGTGGCTGTTATACATAGAAACACCTGGGGGGGCAGGGTCCCTTTAATTTCAGTTCAGGTGCCTGCGTGGCGTTTGCAGGACACGTTGCTGGCTACACAGCAGGGGAACAGCTGACGGTGCTGAACCCCACTGACACATTGGCTGGTGTTTTTCTCTGTGCAGCTAGCACTTCCGGGCAAAAACTGGCGGTGTTAGAGCCCAGGGTCAGCAGGAGGAGGAGAGGAGCAGAGTGTAGGCCGAAGCCTGCACTGGTGGCAGCTTTTGTTCTGTTGTGCCAGCGTGGCTTGTGCTGGACACGTTGCCAACTACACAGCAGGGGAACAGCTGGCGTTGTTGAACCCCACTGACACATTGATTGGTGTTTTTCTCTGTGCAGCTAGCATTTCCGGGCAAAAACTGGCGGTGTTAGAGCCCAGGGTCAGCAGGAGGAGGAGAGGAGCAGAGTGTAGGCCGAAGCCTAGTAGAACCAATTTCAAAGGTAACCTTTAACCCCCCCTCAGGTGTTACAAAGTACAAGAGCCACACCTTGTGCAGCATTAGTGCTGCACAAGTCAAAGGTTGCTCTATGAATTTTTCTACATGCACACGCTGAATGAAACACGTACACAATTTAGCCCATTGTACAGTCAAACTGTAGTGGAGGCGTGACTTGTCTTTTAAAGGAGACGCAGCACAGGTGTCCAAAATAACGCCTCGGTGCTGGGCGCAGCCTCCTGAGCGTTGTTATTTGCTGTACAGGAGTCTGCGCTCTTGTTATCCCTTGGCCATGCGCTGTGAGTGCTGCCTGTCTTCTCACCTCATTTCATGTCGGCCAGTGCGGTTAGCAATGGCCATGAATCCCACACCCGCAGTGTATTTTCATAAAGTCACACTGCAGGGCTGGGATTCATGGCCTTGTGCAGTAAATATGTTTGCCGCTCACTCATGTCCTTACACCTGCTTCAGACTGGGCGGCTTACGCTGATCCCTTATTGCATGCCGCGGCCATGAGGCCGCACAGTCTGAAGAAGGCGGAAGGAGATGAGTCAAGTCAGGCGAACATATGCACTGCACATGCCCATCAATCACACCCTCGCAGTCAAAATATATCAGACAACGAGGGACGTTGTGTCGGGCAGGGCGGACGCACAGGCACAGCCTGCCAACCAATGATGTCAGAAGCCGGGCAGCGCTACCAAGGGGGGTGCTGCATGTCATTAAAAAGGAAAGTCACACCTCAGGGACACTGTAATGGTCTCTAATGAGACACATTTTGTACGTGTTGAGTTCGACGTGGGCAATGAGAAAAAGTCAGCCACCTTGTACAAATGCAACATTACTGCTGTACAAGGTGGCTGTTATACATAGAAACACCTGGGGGGGGCAGGTTCCCTTTAATTTCAGTTCAGGTGCCTGCGTGGCGTTTGCAGGACACGTTGCCGGCTACACAGCAGGGGAACAGCTGGCGGTGCTGAACCCCACTAACACATTGGCTGGTGTTTTTCTCTGTGCAGCTAGCACTTCCGGGCAAAAACTAGCGGTGTTTGAGCCCAGGGTCAGCAGGAGGAGGAGAGGAGCAGAGTGTTGGCCAAAGCCTCCACTGGTGGCAGCTTTTGGTCGGTTGTGCCAGCGTGGCTTGTGCTGGACACGATGCCGGCTACACAGCAGGGGAACAGCTGGCGTTGCGGAACCCCACTGACACATCAGCGAGTGTTTTTTCTGTGTAGAAAACACTTCCAGGTGACAACTGACAGTGTTGAAACCCAGGGAATCAAAGAGGAGCAGAGTGTAGGCCGAAGCCTGCACTTGTGGCAGCTTTTGGGGTGTTGTGCCAGCGTGGCTTGTGCTGGACACATTGCTGACTACACAGCAGGGGAACAGCTGGCGTTCCGGAACCCCACTGACACATCAGCGAGTGTTTTTTCTGTGTAGACAACACTTCCAGGTGACAACTGACAGTGTTGAAATCCAGGGAATCAAAGAGGAGCAGAGTATAGGCCTAAGCCTGCACTGGTGGCAGCTTTTGGTCTGTTGTGCCAGCGTGGCTTGTGCTGGACATGTTGCCGGCTACACAGCAGGGGAACAGCTGGCGTTGCGGAACTCCACTGACACATTGGCGGGTGTTTTTCTCTGTGCAGCTAGCACTTCCGGGCAACAACTGGCGGTGTTAGAGCCCAGGGTCAGCAGGAGGAAGAGAGTAGCAGAGTGTAGGCCGAAGCCTAGTAGAACCCATTTCAAAGGTAACCTTTAACCCCCCCTCAGGTGTTACAAAGTACAAGAGCCACACCTTGTGCAGCATTAATGCTGCACAAGTCAAAGGTTGCTCTATGAATTTTTCTACTTGCACACGCTGAATGAAACACGTACACAATTTAGCCCATTATACAGTCAAACTGTATTGGAGGCGTGACTGACTTGCCTTTTTAAGGAGACGCAGCAGAGGTGTCAAAGTTTACACCTAGGTGGTGAGCACAGACTCATAAGCGTCGTTATTTGCTGTACAGGAGTCTGCGCTCTTGTGGTATCCCTTGGCAATGCCCTGTTAGCGCTGCCCGTCTTCTGACCTCATTTCATGTTGACCGTTGCGGTTACCGATGCCCATGAATCCCAGACCCGCAGTGTCTTTTAAAAAAACCACACTGCGGGCCTTGGATTCATGGCCTTGTGCAGTAAATATGTTCGCCGCTCGCACATGTCCTTACACCTGCTTCAGACTGGGTGGCCTCTGCTGATCTCTTATCGCATGCCGCGGCCATGAGGCCGCACAGTCTGAAGAAGGCGGAAGGAGATGAGTCAAGTCAGGCGAATATATGCACTGCACATGCCCATCAATCACACCCTCGCAGTCAAAATATATCAGACAACGAGGGTCGTTGTGTCGGACAGGGCGGACGCACAGGCACAGCCAGCCAGCCAATGATGTCAGAAGACGGGCAGTGCTACCAAGGGGGGTGCTGCGTGTCATTAAAAAGGAAAGTCACACCTCAGGGACAATGTAATGGTCTCTAATGAGACACAAGTGTTGCGTTCCACGTGGGCAAGGAGACAAAGTTAGCCACCTTGTACAAATGCAGCATTACTGCTGTACAAGGTGGCTGTTATACATAGAAACACCTGGGGGGGACAGGTTCCCTTTAATTTCAGTTCAGGTGCCTGCATGGCGTTTGCAGGACACGTTGCCAACTACACAGCAGGGGAACAGCTGGCATTGCTGAACCCCACTGACACATTGGCGGGTGTTTTTCTCTGTGCGGCTAGCACATCCGGGCACCAACTGGCGGTGTTAGAGCCCAGGGTCAGCAGGAGGTGAGGAGCAGAGTGTAGGCCGAAGCCTGCACTGGTGGCAACTT
The DNA here is from genome assembly GCF_032444005.1 of Ranitomeya imitator. Taxonomy (NCBI): domain Eukaryota; kingdom Metazoa; phylum Chordata; class Amphibia; order Anura; family Dendrobatidae; genus Ranitomeya; species Ranitomeya imitator. Next base: position 456,525,529 of record NC_091285.1, read on the forward strand.
TAGGTCTGTTGTGTCTGCGTGGCGTTTGCAGGACACGTTGCCGGCTACACAGCAGGGGAACAGCTGGCGTTGCGGAACCCCACTGACACATCAGCGAGTGTTTTTTCTGTGTAGACAACACTTCCATGTGACAACTGACAGTGTTGAAACCCAGGGAATCAAAGAGGAGCAAAGTGTAGGCCGAAGCCTGCACTGGAGACAGGTAAATGTCTGTTATTGTGCCAACGTGGCTTGTGCTGGACACGCTGCCGGCTACACAGCAGAGGAACATTAATTACACCAGGAGAACCAAGAGTCAAAACCAGCCAAAATAATTCATAAAATTTTTTTTTATTGAAAATCAATTACATAAATACAATAATAAACGACATAAATCAATAGTATATGAAAATGATAGCAACTGTATCCTTAAGTACATCCGGTCATCCAGGTACAGAACCGCTAAAGTAACATGACCGTATAATCACAAGTGTCAAGGCATGTATTACCCACACATGAGCAATGTTACTGTAGATGTGTGGCAATCAACCCCACATCCTGGATCACGTACCCCAGGATCGATACGGGACCGTCCTGCACACATGGGTAATTTACCATTCTGATTTTATTCAGATTATGTTGTTTGACGTCTTTGAGATGTGTGGTTACCTTTATGTACGGCCATCAGCAATTCACTATTGGGGTTGATTGCCACACATCTACAGTAACATTGCTCAAGTGTGGGTAACACATGCCTTGACACTTGTGATTATATGGTCATGTTACTTTAGCGGTTCTGTACCTGGATGACCGGATGTACTTAAGGATACAGTTGCTATCATTTTCATATACTATTGATTTATGTCGGTTATTATTGTATTTATGTAATTGATTTTCAATAAAAAAAAATTTTTATGAATTATTTTGGCTAGTTTTGACTCTTGGTTCTCCTGGTGTAATTATCTGTTTAATGAATCGCCAACAGTGTTTAGATGGTATTTTTACACAGCAGAGGAACAGCTGGCATTGCTGAACCCCACTGACACATTGGCGGGTGTTTTTCTCTGTGCAGCTAGCACTTCCGGGCAACAACTGGCGGTGTTAGAGCCCAGGGTCTGCAGTAGGAGCAGAGTGTAAGCCGAAGCCTGCACTGGAGCAAGTTGAAAGGGAACCTTTAAGCCCCCCCAGGCATTTGTTGCTGAAAGAGCCATCTTGTACAGCAGTAATACTGCAAATGGAAAAAGGTGGCTCTTTAAATTATGCTCCTTGCAAACGTGGTACTACACACATATAATGTGTCCCCTCACACCGTTAAACCGTCCCGGAGGTGGGACTTTCCTTTGTAATGTGACACAGCACAGCCGTCATTCCAACCCCCTTGGTGCCGTGCGCCACCTCCTCAACGTTGTTTGATTCTGTCATGAAGCCCGCGCTGTAATGTTATCCCTTGGCCATGCACACTTAGCGGTGCCCTTCTTCTGACATCATTTAGGTGTCAGGCTGGCAGTGCCTGTGCTTCCAAGCTGCCCGAGATCCAACCTCGCAGTGTCATCTAATGTAATCCCACTGCGGGCCTGGGATCCATGGGCATGCGCAGTGCATATCATCGCCTCTCACTCCCCTCCTTCCTGCTTCTTCAGACTGTGCGGCGTCACGGCCGTGGCATGCTATTAGGGATCAACTGAAACCGCCTAGTCTGAAGAAGCGTGAAGAAGGGGAGTGAGAGGCTAGTATATGCACTGCGTACGGCCATGGATCCCAGGCCCACTGTGGGATCACATTAGATGACACTGCGAGGTGGGATTTCGGGCAGCGTGGACGCACAGGAGCAGCCAGGCCGACAACAAATGATGTGATGCGCAAACTGTGCATGGCCAAGGGATAACATAACAGCGCAGGGTCCATGACAGAATCAAACAACGCTAAGGAGGCGGCGCACGGAGCCAAGGGGGTAGGAATGACGGCTGTGCTGCGTCACATTACAAAGGAAAGTCCCACCTCCGGGACGGTTTGACGGTGTGAGGGGACACATTACATGAGTGTGTAGTTCAGCGTTTCCAAGGAGCATAATTTAAAGAGCCACCTTTTCCTTGTGCAGTATTAGTGCTGCACGAGGTGGCTCTTTCAGTAACAAACGCCTAGGGGGGGGGACAGGTTCCCTTACATTTTAGTTGTGCCAGCGTGGCGGTTGCATGACACGTTGCCGGATACACAGCTGGGGATCAGCTGACGTTACTGAACCCCAATAACAGAGGAGCGACTGTTGACTGTGCAGACAGCACTTCCAGGCACCAACTGGCGGTGTTAGAGCCCAGGGACAGCAGGAGGAGCAGATTGGAGGTATTGCCGCACACACAGCTGGGGATCAGCTGACGTTACTGAACCCCAATAACCGAGGAGCGACTGTTGACTGTGCAGACAGAACTTCCAGGCACCAACTGGCGGTGTTAGAGCCCAGGGACAGCAGGAGGAGCAGATTGGAGGTATTGCCGCACACACAGCTGGGGATCAGCTGACGTTACTGAACCCCAATAACAGAGGAGCGACTGTTGACTGTGCAGACAGCAGTTCCAGGCACCAACTGTCGGTGTTAGAGCCCAGGGACAGCACGAGTAGCAGAGGAACAGAGTGTAGGCCGAAGCCTGATTGGAGCAAGTTGAAATGGAACCTTTAACCCCCCCAAGACGTTTGTAGCTGAAAGAGCCATCTTGTGCAGCACTAAGGATGCAAAAGGAAAAGTTTGCTCTTTTAATTATGCTCCTTGCAAACACAGAAGTAAACACTTAAAATGTGTCCCCTGATACCGTAAAACCGTCCCGGAGTTGGGAATTTCCTTCGTAATGGGACGCAGCACAGCTGTCATTCCTATCCCCTTGGTGCCGTGCGCTGCCTCATCAGCATTGTTTTAAGCTGTCACGGAGCCTGAGCTGTTATGTTATCCCTTGACCATGCACACTTAGCGGTACCCATCTTCCGACATCATTTACGTGTCAGGCTGGCAGTGCCTGTGCGTCCACGCTGCCCGAGATCCCACCTCGCACTGTCGCCTAATGTAATCCCACTGCGGGCCTTGGATCCATGGGCATGCACAGTGCATATCCTCGACTCTCACTCCCCTCCTTCCCTCTTCTTCAGACTGTGCGGCGTCACGGCCGTGGCATGCTATTAGGGATCAGCTGACGGCGCACAGTCTGAAGAAGGCGGAGGGAGATGAGCGAGAGCCTGAGGGGAAGATATGCACTGCGCATGCCCATGGATCCCAGGCCCGCAGTGTGACTCAATCAGAAGACACTGCGAGTCGGGATCTCGGGCAGCGCGGCCGCACAGGTGCAACCAGCCTGACACCAAATTATGTCAGAAGACAGGCAGCGCAAATTGGGCATGGCCAAGGGATAACAGAACAGCGCAGGGTCCGTGACAGCTTAAAACAACGCTGAGGAGGCAGCGCACGGCACCAAGGGGGTAGGAATGACGGCTGTGCTACGTCACATTACGTAGGAAAGTCCCAGCCCCGGAAACGGTATAACGGTATCAGTGAACACATTTTATAAGTGTTAAGTTCTGGGTGTGCAAGGAGCCAAACTAAAAGAGCTACCTTTTCCTTGTGCAGCATTACTGCTTGCTGCTGCTCACACAACCGCTCCAACATATGTAACGTGGAATTCCACCTGGTAGGTAGGTCACATATGATGCGGTGTTCCGGAAGGCGGAATCGGCGCTGCAGAGCAGCAAAGCGGGATCTTGCCAAGCTGGAACGCCGCAAGTGAGCAAACTCTAGGCGGACCTTGTGCAGCAGTGCATCAAGATCCGGATAGTCCCTCAGAAAACTCTGCACAACCAAATTGAGCACATGTGCCAGACATGGGATGTGAGTGAGGTTGCTAATGGCCAAAGCTGCCCCCAGATTTCGGCCATTGTCACACTCTACCATGCCTGGCTGGAGATTCGCTGGCACAAACCACACATCGCTCTCCTGCTTGATGGCATTCCAGAGCTCCTGCGCTGTGTGGCTTCGATTCCCCAAAGAAACTAGTTTCAAGACAGCCTGTTGACGTTTGGCCACGGCTGTGCTCATGTCGGTCGTAAGAGGTAAACGTTCACGGGTCCATGTGGAGGTGGACTGTGACGGCTCCTGCAGCGATGATTCTGAGGAACTTGTGTGTTATGAAAGGTAATTCAGTACCACAATGGACATAGAGGTCAGCGCACATACAGTGACCTGGCAATAACCCAAAAAACAAGAACGAGCTCTGAGACGTGGGAACTCTGTTGACCGCAATCCCTAATCCTCTCCAACCACACTAAAGGCAGCCGTGGATTGCGCCTAACGCTCCCTATGCAACTCGGCACGGCCTGAGAAACTAGCTAGTCTGAAGATAGAAAATAAGCCTACCTTGCCTCAGAGAAATACCCCAAAGGAAAATGCAGCCCCCACATATAATGACTGTGAGTTAAGATGAAAAGACAAACGTAGAGATGAAATAGATTTAGCAAAGTGAGGCCCAACTTTCTGAACAGAGCGAGGATAGGAAAGGTTACTTTGCGGTCAACACAAAACCCTACAAAAACCACGCAAAGGGGGCAAAAAGACCCTCCGTACCGAACTAACGGCACGGAGGTACACCCTCTGCATCCCAGAGCTTCCAGCAAGCAGTAAAAAACAAATTGACAAGCTGGACAGAAAAAAACAGCAAACAAATAGCAAAGAAGAACTTAGCTATGCAGAGCAGCAGGCCACAGGAACGATCCAGGAGGAAACAGGTCCAATACTAGAACATTGACTGGAGGCCAGGATAAAAGCACTAGGTGGAGTTAAATAGAGCAGCACCTAACGACTTCACCACATCACCTGAGGAAGGAAACTCAGAAGCCGCAGTACCACTTTCCTCCACCAACGGAAGCTCACAGAGAGAACCAGCCGAAGTACCACTTGTGACCACAGGAGGGAGCTCTGCCACAGAATTCACAACAGTAACCCCCTTGAGGAGGGGTCACCGAACCCTCACCAGAGCTCCCAGGACGACCAGGATGAGACATATGAAAGGCACGAACAAGATCGGGAGGCAAAGACCCAGGAATTATCTTCCTGAGCATAACCCTTCCACTTAACCAGATACTGGAGTTTCCGCCTTGAAACATGAGAATCCCAAATCTTCTCCACAATATACTCCAACTCCCCCTCCACCAAAACCGGGGCAGGAGGATCAACAGATGGAACCATAGGTGCCACTTATCTCCGCAACAATGACCTATGGAATACATTATGTATGGAAAAAGAATCTGGAAGGGTCAGACGAAAAGACACAGGATTAAGAACCTCAGAAATCCTATATGGACCAATAAAACGAGGTTTAAACTTAGGAGAGGAAACCTTCATAGGAATATAACGAAAAGATAACCAAACCAAGTCCACAACCCGAAGTCGGGGACCCACACAGCGTCTGCGATTAGCGAAACGTTGGGCCTTCTCCTGGGACAAAGTCAAATTGTCCACTACATGAGTCAAAATCTGCTGCAACCTGTCCACCACAGTATCCACACCAGGACAGTCCGAAGACTCAACCTGCCCTGAAGAGAAACGAGGATAGAACCCAGAGTTGCTGAAAAACGGTGAAACCAAGGTAGCCGAGCTGGCCCGATTATGAAGGGCGAACTCAGCCATAGGCAAAAAGGACACCCAGTCATCCTGATCAGCAGAAACAAAGCATCTCAGATATGTTTCCAAGGTCTGATTGGTTCATTCGGTCTGGCCATTAGTCTGAGGATGGAAAGCCGAGGAAAAAGACAAATCAGTGCCCATCCTACCACAAAAGGCTTGCCAAAACCTCGAAACAAACTGGGAACCTCTGTCAGAAACGATATTCTCTGGAATGCCATGTAAACGAACCACATGCTGGAAAAACAATGGCACCAAATCAGAGGAGGAAGGCAATTTAGACAAGGGTACCAAATGGACCATCTTAGAGAAGCGATCACAGACCACCCAAATGACTGACATCTTTTGAGAGACGGGAAGATCTGAAATAAAATCCATAGAGATATGTGTCCAAGGCTTCTTCGGGACCGGCAAGGGCAAAAGCAACCCACTGGCACGAGAACAGCAGGGCTTAGCCCGAGCACAAATCCCACAGGACTGCACAAAAGTACGCACATCCCGCCACAGAGATGGCCACCAAAAGGATCTAGCCACTAACTCTCTGGTACCAAAGATTCCAGGATGACCAGCCAACACCGAACAATGAACCTCAGAGATAACTTTATTCGTCCACCTATCAGGGACAAACAGTTTCTCCGCTGGGCAACGATCAGGTTTATTAGCCTAAAATTTTTGCAGCACCCGCCGCAAATCAGGGGAGGTGGCAGACACAATTGCTCCCTCTTTGAGGATACCCGCCGGCTCAGATACACCCGGAGAGTCGGGCACAAAACTCCTAGACAAAGCATCCGCCTTCACATTTTTAGAGCCCAGAAGGTATGAAATCACAAAGTCAAAACAGGCAAAAAGCAACGACCAACGAGCTTGTCTAGGATTCAACCGCTTGGCGGACTCGAGATAAGTCAAGTTCTTATGATCAGTCAAGACCACCACGCGATGCTTAGCTCCTTCAAGCCAATGACACCACTCCTCGAATGCCCACTTCATGGCCAGCAACTCTCGATTGTCCACATCATAATTTCGCTCAGCAGGCGAAAACTTCCTGGAAAAGAAGGCGCATGGTTTCATCACCGAGCAATCAGAACTTCTCTGCGACAAAACAGCCCCTGCTCCAATCTCAGAAGCATCAACCTCGACCTGGAACGGAAGCGAAACATCTGGTTGATACAACACAGGGGCAGAAGAAAAACGACGCTTCAACTCTTGAAAAGCTTCCACCGCAGCAGAAGACCAATTGACCAAATCAACACCTTTCTTGGTCAAATCGGTCAATGGTTTAGCAATACTAGAAAAATTGCAGATGAAGCGCCGATAAAAATTAGCAAAGCCCAGGAACTTTTGCAGACTTTTCAGAGATGTCGGCTGAGTCCAATTATGGATGGCTTGGACCTTAACAGGGTCCAGCTCGATAGTAGAAGGGGAAAAGATGAACCCCAAAAATGAAACCTTCTGAACACCAAAGAGACACTTTGATCCCTTCACAAACAAAGAATTAGCACGCAGGACCTGAAACACCGTTCTGACCTGCTTCACATGAGACTCCCAATCATCCGAGAAGATCAAAATGTCATCTAAGTACACAATCAGGAATTTATCCAGGTACTCTCGGAAGATGTCATGCATAAAGGACTGAAACACTGATGGAGCATTGGCAAGTCCGAATGGCATTACTAGATACTTAAAATGGCCCTCGGGCGTATTAAATGCAGTTTTCCACTCATCGCCTCGCTTAATACGCACAAGATTATACGCACCACGAAGATCTATCTTGGTGAACCAACTAACCCCCTTAATCCGAGCAAACAAATCAGATAACAATGGCAAGGGGTACTGAAATTTAACCGTGATCTTATTTAGAAGGCGGTAATCTATACAAGGTCTCAGCGAACCATCCTTCTTGGCTACAAAAAAGAACCCTGCTCCTAATGGCGACGATGACGGGCGAATATGCCCCTTCTCCAAAGACTCCTTCACATAACTCCACATAGCGGCGTGCTCAGGCACAGATAAATTAAACAGTCGACCTTTTGGGAATTTGCTATCAGGAATCAAATCGATAGCACAATCACAATCCCTATGCGGAGGTAGGGTATCGGACTTGGGCTCATCAAATAAATCCCGGTAATCAGACAAGAACTCAGGAACCTCAGAAGGGGTGGATGATGAAATAGTCAGAAATGGGACATCACCATGTACCCCCTGACAACCCCAGCTGGACACAGACATGGATTTCCAATCTAATACTGGATTATGGACTTGTAGCCATGGCAACCCCAACACGACCACATCATGCAGATTATGCAACACCAGAAAGCGAATAACCTCCTGATGTGCAGGAGCCATGCACATGGTCAGCTGGGTCCAGTACTGAGGCTTATTCTTGGCCAAAGGCGTAGCATCAATTCCTCTCAATGGAATAGGACACTGCAAGGGCTCCAAGAAAAACCCACAACGCCTAGCATACTCCAAGTCCATCAAATTCAAAGCAGCGCCTGAGTCCACAAATGTCATGACAGAATACGATGACAAAGAGCAGATCAAGGTAACAGACAGAAGAAATTTTGACTGTACCATACCAATGGTGGCAGACCTAGCGAACCGCTTAGTGCGCTTAGGACAATCAGAGATAGCATGAGTGGAATCACCACAGTAGAAACACAGCCCATTCAGACGTCTGTGTTCTTGCCGTTCAACTCTGGTCAAAGTCCTATCGCACTGCATAGGCTCAGGTTCAAGCTCAGGTAATACCGCCAAATGGTGCACAGATTTACGCTCGCGCAAGCGTCGACCGATCTGAATGGCCAAAGGCATAGACTCATTCAGACCAGCAGGCATAGGAAATCCCACCATGACATCCTTAAGGGCTTCAGAGAGACCTTTTCTGAAAATAGCTGCGAGCGCACCTTCATTCCACTGAGTGAGTACGGACCACTTTCTAAATTTCTGACAATATACTTCTATTTCATCCTGACCCTGACACAGAGCCAGCAAATTCTTCTCTGCCTGATCCACAGAATTAGGCTCATCGTACAGCAATCTGAGCGCCAGGAAAAATGCATCAATATTACTTAATGCAGGATCTCCTGACGCAAGAGAAAATGCCCAGTCCTGAGGGTCGCCACGCAAAAAAGAAATAACGATCCTAACTTGTTGAACTGGGTCACCAGAGGAGCGAGGTTTCAAATCCAGAAATAGTTTACAATTATTTTTGAAACTCAGAAATTTAGTTCTATCTCCAAAAAAAAAATCAGGAATAGGAATTCTCGGTTCTAACATAGAATTCTGAACCACAAAGTCTTGAATACTTTGTACTCTTGCCGTGAGCTGATCCACACATGAAGACAGACCTTTAATGTCCATTGCTACACCTGTGTCCTGAACCACCCAAATGTCTAGGGGAAAAAAAAGGCAAAACACAGTGCAAAGAAAAAAAAATGGTCTCAGAACTTCTTTTTTCCCTCTATTGAGAATCATTAGTACTTTAGGCCTCCAGTACTGTTATGAAAGGTAATTCAGTACCACAATGGACATAGAGGTCAGTGCACATACAGTGACCTGGCAATATCCCAAAAAACAAGAACGAGCTCTGAGACGTGGGAACTCTGTTGACCGCAATCCCTAATCCTCTCCAATCACACTAAAGGCAGCCGTGGATTGCGCCTAACGCTCCCTATGCAACTCGGCACGGCCTGAGAAACTAGCTAGCCTGAAGATAGAAAATAAGCCTACCTTGCCTCAGAGAAATACCCCAAAGGAAAAGGCAGCCCCCACATATAATGACTGTGAGTTAAGATGAAAAGACAAACGTAGAGATGAAATAGATTTAGCAAAGTGAGGCCCAACTTTCTGAACAGAGCGAGGATAGGAAAGGTAACTTTGCGGTCAACACAAAACCCTACAAAAACCACGCAAAGGGGGCAAAAATACCCTCCGTACCGAACTAACGGCACGGAGGTACACCCTCTGCGTCCCAGAGCTTCCAGCAAGCAGTAAAAAACAAATTGACAAGCTGGACAGAAAAAAACAGCAAACAAATAGCAAAGAAGAACTTAGCTATGCAGAGCAGCAGGCCACAGGAACGATCCAGGAGGAAACAGGTCCAATACTAGAACATTGACTGGAGGCCAGGATAAAAGCACTAGGTGGAGTTAAATAGAGCAGCACCTAACGACTTCACCACATCACCTGAGGAAGGAAACTCAGAAGCCGCAGTACCACTTTCCTCCACCAACGGAAGCTCACAGAGAGAACCAGCCGAAGTACCACTTGTGACCACAGGAGGGAGCTCTGCCACAGAATTCACAACACTTGTGTATGAGGAGGAGTCAATGCGTACAGATTGGATTCCTGCTATCCTTGGAGTGGGCAGGATACGTCCTGCGCCACTCGCACGATCTGTACCTGGCTCAACAACATTAACCCAATGGGCAGTGAGGGAAAGGTATCGCCCCTGTCCATGTTCACTGGTCCACGCATCGGTGGTGAGGTGGACCTTGCTACTGACGGCGTTCAGTAGCGCGTGTTTTATGTGTCCCTCCACATGCTTGTGCAGGGCAGGGACAGCTTGCCTGCTGAAGTAAAAGCGGCTGGGCACCTTGTACTGTGGGACTGCCAATGCCATCAAGTCACGGAAGCTGTCAGTCTCCACCAGCCTGAATGAGAGCATTTCCAGTGACAGAAGTTTGGCAATGCCTGCATTCAGAGCCTGTGCTCGGGAGTGGTTTGCCGAGAATGCCCGCCTTTTCTCCCATGCCTGTACTACCGATGGCTGTAGACTAGGCTGGGAGTGTGAGGATGACTGGGAACGTGGTGCTGTGGGTGGAATTATACTAGGTCTCTGGACTACAGTGCCAGAGGTTCTTCCATGGCGATCCTGGGAGGAAGCTGAACCAGCTGTGTGTGAGCTGGAGGAAGAGGCAACACGAGCTGAAGTGGTGGTAGCTGCCGCTGTTGGTTGGCCTAGGTCTTCAGTGTGGTTTTGTAACTCCACCGCGTGCCTGGTCCGCACATGTTTCCACATATTTGTGGTATTGAGGTTGCTGACACTTTTCCCTCTTTTGACTTTCTGATGACACAGCTTGCATTTGACAAAACAAATGTCATCTGCAACTGTGTCAAAAAAGGACCAGGCACTGCAAGTCTTGGGAGCGGCCTTTTTGGCTTTTGGAAGAGACAGGCTCCTAATGGGTGCCAAAGTGGAGGCTACAGGCTCCGCAGTCTTCCCCCTCCCTCTCCCTCTTTGGCCCGTTCGGGAAATCTCTTCCTCAGAGCTGCTCCCACCACCTTCCTGTTCCTCACGCCACGATGGGTCAAGGACCTCATCATCTCCTCTACCCTCTGCCACCAACTGCTCCTCCTGGGTAGTCTCGGCAGCACAGTACGCACCAGAAAGCGGCACCTGAGTTTCATCATCAGATGCGTACTGTGCTGTGGTCACCGAAGGCACTGGCCCACCCGCCTCTTCAGAGTCAGAGAGACAAAGCTGTTGGGCATCGCTGCACACTGCCTCTTCTTCCATTTCTCCAATGCTGCTTGGCTGGCCCCCTGTTTCCAAGCCAAGAGATTCAGAGAACAGAAGTAGAGACGGCTCCTGTCCTGGGCTCTCTGACTGCCTGGCCAATTTGGCAGGTGGTGAAGAGACAGATGGCTGCTCTCCAGTGGTCTGTGCCTGAGAGGATGTGGCACTAATTGAAGTCGATGCCGATGCGTTAGCTGCCATCCATCCAACAACGGCTTCAATTTGATCTTCACGCAGCAGCGGTGCACGGCGCTCTCCGACAAAGCTGCGCATGAAGGATTGTTCCCTGCTGAAACTGGGTGATGATGAGTCACCGGTGCCCGCAGCAAGCACAGAATCACCACGTCCTCTCCCTGCTCCTCTCCCTGCTCCACGCCCACGCCCACATGCCTTACTCCCTGCCCTCTTCATCTTGGTTGACAGATAAAGATAAGCAGAAAAGTACTAAGGCCTTAGTGTGCTTATTCCTGAAATGCTCCTCCTAACAGGTGTAAGAAACACTAATTTTGTAAAGTGTGGACTAGACTTTATTATTGATAAAATATGGCCTACACAAGTGTTAAGTGATGTTTGGTGAACTTTACTTTTTTTTGTGCAGATCGGGCTACAGAGCGAGTTTAACTCACACGGGGACCGTGCAGACAGCCGTAAACGGCGCTGCAAGGCCCAAAAACACTCCTCTAGGTTATCCTATGTAGTGTTTTTCCACAATTTAGCTGGAGACGGGTGGAAAGACACTAATAGGAAATTTTAGAAAAAATGTGCAGCAGGCTGCACTATTTGCAAAAATGGACAAGTTATTTAATGGTATGAGGCAGTGACGCACCCTGAGCTGAATACAACTGGCTGTGGCTGCACACAGACTACAGGGCGAGCTGCGCTCACACGGAGACCGTGCAGACAGCCGTAAACGGCGCTGCAAGGCCCAAAAACCCTCCTCTAGGTTATCCTATGTAGTGTTTTTCCACAATTTAGCTGGAGACGGGTGGAAAGACACTAATAGGAAATTTTAGAAAAAAATTGCAGCAGGCTGCACTATGAGCAAAAAAGGACAACTTATTTACCGGTATGAGGCAGTGACGCACCCTGAGCTGAATACAACCGGCTGTGGCTGCACACAGACTACAGGGCGAGCTGCGCTCACATGGAGACCGTGCAGACAGCCATAAACGGTGCTGCAAGGCCCAAAAACCCTCCTATAGGTTATCCTATGTAGTGTTTTTCCACAATTTAGCTAGAGACGGGTGGAAAGACACTATTAAGAAATTTTAGAAAAAATGTGCAGCAGGCTGCACTATGAGCAAAAAAGGACAATGGATAGAACAGTATGAGGCAGTGTGAACCCCCCCTGAGCTGAATACAACCGGATATATGGCTGCACACAGACTACAGAGTGAGCTGCACACACACACACAAGAGAGACCTTGCAGAACGCTGTTAAAACAGCGCTGCAAGGCAAGATCAAGGTGAACACACAGCGTTTGCTAAATTAGCCTTGGAAAAGCGCAATGAAGCAATTCGCTATCTCAACTGGCCCTCAGTTAGAACACAGCGTCCTGTTCCTAACTGAAATCACAGCAGAGTGAGCGCAAAATGGCGGCAGCATTTTTTATAGTGCATCGTGACATCATTTCAGCAGCCAATCACAGCCTTGCCAGTAGTTACATGCCCACCATGCTAAACAGGATGTGCCCACACTTCCATTCATTCCTCATTGGCTGCTGCATGCAGTTTTGAATTCTGGGAACTTCCGATTCCGGTATCCGATATGCGGGAAATATCGGAATTCTGTATCGGAATTCCGATACCGCAAATATCGGCCGATACCCGATACTTGCGGTATCGGAATGCTCAACACTAGCCATGGCTAAAACATGTGCGGGGAACAAAATCATTGGTTCTTTTCCTTGTGGGAGTTGCTCCATATGCCCTCTGATGTTGGGGGAGGTGGGGACTAGGATACCTTCATTACCGTTTTTGATCAAGTCGAGGTCTTTCTTTAATTGTTGAACACGCAATTTGGTATATGCCCTGATTTGTGGGTGTAGGAAGATATACGTGGGCCAAACAACACAGGAGTTGCGTCGCCGTGTTCAACAACATGTTTCGAACATAGCGATGGCCAGAGTTGATAGGGAGAGGGGTAAACAAATAACCTCTGTAGCAACCAATTTTTTGGAACCGCACCACGGTAATCCTAAAACACTCCGAGTTATGGGCTTGGAAGGTGTTACCCCCAGTATCAGAGGGGGGAGATTATCGGATGAATTGTTAAGAAAAGAGTCTCGTTGGATCTTTGACCTCAATTGTCTAACACCAGTTGGACTAAACGAAGAATTACTATATACTGGGTTCTATAAAAGACTATAAGAAGGTTGTCCTTGCCGTTTCTAGTTAGCGGCATGCATATAGTCATTTATGGACACTAGTAGGGAATGGTGATTTTTGGGCACAGAAAAAATTATTATTATTTTTTTTTTCTTCTCTTTTGTGTTTTATTACAGATTCGAGCTCTTGGAATGGCTATTCCTTCACAGTTGTGGTCTTTGGTGATTTGAGGGCTGTGAAGCTAAACGGACACACAAGAATACAAAATGTTCCGGTGTTTATGTCTTATTATATTGGTACTTAGTACTGAGTATATAGTACATATTTTGTATATACTTTTTTTTTTGTGCCTATAGCACAAAGGGGCTCACACATTGTAGTGGTCTTGGCTTTACTCTAAGCGCTGGGAACAAATGGTGTGAACTAGGAATATGTGTTTAGTGATTATTATTTGTGCTTATCCTAATTTATTGTCAAGCCACGTACTTGAGGGCACACCTTCTACGCATGTTTGTGCAGATATGACCACTACCTATGTTGGGCTGATAGGATTGTACATCATTTTCATAAATGGGAGTGCCCCTTTTTTGTACATTAAGGGAGCACACCCATTTGCATGGTTCCCATACTAAGTAAATATTGGGCTCCCTTTTTCTGTATTGGTATTAAAATCTACAGTATTGATCTCAGAAATATAATGGTTTACCAATCTACTAGTGCGAATAGGCCATCCACGATGAACGTTACTGCGGTCCATCATTCATCCCTAGGGGCCTGACTGGAAAGAGTTTGTTCTCGATGTATTGCTATCGGGAACCCCTGCCCGTTTCTGGGCCTCTGAGCAAAGGGCTACTGGTTTGCCCCGTTCCCTCTAAGTCGGCGCATGCGCACCAATTTGACTATCTGGGTCCCATTAAAATACAGGTGGTCTGCCTGGTAGGTATGGGAATATGATTCGGTTTATGAGATCTGGTTTGATTGTATGTGCCATATCTCCGATAGGGAGACGAATGGAGGTGTATTTAAAGCTTGTATTAGATGAGGAGGGCTGCCTCGACCGGATGGCCATTGCTAACCTTTTTTGTTTGACCTCTGGACAGCAGTTTTTGTTTTAGGACTATTTAATGCAGTTCCTTTTATGTGAACCTCACTTCCGGTTTTTAACTTCCGGTATTGACGCCGGTAACCACCAGGAACGCTGACATGCGGCCTGACGTTCGCCACCTGTGCCTACACCTGGTATATGTTGTTCATTAAGGTTTAGTGTATAAAATATGGGGGACACACAATGAGTGTATGCTCTAACCCTGAGGAAGACGCTCAGTGCGTCGACACGCGTTGGTCCAGGACACTGATGGGGTCTTAGGGACACATTATGCCCAGCACAACAGAGAGCTAACAGGTCTATTTGGTGAGATACCCTGCAGGGCTTATAGCTGGAGTTTACTCTATACACTTAGTTAAGCCGCTGCAAGTGGCTGTAGGTGTTATAGCAATATTTTTCATACTATTGGTGGTCCATATCCGACAATGGGTGATTGGAGGTTATGGTACAGTTGTTAGGAGGCAACCTTATATATTTTTTTCACATTGCTGAGCCTCCTCTCTAGATCATTTTTGTGTACTATACCTGTTAGGCCTATTTGGGCTATTTAATTTGCTCCTGTTGTGTATATCGAGATACTGTGTGGCATGTGTATCCATTTGAATCATTATATATGGTCATTTGACATAATATATGTTAGAACTGTGATTAAGGACTATTGTTGATGTATAAAGACCCGCCATTGTACTTTTTGTATAATATATTGCTGTTTGTTAACCTGTAGTGTGGACCCGCCACCTCTACCTATGTGGTGGAGGCCTTTTAAATGTTTTAAAAATGTGCTTTGTGTGTTCTCAATAAACTAATTGTTATCTAGCATTTCATTGTGTTGGTGATCCCATTTTGTTTTGCATACCTTTGTCTCTGTTTCGTATATGTTATATGAGTATGCAATAGGTGATCCCATTTCCTTATATTGGATGGTGCCTGCTCTAACATTTATTGTCTGAGTCGAGTTCCCACCGCTGCACAGGGGGAATCTCGAACCTTGTCTGCTGCGGTCTCCCATTCTGTATTGGCCACAGTGGAGCCTGCTCAGCGGAGACGTCGGTCCCAGCATCTCATTGAATCTGATACTGTGCAAAGGGTTATTGCTGCCTCTCCAGGCTCTGCTATTGTACCCTGCACTGGTCTGCGGCGAGCAGGCTTTTCTGGGACTAAGTCCTGCTTTGCACACACTGAGCATGCCCAGGGTAAGATCTCTCAGTGGAGGTCTAAGGTCACATACTCAGATACTGCAGCAACTTCCATTGGTCCTCCAGGAAGGCCCTGTACCTGATCAAGTTCTGTGGCAGCATTCCATTGGTCCTTCTGGGAAGGTCCTGAAGTTGTTGCAGCTATGAAAGGTTTTCATGACCGCACGGCCATGTGCTAGTATCAAATATGTACGAGCTCAGCGCCTGTATGGTCGTGTGTGGTCAGGGACCCGGGCTGAAATAAGCCCCTAGAATGCTGGCACCTCCGGCGAGGAGTTTTTGTGTGTATGCAGTCAGGGACCCGGCTGAAATAAGCCCCTAGAATGCTGGCACCTCCGGCGGGGAGTTTCTTATGAATGAATTCAGGGCTGGCTAATAGCCATTAGAATTCCGGCTCCACCGGAGAGGAGCAGCGTGTTTGGCTTGGACTGCATGACCACTGTCGGCTCTACTGAGTAGCTGTGTCCCCTGTGAGCTAAACAGGGCACAGCGTTCTCTTTACTACGGGCTCTGTGAAGTAACAGAGTTCGTTTATACTAATTTACTTCACCGCCTTACTTAGCAGCAGGTTCTTTCCTGCACGGTGGATCCCGGGTTGCGAACACACCTATCTCATCTAATAAATATATTCGGTGCGTTCCGCCAACCCTAACATGGTTTTGTCTGTATCTTTGATAACCAGTCAGGCAAATCTGACAGCTGCCGGCACCAACCCTCAGCTTTAGCAAGGTTGGTTATCAATAAAAGTGGGGTTCCCACAACTTTTTTTAAATAAAAAACGATGTGAGGTCCTCCCCATTTTTGTTAACTAGCCAAGCTAAAGCAGACAACTGGGGGCTGGTATTCTCAGGCCGGTAAGGGGCCATGGATATTGGCCCACTAGCCTAAAAATAGCAACCCGCAGCTGTCCAGAAAAGGTACGTCTTTCCACTTGCCCTGTAGTGGTGGCAAGTGAGGTTCATATTTGTGGGGTTGATGTCACTTTTGTATTGTCCGGTGACATCAAGCACATGGCTTAGTAATGGAGAGGCATCTCTAATACGCCTCTCTATTACTAATCCTTTAGTTACCGTATATTGTAAATAAACATACATCAAGAATAAAGTTTTTTATTTGAAATAAAAATAGCACACTTTTCCTATTTTGTTTAAAAATAATAAACATACTCACCTAATGACCATTGCCTTGAAACCCCCATCTCCTGTAATAGAACAAAAATAAAAAACAACCATATCCCTTACCTGTCTGTCATTCTGTCCCATGCCATAATCCATGTCATGGAATAAACAGTTTTCAACGTGGACAGTACCAATATGTGACTGACCAGGCTGAGAACCACTGGAGAAAGAGTTGCTGCGAGCGCAGAATCAGTGAGCAGCGATGAACTCATCGATGTTACCGCTGGTCAGTAAGGCTGCTTTCCCAGCTGGGCCCCTGAACTGCGGTGACTCAGATCAGATCACTGCTAGCACAGTGAGAACAAAAATCAATGTGCAGCACTGAGTTCAGACAGTTTACCAGGAAAAATAAGTACCTTCTAGCAGTGTGCTGTAGTGAACTCACCTCTGCCCCGTGAGACTTTTTTTAACTGTGCTAATGGTGAAAGATGAGAAACACCAGACCCAACAATGCAGATGAGCTGAAGGTTGCTATCAAAGCAACCTGGGCTTCCATAACACCTCAGCAGTGCAGCAGGCTGTTTGTCTCCATGCTACGCCGCATTGATGCAGTAATTGCTGCAAAAGGAGCCCCAACCAAGTATTGAGTGCATTTACTGAACATAGGTCAACATTTCAGATTTTAAAACCATTTTTTAAGCTGGCGTTATAAAGTAATCTAATTTACTGAGATAATGACTTTTGGGTTTTCATTGACTGCAAGCCATAAGAATCAACATAAACAGAAATAAACACTTGAAATATATCACTCTGTTTGTAATTACTTTATATAATATATGAGTTTCACTTTTTAAATTGAAGAACTGAAATAAATTAACTTATTGATGATATTCTATTTTGTGAGAAGCACCTGTATGTTCATACATTTTGGCTTTGTTTTTAACTTTAACATTTGTGAGGGCTCTCACTCCTACATTTCGGGGGACCCACCCTCATGCCAAATGGTTAGCAAGATAGTGAAATACATATTCCTCATCCTTTTAAAAAGCATTTCAAACATGCACATTTGAATTGTGGCCTTTGCCCGCCACCACCATCATGTCCACCACCATGTCATTATGCGGATCTCACTTACAATTTGCAGAGTGCCCGCAGATGCCATGAAACCTGAGTTTGGTAAGGGCTCACAGGCGGCCCTGTATCCTACATTTCGGAGAGCTCTCACTCCTATATTTGGGAGTTCCCTCTCTTATGCCAAATAGTTAGCAAGATAGTGGAATACATATTTTCCATCCCTTTACAATGCCATTTCAAACATGTCCATTTCAATTTTGGGCTTTGCCTGCCACCACCACCATGTCCAACGCCATGTCATTATGCGGCCCTCGCTTCCGATGACAGCTGTGTGCACCTAGCCATTATGATTGCACCTGACGAACCAAAAACCCACTCAGACAACACACTCGTTGCAGGGTATGGCAGCGCTTCCAAGGCATACAAGGAGAGGTCAGACCAAGTGTGCAGCTTGTCAACCAATCGTTAAAAAGCACTCAAGAATCAGGAAGGACGTTGGTATGGTCACTTAAGTAGTCCTTCACCAAATTGTTCAACTTCTCCCTAATTGTCATATTTACACCCACAGACAGCCCTTGCTGATGGGACGGTCTCATGAAAATGGCCCAAATGGTGGACATTTCCCCCCCCCCCCAAATGTGTTGCACCTGGTGTTTGTGGCTGGTGCATCTGCCACCAGCATTGTCTGAGGATAATCTTTTGAAGCTAGACCAGTGAACACTTGAGATGACTTTTAAAAATGTGTGCTGACACAACATACCTTGGCAAGTAGGTCAGGCAAGTGTACCAGTTTGCCAAGCTTTAAAGCCGCCACCAAGTTGCGCCCATTATCGCACACAACCAGACTTGTTTGGTGGTTCAGCGGGAAGGGCCACTGATCTGTCTTTACTTTTATCCCTTTCAACAGCTCGGCTGCGTTGCGAGCTTTATCATCTATATTAAACAGAGGAGCTTCAGCAGAGCGTGCTGACACTTCGCTAAGACAGTGCTGCCGCATTGCCAAGACAGTGCTGCAGATTTCCCAGCTATGGAGTGATGGGGAGGCTGGTTCCACTGAAGATGAGGAGGAGGAGGTGGAGAGACAGGAAGTGGAATACAAGGATACTGAAACCCTGATGGAAGTTGGGCCAACTATTATTGGCGTGGGTAACATTTGTGATGTCCCAGCCTCTGACTCTGTCCCAGACTCCACCAAGTTAACACAGTGTGCCATCAGGGAAATGTATCATTCCTATTCACAAGAACTTGTCCATGTGCCTGTGGATAGGAGGGCCTTCAGAGCACAGCTGATACTGTGGAACACTTGCTTATGTAAAGCATGGACATCACACCGAGAAAAATAGTGTCGGCTGGGAATTGAGTACCGTGAGGCAGCCACCGCCAAGAGGTCGCGGGAAGACTCAGTTCCCACAAGTCAAAATGGTAACATTTCTAGGGTTAGCAATCTGGCAATATCGGTGTTTAGCATTTGGGCCTCTGGATCGGTGGCTGGATATTTCTGCTTTCTAGTAAATGTCTGGGGCAAGAGCAACTGAAAGCTGCACTGGGACAATGATGTGGTTGCTGACTGTTGTGTGTGTGCAATCACTGGTTGTTGGCAGGAGGCATCAGCCCCTGTTTCATGGTCAGTAGAATGGGAAGGCCATAACACAGGGGAAGGGGCAATGGTTTGAATCTCAGACACAAATTTGGTACCCAGTTGATCCACCCACCTACTAGGGTGCTTGGCTGCCATGTAGTTAGGCATTCTGGTGATGCACAGCTTGGCAGTATTGTTGCCTCTTCTTAGCTTGGTTTGGCAGATGCTGCAAATTACTGTTGTTTTATCTGCAGGACTTTCAGAAAAAACTGCCACGCAGGGGAACAACCCACCTTTGGCCTGTTATCTAGCTAAGTGTGGGAGCTCTGTGGAACAGGTGACCGAGTTCTACCTCTGGGAAAACCACTACCTCTTCTTGCCTATTTTCTTGCTATGGTTGGATCAGAGGCCTCATCATCGACCACATCATCTTCCAATTCCTCAATCTGATCCTCCTTCTGAGGTGCCATTTGAGACTGACTTGATGGCAACTGTGCCTCATTATTATCCTCCACCCATTCAGACATCAATTGACCTTCCCCAACATTCCTTTCTCCGAGCTGTGGGTACTCAAATGTTTGGGCATCACTGCATTCCACCTCCTCATGACCATCTTTAATGATGCACGTTGAGAGACCTGGAAAATTACATAAACAGTTCCTCAGAGTGGCCAGCATTGGGGTCATATGTATCCTGGGACTCTTAATGGTGGGAGGTAGAAGGACCAGGTTGAGGATTCAGAGGCTCAACCTCTTGGCTACTGAGACTGGATCGTGTGGAAGACGTTGTGGTGCTGCTTGTCAACACACTGGAGCCTTTGTCTGCCCTCCAATTCACAATATTCTGGCATTTGTCTGGGTACCCTAGTAGTGTAGCGTGCTGACCAAATTTTGACAGGTAGCTAGAATGAGAAACAGTCACCTTCAGATCTGTCACATGGCATTGGCGGGCACCACCACATCCATGTCCCTTAATGTCACCCTTTCTCATCTTGAATGTGTTATGCTTATGAAACCAAAAAATTCTGGATTTATTTTTCACAAGTACCCTTACAAAAGTCTTATGTACAAATTCACTGTATCTAGCAATGTGTGACTATTTTTTTAGAGATTGTCTTGCTGACACACTCTAAATGTGGAGAAATGAAGATTATTGCCTCTGCTAAATTGTCACTTAAAATTATCTGTACACTGATTGCACCAATCAAACAACTACTAGATAAAGATACGTTATTTTTTTAAACCAATAGAAAATTGTGATTTTTTTCAATCGGCTTGCTGACACACTTCAATTGCAGAGTAATGAAGATTATTGCTGCTAAATTGTCACGTAAGATTATCTGTACCCAGATTGCGCCAGTCACACAACTGCTAGATAAAGATACGCTATTTTTTTTTAAAAAATTGAAAATTATGATTTTTTTTTTTCAATCGGCTTGCTGACACACTCCAAATGTGGAGTAATGAAGATTATTGCCCTTGCTAAATTGTCACGTGAGATTATCTGTACCCGGATTGCGCCAATCGCACAACTGCTAGATAAAGATACGATATTTTTTAAAACAATAGAAATTTATAATTTTTTTTTCAATTGGCTTGCTGACACACTCCAAATGCAGAGCAATGAAGATTATTGCCCCTGGTAAATTTTCACTTAAAATTAGCTGTACTCGGATTGTGCCAGTCGCACAACTGCTAGATAAAGATATGCTATTTTTAAAAACTATATAAACTTTTGATAATTTTCAATTGGCTTTCTTACACACTCCAAATGCAGAGTAATGAAGATTATTGCCCCAGCCTGTGATTAGCAAGCCAGCCCAGCATGTTCACTGGCTGCAAATAAAGCACCAAACGTTCTGGGCAGGTCATTCGAATATACTGAGGTGAATATCTAATTACTCGCTGAGTATCGAACAGTTCGAATACCCTACTATTCATGTGAGTAACAAATAGTGCCTAATGTATTCACTTATCACTAGTAAGTGTGCTATCCATCATTTTTGCAGATAGATTAGAAAAAAAAAATAACCTGATTGCATATCTTACTTTGATACCTGTGGCCAATAACTGCATGTTTATTTGCTTTAGCAGCATCTAACTGGAACTAATCTCTAAAGATATGTTCCTTCTTTACCCATGCACCCAAGTGTCACAATTCTGCTGTCAGGTGTTCTGGGACCATCGGCTCCTTCCCTTTCCCTACCGCTATGGGCGCCCTTGCCTGCCATGTTCCCCAGTTTACTTCTCATGGTGAAGACGCCAGGGTCATGCACCTTGCCTTAGCTCCTGAATGTGCCATCAGTCTTTACCCTTCCCGCACTCAGGGAAGAGAGGAGGACTAGTGTACCATAATACACTAACCAGACTAACAAAGTAAAATGAACAGGGATAATGGAAACTACCAAACATAGAAATATACTCACACAGACAACATAGGTTACACCGAGGAGTGGAGTATGAGGTTTAACCAAAGTAGGAGAGGAAAAGAAATGATCACACACTCAAAACATAGCAACAGTCACAGATACATCCACCAAACACCTTCTCCAACAACAGCCTCCAGCCATGCAGCAAAAGCTATGTCTGACAATGAGTGCTAGCCAGGGCCTTGTTTACATAGGAGATGGGAGATTTCTTCTTTTGAAATACACTCTGCCCGTATTTACTCTCCTGTTGTGAATTCTGTTGTCGGGCTCCCTCCTGTGGTCATGAATGGTACTTCGGCTGGTTCTGTCCATGGACTTCCTCTGTTGGGTGTTTCTGAGTTTCCTTCCACAGGTGACGAGGTTAATTCGTTAGCTGGCTGCTCTATTTAACTCCACTTAGATCTTTGCTCCATGCCACCTGTCAATGTTCCAGTATTGGTTTAGTTCACTCCTGGATCGTTCTTGTGACCTGTCTTCCCAGCAGAAGCTAAGTTCCTGCTTGTATTTTCTTTGGTTTGCTATTTTTCTGTCCAGCTTGCTATTTTTATTGTTGTCTTGCTTGCTGGAAGCTCTGGGACGCAGAGGGAGCGCCTCCACACCGTGAGTCGGTGCGGAGGGTCTTTTTGCGCCCTCTGCGTGGTCTTTTTGTAGGTTTTTGTGCTGACCGCAAAGCAACCTTTCCTATCCTCAGTCTGTTCAGTAAGTCGGGCCTCACTTTGCTAAATCTATTTCATCTCTGTGTTTGTATTTTCATCTTTACACAGTCATTATATGTGGGGGGCTGCCTTTTCCTTTGGGGAATTTCTCTGAGGCAAGGTAGGCTTTAATTTTCTATCTTCAGGGCTAGCTAGTTCCTTAGGCTGTGTCGAGTTGCATAGGGAGCGTTAGGAGCAATCCACGACTATTTCTAGTGTGTCTGATAGGATTAGGGTGTAATAAACTTAGTGCTAAGTGCAGTGGAGATCAGTATCATGGGTCAGAAAAGAGGCCGAGAGTCAATAGGTTAAGAGTTCAAGAATATTTATAATGATATGCAGGTAAACAGCTATGACACAGCAGGTTAGTAGCAGACAGAGCTGGATAGGCAGTAAGCACGTGTACAGACCGTGGAAGTCCAAGTATGTGAGATCCAGAGACCTGGAGACCAGGCTAGGCCTCCTAGCAGGGAGCAGTCCAGCAGCAGAGACGGGTGCAGAGCAGATCCAGGGAAACAAGTCTTTGCAATGAAGAGATGTAGAACCGGAGACAGATGGGGTATCCCAAAGTAACGAAGAAACCAGCAAGATAGCAGTTCTTCCAGCTTGATCACAAGTCAGGAACAAGATACTCAAGCAATGAGTATATATTCAGAGCTCCCTTAAATACACCACAGACAGGAACATGGAAAATCTGACAGGAAACAAGATGGCCCCCGTGAGGCCAATGACTCCATCTTAGGTAAGGGCAAAAGTAACTGAACTGAGGGCAAACAGCAACTAGAAACAGATATACAGTCCAAGTCCTTACATTACTCCCTTCTTAAAAAACGTCCTCTGGACGATCTCAAGTCTGGCTTATTGGGGTATCTGCTGTGAAACATTCTGATCAGATGGGGAGCATGGATGTTCTCCAGAGGTTCCCAGGAATTTTCTTCAGTCGAGTATCCCTGCCATTTCACCAGATACTGAAGACGTCTCCTATGAATCCGTGAATCCAAGATTTTCTCCATGACGAATTCCTCTTGCCCGTCAATGAGGACTGGATCAGGAGGAGCAGAGGTGCGTCCGGGAAAAGAATTAGGCACTGCTGGTTTAAGCAGGGAAACATGGAAAACAGGATGAATTCTTAGAGAGTTAGGCAACTTGAGTCGACAGGCTACAGGACTCACAATACCGCTGATCTTGTATGGGCCAACATATTTTTGCCCCAACTTGGAAGTCGGAATTCTGAGTTTCAAGTTTTTTGTTGAGAGCCAGACCATGTCTCCTACCTTGTATGTTGGTGCTGGCTTACGGAATCTGTCTGCTGCCTTTTTAAATCTTTCCTGTGCTGAAACTAAAGTATTCTTTAGAACGTCCAAATTTTGCTGTAAAGATGCAATGCGGTCAGCAACCGCAGGCACAGACATGTCTATGGGGAGTCGAGGGAGAATACTGGGATGATATCCCTTGTTAGCAAAGAACGGAGATAATTTGGTTGAAGCATTCTGAGAGTTGTTATACGTGAACTCAGCCAATGGCAGTAGACTCACCCAATCGTCTTAAAGATGACACACGTAGCAACGCAGATACTGCTCCAAAGTTTGGTTGGTTCGCTCTGTTTGGCCGTTAGACTGTGGATGAAAAGCAGATGATAATTTTACTTTGATGTCCAGAGCAGCACAGAAGCTTTGCCAGAACCGTGAGGTGAATTGAACCCCACGATCAGATATTACTTCATCCGGAGCTCCGTGTAAACGAAAAACATTTTGCACAACAAGATCCGCTGTTTGCTTAGCTGTTGGGACACCAGCACAGGGAATAAAATGAGCAGCTTTAGTCAACCGGTCAACTACTACAAGAATCGTGGTTTTTCCCTGTGACAAAGGCAACTCCACAATAAAATCCATTGAAATAGAGCCCCAGGGACGGGATGGAACAGGCAGAGGTTGCAACAGTCCAGTAGGTGAAGAACGAGGAACTTTTGACTTGGCACATACCTCACATGATGAGACATACCGAAGAACATCTTTCCGAAAAGTCGGCCACCAGAAAAACGAGACAGAAATTCCTGAGTCTTCTGAACTCCCCTATGACCGGCAACCTTAGAGTCATGCATTAATTTCACACACTCAGTTTTACTGTTTCTGGGATATACAAACGCTGTCCTTGAAACCAAAGTCCATTCTTGAAAGTCAGATTTACCTGAGTGGGTGGCTGACTCAAAAGCGAATCTGCAGCATAAGCTTCCTTAATCTCAGTTAGAAGATCCTGATTATGCAAGACGCTTACAAAGTTTTTCTCAGATAGAATGGTCCTTGAAGATGAAGCTGAAATTGCTTCATCTGAATGAATCCTGGATAGTGCATCAGCCTTCTTATTACGCGAGCCCGGCCTATAGGAAATGACAAAATCAAATTGATTAAGAGATTCCACCGAGCCTGTCTAGGTTTCAGACATCTTGCCGACCTCATGAATTCAAGATTCCGATGATCCGTGAGTATAACAATCTGTTGGGATGCTCCTTGTAACAGATGTCTCCATTCCTTAAATGCGGTTATGATGGCTAACAGTTCCTTATTGCCAACGTCATAATTCCTTTCTGCGGGTGACAATTTTTGCGAGAGAAAGGCACACGGATGCAAGAGATCTTTCTCACCTGTTCTTTGCGAAAGTATGGCCCCTACAGCACAGTCCGAGGCATCCACTTCCACTATGAAGGCCTTGTCTGGATCAGGGTGGACAAGAATGGGAGCTGTCGTAAATCTAGATTTCAACGTAGAAAATGCTGTTTGAGCTTGAGGAGACCAGACGAATGGCGTCTTCTTCTGGGTTAACTGAGTTATGGGCGCAACAATCGCTGAAAAATTTTTAATAAAGCGTCTGTAAAAATTGGCGAATCCGATGAATCGCTGTACTTCCTTCACCGACTTAGGAGTTGGCCACTCCTGAATGGCTTGGGTCTTGCTTGCATCCATACTGAGACCCTGGGGAGAAATAACATATCCCAAGAATTGAATTTCTGTTTTGTGAAACTCACATTTCTCCAGTTTGATGTATAAGTGATTCTGCCGTAGACGATCCAAAACCATTTTCACGTGTCGCTGGTGGTCCTCGATATTGCTGGAAAAAATCAAAATGTCATCCAAATAAATCACAACAAAAATATCGAGTATATCCCTGAAAACATCATTCGCCAAATGCTGGAATGTAGCCGGTGCGTTACGAAGGCCGAAAGACATAACGAGATACTCGAAATGCCCATAACGTGACCGAAAAGCTGTTTTCCATTCATCGCCAGGACGAATCCGTACTAGATTGTACGCTCC
The DNA here is from genome assembly GCF_032444005.1 of Ranitomeya imitator. Lineage (NCBI taxonomy): Eukaryota > Metazoa > Chordata > Amphibia > Anura > Dendrobatidae > Ranitomeya > Ranitomeya imitator. The sequence goes on from NC_091285.1 coordinate 456,551,516, forward strand.
ACGAAGATCCAATTTTGTGAAGATTTTGGCATGTCGCACTCTCTCAAGTAATTCGGGAATTAGTGGAAGTGGATAAGAGTTTCTGATTGTGATTTTGTTGAGCTCCCGGTAATCAATGCATGGTCGGAGTGAGCCATCTTTCTTTTTGACAAAGAAGATTGGAGCACCTGCTGGGGAGGAAGATGGTCGTATAAACCCCTTAGCTAGGTTTTCATCTATGTATTCCTTGAGAGCTTTTAATTCTGGCCCAGACAATGGATAAATACTCCCGAAAGGAATCGCGGCACCAGGCAATAATTCCACGGGACAGTCATAAGGCCGATGTGGCGGTAATTTATCCGCATTTTTTTTGTCACACACATCACTAAAATCCCGATACTCTACCGGCAATGTCGAGTCGACCGTGACTGCAGTCTTCACTGGAGCCAGCTCTCCAGACAATGCTGATTCATTTGGAAACTGTAATTCTTTTGTTGTCCAATTGATAGTCGGATTTCGCAGCCGCAACCAAGGCAAACCTAAAATAATAGGAAAATTGGGAGAAGAAATCAACAAAGGACATATTTTCAGAATGATCCGCGCCCATACGGATCTTTAATGGGACTGTTTCAAGTTTCACAGGCCCAGAAATTAGTGGAGACCCGTCCACGGTTTCCATAAACACCGGAGAGTCTCTTTTTCGTGAGCGAATGCCATGTTTTTCAGCAAAAGAGATGTCCATAAGATTGCTGCAAGCTCCAGAATCTATCATGGCGGAGCAGGTGATCCAGCAGGAACACACCTGAATTTTGATGGAAATGCAACAGAGCGAATCCCTCCTCGCTGTGGTAGAACTAACGGAAAGTAAAGCTATGTCCACAGGTGATGATGTTACTGATGAGTCATCAGGAAAATCAAAGTTTTCAGCAGATATTTCCTGTCTGTGCGGAAGAGAACACACTGAAGATAAATCCGAAAAATCAAGTCCAGTTACCGCAGCTGCGGACTTGCGATTTTTCCCGGGGCACTCTGAAATATAATGACCCGATTTACCGCAGTAAAAACATAAATTCTCTTTAAAGCGATATTCTTTACGTGCATCGATAGTAGCTGGTCCGAATAACTAAAGCAATTGTTACCATCCACCTCTCGTGTCTCCCCTTTTCCCCATAGTTTGTAAGCTTGCGAGCAGGGCCCTCACTCCTCTTGGTATCTATTTTGAACTGTGATTTCTGTTATGCTGTAATGTCTATTGTCTGTACAAGTCCCCTCTATAATTTGTAAAGCGCTGCGGAATATGTTGGCGCTATATAAATAAAAATTATTATTATTATTATTATTATTCCTCCGTACTGCGTCAATCTGCATAGGTTCCAGCTCTGTCTGAGATAAAGTCTTAGTCAGCGTTTCCTTGGTGGATGGAAAAGGCATAAAGTTATTACGATTAGCATCGGCCCATTTTTCTTGGCGACGTTCGGTAAGACGAATATCAATCCGAATGCAATGATGTATAAAGTCAGCCAAGTTTGTAGGTGATTCACCTCGAGCTAGTTCATCTTTGATGGAAGCAGATAAACCTCTCCTGAACACTGCATATTTCGCTGAATCGCACCATGTTGTATCCAGCACCCATTTCCGAAACTCCATTGCGTATTCCACAACAGGACGCTTCCCCTGACGTAGTGTCAGTAATGCGGTTTCAGCTGTGATACTCCGATTAGGGTCATCAAACATCTGACACATTGCTGCAGTAAAGTCTTTCAGGGAATTCAAGCACACATCATTAGTCTCAATCAGTGGATTAGCCCAGGCTAATGCTTTGTTTGTTAGCAACATAATTATAGTCAATACTTTATCCCGATCAGTTGCAAACTGGGCTGCACGTGCAGAGAAATACAGCTGACATTGATTCAAAAACCCCCGAAATTTCTCTCTTTCACCACCAAACCTGAATGGTGGGAGTTTAGGAAAAGCTGGACCAGGAGCCGGGATTGGAGCAGATACCATGTTTGCAGCTGTAATCTCCACATTTGAAAGTCGAGACGCTAAGGCCTGAATAGACGTATCAGCTACATTCGCATTGTGATTAGTTTGCGATTCTAATGTCCCAAGTTTAGTTTTTATAGCCTGCAGCTCCACATGAAGTCCAGAGACAAATGAGCAAAGTTTTTTCATTCGCACCTCCATAGAATCTGACCCAGAGATCTCCATTTTTTTTTTGGGCTTGAGTATTATGTAATAAACTTAGTGCTAAGTGCAGTGGAGATCAGTATCATGGGTCAGAAAAGAGGCCGAGAGTCAATAGGTTAAGAGTTCAAGAATATTTATAATGATATGCAGGTAAACAGCTATGACACAGCAGGTTAGTAGCAGACAGAGCTGGATAGGCAGTAAGCACGTGTACAGACCGTGGAAGTCCAAGTATGTGAGATCCAGAGACCTGGAGACCAGGCTAGGCCTCCTAGCAGGGAGCAGTCCAGCAGCAGAGACGGGTGCAGAGCAGATCCAGGGAAACAAGTCTTTGCAATGAAGAGATGTAGAACCGGAGACAGATGGGGTATCCCAAAGTAACGAAGAAACCAGCAAGATAGCAGTTCTTCCAGCTTGATCACAAGTCAGGAACAAGATACTCAAGCAATGAGTATATATTCAGAGCTCCCTTAAATACACCACAGACAGGAACATGGAAAATCTGACAGGAAACAAGATGGCCCCCGTGAGGCCAATGACTCCATCTTAGGTAAGGGCAAAAGTAACTGAACTGAGGGCAAACAGCAACTAGAAACAGATATACAGTCCAAGTCCTTACATAGGGATTGCGGTCAGCAGAGTTCCCACGTCCCAGAGCTCGTCCTTATTATCAGTAACTATCAGGTCATTCCGTGTGCTCTTAACCACCAGGTCCATTATTGTCCTGACCACCAGGTCATAACAGTACAGGTGGCCCAAAGTACTAATGCATCTCAATAGAGGGATAAGAGAAGTTCTGAGACCATTTTTTTTTCTTTGCAGTGTGTTTTGTCTCTCTTTTCCCCTTTACCTCTGGGTGGTACAGGACACAGGTGTAAACATGGACATTCAAGGTCTGTCCTCTTGGATGGATAATCGCACTACAAGGGTACAAAACATTCAAGATTTTGTGGTTCAGAATTCGATGTCAGAGCCTAGGATTCCAATTCCTAATTTGTTTTTTGGTGATAGATCTAAGTTCTTGAATTTCAAAAATAATTGTAAATTGTTTCTTGCCTTGAAACCTCGCTCCTCAGGTGACCCTGTTCAACAAGTAAAGATCATTATTTCTTTGTTACGTGGTGACCCTCAAGACTGGGCATTTTCCCTTGCGCCAGGAGATCCGGCATTGCGTGATGTTGATGCATTTTTCCTGGCGCTTGGATTGCTTTATGACGAACCTAATTCAGTGGATCAGGCAGAGAAAATCTTGCTGGCTCTGTGTCAGGGTCAGGATGAAGCGGAGATATATTGTCAGAAGTTTAGAAAGTGGTCTGTGCTCACTCAGTGGAATGAATGTGCCCTGGCAGCAATCTTCAGAAAGGGTCTCTCTGAAGCCCTTAAGGATGTCATGGTGGGATTTCCCATGCCTGCTGGTCTGAATGAGTCTATGTCTTTGGCCATTCAGATCGATCGACGCTTGTGTGAGCGTAAAGCTGTGCACCATTTGGCGGTACTATCTGAGCATGGGCCTGAGCCTATGCAATGTGATAGGACTTTGACCAGAGCTGAACGGCAAGAACACAGACGTCGGAATGGGCTATGTTTTTACTGTGGTGATTCCACTCATGTTATCTCCGATTGTCCTAAGCGCACTAAGCTGTTCGCTAGGTCTGCCACCATTGGTACGGTACAGTCTAAATTTCTATTGTCCGTTACTCTGATTTGCTCTTTTTCATCCTATTCTGTTATGGCATTTGTGGATTCAGGCGCTGCCCTGAATTTGATGGACTTGGAGTTTGCTAGGCGCTGTGGTTTTTTCTTGGAGCCCTTGCAGTATCCTATTCCATCAGGAGGATATCCGCTTTCTGGTGTTGCATAATCTGCATGATGTGGTCATTTTGGGGTTGCCATGGCTACAGGTTCATAATCCAGTATTGGACTGGAAATCTATGTCTGTGTCCAGCTGGGGTTGCCAGGGGGTACATGGTGATGTTCCATTTTTGTCTATTTCGTCTTCCACTCCTTCTGAAGTTCCAGAGTTTTTGTCGGATTATCGGTATGTATTTGATGAGCCCAAAGCCAGTGCCCTACCTCCTCTTAGGGATTGCGATTGTGCAATTAATTTGATTCCTGGTAGTAAGTTTCCTAAGGGCCGATTGTTCAATTTATCTGTGCCAGAACACGCCGCTATGCGGAGTTATATAAAGGAATCCTTGGAGAAAGGCCATATTCGCCCATCGTCATCAGCGTTGGGAGCAGGGTTCTTTTTTGTGGCCAAAAAGGATGGTTCTTTGAGACCTTGTATTGATTACCGCCTACTTAATAAAATTACAGTCAAATTTCAGTATCCTTTGCCATTGCTGTCTGATTTGTTTGCTCGTATTAAAGGTGCTAGTTGGTTCACCAAGATAGATCTTCGAGGGGCGTATAATCTTGTGCGTATTAATCAAGGCGATGAATGGAAAACAGCATTTAATACGCCCGAGGGCCATTTTGAGTACCTGGTTATGCCATTCGGGCTTTCCAATGATCCATCAGTATTTCAGTCCTTTATGCATGACATCCTCCGAGAGTACCTGGATAAATTCCTGATTGTGCATTTGGATGATATTTTGGTCTTCTCGGATGATTGGGAGTCTCATGTGAAGCAGGTCAGAATGGTGTTCCAGGTCCTTCGTGCGAATTCCTTGTTTGTGAAGGGGTCAAAGTGTCTCTTTGGAGTTCAGAAGGTTTCATTTTTGGGGTTCATTTTTTCCCCTTCTACTATCGAGATGGACCCTGTTAAAGTCCAGGCCATTTACGATTGGACTCAGCCGACATCTGTGAAGAGCCTGCAAAAGTTCCTGGGCTTTGCTAATTTTTATCGGCGCTTCATCGCTAATTTTTCTAGTGTTGCTAAACCGTTGACTGATTTGACCAAGAAAGGTGCTGATGTGGTCAATTGGTCCTCTGCGGCTGTAGAGGCTTTTCAGGAGTTGAAGCGTCATTTTGCTTCTGCCCCTGTGTTGTGCCAGCCAGATGTTTCGCTCCCGTTTCAGGTTGAGGTTGATGCTTCTGAGATTGGAGCAGGGGCTGTTTTGTCACAAAGAAGTTGTGATGGCTCGGTGATGAAGCCATGTGCTTTCTTTTCTAGAAAGTTTTCGCCTGCTGAGCGTAATTATGATGTTGGTAATCGAGAGTTGTTGGCCATGAAGTGGGCATTCGAGGAGTGGCGTCATTGGCTTGAAGGAGCCAAGCATCACGTGGTGGTCTTGACAGATCACAAGAATTTGACTTATCTTGAGTCTGCCAAACGGTTGAATCCGAGACAGGCTCGATGGTCACTATTTTTTTCCCGTTTTGATTTTGTGGTTTCGTACCTTCTGGGCTCTAAGAATGTGAAGGCTGATGTCCTGTCAAGGAGTTTTGTGCCTGACTCTCCGGGTGTTCCTGAGCCGGCGGGTATTCTCAAAGAGGGGGTAATTTTGTCTGCCATCTCCCCTGATTTGCGGCGGGTGCTGCAAAAATTTCAGGCTGATAGACCTGACCGTTGCCCAGCGGAGAAACTGTTTGTCCCTGATAGATGGACTAGTAGAGTTATCTCTGAGATTCATTGTTCAGTGTTGGCTGGGCATCCTGGAATCTTTGGTACCAGAGATTTGGTGGCTAGATCCTTTTGGTGGCCATCTTTGTCACGGGATGTGCGTTCTTTTGTGCAGTCCTGTGGGACTTGTGCTCGGGCTAAGCCCTGCTGTTCTCGTGCCAGTGGGTTGCTTTTGCCCTTGCTGGTCCCGAAGAGGCCCTGGACACATATTTCTATGGATTTTATTTCGGATCTCCCCGTCTCTCAAAAGATGTCGGTCATTTGGGTGGTTTGTGATCACTTTTCTAAGATGGTCCATTTGGTACCTTTGTCTAAATTACCTTCCTCCTCTGATTTGGTGCCATTATTTTTCCAGCATGTGGTTCGTTTACATGGTATCCCGGAGAACATCGTTTCTGACAGAGGTTCCCAGTTTGTTTCGAGGTTTTGGCGATCCTTTTGTGCTAGGATGGGCATTGATTTGTCTTTTTCCTCGGCTTTCCATCCTCAGACAAATGGCCAAACCAAACGAACTAATCAAACTTTGGAAACATATCTGAGATGCTTTGTTTCTGCTGATCAGGATGATTGGGTGTCCTTTTTGCCGTTGGCTGAGTTCGCCCTTAATAATCGGGCCAGCTCGGCTACTTTGGTTTCGCCATTTTTCTCCAATTCTGGTTTCCATCCTCGTTTCTCTTCAGGGCAGGTTGAGTCTTCGGACTGTCCTGGTGTAGATACTGTGGTGGATAGGTTGCAGCAGATTTGGACTCATGTGGTGGACAATTTGACATTGTCCCAGGAGAAGGCTCAACGTTTCGCTAACCGCCGGCGCTGTGTGGGTCCCCGACTTCGTGTTGGGGATTTGGTTTGGTTGTCGTCTCGTTATGTTCCTATGAAGGTTTCCTCTCTTAAGTTTAAGCCTCGTTTCATTGGTCCGTATAAGATTTCTGAGGTTATCAATCCTGTGTCATTTCGTTTGGCCCTTCCTGCTTCTTTTGCCATCCATAATGTGTTCCATAGGTCGTTATTGCGGAGATACGTGGCGCCTGTGGTTCCATCCGTTGATCCTCCTGCCCCGGTGTTGGTTGAGGGGGAGTTGGAGTATGTGGTGGAGAAGATTTTGGATTCTCGTATTTCGAGACGGAAACTCCAGTACCTGGTCAAGTGGAGGGGTTATGGTCAGGAAGAAAATTCCTGGGTTTTTGCCTCTGATGTTCATGCTGCCGATCTGGTTCGTGCCTTTCATTTGGCTCATCCTGGTCGGCCTGGGGGCTCTGGTGAGGGTTCCGTGACTCCTCCTCAAGGGGGGGGTACTGTTGTGAATTCTGTTGTCGGGCTCCCTCCTGTGGTCATGAATGGTACTTCGGCTGGTTCTGTCCATGGACTTCCTCTGGTGGGTGTTTCTGAGTTTCCTTCCACAGGTGACGAGGTTAATTCGTTAGCTGGCTGCTCTATTTAACTCCACTTAGATCTTTGCTCCATGCCACCTGTCAATGTTCCAGTATTGGTCTAGTTCACTCCTGGATCGTTCTTGTGACCTGTCTTCCCAGCAGAAGCTAAGTTCCTGCTTGTATTTTCTTTGGTTTGCTATTTTTCTGTCCAGCTTGCTATTTTTATTGTTGTCTTGCTTGCTGGAAGCTCTGGGACGCAGAGGGAGCGCCTCCGCACCGTGCGGAGGGTCTTTTTGCGCCCTCTGCGTGGTCTTTTTGTAGGTTTTTGTGCTGACCGCAAAGCATCCTTTCCTATCCTCAGTCTGTTCAGTAAGTCGGGCCTCACTTTGCTAAATCTATTTCATCTCTGTGTTTGTATTTTCATCTTTACTCACAGTCATTATATGTGGGGCTGCCTTTTTCTTTGGGGAATTTCTCTGAGGCAAGGTAGGCTTTATTTTTCTATCTTCAGGGCTAGCTAGTTCCTTAGGCTGTGCCGAGTTGCATAGGGAGCGTTAGGAGCAATCCACGGCTATTTCTAGTGTGTCTGATAGGATTAGGGATTGCGGTCAGCAGAGTTCCCACGTCCCAGAGCTCGTCCCTATTATCAGTAACTATCAGGTCATTCCGTGTGCTCTTAACCACCAGGTCCATTATTGTCCTGACCACCAGGTTATAACACTCTCCCTTCAATTTTTAACTAGCCATCATATATTGACCAATGGACACTGACACCCTCTTTATCAACAGCTTATCCACCTGGCTCCTATTCCTTCTCTCTACTGACATGCCCACTGTCATCACGGGTAATTTCACCATCCCCACTGACACCAAACAGTCAACAGTCTCCAAACCCTTCTCTCTTATTTCATCATTTTTTTACACAGAATGGTCCACCACATCCACACATAATGATAGGTAAATGCTAGATCCCTTGTTAACCCACCTCTTTTCTATATCTAACCTTATAACCTCACTTCTCCCCATATCTGACCACCATCCACTCATATTCTCATTCCTGCTTTTTTCAAGAATTAGCCCACCTGCAGAGATCTTTCACCATAGACATTCAATCACTCTTTGACTCCCTTCTATTGCTCCCCACCATATTATAGAAAAAAAAGACAGTCATGCTTACCAATACCATGTCCAGACACAAATATACAACAGGTTGCAATAGCTCACCATGATACATAGAGGGTGGTGGCAGCGCAGGTGCAAAATACTAATAAAGCAACAACTTACTAACTCACCACATATCCGGAGGGTGGTTGCCTAGTACTTCAAATGCTGTATGCTCTTTGCTGCTTGCATAGGGTGCCATTCACACTATTATGTGAGATATCTTGCTCTCCAGATAACAGCCTATTTAAGATAATGAGAACTCTTGACATGGGTTGCCAGCTTGTGTATTTTGGTCAAAATATTGACTAATACCTCATGCGTTTTATACATCTTTTTGTATTTTTTTTCATTTTTGTGCAGGGTGCAGGCCGGGCTCTTCAATAGTGGCTTGGTAATGTGAAGTGTCTGTCCTGTGGGTGTACATATGGTATAGGCAGCCCACCTGATCTAATAGCAGGGGAGTTGATAATAGGCTTTTATCCATACAGTGGTGCATCCCATGTAATGGTGTGAATGGCACCCTATGCAAGTCTGTGTGCATTTGCAATCCTAGGCAGCCACCCCACAGATGGTTGGAGGGTTAGTAAGTGCTTGTTCTATTAGTATTTTGCACTATGCTGCCCCTGCCTTTATCATGGGGGCCTGATGCATCCTTTTTGTGCATTTGTGTCTGGACATGGTATTGGTAATGGCTGTCTTATTTTTCTTACTTTTTAATCTATGTCCTCTTTTCAATGAATTGCTCTCCACTCTCCCTGCACAACAGATATACAGCCACCATTTCCTACAACGCCACACTCGTATAACTTCTTGACTTGATCACTCTTCTTTTGCATAGCAGAATTCGACCAATCAATAGACAACCCTGGCACCCCAACCTAACAATAAAAACAGAGCCAAGTATCTAGGCTGCAAAGCAGAAAACACACCCTTGGGAAGTCTTTTATCACATTTAAGCAAGAAATGTTCAAATTTAAGTCGCTCTCACCTCTGCTAAACATGACACCTTCACAACTCTCAGTAACGTAGTTGTGGAAATATTTTCTGTTCTGATTTCCTGATATTCAGTGTGCAAATTAATTGTTAGATATTTGCTTTGTCTAATTAAATGAATCATGCCCGCAGTGATGAATTTGGTCACATGTATTATTATTGTTACACTTTTCCTACATTAGGGAAATAACATTACATATATGACTTATTAGCTACACCATCAACATGTGAAACTGGTAATATACTTCACACGTGGGCATGTATATATAATGATCTATGACACTGATGCAATTCATTTTCCTCATAATTTTAATAAATGTATCATTTAGTAATTGTTAATATCCATGAGCAATGAATTCCTTTCTGTTCACAGAATAAAACTTTACATATTGAACATTATATGCCTGTTTCTGCATGTATTGACATTAAATGGGGGATGTCCAGGTACATGGTTAGTTTGACTTGATTCTAAACATCTGTATAAACTATACATGAGGCACAGGCAGTGGCGTAGGAAGGGGGGTGCAGGGGGGGCGGTCCGCCCCGGGCGGCACAATGCGGGGGGCGGCCGGCGCTGCAGGAGAAGAAAAAAAAAAAAAGACGCCCCTTTAAATCTTCGGGCGGCGCCGTCCGCCGCCACGACCAGGGCCAGCTCCCCCCACCACCGGACTCCGCCCCCCGCTCTATACTCACCTCTCCTGGTTCCTGCGGCGCCGGCAGCTGCAGCGTCCTCTGACTCTGCGACGTCTCAGAGCAGAGGGCGCGATGACGTCACTACTGTGCGCGCCGCTCTGCCTCTCTGTCCTGAGCGTCGCAGAGCCGGAGAGACGCTGACTGCACCGGACCTGCGCTAGGAACGGGAGAGGTGAGGATTTTACTTTTTTTTTTTTTTCTTTATGTCTGACTGTCTGGGGCTGGGGCAATGCTGGACACACTAGGGCAATACATGAGACCATGGGGCAGATTGCTGGACACACTGGGGCAATACATGAGACCATGGGGCAGATTGCTGGACACACTGGGGCAATACATGAGACCATGGGGCAGATTGCTGGACACACTGGGGCAATACAGGAGACTATGGGGCAGATTGCTGGACACACTGGGGCAATACTGGAGACCATGGGGCAGATTGCTGGACACACTGGGGCAATACAGGAGACCATGTGGCAGAATGCTGGACACACTGGGGCAATACAGGAGACCATGGGGCAGAATGCTGGACACACTGGGGCAATACAGGAGACCATGTGGCAGAATGCTGGACACACTGGGGCAATACAGGAGACCATTGGGCAGATTGCTGGACACACTGGGGCAATACTGGAGACCATGGGGCAGAATGCTGGACACACTGGGGAAATACTGGAGACCATGGGGCAGAATGCTGGACACACTGGGGCAATACAGGAGACTATGGGGCAGATTGCTGGACACACTGAATACTGGAGACCATGGGGCAGATTTCAGGACACATTGAGGCAATGCTGGAGACCCTGGGCAGACTTCTGGACATACTGGGGCAATACTGGAGACCATGGGGCAGATTGCTGGACACACCGGGGCAATACTGGAGACCATGGGGCAGAATGCTGGACACACTGGGGCAATACAGGAGACCATGGGGCAGATTGCTGGATACACCGGGGCAATACTGGAGACCATGGGGCAGATTGCTGGACACACTGGGGCAATACTGGAGACCCTGGGGCAGATTTCTGGACACATTGAGGCAATGCTGGAGACCCTGGGGCAGACTTCTGGACACACTGGGGCAATGCTGGACACTGGGGCAGATTGCTGGACACACTGGGGGTAATATGCTGGACACACTGGGGCAATGCTGGACACTGGGGGTAATATGCTGGACACACTGGGGCAGACTGCTGGACACACTGGGGAAAGGCTGGACACTGGGGCAGATTGCTGGACACACTGGGGGCAGTGCTGGACATACTGGGGCAGATTGCTGGACACACTGGGGGTAATATGCTGGACACACTGGGGCAGATTGCTGGACAACATGGGGGTAATATGCTGGACACACTGGGGCAGATTGCTGGACAACATGGGGGTAATATGCTGGACACACTGGGGGCAGGACTTGAGGCATGGGCAGAATGTAGATACGGGGCATGATTGGAGACACGGGGCAGGATTGGATCATGGGGCAGGACGGATACGATGGAGGCTGGTGGGGCAGGATGTGGAGATCATATGGGGTAGAATGGATACTCATGAGGGCAGGATGCGAGAACATATGGCTGGAGCCAGGAATGAGAAACGGGGCCAGGGTAGGGAATATTATTACCATAGGGGCTAATTAAGGGATATTATTACTGCAGTGATGTATTTATTTTATTTTTTGAGTATACTGTTTTAAATGGGGGGGCGGTCCTGTTACTGTGCAGAGTGACACTATATCACCTTTTTTTCTTCATGTGATGTAATGTAGAAGTTGTGAAAAATTAAGTAATGTGTTCTGCAAGCGGAGCTCGAGATAACTGTGTTATTTCCTGCAGAAACGAGTCCTGGCTGGAAGGAATGATGGCGGTCTGTGCTGGATGAAAGATGAAGGACTTCACCTAGAGACGTCACTGGTGAGTCAGTGTTACCTATACACTGACACTATACACTGTATACTATATAGAGGTCCTGTGTATAATGTCACCAGTGATCTCTGTATTACCTCTACACAGACACTGCATACTAAGTACAGATCTCCTGTGAATACTGGCACTTATGGTGATAGTATTGTGGGGGTTTTTTTTATTACTGATCAGTATTGTAGTATTCAGTCACTATGTGGTGGTAATATGTGGTCTGGAAATGGTGTTGTGGTATTTGTCCCTTGTATGTAGTATTATTCGGTCACTATGTGGCCTGGTCATGGTGTGGTGGTATTAAGTCACAGGTGTGGCATGTGGGGGTGACACCATTAGGCCCAGCTTAAGTTCTACAAAACAGGAAAACCGTTTTGGTAACCTTTGTGTGTATTGAGCCGGGGGGGGGGGGGGCCGCAAAACTCGGGAACAGCCCCGGGCGGCAAAAGCTCTAGCTACGCCTCTGGGCACAGGAGGTGCCTACAATGCAAAAGGATTCATGGGACCCAGGTATGACAACTGGTCATGCAGCCAGACGTCACTTTTGTAGCCGGCATCATTGGCTGGCATTTCTTGCACACTTCTGTTGCTTCCTAGGGTCCACAACACATGCCATGATGCAGTGGGAGGTCTAGTAGCCAAGCCTCAATCAAGGGACCTAGGAGGCAACATACTGTAGTTGCCCCAGAGATGTTGGAACAAGAATGCTGTCTGCATAAGTGAAGTCCGGCTGCACTAGAGGACTGTAACAGAGATCAGAACTGGATGTCAAGAATCTATTTTCCTTATTTTTGGTTGAATTCATAAAACCTCAGATAAGAACATTCATGTGCCTCTGTGTGAAATTAGGAGATTAAGAACAGTATGGTATCAAAGAAATCTATAAACTTAGGCTGAGCGTACATCTAATAAACTAAATCACAGAGTTAAATCACACAAAATAGTTAATAAACATCCCACATCCATATATCTTCATTACATCAGCACAATTTTTGAAATGTATTTATTTTTTGTTAGGAAGTTATAAGGGTTAAAAGTTGACCAGCCATTTCTTATTTTTCCAGCAATATTTGCAAAACCATTTTTTAGGGACCACATCACATTTGAAGCGACTTTGAGTGGCTTGTATGACAGAAAATACCCATAAGTGACACCATTCTAGAAAATACACCCCTGAAGGTGCTCAAAATTACATTCAAGACGTTTATTAAGCCTTCAGGTGCTTCACAGGAATTTTTGGAATGTGGAAGGAAAAAATGAACATTTATCTTTGTCACAAAAATTCTCCTTTAGGGTCTGTTTCCACGATCAGGAAACGCTGCGTGTCTGACGCTGCATAGAGCCGCAGCGTCAGACACGCAGCGTCCAGATGTTACAGCATAGTGGAGGGGATTTAATGAAATCCCGTCTCCACTATGCGTGGTAACACGCACGCGGCGGCCCTGCGACTCCGGACATGCTGCGCGTCTTTTCAGATCGCAGCATGTCCGTATATCTTGCGGCGACGCTGCGTCGCCGCAAGATATAGCACAGGGCCCTATGGTGGGGAGTGATGATGCCGGATGTGTGCTGTGAACACATCCGGCATCATCGCGTCTCCAGAAGGGGGCGGGGCTTACCGCAGAGCGGCTAAGCCGCTCCGACGATACCGCCGGCTATCCTGATCGTGGACACGCAGCCTTAGACCCAATTGTTTTTTTATTTTTGAAATGGTAAAGGAAATAATGGACCACAAAAATTGTTGTGCAATTTCTCCTGAGCATGATGATACCCCACATGTGAAGGAATACAATTGTTTGGGCACACTGCAGAGCTTGTGGAAGGGGAAGGAAAAGGGAAGGAGCACCATTTGACATTTTGAATGTTAAATTTGCTGGAGTAATTAGCGGACACTATGTTGGAATTGAAGATTCCCTGATGTGCCTACACAGTGGGAACCCCCCCACAAGTGACACCATTTTGGAAACTAGACCTCTCAGGGAACTTATTTAAATGTGTGGTGAGCACCTTGAACCCCCAGGTGTTTTTAACAGAAGGTTATAAGATTGAGAGGTGAAAATAAAAAAAAATCACATGTTCCCTACAAAAATGTTTTATGGACCCATATTTAGCATTTTCACAATGATATTAGAAAATTGCACCACCATAATTTGTTGTGCAATTTGTTTTGAGTATGCAGATACCCCATATGTGGGGGAAAACTACTGTTTGAGCGCACAGCAAGTGCAATTATTCAAGCAAATGCAAAATTTGCTTGAATAATTAGCAGATGACATATCATGTTTGGAAAGCCCCTAATGTGCCTAAATAGTGAAACCCCCAAGTGACATGATTTTGGGAGCTAGACCCCTCAAGGAATGTGTCTAGATTAGTGATGAACACCTTCAACCCCCAGCAGCATCACAGAAGGTTAAAAACGCAGAACCGTGAAAATAAATAAATCACATTATTCACACAAAAATGGTATTTTGGACCCAATTATTTTATTTTCACTAGGATTTCAGGTGAAAATGTGTTCCAAAATGTGTTCTGCAATTTCTCCTGAGTACACAGTTACCACATATATGATCAAAAACTACTTTTAAGGCACAGTTCTAACCACATTTGGACTTACATTCCCTTTTGCCTGCAGAAGAGAACCATCTAATAAATTTAAAAAATAATCTTTATTTAAATAGTTTTTTAAACAATATGAAAAACAGCATAAGATGTGCATGTCACAGAATGCCCAGTAGGGGGAACCCCAATCCAATCCTATTCAGGAATAGTGAAATACTACTATATATAGTATTAAAAGCAAAAGGATATAAATAAATGGCAACGGATTATATCCAAGAATCAGGGTCTAGTTACCATCCATTTCAGATGATGTTTGTATATAAACACAGCAGTGCCACTCATAAATTGTGATATCACATTGCCACTATAATATGGAAAAGGAGTCAAATTCAAATGTATAAACTGACACCAATCTATATAAAAAAAAAATATGCTAGATAAGAAACTATAAGTTCCAATAGATACTGTAGCTATCTGTAGATTAATATCCAAACCAATTTCCCATCACACAGTATAATAGGAATAAAGAGGCTATGGCTAGAATCATAGAATAAAATAATATTTATTAATAAAGATAAAGATAAAACAGCAGAAAAATTCTTCCCTAAAAAAATCCGCTAGGAACAACACACAGTCAGGCCACTATAGTCCAAATAACATAATGTGAAATAACCTAGTATAGCCATATAGATAAGGAGTAAGAGCATAGTAGAGACGCCACAATAATATATCAATGCATTACGGGCAAACAAAAGGATATGCAGGGAAAAATTAACATTAAAATAACCAAACTCTAAATGAGGATAAAGCAAAAGTGCTAAAAAATATCCCCACAGAAAATCTAAATTAATCCCCGCATACTCCAATGTCCGCAATACCTATGTATAATTAGCAATACAGACAGAGTTTAAATATGACCTAAATTAATACCACGGCGGGCTAAAAAGCCTCTTAAAGCCATGTAAAACACAGTGCAACGTACTCCTGTCATATAGTGCAAATAGGTATATAAAACCAGCACTACTGAGTGCTAACCAAGAATCATGTTACAGTCTCTATAAAAAACTCCTAATAGGCTCCAGATACTAGATGGTAGGTAGTGTAAACTTACATGGACAAGTGGTCCTAAGCAGGTGTGTCCCACAGTGACCCCGACAGCGCCGTTTCGCCTGACTGGCTTCCTCAACAAGGGGGCGTAAGTGTCTAGCAGCTACCTAACCTAGCTCTATATAGGCACAACACAGCTGGAGAGAGGCGTCTGTGTAATGAGTCAAAAGCGGCGCATGCGCTGATCCATGGACGTCACAAGAAGGGCAACTTCCGGTACGCCACACTTGGAAAGCGAGCGTGAGACACTTCGTTCTCCTATGTGCACGGTGCTTGAAGTTGCCATGACAACGCCCGACCAGCGCATGCGCATACCACACACAGAGGCAGGATCTTTCTCAGAGCGCAACATAAAGAGGTAATGCCGAAATGAAAAAGAAGGAAGCCCCTTATAATGGTCCTATAGAAACCGAAGAAGGAGAAACAGAACATAACTAATGCTAATGTGAAATAAAGTGACTATTACTAATAAATAAATACAGAAAGAAAATAATGAAATGTGCTAATATAACATATACGATGAAAATAAATATATGCTAATGTCTATAAATAATACATCAGGAATACAATACCAATGCCCTGAATGATATATACTAAGGAATACACTACTATTCCCCACTACTGTACAAACCATGTATAATAATAAAAATAAATAACACCTAATATATATACATATATAAAATCTATACAACCATAACAACTGTAAAATTATAATCCAGTAATTAAATACCACTATATAGAAAAAGGGAAAGAATATTTCCCTGTGTATACGAATAAATAGTGAACAATATTAAATAACTACATTATCAAAGCCTAAAATACAATAGTACCAAATTACACATACTAATAAAAACATTATCATTATTCTTGTATAAATTCTTCTCTCCTTCTATCTTCTTTCCTTATCCATAGAAAAAGGCTTCCAATACAATGAAAACCACCAACGGACCGGCAATCATACCAGGTAAGTAGCTGCCAATAATGTGAAACGAATAACTATAATGAATAAATAAAATACAAAAATTAATATCCAAAAAATACACAAAGACACATACGAACAATATTAAAACCAAGGACTACAGGATATGTACAAAAAAGTACTACTAGAGAAAGTATGTCCAAAAAAGTAGAAACATGTGGACCAATAAAAATAGAGCTCAAAAATCTAGTAAGGAAAAAACCATATGGCGAAAAAGTTCCAACCCACCAAATAGACACATTTATAAAAATGAGCTAAAACCCTGAGTTTCATTAAGGCCATATAGGGCCAATGTACCGAGTAAATAGATCCATTTGCTCTCTTTTTGAGCAAGCATCTTACCCAAATTTCCTCCTCTATTTCCCAATAGAATTTGGTCTATAGCTTGGATTTTAAGCCCTCTAGGATCAGATTGATGGTGCGATTTGAAATGTCTAGATAGGGTTTTCAACATACTCGGATCAGTGATGGTAACCGATTTTTCGATATCCCTTACATGCTCTCTTGTCCTGACTCGCAGTTCTCATGTGGTCAAACCAATATAGACTTTGCCATATGGGCAATGTGCGTGATAAATAACGCCTTTGGACGTACAAGTAAGCCTCTTTCTATTTTCAAAAACCCTAGATCCATCATGATTATTGAATGTCTTACTTTTAAACATATTGGAGCACCCTTTACACATATTACATGGAAAGAAGCCATTACCCCCAACTAGGGTTGAGCGAAACGGGTCGGCCATTTTCAGAAGTCGCCGACTTTTGGCAAAGTCGGGTTTCATGAAACCCGACCCGACCCCTGTGTGGGGTCGGCCATGAAGTCGGCGATCTTCTGAATCTGGAATTGGAATTCCGATACCGATTCCCAATATGTTTAAGATATCGGGAATTGGTATCGGAATTCAGATTTAAGTGTAAAATAAAAAATAATTAAAAAAAATATTGCTATATTCACCCTCGGACGCGCCCTGGTTGTAACCCGCAGCCTTCCTTCCTAAGAATCAGCGCTTGAAGGACCTTTCGATGACGTCACGGCTTCTGATTGGTCGCGTGACACCCATGTGACCGCTCACGTGACCAATCACAAGCCGCGACGTCATCGAAAGGTCCTACAAGCGCTGATTCTTAGGAAGGAAGGCTCCCGGTTACAACCAGGGCGCGTCCGAGGGTGAGTATAGCAATATTTTTTATTTTTATTCTTTATTTTACACATTAATATGGATCGCAGGGCCTGAAGGAGAGTTTCCTCTCCTTCAGACCCTGGGAACCATTAGAAACCCAATGCACTGCATTGGGTTTTGTGTTTCGGCCGACCCTGACTTTTCTATAGGATCGGCCGATTTCACTCGACCCGACTTTTGAAAAAGTCGGGTTTCGTGAAATCTGACCCGATCCTATGAAAACAAAAGTCGCTCAACCCTACCCCCAACTGTACCTGATTTAGAACTAGTTGCTGAATAGAGACTATGAACGAGAAGATCCTTGAGGTTCCTGGATCTTCTAGGAACCATCAGAGGGCGGTCCGGCAATATTGTCTTCAAAATAGGGTCAGATTGTAGAATGCTCCAGTGTTTATGCATAATTCTAGATAATTCAGGCCACTGTTTATTAAATCTCGTAATGAATCGTACTTCATTTTTCACCTTATTTACTTCATTCTTTTTGCTGTTACCATATAACAATTCATCTCTTGAGACATTAGCAGCTTTTCTAAGGCCTTTTTTAATTTGATGATTACTGTATCCTCTATCAGAGAATCTTCTGGCCAAATCTAATGTTTGATCCTCATAATCGTCCACAGTGGTACAAATCCTTTTGATTCAGAGAAATTGCCCTGTTGGTATGCCGTTAATAGTAGACCTATGATGGGCAGAGGAAGCGTGTAATAATGTATTAGTCGCTGTTGGTTTCCTAAATATGTTTGTGACTATTCTACCATCTTCCAGTACCCTGATGTCCAAATCCAAAAATTCCACTTTTTTACCAAAATTATATGTCAACTTGATATTACATTGATTCTGATTTAATTTTGTCATGGCTATGGGCAATTTGTCTACCGAATCTTCCCATATAAACAGGATGTCGTCTATATAACGACTCCACCCTTGTATAGCGTGACTGTCCCATTCATCATCCTGAAAAATTTGATGCTCCCAGTACCCCATAAATAAGTTGGCATAAGCCGGGGCACATGTGGCCCCCATGGCTGTACCTTGCTTTTGAATAAAAATCTCATTATTAAATAAGAACACATTATGTTCCAATATGAATTTCAAAAGTACAAGGAGGAGCTCTATCAAGGATGTTTCCAGATTGCTTTCATGCAAATAATGGGCAACAGCCCTCAGGCCATCTTCATGCTTAATGGACGAATAAAGCGCCTCCACATCTGCCGTGACTAGAACCGCCCCTTTTTCCAACTGTAAGGTGTCAAGTCTTTTTAACATCATCTTGGTGTCTTTGATATACGAGGGCAAAGTTAACACTAGTGGCTGTAAGTAGTAGTCTATAACAGTACACACTATCTCACAAAGACTCCAATTTCCCGCCACAATAGGCCTACCAGGTGGGTCCAATGAATTTTTGTGCAGCTTGGGTAATAAATAAAATGTGGCCATCTTAGGCTGTAATTTCAACACAGTCTCAACCAATCTTTTAGGGATGATGCCGTCATCACACGCAGATTCAAGTATCTTAACTAACTCACATTGAAATTTAGTGAGGGGGTTATAACTGAGTTTTTTATAACAGTTGGTGCTATTAAGAATCTTGTAGGCCTGTTTTTCATACATTTTGCACGGCCACAGCACTGTATTACCCCCTTTATCTGCCTGTTTGATGACGACATCATCCCAAGACTGTAACTCCTTAAGTGCCACATGCTCCTCAGCACTCAAATTCGAAACCCAACCAGGTACAAGGTGTTAGAGGTCGAGTTCCCGCTTCTGCACAGGGGGAATCTCGGGCCGTCTCCGCTGCGGTCTCCCATTCTGTTCCAGCCGCAGTGGAGTCTGCTCAGCAAAGACGTCGGTCCCAGCGTCTTGCTCAATCTCACTCTGTTCTAAGAGTTACTGCTGCTTCTCCAGCTCCTGCCATTAAAGCCAGTACTGGTCAGCAGCAAGCGGACTTCTCTGGGACTAAGTCCTTGTCTGCACATACTGAGCATGCCCAGGGCAAGATCTCCCGTTGGAGATCGAGGGTCAGGTGCTCAGGCACTGCAGCACATTCCATTGGTCCTCTTGGCAGGTCTTGGAAGGGCAAAAGTTCTGTAGCCACTTCCTGTGCTGCAACTATATAAACTGCGCATGACCGCACGGCCATGCGCTAGTATTGTCTCATAATGATATATGTGTGTGTGTAGATGGATGTATGTCGATGGATGAAAGCTCCTAAATATCCCTCCCTAGAGTTGTTGTCTGCTCGCGGATGTTGGTAGCTATCTAGCGCCCGACTAACCATCTGCACGATACACACATTACAGCGTCCTCTTGCTGTGTTCGCCTGTACGGCGCCGTGCGCTTGCCTCGCGCTTTCCATACACAAACCTGTGTGGTTGGTGGCGTCCGACAGTGCGGCATTGCTCGCACTCCTGTGCATTTATATATTTCTAATTAGTTTCCTTACACACCCAGTTGTGGTGTAGTGCCAGCAAGGGTCTAATCGGACTTCAATCCCTGTTGGGGTTAAGTACGCTGACTGCTTGCTCGCACTTTAGGTGCGGTACCGCGGTCCTGTGACGCAACAGGATTGCTTCCTTCACGCTGGGTGAGGTTGAACCCACGTGTGTTTACTTTAGTGTACCGCCAGATAGTCTGCAATTTACTAGCAGCGGGTTTTCACCTGCACGGTGGACCTCGGACTGCGAACGCATCTAAATCATCTTTCTGGGTGCGTTCCGCCAGTCCTAACACAAGGGGCAAACCTTCCACTTCCTTGACTACCATTTTAATAAAAACGTCAACAGCAGAGCACATGTTAAGACTAGGAAATCTATTAGATTTCCCTAACAAGTGTGTAGGGAACTTACCAGATGCCACCTGATTATTTTCCTCAATAAGCTCCTCCAAACATCTCAATGCCTCCCTTTCCACATCCGTAGTGAAAAGACCATCCAAATCAGTTCTATGATGTATTTTTTGCAAAATAATCTTACGTGCAAACTAGTGTAAGTCCTTTACCACTTCGAATATATCTAAATATGAGGAAGGGGAGAATGTTAAACCCTTCTCTAGCAAACGTATCTGTGATTCAGTTAGTGTGTGCTCTGACAGGTTTATTACCTTCAGTCTATCATTGCCACGTCTATTAGTCTTCTTATTGTAGAAAATATCAGGATATTTCCTATTCTCTCTATTTGAGGTTCTGGTACATGTGGAAATTTCACTGGAGCTCTCCGCCTCACTACATGAAGTGCTACTCTCTGCATACACAGGCAGCTCACTAGATGATCTTGCTGCTTTGGAACCAGTATTCATAGGCTTTTTTTGGGGGGAGTTGCCACCTAAAAATGTTGTCTGTTTCAAAATCAGCAGTGTCTCTAATGAATTTCTTAAGTTTAAGTTCACTAATATCCGCTTCTTTTTTACCTATTTCTTTTTCAAGAGCTTGAATAAAATTCTCCATTCTATCCGCTGTTAATTGGTTCTTTAAAGATTTGTGCAGCTCTTCAATTTCTCCATCCAACATATTCATACTCATAGTATTCTTCTCAATAATAATTTTCATAAACTCAATTGAGCAAGCGATAGCGGCGTGCTCGGGGATTTAGTTTATGTCGACGCGGCTGCATGATTTGCAGCTGCTAGTCGGCTTGAATACATGTGGTGATTGCCTGTTTGTTAAGCAACCCCAACATGTATTCAAGCTGGCTAGCAGCCGCAAAATATGCAGCTGTGTCGACAAACTAAATCCCCGAGCATGCCGAAAAACTCAGAGACCACCCAAGCATGCTCAGAGAAACCCGAGTAACGAGCATACTCGCTCATGATTAGTGCTAAAATGAAGGTAAGGAGTGGATTGAGTGTCCCCCTTAACTCGAAGTACGTTTCGCCTTTAGCTTCTTCCGGGGGGTTACATATATTGGTCCACATTAGTGATGCATACTATTGATTTCACTGTTTTTTATAATGTTGCTGGACTTATTATCTGCACTACTTGGGCAACCTGCTATGCTATGATTACTCTGTATTTACTCAAGTGTACCATATGCTGCTATTTACTTACCTGTTGGACCTTGAATCTTTCTTTTCAGTTTATTACTGTGCCTTTTTTATTATTAATTGTGCTGTTATTATTATATGTAAGTGTGAGCACTTTCTTTGTAGTAGTGCCACCATTCAACAACTTTGTTCTAATAAAGGTGTTTATCCTTTTCGATTTAAGTCTTGGAATATTTTTTGACTACATATTCCTTGTTTTTGTTGTCTTGGTTTCTCTGCACAATCCGAATGGTCTGACATTCTTTCCTCATTGCACATACAGTTAGGGCCAGAAATATTTGGACAGTGACACAATTTTCGCGAGTTGGGCTTTGCATGCCACCACATTGGATTTGAAATGAAACCTCTACAACAAAATTCAAGTGCAGATTGTAACGTTTAATTTGAAGGGTTGAACAAAAATATCTGATAGAAAATGTAGGAATTGTACACATTTCTTTACAAACACTCCACATTTTAGGAGGTCAAAAGTAATTGGACAAAAAAACATAACCCAAACAAAATATTTTTATTTTCAATATTTTGTTGCAAATCCTTTGGAGGCAATCACTGCCTTAAGTCTGGAACCCATGGACATCACCAAACGCTGGGTTTCCTCCTTAATGCTTTGCCAGGCCTTTACAGCCGCAGCCTTCAGGTCTTGCTTGTTTGTGGGTCTTTCCATCTTAAGTCTGGATTTGAGCAAGTGAAATGCATGCTCAATTGGGTTTAGATCTGGAGATTGACTTGGCCATTGCAGAATGTTCCACTTTTTGGCACTCATGAACTCCTGGGTAGCTTTGGCTGTATGCTTGGGGTCATTGTCCATCTGTACTATGAAGCGCCATCCAATCAACTTTGCAGCAATTGGCTGAATCTGGGCTGAAAGTATATCCCGGTACACTTCAGAATTCATCTGGCTACTCTTGTCTGCTCTTATGTCATCAATAAACACAAGTGACCCAGTGCCATTGAAAGCCATGCATGCCCATGCCATCACGTTGCCTCCACCATGTTTTACAGAGGATGTGGTGTGCCTTGGATCATGTGCCGTTCCCTTTCTTCTCCAAACTTTTTTCTTCCCATCATTCTGGTACAGGTTGATCTTTGTCTCATCTGTCCATAGAATACTTTTCCAGAACTGAGCTGGCTTCTTGAGGTGTTTTTCTGAAAATTTAACTCTGGCCTGTCTATTTTTGGTATTGATGAATGGTTTGCATCTAGATGTGAACCCTTTGTATTTACTGTCATGGAGTCTTCTCTTTACTGTTGACTTAGAGACAGATACACCTACTTCACTGAGAGTGTTCTGGACTTCAGTTGATGTTGTGAACGGGTTCTTCTTCACCAAATTAAGTATGCGGCGATCATCCACCACTGTTGTCATCCGTGGACGCCCAGGCCTTTTTGAGTTCCCAAGCTCACCAGTCAATTCCTTTTTTCTCAGAATGTACCCAACTGTTGATTTTGCTACTCCAAGCATGTCTGCTATCTCTCTGATGGATTTTTTCTTTTTTTTCAGCCTCAGGATGTTCTGCTTCACCTCAATTGAGAGTTCCTTTGACCGCATGTTGTCTGCTCACAGCAACAGCTTCCAAATGCAAAACCACACACCTGGAATCCACCCCTGACCTTTTAACTACTTCATTGATTACAGGTTAACGAGGGAGACGCCTTCAGAGTTAATTGCAGCCCTTAGAGTCCATTGTCCAATTACTTTTGGTCCCTTGAAAAAGAGGACGCTATGCATTACAGAGCTATGATTCCTAAACCCTTTCTCCGATTTGGATGTGGAAACTATCATATTGCAGCTGGGAGTGTGCACTTTCAGCCCATATTATATATATAATTGTATTTCTGAACATGTTTTTGTAAATAGCTAAAATAACAAAACTTGTGTCACTGTCCAAATATTTCTGGCCCTAACTGTATATATCATTACTTCTATAATACATCTGTAAATGAATTTTAGTTAATATATATGAATTGCTCTCGTCCAGCGTGCTTTGTTTCTAATAAAACTCGTATGCTGTGAGATGTTTTTTTCACAAACACAAATTTTACCACCCATCATCACATTGCAGATCATACACTGGCTACTAAATATAATCAAATGTTTTAAAATCCTAATTCACCAGGTTCGGTAAATTGTTTTCAAAAATTTATTTTGCGGTGCCGGTGAGTAAACTCCAATGCCCTGGATAGATGTGCATAGCACTCTTAGGTCTCATTGGACTTTATCCAACCCCTTTTAACCTCTCTAATGCAAACAGAATGTTACTAATGTCAAAGTGACCTCACCATGAAAACAGTTGGTAACCTTATAGTAACCAACAGCCCATTTAATAACACAGAGAATTTACATATTCTATTTTATAATAATCCGAAAATTATCCCTCTTAGTCATTTGTGATCAGGAAGACTATTTGTACAGAACGCTGACTCAAACTGAGTCACTGTTAATATCATTCTGATATGGGTGAGATGAGTGATGTGATGTACCATGTATTCCATCATAGCTTCTGCTTCTTCCCCATTAATATGCTTCCTAGAGGCAAATGATGCTAATTGTAGCTTGCAAATGGAATGTTATTGCACTGACTTTGGAATTTGTGACTATAGGCCCATTGAACAATTCAATAAGACAATTTCATTTTAACCTCCTCTATCTAATAAATAAATACACACCATAATGTGTGACGTCGTTGGATTTAAAGGCCACAGTAGCCTTGTATATTGAATAATTTGAAGGTTTGTCATCATTTCCACAAGCTGCAACAACAGCTACTCCACACCACCCAAAGGTGCACTGCAGCGGCTCGGGGCCACCTACCTGCATGTTGCCCACACCAAGTTGTCCCACTGAGACCTAGCGCAGTAAGGACCCGCTTCCAATTTTTTAAAGGGGGGGATTGAATGTTCCATACCATTTCCATGAGCTGCAACAACAGCTACTCCACGCTACCCCAAAGCACCAGCACATTGCCCATACCAAATTGTCCCGCTAAGATCTAGCCCAATAGAGACCGGCTCCAATTTCGTAAGGACCTTGAAAACATATAGAGCGTCACCCATCCCTGCACTGGACTCCCCCATCCTTCAGTGCAACCAATGACCTTCACAACTCCTCTCCTTTTATGCCAGCTGCTGTGACAATTTAAAAACACACTGCATTACATAAAAGATAAAACAAGAAAATGAATAATAGGGCAGGTGGGCAGGACATTACGGATACCAGTTCACCATGCAGAAAGGACATCCCACTGCAGAATCCCCCTTTTATATGACCCCTGTAGGAAACTTCCTTCAGGTAAGCCTTCAAACCCAACTGTTACCATACTCCTCCATTAACACTCCTCCTCAAAATACAACTTCTGCACATTAACCCTCAACTGCCCACTATTGAGACCTAGCAGACATCATGAGCATTGTGGCCCTCCATTAAGCCCCCTTTGTTAAGGGGGATGCAGTCCAGGCCATTACTTGACTTCGGAATGTGTAGCTATAGACCCATAAGACAATTCAATAAGACAATCTCGTTTTAACCTCCGTTATCAAATAAATAAATACACATCACACTGTGTGACACTGGATGTAAAAGCCACAGCAGCCTAATTTATTCAATAAACACAACTAAAACAGTAGCAAATAACCAGCAAAAAGGAGGGGGAAAATTGAAGGTTTGACATCATTTCCATGAGCTGCAACAACAGCTACTCCACACCACCCCCAAGGCGCACTGCACCAGCTCGAGGCCACTCACCTGAATGTTGCCCACACTAAGTTGTCCCACTGAGACCTAGCCCAGTAAGGACCTGCTTCCAAAAACCTTGAAAACATATAGGGATTCACCAATCACTGCATTGGTCTCACCCCATCCTTCAATGCAACCAACTACCTCCAAAGTCCCCTTCTTTTACACCACAATGAGCAAGCATGACTTCTAATGCATGCGAGCTCCACTACACCATCATCGTTTTTTCCACTCCTTCCATCAATAAAAGGGCCCACATATCAATCCCGATTGTATTCAAATGAACACCATCTGAGCTAATGAATTACCTGGACAGGATTTCCAACTCCTGATGCCACACCACTATCCCGCAATTTCTTTGCAATGAAGCGGGACACCTCCCTATTAACCTTACTGTTGGCCTTGTTAATCCTCTCTACTAATCTAGCATGTTTCCAAGCCAGGGGCGTGACAATATCCGACCATACCAGCACCAAACCCAGATAAGATGACAAAAGCCTAAAGCAGTCATATTTAATATCGCGTATAAGTTCTCGTGATGCCCTTGCGCCCAAATTACCATACACGTGTAGCACCAAAACATCTGCAGCCTGTCCAAAGTAATGTGAAAATGCAATTCCAGCATTACCATGTTCTGTTGCAAACCTCTGATCTCGATCCACTGCACTAATACCCCTTACTTTGATAAGCCCAGTTGACGGCCTGCCAGTTTTGTGTCCACCCAAATAGAACCCCAATAGACATTGGAATGACCTAAAACCCATATTAAAATGAAGGTCCCTGTAAACAAGAAAAGGGGAGGAAAAAAACCTTCAGTCATGAGAAAGTATAGAAGAATCCCGTCAAATTAATACTCATAACATATGCAGTTTAATGTAGATAAAAAAAACATGCTAAGTACTGTATATTATTTTCAAGCACTATGCTATTTATTCATCTACTGCAGGGTATTTAATCATTATGTTTCTGTCTTTGTTTTTTTTCTGTTTAGCGGCTAAGTGTGAATGTGCGCTTAGTTCATACCTTTGTTTTGTTTTGTGTTTTTTATGTAGGACCTATATCTAGCCAATTCTGAGCTACCAATCGTTTTTACCGATTGAACCCCAAATCCCAATTGGGCCAGGGCGTCCTCTGTGGCAACTCCAGCCTGGAATGAGTGAGAGCCAAATTGAAAACCATTCAAAGCACACACATTCTAATCCCATTCAAAAATGGCAATGAACTGATAAACTGAAAATTCAGTTCTTCTCAACCTCCAAGATCAAAGATGCCCATCTCACATGTCAATCAAAAAAACTGTTCACATCCCATGACTCCATCAAACAACCCCCACCAGCCATATCAGTCTTAGAACACCTCAATCTGCAGCGCAACACCTCATCGGATTACAGCACATCCTACAATGACAATCCCTGTGACACCTGGCATTCTTACTCACCAACTCACTCACCCAAAATGCACCAAAGAATGCCGGGGCACAAAAGCCGCCCGAACAACCAACATTCATACTCTGACTTAAAAATCTCCCTGAGACCTTGAAATAGCTGACACAGGATCATAAATGACACCGGTTGCCACCAGTCCCTCAAAGCATAATTCTTGCAAAATGCTTTCATAGTCTGGTGAAGCAAAAAATCTTCCATACATTTCCTCCAACACAATAATTTGAAGAAAAAGGCCAAACCAGCTAACCTACCAGTCACCATGGAGATGCTATAAGATTTTTACTAGTGATGAGCGAATTTGCTCGTTACTCATTATTTCTCAAGCATGCTTGGGGGTCCTCCGAGTATTATTTAGTGCTCGGAAATTTAGTTTTTCTTGCCGCAGCTGAATGTGGGGGTTGCCTGGTTGCTAGGGAATCACCACATGTACTTATGCTGGCTAACAGATGTAAATCATTCAGCTGCGGCAAGAAAAACTAAATCTCCGAGCACTAAAAAATAGTCAGAGGACCCTCGAGCATGCTCGAGAAATCTCAAGTAACGTGTATATTCGCTTATCACTAATTTTTACAAAATGAAAACAGTGAAGTGGTCAAAAATGATGTTGAGAAGGCTGAACTTTAACCCCTTCACCCCCGGAGCTTTTTCCGTTTTTTTGTTTTCGTTTTGCACTCCCCTCCTACCCAGAGCCATAACTTTTTATTTTTCCATCAATATGGCCATGTGAGGGCTTATTTTTTGCGGGACGAGATGTACTTTTGAACGACATCATTGGTTTTACCATGGCATGTAACACAAAACGGGAAAAAAATTCCAAGTGTGATGAAATTGCAAAAAAGTGCAATATCACACTTGTTTTTTGTTTGGCTTTTTTGCTAGGTTCACCAAATGCCAAAACTGACCTGCCATTATGATTCCCCAGGTCATTTCGAGTTCATAGACACCTAACATGTCTAGGTTATTTTTTATCTAAGTGGTGAAAAAAAATTCCAAACTTTGCTACAAAAAAAAAAAAATTGCGCGATTTTCTGATACCCGTCGCATCTCCAATTTTCGGGATCTGGGGTCAGTTGAGGGCTTATTTTTTGCGTGCCGAGCTGACGTTTTTAATGATACCATTTTGGTGCAGATAAGTTCTTTTTATCGCCCGTTATTGCATTTTGATGCAATGTTGCGGCGACCAAAAAAACGTAATTTTGGCGTTTTGATTTTTTTTTCGCTACACCATTTAGCAATCAGGTTAATCCTTTCTTTTTATTGATAGATTGGGTGATTCTGAACACAGCGATACCAAATATGTGTATTTTTGATTTTTTTAATTGTTTTATTTTGATTGGGGCGAAAGGGGGGTAATTTGAACTTTTATATATTTTTTATTTTTTTTATATTTTTAAACACTTTTTTTTTAATTTTGGCATTCTTCTAGAAGCATGCACTACACGATCGGCTCTGCTACATAGATGTGAAGTACAGATCACCTCTATGTAGCAGAAAGGCAGGTGTACTTTGAACGCCGACCACAGGGTGGCGATCAAAGCAATCGGCCATCAGCAACCATAGAGGTCTCAAGGAGACCTCTTGTTGTTATGGCAATGCACAACTGACCCCCGATCATGTGACGGGGGTCAGCGGTGAGAGCACTTCCGGCCACATGGCCGGGAGCGCTAGTTAAATGCCGCTGTCAGCGCTTGATGGCGGCATTTAACTAGTTAATGGGCGTGGGCGGATCGCGATTCCGCTCGCGCTCATTGCGCGCACATGTCAGCTGTACAAAACAGCTGACATGTCGCGGCCTTGAGGTGGGCTCACCGCCGGAGCCCACCTCAAAGCGGGGGAATCTGCCAGCTAACGTACTATTCCGTCAGCTGGCAGAAAGGGGTTAAATTCCTATTTTACATCTATGATCTCTAAGAATGCAAACGTAATATCAACTGACTTTCAATGTGCAGCGAAGGAATAAAATAATCCACTCTATCAATAAAAAGAGAGATGGTAAGGGAACACTTAGCTAATTTACATAAATTCAAATCTTCTGGTCCAGATGAATTACATCCTAGGGTACCCGAAGAAAGAGCTGGCAGAGGAAATTGCAGAACTACTATCCAGAATCTTTGAAAAATCCTGGAGAACAAGAGAAGTCCCAGAAGATTAAAAAAGGGCAAATGTTGTCCCTATCGTCAAAAAAGTAAATAAAATAGAGCCAGGAAATTACAGGCCAGTGAGCCTTACTTCTATACCAGGAAAGATCTTTGAACAAATTGTTAAACAGCATGTATGTAAGTACTTGGATACAAATACAGTAATTAATCAGAGTCAACATGGGTTAGTAGGAAACAAACCATGCCAGACTAATCTAGCTTCCTTCTATGATGGAATCACTGACTGGTGGATCAGGGAAACATGGTAGGTATAGTTTATCTCAATTTCAACAAAGCATTTAATAAAGTATCTCATACTATCCTTATTGAAAAAATGACCAAGTATGGGATTTACAAGGCTACGGTTAGGTGGATTCATAACTGGCTCAGTGATCGTACTCAAAGAGTGGTAATAAAAGGTTCCATATCAAATTGGAAAAGTGTATTGAGTGGGGTACCACAAGACTCTGCTCTGGCCCTAGAAATGTTCAACATTTTTATAAATGATCTAGATAAAGGAACTGAAGGTAAGCTAATCCAATTTGCAGACTATTTAAAGCTAGGAGGGATAGCTAACACTAGAAAAAACAGAGAAAGGATTCAGAAGGATCAAAATGAGCTTGAAAAATGGACTGTGACTAATAGAATGGTATTTAACATGGAAAAATGGGAGATTTTACATCTGTGCAAGAAAAATGAAAATTACATCTACAGAATGGGAGGAATAGAACTAAGAAATAGCACGTGTGAAAAAGACTTGGGTATACTAACAGATCACAGACTGCACATGAGTCAACAGTATGATGCAGCAGCAAAAAAGAAAAACACAGTTCGGGGATGTTTTAAGAGAAGCATAGAGTCTAGATCACATGATGTAATTATCTCCCTCTACTCCTCCTTGGTCAGGCCTCATCTGGAATACTGTGTCCAGTTCTGGGCATCACATTTTAAAAAACACATTGAAAAACTTCAGCAAGTTCAGAGAAGAGCTACCAGGATGGTGAGCGAACTGTGAAGCATATCCTGTGAGGAATGGTTAAAGGATCTGTGAATGTTTAGTTTTCAAAAAAGAAGGCTAATAGGAGACTTAACAGCAGTCTACAAATATCTGAAGGGATGTCACGGTGTAGCGGGATCATCCTTATTCTCAATTGCACATGGAAACACAAGTAATTAAACATGGAATTAAACTGAAAGGGAGAGGAAACCAATTAAATATTAGAGAAAACATTTGACAGTAAGGGTGATCAATGAATGGAACAGGCTGCCATGAAAGGTGGTGAGTTCTCCTTCAATGGAAATCTTGAAACAGACGTTGTACAGACAACTGTCTGAGATAGTTTAGTGAATCCTGTACTGCATTGAACAAGGGGTTGGACATGATGACCTTTCAGATCCCTTTCAACCCTAACAATCTATGATTTTATAAAAAGGGCAAACCCTCCTGGAATGCCCTCCTGATGATATACAGCAACAGATGCAGATAATTACCCTCAATCACCTGCCACCCCCCCCCCCCCACGAATCCTGCCATAGATGTCATGCCGAGACATATGTATTCCAAGTGATTGGAAGTGATTTGTTTTTCAATACCGTGCCCCAAACCTCCAAAGCAACCACAATCGGAAACATCTCTATCAAAGCCATATTCCTAATCAAGCCTGCCTAATCAATCCTGCTACTTTTCATGACTCAAGCAATTACCCTATGCACCATTTACCATTAAAATAGGTTCCATAATCCCCAGAATGCACCCATGAATAGCACCAAATCCATTGAACCAACCAAACTGATCTTCCATTGTAGAACATAAGAAAATATGCCCACATGGCTAAATCCGCCCTGTGTTCTGCATTCATCCTCACAAAATGCAATGGGGGCCTAACATCCCCTGTAGCCCCTAATAACCTTCACAAAAGTGTACCCATGGATAGTAATCTGCAAGGAAAATTTAACTTACTGTGATGCAGTGACCCCTGTTACAGGTAGGTATACCCATTGCTTCCCCAGGTTGTATTCCTATGGGGGGTTTCCTCCGTTTATATTTGTGAGACCCAGTAGTATTATTAAGTACATTTGACCCTTAGGCCTGCTAGCTGGCTTGTTGGTTCTATGCCATACTGGACAACTACCTTTGACTTTTTTCCCACATATGTTTGTTCTATGTGCTTAAATGGGCTATCTATGATTTTGTCCAACTAGGGACTTTTGCACACTGCCTCATGAGCCATTAGGTTGTATTTGGGTTACAATATTATACTAAGTTATGGTCTCTATTACCTGTGTGTATTAGATGGTGTTTGTATATTTTTTTAAATTGTGTTTTAATTGTTTGTGGTGTTTTTGAAGTGTTAATAAAATCAGCCAGTTATATTTTTATAACTGTTTCTTATTATTGCATGGTGTGCAATTCTCTTTGCAGTAATGCTTTTCTTTATTTTTGCACCTATTACTGCCCTGGCTAGTGCACTGGCCGGCAAGGAGCACTAGCCTCATCACTGCAGATAATAACATAGGGGAAAGTGACAGACACCAAAAGGGACTAGGTAACAAAAACTCCACGCTTAGCTATGAACACCGCTGCTAAGCTCCACACCGCAGAAAACATCAGCAACTGTACTCCAATAACCAGATGTTGCAAACACCAGAGAGCTGTTCTGCTAGGCTGGTCTCTAGAAAGAAACTTTATCACCAACAGTCAGCTGATGCATCAGGTGACCTTTTAAAGGATGGTGGGAGTGGTCACCACCTGCATCAGCTGATCCAACATCACTGTAGTAACATCAGATTACCAGCGGGGGAAAGAAACTGACATTAACCCCCTATGGAACAAAAGGAAAAACCTTTTAACGTGAGTGGAACCAGAGCTGCCACAAATACAAAATTGGATCATGACAATTCTCTTGGAGTCAAAATCGTCACAACACCTGAAGATAAATTATCAAAAGGGTATAATTTCCAAAATGAGGTCACTTGAGGGAGGGATTCTGCTCTTCTAGCACTTAGGGACTCTGTATATGGAGTCTGCAAACTATTATAGAAAATTCTGCACTCCAGGATGCCTCCTGTATAAGAGTACTGTTTAGCCATACTTTGTCAATAGCGCTCCATCCCTCCTGAGTCTCGCCATATGGCTAAGCAGTGTCGTACAGACACATTTGTGGTATATCTACATTCAGCAGAAATTATAGGAGCCATTTTTACCCATTTCCCAGTGTGAAAATGCAAAATCTGGAGCTAAAACCAAATTTTGGTGGTGAAAATATATTT
Organism: Ranitomeya imitator; assembly: GCF_032444005.1. Lineage (NCBI taxonomy): Eukaryota > Metazoa > Chordata > Amphibia > Anura > Dendrobatidae > Ranitomeya > Ranitomeya imitator. Next base: position 456,583,829 of record NC_091285.1, read on the forward strand.
TTTTTCTTCATTGCCCAATGGTTTAAAATTCTGTGACCCATCTATGGTGTCAATATGATCACTCCACCTCTAGATGAATTCACTGGGAGGGGTAGTTTGTAAAACGTGGCTGATTATGGAGGTTCTGCAGTTCTGTCACCTCAGGGCCTCTGCCAATGTGACATGTCACTGTCAAACCAGTCCAGCAAAATGTGAAATCCGATATGGTGCTTCTTCCTTTCTGAGCTTTGTGCTGTGCCTCAAAAGTAGTTTTTCGGTAAACAAAAATGTGAGCACTGCTACAGTGGTGCACAGGTAGGTTTCCACACTTTAATGCCATAAATGTAAAAGAACCTGGCACTCAACTTCAATGCGTGTAGCTTGAAAATTTATTGCATAGTACCAACAAAAAAAGTTTCGGTCTATTCGACCTTCTTCAGTTACTACAGTATGTAAGAAATTAAATAAATAAATCAATAAGACAAAATGATGGGTAAACAAAATAGTAAAACAGGAGGGGACCAAGGAGAAAAACAACAAAAGTATATACAAAATGTAGAACAGGTCATATCATAGTTTAGACATTTAAGAAAAGCATGGATACCACAAAATAAACCTATTCCCAACTCGAGAAATATTATAGTGGAGGCAAGAAGAGAAATATGGACTGGCGTACCGTACTTAAAGGAAAATTGCATGTCACTTCGTGCAAATGTCCAGTGGGTATGGTTAGAGTCACTGGGGAGTAAAGAGTTCAAATGAGTTTCAGTGTCAATAAGGAGAAATACCGTATGTGCCCCGACTGGGTGAAGGTTACCTGGGGTACCAATGCCCTGGTCGTGGGATGGGCTGAGAGCTGTGGAGAGAGGAGGTATCCTTACATATATTGGTAGCCGTGCTGTGAAGCCAGCTGAATACCGGGCACTTCATGATATATAGCACTGTGTGTTGTATAGCGCTGTGGGTGGGCAGCGGTGTTGTGATTACCTGTGTCCACCGCTGGTCAGCGAATGTGCCGGAGTAAGGAAACACTGAAAGTGCGCTCATTAAGTGAGCGCCGAGCGCTGGCAGGAAGTGACTCACCGGAAGTGCGTCACTGAAACGTGATGGATTGTCTAGTGGGGCGATAGGAGGCTTTGACTATATATCATGAAGAGCCCGGTATTCAGCTGGCTTCACAGCACGGCTACCAATATATGTAAGGATACCTCCTCTCTCCACAGCTCTCAGCCCATCCCACGAATAGGGCATTGGTACCCCAGGTAACCTTCACCCAGTCGGGGCACATACGGTATTTCTCCTTATTGACACCGATACCCATTTGCACTTTTTACTCCCCAGTGACTCTAACCATACCCACTGGACATTTGCTCAAAAGTAGTTTTTGACCACATATGGGATATCGGCGTACTCAGGAAAAATTGCACAACAAATTTTGGAATCCATTTTCTCTTGCTATTCTTGTAGAAATAAAAAAAATGGGGCTAAAATAACTTTTTGTGGGAAAAATGTGATTTTTTAAAATTTTTACTGCTATTCCTTATAAACTGCTGGGAAGCAGCAGGGGGTTCAAGGTGCTCACCACACATCTAGATACAGTCCTTGAGATGTCTAGCTTAAGAATGGTTTCACTTGTGTTTTTTTACTGTTTATGCACATCAGGGGCTCTCGAAATAAGACATGAAATGGGCAGACCATTCCATCAAAGTCTGCGTTCCAAAAGGTAATTTCTCATTTTCGGAGCCTTGACGTGAGCCTAAACAGTATTTTACCCTTACATATGGAGAATCTGCTTATTGAATTGTATGGTGCAATTTCTCCTGTTATCCTTGAGAAAATGCAAAGTTTGGGGTTAAAAAACATTTTGTGGTGAAAGGGTTATTTAGCAATATTCACAGATCAATATTATAAACTTCTATGAAGCACTTGAATGCTCAACACACATCTAAATAACTTCTCTGAGGGGTCTAGTTTCCAAAATGATGTCACTTGTGGGGTGTTTCCACTGTTTAGGCACATCAGGGGCTCTCCAAATGTATCATGACGTTCACTAATTATTTCAGCAAATTTTGCATTGAAAAAGTCAAATGGTGGTCCTTCCTTTCCAAACCCTGCTGTGCACAGAAACAGTAGTTTTCCCCCACATATGGGGCATCGGCATGCTCAGCAGGAGAAATTGCGCAACAAGTTTTAGGGTCTATTTTTTACCCTTGCAAAAATAAAAAAAAATGGTGTCTGAAGTAAACTTTTTGTGACAAATAAAAAAAAGTTGTAAAAATTGCGCACTGGTCAAGATTGCAAATTTTGTTCTGGTCATGAAGGTGAAAACAGGCTTGAGGGTGAAGGGCTTAATGTGAGACAGTGATTTGTTATATATACTGCAATGCTGTGGTATTGCAGTATATAGCACAAGCTTTTGGACAATTGCAGGGTCATGTTCCTTAAGAGGACTAAAAAATAATGAGTGAATTTAGCAAGAGCAAAACAAAAAAACAACAACGGAAGAGTTGCATTTGTTCACTGTAGGTTTAAATTGCACTACAGAGAAGGGCACTATGTAAATTTTTGGCCTGAGTCTGACATATTAAACTTCATGATAGTAGTAAATTTAGGTCGATAATTTTTGCGTCTATTTGTGAAAAAATCGGAAATTTGGAAAAAATTTAGAAAATTTCCCAATTTTCAAATTTTGAATTTTTATTCTGTTAAAACAGAGAGTTATGTGACACAAAATAGTTAATAAATAACATTACCCACATGTCGTCTTTGCACCAGCACAATTTTGGAAACAAAATTTTTATTTTGCTAGGAAGTTAAAAGGGTTAAAATTTTACCAGCAATTTCTAATTTTTACAAAAAACTTTACAAAACCATTTTTTTAGGGACCACCTCACATTTGAAGTTAGTTTGAAGGGTCTATATGGCTGAAAATACCCAAAAGTGACACCATTCTTAAAACTGCACCCCTCAAGGTGCTCAAAACCACATACAAGAAGTTTATTAACCTTTCAGGTGCTTCACAGCAGCAGAAGCAACATGGAAGGAAAAAAATGAACATTTCACTTTTTAGTCACAAAAATGATCTTTTAGCAACAATTTTTTTATTTTCCCAAGGGTAAAAGGAGAAACTGGACCCTAAAAGTTATTATACAATTTGTCCTGAGTACGCCGATACCCCATATGTGGGGGGAAACCACTGTTTGGGTGCATGAAAGGGCTCGCAAGGGAAGGAGAACCATTTGACTTTTTGAATGAAAAATTGGCTCCAATCTTTGGCGGACACCTTGTCGAGTTTGGAGAGCCCCTGTGTGCCTAAATATTGGAGCACCCCCACAAGTGACCCCATTTTGGAAACTAGACCCCCCAAGGAACTTATCTGTGTGGGCTGCCGAGGGTCTGTGCGGCCTGCCGGGGGTCTGTGCTGGCCTGCCGGGGCTCTGTGTGGGCTGCTGGCGATCTGTGTGGGCTGCTGGGGGTCTGTGCAGGCTGCCGGGGTTCTATGCGGGCCTGCCAGGGCTCTGTGCGGGCTGCTGGGGCTCTGTGCGGGCTGCCGGGGGTCTATGCGGGCTGCCGGGGGTCTGTGCAGCCTGCCGGGGGTCTGTGCGGGCTGCCGGGGGTCTGTGTGTGCAGGCATCACCTGCTACAGTGACAGTGATTGACACATTAGCCAATGATGGGACAGTAAAAGTCCCATCATCCGGCTAATGTATTGAATGTAAAAAAAAAATACTACATACATACTACATACATAATACATACATACTACATACTACATACATACTACATACTACATACATAGAACCAATATCAAAGTGAACATAAAGCAAAGATAACAAAATTCATAAAAAAGTATAATTTTATTGAAAAAAATAATAAAAATAAAAAATACACAAAGGAAAAACCAAACTACAATACTACACAAAATTATAAAGAATATATTGAATGAGGAGACCAGATCCGCATAGTATAAGAGATACTAGAAAAGGACATAACCTTCCAAAGTGCAAAAATAGATGGCATAACATAGGTCATCTACCTCAATAAAGTGCATATGCATACATAGTAAGTGGTCTAACCTAGGTCAAACAAGTGCATAAAACTCTGGAAAAATACTAGTACCAGTGTAAAGATGATCTGTGACCCTCAAGGACTCCGACTCCAACGTACGTTTTGCCTAAGTGGCTTTTTCAAGGAGTCTCCCCATACTACATTGTTATGAACTGGTGGTTTAGGAGCAACATGGGACGAGCTCTGAAGGAGGTGGTACCTGTACTGACCGCAGTCCCTAAGCTCAACACAACACTAGCAGTAGCCGTGGGATGCTCCTGTCACTCCCTAGGCACCTCGTCACAGCCTGAGAACTAACTACCCCTAAAGATAGAAACAGGAAAACTATCTTGCCTCAGAGAAAATCCCCAAAGGATAGATAGCCCCCCACGAGCAATGAAACGGCGATAGAAATTAGCAAAGCCCAAAAATTTTTGAAGGCTCTTCACAGATGTGGGTTGAATCCAGTCATGAATAGCTTGGACCTTAACAGGATCCATTTCCATAGACGAGGGAGAAAAAATAAAACCCAAAAAAGAGACCTTCTGAACTCCGAATAGGCATTTAGACCCCTTCACAAATAAACCATTATCACAAAGGATCTGGAATACCATCTTGACCTGCTTCACATGAGACTCCCAATCATCGGAAAAAATCAAAATATCATCCAAATATACAACCATGAATTTATCAAGATAATTGCGGAAAATATCATGCATAAAAGATTGGAACACAGATGGAGCATTAAAGAGCCCGAATGGCATCACGAGGTATTCAAAATGGCCTTCGGGCGTATTAAATGCAGTTTTCCATTCGTCACCCTGTTCAATACGAACAAGATTATATGCCCCTCGGAGGTCAATCTTAGTAAACCAACTAGCCCCCTTAATCTGAGCAAACAAATCAGAAAGCAAAGGCAAGGGGTATTGGAATTTGGCCGTGATCTTATTAAGAAGACGATAATCTATACAGGGTCTCAAGGAGCCATCCTTCTTAGCAACAAAAAAGAAACCCGCTCCCAATGGTGACGAAGACGGCCGAATATGCCCCTTCTCCAAAGATTCCTTAACATAACTCCGCATGGCGGCATGCTCTGGCACAGACAGATTGAAAAGTCGGCCCTTAGGGAACTTACAACCTGGAATCAAATTAATAGCACAGTCCCTATGTGGAGGATGGGAACTGGACTTGGGCTCATCAAGTACATCCTGGAAATCTGACAAAAACTCAGGGACCTCAGAAGAGGGGGAAGAGGAAATTGACATCAAAGGAACGTCACTATGTACCCCTTGACAACCCCAACTAGTCACAGACATAGATTTCCAATCCAGCACCGGATTATGTTCCTGTAACCATGGAAAACCCAGTACAACCACATCATGCAGGTTATGCAACACCAGAAAACAGCAATCTTCCTGATGTGCTGGAGCCATGTACATGGTCATCTGCGTCCAGTACTGAGGTTTATCCTTGGCCAATGATGTAGCATCAATGCCCCTCAAAGGAATAGGGCTCTGCAAAGGCTGCAAGGAAAAACCACAGCGCCTGGCGAATTCTAAGTCCATTAAGTTCAGGGCAGCGCCTGAATCCACAAATGCCATGACAGAAAAGGACGACAATGAGCAAATCAGGGTCACAGATAAAAGAAATTTAGGCTGTACAGTACTGATGCTAACAGACCTAGCAACCCTCCTAGTACACTTAGGGCAATCAGAAATAACATGAGCAGAATCACCACAGTAAAAACACAGCCTATTCTGACGTCTGAATTCCTGCCGTCCTGTTCTAGTCAAAATCCTATCACATTGCATAGGCTCAGGACTCTGCCCAGAGGACACTGCCATATGGTCCACAGCTTTGCGCTCGCGCAGACGCCGATCAATCTGAATGGCTAGAGACATAGATTCGCTCAAACCAGCAGGCGTAGGGAAGCCCACCATAACATCTTTAAGGGCTTCAGAAAGACCTTTTCTGAAAATAGCAGCCAGAGCATCCTCATTCCATTTAGTGAGCACAGACCATTTCCTAAATTTCTGGCAGTATAATTCTGCCGCTTCCTGACCTTGACACAGGGCCAACAGGGTTTTTTCTGCATGATCCACAGAATTAGGTTCGTCATACAATAATCCAAGCGCTTGAAAAAATGCGTCTACATTCAGCAATGCCGGATCCCCTGATTCAAGGGAGAATGCCCAGTCCTGAGGGTCACCACGCAGCAAGGATATGATGATTTTAACTTGCTGAATGGGATCACCAGAAGAACGGGGTTTCAAAGCAACAAACAATTTGCAGTTATTTTTAAAGTTCAAAAACTTGGATCTGTCCCCAAAAAACAAATCAGGAGTAGGAATTTTAGGCTCCAAAGCCGGAGTCTGGACAACATAATCTTGGATACTCTGTACTCTTGCAGCAAGTTGATCCACACGAGAAAATAAACCCTGAACATCCATGCCAGAGCATAAATCCTGAACCACCCGGAGATCAAGAGGAAAAAAAAGACAAAACAGAGCACAGAAAAAAAAATGGCTCAGAATTTTTTTCCTTCTCTTGAGATGCATTTAATTCATTTTTGGACACTTGTACTGTTACTGTTAAGAACTGGTGGTTTAGGAGCAACATGGGATGAGCTCTGAAGGAGGTGGTACCTGTACTGACCGCAGACCCTAAGCTCAACACAACACTAGAAGTAGCCGTGGGATGCTCCTGTCACTCCCTAGGCACCTCGTCACAGCCTGAGAACTAACTACCCCTAAAGATAGAAACAGGAAAACTATCTTGCCTCAGAGAAAATCCCCAAAGGATAGATAGCCACCCACAAGTAATGACTGTGAGTGGAGATGGAAAATACATACACAGAATGAAACCAGGATGTAGCACAGGAGGCCAGTCTAGCTAGATAGATAAGACAGGATAGAATACTGTGCGGTCAGTATAAAAACTACAAAAATCCACACAGAGTTTACAAAAATCTCCACACCTGACTAAAGGTGTGGAGGGTAAATCTGCTTCCCAGAGCTTCCAGCTTAACTGAATTAATCCATACTAACAAGCTGGACAAAACATAGAATGCACAGAACGAATAAGTCCACAACATGTGGACAGAAAAGAGCAAAGCAAGGACTTAACTTTGCAGGACTGGTCAGGATATCAGGGAAATCCAAGAGAGATGTGAATCCAACCAGGAACCATTGACAAGTGGCCCTAGCTGAAGGGAAGAGCCAGGCATAAATAGCCGAGCAGAAAGACAATCAGTGGAAGCAGCTGCAGACTGCTAAATCCAAGGAGCAGCCATACCACTTACAACCACCGGAGGGAGCCCAAGAGTGGAATTCACAACACTACATACATACTACATACAATGCATTCATACATTACATGCAATACATACATATAGACATACAGTACATTAAACATAAATTACATACTCACCATTACTTGTCATTTTGATCCCCGAAGCCAGTGTCATCTGTAAAATATATTTAAATAACAAACAACCAATATACTCCCTGATTTGCAGAAATCCACGAGTGTCCCACGACGATCTCCCGTGGAGAACGGCAGCATCAGCTGATGTGACCGCTCTCCAGGGGCTCCAGGAATCCAATTACGGGAGGAAGGTATCCTTCCGCACTGTATTCCTCCGCAACTGTAAAAAAATTGTCCCTAGTCTCACCTTTGGTATTGCTGTGTGAGAAATTTTTCCACCCAGCAGTTTCCATAAAGTGAGACATTGAACTATAGTAACCTCAGTGATACACTGCAGGAGCCATTGTCTCCTGTCAGTGTGTCACTGAGGGTCCTATAGAGCAGTGACATCACCCGATGTCACTGTTCTATAGGGGAGATCGTCGTGGGACACTCGTTATTAATTGGACTATGGTGAACAGGTAGCATACAGTTTATTATTTTACATTTTTTTGCAGGCGCTGAAGTATTGTAAGTATGGTTAAATGAAGAATATTAAAATACTTTTTTCCTAATGTGTGTGTGTGTTTTATTAACCCTTTATTACTATTGGATTAATAATGGATAGGCGTCTTATTGACGCCTCTCCGTTATTAACCCAGCTTAATGTCACCTTACAATACCAATGTGACATTAACCCCTTATTACCCCATATCCCACCGCTACACAGGAGTGGGAAGAGAGGGGCTAAGTGCCTGAATTGGCGCATCTTACAGATGCGCCACTTCTGGGGTGGCTGCTGACTGGTATTTGTAGCCGGGGGGAGCAATATCCATGGCCCCTCTCTAGGCCATGAATATCAGCCCGCAGCTGTCTGCATAGCCTTTCTGGCTATAAAATATAGTCTCCACTATAGACTCCACGTCATTTTTTTGGGGAGTCCCCCTATTTTAATAGCCAGTAAAGGCTACGCAGACAGCTTCAGGCTCATTTTCATAGCAGGCTACAAATATTTGCCCTCGGCCGTCGGCTTTCCCCCTCTGGTGCAGAAAATTGCCCGGGAGCCTACGCCGTTTTTTTCCATTTTTTTATTTTTTTAAATTCAAGGCCTCTTTCACACTTGCGTCGGTATGGGTCCGTCGCTATGCGTCGGGCCGACGTACCGACGCATGTTGTGAAATCTGTGCGTGACGTGGGCAGCGGACGCAGTCTTTCAATGCATCTGCTGCCCATTCTGAAGTTCGGGGAGGAGGGAGCTGAGCTTTGGCAGCGCATGCACGGTAGAAAATGGCAGACGCAACAAAAATCGTTCACTTGAACGTTTTTTCGTGCCGACAGTCCGCCAAAACACGTCGTATCCATTGCACGACGGACGCGACGTGTGGCCATCTGTTGCGATCTGTTGCTAATACAAGTCTATGGGTAAAAAACGCATCCTGCGAGCACATTTGCAGGATCCATTTTTTTCACAAAATGACGGATTGCTATGGATTGCTAAAAACGCAAGTGTGAAAATAGCCTTAGAAACATCGGGCTTTCTATTATATATCTATGGATATATCTATCTATAGATATATTTATAGATAGATATATCTATAGATACATAGCTGTATCTATCCATATATCTGGCTGCTTTCACATATCAGGTTTTTGCTGTCATGAAGGGACATCCAGGGTCAATGTGTCCAACCCCCTGCTCAATGCAAGACTCACTCAGACAAATGTATGCCCAGCCTTTGTTTGAAGATTTCCATTGAAGGAGAACTTACCACCTCTCGTGGAAGCCTGTTACACTCATTGATCACCCTCACCATCAAAAAGTTATTTTTCTATTATATAATCTTTATCTTCTTTCTTTGACTTTCATTCCATTGCTTCTTGTGTTTCCATGTGCAAATGAGAATAACATCCTTTCAGTTATTTGTAGAAAGCTAAGTCTCCTCTTAGCCTTTTTTTGCAAGCTAATCATTCCCAGATCCTTTAATCGTTCCTCGTAGGACATAATTTTCAGCCCACTCACTATTCTGGTAGTTCTTCTCTGAACTTGCTCCAGTTTTTCAATGTCCTTTTCAAAATGCAGTGCCTAGAACTGGACAAAGTATTCCAGATGAGGTCTGACCAAGGAGGACTAGAGGGGGATAATTACTTCACATGATCAAGACTCTACACTTCTCTTGCCACAACCCAGAACTATGTTTGCCTTTTTTTGCTGCTGCATCACTTTGTTGACTCTTGTGCAATCTATGATCTAATAGTATACTGAAGCCTTTTTCACACATGTTGTTTCTTAATTTTATACCTCCAATTATGCAGTTGTCATTTTTTTCTTGTCCCAGATGAGGAATCTTGCATTTCTGCCTCTACATGAAGGAAGAGAGGTGCAAGAAGCCATGGAAAGTCAGTATACCAGCTGAAATATATCAGAAATTATGGAACAATCCTACCACTTAATGAAAAATTTCAAATGGTTTAACTGATGATTAAAAAGGTGTCTAAAATGGTTTAACTGATGATTAAAAAGGTGTCTAATAACAAAGGTTCCACACAAGTAACCCTGGAGGTCCCTTTCAACTCTAACATTCTTTGATTCTTTCTGTTCAATACTTTTTCCCATGTGTTATTTCTCATTATATCACATAACTTAATTTATGAACGTCTATGGTTTGATTTCTTTGCCAATGTGGATTGAATGGGTTGTTAACAACATCCGGAGAGAACCTTTGGAAATATATATTCTTAGAAAATTGGTGACTTGTTCAACACTTATTTCATCCACTGCCTGTGTTTCTGGTCAAAACCAGCCATGTTTGTTTCTTTTAAAATTCAGATAGGAAAAACAGATTACATATGGATTGTGAGGGCTGCTATGTGTTCCCCAGAATGTGCTTAGAAGCATACTGAACTGCTGGAGTGCATTGAAATCACAGTCCAGATGAAGGCACTGTAGATGTATGCCTGGCTACGTGAAGCTAAGACAGACCAGTGCAACCACGAAAGCAGTACTTGGACAATAAAGGATATTTTACTTAACTTGCCTGGGTCACTGTCTCACTAAATTCATTGGCAAAAATGTGCCACTGCCTTACAGGATGCACTGTAAATATGCAATGCGGATGACAATGTATGAAAATCATTAGGTTTTTTACTGGATGAAAATCGGATGATTTTTAATACGTTCATCTGAATCCAGCCTAAAGGTGAGTTATCACCACTAGTGTTGAGCGATACCTTCCGATATCGTAAAGTATCGGTATCGGATAGGATCGGCCGATATTCAAAAAATATCGGATATCGCCGATACCGATACCCGATCCCAATGCAAGTCAATGGGACCAAAATATCGGAATTAAAATAAACCCTTTCTTTCCTTGTAGGTTCATTCTACATGAAGGAAAACAACTAAGAATAATGCAGGATGTATTTGGGGAGGTGGCGGAGACATTAAAGTCATAGAGGTTTAGCCCAATCAAATAGAATAGCATTTTTTTTGTTTTTTTTTTAAAGACGTTCGGAGTGACAAAGATATTGACTATGTAAATTTTTTTTTTATTTTGTCAGATATTGATGTTTCACTATTCCACGCCCTTCCCCTTCTTTTTTTTACTTTTCCCACACTTTCATCTTCATCATCATCAGCATCTTTGACATCAACTTCTTCTTCACCTTATTCATCTTCTTCTTCATCCTTTTTTTTTTTTAATACATTCTTCATATTCATTTTATTCAACTATTATTATTCTTCCTATTCTACATATTCATTTTATTCAACTGTTATTATTCTTCCTATTCTACTTCTTCATCATATTCTCATTTGTGACAGGCATTCCCGTAGTTGTTATCTATAAAAGTTGGAAGATTACACCTTCCGTTCTGCCAGTCACAAAAGTTACATTTGTCCGCGTTCAGTTTGGCCTGCAGCATAAGGCTTTATCCAGGGGCACCACGAGGAGGAACGGACTCACCCCCATACACTGCTTAGTCTTCTTCTGCATATAATTTAGATAATATCTTTTGCTCTGATATTAAGTGTTATGCTTAATGTTCTTCTGCTCTTTGTTCTGCAGCCTCTTGTTCTTCTGCTTCTCGGTCTTCCATGTCGTCGTCTCCATGGTCGTCGTCTCCAGTGTCGTCGTCTCCGCCGTCGTCGTCTCCGCCGTTGTCGTCTCCGCCGTCGTCGTCTCCGCCGTCCTCGTCTCCGCCGTCGTCGTCTCCGCCGTCGTCGTCGTCGTCGTCATCGGGGTGGTCTTCCGGGTCGTCGACGTTAGGGTCTTCAACTTGGAAATGTAGCAGAAGGTACAAGAAGGCTGAGAAAATGCCAAGAACCAGCTGATGGAACTGGAACTCGGAAGGCTACCCGAAGGTTCAAGAGTAGTGTTGAGCGATACCGTCCGATACTTGAAAGTATCGGTATCGGATAGTATCGGCCGATACCCGAAAAGTATCGGATATCACCGATACCGATATCCGATACCAATACAAGTCAATGGGACACCAAGTATCGGAAGGTATCCTGATGGTTCCCAGGGTCTGAAGGAGAGGAAACTCTCCTTCAGGCCCTGGGATCCATATTAATGTGTAAAATAAAGAATTAAAATAAAAAATATTGATATGCTCACCTCTCCGGAGGCCCCTGGACATCACCGCTGGTAACCGGCAGCCTTCTTTGCTTAAAATAAGCGCGTTTAGGACCTGAGAATGACGTTGCGGCGTCTGATTGGTTGCGTGCCGCTCATGTCACCACCACGCGACCAATCAGAAGCCGCGACGTCATTCTCAGGTCCTAAATTCCTAGAATGAGGAGTTTAGGGCCTGAGAATGACGTTGCGGCTTCTGATTGGTCGCGTGACGGTCACATGAGCGGCACGCGACCAATCAGAAGCCGTGACGTCATGGAAGTCCCTAAACGCGCTCATTTTTAACAAAGAAGGCTGCCGGTTACCAGCGGTGATGTCCAGGGGCCTCCGGAGAGGTAAGTATATCAATATTTTTTATTTTAATTCTTTATTTTACACCTTAATATGGATCCGATACCGATTCCTGATATCACAAAAATATCGGAACTCGGTATCGGAATTCCGATACCGCAAGTATCGGCCGATACCCGATACTTGCGGTATCGGAATGCTCAACACTATTCAAGAGCCTATGGAACTACCGAGGACCAGCTGACGTTACTGGAACCCGGTTACTAAGCAGGAGGTACCCGTGCTAAAAAGCACTACCAAGGACCGCCTGACGTTGGCGGCACTCGGATACCCAGAAGGAGGCACCTAAGCCAAAGGCTCTGCCCGGAACCAGCTGACGGTACTGGAACCATGATGGGGAGCAGAAGGTACAAGAGCAAAAGACACGGCTGAGAACCAGCTGACGGTACTGGAACCCGGATGGGTAGCCGAAGGTCCAAGAGCCAATGGAACTACCGAGGACCAGCTGACGTTACTGCAACCCGGTTACTAAGCAGGAGGTACCCGTGCCTGAAAGCACTACCAAGGACCACCTGACGTTGGTGGAACTTGGATACCCAGAAGGAGGCACCTAAGCCAAAGGCTCTGCCCAGAACCAGCTGACGGTACTGGAACCAGGATGGGGAGCAGAAGGTACAAGAGCAAAAGATACTGCCGAGAACCAGCTGACGGTGCTGGAACCAGGTGGTGGACCCGAAGGCCCACAGGAGAGGAGAGAACAGCTAGGCCGTGAGGCAGCCGCAGTTACCGAACCCCAACAGTCCTACAGGGGGAGCTGGGCCTACTGGCACTACAGAACCAGCCTTGACTACCAATTCATGCAGCCCACATAGGAAGCTCCTAAACTGGAGGCACCCTGGAGTTGGCTAACTCGACCGCAACACGACGGGGCAACGCATAGGTGTCTCAGTGAGTTTGACAGTACCCGGAAACAGCTGACGGTGCTGGAACCAGGCTGGGCATGAGGGAGTACCCGTGACAAAAACACTGCCGAGTACCAGCTGGCGGTGCTGGAACCCAGATGCGTTGCCCCAGTGTGCAAGAGCCAATGGCACGACCGAGGACCAGCTGACGGTGCTGGAACCCGGTTACTAAGCTGTAGGTGCCCGCGCTTAAAAGCACTACCAAGGACCGCCTGACGTTGGTGGAACTCGGATACCCAGGAGGAGGCACCTAAGCCAAAGGCTCGGCCCGGAACCAGCTGACGGTGCTGGAACCAGGTGGTGGACCCGAAGGTCCACAGGAGAGGAGAGAACAGCTAGGCCGCGAGGCAGCCGCAGTTACCGAACCCCAACAGTCCTACAGGGGGAGCTGGGCCTACTGGCACTACAGAACCAGCCTTGACTACCAATTCATGCAGCCCACATAGGAAGCTCCTAAACTGGAGGCACCCTGGAGTTGGCTAACTCGACCGCAACACGACGGGGCAAAGCATAGGTGTCTCAGTGAGTTTGACAGTACCCGGAAACAGCTGACGGTGCTGGAACCAGGCTGGGCACGAGGGAGTACCCGTGACAAAAACACTGCCGAGAACCAGCTGGCGGTGCTGGAACCCAGATGCGTTGCCCCATTGTGCAAGAGCCAATGGCAATACCGAGGACCAGCTGACGGTGCTGGAACCCGGTTACTAAGCTGTAGGTGCCCGCGCTTAAAAGCACTACCAAGGACCGCCTGACGTTGGCGGAACTCGGATACCCAGGAGGAGGCACCTAAGCCAAAGGCTCGGCCCGGAACCAGCTGACGGTGCTGGAACCAGGTGGTGGACCCGAAGGTCCACAGGAGAGGAGAGAACAGCTAGGCCGCGAGGCAGCCGCAGTTACCGAACTCCAACAGTCCTACAGGGGGAGCTGGGCCTACTGGCACTACAGAACCAGCCTTGACTACCAATTCATGCAGCCCACATAGGAAGCTCCTAAACTGGAGGCACCCTGGAGTTGGCTAACTCGACCGCAACACGACGGGGCAACGCATAGGTGTCTCAGTGAGTTTGACAGTACCCGGAAACAGCTGACGGTGCTGGAACCAGGCTGGGCACGAAGGAGTACCGTGACAAAAACACTGCCGAGAACCAGCTGGCGGTGCTGGAACCCAGATGCGTTGCCCCATTGTGCAAGAGCCAATGGCACGACCGAGGACCAGCTGATGGTGCTGGAACCCGGTTACTAAGCTGTAGGTGCCCGCGCTTAAAAGCACTACCAAGGACCGCCTGGCGTTGGCGGAACTCGGATACCCAGGAGGAGGCACCTAAGCCAAAGGCTCGGCCCGGAACCAGCTGACGGTGCTGGAACCAGGTGGTGGACCCGAAGGTCCACAGGAGAGGAGAGAACAGCTAGGCCGCGAGGCAGCCGCAGTTACCGAACCCCAACAGTCCTACAGGGGGAGCTGGGCCTACTGGCACTACAGAACCAGCCTTGACTACCAATTCATGCAGCCCACATAGGAAGCTCCTAAACTGGAGGCACCCTGGAGTTGGCTAACTCGACCGCAACACGGCGGGGCAACGCATAGGTGTCTCAGTGAGTTTGACAGTACCCGGAAACAGCTGACGGTGCTGGAACCAGGCTGGGCACGAGGGAGTACCCGTGACAAAAACACTGCCGAGAACCAGCTGGCGGTGCTGGAACCCAGATGCGTTGCCCCAGTGTGCAAGAGCCAATGGCACGACCGAGGACCAGCTGACGGTGCTGGAACCCGGTTACTAAGCTGTAGGTGCCCGCGCTTAAAAGCACTACCAAGGACCGCCTGACGTTGGCGGAACTCGGATACCCAGGAGGAGGCACCTAAGCCAAAGGCTCGGCCCGGAACCAGCTGACGGTGCTGGAACCAGGTGGTGGACCCGAAGGTCCACAGGAGAGGAGAGAACAGCTAGGCCGCGAGGCAGCCGCAGTTACCGAACCCCAACAGTCCTACAGGGGGAGCTGGGCCTACTGGCACTACAGAACCAGCCTTGACTACCAATTCATGCAGCCCACATAGGAAGCTCCTAAACTGGAGGCACCCTGGAGTTGGCTAACTCGACCGCAACACGACGGGGCAACGCATAGGTGTCTCAGTGAGTTTGACAGTACCTGGAAACAGCTGACGGTGCTGGAACCAGGCTGGGCACGAGGGAGTACCCATGACAAAAACACTGCCGAGAACCAGCTGGCGGTGCTGGAACCCAGATGCGTTGCCCCAGTGTGCAAGAGCCAATGGCACGACCGAGGACCAGCTGACGGTGCTGGAACCCGGTTACTAAGCTGTAGGTGCCCGCGCTTAAAAGCACTACCAAGGACCGCCTGACGTTGGCGGAACTCGGATACCCAGGAGGAGGCACCTAAGCCAAAGGCTCGGCCTGGAACCAGCTGACGGTGCTGGAACCAGGTGGTGGACCCGAAGGTCCACAGGAGAGGAGAGAACAGCTAGGCTGCGAGGCAGCCGCAGTTACCGAACCCCAACAGTCCTACAGGGGGAGCTGGGCCTACTGGCACTACAGAACCAGCCTTGACTACCAATTCATGCAGCCCACATAGGAAGCTCCTAAACTGGAGGCACCCTGGAGTTGGCTAACTCGACCGCAACACGACGGGGCAACGCATAGGTGTCTCAGTGAGTTTGACAGTACCCGGAAACAGCTGACGGTGCTGGAACCAGGCTGGGCACGAGGGAGTACCCGTGACAAAAACACTGCCGAGAACCAGCTGGCGGTGCTGGAACCCAGATGCGTTGCCCCAGTGTGCAAGAGCCAATGGCACGACCGAGGACCAGCTGACGGTGCTGGAACCCGGTTACTAAGCTGTAGGTGCCCACTTTTAAAAGCACTACCAAGGACCGCTGGGCGTTGGCGGAACTCGGATACCCAGGAGGAGGCACCTAAGCCAAAGGCTCGGCCCGGAACCAGCTGACGGTGCTGGAACCAGGTGGTGGACCCGAAGGTCCACAGGAGAGGAGAGAACAGCTAGGCCGCGAGGCAGCCGCAGTTACCGAACCCCAACAGTCCTACAGGGGGAGCTGGGCCTACTGGCACTACAGAACCAGCCTTGACTACCAATTCATGCAGCCCACATAGGAAGCTCCTAAACTGGAGGCACCCTGGAGTTGGCTAACTCGACCGCAACACGACGGGGCAACGCATAGGTGTCTCAGTGAGTTTGACAGTACCCGGAAACAGCTGACGGTGCTGGAACCAGGCTGGGCACGAGGGAGTACCCGTGACAAAAACACTGCCGAGAACCAGCTGGCGGTGCTGGAACCCAGATGCGTTGCCCCAGTGTGCAAGAGCCAATGGCACGACCGAGGACCAGCTGACGGTGCTGGAACCCGGTTACTAAGCTGTAGGTGCCCGCGCTTAAAAGCACTACCAAGGACCGCTTGACGTTGGCGGAACTCGGATACCCAGGAGGAGGCACCTAAGCCAAAGGCTCGGCCCGGAACCAGCTGACGGTGCTGGAACCAGGTGGTGGACCCGAAGGTCCACAGGAGAGGAGAGAACAGCTAGGCCGCGAGGCAGCCGCAGTTACCGAACTCCAACAGTCCTACAGGGGGAGCTGGGCCTACTGGCACTACAGAACCAGCCTTGACTACCAATTCATGCAGCCCACATAGGAAGCTCCTAAACTGGAGGCACCCTGGAGTTGGCTAACCCGACCGCAACACGACGGGGCAAGCATAGGCGTCTCAGCGAGCTTGACACAACCCCGAAACAGCTGACGGTGCTGAAACCAGGTTTGGCACGAGGGAGTACCTGTGACAAAAACACTGCCGAGAACCAGCTGGCGGTGCTGGAACCCAGATGCGTTGCCTATTAAAGATTGTCTTCCTAGAGCCCCAACTAGCGGTGCTGGAGCAAAGGGTAAGCAGGGGGAGCAGAGTGTAGGCCGAAGCCTGCACTGGAGGCAGCTTTGTGTCTGCGTTGCGTTTGCTGGACATTTTGCCGGCTACATAGTGGGGGAACAGCTGGCGTTGCTGAATCCCACTAACACAATGGCTGGTGTTTTTCTCTGTGCAGCTAGCACTTGCGGGCAAAAACTAGCGATGTTAGAGCCCGTGGTGAAGCAGGAGGAGGAGGAGAGGAGCAGAGTGTAGGCCGAAGCCTAGTTGAACCAATTTCAAAGGAAACCTTTAACCCCCCCTCAGGTGTTACAAAGTACAAGAGACACACCTTGTGCAGTATTAATGCTGCACAAGTGAAAGGTTGCTCTATTAATTTGTCTACTTGCACACGCTGAATGAAAGACGTACACAATTTAGCCCATTCTACAGTCAAACTGTAGTGGATGCGTGACTTGGCTTTTTAAGGAGACGCAGCACAGGTGTCCCAAATAACGCCTTGGTGCTTGGCGCAGCTTCCTGAGCGTTGTTATTTGCTGTACAGGAGTCTGCGCTCTTGTGTTATCCCTTGGCAATGCCCTGTTAGCGCTGCCCGTCTTATGACCTCATTTCATGTTGGCCGGTGCGGTTAACGATGGCCATAAATCCCAGACCCACAGTGCCTTTTCATAAAGTCACACTGCGGTGCTGGGATTCGTGGCCTTGAGCAGTAAATATTTTGGCCGCTCACACACGTCCTTACACCTGCTTCAGACTGGGCGGCCTCTGCTGATCCCTTCTCGCATGCCGCGGTCATGAGGCTGCACAGTCTGAAGAAGGCGGAAAGAGATGAGAGACGACAGGCGAACATAAGCACTGCTCGTGCCCATAAACCACACCCTCGCTGACAAAATAAATAAGAAACCGAGGGGCGTTGTTTGGAGCAGGGCGGACGCACAGGCACAGCCAGCTAACCAATGATGTCAAAAGATGGGAAGCGCTACCAAGGGTGGTGCTGCGTATCATTAGAAAGGAAAGTCACACCTCAGGGACAGTGGAATGGTCTCAAGGCGACACATTTTGTACGTGTTGAGTTCCACGTGGACAAGTAGAAAAAGTCAGCCACCTTGTACAAATGCAGCAGTACTGCTGTACAAGGTGGCTGTTATACATAGAAACACCTGGGGGTGGGGGGCAGGCTTCCTTCAATTTCAGTTCATGTGCCTGCGTGGCGTTTGCAGGTCACGTTGCCGGCTACACAGCAGGGGAACAGCTGGCGTTGCTGAACCCCACTAACACATTGGCTGGTGTTTTTCTCTGTGCAGCTAGCACTTCTGGGCCAAAACTAGCGGTGTTTGAGCCCAGGGGCAGCAGCAGGAGGAGAGGAGCAGAGTGTAGGCCGAAGCCTGCACTGGTGGCAGCTTTTGGTCGGTTGTGCCAGCGTGGCTTGTGCTGGACACGATGCCGGCTACACAGCAGGGGAACAGCTGGCGGTGCTGAACCCCACTAACACATTGGCTGGTGTTTTTCTCTGTGCAGCTAGCACTTCAGGGCAAAAACTAGCGGTGTTAGAGCCCAGGGTCAGCAGGAGGAGGAGAGGAGCAGAGTGTAGGCCGAAGCCTAGTTGAACCAATTTCAAAGGTAAACTTTAATCCCCCCTCAGGTGTTGCAAGGTACAAGAGCCACACCTTGAACAGCATTAATGCTGCACAAGTCAAAGGTTGCTCTCTTAATTTTGCTCCTGGCACACGCTGAATAAAACACGTACACTATTTAGCCCATTATACTGTCAAACAGTAGTGGAGGCGTGACTTTTCTTTTGAAGAAGACGCAGCACAGGTGTCAAAATTTACACCTAGGTGCTGGGCGCAGATTCCTTACCGTTGTTATTTGCAGTACAGGAGACTGCGCTCTTGTGTTATCCCTTGGCAATACCCTCTTAGTGCAGGCCGTCTTATGACCTCATTTCATGTTGGCCGGTGTGGTTAACGATATCCATAAATCCCAGAACCACAGTGCCTTTTCATAAAGTCACACTGCGGTGCTGGGATTCGTGGCCTTGTGCAGTAAATATGTTCGCCGCTCACACATGTCCTTACACCTGCTTCAGACTGATCCCTTATCGCCTGCCACGGCAATGAGGCCGCACAGTCTGAAGAAGGCGGAAGGAGGGGAGTGAAGACAGGCGAAGATATGCACTGCTCGTGCCCATCAATCACACCCTCGCAGTCATAATATATGAGACAACGAGGGGCATTGTGTCGGGCAGTGCGGACGCACAGGCACAGCCAGCCAACCAATGATGTCAGAAGACTGGCAGCGCTAACAATGGGGGTGATGCGTGTCATTAAAAAGGAAAGTCACACCTCAGGGACAGTGGAATGGTCTCAATGAGACACATTTAGTACGTGTTTAATTAAACGTGGGCAAGGAGAAAAAGTCAGCCACCTTGTACAAATGCAGCAGTACTGCTGTACAAGGTGGCTATTATACATAGAAACACCTGGGGGTGGGGGGCAGGCTCCCTTCAATTTCAGTTTATGTGCCTGCGTTGCGTTTGCAGGTCACGTTGCCGGCTACACAGCAGGGGAGCAGCTGGCGGTGCTGAACCCCACTAACACATTGGCTGGTGTTTTTCTCTGTGCAGCTAGCACTTCCAGGCAAAAACTGGCGGTGTTTGAGCCCAGGGTCAGCAGGAGGAGAAGAGGAGCAGAGTGTAGGCCGAAGCCTGCACTGGTGGCAGCTTTTGGTCAGTTGTGCCAGCGTGGCTTGTGCTGGACACGATGCCGGCTACACAGCAGGTGAACAGCTGGCGTTGCTGAACCCCACTAACACATTGGCTGGTGTTGTTCTCTGTGCAGCTAGCACTTCCGGGCAAAAACTGGCGGTGTTTGAGCCCAGGGTCAGCAGAAGGAGAAGAGGAGCAGAGTGTAGGCCGAAGCCTACACTGGTGGCAGCTTTTGGTCAGTTGTGCCAGCATGGCTTGTGCTGGACACGATGCCGGCTACACAGCAGGGGAACAGCTGGCGTTGCTGAACCCCACTAACACATTGGCTGGTGTTGTTCTCTGTGCAGCTAGCACTTCCGGGCAAAAACTAGCGGTGTTTGAGCCCAGGGGCAGCAGGAGGAGGAGAGGAGCAGAGTGTTGGCCGAAGCCTAGTTGAACCAATTTCAAAAGTTACCTTTAACCCCCCCTCAGGTGTTGCAAGGTACAAGAGCCACACCTTGTGCAGCAGTAATGCTGCACAAGTAAAAGGTTGCTCTATTAATTTTGCTCCTTGCACACGCTGAATAAAACACGTACACTATTTAGCTCATTATACTGTCAAACATTAGTGGAGGCGTGACTTGTCTTTTTAAGGAGACGCAGCACAGGTGTCCAAATTTACACCTAGGTGCTGGGTGCAGATTCCTGAGCGTTGTTATTTGCTGTACAGGAGTCTGCGCTCTTGTTATCCCTTGGCCATGCACTGTGAGCGCTGCCTGTCTTCTGACCTCATTTCATGTTGGCCGGTGCGGTTAGCGATGGCAATGAAACCCAGACACGCAGTGTCTTTTGTTTAAGTCACACTACAGGGCTGGGATTCGTGACCTTGCGCAGTAAATTTTTTCGCCTGTCACTCATGTTCTTACACCTGCATCAGACTGGGCGGCCACAGCTGATCCCTTCTCGCATGCTGCGGCCATGAGGCCGCACAGTCTGAAGAAGGCGGATGGAGATGAGTTAAGACAGGCGAAGATATGCACTGCTCGTACCCATCAATCACACCTTCTCAGTCAAAATAAGTAAGACAACGAGGAGCATTGTTTAAGGCAGGGCGGACGCACAGGCGCAGCCAGCCAACTAATGATGTCAGAAGACGGGAAGCGCTACCAAGGGTGCTGCTGCGTATCATTAGATAGAAAAGTCACACCTCAGGGACAGTGGAATGGTCTCAATGAGACACATTTTGTACGTGTTGAGTTCCACGTGGGCAAGTAGAAAAAGTCAGCCACCTTGTACAAAATGCAGCATTACTGCTGTACAAGGTGGCTGTTATACATAGAAACACCTGGGGGTGGGGGGCAGGCTCCCTTCAATTTCAGTTCATGTGCCTGCGTGGCGTTTGCAGGTCATGTTGCCGGCTACACAGCAGGGGAACAGCTGGCGGTGCTGAACCCCACTAACACATTGGCTGGTGTTCTTCTCTGTGCAGCTAGCATGTCTGGGCAAAAACTGGCGGTGTTTGAGCCCAGGGTCAGCAGGAGGAGGAGAGTAGCAGAGTGTAGGCCGAAGCCTGCACTGGTGGCAGGTTTTGGTCAGTTGTGCCAGCGTGGCTTGTGCTGGACACGATGCCGGCTATACAACAGGGGAACAGCTGGCGGTGCTGAACCCCACTAACACATTGGCTGGTGTTCTTCTCTGTGCAGCTAGCATGTCTGGGCAAAAACTGGCGGTGTTAGAGCCCAGGGTCAGCAGGAGGAGGAGAGGAGCAAAGTGTAGGCCGAGGCCTGCACTGGTGGCAGCTTTTGGTCTGTTGTGCCAGCGTGGCTTGTGCTGGACACGATGCCGGCTACACAGCAGGGGAACAGCTGGCGTTGCTGAACCCCACTAACACATTGGCTGGTGGTTTTCTCTGTGCAGCTAGCACTTCCGGGCAAAAACTAGCGGTGTTAGAGCCCAGGGTCAGCAGGAGGAGGAGAGGAGCAGAGTGTAGGCCGAAGCCTAGTTGAACCAATTTTAAAGGTAACCTTTAACCCCCCCTCAGGTGTAGCAAGGTAAAAGAGCCACACCTTGTGCAGCATTAATGCTGCACAAGTAAAAGGTTGCTCTATTAATTTTGCTCCTTGCACACGCTGAATAAAACACGTACACTATTTAGCCCATTATACTGTCAAACAGTAGTGGAGGCGTGACTTGCCTTTTTAAGGAGACGCAGCACAGGTGTCCAAAATAACACCTTGGTGCATGGGCGCAGCTTCCTGAGCGTTGTTATTTGCTGTACAGGAAACTGCACTATTTTGATCCCTTGGCCATGCGCTGTGAGCGCTGCCTGTCTTCTGACCTCATTTCATGTTGGCCGGTGCGGTTAGCAATGGCCATGAATCCCAGGCCCGCAGTGGGTTTTCAACAAATCACACTGCGTGGCTGGTATTCGTGGCCTTGTGCAGTAAATATGTTTGCCGCTCACACATGTCCTTACACCTGCTTCAGACTGGGCGGCCTCTGCTGATCCCCTATCGCCTACCACGGCCATGAGGCCGCCCAGTCTGAACAAGGCGGAAGGAGATGAGTTAAGACAGGCGAACATATGCACTGCACATGCCCATCAATCACACCCTCGCTGTCCAAAAAAATAAGACAACGAGGGGCGTTGATTCGAGCAGGGCAGACGCACAGGCGCAGCCAGCTAACCAATGATGTCAAAAGATGGGAAGCGCTACCAAGGGTGGTGCTGCGTATCATTAGAAAGGAAAGTCACACCTCAGGGACAGTGGAATGGTCTCAATGAGACACATTTAGTACGTGTTTAATTAAACGTGGGCAAGGAGAAAAAATCAGCCACCTTGTACAAATGCAGCAGTACTGCTGTACTAGGTGGCTGTTATACATAGAAAGACCTGGGGAAGTGGGGCCAGGTTCCCTTTAATTTCAGTTCAGGTGCCTGCATGGCGTTTGCAGGACACGTTGCCAGCTACACAGCAGGGGAACAGCTGGCGTTGCTGAACCCCACTAACACATTGGCTGGTGGTTTTCTCTGTGCAGCTAGCACTTCCAGGCTACAACTGGCGGTGCTATAGCCCAGGGTCAGCAGGAGGAGGAGAGGAGCAGAGTGTATCCCGAAGCCTGCACTGGTGGCAGCTTTTGGTCTGTAG
The DNA here is from genome assembly GCF_032444005.1 of Ranitomeya imitator. NCBI lineage: Eukaryota > Metazoa > Chordata > Amphibia > Anura > Dendrobatidae > Ranitomeya > Ranitomeya imitator. The sequence continues at coordinate 456,606,868 of NC_091285.1, forward strand.
TGCCAGCGTGGCTTGTGCTGGACACGATGCCGGCTACACAACAGGGGAACAGCTGGCGGTGCTGAACCCCACTAACACAATGGCGGGTGTTTTTCTCTGTGCAGCTAGCACTTCCGGGCAAAAACTAGCGGTGTTAGAGCCCAGGGTCAGCAGAAGGAGGAGAGGAGCAGAGTGTAGGCCGAAGCCTAGTTGAACCAATTTTAAAGGTAACCTTTAACCCCCCCTCAGGTGTAGCAAGGTACAAGAGCCACACCTTTTGCAGCATTAATGCTGCACAAGTAAAAGGCTGCTCTATTAATTTTGCTCCTTGCACACGCTGAATAAAACACGTACACTATTTAGCCCATTATACTGTCAAACAGTAGTGGAGGCGTGACTTGTCTTTTTAAGGAGACGCAGCACAGGTGTCCAAAATAACACCTTGGTGCATGGGCGCAGCTTCCTGAGCGTTGTTATTTGCTGTACAGGAGACTGCGCTATTGTTATCCCTTGGCCATGCGCTGTGAGCGCTTCCTGTCTTCTGACCTCATTTCATGTCGGCCGTTGCGGTTAGCGATGGACATGAATCCCAGACCCACAGTGTGTTTTCAAAAAAACACACTGCGTGGCTGGGATTCGTGGCCTTGTGCAGTAAATATGTTTGCCGCTCACACATGTCCTTACACCTGCTTCAGACTGGGCGGCCTCATCTGATCCCTTATCGCATGCCGCGGCCATGGGGCCACCCAGTCTGAAGAAGGCGGAAGGAGATGAGTGAACACAGGCAAACATATGCACTGCACATGCCCATCAATCACACCCTCGCTGTCCAACAAAATAAGACACCGAGGGGCGTTGTTTCGAGCAGGGCAGACGCACAGGCGCAGCCAGCTAACCAATGATGTCAAAAGATGGGAAGCGCTACCAAGGGTGGTGCTGCGTATCATTAGAAAGGAAAGTCACAACTCAGGGACAGTGGAATGGTCTCAATGAGACACATTTAGTACGTGTTTAATAAACGTGGGCAAGGAGAAAAAGTCAGACACCTTGTACAAATGCAGCAGTACTGCTGTACAAGGTGGCTGTTATACATAGAAACACCTGGGGGGTGGGGGCTGATTCCCTTTAATTTCAGTTCAGGTGCCTGCATGGCGTTTGCAGGACACGTTGCCAGCTATACAGCAGGGGAACAGCTGGCGGTGCTGAACCCCACTGACACATTGACTGGTGTTTTTCTCTGTGCAGCTAGCACGTCCGGGAAAAAACTGGCGGTGTTAGAGCCCAAGGTCAGCAGGAGGAGGAGAGGAGCAAAGTGTAGGCCGAAGCCTGCACTGGTGGCAGCTTTTGGTCTGTTGTGCCAGCGTGGCTTGTGCTGGACACGATGCCGGCTACACAGCAGGGGAACAGCTGGCGTTGCTGAACCCCACTAACACATTGGCTGGTGTTGTTCTCTGTGCAGCTAGCACTTCCGGGCAAAAACTAGCGGTGTTTGAGCCCAGGGGCCGCAGGAGGAGGAGAGGAGCCGAGTGTAGGCCGAAGCCTAGTTGAACCAATTTCAAAAGTTACCTTTAACCCCCCTCAGGTGTTGCAAGGTACAAGAGCCACACCTTGTGCAGCATTAATGCTGCACAAGTCAAAGGTTGCTCTATTAATTTTGCTCCTTGCACACGCTGAATAAAACACGTACACTATTTAGCCCATTATACTGTCAAACAGTAGTGGAGGCGTGACTTGTCTTTTTAAGGAGACGCAGCACAGGTGTCAAAATTTACACCTAGGTGCTGGGCGCTGATTCCTGAGCGTTGTTATTTGCTGTACAGGAAACTGCACTATTTTGATCCCTTGGCCATGCGCTGTGAGCGCTGCCTGTCTTCTGACCTCATTTCATGTTGGCCGGTGCGGTTAGCAATGGCCATGAATCCCAGGCCCGCAGTGGGTTTTCAACAAATCACACTGCGTGGCTGGTATTCGTGGCCTTGTGCAGTAAATATGTTTGCCGCTCACACATGTCCTTACACCTGCTTCAGACTGGGCGGCCTCTGCTGATCCCCTATCGCCTACCACGGCCATGAGGCCGCCCAGTCTGAACAAGGCGGAAGGAGATGAGTTAAGACAGGCGAACATATGCACTGCACATGCCCATCAATCACACCCTCGCTGTCCAAAAAAATAAGACAACGAGGGGCGTTGTTTCGAGCAGGGCAGACGCACAGGCGCAGCCAGCTAACCAATGATGTCAAAAGATGGGAAGCGCTACCAAGGGTGGTGCTGCGTATCATTAGAAAGGAAAGTCACACCTCAGGGACAGTGGAATGGTCTCAATGAGACACATTTAGTACGTGTTTAATTAAACGTGGGCAAGGAGAAAAAATCAGCCACCTTGTACAAATGCAGCAGTACTGCTGTACTAGGTGGCTGTTATACATTCAAAGACCTGGGGGGGTGGGGCCAGGTTCCCTTTAATTTCAGTTCAGGTGCCTGCATGGCGTTTGCAGGACACGTTGCCAGCTACACAGCAGGGGAACAGCTGGCGTTGCTGAACCCCACTAACACATTGGCTGGTGGTTTTCTCTGTGCAGCTAGCACTTCCAGGCTACAACTGGCGGTGTTATAGCCCAGGGTCAGCAGGAGGAGGAGAGGAGCAGAGTGTATGCCGAAGCCTGCACTGGTGGCAGCTTTTGGTTTGTAGTGCCAGCGTGGCTTGTGCTGGACACGATGCCGGCTACACAACAGGGGAACAGCTGGCGGTGCTGAACCCCACTAACACAATGGCGGGTGTTTTTCTCTGTGCAGCTAGCACTTCCGGGCAAAAACTAGCGGTGTTAGAGCCCAGGGTCAGCAGGAGGAGGAGAGGAGCAGAGTGTAGGCCGAAGCCTAGTTGAACCAATTTTAAAGGTAACCTTTAACCCCCCCTCAGGTGTAGCAAGGTACAAGAGCCACACCTTGTGCAGCATTAATGCTGCACAAGTAAAAGGCTGCTCTATTAATTTTGCTCCTTGCACACGCTGAATAAAACACGTACACTATTTAGCCCATTATACTGTCAAACAGTAGTGGAGGCGTGACTTGTTTTTTTAAGGAGATGCAGCACAGGTGTCCAAAATAACACCTTGGTGCATGGGCGCAGCTTCCTGAGCGTTGTTATTTGCTGTACAGGAGACTGCGCTATTGTTATCCCTTGGCCATGCGCTGTGAGCGCTTCCTTTCTTCTGACCTCATTTCATGTCGGCCGTTGCGGTTAGCGATGGACATGAATCCCAGACCCACAGTGTGTTTTCAAAAAAACACACTGCGTGGCTGGGATTCGTGGCCTTGTGCAGTAAATATGTTTGCCGCTCACACATGTCCTTACACCTGCTTCAGACTGGGCGGCCTCATCTGATCCCTTATCGCATGCCGCGGCCATGGGGCCACCCAGTCTGAAGAAGGCGGAAGGAGATGAGTGAACACAGGCAAACATATGCACTGCACATGCCCATCAATCACACCCTCGCTGTCCAACAAAATAAGACACCGAGGGGCGTTGTTTCGAGCAGGGCAGACGCACATGCGCAGCCAGCTAACCAATGATGTCAAAAGACGGGAAGCGCTACCAAGGGTGGTGCTGCGTATCATTAGAAAGGAAAGTCACACCTCAGGGACAGTGGAATGGTCTCAATGAGACACATTTAGTACGTGTTTAATTAAACGTGGGCAAGGAGAAAAAATCAGCCACCTTGTACAAATGCAGCAGTACTGCTGTACTAGGTGGCTGTTATACATAGAAAGACCTGGGGGGGTGGGGCCAGGTTCCCTTTAATTTCAGTTCAGGTGCCTGCATGGCGTTTGCAGGACACGTTGCCAGCTACACAGCAGGGGAACAGCTGGCGTTGCTGAACCCCACTAACACATTGGCTGGTGGTTTTCTCTGTGCAGCTAGCACTTCCAGGCTACAACTGGCGGTGTTATAGCCCAGGGTCAGCAGGAGGAGGAGAGGAGCAGAGTGTATGCCGAAGCCTGCACTGGTGGCAGCTTTTGGTCTGTAGTGCCAGCGTGGCTTGTGCTGGACACGATGCCGGCTACACAGCAGGGGAACAGCTGGCGCTGCTGAACCCAACTAACACATTGGCTGGTGTTGTTCTCTGTGCAGCTAGCACTTCCGGGCAAAAACTATCGGTGTTTGAGCCCAGGGGCAGCAGGAGGAGGAGAGGAGCAGAGTGTAGGCCGAAGCCTGCACTGGTGGCAGCTTTTGGTCTGTAGTGCCAGCGTGGCTTGTGCTGGACACGATGCCGGCTACACAGCAGGGGAACAGCTGGCGGTGCTGAACCCCACTGACACAATGGTGGGTGTTTTTCTCTGTGCAGCCAGCACTTCCGGGCCCCAACTGGCGTAGTTAGAGCCCAGGGTCTGCAGGAGGAGCAGAGTGTAGGCGGAAGCCTACTTGAACCAATTTCAAAGGTAACCTTTAACCCACCCTCAGGTGTTACAATGTTGAAGAGCCACACCTTGTGCAGCAGTAAAGCTCCACAAGTTAAAGGTTGCTCTTTAAGTTTTGCTCATTGCACACGCAGAATGAAAGACGTACACAATTTAGCCCATTGAACAGTAGTTCAGTTCTGTATTGGAGGCGTGACTTGTCTTTTTAAGGAGACGCAGCACAGGTGCACATAAATAACGCCTTGGTGCTGGGCGCAGCCTCCTGAGCGTTGTTATTTGCTGTACAGGAGTCTGCGCTATTGTGATCCCTTGGCCATGCGCTGTGAGCGCTGCCTGTCTTCTCACCTCATTTCATGTTGGCCGGTGCGGTTAGCAATGGCCATGAATCCCAGACCCGCAGTGTGTTTTCAACAAATCACACTGCGTGGCTGGGATTCGTGGCCTTGTGCAGTAAATATGTTTGCCGCTCACACATGTCCTTACACCTGCTTCAGACTGGGCGGCCTCAGCTGATCCCTTATCGCCTACCACGGCCATGAGGCCGCACAGTCTGAAGAAGGCGGAAGGAGATGAGTTAAGACAGGCGAACATATGCACTGCACATGCCCATCAATCACACCCTCGCAGCCAAAATATATGAGACAATGAGGGGGGTTGTGTCGGGCAGGGCGGACGCCCAGGCACAGGCAGCCAACCAATGATGTCAGAAGACGGGCAGCGCTCCCAAGGGGGGTGGTGCGTGTCATTAGAAAGGAAAGTCACACTTGAGGGACAGTGGAATGGTCTCAATGAGACACATTTTGTACGTGTTGAGTTCCACGTTGGCAAGGAGAAAAAGTCAGCCACCTTGTACAAATGCAGCATTACTGCTGTACAAGGTAGCTGTTATACATAGAAACACCTTGGGGTGGGTGGCAGGGTCCCTTTAATTTCAGTTCATGTGCCAGCGTGGCGTTTGCAGTTCACGTTGCCAGCTACACAGCAGGGGAACAGCTGGCATTGCTGAACCCCACTAACACATTGGCTGGTGTTTTTCTCTGTGCAGCTAGCACTTCCGGGCCAAAACTAGCGGTGTTTGAGCCCAGGGGCAGCAGCAGGAGGAGAGGAGCAGAGTGTAGGCCGAAGCCTGCACTGGTGGCAGCTTTTGTTCTGTTGTGCCAGCGTGGCTTGTGCTGGACACGTTGCCGACTACACAGCAGGGGAACAGCTGGCGGTGCTGAACCCCACTGACACATCAGCTAGTGTTTTTTCTGTGTAGACAACACTTCCAGGTGGCAACTGACGGTGTTGAAACCCAGGGAATCAAAGAGGAGCAGAGTGTAGGCCGAAGCCTGCAGTGGAGCAAGTTGAAAGGGAACCTTTAACCCCCCCCCCCCCCAAGGCATTTGTTGCTGAAAGAGCCATCTTGTACAGCAGTAATACTGCGCATGGAAAATGGTGGCTCCGAAAATTATGCTCCTTGCAAACGCTGAAGTACACACTCATATAATGTGTCCCCTCACACCGTCAAACCGTCCCGGAAGTGGGACTTTCCTTTGTAATGTGACACAGCACAGCCGTCATTCCAACCCCCTTGGTGTCGTGCGCCACCTCCTCAACGTTGTTTGGTTCTGTCACAGAGCCCATGCTGTAATGTTATCCCTTGGCCATGCACAGTTAGCGGTGCCCGTCTTCTGACATCATTTAGGTGTCAGGCTGGCAGTGCCTGTGCGTCCAAGCTGCCCGAGATCCAACCTCGCAGTGTCATCTAATGTAATCCCACTGCGGGCCAGGGATCCATGAGCATGCGCAGTGCATATCATCGCCTCTCACTCACCTCCTTCCTGCTTCTTCAGACTGTGCGGCGTCACGGCCGTGGCATGCTATTAGGGATCAGCTGACGCCGCCTAGTCTGAAGAAGCGTGAAGAAGGGGAGTGAGAGGCTAGTATATGCACTGCGCATGGCCATGGATACCAGGCCCACTGTGGGATCACATTAGACGACACTGCGAGGTGGGATTTTGGGCAGCGTGGACGCACAGGCGCAGCCAGGACGACAACAAATGATGTCAGAGGACGGGCAGCGCAAACTGTGCATGGCGAAGGGATAACATAACAGCGCAGGGTCCATGACGGAATCAAACAACGCTGAGGAGGCAGCGCACGGTGCCAAGGGGGTAGCAATGACGGCTGTGCTGCGTCACATTACAAAGGAAAGTCCCACCTCCGGGACGGTTGGACGGTGTGAGGGGACACATTACATGAGTGTGTAGTTCAGCGTTTGCAAGGAGCATAATTTCAAGAGCGACCTTTTCCTTGTGCAGTATTAGTGCTGCACAAGGTGGCTCTTTCAGTAACAAACGCCTAGGGGGGGGGACAGGTCCCCTTACATTTTAGTTGTGCCAGCGTGGTGGTCGCATGACACGTTGCCGGATACACAGCTGGGGATCAGCTGATGTTACTGAACCCCAATAACAGAGGAGCGACTGTTGACTGTGCAGACAGCACTTCCAGGCACCAACTGGCGGTGTTAGAGCCCAGGGACAGCAGGAGGAGCAGATTGGAGGTATTGCCGCACACACAGCTGGGGATCAGCTGACGTTACTGAACCCCAATAACAGAGGAGCGACTGTTGACTGTGCAGACAGCACTTCCAGGCACCAACTGGCGGTGTTAGAGCCCAGGGACAGCAGGAGGAGCAGATTGGAGGTATTGCCGCACACACAGCTGGGGATCAGCTGACGTTACTGAACCCCAATAACAGAGGAGCGACTGTTGACTGTGCAGACAGCACTTCCAGGCACCAACTGGCGGTGTTAGAGCCCAGGGACAGCAGGAGGAGCAGAGGAACAGAGTGTAGGCTGAAGCCTGATTGGAGCAAGTTGAAAGGGAAACTTTAACCCCCCCCAAGACGTTTGTAGCTGAAAGAGCCATCTTGTGCAGCATTAAGGATGCAAAAGGAAAAGGTTGCTCTTTTAATTATGCTCCTTGCAAACACAGAAGTAAACACTAAAAATGTGTCCCCTTATACCGTTAAACCGTCCCGGAGGTGCGAATTTCCTTCCTAATGGGACACAGCACAGCTGTCATTCCTATCCCCTTGGTGCCGTGCGCTGCCTCCTCAGCGTTGTTTTAAGCTGTCACGGAGCCTGCGCTGTTCTGTTATCCCTTGGCCATGCCCAATTAGCGCTGCCTGTCTTCTGACATAATTTGGTGTCAGGCTGTCAGTGCCTGTGCGTCCACGCTGCTCCAGATCCCACCTCGCAGTGTCGTCTAACGTAATCCCACTGCGGGCCTTGGATCCATGGGCATGCACAGTGCATATCCTCGACTCTCACTCCCCTCCTTCCCTCTTCTTCAGACTGTGCGGTGTCACGGCCGTGGCATGCTATTAGGGATCAGCTGACGGAGCACAGTCTAAAGAAGGCAGAGGGAGATGAGCGAGAGCCCGAGGGGAAGATATGCACTGCGCAATCCCATGGATCCCAGGCCCGCAGTGTGATTCAATCAGAAGACACTGCGAGGCGGGATCTCGGGCAGCGCGGCCGCACAGGCGCAGCCAGCCTGACACCAAATTATGTCAGAAGACAGGCAGCGCAAATAGGGCATGGCCAAGGGATAACAGAACAGCGCAGGCTCCGTGACAGCTTAAAACAACGCTGAGGAGGCAGCGCATGGCACCAAGGGGGTAGGAATGACGGCTGTGCTGCGTCACATTACGAAGGAAAGTCCCAGCTCCGGGACGGTATAACGGTATCAGTGAACACATTTTATAAGTGTTAAGTTCTGCGTGTGCAAGGAGCTAAACTAAAAGAGCTACCTTTTCCTTGTGCAGCAGTAATGTACATGTACATTTAGGTTGTTGTGCCAGCGTGGCGGTCGCAGGACACATTGCCGGCTACACAGCTGGGGATCAGCTGACGTTACTGAAACCCAATAACACTGGGTCGTATGTTTTTACTGTGCAGCCTGCACTTCTGAGTCGCAACTGGCGGTGTTGGAGCCCAGGAATAGCAGTTCAGGTGGTAGAAAGATGAACACAGCAGGAGACCTGGATGACACCCAATTACTTAATCAGGCAGAGGAGTGGCAAATTCCTGCGAGATCCAGGCCTGGTTCATTTTCAGGAAAGTAAGCCGGTCAACATTATCGGAGGATAGTCGCATGCGACAGTCTGTTAGTACACCACCTGCGGCACTAAAGACACGTTCCGATAAGACACTAGCCGCAGGGCAAGCCAGCACCTCCAATGCATACTGGCTTAGCTCTGGCCATGTATCTAGCTTAGAAACCCAAAACTTGAATGGGGAAGAGCCGTCTGGGAGTACAGTAAGAGGGCAAGCCATGTAGTCTGTCACCATCTGACGGAACCGTTGCCTCCTGCTGACTGGAGCCGCCGGTGATGGTGTAGACATTTGGGGCGGGCACACAAAAGTGTGCCAGAGTTGTGCCATACTGGGCTTGCCTTGGGCAGAGGCACTGCTTCTGCTCCCTCTTTGGGCAGAGCCTCCACCACTGCCTCGACGCACTCAGCTGCTTTGTAAAGCACTAGCAGCACTCCTCTCAGTTGGACTGGAGAAGATGATGGAATTCACCAGTGTGTCGTGGTACTCCCGCAATTTACGCTCCCGGGTCAACGCTGGGATGAGGTTTTGGACGTTGTCCCGGTAGCGAGGATCGAGGAGGGTGAACACCCAATAATCAGGCATGTTGAGAATGTGGTCGATGCGGCGGTCGTTTCTCAGGCACTGCAGCATGAAATCCACCATGTGCTGCAGACTGCCAACTGGCCCAGAAACGCTGTCCCCTGCTTGAAACATGATCTCTGCCCGCTCGTCATCACCCCACCCTCCCTGTACACACTGACCACTGGACAATTGTGTCGCTCCCTCCTCTGGACGGAGCTCTTCCTCCTCCATTGACTCCTCCTCATCCTCCTCACAAAATGGCCCCTGCGTACCCCTTTGTGAGGAACCACGTGGCGCTGACTCTCCAGAAGCTGATGGAAAAGGTGACTCCTCATCCTCCACCTCTTCCACAACATCATCCCTTAACCCTTGCAAAGTTTGCTGAAGCAGGCAGATAAGGGGGACAGTCATGCTGACTAGTGCATCATCTGCACTTGCCATCCGCGTGGAATAATCAAAAGGACGCAAAACCTGGCAGACGTCCTTCATAGTGGCCCACTCTGTGGTTGTGAAGTCTGATCGGCGCTGACTGCAACTTCTTTGCGCCTGATGCAGCTGGTACTCCATAACTGCTTGCTGCTGCTCACACAACCACTCCAACATATGTAACGTGGAATTCCACCGGGTAGGTAGGTCACATATGATGCGGTGTTCCGGAAGGCGGAATCGGCGCTGCAGAGCAGCAATGCGGGATCTTGCCAAGCTGGAACGCCGCAAGTGAGCACACTCTAGGCGGACCTTGTGCAGCAGGGCATCAAGATCCGGATAGTCCCTCAGAAAACTCTGCACAACCAAATTGAGCACATGTGCCAGACACGGGATGTGAGTGAGGTTGCCAAGGGCCAAAGCTGCCACCAGATTTCGGCCATTGTCACACACTACCATGCCTGGCTGGAGATTCGCTGGCAGTAACCACACATCGCTCTCCTGCTTGATGGCATTCCAGAGCTCCTGCGCTGTATGGCTTCGATTCCCCAATGAAACTAGTTTCAAGACGGCCTGCTGACGTTTGGCCACGGCTGTGCTCATGTCGGTCATAGGTAAACGTTCACGGGTCCATGTGGAGGTGGACTGTGACGGCTCCTGCAGAGATGATTCTGAGGAACTTGTGTAAGAGGAGGAGTCAATACGTACAGACTGGATTCCTGCAATCCTTGGAGTGGGCAGGACACGTCCTGCGCCACTCGCACGATCTGTACCTGGCTCAACAACATTAACCCAATGGGCAGTGAGGGAAACGTATCGCCCCTGTCCATGCTGACTGGTCCACGCATCGGTGGTGAGGTGGACCTTGCTACTGACGGCGTTCAGTAGCGCATGTTTTATGTTTCCCTCAACATGCCTGTGCAGGGCAGGGACAGCTTGCCTGCTGAAGTAAAAGCGGCTGGGCACCTTGTACTGTGGGACTGCCAATGCCATCAAGTCTCGGAAGCTGTCAGTCTCCACCAGCTTGAATGAGAGCATTTCCAGGGACAACAGTTTGGCAATGCCTGCATTCAGAGCCTGTGCTCGGGGGTGGTTGGCCGAGAATGCCCGCCTTTTCTCCCATGCCTGTACTACTGATGGCTGTAGAGTAGACTGGGAGTGTGAGGATGACTGGGAAGGTGGTGCTGTGGGTGGAATTACACAAGGTCTCTGGACAACAGTGCCAGAGGTTCTTCCATGGCGATCCTGGGAGGAAGCCAAACCAGCTGTGCGTGAGCTGGAGGAAGAGGCAACACGAGCTGAAGAGGTGGTAACTGCCGCTGTTGGTTGGCCTACATCTTCAGTCTGTTTCTGTAACTCCACCGCGTGCCTGGTCCGCACATGTTTCCACATATTTGTGGTATTGAGGTTGCTGACATTTTTCCCTCTTTTTACTTTCTGATGACACAGCTTGCATTTGACAAAACAAATGTCATCTGCAACTGTGTCAAAAAAGGACCAGGCACTGCAAGTCTTGGGAGCGCCCTTTTTGGCTTTGGAAAGAGACAGGCTCCTAACGGGTGCCAAAGTAGAGGCTACAGGCTCCGCAGTCTTCCCCCTCCCTCTCCCTCTTTGGCCCGTAAGGGGAATCTCTTCCTCAGAGCTGCTCCCACCACCTTCCTGTTCCTCATGCCACGATGGGTCAACGACCTCATCATCTCCACTACCCTCTGCCACCAACTGCTCCTCCTGGGTAGTCTCGGCAGCACAGTACACACCAGAAAGCGGCACCTGAGTTTCATCATCAGATGCGTACTGCGCTGTGGTCACCAGAAGCACTGGCCCACCCGCCTCTTCAGAGTCAGAGAGACAAAGCTGTTGGGCATCACTGCACACTGCCTCTTCTTCCATTTCTCCAATGCTGCTTGGCTGGCCCCCTGTTTCCAAGCCAAGAGATTCAGAGAACAGAAGTAGAGACGGCTCCTGTCCTGGGCTCTCTGACTGCCTGGCCAATTTGGCAGGTGGTGAAGAGACAGATGGCTGCTCTCCAGTGCTCTGTGCCTGAGAGGATGTGGCACTATCTGAAGTCGATGCCGAGGCGTTAGCTGCCATCCACCCGACAACGGCTTCAATTTGGTCTTCACGCAGCAGCGGTGCACGGCGCTCTCCGACAAAGCTGCGCATGAAGGACTGTTCCCTGCTGAAACTGAGTGACGACGAGTCACCGGTGCCCGCAGCAGGTACAGAATCACCACGTCCTCTCCCTGCTCCTCTCCCTGCTCCGCGCCCACGCCCACGTGCCTTACTCCCTGCCCTCTTCATCTTGGTTGACAGATAAAGATAAGCAGAAAAGTACTAAGGCCTTAGTGTGCTTATTCCTGAAATGCTCCTCCTAACAGGTGTAAGAAACACTAATGTTGTAAAGTGTGGACTAAGCTTTATTATTTTTCAAATGTGGCCTACACAAGTGTTAAGTTATGTTTGGTGAACTTTCCTTTTTTTTTTTCCTGCCGATCGGACTACAGAGCAAGTTTAACTCACACGGGGACCGTGCAGACAGCCGTAAACGGCGCTGCAAGGCCCAAAAACCCTCCTCTAGGTTATCCTATGTAGTGTTTTTCCACTATTTAGCTGGAGACAGGTGGAAAGACACTAATAGGAAATTTTTTTTTTAAATTTTAAACAGGCTGCACTATTTGAAAAAAAGGACATTTTTTTTCAAGGTATGAGGCAGTAACGCACCCTGAGCTGAATCCAACCGGCTATGGCTGCACACAGACTACAGGGCGAGCTGCGCTCACACAGAGATCGTGCAGACAGCAGCAAACGGCGCTGCAAGGTCCAAAAAAACCCCTCTAGGTTATCCTATGTAGTGTTTTTCCACAATTTAGCTGGAGACGGGTGGAAAAACACTAATAGGAAATTTTTTTTTTTTATTTTAAACAGGCTGCACTATTTGAAAAAAAGGAAATTTTTTTTCAAGGTATGAGGCAGTAACGCACCCTGAGCTGAATCCAACCGGCTATGGCTGCACACAGACTACAGGGCGAGCTGCGCTCACACAGAGACCGTGCAGACAGCCGTAAACGGCGCTGCAAGGCCCAAAAAACCCCTCTAGGTTATCCTATGTAGTGTTTTTCCACAATTTAGCTGGAGACGGGTGGAAAAACACTAATAGGAATTTAAAAAAAAAAAATTTTAAACAGGCTGCACTATTTGAAAAAAAAGGAAAATTTTTTTCAAGGTATGAGGCAGTAACGAACCCTGAGCTGAATCCAACCGGCTATGGCTGCACACAGACTACAGGGCGAGCTGGGCTCACACGGAGACCGTGCAGACAGCCGTAAACGGTGCTGCAAGGCCCAAAAACCCCCCTCTAGGTTATCCTATGTAGTGTTTTTCCACAATTTAGCTGGAGAAGGGTGGAAAAACACTAATAGGAAATTTGAGAAAAAATGTGCAGCAGGCTGCACTATGAGCAAAAAAGGACAACTGTGTGAGGCAGTGTGAACCCCCCCTGAGCTGAATACAACCGGGTATATGGCTGCACACAGACTACAGAGTGAGCTGCACACACACACACACAGAGACCTTGCAGAACGCTGTTAAAACAGCGCTGCAAGGCAAGAGCAAGGTGAACAGTGAAGAACACACAGCGTTTTGCTAAATTAGCCTTGGGAAAGGAAAATAAAGCAATTAGCTATCTCAACTGGCCCTCAGTTAGAACACAGCGTCCTGTCCCTAACTGAAATCACAGCAGAGTGAGCGCAAAATGGCGGCAGCGTTTTTTATAGTGCAGAGTGACATCATTTCAGCAGCCAATCACAGCCTTGCCAGTAGTTACATGCCCACCATGCTAAACAGGATGTGCCCACACTTCCAATCATTCCTCATTGGCTGCTGCGTTCAGTTTGAATTCTGGGAACTTCCGATTCCGGTATCCGATACGCGGGAAGTATTGGAATTCGGTATCGGAATTCCGATACCGCAAATATCGGCCGATACCCGATACTTGCGGTATCAGAATGCTCAACACTAATCACCACAGGTAAGGTAAATTATGATTGCCTCATAATCTTCTTGGAGTCCAGACTCACACATGCAATTTTTATAGAGATACTAATGCAGCTTTACATTTGTTTCTTTTATTTTTCTATTTTTACTTTAACTGAAATCAGACTCGATTGAAAAGAAGTTAGAAATATAAAGGACTTTATACTCCTCTTTACTACTTGAGCTACTTCTGGCTTTGGCTCATAAAATTGCCTAAAAATGGCACCAAGATAGCTATAAAAACAACAATGGATTGCAAATAGAGTCTAAATAGGCGTCTGACTTACAGTATAAAGCTTTTTGTGGTTATTTGGCTCCCTCTGCTGCAAACAGAATGTGCTACATCTATATCTGGACTTTACAAAGGTTAATATGCTCCTACTGCCACAATATATAGCAGAAATACACCGCAGAAAACATTTACATTGTTCAATGTATAGTGTATTACTTTAAGGGATTGTCTTATGACAACATCTTTTAGTTGTTTTTTTTTACCTTTATTACCAATCAGCAAGGCAGGCTTTAAAATTAACATGAAAGTCAATATATTGGCAAATGTTTTAAAAATATAAAAACAAACAATAAAATTAAAAGTTTTTAAATTACCTGCTTCCTCCAATACAAAAATAAAACAAATGAAAACCAATTAAAATACACATATTTAGCATTGTCATGTCCATAAATTTCTGTTCTATGAAAATATAAATTTATTTAACCAGTACATTAAATGCAAATAAAAAAATCAGATCATTTGAATTACTGTTTTTCCGTTGCATCTCAATTTTCACCGTAAGGCCGGGTTCACACTATACGGACGAGTGCTATGCAAAAAAACATGGCATAGCACTCGGGCAGATCACATCTGCGATTATTTTCTCATGCTGAATCGACATGCGAGAACAATCAGCATGCTGCGATTGGCACCGAGATTCGGCCGAGTTTCAGCTCACTCCTACCCATGTAAGTCTATGGGTGCGAATGACACAACGCACATCACTCCTCGGATATTATCAGAGTGCGGTATGATATACACCGATGCCGGCAGTGGAGGAGATGGAGAAATTACTTTCTACGCCTCCTCCGCAGCTGTGCGCATGATGCTCGGCTCCTGATTGCAGCAGAGCAGTAGCCGAGGGTTATTAGCATATTGCATCCGATGCTCTCACATCGAATGCCATACGCTATTTTGACCCCGGCCTTAAACAATATATTATTACTAAAATGATTGTTGTCATCCAGAGCCTCTTCTCTTAGCATCATTATTGAGTCTCTACACTAGGGTTGAGCGACCTTGACCTTTTTAGAGTCGAGCCGTGTTTCGCGAAACCCGACTATCTTAAAAGTCGAGTCGAGTGGAATCGGCCGATTATCGCGAAAAGTCGGGTATCGTCCGAAACACGAAACCCAATGCAAGTCAATGGGGGAGCATAGTCGGCAGTGAGTGGAGGCCAGGAAAACACCTACACTGCCCATTTTAATGGCAAAAACATCCATTCTTGTTACAGAAGCTTGTCAATCGTAATTTAGCTTATAATAATTGGAAGGCATTTGAAATTGGGGGTCATTTGGCTAAAGTTGTGGGGGGTAGGGCTGGTTCAAGTAATTAGTGGGCCCAGTAAATCTGGACCACGTCACGGCAGTGGAGCAGGGAGAGGTAAGTATTTCAACTTTGCAAGTGCTGTGATCCTGAGCAAGCAGGGGGGGCCCACTCGTTGGCATTGGCACTGGCACAGGGCCCCTCAAAGTACAGCGATGTGTTTGCACGGCGGGGGCGCCTCCCACCGGCAGCAACACTTTTGCGTACCATGAGGGGCCCTGTGCCAGTGACGTCGCCAGCAACGAGTATTCCTCCCCCCACCTGATGAAGGAACCTGCACCTTCATCTGCACCTTCCTCTTTGTCCCGTGTAAGGTGGTATGGTATGCGGGAAGGGGGACCTGACTTTCAACAGGGTCACAATCTTGCAGTGTAGCGTGCACGGGGAATGTTGCGTTATGGGTCAATGTACCAGCAGACTTATCTATCACTGGCTGGGCAATGGGCAGGATGAGGAGGAAACACAGATATAGGCCCAAAGAATAAAGTGGGCTAAATGCAGTTCAAAATTGGTAACAGGACTAACCAGGGGGCATTGTTTTGTTCAGTGGAGGACAACTGGAATGAGAGGCTGACACAGAGAGTAGGCCCAAATCTGTAAGTAGTCTAAATGCAGTTCAAAATTGGCAAGAGTTGTAAACAGGCGGCACAGCTTTGTTCACTGTAGGAGAACAGCAAGGAGCGGCAGACACAGATAGAAGGCCCCAACCCAACTAGTAGGCCCACTGCTGTTTTAAAATTCCGATAGGCTGAAAACCAGATAATTGTAGGTCATTTTTTGTAAAGAGGACAGCTGTATTGAGTGGCGCAGCCAGACACTACAAGTAGGCCTTAAACCACAAAGTTGGCTCGACGCTGGTTTAAAAAAAGGTTACATGGGTAAACGTTCTGCATTGTTGTGCTCAGTGGAGGACAATTGGAAGGAGGGACCGCAGAAAGACTTTGTAGGTGTAAAATTACAAAATAGGCTCTATGCAGCTTCGATTATGTGGCAACCTGGAGAACACCTTGGAGCGGCAGACACCATCTCTACAACCCAGACCCAACTTGTAGGCCGAATGCAGTATTGTTTTCAACAACTACTAAACAAGAGCTTTAAGATCGAAGCAATGGAGAGGAAACCTGGGGAACACCTTGGAGTGGAACACACCGTCTCTACACCCCATACCCAATTTGTAGGCTTAATGCAGTGTAGTTTTCAACAACTACTAAACGAGAGTCGGAAGACCCAAGCAATGGAGAGGAAACCTGGGGAACACCTTGGAGTGTAACACACCGTCTCTCTACACCCCATACCCAATTTGTAGGCTTAATGCAGTGTAGTTTTCAACAACTACTAAATGAGTGTAGGAAGATCGAAGCAATGTGGACGAAACCTGGGGAACACCTTGGAGTGTAACACACCGTCTCTCCACACCCCATACCCAATTTGTAGGCCTAATGCAGTGTAGTTTTCAACAACTACGAAACGAGAGTAGGAAGATCGAAGCAATGTGGACGAAACCTGGGGAACACCTTGGAGTGTAATACACCGTCTCTCTACACCCCATACCCAATTTGTAGGCCTAATGCAGTGTAGTTTTCAACAACTACGAAACGAGAGTAGGAAGATCGAAGCAATGTGGACGAAACCTGGGGAATACCTTGGAGTGTAACACACCGTCTCTCTACACCCCATACCCAATTTGTAGGCCTAATGCAGTGTAGTTTTCAACAACTACTAAACGAGAGTAGGAAGATCGAAGCAATGTGGACGAAACCTGGGGAACACCTTGGAGTGTAACACACCGTCTCTCTACACCCCATACCCAATTTGTAGGCCTAATGCAGTGTAGTTTTCAACAACTACTAAACGAGAGTAGGAAGATCGAAGCAATGTGGACGAAACCTGGGGAACACCTTGGAGTGTAACACACCATCTCTCTACATCCCATACCCAATATGTAGTCCTAATGCAGTGTAGTTTTCAACAACTACTAAACGAAAGTAGGAAGATCGAAGCAATGTGGACGAAACCTGGGGAACACCTTGGAGTGTAACACACCGTCTCTCTACACCCCATACCCAATTTGTAGGCCTAATGCAGTGTAGTTTTCAACAACTACTAAACGAGAGGCGGAAGACCCAAGCAATGGAGAGGAAACCTGGGGAACACCTTGGAGTGTAACACACCGTCTCTCTACACCCCATACCCAATTTGTAGGCCTAATGCAGTGTAGTTTTCAACAACTACTAAACAAGAGTCGGAAGATCGAAGCAATGGAGAGGAAACCTGGGGCACACCTTGGGGCGGCAGACACCGTTAGTAGGCCCTACCAAAGTAGTAGCCCCAATGCAGTTTTAAAATTCCTAGAGGCTGAAAACAAGACTATTGACGCTCTGCTTTTTTCAAAGGAGGACAGCTGTATTGAGTGGCGCAGACAGACACAGGTAGTAGGCCTTAAACCAAAAATGTGGCTCACTGCAGTTTAAAAAAGGTTACAGGGGTACACAGGCAGCATTGCTCTGGTCAGTGGAGTACAATTTCAATAGTGGACCGCAGACAGACTTTGTACGCCTACTATTTAAAAAAGGATTCTCTATGCAATTAAAAATAGGTTCCAGGGGTCCACGGGCAGCAGTGGTGTGGTCAGTTGGCGAGTATTGGAAGGAGGGACCGCAGACAGGCGTAGTAGGCCTAACATAACAAAATTAGGTTGTAGGCACTTTAAAATTGGTTCCAGGGGTACACGTGCAGCAGTGGTGTGGTCAGCGGAGGACAATTTGAATTAAGGACTGCAGACAGACTTTGTAGGCTGTCCCCTGTGGACCATGCATCCAACACATTAACCCAGTGCGCCGTAATGGACACGTAACTTTTTGTGGACATGCCTACTGGTCCATGCGTCTCTTGTCAGGTGCACCTTTCTACTGTTTGATTGCCT
This sequence comes from Ranitomeya imitator, assembly GCF_032444005.1. NCBI lineage: Eukaryota > Metazoa > Chordata > Amphibia > Anura > Dendrobatidae > Ranitomeya > Ranitomeya imitator. Next base: position 456,624,908 of record NC_091285.1, read on the forward strand.
GAGTGCTATGACAATGCAGACTTTTTCATGCCGGTGGAGGGCTGGGATGGCTTTTCTCGCAAAAGAAATGTCGACTGGGTAGCTTGAACCGTGGTACATCGTAGTTCATCTGGGCTTTCTAAATATAAAACAAAGAAAAAAAGGAGGCTCCATGCACTTTCAGCTGGGTTCCAGGGGTACACGGCCAGCATTGGTCTGGTCAGTGGAGAACTATTGGAAGGAGGGACCGCAGACAGGCGTCGAAGGCCTAACATAATAAATTAGGGCTGTAGGCACTTTAAAATTGGTTCCAGGGGAACACGGGCAGCAGTAGACTGGTCAGTGGAGGCCTAGTGGAAGGAGGGACCGCAGACAGGCTTCGAAGGCCTAACATAATAAATTAGGGCTGTAGGCACTTTAACATTGGTTCCAGGGATACACGGGCAGCAGTAGACTGGTCAGTGGAGGCCTAGTGGAAGGAGGGACCGCAGACAGGCTTCGAAGGCATAACATAATAAAATTGGGCTGTAGGCACTTTGAATACTCTTGCAGGGGTACACAGGCAGTGGGCACCATTGGTGTTGTCAGCGGCGGCCGATTGTAATGAGTGTCTGCCAGTTAGTAGTCCAAAAAATCAATACATGTTAATGTCTCGCATTACAACAAAAAGAAAAACCAAAAGGGTGCAATCATTAGGTACAGGGTTTGGCTCCTCTGCGTAGTTTCAGACCTAGTAATTTGGCACAAAGTATTTACTTGGGTAAATATAGGACACTGCCCCTGACTATGTTAAGTGCCATCATACATGTCAACACAATGGTATTGTCAGTGGCAGTAATTTACGGATGTCAGCGCATAGACTAAACATAGGTGTAACTGTGAGAGATAATTGTGTAAGTGGTAGAGCAATGTTTGAGCTGGGGGTGGGTGAACTCTCTTGTGGCCGGCGGTACATGCCCAGGGCCCCTCATGTTACAACAGTGTGTCTGACGTTGGGTGCGCACCACCACCGCCAGAGACACTTTATTGTACTATGAGGGACCCAGTGGCAGTGCCGTAGACCAAAAGCGGGCACACCCACCTCTTCAGACAAACAGCACTCTCACGGGTGCTTGCGCCAAGTGGCGATACCACGGCCCCGTGTGGGGAGTTTGGCCATTTAGGGAGGTGTAAACATGTCGTATGCTGGACAATCAGCTGCTGCAAATTACGAGATTGGTAAAGTCATTCAGAGTAGTCCACAGGCAATACCTTTTCATAGGAAAGCTAGGTGTCGGCCGGGCAAGGTGGGGCAAAAGAATTCGAAATCCAGTTGTGGTTCATTTTAATGAAGATTAGATCATCAACATTTTGGGTGGCCAGACGAGTCCTTTTTTCGGTTAATATTGAACCTGCAGCACTGAATACTCTTTCTGATAGGACACTAGCTGCCGGGCAAGCAAGCTCCTGCAATGCATATTCTGCCAATTCTGGCCAGGTGTCTAATTTGGATGCCCAGTAATCAAATGGGAATGACGGTTGAGGTAGAACATCGAAAAGTGATGAAAAATAGTTAGTAACCATACTGGACAAATGTTGTCTCCTGTCACCTTGAATTGATGCAGCAGTACCTGTCCTGTCTGCGGTCATAGCAAAATCACTCCACAACCTGGTCAGAAAACCCCTCTGTCCAACGCCACTTCGGATTTCTGCACCTCTAACACTTCTGTTCTGCTTCCCTCTGCTGCTTGTGTGAGAACGATCACGGCCGCTGTGTGCTGGGAATGCCTGAAGCAAACGGTCAACAAGAGTTGATTGGTTGCTAATATTAGTTCCAAGTTCTCATGTGGCATAATATTTTGCAATTTGCCTTTATAGCGAGGATCAAGGAGGCAGGCCAACCAGTAATCGTCATCGTTCATCATTTTAGTAATGCGTGTGTCCCTTTTGAGGATATGTAAGGCATAATCCGCTGTTGTGAATTCTGTGGCAGAGTTCACTCCTGTGGTCACAAGTGGTACTTCGGCTGATTCTCTCTGGGATCTTCCGTTCGTGGAGGAAAGTGGTACTGCAGCTTCTGAGTTTCCTCCCTCAGGTGATCTGGTGAGCTCGTTAGCTTCTTCTCTACTTAACTCCACCTGATGCTTTGATCCATGCTTCCTGTCAATGTTCCAGTGTAGGACTTGTTTTTCCCCTGGATCATTCCTGTGGCCTGCTGCTCTGCAAAGCTAAGTTTTGCTTATGTTATTTTGTTGCTATATTTTAGTCCAGCTTGCTTTATTGGTTTTTCTCGCCTGCTGGAAGCTCTGAGACGCAGAGGGACCACCTCCGTACCGTTAGTCGGTGCGGAGGGTCTTTTTGTCCCCTCTGCGTGGTTATTTATAGGTTTTTGTGCTGACCGCAAAGTTATCTTCCCTATCCTCGTTCTGTTCAGCTAGTCGGGCCTCACTTTGCTAAATCTGTTTCATCTCTATGTTTGTGTTTTCATCTTACTCACAGTCATTATATGTGGGGGGCTGCCTTTTCCTTTGGGGAATTTCTCTGAGGCAAGGTAGGCTTATTTTTCTATCTTCAGGACTAGCTAGTTTCTCAGGCTGTGACGAGGCGCCTAGGTTCTGGTCAGGAGCGCTCCACGGCTACCTTTAGTGTGGTTTGATAGGATTAGGGATTGCGGTCTGCAGAGTTCCCACGTCTCAGAGCTCGTTCTATTATTTTGGGTTATTGTCAGATCACTGTATGTGCTCTGACCTCCATGTCCATTGTGATTCTGAATTGCCTTTCATAACAGTACAGGAAGCCATAAGTGCTAATGATTCTCAATAGAGGGAAAAAAGAAGTTCTGAGACCATTTTTTTTTCTTTGCACTGTGTTTTGTCTTTTTTTTCCCCTAGACATTTGGGTGGTTCAGGACACAGGTGTAGCAATGGACATTAAAGGTCTGTCTTCATGTGTGGATCAGCTCACGGCAACAGTTCAAAATATTCAAGATTTTGTGGTTCAGAATTCTTTGCTAGAACCGAGAATTCCTATTCCAGATTTGTTTTTTGGAGATAGAACTAAATTTCTGAGTTTCAAAAATAATTGTAAACTATTTCTGGCTTTGAAACCTCGCTCTTCTGGTGACCCAATTCAACAGGTTAGGATCGTCATTTCTTTTTTGCGCGGCGACCCTCAGGACTGGGCGTTTTCTCTTGCGCCAGGAGATCCTGCATTGAGTAATATCGATGCGTTTTTCCTGGCGCTTGGGTTGCTGTACGATGAGCCTAATTCAGTGGATCAGGCAGAAAAAAATTTGCTGGCTCTTTGTCAGGCTCAGGATGAGATAGAGGTATATTGTCAGAAATTTAGAAAGTGGTCAGTGCTCACTCAATGGAATGAATCTGCGCTGGCAGCAATATTCAGAAAGGGTCTCTCTGAAGCCCTTAAGGATGTCATGGTGGGATTTCCTATGCCTGCTGGTTTGAATGAGTCTATGTCTTTGGCCATTCAGATCGGTCGACGCTTGCGTGAGCGTAAATCTGTGCACCATTTGGCGGTATTACCTGAGCTTAAACCTGAGCCTAAACAGTGTGATAGGATCTTGACCAGAGTTGAACGGCAAGAACATAGACGTCTGAATGGTCTGTGTTTCTACTGTGGTGATTCCACTTATGCTATCTCTGATTGTCCTAAGCGCACTAAGCGGTTCGCTAGGTCTGCCACCATTGGTACTGTACACTCAAAATTTCTTCTGTCCGTTACCTTGATCTGCTCTTTGTCATCGTATTCTGTCATGGCATTTGTGGATTCAGGCGCTGCCCTGAATTTGATGGACGTGGAATATGCTAAGCGTTGTGGGTTTTTCTTGGAGCCCTTGCAGTGTCCTATTCCATTGAGAGGAATTGATGCTACGCCTTTGGCCAAGAATAAGCCTCAATACTGGACCCAGCTGACCATGTGCATGGCTCCTGCACATCAGGAGGTTATTCGCTTTCTGGTGTTGCATAATCTGCATGATGTAGTCGTGTTGGGGTTGCCATGGCTACAAGCCCATAATCCAGTATTAAATTGGAAATCCATGTCGGTGTCCAGCTGGGGTTGTCAGGGGGTACATGGTGATGTTCCATTTCTGTCAATTTCGTCATCCACCCCTTCTGAGGTCCCAGAGTTCTTGTCTGATTACCGGGATGTATTTGATGAGCCCAAGTCCAATACCCTACCTCCGCATAGGGATTGTGATTGTGCTATCAATTTGATTCCTGGTAGTAAATTCCCAAAAGGTCGATTGTTTAATTTGTCTGTGCCTGAGCACACCGATATGCGCAGTTATGTGAAGGAATCCCTGGAGAAGGGGCATATTCGCCCGTCATCGTCGCCATTAGGAGCAGGGTTCGTTTTTGTAGCAAAGAAGGATGGTTCGCTGAGACCTTGTATAGATTACCGCCTTCTTAATAAGATCACGGTTAAATTTCAGTACCCCTTGCCATTGTTATCTGATCTGTTTGCTCGGATTAAGGGGGCTAGTTGGTTCACAAAGATAGATCTTCGTGGTGCGTATAATCTGGTGCGAATTAAGCAAGGCGATGAATGGAAAACTGCATTTAATACGCCCGAGGGTCATTTTGAGTATCTCGTGATGCCGTTCGGACTTGCCAATGCTCCATCAGTGTTTCAGTCCTTTATGCATGACATCTTCCGAGAGTACCTGGATAAATTCCTGATTGTGTACTTAGATGACATTTTGATCTTCTCGGATGATTGGGAGTCTCATGTGAAGCAGGTCAGAACGGTTTTTCAGGTCCTGCGTGCTAATTCTTTGTTTGTGAAGGGATCAAAGTGTCTCTTTGGTGTGCAGAAGGTTTCATTTTTGGGGTTCATCTTTTCCCCTTCTACTATCGAGATCGATCCTGTTAAGGTCCAAGCCATCCATGATTGGACTCAGCCGACATCTCTGAAAAGTCTGCAAAAGTTCCTGGGCTTTGCTAATTTTTATCGTCGCTTCATCTGCAATTTTTCTAGTATTGCTAAACCATTGACCGATTTGACCAAGAAGGGTGCTGATGTGGTCAATTGGTCTTCTGCTGCTGTGGAAGCTTTTCAAGAGTTGAAGCGTCGTTTTTCTTCTGCCCCGGTGTTGTGTCAACCAGATGTTTCTCTTCCGTTCCAGGTCGAGGTTGATGCTTCTGAGATTGGAGCAGGGGCTGTTTTGTCACAGAGAGGTTCTGGTTGCTCAGTGATGAAACCATGCGCTTTCTTTTCCAGGAAGTTTTCGCCTGCTGAGCGAAATTATGATGTGGGCAACCGAGAGTTGCTGGCCATGAAGTGGGCATTCGAGGAGTGGCGTCATTGGCTTGAAGGAGCTAAGCATCGCGTGGTGGTATTGACTGATCATAAGAACTTGACTTATCTCGAGTCTGCCAAGCGCTTGAATCCTAGACAAGCTCGTTGGTCGTTGTTTTTTGCCCGTTTTGACTTTGTGATTTCGTATCTTCCGGGCTCTAAAAATGTGAAGGCGGATGCTCTGTCTAGGAGTTTTGTACCCGACTCTCCGGGTTTGTCTGAGCCGGCGGGTATCCTCAAGGAGGGAGTAATTGTGTCTGCCATCTCCCCTGATTTGCGGCGGGTGCTGCAAAAATTTCAGGCTAATAAACCTGATCGTTAACCAGCGGAGAAACTGTTTGTCCCTGATAGGTGGACGAATAGAGTTATCTCTAAACTTCATTGTTCGGTGTTGGCTGGTCATCCTGGAATCTTTGGTACCAGAGAGTTAGTGGCTAGATCCTTTTGGTGGCCCTCTCTGTCGCGGGATGTGCGTACTTTTGTGCAGTCCTGTGGGATTTGTGCTCGGGCTAAGCCCTGCTGTTCTCGTGCCAGTGGGTTGCTTTTGCCCTTGCCGGTCCCGAAGAAGCCTTGGACACATATCTCTATGGATTATATTTCTGACCTTCCCGTTTCTCAAAAGATGTCAGTCATTTGGGTGGTCTGTGATCGCTTTTCTAAGATGGTCCATCTGGTACCCTTGTCTAAATTGCCTTCCTCCTCTGATTTGGTGCCTTTGTTCTTCCAGCATGTGGTTCGCTTGCATGGCATTCCAGAGAATATTGTTTCTGACAGAGGTTCCCAGTTTGTTTCGAGGTTTTGGCGAGCCTTTTGTGGTAGGATGGGCATTGACTTGTCTTTTTCCTCGGCTTTCCATCCTCAGACTAATGGCCAGACCGAGCGAACCAATCAGACCTTGGAAACATATCTGAGGTGCTTTGTTTCTGCTGATCAGGATGACTGGGTGTCCTTTTTGCCTTTGGCTGAGTTCGCCCTTAATAATCGGGCCAGCTCGGCTACCTTGGTTTCACCGTTTTTCTGCAATTCTGGGTTCCATCCTCGTTTCTCTTCTGGACAGGTTGAGTCTTCGGACTGTCCTGGTGTGGATACTGTGGTGGACAGGTTGCAGCAGATTTGGACTCAGGTAGTGGACAATTTGACCTTGTCCCAGGAGAAGGCTCAACTTTTCGCTAATCGCAGACGCCGTGTGGGTCCCCGACTTCGTGTTGGGTATCTGGTTTGGTTATCTTCTCGTCATATTCCTATGAAGGTTTCCTCTCCTAAGTTTAAACCTCGTTTTATTGGTCCGTATAGGATTTCTGAGGTTCTTAATCCTGTGTCTTTTCGTCTGACCCTTCCAGATTCTTTTTCCATACATAACGTATTCCATAGGTCATTGTTGCGGAGATACGTGGCACCTATAGTTCCATCTGTTGAGCCTCCTGCCCCGGTTTTGGTGGAGGGGGAATTGGAGTATATTGTGGAGAAGATTTTGGATTCTCGTGTTTCAAGACGGAAACTCCAGTATCTGGTTAAATGGAAGGGTTATGCTCAGGAAGACAATTCCTGGGTTTTTGCCTCTGATGTCCATGCTCCCGATCTTGTTCGTGCCTTTCATGTGGCTCATCCTGGTTGGCCTGGGGGCTCTGGTGAGGGTTCGGTGACCCCTCCTCAAGGGGGGGGTACTGTTGTAAATTCTGTGGCAGAGTTCACTCCTGTGGTCACAAGTGGTACTTCGGCTGATTCTCTCTGGGATCTTCCATTTGTGGAGGAAAGTGGTACTGCAGCTTCTGAGTTTCCTCCCTCGGGTGATCTGGTGAGCTCGTTACCTTCTTCTCTACTTAACTCCACCTGATGCTTTGATCCATGCTTCCTGTCAATGTTCCAGTGTAGGACTTGTTTTTCCCCTGGATCATTCCTGTGGCCTGCTGCTCTGCAAAGCTAAGTTTTGCTTATGTTATTTTGTTGCTATATTTTAGTCCAGCTTGCTTTATTGGTTTTTCTCGCCTGCTGGAAGCTCTGAGACGCAGAGGGACCACCTCCGTACCGTTAGTCGTGCGGAGGGTCTTTTTGTCCCCTCTGCGTGGTTATTTACAGGTTTTTGTGCTGACCGCAAAGTTATCTTCCCTATCCTCGTTCTGTTCAGCTAGTCGGGCCTCACTTTGCTAAATCTGTTTCATCTCTATGTTTGTGTTTTCATCTTACTCACAGTCATTATATGTGGGGGGCTGCCTTTTCCTTTGGGGAATTTCTCTGAGGCAAGGTAGGCTTATTTTTCTATCTTCAGGACTAGCTAGTTTCTCAGGCTGTGACGAGGCGCCTAGGTTCTGGTCAGGAGCGCTCCACGGCTACCTTTAGTGTGGTTTGATAGGATTAGGGATTGCGGTCTGCAGAGTTCCCACGTCTCAGAGCTCGTTCTATTATTTTGGGTTATTGTCAGATCACTGTATGTGCTCTGACCTCCATGTCCATTGTGATTCTAAATTGCCTTTCATAACAATCCGCCATGTTGGCCAAACTTCCAGTTGTCAAATCAGCGGTTGTGCTTGGTTGAGGGGCAGTTTCAGGCAAATCTACGTCACTTGTGTCCCTCAAAAAACCAGAACCCGGCCTTGCCACGCCACCAATTTCCAGTGGCCCCGGAAAAGCTTCCTCATTAAAAATATACTCATCCCCATCATCCTCCTCGTCCTCCTCCTCTTCGCCCGCTACCTCGTCCTGTACACTGCCCTGACCAGACAATGGCTGACTGTCATCAAGGCTTTCCTCTTCCTCTGCTGCAGACGCCTGATTTTTTATGTGCGTCAAACTTTGCATCAGCAGACGCATTAGGGGGATGCTCATGCTTATTATGGCGTTGTCTGCACTAACCAGCCGTGTGCATTCCTCAAAACACTGAAGGACTTGACACATGTCTTGTATCTTCGACCACTGCACACCTGACAACTCCATGTCTGCCATCCTACTGCCTGCCCGTGTATGCGTATCCTCCCACAAAAACATAACAGCCCGCCTCTGTTCGCACAGTCTCTGAAGCATGTGCAGTGTTGAGTTCCACCTTGTTGCAACGTCTATGATTAGGCGATGCTGGGGAAGGTTCAAAGACCGCTGATAGGTCTGCATACGGCTGGAGTGTACGGGCAAACGGCGGATATGTGAGCAAAGTCTGCGCACTTTGAGGAGCAGGTCGGATAACCCCGGATAACTTTTCAGGAAGCACTGCACCACCAGGTTTAAGGTGTGAGCCAGGCAAGGAATGTGTTTCCGTTGGGAAAGGGAGATGGCAGCCATGAAATTCCTTCCGTTATCACTCACTACCTTGCCTGCCTCAAGATCTACTGTGCCCAGCCACGACTGCGTTTCTTTCTGCAAGAACTCGGACAGAACTTCCGCGGTGTGTCTGTTGTCACCCAAACACTTCATAGCCAATACAGCCTGCTGACGCTTGCCAGTAGCTGCCCCATAATGGGACAACTGGTGTGCAACAGTGGCAGCTGCGGATGGAGTGGTTGGGCGACTGCGATCTGTGGACGAGCTCTCGGTTCTGCAGGAGGACGAGGAGGAGGAGGAGGGGGTGCGAACGCCTACAGCCAACTGTTTCCTAGACCGTGGGCTAGGCAGAACTGTCCCGAAATTGCTGTCCCCTGTGGACCCTGCATCCACCACATTCACCCAGTGTGCCGTGATGGACACGTAACGTCCCTGGCCATGCCTACTGGTCCATGCATCTGTTGTCAGGTGCACCTTTGTACTCACAGATTGCCTGAGTGCATAGACGATGCGCTCTTTAACATGCTGGTGGAGGGCTGGGATGGCTTTTCTCGAAAAGAAGTGTCGACTGGGTAGATCGTAGCGTGGTACAGCGTAGTCCATCAGGGCTTTGAAAGCTTCACTTTCAACTAACCGGTAGGGCATCATCTCTAACGAGATTAGTCTAGCTATGTGGGCGTTCAAACCCTGTGTACGTGGATGCGAGGATAAGTACTTCCTTTTTCTAACCAGAGTCTCATGTAGGGTGAGCTGGACTGGAGAGCTGGAGATCGTGGAACTAGCGGGTGTGCCGGTGGACATGGCAGACTGAGAGACGGTTGGAGACGGTATTGTTTCCGCCGGTGCCCTACATGCAGTGTTTCCTACTACGAAACTGGTGATTCCCTGACCCTGACTGCTTTGGCCTGGCAAAGAAACCTGCACAGATACTGCAGGTGGTGCGGAAAATGGTGGCCTTACAGTGACGGCAGGGATGTAGCGTTGGTGAGTAGCTTCATTGGCCGAGGGTGCTACAACCTTAAGGGACGTTTGGTAGTTAGTCCAGGCTTGCAAATGCATGGTGGTTAAATGTCTATGCATGCAACTTGTATTCAGACTTTTCAGATTCTGACCTCTGCTTTAGGTAGTTGAACATTTTTGACAGATGACTTTGTGCGGATCAATTGGATGTTGTTTAAAAAAAATGCCAGACTGCACTCTTTCGAGCCTCGGATCCCTTTTCAGGCATTGCAGACTGAGCTTTAACCGGATGGACACGCTGTCCTCCAACAGTTTTTGGCTTTGCCACGCGTTTTGTCCCATCTACGGGCCCGGCAGATGGAACCTGTTTCGATTTTGATGCCTGCTGCGGCCCCTCCTCCTCCGCATCAGAACTACTGCCGCCTGCACCCTGTTCCCCCAATGGCTGCCAATCGGGGTCAACAACTGGGTCATCTATAACCTCCTCTTCTAGCTCGTGCGCAGCTTCGTCTGTGTCACCGTGTAAGTCGGTGGTAGAGCGTTCGTGACGGGGCAACATAGTCTCATCAGGGTCTGATTCTGGATCAGTACCCTGCGAGGGCAATGTTGTGGTCTGAGTCAAAGGACCAGCATAGTAGTCTGGCTGTGGCTGTGCATCAGTGCACTCCATGTCAGATTCAACTTGTAATGGGCATGGCCTGTTAACTGCTTCACTTTCTAAGCCAGGGACGGTATGTGTAAAGAGCTCCATGGAGTAACCCGTTGTGTCGCCTGCTGCATCCTTCTCTGTTGTTGTTTTTGCTGAAGAGGACAAGGAAGCGACTTGTCCCTGACCGTGAACATCCAGTAACAACGCGCTGCTTTTACATTTACCAGTTTCAAAAGAGGAGGCAAAAGAGCTAGAGGCTGAGTCAGCAAGGTAAGCCAAAACTTGCTCTTGCTGCTCCGGCTTTAAAAGCGGTTTTCCTACTCCCAGAAAAGGGAGCGTTTGAGGCCTTCTGTAGCCAGACGACGAACCTGGCTCCACAGCTCCAGACTTAGGTGCAATATTTTTTTTCCGATGACCACCTGGTGCTCCACTACCACTACCATCATTACCAGCTGACAATGAACGCCCACGGCCATGACCTCTTCCACCAGACTTCCTCATTGTTTTAAAAACGTAACCAAAGTAACGGTATTTGTTGCTGTCAAACAACTTACACGGTGAGCTATAAATTCAGTATGATTTAGATATCCCTTTACAGGTGGGTGAGACCGCAAGGAAAATCAGGCACAATGTTACACACTCTGTTTTCGGTGGCACCAAATGAGAGAGATGCCACACACGCAGGACTGTGACTCAAGCAGAAATGTCAATATTGGTCTCCCACTTTTTTTTATTTGTTCAGGGAGAATTTAGAAACCAAATAAAATAAAAATAGGCTTTCTATGGCCCACTATTTGAGAGAGAGAGATGGCACACCCAGGAGTCAGGACTGGCACACAAGCAGAAAGGCCAATATTAATCTCCCACTGATTTTTTTTTATTGTTTTAGGGAGACTTTAGAAACAAAATAAAATAAAATGATTTTTTCAGGAAGAATTTAGAAACCAAATAAAATAAAATGATTTTTTCAGGGAGAATTTAGAAACCAAATTAAAAAAAAAGGTTTTCTATGGCCCACTATTTGAGAGAGAGAGAGATGGCACACCCAGGAGTCAGGAGTGGCACACAAGCAGAAAGGGCAATATTAATCTCCCACTGATTTCTTTTTGATTTTTTCAGGGAGAATTTAGAAACCCAATAAAAAAACAAAAAAATAGGCTTTCTATGGCCCAGTGCCCACTATTTGAGAGAGAGAGATGGCACACCCAGGAGTCAAGACTGGCACACAAGCAGAAAGGGCAATATTAATCTCCCACTGTTTTTTTTTTTTATTTTTTCAGGGAGACTTTAGAAACCCAATAAAAAAAAATAGGCTTTCTATGGCCCACTATTTGAGAGAGAGAGATGGCACATCCAGGAGTCAAGACTGGCACACAAGCAGAAAGGGCAATATTAATCTCCCACTGTTTTTTTTTTATTTTTTCAGGGAGACTTTGGAAACAAAATAAAATAAAATGATTTTTTCAGGAAAAATTTAGAAACCAAATAAAATAAAATGATTTTTTCAGGGAGAATTTAGAAACCAAATAAAAAAAAATAGGCTTTCTATGGCCCACTATTTGAGAGAGAGAGATGGCACACCCAGGAGTCAGGAGTGGCACACAAGCAGAAAGGGCAATATTAAGCTCCCACTGATTTCTTTTTGATTTTTTCAGGGAGAATTTAGAAACCCAATAAAAAAACAAAAAAATAGGCTTTCTATGGCCCAGTGCCCACTATTTGAAAGAGAGAGATGGCACACCCAGGAGTCAAGACTAGCACACAAGCAGAAAGTGCAATATTAATCTCCCACTGTTTTTTTTTTTTTTTCAGGGAGACTTTAGAAACAAAATAAAATAAAATGATTTTTTCTCGAAGAATTTAGAAACCAAATAAAATAAAATGATTTTTTCAGGGAGAATTTAGAAACCAAATTAAAAAAAATAGGCTTTCTATGGCCCACTATTTGAGAGAGAGAGATGGCACACCCAGGAGTCAGGAGTGGCACACAAGCAGAAAGAGCAAGATTAATCTGCCACTGATTTCTTTTTGATTTTTTCAGGGAGAATTTAGAAACCCAATTAAAAAAAATAGGCCCAGTGCCCACTATTTGAGAGAGAGAGATGGCACACCCAGGAGTCAAGACTGGCACACAAGCAGAAAGGGCAATATTAATCTCCCACTGTTTTTTTTTTTTTCAGCGAGACTTTAGAAACCCAATAAAAAAAAAATAGGCTTTCTATGGCCCACTATTTGAGAGAGAGAGAGAGAGATGGCACACCCAGGAGTCAAGACTGGCACACAAGCAGAAAGGGCAATATTAATCTCCCACTGTTTTTTTTTTATTTTTTCAGGGAGACTTTAGAAACAAAATAAAATAAAATGATTTTTTCAGGAAGAATTTAGAAACCAAATAAAATAAAATGATTTTTTCAGGGAGAATTTAGAAACCAAATAAAAACAAAAAAATTGGCTTTCTATGGCCCACTATTTGAGAGAGAGAGATGGCACACCCAGGAGTCAGGAGTGGCACACAAGCAGAAAGGGCAATATTAATCTCCCACTGATTTCTTTTTGATTTTTTCAGGGAGAATTTAGAAACCCAATAAAAAAAATAGGCTTTCTATGGCCCAGTGCCCACTATTTGAGAGAGAGAGATGGCACACCCAGGAGTCAAGACTGTCACACAAGCAGAAAGGGCAATATTAATCTCCCACTGATTTTTTTTTTTTTTTCAGGGAGACTTAAGAAACAAAATAACATAAAATGATTTTTTCAGGAAGAATTTAGAAACCAAATTAAAAAAAATGATTTTTTTCAGGGAGAATTTAGAAACCAAATAAAAAAAAGTAGGCTTTCTTTGGCCCACTATTTGAGAGAGAGAGAGATGGCACACCCAGGAGTCAGGAGTGGCACACAAGCAGAAAGAGCAAGATTAATCTCCCACTGATTTCTTTTTGATTTTTTCAGGGAGAATTTAGAAACCCAATAAAAAAAAAATAGGCTTTCTATGGCCCAGTGCCCACTATTTGAGAGAGAGAGATGGCACACCCAGGAGTCAAGACTGGCACACAAGCAGAAAGGGCAATATTAATCTCCCACTGTTTTTTTTTTTTCAGCGAGACTTTAGAAACCCAATAAAAAAAAAATAGGCTTTCTATGGCCCACTATTTGAGAGAGAGAGAGATGGCACACCCAGGAGTCAAGACTGGCACACAAGCAGAAAGGGCAATATTAATCTCCCACTGTTTTTTTTTTATTTTTTCAGGGAGACTTTAGAAACAAAATAAAATAAAATGATTTTTTCAGGAAGAATTTAGAAACCAAATAAAATAAAATGATTTTTTCAGGGAGAATTTAGAAACCAAATAAAAACAAAAAAATTGGCTTTCTATGGCCCACTATTTGAGAGAGAGAGATGGCACACCCAGGAGTCAGGAGTGGCACACAAGCAGAAAGGGCAATATTAATCTCCCACTGATTTCTTTTTGATTTTTTCAGGGAGAATTTAGAAACCCAATAAAAAAAATAGGCTTTCTATGGCCCAGTGCCCACTATTTGAGAGAGAGAGATGGCACACCCAGGAGTCAAGACTGTCACACAAGCAGAAAGGGCAATATTAATCTGTTAGGACTGGCGGAACGCACCAAGACAGATGATAAAGGTGCGTTCGCAGTCCGGGGTCCACCGTGCAGGTGAGAACCTGCTGCTAGCAATTTGCAGACAATATGGCGGTACACTAAAGTATACACGCGTGGGTTAAACCTCACCCAGCGTGAAGAAAGCGATCCTGTTAATTCACAGGACCGCAGTACCGCACTAGTGCGCGAGCAAGTGGTCAGTGGACTTAACCCCAGAAGGGATTGAAGCCCGATTAGACCCTTGCTGGCGTAACACCGCAACTGGGTGTGTAGAGAACCTTAAGAAATATATGTGCACAAGAGTGCGAGCGATGCCGCACTAACGGACGCCACTAACCACCCAGACTCGGGTATGGAAAGCGCAAGGCAGGTGCACGGCGCCGTACTGGCAGGCACAGCTACAGGACGCTGAGATGTGTGTTTAGTGCTGTAGGCTAAGTCGGGCGCTAGATAGCAGCCATACACCTTCCGCGAACAGACATTCAATAGGGTAGGGGTTTCCAAGGACGACTTGCACTCACAACATACACACATAAGCAATTGTAAGATAATACTAGCGCATGGCCGTGCGGTCATGCGCAGTTTATATAGCAGCAGCACAGGAAGAGGCCACAGCACCTTTGCCCTTCCAGGGCCTGCAAAGAGGACCAATGGAATGTGCTGCAGAGCCTGAGCACATGACCCTCGATCTCCAACGGGAGACCTTATGCTGGGCATGCTCAGTACGTGCAGACAAGGACTTAGTCCCAGGGAAGTCCGCTCGCTGCTGACCAGCATTGACTTTAATGGCAGAGACTGGAGAAGCAGCAGTAACTCTCAGAACAGAGTGAGGATGAGCAAGACGCTGGGACCGACGTCTTTGCTGAGCAGACTCCACTGCGGCTGGACAAGAATGGGAGACCGCAGCGGAGGCGGCTCGAGATTCCCCCTGTGCAGAAGCGGGAACTCGACCCCTAACATTACCCCCCCCTCCTAGGGCCCCCCCCTCCTTGGGCCTCGCTACGTTCGAAGGCAGCAATGAGCTGCGGAGCCCGAATGTGCTCAGCAGGCTCCCAGGATCTATCCTCAGGGCCGTAACCCCTCCAGTCCACTAAATAAAATTTTTTGCCACGAACCACCTTGTACCCCAAGATCGCGTTCACCTCGTAATCGTCCGTAGACGAACCCGACGTCTCAGTAGATGACTCAGAAAACCGGGACATGTAGACGGGCTTAAGGAGGGACACGTGAAAGGTGTCGGTGATACCCAGGCGTGGAGGAAGGGCCAGACGGTAAACCACAGGATTAACCTGTTCGAGGACCTTAAAAGGACCTAAGTAGCGAGGTGCAAACTTGGTGGACTCAACTCGCAGCCTGATGTTACGGGCGGAGAGCCACACTAAGTCGCCAGGAGCAAAGGTTGGAGCGGGGCGCCGATGTGCATCGGCGGAGGACCTCATTCTCTCCTTGGAAGCCTGAATAGCATCCTGAGTGCGATCCCAAATGTCCCGTGCCTCCACAGCCCAGTCTGCCACCCTGGAATCGGCGGAAGACACGGGCATGGGCACAGGTACCCTCGGATGCTGACCATAGTTAAGGAGGAATGGAGTCTGTCCAGTGGAATCAGCGACAGCATTGTTAAGAGCAAACTCCGCCCACGGTAGCAAAGATGCCCAGTCATCCTGCTTAGCAGAAACAAAATGTCGCAGATATGTGACCAAGGTCTGGTTGGCTCTCTCTACCAACCCATTCGTCTCGGGATGATAAGCCGAAGAGAGATTCAACTCGATACTGAGAAGACGACAAAGCTCTCTCCAGAACCGAGACGCAAACTGGGGACCTCGGTCACTGACAATTTTGTCTGGCATACCGTGAAGACGAAAGATGTGTTTGACAAACAACGCTGCCAAGGCCCGTGCAGAAGGTAACCGGGGAAGTGGCACCAAATGCACCATTTTAGAAAAATGGTCGGTGATTACCCAAATAATGGTACAGCCACGAGACTTGGGCAAACCCACAACAAAATCCATCCCGACCATCTCCCAGGGCCTGTCTGCCACCGGCAGAGGGTATAACAAACCAGCTGGCCGTTGTCGGGAAGACTTATTCTTGGCACAAGAGACACATGCCCGAACGTAGTCTCCGACGTCACGAACCATATGTGGCCACCAGTACGTCCTCGCCAGTAGCTCAGAGGTCCTTTTAGCCCCAAAGTGTCCACCCACTCTGGACGAATGAGCCCAAGAAAGAACCTCCGGACGCAAATTGATGGGAACAAAAGTCTTGCCCGGGGGCACAGACTCCAGCGAAACCGGAGCTACAGTTCTCAGACTCTCCGAAGGGACAATGAGCCGAGGCTCGTCCTCCTCAGCTGACACGAAGGAGCGAGAGAGAGCGTCGGCACGAATGTTCTTCTCCCCGGCGAGATAATGTAGGGTAAAGTGGAACCGGGAGAAAAACAAGGACCATCTGGCCTGACGAGAATTCAGCCGCTGGGCTGTTTGTAAATAGACCAAATTCTTGTGATCCGTGAAAACCTGGAATGGGAATCGGGCACCCTCCAAGAGATGTCTCCACTCTGAAAAGGCCAACTTCATTGCCAACAACTCTCTATCCCCGATGGAGTAATTTCTCTCCGCTGGTGTGAAGGTCTTAGAGAAAAAGAAGCATGGATGCTTCCGACCCTGAGCATCCTTTTGATAGAGGACTGCTCCAGCACCAACGGATGAGGCATCCACTTCCAAAAGGAATGGCTTACCCACATCGGGACGATGTAAGATAGGAGCGCTGGCAAAATGGGTCTTTATAGAAGAGAAGGCCTTGGAGACCCCTTCGGACCACAATTTGGGATTCGCTCCCTTCTTGGTGAGGGATACCAAGGGAGCTACCAAAGTTGAAAAGTGGGGAATGAACTGGCGATAGTAATTTATGAACCCCATAAAGCGCTGCACCGCTTTAAGAGAATGGGGTTCCTGCCAGTCCATCACTGCTTGTAGTTTGGCAGGATCCATAGCCAATCCCTGGGCCGAGACAATATAGCCCAGGAAAGGCAAGGACTCCTGTTCAAACACACACTTCTCCAACTTTGCATACAAGGAATTTGCCCGTAAGAGTTCGAAGACTCTGCCAACATCTCTCCGGTGGGAGTCAATATCTGGAGAAAAGATGAGAATATCATCCAGATAGACTACGACCGAGGTAGAAAGCATATCCCGGAAGATATCGTTGACGAAGTCCTGAAAAACGGCTGGGGCATTACAGAGCCCGAAAGGCATCACCAGGTACTCATAGTGCCCATCCCTGGTATTGAAAGCCGTCTTCCACTCGTCCCCCTCACGGATACGAATCAGATTGTAGGCACCCCGCAGATCTAACTTGGTGAATATTTTAGCTCCCCTTAACCTGTCAAAGAGCTCCGATATCAGGGGCAACGGGTATTTATTCTTAATAGTGATAGCATTGAGACCCCTGTAATCGATGCAAGGACGTAACTCTCCGTTCTTCTTCTGCACGAAGAAGAATCCCGCCCCTGCCGGAGACACTGACTTCCTTATAAATCCTCTTGCTAAATTCTCCTGAATGTATTGAGACATAGCCTCCGTCTCAGGGAGAGAGAGGGGATATACCCTTCCCCTAGGAGGTTCAGCTCCCGGCAAGAGGTCGATAGGACAGTCGTAAGGGCGATGGGGCGGTAGAGTCTCAGCAGCCTTTTTAGAGAACACGTCTGCATAACACCAATAATACCTGGGAAGCGACGAGAGATCTGCGGGTACCTGGGTAGTAGAGACCTGTACACACTCACTCACACATCTGCCCAAACATGACTTACTCCAGCCCAATATTTTCCCTGAGGACCACTCAATATGTGGCGAGTGGAAACGGAGCCAGGGTATTCCCAGCAAAATCTCATCCATTCCCTCAGGAAGGACAAGAAGGGAAATAATCTCCTGGTGGGAAGGAGACATGGACAGCGATAACGGGACTGTCTGGTGCGTGATTTGCAGTGGGAGTGTTGCCCCATTCACAACTCTAACCGTTATTGGTTTGGCGAGCATGACCAGTGGTATAGCATGACGTGTAGCAAAAGCAGAGGACATGAAACTTCCCTCTGCTCCTGAATCCACACAAAGCTCGACTGTAAGAGTGGAGGAGCCTAACAGGATTGTCCCTTTAAAGGACAGTTTGGAGGAGAATGCTGCTGTGTCTAGTGAACCTCCCCCAATGGCCACTAGACGCGATCGTTTCCCGACCGCCGCGGACATTTATTGGCGTAATGTCCATGTTGTCGACAGTTATTACAAACTACGGGTACTCGAGCGGCTAGAGATTTAGGTCCCGCTCGAGAAACCTCCATGGCCTCATGAGAATCTGACGCCAAGACAGGAGATTCCAGAGGTCTGGCGAAAGTTGGAGCCAGCCGAAACCTCTGCCTACACTGGGTCCGCTCCAACCTCCGCTCGTGAAAACGGAGGTCGATGCGGGTAGACACGGAAATAAGTTCCTCCAGTGTGGCCGGTATCTCCCTAGTGGCCAAGGCGTCTTTCACGTGGTCTGCCAGTCCCCTCCAGAACACCGGAATAAGAACTTTGTCTGGCCACTCTAACTCTGAAGCTAGAGTCCGGAACTGAATGGCAAACTGGCTGACCACGGAGGTACCCTGTGTAATGGACAACAATTGGAGTGCGGTGTCGTGGGTAACCCGAGGCCCTAAAAAGACCTGCTTCAGAGTGTCCAAGAAGAGAGGAGCACTCTGTACCACACGATCATCTCGCTCCCAGAGTGGCGTTGCCCACTCCAACGCCCTGCCCGACAAGAGAGATAGGATAAATCCCACTCTCGCCCGCTCCGTAGGAAAACGTGACGCCAGGAGCTCAAGATGTATAGAGCACTGACTCACGAATCCACGACAATGTTTGCTGTCGCCAGCAAACTTGTCAGGTAGTGGGAGACGGGATAAAGTCGGAGCAGGGGTGGCAGTGGACAAACTGGCTGCGGCTACACTTGCAGCCTGCACAGCTACAGCAGTGACATCCACAGCTGAGGTTGTACGCTCAAGAGCCGCCAACCTTCCCTCCAGCTGCTGGATGTACCGCTGTAAACGCTGGTCGTCCGCCATTTTTACTAGCCAGACCCTGGCGCTAGTATTCTGTTAGGACTGGCGGAACGCACCAAGACAGATGATAAAGGTGCGTTCGCAGTCCGGGGTCCACCGTGCAGGTGAGAACCTGCTGCTAGCAATTTGCAGACAATATGGCGGTACACTAAAGTATACACGCGTGGGTTAAACCTCACCCAGCGTGAAGAAAGCGATCCTGTTAATTCACAGGACCGCAGTACCGCACTAGTGCGCGAGCAAGTGGTCAGCGGACTTAACCCCAGAAGGGATTGAAGCCCGATTAGACCCTTGCTGGCGTAACACCGCAACTGGGTGTGTAGAGAACCTTAAGAAATATATGTGCACAAGAGTGCGAGCGATGCCACACTAACGGACGCCACTAACCACCCAGACTCGGGTATGGAAAGCGCAAGGCAGGTGCACGGCGCCGTACTGGCAGGCACAGCTACAGGACGCTGAGATGTGTGTTTAGTGCTGTAGGCTAAGTCGGGCGCTAGATAGCAGCCATACACCTTCCGCGAACAGACATTCAATAGGGTAGGGGTTTCCAAGGACGACTTGCACTCACAACATACACACATAAGCAATTGTAAGATAATACTAGCGCATGGCCGTGCGGTCATGCGCAGTTTATATAGCAGCAGCACAGGAAGAGGCCACAGCACCTTTGCCCTTCCAGGGCCTGCAAAGAGGACCAATGGAATGTGCTGCAGAGCCTGAGCACATGACCCTCGATCTCCAACGGGAGACCTTATGCTGGGCATGCTCAGTACGTGCAGACAAGTAGAGTTGAGCGACCTTGACCTTTTTAGAGTCGAGCCGGGTTTTGCGAAACCCGACTATGTCCAAAGTCGGGTCGAGTGAAATCGGCCGATTATGACGTAAAGTCGGGATCGACCGAAACACGAAACCCAATGCAAGTCAATGGGGCAGCATAGTCGGCAGTGAGTGGGGGCCAGGAAAACACCTAGAGTGCCCATTTTAATGTCAAAACCATCCATTCTTCTTAATGAAGCTTGTCAAGCGTAATTTACCTTATAATAATTGGAAGGCATTTGAAATTGGGGGTCATTTGGCTAAAGTTGTGGGGGGTAGGGCTGGTTCAAGTAATTAGTGGGCCCAGGAAATCTGGACCACGTCACGGCAGTGGAGCAGGGAGAGGTAAGTATTTCAACTTTGCAAGTGCTGTGAACCTGAGCAAGCAGGGGGGGCCCACTCGTTGGCATTGGCACTGGCACAGGGCCCCTCAAAGTACAGCGGTGTGTTTGCACGGCGGGGGCGCCTCCCACCGGCAGCAACACTTTTGCGTACTATGAGAGGCCCTGTGCCAGTGACGTCGCCAACTAGTATTCCTCCCCCCACCTGATGAAGGAACCTGCACTTTCATCTGCACCTTCCTCTTTGTCCCCGTGTAAGGTGGTATGGTATGCGGGAAGAGCAACCTGACTTTCAGCAGGGTCACAATGTTGTTGTGTAGCGTGCACGGGGAATGTTGCGTTATGGGTCAATGTACCAGCAGACTCATCTATCACTGGCTGGGCAATGGGCACGATGAAGTGGAAACACAGATATAGGCCCAAAGAAGAAAGTGGGCTAAATGCAGTTCAAAATTGGTAACACAGGAATAACCAGGGGGCATTGCAGTGGAGGACAACTGGAATGAGAGGCTGACACAGAGAGTAGGGCCAAATCAGTAAGTAGTCGAAATGCAGTTCAAAATTGGCAACCGTAGTAAACAGGCGGCACAGCTTTGTTCAGTGGAGGAGAACAGCAAGGAGTGGCAGACACCGATAGTAGGCCCCAACCCAACTAGTAGGCCAAATGCAGTTTAACATTAACAACTACTTAACGAGAGGCTGAAAATGGAATTTCAGGACAGGAAACCAGGAGAACAGCAAGGAGCGGCAGACACCGATAGTAGGCCCCAAACCAACTAGTACGCCAAATGCAGTTGTTCCATTTAACCACAATTTAATGAGAGCCTGAAGATAGAAGCTCAGGAAAGGCAACCTGGTGAAAACCTTGGAGTGTAACACAACCTGTCTCTACACCCCATACCAAATTTGTAGGCCTAATGCAGCGTAGTTTCCACCAACTACTAAACGAGAGCCGGAAGATCGAAGCTCATGAAAGGCAACCCGGGGAACACCTTGGAGTGTAACACAACCTCTCTCTACACCACG
The DNA here is from genome assembly GCF_032444005.1 of Ranitomeya imitator. Classification (NCBI taxonomy): domain Eukaryota; kingdom Metazoa; phylum Chordata; class Amphibia; order Anura; family Dendrobatidae; genus Ranitomeya; species Ranitomeya imitator. The sequence goes on from NC_091285.1 coordinate 456,645,941, forward strand.
AAAGGGCTGATTCTTAGGAAGGAAGGCTGTTGTAAATAAGCATTGCGCGTCCGAGGGTGATTATATTCTTATTCGGTATCTACTCACCCTCGGACGCGCCATGCTTCTTGATTTGTAATTAATGTTTATTTGCAATGTGCTTTTGACTTACTCAATTATTTTTTTAATTATTGATTTTATTAAATTAATAGTTTAACATCTTATTGGAAATAATTTAAAGGAGACGCGACAGGACAACACTCGGTGGATGCCATATCTGTGTTAACAACTCCAAAAAACTTTCAGTTAACTTCTTGCAGGAGAAAGAAATTGTAGCTGTTGGACCTTTGTAGTACAGTTCCAGATATTTGTTGTGTGTTTGTTTGGATTGTTAAAATGTCTGCATTTGAGATCTCAACACGATCTTATTTTTTATAATCAAATTAATTTTTTAAATATTTTATTAGGTTGGTTCAAGGGGTACACGGGCCGCAGTAGACAGGTCAGTGGAGGCCTAGTGGAAGGAGTGACGGCAGACAGGCATCAAAGGCCTAACATTGGGCTGGCTGTAGGCAAGTTAAAATTGGTTCCAGGGGAACACGGCCATCAGTGGCCTGGTCAGTGTAGTTGTAGTTGAAAGAACGGGACGCAGACAGGCTTCGAAGGCCTAACATAATAACATAGGGCTGGCTGTAGGCAAGTTAAAATTGGTTCCAGGGGAACACGGCCATCAGTGGCCTGGTCAGTGTAGTTGTAGTTGAAAGAACGGGACGCAGACAGGCTTCGAAGGCCTAACATAACAAACTTGGGCTGGCTGTAGGCACTTTTAAATTTGTTCCAGGGGTACATGGGCAGCAGTGTATGGTCAGTGGAAGTCTAGTGGAAGGAGTGACCGCAGACAGGCTTCCAAGGCCTAACATAACAAACTTGGGTTGGCTGTAGGCACTTTTAAATTGGTTCCAGGGGTACACGGGCAGCAGTGGTCTGGTCTGTGGAAGTCTAGTGGAAGGAGTGACCGCAGACAGGCTTCGAAGGCCTAACATAACAAACTTGGGCTGGCTGTAGGCACTTTTAAATTGGTTCCAGGGGTACACGGGCAGCAGTGGTCTGGTCAGTGGAAGTCTAGTGGAAGGAGTGACCGCAGACAGGCTTCCAAGGCCTAACATAACAAACTTGGGCTGGCTGTAGGCACTTTTAAATTGGTTCCAGGGGTACACGGGCAGCAGTGGTCTGGTCAGTGGAAGTCTAGTGGAAGGAGTGACCGCAGACAGGCTTCCAAGGCCTAACATAACAAACTTGGGCTGGCTGTAGGCACTTTTAAATTGGTTCCAGGGGTACACGGGCAGCAGTGGTCTGGTCTGTGGAAGTCTAGTGGAAGGAGTGACCGCAGACAGGCTTCGAAGGCCTAACATAACAAACTTGGGCTGGCTGTAGGCACTTTTAAATTGGTTCCAGGGGTACACGGGCAGCAGTGGTCTGGTCAGTGGAAGTTTAGTGGAAGGAGTGACTGCAGACAGGCTTCCAAGGCCTAACATAACAAACTTGGGCTGGCTGTAGGCACTTTTAAATTGGTTCCAGGGGTACACGGGCAGCAGTGGTCTGGTCTGTGGAAGTCTAGTGGAAGGAGTGACCGCAGACAGGCTTCGAAGGCCTAACATAACAAACTTGGGCTGGCTGTAGGCACTTTTAAATTGGTTCCAGGGGTACACGGGCAGCAGTGGTCTGGTCAGTGGAAGTCTAGTGGAAGGAGTGACCGCAGACAGGTTTCGAAGGCCTAACATAACAAACTTGGGCTGGCTGTAGGCACTTTTAAATTGGTTGCAGGGGTACACGGGCAGCAGTGGTCTGGTCAGTGGAAGTCTAGTGGAAGGAGTGACCGCAGACAGGCTTCGAAGGCCTAACATAACAAAATTGGGCTGGCTGTAGGCACTTTTAAATTGGTTCCAGGGGTACATGGGCAGCAGTGTATGGTCAGTGGAAGTCTAGTGGAAGGAGTGACGGCAGACAGTCTTCGAAGGCCTAACATAACAAAATTGGGCTGACTGTAGGCACTTTTAAATTGGTTCCAGGGTAACACGGCCAGCAGTGGCCTGGTCAGTGTAGTAGTTGTAGAAAGAAGGGACCGCAGACAGGCTTCGAAGGCCTAACATAACAAAAATGTCAAAACAATGGTATTGTCAGTGCCAGGCATTGAAGGATGTCAGCGCCTAGACTACACATTGGTGAAGCTGTGAGAGATAATTTTGCTAGTGGTAGAGCACTGTTTGAGCTGGGGGGGGGAACTGTCTTGTGGCCGGCGGTACAGGCACAGGGCCCCTCATATTACAACGGTGTGTCTGACGTTGGGTGCGCACCACCACCGCCAGAGACACTTTATTGTACTATGAGGGACCCAGTGGCAGTGCCGTCGACCAAAAGCGGCCACACCCACCTCTTCAGACAAACAGCACTCTCAAGGGTCCAAGCGCAAAGTGGCGATAGCACGGCCCCGTGTGGGGAGTTTGGCCATTTCGTGAGGTGGAAACATGTCGTATGCTGGACAATCAGGTGAAGAAAATTACGAGATTGGAAAAGTCATTCAGAATAGTCCACAGGCAAGACCTTTTCATAGGAAAGCTAGGTGTCAGCCGGGCAGGGTGGGGCAAAAGATTTTGAAATCCAGTTGTGGTTCATTTTAATGAAGGTTAGATCATCTACATTTTGGGTAGCCAGACGAGTCCTTTTTTCTGTTAGTATTGAACCTGCAGCACTGAATACTCTTTCTGATAGGACACTAGCTGCCGGGCAAGCAAGCTCCTGCAATGCATATTCTGCCAATTCTGGCCAGGTGTCTAATTTGGATGCCCAGTAATCAAATGGGAATGACGGTTGAGGGAGAACGTCGATAAGGGATGAAAAATAGTTTGTAACCATACTGGACAAATGTTGTCTCCTGTCACTTTGAATTGATGCTGCAGTACCTGTCCTGTCTGCGGTCATAGAAAAATCACTCCACAACCTGGTCAGAAAACCCCTCTGGCCAACGCCACTTCTGATTTCTGCCCCTCTAACACCTCTGGTCTGCTGGCCCCTGGAGCTCGTGTGAGAACGATCACGGGCGCTGTGTGCAGGGAATGCCAGAAGCAAACGGTCAACAAGAGTTGATTGTTTTGTTGCTAATATTAGTTCCAAGTTCTCATGTGGCATAATATTTTGCAATTTGCCTTTATAGCGAGGATCAAGGAGGCAGGCCAACCAGTAATCGTCATCGTTCATCATTTTTGTAATGCGTGTGTCCCTTTTGAGGATACGCAAGGCATAATCCGCCATGTGGGCCAAAGTTCCCGTTGTCAAATCTGCGGTTGTGCTTGGTTGAGGGGCAGTTGCAGGCAAATCTACGTCACTTGTGTCCCTCAAAAAACCAGAACCCGGCCTTGCCACGCCACCAATTTCCCGTGCCCCCGGGAAAGCTTCCTCATTAAAAATATACTCATCCCCATCATCCTCCTCATCCTCCACCTCCTCTTCGCCCGGTACCTCGTCATGTACACTGCCCTGACCAGACAATCGCTGACTGTCATCAAGGCTTTCCTCTTCCTCTGGTGCAGACGCCTGATCCTTTATGTGCGTCAAACTTTGCATCAGCAGACGCATTAGGGGGATGCTCATGCTTATTATGGCGTTGTCTGCACTAACCAGCCGTGTGCATTCCTCAAAACACTGAAGGACTTGACACATGTCTTGAATCTTCGACCACTGCACACCTGACAACTCCATGTCTGCCATCCTACTGCCTGCCCGTGTATGTGTATCCTCCCACAAAAACATAACAGCCCGCCTCTGTTCGCACAGTCTCTGAAGCATGTGCAGTGTTGAGTTCCACCTTGTTGCAACGTCTATGATTAGGCGATGCTGGGGAAGGTTCAAAGAACGCTGATAGGTCTGCATACGGCTGGAGTGTACAGGCGAACGGCGGATATGTGCGCAAAGTCCACGCACTTTGAGGAGCAGGTCGGATAACCCCGGATAACTTTTTAGGAAGCACTGCACCACCAGGTTTAAGGTGTGAGCCAGGCAAGGAATGTGTTTCAGTTGGGAAAGGGAGATGGCAGCCATGAAATTCCTTCCGTTATCACTCACTACCTTGCCTGCCTCAAGATCTACAGTGCCCAGCCACGACTGCATTTCTTGCTGCAAGAACTCGGACAGAACTTCCGCGGTGTGTCTATTGTCGCCCAAACACTTCATAGCCAATACAGCCTGCTGACGTTTGCCAGTAGCTGCCCCATAATGGGAGACCTGGTGTGCAACAGTGGCAGGTGCGGATGGAGTGTTTGTGCGACTGCGGTCTGTGGACGAGCTCTTGCTTCTGCAGGAGGACGAGGAGGAGGAGGAGGAGGAGGGGGTGCGAACGGCTACAGACAACTGTTTACTAGACCGTGGGCTAGGCAGAACTGTCCCAAACTTGCTGTCCCCTGTGGACCCTGAATCCACCACATTTACCCAGTGTGCCGTGATGGACACGTAACGTCCCTGGCCATGCCTACTGGTCCATGCATCTGTTGTCAGGTGCACCTTTGTGCTCACAGATTGCCTGAGTGCATGGACGATGCGCTCTTTAACATGCTGGTGGAGGGCTGGGATGGCTTTTCTGGAAAAAAAGTGTCGACTGGGTAGCTCGTAGCGTGGTACAGCGTAGTCCATCAGGTCTTTGAAAGCTTCGCTTTCAACTAACCGGTAGGGCATCATCTCTAACGAGATTAGTCTAGCTATGTGGGCGTTCAAACCCTGTGTACGCGGATGCGAGGCTAAGTATTTCCTTTTTCTAACCATAGTCTCATGTAGGGTGAGCTGGACTGGAGAGCTGGAGATCGTGGAACTAGCGGGGGTGCCGGTGGACATGGCAGACTGAGAGACGGTGGGAGATGGTATTGTTGCCGCCGGTGCCCTAGATGCAGTGTTTCCTACTACGAAACTAGTGATTCCCTGACCCTGACTGCTTTGGCCTGGCAAAGATACCTGCACAGATACAGCAGGTGGTGCGCTAAATGGTGGTCCTACACTGCCGGAAGGGATGTTGCGTTGATGACTAGCTTCATTGGCCGAGGGTGCAACAACCTTAAGGGACGTTTGGTAGTTAGTCCAAGCTTTCAAATGCATGGTGGTTAAATGTCTATGCATGCAACTAGTATTGAGACTTTTCAGATTCTGACCTCTGCTTAAGGAAGTAGAACATTTTTGACAGATGACTTTGCGCTGATCAATTGGATGTTGTTTAAAAAAATGCCAGACTGCACTCTTTCTAGCATCGGATACCTTTTCAGGCATTGCAGACTGAGCTTTAACCGGATGGCCACGCTGTCCTCCACCAGGTTTTGGCTTTGCCACGCGTTTTGGGCAAGATACGGGCCCGGCAGATGGAACCTGTGGCGATGTTGATGCCTGCTGCGGCCCCTCCTCCTCCTCTGCTTCAGAACTGCTGCCGCCTGCACCCTGTTCCCCCAATGGCTGCCAATCGGGGTCAAGAACTGGGTCATCTAATAACTCTTCTTGTACCTCCTGCGCAACTTCGTCTGTGTCACCGTGTCGTTTGGTGGTATAGCGTTCGTGATGGGGCAACATAGTCTCATCAGGGTCTGATTCTTGATCAGCACCCTGCGAGGGCAATGTTGTGGTCTGAGTCAAAGGACCAGCATAGTAGTCTGGCTGTGGCTGTGCGTCAGTGCACTCCATGTCAGATTCAACTTGTAATGGGCATGGACTGTTAACTGCTTCACTTTCTAAGCCAGGGACGGTATGTGTAAAGAGCTCCATGGAGTAACCCGTTGTGTCGCCTGCTGCATTCTTCTCTGTTGTTGTTTTTGCTGAAGAGGACAAGGAAGTGACTTGTCCCTGACCGTGAACATCCACTAACGACGCGCTGCTTTTACTTTTACCAGTTTCACGAGAGGAGGCAAAAGAGCTAGAGGCTGAGTCAGCAAGATAAGCCAAAACTTGCTCTTGCTGCTCCGGCTTTAAAAGCGGTTTTCCTAATCCCAGAAAAGGGAGCGTTCGAGGCCTTGTGTAGCCGGACGACGAACCTGGCTCCACAGCTCCAGACTTAGGTGCAATATTTTTTTCCCCACGACCACCTGATGCTCCACCACTACCACTACCCTCATTACCAGCTGACAATGAACGCCCCCGGCCACGACCTCTTCCACTAGACTTCCTCATTGTTTTAAAAACGTAACCAAACTAACGTTATTTGTTGCAGTCACACAACTTACACGGTGAGCTATAACTTCAGTATGATTTAGCTACCCCTTTACAGGTTGGTGAGACCACAGCGAAAATCAGGCCCAATGTTACACACTCTGTTTTTGGTGGCTGCAAATTAGAGAGATGCCCCACACGCAGGACTGTCACTGAAGCACAAATGTTAATATTAATGTCACACTATTATTTTTTTTTTATTTTTATTTTTTTCAGGAACACTTTAGAAACCCCCCAAAAAAAAAAAAAAATAGATTTTTGCAGGGAGAATTTAGAAAACAAATGTAACAAACTATATGCTTTCTATGGGCCACTGAGTGAGAGATGACGCACACAGGAATCAGGAGTGGCACACAAGCCCAGAGGCCAATATTTTTCTACCAATGATTGATGGAGTTATTTTCTCTGGTAGATTTTGGAACCCAAATCAAGGAAAAAAATATAGGCTTTCTATGGACCACAATTGGAGAGAGAGAGAGAGAGAGAGAGAGATGGCACACCCAGGAGTCAAGACTGGCACACAAGCAGAAAGGCCAATATTAATCTCCCATTTTTTGGGGGGGTTTGGTTTTTTTTTTTTTTTTTTTTTCAGGGAGACTTTAGAAAAAAAAATAATAAAAAAAATATGATTTTATCAGGAAGAATTTAGAAACCAAATAAAATAAAATGATTTTTTCAGGGAGAATTTATAAAACAAATAAAAACAAAAATAGGCGTTCTATGGCCCACTGACTGAGAGATGACGCACACAGGAGTCAGGAGTGGCACACAAGCCCAGAGGCCAATATTTTTCTACCAATGATTGATGTAGTTATTTTCTCTGGTAGATTTTGGAACCCAAATCAAGGAAAAAAAATATAGGCTTTCTATGGACCACAATTGGAGAGAGAGAGAGAGAGAGAGAGAGAGAGAGAGATGGCACACCCAGGAGTCAAGACTGGCACACAAGCAGAAAGGCCAATATTAATCTCCCACTGTTTTTTTTGGTTGTTTTTTTTTTTTTTTTTTCAGGGAGACTTTAGAAAAAAAAATAATAAAAAAAATATGATTTTATCAGGAAGAATTTAGAAACCAAATAAAATAAAATGATTTTTTCAGGAAGAATTTATAAAACAAATAAAACCAAAAATAGGCGTTCTATGGCCCACTGACTGAGAGATGACGCACACAGGAGTCAAGACTGGCACACAAGCAGAAAGGCCAATATTAATCTCCCACTGTTTTTTTTTTTTTTTTTTCAGGGAGACTTTAGAAAAAAAAATAATAAAAAAATATGATTTTATCAGGAAGAATTTAGAAACCAAATAAAATAAAATGATTTTTTCAGGGAGAATTTATAAAACTAATAAAACAAAAAATAGGCGTTCTATGGCCCACTGAGTGAGAGATGACGCACACAGGAGTCAAGACTGGCACACAAGCAGAAAGGCCAATATTAATCCCCCACTGTTTTTTTTGTTTTTTTGTTTTTTTGTTTTGTTTTTTTCAGGGAGACTTTAGAAAAAAAAATAATAAAAAAAATATGATTTTATCAGGAAGAATTTAGAAACCAAATAAAATAAAATGATTTTTTCAGGGAGAATTTAGAAAACAAATAAAACCAAAAATAGGCGTTCTATGGCCCACTGACTGAGAGAGAGAGAGAGAGAGAGATGGCACGCTTAGTACTGGCACACAAGCCCAAAGGGCAATATTAATCTCCCTTTTTTTTTCAGGGAGAATTTCTAAAACCCCAAAAAAAAAAAAAATAGGCTTTCTATGGCCCACTATTTGTGAGAGAGATGGGACGCTCAGGACTGGCACAGATGGCACGCTCAGGACTGGCACAGAAGCCCAGAGGCCAATATTAATCTCCCTTTTTTTCTGGGAGAATTTATAAAACCAAAAAAATATTTAAATAGGCTTTCTATGGCCCACTATTTGTGAGAGAGATGGCACGCTCAGGACTGGCACAGATGGCACGCTCACAACTGGCACACAAGCCCAGAGGCCAATATTAATCTCCCTTTTTTTCAGGGAGAATTTATAAAACCAAAAAAAAAATTAAATAGGCTTTCTATGGCCCACTATTTGTGAGAGAGATGGCACGCTCAGGACTGGCACAGATGGCACGCTCACAACTGGCACACAAGCCCAGAGGCCAATATTAATCTCCCTTTTTTCAGGGAAAATTTATAAAACCAAAAAAAAAATTAAATAGGCTTTCTATGGCCCACTATTTGTGAGAGAGATGGCACGCTCACAACTGGCACAGATGGCACGCTCACAACTGGCACACAAGCCCAGAGGCCAATATTAATCTCCCTTTTTTCAGGGAAAATTTATAAAACCAAAAAAAAAATTAAATAGGCTTTCTATGGCCCACTATTTGTGAGAGAGATGGCACGCTCAGGACTGGCACAGATGGCACGCTCACAACTGGCACACAACCCCAGAGGCCAATATTAATCTCCCTTTTTTTCAGGGAGAATTTATAAAACCAAAAAAAAAAATTAAATAGGCTTTCTATGGCCCACTATTTGTGAGAGAGATGGCACGCTCAGGGCTGGCACAGATGGCACGCTCACAACTGGCACACAAGCCCAGAGGCCAATATTAATCTCCCTTTTTTCAGGGAAAATTTATAAAACCAAAAAAAAAATTAAATAGGCTTTCTATGGCCCACTATTTGTGAGAGAGATGGCACGCTCAGGACTGGCACAGATGGCACGCTCACAACTGGCACACAAGCCCAGAGGCCAATATTAATCTCCCTTTTTTTCAGGGAGAATTTATAAAACCAAAAAAAAAATTAAATAGGCTTTCTATGGCCCACTATTTGTGAGAGAGATGGCACGCTCAGGGCTGGCACAGATGGCACGCTCAGGACTGGCACACAAGCCCAGAGGCCAATATTAATCTCCCTTTTTTTCAGGGAGAATTTATAAAACCCAAAAAAAAATAAAATAGGCTTTCTATGGCCCACTATTTGTGAGAGAGATGGCACACTCAGGACTGGCACACAAGCCCAAAGGCTAATATTAATCTCCCACTGTATTTTTATCAGGGAGAATTTATACACCCCACAAAAAAAAATACAGAAAAATGAAAAGGCTTTCTATGGCCCACTATGTGAGAGAGATGGCACACACAGGGATGGCACTCTAGCAGAAATGCCAAATTGCCAATCTTAATCTCCCACCAAAAAAAAAAAAAAACAGGGAATGTCCTACAATTACTATCTCCCTGCCTGCAGTAATCTCAGCCAGGTATGGCAGGCAGCAATAAGGAGTGGACTGATGCACAAATCAAATAAAAAGTGTGGACAAACAAAAAAGATAGCTGTGCAGAAAGGAAGGAACAAGAGGATTTGTGCTTTGAAAAAAGCAGTTGGTTTGCACAGCGGCGTACACACAGCAATGCAGCTATCAGGGAGCCTTCTAGGGCAGCCCAATGAGCTACAGCGCTGAGGGGAAAAAAAAAAAAAAAAACTTCCACTGTCCCTGCACACCGAGGGTGGTGTTGGACAGTGCAAATCGCTGCAGCACAAGCGGTTTTGTGGTTAATGGACCCTGCCTAACGCTATCCCTGCTTCTGACAAAGCGGCAGCAACCTCTCCCTAAGCTCAGATCAGCAGCAGTAAGATGGCGGTCGGCGGGAACGCCTCTTTATAGCCCCTGTGACGTCGCAGACAGCAAGCCAATCACTGCAATGCCCTTCTCAAAGATGGTGGGGACCAGGACCTATGTCATCACGCTGCCCACACTCTGCGTTTACCTTCATTGGCTGAGAAATGGCGCTTTTCGCGTCATTGAAACGCGACTTTGGCGCGAAAGTCGCGTACCGCATGGCCGACCCCGCACAGGGGTCGGATCGGGTTTCATGAAACCCCGACTTAGCCAAAAGTCGGCGACTTTTGAAAATGTTTGACCCGTTTCGCTCAACCCTACAGACAAGGACTTAGTCCCAGGGAAGTCCGCTCGCTGCTGACCAGCATTGACTTTAATGGCAGAGACTGGAGAAGCAGCAGTAACTCTCAGAACAGAGTGAGGATGAGCAAGACGCTGGGACCGACGTCTTTGCTGAGCAGACTCCACTGCGGCTGGACAAGAATGGGAGACCGCAGCGGAGGCGGCTCGAGATTCCCCCTGTGCAGAAGCGGGAACTCGACCCCTAACATAATCTCCCACTGATTTTTTTTTATTTTTTCAGGGAGACTTAAGAAACAAAATAAAATAAAATGATTTTTTCAGGAAGAATTTAGAAACCAAATTAAAAAAAATGATTTTTTTCAGGGAGAATTTAGAAACCAAATAAAAAAAATAGGCTTTCTATGGCCCACTATTTGAGAGAGAGAGATGGCACACCCAGGAGTCAGGAGTGGCACACAAGCAGAAAGGGCAATATTAATCTCCCACTGATTTCTTTTTGATTTTTTCAGGGAGAATTTAGAAACCCAATAAAAAAAAAATAGGCTTTCTATGGCCCACTATTTGAGAGAGAGAGAGAGACGGCACACCCAGGAGTCAGGAGTGGCACACAAGCAGAAAAGGGCAATATTAATCTCCCAATGTTTTTTTTTTTATTTTTTCAGGGAGAATTTAGAAACCCAATAAAAAAAAAATAGGCTTTCTATGGCCCACTAGTTGAGAGAGAGAGATGGCACACCCAGGAGTCAGGAGTGGCACACAAGCAGAAAGGGCAATATTAATCTCCTACTGATTTTTTTTGATTTTTTTCAGGGAGAATTTAGAAACCCAATAAAACAAAATTAATAGGCTTTCTATGGCCCACTATTTGAGAGAGAGATGGCACACTCAGGACTGGCACAGAAGCACAAAGGCCAATATTAATCTCCCACTGTTTTTTTTTTTTATCAGGGAGAATTTATAAACCCCACAAAAAAAAAACAGAAAAATGAAAAGTCTTTCTATGGCCCACTATGTGAGAGAGATGGCACACCCAGGAGTCAGGAGTGGCACACAAGCAGAAAGGGCAATATTAATCTCCCACTGATTTCTTTTTGATTTTTTCAGGGAGAATTTAGAAACCCAATAAAAAAAAAATAGGCTTTCTATGGCCCACTATTTGAGAGAGAGAGAGAGACGGCACACCCAGGAGTCAGGAGTGGCACACAAGCAGAAAAGGGCAATATTAATCTCCCAATGATTTTTTTTTTATTTTTTCAGGGAGAATTTAGAAACCCAATAAAAAAAAAATAGGCTTTCTATGGCCCACTAGTTGAGAGAGAGAGATGGCACACCCAGGAGTCAGGAGTGGCACACAAGCAGAAAGGGCAATATTAATCTCCTACTGATTTTTTTTGATTTTTTTCAGGGAGAATTTAGAAACCCAATAAAACAAAATTAATAGGCTTTCTATGGCCCACTATTTGAGAGAGAGATGGCACACTCAGGACTGGCACAGAAGCACAAAGGCCAATATTAATCTCCCACTGTTTTTTTTTTTTTATCAGGGAGAATTTATAAACCCCACAAAAAAAAAACAGAAAAATGAAAAGTCTTTCTATGGCCCACTATGTGAGAGAGATGGCACACACAGGGATGGCACTCTAGCAGAAATGCCAATCTTAATCTCCCACAACTTTTTTTTTAGGGAGAATTAAAAAAAAAAAAAAAAACAGGGACTGTCCTACAATTACTATCTCCCTGCAGTAATCTCAGCCAGGTATGGCAGGCAGCAATAAGGAGTGGACTGATGCACAAATAAATAAAAAGTGTGGACAAACAAACAAGATAGCTGTGCAGAAAGGAAGGAACAGCAGGATTTGTGCTTTGAAAAAAGCAGTTTGTTTGCACAGTGGCGTACACATAGCAATGCAGCTATCAGGGAGCCTTCTAGGGCAGCCCAATGAGCTACAGTGCTGAGGAAATAAAAATGTAGCTTCCACTGTCCATGCAAACAAAAGGTGGTGTTGGACAGTGGAAATCGCTACAGCACAAGCGGTTTGGTGGTTAATGGACCCTGCCTAACGCTATTCCTGCTTCTGACGAAGCGGCAGCAACCTCTCCCTAGGCTCAGATCAGCAGCAGTAAGATGGCGGTCGGCGGGAACGCCCCTTTATAGCCCCTGTGACGCCGCAGACAGCAAGCCAATCACTGCAATGCCCTTCTCTAAGATGGTGGGGACCAGGACCTATGTCATCACGCTGCCCACACTCTGCGTCCACATTCATTGGCTGAGAAATGGCGCTTTTCGCATCATTGAAACGCGACTTTGGCGCGAAAGTCGCGTACCGCATGGCCGACCCCACACAGGGGTCGGGTCGGGTTTCATGAAACCCGACTTTGCCAAAAGTCGGCGACTTTTAAAAATGAACGATCCGTTTCGCTCAACCCTATTCTACACCCTTTTTATCAAATTAGCATTGGACTGGTGTCATGGCTGGGTTTGGCGATTTGATCCAGTGAGCTGTTGTTTTGTGGTCGGCTCTTCTGCCTATTGAAATATGGCTCTTTTCCTTCCCTGTCTAAATGCTGATTCTTTTTATTTTTGTTTTTATTCTCCCTTCTTGATTTGCTCCTTTCCATGTATTTTCCATTTTCCCATTTTGATTTCCCTATCATGTTCTGGGTGTGGCTTTATATAATGTCCCTTTTCTGCACTTTCTTGCTGGCTAAATTTCCTGGTTGATATATACTTAGGAGTTCCAGCTCTTTAACTTAGGGGTTTACCTTGCTGGGTAAACTCCAGTGTTATTCTTGCTGGAAGTTGGTTTGCTTGCCCTCACAGCATATTTTTCTTTTTCCACTGTTAGATTCTTAGGAGGTCTTTCTTGTTCCTTTAATTTTTGGAACTCCTTAACATTCACCCCTCAAACTTATTTGAATGTCTTAGTTTCTCACCTTGGGTTCTTGTATCTCTCCTTACTCTTTCTTTTCCCTTTGTTGTTATTGCGTCTTCTCCTCTGATTCTTTAGGAGGTATGAGAAACCTCATGATCTGTCTTTTAGGGAGCCAGATCCAAGGTGGTGTTTTTTAGTTGTGTGGCTAGGGTTTTTTATTTTGTACTGGGACCAGTTGGGTGTAGGTGCTGTGCTTCCCTGGTGTGAGTGTGAACACGTTCATAACACATTCATTATCGTCAGCACATTAGTGCATTCCAGGGGTGGATTAAGGGTAGCCAGGGCCCCGGGCTTTTCAGACACTGTGGGCCCCTCGGTCATGTGAAGGGGTCATGTGATGGGATCATGTGATGGGGTCATGCGACAGGGTTGTCATATACCTGAACCAGATTATTGCAGAAAAATTGTTGCTGTGTGAAACTATAACCTGTCAAACATCCATTGATCTAGTCAATTTACCCTTCACTTAGGAAGAAAAAAACAAAAAAAAACCACAATACTATCACCTCACCATAAGTGCCAGTATTCACAGGAGATCTGTACTTAGTATGCAGTGTCTGTGTAGAAGTAATACAGTGATCACCAGTGACATTATACACAGGACCTCTGCATATAGTATACAGTGTATAGTGTCAGTGTATAGGTAACACTGACTCACCAGGTGAGTCTCTAGGTGAAGTACTTCATCTTTCATCCAGCACAGACTGCCATCACTTCATCCAGCCAGGACTTGTCTCTGCAGGAAATAACACAGTTATCTCGAGCTCCGCTTGCAGAACACATTACTTAATTTTTCCCAACTTCTACATTACGCCACATGAAGAAAAAGAGGCGACATAGTGTCACTCTACACAGTAACAGGACCGCCCCCCCTTTTAAAACAGTGCCCACAAAAAGTAAAATAAATACATCACTGCAGTAATAATATCCCTTAATTAGCCCCTATGGTAATAATAACTTCCCCCATCCTGGCCCCGTGTATCTCATTCCTGGCTTCAGCCATATGTTCTCCCATCCTGCCCTCATGAGTATCCATCCTGCCCCATATGATCTCCCCATCCTGCCCCATCTGTCTCCATCGTATCCATCCTGCCCCATGATCCTGAACGATCTGTCTCCAATCCAGCTCCATGTCTTTCATTCTGCCCCATGTCTCCAATCATGCCCCATATCTACATTCTGCCCATGTCTCCAATCCTGCCCCCAGTGTGTCCAGCATCTCTGCTCCCAGTGTGTCCAGCATCTCTGCCCCCAGTGTCCAGCATCTCTGCCCCAATGAGTCCAGCATCTCTGCCCCCAGTGTGTCCAGCATCTCTGCCCCCAGTGTCCAGCATCTCTGCCCCAATGAGTCCAGCATCTCTGCCCCCAATGTGTCCAGCATCTCTGCCCCAGTGTGTCCAGCATCTCTGCCCCCAGTGTCCAGCATCTCTGCCCCAATGTGTCCAGCATCTCTGCCCCCAATGTATCCAGCATCTCTGCCCCAATGTCTCCAAGCATCATTGCCCCTAGTGTCCAGCATCTCTGCCCCAATGTATCCAGCATCTCTGCTCCCATGTGTCCAGCATCCTGTCCCCAATGTGCCCAGCATCCTGCCCCCAATGTGTCCAGCATCCTGCCCCAATGTGTCGAGCATTTCTGCCCACAATGTGTCCAGTGTTGTGAATTCTGTTGTCAAGCTCCCTCCTGTGGTCATGAATGGTACTTCGGCTGGTTCTGTCCATGGGCTTCCTCTGGTGGGTGTGAGTGGGGCTGCGGCTTCTGAGGTTCCTTCCACAGGTGACGAGGTTAATTCGTTAGCTGGCTGCTCTATTTAACTCCACCTAGATCATTGCTCCATGCCACCTGTCAATGTTCCAGTATTGGTCTAGTTCACTCCTGGATCGTTCTTGTGACCTGTCTTCCCAGCAGAAGCTATGTTCTTGCTTGTCTTTCTTTAGTTTGCTATTTTTCTGTCCAGCTTGCTATTTTGATTGTTGTCTTGCTTGCTGGAAGCTCTGGGACGCAGAGGGAGCGCCTCCGCACCGTGAGTCGGTGCGGAGGGTCTTTTTGCGCCCTCTGTGTGGTCTTTTTGTAGGTTTTTGTGCTGACAGCAAAGCTACCTTTCCTATCCTCTGTCTGTTCAGTAAGTCGGGCCTCACTTTGCTAAATCTATTTCATCTCTGTGTTTGTAATTTTCATCTTTACTCACAGTCATCATATGTGGGGGGCTGCCTTTTCCTTTGGGGAATTTCTCTGAGGCAAGGTAGGCTTTATTTTTCTATCTTTAGGGCTAGCTAGTTCCTTAGGCTGTGTCGAGTTGCATAGGGAGCGTTAGGAGCAATCCAAGGCTATTTCTAGTGTGTGTGATAGGATTAGGGATTGCGGTCAGCAGAGTTCCCACGTCTCAGAGCTCGTCCTGTATTATTTGTAACTATCAGGTCATTCCGTGTGCTCTTAACCACCAGGTCATAACAGTACAGGTGGCCCTAAGTACTAATGCATCTCAATAGAGGGATAAGAGAAGTTCTGAGACCATTTTTTTTCTTTGCAGTGTGTTTTGTCTCTCTTTTCCCCTTTACCTCTGGGTGGTTCAGGATACAGGTGTAGATATGGGCATTCAAGGTCTGTCCTCTTGTATGGATAATCTCGCTGCAAGGGTACAGAACATTCTGGATTTTGTGGTTCAGAATCCAATGTTAGAGCTTAGGATTCCAATTCCTGATTTGTTTTTTGGGGATAGATCTAAGTTTCTGAATTTCAAAAATAATTGTAAATTGTTTCTTGCTTTGAAACCTCGCTCCTCAGGTGACCCTGTTCAACAAGTGAAAATCATTATTTCTTTGTTACGTGGCGACCCTCAAGACTGGGCATTTTCCCTTGCGCCAGGAGATCCAGCATTGCGTGATGTTGATGCGTTTTTTCTGGTGCTCGGATTGCTTTATGATGAACCTACTTCAGTGGATCAAGCAGAGAAAATCTTGCTGGCTCTGTGTCAGGGTCAGGATGAGGTAGAGATATATTGTCAGAAGTTTAGGAAGTGGTCTGTACTCACTCAGTGGAATGAATGTGCCCTGGCAGCAATTTTCAGAAAGGGTCTCTCTGAAGCCCTTAAGGATGTCATGGTGGGATTTCCCATGCCTGCTGGTCTGAATGAGTCTATGTCTTTGGCCATTCAGATCGATCGACGCTTACGTGAGCGTAAAGCTGTGCACCATTTGGCGGCATTATCTGAGCATAGACCAGAGCCTATGCAATGTGATAGGACTTTGACCAGAGCTGAACGGCAAGATCACAGACGTCGGAATGGGCTGTGTTTCTACTGTGGTGATTCCACTCATGCTATCTCCGATTGTCCTAAGCGCACTAAGCGTTTCGCTAGGTCTGCCACCATTGGTACGGTACAGTCGAAATTTCTTTTGTCCATTACTCTGATCTGCTCTTTGTCATCCTATTCTGTTATGGCATTTGTGGATTCAGGCGCTGCCCTGAATTTGATGGACTTGGAGTTTGCTAGGCGCTGTGGTTTTTTCTTGGAGCCCTTGCAGTATCCTATTCCATTGAGAGGAATTGATGCTACGCCTTTGGCCAAGAATAAGCCTCAGTACTGGACCCAATTGACCATGTGCATGGCTCCTGCACATCAGGAGGATATTCGCTTTTGGTGTTGCATAATCTGCATGATGTGGTCGTTTTGGGGTTGCCATGGCTACAGGTCCATAATGCAGTATTGGATTGGAAATCTATGTCTGTGTCCAGCTGGGGTTGTCAGGGAGTACATGGTGATGTTCGATTTTTGTCTATTTCGTCATCCACCCCTTCTGAAGTCCCGGAGTTTTTGTCGGATTACCGGGATGTATTTGATGAGCCCAAATCCAGTGCCCTACCTCCTCATAGGGATTGCGATTGTGCTATCAATTTGATTCCTGGTAGTAAGTTTCCTAAGGGCCGACTGTTCAATTTATCTGTGCCAGAGCACGCCACTATGCGGAGTTATGTAAAGGAATCCTTGGAGAAGGGTCATATTCACCCGTCGTCGTCACCATTGGGAGCAGGGTTCTTTTTTGTGGCCAAGAAGGATGGTTCTTTGAGACCTTGTATTGATTACCGCCTTCTTAATAAGATCACAGTCAAATTTCAGTACCCTTTGCCGCTGCTGTCTGATTTATTTGCTCGGATTAAGGGGGCTAGATGGTTCACCAAGATAGATCTTCGTGGTGCGTATAATCTTGTGCGTATTAAACAGGGCGATGAATGGAAAACAGCATTTAATACGCCCGAGGGCCATTTTGAGTACCTGGTTATGCCATTCGGGCTTTCCAATGCTCCATCAGTATTTCAGTCCTTTATGCATGACATCTTCCGAGAGTACCTGGATAAATTCCTGATTGTATATTTGGATGATATTTTGGTCTTCTCGGATGATTGGGAGTCTCACGTGAAGCAGGTCAGAATGGTGTTCCAGGTCCTTCGTGCCAATTCTTTGTTTGTGAAGGGGTCAAAGTGTCTCTTTGGAGTTCAGAAGGTTTCATTTTTGGGTTTCATTTTTTCCCCTTCTACTATCAAGATGGACCCTGTTAAAGTCCAGGCCATTTATGATTGGACTCAGCCGACATCTGTGAAGAGTCTGCAAAAGTTCCTGGGCTTTGCTAATTTTTATCGTCGCTTCATCAGTAATTTTCTAGTGTTGCTAAACCGTTGACTGATTTGACCAAGAAGGGTGCTGATGTGGTCAATTGGTCTTCTGCGGCTGTGGAAGCTTTTCAGGAGTTGAAGCGTCGTTTTTCTTCTGCCCCTGTGTTGTGCCAGCCAGATGTTTCGCTTCCGTTTCAGGTCGAGGTTGATGCTTCTGAGATTGGAGCAGGGGCTGTTTTGTCGCGAAGAAGTTCTGATGGCTCGGTGATGAAACCATGTACCTTCTTTTCTAGAAAGTTTTCGCCTGCTGAGCTCAATTATGATGTTGGCAATCGCGAGTTGTTGGCCATGAAGTGGGCATTCGAGGAGTGGCGTCATTGGCTTGAAGGAGCCAAGCATCGCGTGGTGGTCTTGACGGATCACAAGAATTTGACTTATCTCGAGTCTGCCAAACGGATGAATTCTAGACAGGCTCGTTGGTCGCTATTTTTCTCCCGTTTTGATTTTGTGGTTTCGTACCTTCCAGGCTCTAAGAATGTGAAGGCTGATGCCCTGTCAAGGAGTTTTGTGCCCGACTCTCTGGGTGTTCCTGAGCCGGCGGGTATTCTCAAAGAGGGGGTAATTTTGTCTGCCATCTCCCCTGATTTGCAGCGGGTGCTGCAAAAATTTCAGGCTGATAGACCTGACCGTTGCCCAGCAGAGAAACTGTTTGTCCCTGATTAATGGACTAGTAGAGTTATCTCGGAGGTTCATTGTTCGGTGTTGGCTGGTCATCCGGGAATCTTTGGTACCAGAGAATTGGTGGCTAGATCCTTTTGGTGGCCGTCTTTGTCGTGGGATGTGCGTTCTTTTGTGCAGTACTGTGGGACTTGTGCTCGGGCTAAGCCCTGCTCTTCTCGTGCCAGTGGGTTGCTTTTGCCCTTGCCGGTCCCGAAGAGGCCCTGGACGCATATCTCTATGGATTTTATTTCGGATCTCCCTGTCTCTCAAAAGATGTCGGTCATTTGGGTGGTTTGTGATCGCTTCTCTAAGATGGTCTATTTGGTACCCTTGTCTAAATTGCCTTCCTCCTCTGATTTGGTGCCATTGTTTTTCCAGCATGTGGTTCGTTTACATGGCATTCCGGAGAACATAGTTTCAGACAGAGGTTCCCAGTTTGTTTCGAGGTTTTGGCGAGCCCTTTGTGCTAGGATGGGCATTGATTTGACTTTTTCCTCGGCTTTCCATCCTCAGACAAATGGCCAAACCGAACAAACTAATTAGACTTTGGAAACATATCTGAGATGCTTTGTTTCTGCTGATCAGGATGATTGGGTGTCCTTTTTGCCTTTGGCTGAGTTCACCCTTAATAATCGGGCCAGCTCGGCTACTTTGGTTTCGCCGTTTTTCTGCAATTCTGGTTTCCATCCACGTTTCTCTTCAGGGCAGGTTGAGTCTTCGGACTGTCCTGGTGTAGATACTGTGGTGGATAGGTTGCAGCAAATTTGGACTCATGTGGTGGACAATTTGACATTGTCTCAGGAGAAGGCTCAACGTTTCGCTAACCGCCGGCACTGTGTGGGTCCCCGACTTCGTGTTGGGGATTTGGTTTGGTTGTCGTCTCGTTATGTTCCTATGAAGGTTTCCTCTCCTAAGTTTAAGCCTCGTTTCATTGGTCCATATAAGATTTCTGAGGTTCTCAATCCTGTGTCGTTTCATTTGACCCTTCCAGCTTCTTTTGCCATCCATAATGTATTCCATAGGTCATTGTTGCGGAGATACGTGGCGCCTGTGGTTCCATCCGTTGATCCTCCTGCCCCGGTGTTGGTTGAGGGGGAGTTGGAGTATGTGGTGGAGAAGATTTTGGATTCTCGTATTTCGAGACGGAAACTCCAGTACCAGGTCAAATGGAAGGGTTATGGTCAGGAAGATAATTCCTGGGTCTTTGCCTCCGATGTTCATGCTGCCGATCTGGTTCGTGCCTTTCATTTGGCTCGTCCTGGTCGGCCTGGGGGCTCTGGTGAGGGTTCGGTGACCCCTCCTCAAGGGGGGGTACTGTTGTGAATTCTGTTGTCAAGCTCCGTCCTGTGGTCATGAATGGTACTTCGGCTGGTTCTGTCCATGGGCTTCCTCTGGTGGGTGTGAGTGGGGCTGCGGCTTCTGAGGTTCCTTCCACAGGTGACGAGGTTAATTCGTTAGCTGGCTGCTCTATTTAACTCCACCTAGATCATTGCTCCATGCCACCTGTCAATGTTCCAGTATTGGTCTAGTTCACTCCTGGATCGTTCTTGTGACCTGTCTTCCCAGCAGAAGCTATGTTCCTGCTTGTTTTTCTTTAGTTTGCTATTTTTCTGTCCAGCTTGCTATTTTGATTGTTGTCTTGCTTGCTGGAAGCTCTGGGACGCAGAGGGAGCGCCTCCGCACCGTGAGTCGGTGCGGAGGGTCTTTTTTGCACCCTCTGTGTGGTCTTTTTGTAGGTTTTTGTGCTGCCCGCAGAGCTACCTTTCCTATCCTCTGTCTGTTCAGTAAGTCGGGCCTCACTTTGCTAAATCTATTTCATCTCTGTGTTTGTAATTTTCCTCTTTACTCACAGTCATTATATGTGGGGGGCTGCCTTTTCCTTTGGGGAATTTCTCTGAGGCAAGGTAGGCTTTATTTTTCTATCTTTAGGGCTAGCTAGTTCCTTAGGCTGTGTCGAGTTGCATAGGGAGCGTTAGGAGCAATTCACGGCTATTTCTAGTGTGTGTGATAGGATTAGGGATTGCGGTCAGCAGAGTTCCCACGTCTCAGAACTCGTCCTGTATTATTTGTAACTATCAGGTCATTCCGTGTGCTCTTAACCACCAGGTCCATTATTGTCCTAACCACCAGGTCATAACAGTCCAGCTTCTCTGCCCCCAGTGTCCAGCATCTCTGCCCCCAGTGTCCAGCATTTCTGCCCCCAGTGTCCAGCATCTCTGCCCCCAATGTGTCCAGCATCTCTGCCCCAATGTGTCCAGCATCCTGCCCCAATGTGTCCAGCATCCTGCCCCCAGTGTGTCCAGCATATTGCCCCAGTGTGTCTAGCATTCTGCCCCCAGTGTGTCCAGCATATTGCCCCCAGTGTGTCCAGCATCCTGCCCCCAGCATGTCCAGCATCTCTGCCCCCAGTGTGTCCAGTATCCTGCCCCCAGTGAGTCCAGCATATTGCCCCCAGTGTGTCCAGCATTCTGCCGCAGTGTGTCCAGCAAATTGCCCCCAGTGTGTCCAGCATCCTGCCCCAGTGTGTCCAGCATTCTGCCCCCAGTGTGTCCAGCATATTGCCCCCAGTGTGTACAGCATATTGCCCCCAGTGCGTCCAGCATCCTGCCCCAATGTGTCGAGCATTTCTGCCCACAATGTGTCCAGCTTCTCTGCCCCCAGTGTCCAGCATCTCTGCCCCCAGTGTCCAGCATTTCTGCCCCCAGTGTCCAGCATCTCTTGCCCCAATGTGTCCAGCATCTCTGCCCCAATGTGTCCAGCATCCTGCCCCCAATGTGTCCAGCAGCCTGCCCCCAGTGTGTACAGCATATTGCCCCAGTGTGTCTAGCATTCTGCCCCCAGTGTGTCCAGCATATTGCCCTCAGTGTGTCCAGCATCTCTGCCCCCAGTGTGTCCAGCATTCTGCCCCAGTGTCCAGCACATTGCCCCCAGGGTTTCCAGCATATTGCCCCCAGTGTGTCCAGCATATTGCCCCCCAATGTGTCCAGCATTCTGCCCCAGTGTGTCCAGCATATTGCCCCCAGTGTGTCCAGCACCGCTGCCCCCAGTGTGTCCAGCATTCTGCCCCTGTGTATCCAGCATTCTGCCCCAGTGTGTCCAGCATATTGCCCCCAGTATGTCCAGCATTCTGCCCCAGTGTGTCCAGCATATTGTCCCAGTGTGTCCAGCATCTCTGCCCCCAGTGTGTCCAGTATTCTGCCCCAGTGTATCCAGCATTCTGCCCCAGTGTGTCCAGCATATTGCCCCCAGTGTGTCCAGCATATTGCCCCCAGTGTGTCCAGCATTCTGCCCCAGTGTGTCCAGCATATTGCCCCCAGTGTGTCCAGCATCTCTGCCCCCAGTGTGTCCAGCATTCTGCCCCAGTGTATCCAGCATTCTGCCCCAGTGTGTCCAGTATATTGCCCCCAGTG
Source organism: Ranitomeya imitator (assembly GCF_032444005.1). NCBI lineage: Eukaryota > Metazoa > Chordata > Amphibia > Anura > Dendrobatidae > Ranitomeya > Ranitomeya imitator. The sequence continues at coordinate 456,667,739 of NC_091285.1, forward strand.
TGTCCAGCATATTGCCCCCATTGTGTCCAGAATTTTGCTCCAGTGTGTCCAGCATTCTGCCCCCAGTGTGTCCAGCATATTGCCCCCAGTGTGTCCAGTATATTGCCCCCAGTGTGTCCAGCATCTCTGCCCCGAGTGTTCAGCATATTGCTCCCAGTGTCTCCAGCATTCAGGCCCGGGCCCCCCGGATTGCTGCTTGCAATAAAAAAAAACAGAGTTCTCCTCACCTGTCCACGCTCCTTCGGCGAAGCTCCCTCCAGCAGCGCGCACTCGCTGGCGACTGACAATGACATCAGATGCCGGCGCCCGCACGTAATAGCGTTAAACTGCTGCATCTCCGGTAGGGGCCCGGTGAGCAGATGAGACGGGGCCCGATGCGGGCCCCCTCTGCCCACCGAGCCCATACGCCAGTCAGGGCAGTAATGCCCTGATGGCGGCGGTCAATCTGAGCGGTAGCCCAGGGCCCCCCACACCACTGGGCCGTGGGCTACCGCCCAGATTGACCTCTTTATAATCCTCCACTGGTGCATTCTGAGGTGTCAGCATGGATTCATGGATTATAAATAAAACACTCGAAGCTGAATCACAATAATAATATTCAATAAGTAGATGGACCAATGTGCCATATACCAAAAATAGCAAATGTAAACAAAGAAAAGGGCATATGATTGGCACCAAAGAGCCCAATAATAATGGCAATTGAAGGCATATAAAGGAGGAAGATGGCAAGAAACTATCTTTATTGTATATAAAGTGCAAGAAGAGGGGACATAAAAATGTAAAATACGCTGAATAGAGATGAGTGAACTTGTTCGGAAAACATTTGCCAATACCAAATATTCACGAATGTAGCACATTTGGATTCGTGTTTGGCTTCCCGAGCATTTTTCCTCAAAGTCGGCAAAATTCGATCACAGTCCTGTAAATGATAATGTTTCCACTAGGGTTGAGCAACCTTGACCTTTTTAGAGTCGAGCCGTGTTTCGCGAAACCCGACTATCTTAAAAGTCGAGTCGAGTGGAAACGGCCGATTACCGCGAAAAGTCAGGTATCGACCGAAACACGAAACCCAATGCAAGTCAATGGGGGAGCATAGTCGGCAGTGAGTGGAGGCCAGGAAAACACCTACACTGCCCATTTTAATGGCAAAAACATACATTCTTGTTACAGAAGCTTGTCAATCGTAATTTAGCTTATAATAATTGGAAGGCATTTGAAATTGGGGGTCATTTGGCTAAAGTTGTGGGGGGTAGGGCTGGTTCAAGTAATTAGTGGGCCCAGTAAATCTGGACCACGTCACGGCAGTGGAGCAGGGAGAGGTAAGTATTTCAACTTTGCAAGTGCTGTGATCCTGAGCAAGCAGGGGGGGCCCACTCGTTGGCATTGGCACTGGCACAGGGCCCCTCAAAGTACAGCGATGTGTTTGCACGGCGGGGGCGCCTCCCACCGGCAGCAACACTTTTGCGTACCATGAGGGGCCCTGTGCCAGTGACGTCGCCAGCAACGAGTATTCCTCCCCCCACCTGATGAAGGAACCTGCACTTTCATCTGCACCATCCTCTTTGTCCCCGTGTAAGGTGGTATGGTATGCGGGAAGAGGAACCTGACTTTCAGCAGGGTCACAATATTGCTGTGTAGCGTGCACGGGAATGTTGCGTTTTGGGTCAATGTACCAGCAGACTCATCTATCACTGGCTGGGCAATGGGCAGGATGAGGAGGAAACACAGATATAGGCCCAAAGAATGAAGTGGGCAAAATGCAGTTCAAAATTGGTAACACAGGACTAACCAGGGGGCATTGCAGTGGAGGACAACTGGAATGAGAGGCTGACACAGAGAGTAGGCCCAAATCAGTAAGTAGTCAAAATGCAGTTCAAAATTGGCAACAGTAGTAAACAGGCGGCACAGCTTTGTTCAGTGGAGGAGAACAGCAAGGAGTGGCAGACACCGATAGTAGGCCCCAACCCAACTAGTAGGCCAAAGGCAGTCTAACATTAACAACTACTTAATGAGAGCCTGAAAATGGAATTTCAGGACAGGAAACCAGGAGAACAGCAAGGAGCGGCAGACACTGTTAGTAGGCCCCAAACCAACTAGTACGCCAAATGCAGTTGTTCCATTTAACAACTATTTAACAAGAGCCTGAAGATAGAAGCTCAGGAAAGGCAACCTGGAGAACACCTTGGAGCGGAAGACACCCTCTCTACACCCCAGACCCAACTTGTAGGCCTAATGCAGTGTAGTTTGCAACAACTACTAAACGAGAGTAGGAAGATCAAAGCAATGTGGACGAAACCTGGGGAACACCTTGGAGTGTAAAACACCGTCTCTCTACACCCCATACCCAATTTGTAGGCCTAATGCAGTGTAGTTGCAACAACTACTAAACGAGAGTCGGAAGACCAAAGCAATGGAGAGGAAACCTGGGGAACAGCTTGGAGTGGAACACACCGTCTCTACATCCCATACCCAATTTGTAGGCCTAATGCAGTGTAGTTTGCAACAACTACTAAACGAGAGTCGGAAGACCAAAGCAATGGAGAGGAAACCTGGGGAACACCTTGGAGTGGAACACACCGTCTCTACACCCCATACCCAATTTGTAGGCCTAATGCAGTGTAGTTTGCAACAACTACTAAACGAGAGTAGGAAGATCGAAGCAATGTGGACGAAACCTGGGGAACACCTTGGAGTGTAACACACCGTCTCTCTACACCCCATACCCAATTTGTAGGCCTAATACAGTGTAGTTTGCAACAACTACTAAACGAGAGTAGGAAGCTCGAAGCAATGGAGAGGAAACCTGGGGCACACCTTGGGGTGGCAGACACCGTTAGTAGGCCCTACCAAAGTAGTAGCCCCAATGCAGTTTTAAAATTCCTAGAGGCTGAAAACAAGACTATTGACGCTCTGCTTTTTTCAAAGGAGGACAGCTGTATTGAGTGGCGCAGACAGACACAGGTAGTAGGCCTTAAACCAAAAATGTGGCTCACTGCAGTTTAAAAAAGGTTACAGGGGTACACAGGCAGCATTGCTCTGGGCAGTGGAGGACAATTTCAATAGTGGACCGCAGACAGACTTTGTACGCCTACTATTAAAAAAAGGATGCTCTATGCAATAAAAAATAGGTTCCAGGGGTCCACGGGCAGCAGTGGTGTGGTCAGTTGGCGAGTATTGGAAGGAGGGACCGCAGACAGGCGTAGTAGGCCTAATATAACAAAATTAGGTTGTAGGCACTTTAAAATTGGTTCCAGGGGTACACGTGCAGCAGTGGTGTGGTCAGCGGAGGACAATTTGAATTAAGGACTGCAGACAGACTTTGTAGGCTGTCCCCTGTGGACCATGCATCCAACACATTAACCCAGTGCGCCGTAATGGACACGTAACTTTTTGTGGACATGCCTACTGGTCCATGCGTCTCTTGTCAGGTGCACCTTTCTACTGTTTGATTGCCTGAGTGCTATGACAATGCAGACTTTTTCATGCCGGTGGAGGGCTGGGATGGCTTTTCTCGCAAAAGAAATGTCGAGTGTGTAGCTTGAACCGTGGTACATCGTAGTTCATCTGGGCTTTCTAAATATAAAACAAAGAAAAAAAGGAGGCTCCATGCACTTTCAGCTGGGTTCCAGGGGTACACGGCCAGCATTGGTCTGGTCATTGGAGGCCTAGTGGAAGGAGGGACCGCAGACAGGCTTCGAAGGCCTAACATAATAAATTAGGGCTGTGGGCACTTTAACATTGGTTCCAGGGGTACACGGGCAGCAGTAGACTGGTCAGTGGAGGCCTAGTGGAAGGAGGGACCGCAGACAGGCTTCGAAGGCCTAACATAATAAATTAGGGCTGTGGGCACTTTAACATTGGTTCCAGGGATACACGGGCAGCAGTAGACTGGTCAGTGGAGGCCTAGTGGAAGGAGGGACCGCAGACAGGCTTCGAAGGCCTAACATAATAAATTAGGGCTGTGGGCACTTTAACATTGGTTCCAGGGGTACACGGGCAGCAGTAGACTGGTCAGTGGAGGCCTAGTGGAAGGAGGGACCGCAGACAGGCTTCAAAGGCCTAACATAATAAATTAGGGCTGTGGGCATTTTAACATTGGTTCCAGGGGTACACGGGCAGCAGTAGACTGGTCAGTGGAGGCCTAGTGGAAGGAGAGACCGCAGACAGGCTTCGAAGGCCTAACATAATAAATTAGGGCTGTGGGCACTTTATCATTGGTTCCAGGGATACACGGGCAGCAGTAGACTGGTCAGTGGAGGCCTAGTGGAAGGAGGGACCGCAGACAGGCTTCGAAGGCATAACATAATAAATTAGAGCTGTAGGCACTTTAACATTGGTTCCAGGGGTACACGGGCAGCAGTAGACTGGTCAGTGGAGGCCTAGTGGAAGGAGGAACCGCAGAGAGGCTTCGAAGGCCTAACATGATAAATTAGGGCTGTGGGCACTTTAACATTGGTTCCAGGGGTACACGGGCAGCAGTAGACTGGTCAGTGGAGGCCTAGTGGAAGGAGGGACCGCAGACAGGCTTCAAAGACCTAACATAATAAATTAGGGCTGTGGGCACTTTAACATTGGTTCAAGGGATACACGGTCAGCAGTAGACTGGTTAGTGGAGGCCTAGTGGAAGGAGGGACCGCAGACAGGTTTCGAAGGCCTAACATAATAAATTAGGGCTGTAGGCACTTTAACATTGGTTCCAGGGGTACACGGGCAGCAGTAGACTGGTCAGTGGAGGCCTAGTGGAAGGAGGGACCGCAGACAGGCTTCGAAGGCCTAACATAATAAATTTGAGCTGTGGGCACTTTAACATTGGTTCCAGGGGTACACGGGCAGCAGTAGACTGGTCAGTGGAGGCCTAGTGGAAGGAGGGACCGCAGACAGGCTTCGAAGGCCTAACATAATAAATTAGGGCTGTGGACACTTTATCATTGGTTCCAGGGATACACGGGCAGCAGTAGACTGGTCAGTGGAGGCCTAGTGGAAGGAGAGACCGCAGACAGGCTTCGAAGGCCTCACATAATAAATTAGGGCTGTGGGCACTTTAACATTGGTTCCAGGGGTACACGGGCAGCAGTAGACTGGTCAGTGGAGGCCTAGTGGAAGGAGGGACCACAGACAGGCTTTGAAGGCCTAACATAATAAATTAGGGCTGTGGGCACTTTAACATTGGTTCCAGGGGTACACTGGCAGCAGTAGACTGGTCAGTGGAGGCCTAGTGGAATGAGGGACCGCAGACAGGCTTCGAAGGCCTAACATAATAAATTAGGGCTGTGGGCACTTTAACATTGGTTCAAGGGATACACGGGCAGCAGTAGACTGGTCAGTGGAGGCCTAGTGGAAGGAGGGACCGCAGACAGGCTTTGAAGGCCTAACATAATAAATTAGGGCTGTAGGCACTTTAACATTGGTTCCAGGGATACACGGGCAGCAGTAGACTGGTCAGTGGAGGCCTAGTGGAAGGAGGGACCGCAGACAGGCTTCGAAGGCCTAACATAATTAAATTGGGCTGTAGGCACTTTGAATTCTCTTGCAGGGGTACACAGGCAGTGGACATCATTGGTGTTGTCAGCGGCGGCCGATTGTAATGAGTGTCTGCCAGTTAGTAGTCCCAAAAAATCAATACATGTTAATGTCTCGCATTACAACAAAAAGAAAAACCAAAAGGGTGCAATCATTAGGTACAGGGTTGGGCTCCTCTGCGTAGTTTCAGACCTAGTAATTTTGCACAAAGTATTTACTTGGGTAAATATAGGACACTGCCCCTGACTATGTTAAGTACCATCATACATGTCAACACAATGGTATTGTCAGTGGCAGTAATTTACAGATGTCAGCGCATAGACTAAACATAGGTGTAACTGTGAGAGATAATTGTGCAAGTGGTAGAGCAATGTTTGAGCTGGGGGTGGGTGAACTCTCTTGTGGCCGGCGGTACATGCCCAGGGCCCCTCATGTTACAACAGTGTGTCTGACGTTAGGTGCGCACCACCACTGCCAGAGACACTTTATTGTACTATGAGGGACCCAGTAGCAGTGCCGTAGACCAAAAGCGGGCACACCCACCTCTTCAGACAAACAGCACTCTCACGGGTGCTTGCGCCAAGTGGCGATACTACGGCCCCGTGTGGGGAGTTTGGCCATTTAGGGAGGTGTAAACATGTTGTATGCTGGACAATCAGCTGCTGCAAACTACTGCTGCAGAGTAGTCCACAGGCAATACCTTTTCATAGGAAAGCTAGGTGTCGGCCGGGCAAGGTGGGGCAAAAGATTTCGAAATCCAGTTGTGGTTCATTTTAATGAAGGTTAGATCATCAACATTTTGGGTGGCCAGACGAGTCCTTTTTTCAGTTAATATTGAACCTGCAGCACTGAATACTCTTTCTTATAGGACACTAGCTGCCGGGCAAGCAAGCTCCTGCAATGCATATTCTGCCAATTCTGGCCAGGTGTCTAATTTGGATGCCCAGTAATCAAATGGGAATGACGGTTGAGGTAGAACATCGATAAGTGATGAAAAATAGTTAGTAACCATACTGGACAAATGTTGTCTCCTGTCACTTTGAATTGATGCAGCAGTACCTGTCCTGTCTGCGGTCATAGCAAAATCACTCCACAACCTGGTCAGAAAACCCCTCTGTCCAATACCACTTCGGATTTCTGCACCTCTAACACTTCTGTTCTGCTGCCCCCTGCTGCTCGTGTGAGAACGATCACGGGCGCTGTGTGCTGGGAATGCCTGAAGCAAACGGTCAACAAGAGTTGATTGTTTGGTTGCTAATATTAGTTCCAAGTTCTGATGTGGCATAATATTTTGCAATTTGCCTTTATAGCGAGGATCAAGGAGGCAGGCCAACCAGTAATCGTCATCGTTCATCATTTTAGTAATGCGTGTGTCCCTTTTGAGGATACGTAAGGCATAATCCGCCATGTGGGCCAAACTTCCAGTTGTCAAATCAGCGGTTGTGCTTGGTTGAGGGGCAGTTTCAGGCAAATCTACGTCACTTGTGTCCCTCAAAAAACCAGAACCCGGCCTTGCCACGCCACCAATTTCAAGTGGCCCCAGAAAAGCTTCCTCATTAAAAATATACTCATCCCCATCATCCTCCTCGTCCTCCTCCTCTTCGCCCGCTACCTCGTCCTGTACACTGCCCTGACCAGTCAATGGCTGACTGTCATCAAGGCTTTCCTCTTCCTCTGCTGCAGATGCCTGATGTTTTATGTGCGTCAAACTTTGCATCAGTAGACGCATTAGGGGGATGCTCATGCTTATTATGGCGTTGTCTGCACTAACCAGCCGTGTGCATTCCTCAAAACACTGAAGGACTTGGCACATGTCTTGTATCTTCGACCACTGCACACCTGACAACTCCATGTCTGCCATCCTACTGCCTGCCCGTGTATGTGTATCCTCCCACAAAAACATTACAGCCCGCCTCTGTTCGCACAGTCTCTGAAGCATGTGCAGTGTTGAGTTCCACCTTGTTGCAACGTCTATGATTAGGCGATTCTGGGGAAGGCTCAAAGACCGCTGATAGGTCTGCATACGGCTGGAGTGTACGGGCGAACGGCGGATATGTGAGCAAAGTCCGCGCACTTTGAGGAGCAGGTCGGATAACCCCGGATAACTTTTCAGGAAGCACTGCACCACCAGGTTTAAGGTGTGAGCCAGGCAAGGATTGTGTTTCAGTTGGGAAAGGGAGATGGCAGCCATGAAATTCCTTCCGTTATCACTCACTACCTTGCCTGCCTCAAGATCTACTGTGCCCAGCCACGACTGCGTTTCTTTCTGCAAGAACTCGGACAGAACTTCCGCGGTGTGTCTGTTGTCGCCCAAACACTTCATAGCCAATACAGCCTGCTGACGCTTGCCAGTAGCTGCCCCATAATGGGACAACTGGTATGCAACAGTGGCAGCTGCGGATGGATTGATTGGGCGACTGCGATCTGTGGATGAGCTCTCGCTTCTGCAGGAGGACGAGGAGGAGGGGGTGCGAACGCCTACAGCCAACTGTTTCCTAGACCGTGGGCTAGGCAGAACTGTCCCGAAATTGCTGTCACCTGTGGAACCTGCATCCACCATGTCACCCAGTGTGCCGTGATGGACACGTAACGTCCCTGGCCATGCCTACTGGTCCATGCATCTGTTGTCAGGTGCACCTTTGTACTCACAGATTGCCTGAGTGCATGGACGATGCGCTCTTTAACATGCTGGTGGAGGGCTGGGATGGCTTTTCTTGAAAAGAAGTGTTGACTGGGTAGCTCGTAGCGTGGTACAGCGTAGTCCATCAGGGCTTTGAAAGCTTCACTTTCAACTAACCGGTAGGGCATTATCTCTAACGAGATTAGTCTAGCTATGTGGGTGTTCAAACCCTGTGTACGCGGATGCGAAGATAAGTACTTCCTTTTTCTAACCAGAGTCTCATGTAGGGTGAGCTGGACTGGAGAGCTGGAGATCGTGGAACTAGCGGGTGTGCCGGTGGACATGGCAGACTGAGAGACGGTTGGAGACGGTATTGTTTCTGCCTGTGCCCTAGATGCAGTGTTTCCTACTACGAAACTGGTGATTCCCTGACCCTGACTGCTTTGGCCTGGCAAAGAAACCTGCACAGATACTGCAGGTGGTGCGGAAAATGGTGGCCTTACAGTGACGGCAGGGATGTAGCGTTGGTGAGTAGCTTCATTGGCCGAGGGTGCTACAACCTTAACCCCTTACCGGCATCGGACGTACTATACCGTCCGATGCCGGCTCCCCTGCTTTGATGCAGGGCTCCGCGGTGAGCCCGCACCAAAGCCGGGACATGTCAGCTGTTTTGAACAGCTCACATGTGCCCGTAATAGGCGCGGGCAGAATCGTGATCTGCCCGCACCTATTAACTAGTTAAATGCCGCTGTCAAACGCAGACAGCGGCATTTAACTACCGCTTCCGGCCGGGCGGCCGGAAATGACGTCATCGCCGACCCCCGTCACATGATCGGGGGTCGGCGATGCTTGTGAATGGTAACCATAGAGGTCCTTGAGACCTCTATGGTTACTGATTGCCCGTCGCTGTGAGCGCCACCCTGTGGTTGGCGCTCACAGTACACCTGCATTTCTGCTACATAGCAGCGATCAGCAGATCGCTGCTATGTAGCAGAGCCGATCGCGTTGTGCCTGCTTCTAGCCTCTCATGCAGGCTATTGAAGCATGGCAAAAGTTAAAAAAAAAAATTAAATCAATCAATCAATTAAAAAAAAGTATTAACCTGATCGCTAAACAGCGTAGCGGGAAAAAAATTCGAAACGCCAGAATTACGTTTTTTTTGGTCGCCGCGACATTGCATTAAAATGCAATAACGGGCGATCAAAAGAACGTATCTGCACCGAAATGCTATCATTAAAAACGTCATCTCGGCACGCAAAAAATAAGCCCTCAACCGACCCCAGATGATGAAAAATGGAGACGCTACGAGTATCGGAAAATGGCGCAATTTTTTTTTTTTTTAGCAAAGTTTGGAATTTTTTTTCACCACTTAGATAAAAAATAACCTAGTCATGTTTGGTGTCTATGAACTCGTAATGACCTGGAGAATCATAATTGCAGGTCAGTTTTAGCATTTAGTGAACCTAGCAAAAAAGCTAAACAAAAAACCAATGTGGGATTGCACTTTTTTTGCAATTTCACCGCACTTGGAATTTTTTTCCCGTTTTCTACTACACGACATGCTAAAACCAACAATGTCGTTCAAAAGTACAACTCGTCCCGCAAAAAATAAGCCCTCACATGGCCAAATTGACAGAAAAATAAAAAAGTTATGGCTCTGGGAAGGAGTGGAGCGAAAAACGAACACGGAAAAACGAAAAATCCCCCGGTCATGAAGGGGTTAAGGGACGTTTGGTAGTTAGTCCAGGCTTGCAAATGCATGGTGATTAAATGTCTATGCATGCAACTTGTATTGAGACTTTTCAGATTCTGACCTCTGCTTAAGGTAGTTGAACATTTATGACAGATGACTTTGTGCGGATCAATTGGATGTTGTTTAAAAAAATGCCAGACTGCACTCTTTCGAGCCGCGGATCCCTTTTCAGGCAGATCAGACTGAGCTTTAACCGGATGGACACGCTGTCCTCCAACAGTTTTTGGCTTTGCCATGCGTTTTGTCCCATCTACGGGCCCGGCAGATGGAACCTGTTGCGATGTTAATGCCTGCTGCGGCCCCTCCTCCTCTGCTTCAGAACTACTGCCGCCTGCACCCTGTTCCCACAATGGCTGCCAATCGGGGTCAACAACTGGGTCATCTATAACCTCCTCTTCTAGCTCGTGCGCAACTTCGTCTGTGTCACCGTGTAAGTCGGTGGTAGAGCGTTCGTGACGGGGCAACATAGTCTCATCAGGGTCTGATTCTGGATCAGTACCCTGCGAGGGCAATGTTGTGGTCTGAGTCAAAGGACCAGCATAGTAGTCTGGCTGTGGCTGTGCATCAGTGCACTCCATGTCAGATTCAACTTGTAATGGGCATGGCCTGTTAACTGCTTCACTTTCTAAGCCAGGGACAGTATGTGTAAAGACCTCCATGGAGTAACCCGTTGTGTCGCCTGCTGCATCCTTCTCTGTTGTTGTTTTTGCTGAAGAGGACAAGGAAGCGACTTGTCCCTGACCGTGAACATCCACTAACGACGCGCTGCTTTTACATTTACCAGTTTCAAAAGAGGAGGCAAAAGAGCTAGAGGCTGAGTCAGCAAGGTAAGCCAAAATTTGCTCTTGCTCCTCCGGCTTTAAAAGCGGTTTTCCTACTCCCAGAAAAGGGAGCGTTCGAGGCCTTCTGTAGACAGACAACGAACCTGGCTCCACAGCTCCAGACTTAGGTGCAATATTTTTTTTCCCACGACCACCTGGTGCTCCAACTACCACTACCATCATTACCAGCTGACAATGAACGCCCACGGCCACGACCTCTTCCACCAGACTTCCTCATTGTTTTAAAAACGTAACCAAAGTAATGGTATTTGTTGCTGTCAAACAACTTACACTGTGAGCTATAACTTCAGTATGATTTCAATATCCCTTTACAGGTTGGTGAGACCACAAGGAAAATCAGGCACAATGTTACGCACTCTGTTTTCGGTGGCACCAAATGAGAAAGATGCCACGCACGCAGGACTGTCACTCAAGCAGAAATGTCAATATTGATCTCCCACTTTTTTTTTTTATTTGTTCAGGGAGTATTTAGAAACCAAATAAAATAAAAATAGGCTTTCTATGGCCCACTATTTGAGAGAGAGATGGCACACCCAGGAGTCAGGAGTGGCACACAAGCAGAAAGGGCAAGATTAATCTCCCACTGATTTCTTTTTGATTTTTTCAGGGAGAATTTAGAAACACAATACAAAAAAAATAGGCTTTCTATGGCCCAGTGCCCACTATTTGAGAGAGAGAGATGGGACACCCAGGAGTCAAGACTGGCACACAAGCAGAAAGGGCAATATTAATCTCCCACTGATTTTTTTTTTATTTTTTCAGGGAGAATTTAGAAACCAAATTAAAAAAAAATAGGCTTTCTATGGCCCAGTGCCCACTATTTGAGAGAGAGAGATGGCACACCCAGGAGTCAAGACTGGCACACAAGCAGAAAGGGCAATATTAATCTCCCACTGATTTTTTTTTTTTTTTTCAGGGAGACTTTAGAAACAAAATAAAATAAAATGATTTTTTTCAGGAAGAATTTAGAAACCAAATAAAATAAAATGACTTTTTCAGGGAGAATTTAGAAACCAAATAAAAAAAAAAAGGCTTTCCATGGCCCACTATTTGAGAGAGAGAGATGGCACACCCAGGAGTCAGGAGTGGCACACAAGCAGAAAGGGCAAGAATAATCTCCCACTGATTTATTTTTGATTTTTTCAGGGAGAATTTAGAAACACAATAAAAAAAATAGGCTTTCTATGGCCCAGTGCCCACTATTTGAGAGAGAGAGATGGCACACCCAGGAGTCAAGACTGGCACACAAGCAGAAAGGGCAATATTAATCTCCCACTGATTTTTTTTTTTTTTTTCAGGGAGAATTTAGAAACCAAATTACACAGATACTGCAGGTGATGCGGAAAATGGTGGCCTTACAGTGACAGCAGGGATGTAGCGTTGGTGAGTAGCTTCATTGGCCGAGGGTGCTACAACCTTAACCCCTTACCGGCATCGGACGTACTATACCGTCCGATGCCGGCTCCCCTGCTTTGATGCAGGGCTCCGCGGTGAGCCCGCACCAAAGCCGGGACATGTCAGCTGTTTTGAACAGCTGACATGTGCCCGTAATAGGCGCGGGCAGAATCGTGATCTGCCCGCACCTATTAACTAGTTAAATGCCGCTGTCAAACACGAGAGAAAGAGAGAGATGGCACACCCAGGAGTCAGGAGTGGTACACAAGCAGAAAGGGCAATATTAATCTCCCACTGATTTTTTTTAATTTTTTCTGGGAGTATTTAGAAACCCAATAAAAAAAAAAATAATAGGCTTTCTATGGCCCACTATTTGAGAGAGAGATGGCACACTGAGGACTGGCACAGAAGCCCAAAGGCCAATATTAATCTCCCACTGTTTTTTTTCATCAGGGAAAATTTATAAACCCCACAAAAAAAAAAAACAGAAAAATGAAAAGGCTTCCTATGGCCCACTATGTGAGAGAGATGGCACACACAGGGATGGCACTCTAGCAGAAATGCCAATCTTAATCTCCCACAAAAAAAAAAAACAGGGACTGTCCTACAATTACTATCTCCCTGCAGTAATCTCAGCCAGGTATGGCAGGCAGCAATAAGGAGTGGACTGATGCACAAATGAAATCAAAAGTGTGGACAAACAAACAAGCTGTGCAGAAAGGAAGGAACAACAGGGTTTGTGCTTTGAAAAAAGCAGTTGGTTTGCACAGCGGCGTACACACAGCAATGCAGCTATCAGGGAGCCTTCTAGGGCAGCCCAATGAGCTACAGCGCTGAGGAAAAAAAAATGTAGCTTCCACTGTCCCTGCAAACAAAAGGTGGTGTTGGACAGTGGAAATCGCTACAGCACAAGCGGTTTGGTGGTTAATGGACCCTGCCTAACGCTATTCCTGCTTCTGACGAAGCGGCAGCAACCTCTCCCTAGGCTCAGATCAGCAGCAGTAAGATGGCGGTCGGCGGGAACGCCCCTTTATAGCCCCTGTGACGCCGCAGACAGCAAGCCAATCACGGCAATGCCCTTCTCTAAGATGGTGGGGACCAGGACCTATGTCATCACGCTGCCCACACTCTGCGTCCACCTTCATTGGCTGAGAAATGGCGCTTTTCGCGTAATTGAAACGCGACTTTGGCGCGAAAGTCGCGTACCGCATGGCCGACCCCACACAAGGGTCGGATCGGGTTTCATGAAACCCGACTTTGCCAAAAGTCGGCGACTTTTAAAAATGAACGATCCGCTTCGCTCAACCCTAGTTTCCACTAATGCTTTTGTTTTGACTTTGTCTTGGATAGTGGAGCTGTGTGATAAGCAAGGGGGACGTGTTTTATGTGGTGAGGGGTTGGGTCTAGGTCAGAGGAGCTGCGAAGTCTTTTTTTTTTCTTTAATAACAATGTGTTTACATTCTGGCAGACAATCAGGGTGCAGAAATCATCCACAACATTATGACACAAGATATTCTGTGATTGGCTGTCCATATAAAAGCGGCTGCTCCTGCTACTGCTGCAGAAAGTGTTGTTAGCTAGATAGGATTCTGTCCTGTATGAAAACGATCTACCAGCATCAAACTAGATTGTGCTAAAGCTGTGTTGCAGTCTCATGAGACCGTATTTGCTAATCCAAATAATTTGTGATAAAACTGTGTTGCAGTGAGGAATCAGAATGCCACATTTCCTCTTAAAAATCTTTAGGCTTAATATAGGGGTTCAGCCAGGAGGTCGTATTTGTTAATCCAAATAGTTTGAGATAAAATTGTTGCAGTGAGGAATCGAGAGGACACATTTTCTCTTAAATATTGTTAGGTATAAAGGTACCGTCTCACAGTGGCACTTTGGTCGCTAAGATGGCACGATCCGTGATGCTCCAGCATCGCTCCATTATCGCTCCAGCGTCGTAGACTGCGGTCACACTTCGCAATGCACGACGATGGAGCGATAATTTCATGACGTGTTTGCGATGTAGAAGCTGTTGGTTACTATGTGCACATCGTATACAATATTGTGCACACCTTTGTTACACGATGCAATCATGCCGCCACAGCGGGACACTTGACGACGAAAGAAAGTTTCAAACTATCTGCTACGACGTACGATTCTCAGCGGGGTCCCTGATCGCAGTAGTGTGTCAGACACAGCGAGATCATGAGTATATCGCTGGAACGTCACGGATCGTGCCGTTGTAGCAACCAAAGTACCACTGTGAGACGGTACCCCAAGGTTGTGAAACAGCAGGTTACAAGAGGGGAAGGTTACATACAACATGAATAAGGAAAAATCGAGGTTGTGGTAGAAGGGACAATAGGCTTTGTGTTCGACATGCACAGTATGTGGGTTAGTTGTTAATGTTAATGAAAGCTGAAGTGAACAAACACTGTGTTGTCCTATCCAAAGACACTGACATATGTTACCATACAAGCTACTCCACTCCCTTTCTTTGGCAGCCGCACAGCTGTATGCCTTGCAGGTGAGGGTCAGAAGGAGCATGTGCTACAGTGGATGGCAAGCGCTGCATCATCCTTTTCTCCTCTTCCTCCACCTTAAAATCATACACAATACAATCCTCAGAGGAGGCACCTCAATTACCCTTGATTCCCCCAGCGTCACAAATTTACAAATGCCCGACTGACTGCGGGGAACCACAGATGGGCCATTCTGCTCCAAAAATTAACAGAATCCAGAGGAGGAAAGCATTTGCATTGATGCCCAACATTTCTTCTGCTGGACCCGAACAGAATCCAGATCCTCATCACCAGACGTTATACACCAGGGGTGGAGGTTATCCTGATAAGATTCAGATAACAGAGGCGCACGCGGACTGTATTGTGGTGTCAGGGCATGAAGTGTATGAGGGGAACTCTCAGGGTGAAGAGTGTTAGGACAGAGAAGATGATGATGAGGTTCTAGATCCCACTTGGTGTGAAGCCAGATGTATGCAGCTAAGTAGCTCAGCAGAGGAGGTTGAAGAGAAGAAAGACGAGGAGGTTACATTGTGGTTTCCCGCCCAGATACTGACTGTTGCAACCATGATAAGCAGTGCATCCTTAGCCACAATTCTCACTGTGGCCAGCACTGGTCGTGAGTCTGCAGTTTGCAGGTTTGGCAACGATTGTCTAGTCTGGGCCTTTTTTGAGACCACATCTGCCAACTTTGCAGAAAATGACTCGGTAGAGGCAAAAAGTGCAATAATTTGACAACTGCAAGCATGAACCAGCACATGTGCGATGAACATGCCTTAGTCTGAGAATCTCACTGCACTAAAATGCTGACTAGCGGGCCTCACCAACCACCGGCCCTCCCATCAACTCCATCTGCTACTTCTTCCTACTCCATCACTGTACCAAGTGTGCTCACACAGGTCTCTGGCAGCAGAAATCCCACTTCTTTATCCCCTTCAGTCGGAGTGAGTAAGAGCCCGGCAGCTGTTACGAAGTGGAACTCTGGAAAGGACCTGAAAATCACTGACCCTTAAAGCAGATGTTAAAGCCACCAGAAGGGCTGTCTTAATGGAAAGAATCTTTACTGGTATTAATTCGAAGGGGCTGAAAAGGCGATTCTGTCATGACTGTCAAAACAAGGCTTAAGACCCAAACTAACAGAACTGCAGTAGATCCACTTTGTGAGAATTTGAAACTCCCTTTTTTGGGGGGAGACTGACCCAAAACTCAAGCCCAGTGTATATAACAACGCAATCTAAGTGGCAGAAAGTGGCTCGCTGACATACTGTTATGAACTGGTGATTCAGAAACACAATGGACCTGGTGGTTAAGAGCACACAAAGTGACCTGATAGTTACTAACAACATAGGATGAGCTCTGAGACGTGGGAACTCTGCTGACCGCAATCCCTAATCCTATCACACCACACTAGAGGTAGCCGTGGAGCGCTCCTGACCAGACCTAGGCGCCTCGGACACAGCCTGAGAAACTAGCTAGCCCTGAAGATAGAAAAATAAGCCTACCTTGCCTCAGAGAAATTCCCCAAAGGAAAAGGCAGCCCCCCACATATAATGACTGTGAGTAAAGATGAAAATACAAAACAGAGATGAAATAGGTATTAGCAAAGTGAGGCCCGACTTACTGAATAGACCGAGGATAGTAAAGATAGCTTTGCGGTCAGCACAAAAACCTACAAACAACCACGCAGAGGGCGCAAAAAGACCCTCCATACCGACTAACGGTACGGAGGTGCTTCCTCTGCGTCCCAGAGCTTCCAGCAAGCAAGAAAAACCAATATAGCAAGCTGGACAGAAAAAATAGCAAACAAAAGAAACACAAGCAGAACTTAGCTTATGCAGAGCAGACAGGCCACAAGACGATCCAGGAGAGAGCAAGACCAATACTGGAACATTGACTGGAGGCAAGGAACAAAGAACTAGGTGGAGTTAAATAGAGCAGCACCTAACGACCTAACCTCGTCACCTGAGGAAGGAAACTCAGAAGCCGCAGCCCCACTCACATCCACCAGATGAAGCTCATGGACGGAACCAGCCGAAGTACCACTCATGACCACAGGAGGGAGCTTGACCACAGAATTCACAACACATACACCAAACTAACAGGACTGCAGTAGATCCACTTTGTGAGAATTTGAAATTCCCTTCTTTGGGGGGAGACTGACCCAAAACTCAGGCCCAGTGTATATAACAACGCAATCTAAGTGGCAGAAAGTGGCTGGCTGACATACACCAAACTAACAGGACTGCAGTAGATCCACTTTGTGAGAATTTGAAACTCCCTTTTTTGGGGGGAGACTGACCCAAAACTCAGGCCTAGTGTATAAAACAACGCAATCTAAGTGGCAGAAAGTGGCTGGCTGACATACACCAAACTAACAGGACTGCAGTAGATCCACTTTGTGAGAATTTGAAACTCCCTTTTTTGGGGGGAGACTGACCCAAAACTCAGGCCCAGTGTATAAAACAAAGCAATCTAAGTGGCAGAAAGTGGCTGAAAGATATATAAAAAAAATACAAGGACTGTAGTACAATTTCCATCTTCCTACAATGATCTCAGGAAAAGTATGGCAGCAATAAAAAGGTCTGCTGCACACAAAAGTGTGGACAAATAAACAAGATAACTGTGCAGAAAGTTGCAACAGGATTTTTGCTTTTTAAAAAAGCAGTTGGTTTGCACAGCGACATGCAAACAGCAATGCAGCTATCAGGGAGCCTTATAAGGCAGCCTAATGAGCTACAGAGCTGATGCACAAAAATATAGCCTCCACTGTCCCTGCAAACAAATGGTGGTATTGGACAGGGGAAATCGCTACAGCACAAGCAGTTTCGGGGTTAATGTTCCCTCCCCAACTATATCCCTTCTTCTGATGAAGCTGCGCCCAACCTCTCCCTATGCTACAATCGGCAGAAATAAGATGGCGGTTGGCGTGCACACCCCTTTATAGCCCCTGTGACGCCGCAGAAAGCAAGCGAATCACTGTCATGCCCTTCTCTAAGATGGTGGGGACCGAGACCCATGTCATCACGCTGCCTACACTCTGCGTCCTCCTTCATTGGCTGAAAAATGGCGCTGAAAGCGTCATACGAAACGCGACTTTGGCGTGAAGATCGCCGACCTCATGGCCGATCCCACACTAGGATCGGGTTGGGTTTCATGAAACCCGACTTTTCTGAAAGTCGACGATTTTTTAATTTGTCCGATCCGTTACGCTCAACCCTAATCCTTACATTATTCTGCAAATCTTTAGAAATACCCTGGTTTAGGGAAAGGGGAAAAAAAAAAAGGAGACAAGTGCGGCGCTTCCTCTGAGCGTAATACGTTTTTACCAACAAGTTAAAAACATTTCTTTTATTTGTAGTTATGCTCACCTTCTATCAGTAAGAAATGCACGTTGAGATTCTCAAGGAATCAATTCTTCAGGCAACTCTTCTTCGTATGTTGTATAATCCAATAATATAGAGAATATAGAAGGCTAGCACTCGACAGTTGTGAAGGTGACGGTGCAAATGAACGGAACCTGTGGTCCTCTCAGTCATAGAATGTAAGATCACTGCACTCGTACGATGAAGATATTCTATGTATAATCCAATATGGTGTTCAGCTCACTTTGGAGAACTATGTGTTGATCCTGCTTCAGATCCACATAGGTGGCGACTTCAAAGGGAAAAAAAACTCCAAGTAAATGTGGCGCTAAGCACCTACGGATTTTTTGAATGCATCCACTTCAAGTGAAAAATATTAATAAAAATTCATGTATTTTCTCAAAATAAAAAAATAAATAAAATATATTTGTAAAATATTTTAAAAAACAGTACAACGCGTTTCGGCTGCTATTTTTACAGTGCAGCCTTCATCAGGTAGCATAAAACAAAAACAAAAAGAACACACAATAAGCACTATAAAAATGATTTTACAACCTCCAAGTTTTCTTATTTATGAGGGTTCCTAGAAGGGATTAGCAGGGCGGGACCGGGGATCAGGTTCTCCTTTCCTGATGAATATCTACATCTACCATGTAGATCTTCATCAGGAAAGGAGAACCTGATCCCCGGTCCCACCCTGCTAATCTCTTCTAGGAACCCTCATAAATAAGAAAACTTGGAGGTTGTAACATCATGTTATAGTGCTTATTGTATGTTCTTTTTGTTTTTGTTTTTTGCTACCTGATGAAGGCTGCACTGTAAAAATAGCAGCCGAAACGCGTTGTACTGTTTTTTAAAATATTTCACAAATATATATATTTTTTTTTTGAGAAAATAAATGAAATTTAATTAATATTTTTCACTTGAAGTGGATGCATTCAAAAAATCCGTAGGTGCTTAGCGCCACATTTACTTGGAGTTTTTTCCCCTTTGAATTATTCTGCAAATATCAGCCTATGAAACTGATGTTTGTGCCACCTGACTGTGGCTGTGAAAAAAAAAAATTGAGCTGTTTCATGAGGTATCAGCGCTCACAGCAAAGAAGGCTTACACCACTCCCTTAGATTGGTTTCACATTTGCGTTTTTTGGCGCAGCGTTTTAGCGCAAAAAAAGCATGTAGTAATTTCTAGAGGCGTTTCTTTGCCGCAAAAAAAACGCATGCTTTTTTTTGCGGCAAAAAACGTATTGCTGTCTATGTAAACGCATGCGTTTTTAAGCACATGCGTTTGGTTGCGTTTTTAAACGCATGCGTTTCCATAGAAAAAAACAAGTCTACACACTGATAAGCCACCCCCCACCATCAAGGTGATTTAGGGATCCAAACCCTAACCCCCCACCATCAAGATGATAAAGGGATCCTAACCCTAACCCTAACCCCCCACCATCAAGGTGATAAAGGGATCCTAACCCTAACCCTAACCTTAGGGATCCAAACCCTAACCCTAACCCCCCACCATCAAGGTGATAAAGAGATCCAAACCCTAACCCTCATCCTAACCCTAATTCTAACCCTAACCCTAACCCCCCACCATCAAGGTGATAAAGAAATCCTAACCCTAACCCTAGGGATCCAAACCCTAACCCTAACCATAACCCTAGGGATCCAAACACTAACCCTAACCCTAGCTATTTCTATTTATAGTGGGTTTTCTAGTTGATTTTGATGATTGGCAGCTGTCACACACTTCTCATCATGCGTTTCAAAAACGCAAACGCAGGAACAAACGCATGTAAACGCATCAAAATGCCACATTTTTTTTACCGCATACGAAAACACATGCATCTAAAAAAACGCAGCGTTTGCACGCGTTTACATGCGTTTTTTTCACCTCCTGCGTTTACATTTTTAACGCTGCATTTTTAAACGCAAATGTGAAACTAGCCTTACCTACCTTGTCTTAATTGAAACTTAAATTTAAAGTTGTAAATGCTGGCCCAGACCCTGATACCTCATGGCACATGGCTGACTCCTGCTGTGTCATTATCATATTTATACTGTGGGTCAATTGATGACACTTTTCCTGGTGTCAGCCCATAATTTTTGGAATAGTTTGGACTGCAAATTGCATCTCCCTCACGAGTGTTGCATGAATTTGGCAGACCTCTCAGAGTACCAGACCTATACCAGTCACTCATCCACCTGATACTGATCAATGTTTAAACCCTTTCTGTCATTGAACGTACTATTCCATCAATGTGGAGTGGGCCTTACTTCCCAAGGATGGAATAGTACGTCCAGCACGATTGGCCGCGCTCACGTGGGAAGCGTGGCCGATCGCAGCCGGGTGTCAGCTGCCTATCGCAGCTGACATCCGGCACTATGTGCCAGGAGCGGTCACGGACCGCCCCCGGCACATTAATCCCCAGCACACCGTGATCAAACATGATCACGGTGTGCCGGCGGTATAGGGGAGCATCGCGCAGGGAGGGGGCTCCCTGCGGGCTTCCCTGAGACCCCTGCAGCAACGCGATGTGATCGCGTTGCTCCGAGGGTCTCCTTCCTCCTTCCTCGCTGCAGGCCCCGGATCCAAGATGGCCGCAGCACTCGGGTCCTGCAGGGAGGGAGGTGGCTTACCAAGTGCATGCTCAAAGCAGGCACTTGGTAAGCCTGCAGTGCTCTAAGTCAGATCACTGATCTGACAGAGTGCTGTGCAAACTGTCAGATCAGCGATCTGTGATGTCCCCCCCGGGACAAAGTAAAAAAGTTTTAAAAAAAATTTCCACATGTGTAAAAAAAAAATAAAAATCCTAAATAAAGAAAAAAAAATATTATTCCCATAAATACATTTCTTTATCTAAATAAAAAAACAAACAATAAAAGTACACATATTTAGTATCGCCGTGTCCGTAACGACCCGACCTATAAAACTGGCCCACTAGTTACCTCTTCAGTAAACACCGTAAGGAAAAAAAAAAAACGTGGCAAAAAACAACGCTTTATTATCATATCGCCGAACAAAAGTGGAATAACACGCAATCAAAAAGACAGATATAAATAAACATGGTATTGCTAAAAACATCATCTTGTCCCGCAAAAAACGAGCCGCCATACAGCATCATCAGCAAAAAATTAAAAAAGTTATAGTCCTCAGAATAAAGCGATGCAAAAATAATTATTTTTTCTATAAAATAGATTTTATCGTATAAAAGCACCAAAACATAAAAAAAATATAAATGAGGTATTGCTGTAAACGTACTGACCCAAAAAATAAAACTGCTTTATAAATTTTACAAAACGCGGAACGGTATAAACGCCTCCCCCAAAAGAAATTCATGAATAGCTGGTTTTTGGTCATTCTGCCTCACAAAAATCGGAATAAAAAGCGATCAAAAAATGTCACGTGCCCGAAAATGTTACCAATAAAAACGTCAATTCGTCCCACAAAACACAAGACCTCACATGACTCTGTGGACTCAAATATGGAAAAATTATAGCTCTCAAAATGTGGTAATGCAAAAAATATTTTTTGCAATAAAAAGCATCTTTCAGTGTGTGACGGCTGCCAATCATAAAAATCCGCTAAAAAACCTGCTATAAAAGTAAATCAAACCCCCCTTCATCACCCCCTTAGTTAGGGAAAAATTAAAAAAATTAAAAAAATGTATTTATTTCCATTTTCCCATTAGGGTTAGGGTTAGGGCTAGGGTTAGGGTTAGGGCTAGGGTTAGGTTTAGGGTTAGGGCTAGGGTTAGGACTAGGGTTAGGGCTAGGGTTAGGGTTAGGGCTAGGGTTAGGGTTGGGGCTAGTGTTAAGCCTACAGTTAGGGTTGGGGCTAAAGTTTGGGTTAGGGTGTGTATTTGGATTAGGGTTTCAGTTATGATTGGGGGGTTTTCACTGTTTAGGCACATCAGGGGCTCTCCAAACGCGACATGGCGTTCGATCTCAATTCCAGCCAATTCTCCGTTGAAAAAGTAAGACAGTTCTCCTTCCCTTCCGAGCTCTCCCGTGTGCCTAAACAGGGGTTTACCCCAACATATGGGGTATCCGCGTACTCAGGACGAATTGGACAACAACTTTCTTTTGGGGTCCAATTTCTCCTGTTACCCTTAGGAAAATACAAAACTGGGGGCTAAAAAATAATTTTTGTGGGAAAAAAAAGATTTTTTATTTTCACGGCTCTGCGTTATAAACTGTAGTGAAACACATGGGGGCTCAAAGTTCTCACAACACATCTATATAAGTTCCTTGGGGGTCTAGTTTCTAATATGGGGTCACTTGTGGGGGGTTTCTACTGTTTAGGTACATTAGGGGCTTGCAAACGCAATGTGACGCCTGCAGACCAATCAAGTCTGCATTCCAAATGATGCTCCTTCCCTTCCAAGCTCTGCCATGCGCTCAAACGGTGGTTCCCCCCCCCCACACATTTGGGTATCAGCATAGTCAGGACAAATTGGACAACAATATTTAGGGTCCAATTTCTCCTGTTGCCCTTGGAAAAATACGAAACTGGGGGCTAAAAAATAATTTTTGTGGAAAAAAATTTTTTTTTTATTTGCACGGCTCTACGTTATAAACTGGAGTGAAACACTTGGGGGTTCAAAGCTCTCACAACACATCTAGATGAGTTCCTTAGGGGGTCTACTTTCCAAAATGGTGTCACTTGTGGGGGTTTCTACTGTTTAGGTACATTAGGGGCTCTGCAAATGCAATGTGACGCCTGCAGGCTATTCCATCTAAGTCTGCATTCCAATTGGCGCTCCTTCCCTTCTGAGCCTTCTCATGCGCCCAAACGGTGGTTCCCCCCCAACATATGGGGTATCAGCGCACTTAATACAAATTGGACAACAACTTTTGGGCTCCAATTTCTCCTGTTACCCTCGGGAAAATACAAAACTGAAAACTGGGGGCTAAAATATAATTTTTGTGGGAAAAAAATTTTGTTTTATTTTTACGGCTCTGCATTATAAACTTCTGTGAAGCCCTTGGTGAGTCAAAGTGCTCACCACACATCTAGATAAGTTCCTTAGGGGGTCTACTTTCCAAAATGGTGTCACATGTGAGGGGTTTCAATGTTTAGGCACATCAGTGGCTCTCCAAACGCAACATGGCATCCCATCTCAATTCCTGTCAATTTTGCATTGAAAAGTCAAATGGCGCTCCTTCCCTTCCGAGCTCTCCCATGTGCCCAAACAGTGGTTTATCCACACATATGGGGTATCAGCGTACTCAGGACAAATTGTTCAACAACTTTTGCGGTCCAATTTCTTCTCTTACCCTTGGGAAAATAACATATTGGGAGAAAAAAGATAATTTTTGTGAAAAAAAATGATTTTTTATTTTTACGGTTCTGCATTATAAACTTCTGTTAAGCCTTTGGTGGGTCAAAGTGCTCACTACACCTCTAGATAAGTTCCTTAGGGGGTCTACTTTCCAAAATGGTGTCACTTGTGGGGGGTTTCAATGTTTAGGCACATCAGTGGCTCTCCAAATGCAACATGGCATCCCATCTCAATTCCAGTCAATTTTGCATTGAAAAGTCAAATGGCGCTCCTTCGCTTCCAAGCTCTGTCATGCGCCCAAAGAGTGGTTTACCCCAAATATGGGGTATCGTCGTTCTCAGGAAAAATTGTACAACAACTTTTGGGGTCCATTTTCTCCTATTACCCTTGGTAAAATAAAACAAATTGGAGCTGAAATAAATTTTTTGTGAAAAAAAGTTAAATGTTCATTTTTATTTAAACATTCCAAAAATTCCTGTGAAACACCTGAAGGGTTAATAAACTTCTTGAATGTGGTTTTGAGCATCTTGAGGGGTGCAGTTTTTAGAATGGTGTCACACTTGATTATTTTCTATCATATAGACCCCTTAAAATGACTTCAAATGAGATGTGGTCCCTAAAAAAAATGGTGTTGTAAAAATGAGAAATTGCTGGTCAACTTTTAACCCTTATAACTGCCTAACTATTGGTTCCAAAATTGTGCAGATGTAAAGTAGACATGTGGGAAATGTTACTTATTAAGTATTTTGTGTGACATATCTGTGTGATTTAATTGCATAAAAATTCAAAGTTGGAAAATTGCAAAATTTTCAAAATTTTCACCAAATTTCCGTTTTTTTCACAAATAAACGCAGATAATATCAAAGAAATTTTACCACTGTCATGAAGTACGGTTTGTCACGGGAAAACATTGTCAGAATCACTGGGATCCGTTGAAGCTTTCCAGAGTTATAACCTCATAAAGGGACAGTGGTCAGAATTGTAAAAATTGGCCTGGTCATTAACGTGCAAACCATCCTCGGGGGTGAAGGGGTTAAGCTAGAAATGCTGGTCCATGCCATGTACCAGGCCCTATTCCTTGTATCCATGCTGTGCAATCATACTATTTGTACTCAGGGTTAATTAATGACACTTCTCCTGGTGTCAGCCCCTAATTTGATCTGTTTGGGAAGCTTTTTGTCCCACCCTAAGGTTTTGTGCATACGTTTGGTTTTGACTTCCATTGAATTCACTGAGCTTCAGGTACATTGGATGACCATGTTCAGCAAACATCCTGACATTCGCCGAAGCAAACCTTTAAAGGTTCACTCACCTCTACTATTAGACAAAAATTGCTTTGCTTCACCAGTAGTAACTTAAAAGATATATTACTCTGAACACATAGGCCAAAGTTTTGTGGTCTACTTCTTCACATAAAATTGCAGTTTTATTATTCTTTGACTCAATTTTGCAATGCTACTGTCTCCTCTATTCTCTGTTTTATTATAGTTTCTTTTATATAAAAGCAAGTTTATGCCTTGCATTTGCTTGTTGTAGGTTTATATAATTATGTTATTTTTAGCTAGAAGTTTGATTCCCACAGTATTCTCTCTCATAAACAACACATTTACAATATATAACCATACAGTGCCACCACATCACAGAACAATACCATTTTGTTCATTCAATAAAAATGTAAAGGGGATGAGGACAGACATAACTCTAAAATTGTGCATTGTGATTGTTCTGTTTTCTTTTTGGGCTGTGGTAGTTTGAAGTACGTGAAATGTTGGATGGATGCCTGTTGGCGTAAAGAGGTTTGCTGTATGTGGACAGCTACTTTCAACAAGACAAAGGTTTGTGTAGGAGACTCCAGCAAATTAATGGGATATTGACTGAATATAATGGCATCTGCAAATTTCAGGATGGCTGATGGAATCGGGAGGATAATGGAGTCTCTCTGCCATAGAGACCTAGGCAGCAGGTTGAATACTAAGTCTCCGCAAATTTTAATAATAACCCAGGTGGGTCAATAATAGCATCTCCACAGACCTCATATAGTGAGGCATACAAAGAAATGCACTGAATACATGGTGGTACAGATCACTATCTCGTGGATTGATGATAACTAGCTAAGATGTGAATTTTAATTTTAGAAGTTATACGTAACGTTCCTTCAGTGCTGACCAGACCCTTTGATGGGTCACTGATGATCATGGCCTTTTGTTGGTCTCTGCATCCCATGTTACAACTGCAGTCATATATACTTCTTACCTTTGCCTCAATCATCATGGATATTATCAGCTTTGCTGTAGTTACATGCCTTAAAAACGTGTGCTGTTGTTCTACAATATAATGATATTACGATACTGTTTCTATTGTATTCATTTTATTTTTTACCATTTGAGCTATTTTCTTTTGCTTTTCAATTAAGAAAAAACTGGGTTCTCAAAAATGCAAACAGGAACCTTCATAGGCTTAAATTTGTCTCAGCATGTTCATTACTAGAATTATCCAAAGTTTGTATTGATAAATGTTATTCTTTGCAGGGAGCTTATCAGCACAAAATGACTATTCAAACCTGCTTATAGCGGGCATAGTCTCAAAGATTGCACATGTATTGTCCAAATACAGAAATTGAGTTTTGTTAAAGTATAACAATGAGCTGCTCGATGCCATGCTTGTTCACTGCACCTCTTACCAAAGTGCTGTACTTTTATCTTTGCAATCCATAACTGTTAACCCCTTCCCTTTGATGGGGCTCCAGCGGTAAGCCCACCTCAAAGCCGGGACATGTCAGCTGTTTTGAACAGCTGACATGTGCCCGCAATAGCGGCGGGTGAAATCGCGATTCACCCGCCGCTATTAACTAGTTAAATGCCACTGTCAATTGCTGACAGCGTCATTTAACTGGCACTTCCGGGCAACCTGCGTCCGGAAACGAGCGCATCGCTGACTCCGTCACATGATCGGGGGTCAGCGATGCATCGGCGTAGCAACCAGAGGTCTCTTTGAGACCTCTAAGGTTGCCGATGCCGGATTGCTATGAGTGCCACCTTGTGGTCGGTGCTCATAGCAAGCGTGCAATTCAGCTACATAGGAGCGATCTGATGATCGCTGCTATGTAGCAGAGCCGGTCAGGTTATGCCAGCTTCTAGCCTCTCATGGAGGCTATTGAAGCATGGCAAAAGTAAAAAAAAAAAAGTTTAAAAAAGTATGAAAAAAATTATAAATGTTTAAATCCCCCTCCCTTTTGCCCCATTCAAAATAAAACAATAAAAAAAAAATCAAACCTACACATATTTGGTATCGCCGCATTCAGAATCGCCCGATCTATCAATAAAAAAAGGATTAACCTGATCGCTAAATGGCATAGCGAGAAAAAAATTTGAAACGCCAGAATTACGTTTTTTGGTCACCGCGACATTGCATTAAAATGTAATAACAGGCGATCAAAACAACGTATCTGCACCAAAATGGTATCGTTAAAAACGCCAGCATGGCACGCAAAAAATAAGCCCTCACGTGACCCTTGATCAAGAAAAATGGAGACCCTACTGGTATTGGAAAATTGAGAATTTTTTTTTTTTTAATTTAGCAAAGTTTGGATTTTTTTTTTTACCACTTAGATAAAACGTAACCTAGACATTTCTTGTAAATGCAGCTAAGGATTTGGGCACTGAAGGTTTGATTTCTAATTAGGGCAATGTCCTAAACATACTGCTGTTTGGTGTGAACAGTCATTTTGTCCTGACGGACTCTCTTTTATCAAACTCTATTATTTGTTTTATTTTACTTGCTTATTCCTGTGACATCATAGCCAGTTTTTGTGTTTATAGCATACCATATTTTTTTAGTTTTCTATTGTTGCTATACAGGAACCATAACGTTTTCATTGTTTTTGCAACAGTCACATAAGGGATTATTTTTTTCAGGACAAGTTGTATTTGTTAGTGGCATCATTTATGGGAACATATAAACTATTAACAAAATTATAAACACAAAACAACAATTCTACCACCAAATGTTGACTTCATTCTGTAGTTCGCTACAAATATGGCAAAAACAAATTTCTGGCATTTGATTTAGCTCACCAAGAGAAAGCCAAGAGTGTGCAAAGCAGTCATCAAAGCAAAAGGTGGCTACTTTGAAGAACCTAGAATATAAGACATATTTTCAGTTGTTTCACACTTTTTTGTTAAGTATATAATTCCACATGTGTTAATTCATAGTTGTGATACCTTCAGTGTGAATTTACAATTTTTATAGTCGTGAAAATACAGAAAAATCTTTAAATGAGAAGTTGTGTACAAACTTCTGGTCTGTACTGTACATCGTACATACAACATACATACAACATACATACTACATACATACAACATACATACAACATACATACAACATATTACATACATGCAACATACATACAACACACTACATACTACATACATACTGCATACATACATGCTACATACATACATACATACTGCATACATGCAACATACATACATGCATAAATACAACATACTACATACATACTACATACATACTACTTACACACTACATACATACAACATACATACAACATACTACATGCATACTACGTACATACAACATGCATACTACATACATACAACATGCATACAACATACTACATACATACAACTTACATACAACATACATACTACATACATACAACATACAACATACACACAACATACTACATACATACAACATACATACATACATACAACATACTACATACATACTACATACGTACTACATACATACAACATACATTCTACATACATACTACATACATACAACATGCATACAACATACATACTACATACATACAACATACTACATACATACAACATACATGCACACATTCAACATACTACATACAATACATTCATATATTACATACAATTCATATATATAAAATATAGTACATATAACATAGAGTACATACTCACCATCAGTTGTCTCTTTGATCCCCGAAGCCAGTGTCACCTGTAAAAAATATTAAAATAAAAAACAAACAATATACTCCCTGATCCGCAGAAATCCACGAGTGTCCCATGACAATCTCCCGTGGAGAGCAGCAGCATCAGCTGATGCGACCGCTCTCTGGGGGCTCCAGCAATACAATGACGGGAGGGAGGTATCCTTCTGCACTGCATTCCTCCGCAACTGTAAAAAATAGTCCCTAGTCTCACTTTTGGCACTGCTGTGTGAGAAAGTTCCCATGCAGCAATGGCATAAAGTGAGACCAGTGAACTACAGTAACCTCTCAGTGATGCACTACAGGAGCCATTGTCTCCTGTCAGTGTGTCACTGGAGGTCCTATAGAGTAGTGGCATCACCCGATGTCACTGTTCTATAGGGGAGATCATTGTGGGACACTCGCTATTAATTGGACTGCATTGGACAGGGAGTATATGGTTTATTATTTTACGTTTTTTGTAGGTGCTGAAGTATGGTAAGTATGGTTAAATTAAGAATAATAAAATACTTTTTTCTGGCTGTGTCTTTGTTTTGTTTTTAACTCTTTCACTACTCTAGGATTAATAATGGATAGGTGTCTTATTGACTCCTCTCCATTATTAACCAGGCTTAATGTCACCTTACAATAGCAAGGTGACATTAACCTCTTATTACCCCATATCCCACCGCTACTCGGGAGTGGGAAGAGAGGGGCTAAGTGCTGGAATTGGCACATCTTACAGATGTGCCATTTCTGGGGTGGCTGCGGACTGGTATTTGTAGTTGGGGGGGGCAATATCCATGGCCCCTCTCTAGGCTATGAATATCAGTCCACAGCTGTCTGCGCAGTCTTTCTGGCTATAAAATATAGGGGACTCCATGTCATTTTTGGGGGGTCCCCCTATTTTAATAGCCAGTAAAGGTTACGCAGACAGCTGCGGGCTGATATTCATAGCCTGGGAGGGGCCATGGGTATTACCCCCTTCCCAGGCTACAAATATTGGCCCCCGGCTGTCAGCTTTCCCCCTTTGGTGCAGAAAATTAAATGGGAGCCCACGCCATTTTTTTCTGTTTTTTTATTTAAATTAAATGATCATTAAGAAACATCGGCCTTTCTATTATATATCTATGGATATATCTGTCTATAGATATATTTATAGATAAATATATCTATAGATACATAGATGTATCTACCATATATCTGGCTGCTTTCACACATCAGGTTTTTGCCCTCAGGCAGAATCCGTCGAGTTTTGAAAAAAACTGATCTTTTTTTCCGCCGAATCCGTTTTTTTCTCATAGAGTTGTATTAGCGCCGGATTACGCCTAATGGCCACATGTTTCATCCGTTTTTTGCCGGATCCTTCAGAAAAGCTGTTTACCGCGGACAGAGAAAACATACAGAAGAACTTTTTTTTCTGTCTGGCGAAAGAACAAACAGCGACGGATCCAGCAAAAAATGTATGAAACTGAGATCTGAAATGATGAATCCGGCCTCCGAATCCATTTTTTCATGCATTTTTTCCATTGAAATCATGCACATCTTTCATTCTCTCTCTCTAAAAAAAAAATGGATCAGTTGCATCAGTTTTTCACTATCGTTTTCACTATTGTTTTTTCAAAACTTGCTGGAGTGTGCCTGATGGCAAAATACCTCCCTCCCATCATTGTATTCCTGCAACCCCTAGAGAGCGGTCACATCAGCTGATGCTGCTGCTCTCCACGGGAGATCATCATAGGACATTCGTGAATTTCTGCGGATCAGGGAGCATATTGTTTGTTATTTTAATATTTTTTACAGGTGACACTGGCTTCGGGGATCAAAGTGACAAGTGACGGTGAGTATGTACTCTATGTTATATGTACTGTATGTAGTATGTAGTATATTGTATGTATGTATGTTGTATGTATGTATTATGTTGTATGTGTGTAGTATGTTGTATGTATATATGTATATGTACAGTATGTAATATGTATGTTGTATGTATGTAGTATGTATGTATGTAGTATGTTGTATGTATGTAGTAGGTTGTATGTAGTATGTATGTTTGTGTGTTTTTTTTACATTCAACACATTAGCCGGATGATGGGACTACTACTGTACCATCATTGGCTAATGTGTCAATCACTGTCATTGTAGCAGGCATAGCCCGATGAGACTTACAGTCCCATTGGACGATGCCTGAACACACACACAAAGACCCCTGAGAGGCCTGCACAGACCCCCGACAGGCCCACACAGACCCCCGAAAGGCCCGCACAGACCCCCGACAGGCCCGCACAGACCCCCCGGCAGCCGACATAGACCCCCGACAGGCCCGCACAGACCGCCGGCAAGCCCACGCAGACCCCCGACAGGCCCGCATAGACCCCCCAGCAGCCCGCATAGACCCCCGACAGGCCCGCACAGACCCGCCACAGGCTCGCACAGACCTCCGGCAGACCGCACAGACCCCTCAAGAGGCCTGCACAGACCCCCAGCAGCCTGCACAGACCCCCGGCAAGCCCACACAGACTCCCGGCAGGCCCGCACAGACCCCCGGCAGGCCCGCACAGACCCCTGGCAGGCCCGCACAGACCCCTGGCAGCCTGCACAGACCCCTGAGAGGCCCACACAGACCCCCGATGGTCCCCCACAGACCCCGCCTGCACACACAGACACACACAGTCTCCATTTTTTTATCTCCATTGACTTCAATGAGGATCGGAAATCGGAATTCCCGATCAGCGATTTTCAAGTGTGATTTGACCGTTTCTTTCCGATCTGATTTTTAGGGTGATCAATCAACCCTAGTCTTGACCGTAGTGCTGATTTGATAAGCTTCATTGAAGAGAAAAACTGTTCGCATACGTACGTACTTCCAAACATGGCCATGATCCTGGCAGTGGCTTTAAGAAGTTTTGGAAATTTTTCTCGTGGGACAAACCTATAGAAATCTGGAACACCAATGTCCATATACTACTGTTTAAGAATGGTGTCGCATTGCAAGTCTACAAGCTCCATCTGCAGATCTTCTGAAACACAAGCAATGTCTATCGCAAATGGAGTGGCGAAAAGTGCAAATTCATTTTCAAGCTCCTGAATCTCATGAAAAGTCTATCAAACTCTTTTAGTAACTGAGAAATTATATTGGAATAGTAATTCAAGCGTTCTGATTCAGCTCGTACCAGCGACTGCATAGCTGAGAAATGAGCCAAATTGCCAGACTGCAGCTGCTGGTCCCACAAAGACAGCTTACTTCTGAATGCTTTTATATTATCAAACATCACTGTAATCATCTGCTTTGGGCTCTGGAGTTTCAAGTTGAGTGCGCTGAGGTGTTCTGTGACATCTGTTAGAAACACTAAGTCAGATAGAAAAGTTGGGTCAGAAAGTTGGAGAGCGTCTTTATCTTTCAGTGCCATAAAAAGTGCTATCTCCTGTGTCAAAGCAAAAAATCTTTTCAACACTTTTCCCCGACTCAGCCATCTGACCTTGGTATGATACAACAAGTCTCCATATTTACTGGCCATATCAAACAAGAAAGACGTGAACTGCCTATGGTTAAGACCTCTTGCCCGTATAAAGTTAACAGTCTTAACCACAAAGTCCATAACTTTTTTCATTTGTACACTTTTTCCGCACAGCGCTTCCTGATGCAGAATGCAGTGTATTGTGCTGAAAGGACCTGACAATGAAAGCTGGTATCATTTTGTTTTCAATAATCCCAAACACCAATGTTTTCAGAACATATTGCTGGTGCACCGTCCGTGACCACAGACACCAGTTTATCCCATGGCTGTCCTGCTGTGTTAATGCAGCCTTCAAGTTCTTTAAAAATGTCTCGACCGGTCGTTGTGCCTCTCATTGGTAATAAATCCAATAATTCCTCGGTTATGCTTAGGTTTTCATCAACCCCACGAATGAACACAGCACAGTATGATGTATCCGTTACCTCTGTGCTCTCGTCAATCGCTACGGAAAATACTTCAAAACTTTGCGCTGCTTTGCGGATGAACGCCACTAGCAGATTCAGTGATTCTACTAGCACCGGTCTTTGCTGACAAGCTTATACCTTCAAACAGTTTCTTTTTGTCCGGAAAAATGATTTTACTTGCTTTAATAAAACAGTAATTAATGAACTGACCCTCAGTAAACGGTCGTGAATATTTTGCTATCATGTTACTGAGCACAAAACTGGCTTTCACAGAAGCTTCAATTGACTTGTTAACACTTGAGAAGTTTCGCTGTTTTTTAAAAGATGGTTTCAGCTGCTGAAGCTTTTCCTCTCTCAGTTTGCCAGATAGTGCTTCATACTGTTCTCCATGCTGCATCATGTAATGTCGATGCACATTGTAGTCCTTAAGCACTGCGACAAACTGAAAACAAATCAGACACTGGGCTCTCTCTCCAACCTCCGTGACAAAATATAAGTTTTCCCACTTTTCCTGAAATATTCGTTTTTCAGCAGCAATCTTGCGCCTTTTTGATGACGTTGCCATTTATGATTTTAAACAGGTCCTCTGTGTATTGAAAAATATGTCTGTTAGCATCTCCGTCCTGCTACTATAGAAATACATCATAGTCTGCGGGTGTATGTGCTGATGTGGCCATGGACTATAATGGGGCTGGCAGAGCGAACATGTGCTCTGTCATGCATCATTTTCAAGTCTATTCACATACTTGAGGCAGACACTCAGACATAGTAGACTGCGTCCAGTAGGTGTATACGCCCGAAAATGATGCACGACAGAGCACACCTTGACTCTCGGCACCATTATATATTCTATGGTCCCATTTGCACATATGTCCAAGTCCAATTTTATATTAGTTTGGACATAAGCCCCGACGGGACCAACGAACATGGGCAAGAACACAATGTGAAAGAGGCCTTAGCAATATATGAGGCTGCTGTGTTCTGCCCTTACATTGCTTAGTTCACTGCTAGAGAATATTAGGTCAGTCCTATATTGACAGTTCACATGTAGGACCCTGCGTATTCCAGGCCCCAATGATGGCTAACCTAAAGGCCATTACTTGGCCTCAGGTTACCATAGGTTTAAGAGTAAGCCCCTCCCCTGAAATAGCCATCTAGATGCCGCTGTCACTATTGATAGTGGTATCTAAGGGGTTAAACGGCCATGATCAGCGCTAATACCGATCGTGGCCATTCAAATAGGTTGTCTGCATGTAAGCCGGCGCTGTCATCTCGCTGTACACGCACAGCCACAATCCCCAGCCAAATCCAGCAAAGGGGGGGAAAGTTATGCCTCTGCTCTATGCGTACTGGCGTGATGTCGTTACACAGTGCTAGAGGGATATCATCACGCAGGGCCACAGCCAGTATGAAGCGATGCACTTCTCCTCTCTTCTAGCGTGAGACATGTGGTGCACCGTGGGACGCAGATGTCTGCCTCAGAGACCACATGCGGCCCGCGGGCCACGTGTTTGAGACCTCTGATCTACACTATAAGTCTTTAACTGAAAATTCAGCCAATTAGGCCCCTCCCTGGGTGGCATCTGGCTAAGAGATATGGCATACAGGGAAGCTTTCTTGTTGCCATAGGGGCAATCAGGTCCCCATGATGGCGGTGTGGAGTGCCAATGAGCTGACTCATTGACAATCATTTTCAGTTTATAAGTAGTGCCAGCAGTATGTAAAGGGTGAGATTTGCACTATTTTCTGTCTTATCCTTTGAAACAGGAGGGTGACTCTGTTTAATAGCCAGCTACTTCAGATGGAATGGGTACAACCCCTGAATCCGTTAACTGTGCCATCTCTTTGATGTAACTGCGCATCAGATTGCAGAAAATCACTTGTACAGTTTCGTCATTTTGATGGAAGGGGTTACATACCAGCATTCATTTTCACATCACTTTACAGATATTAACATCCCTGTTGAAGTGTGAGAGGAAACCAGTGAATCTGGAGGAAACTAACGCAAATATGGGGAAAACATACAAACTCCTTGCAAATGCTGTCATTGCTGGGATTTGAATTCAGTACCCGAGTGTCATAAGTAGTGTTGAGCATTCCGATACCGCAAGTATCGGGTATCGGCCGATATTTGCGGTATCGGAATTCCGATACCGAATTCCGATACTTCCCGCGTATCGGATACCGGAATCGGAAGTTCCCAGAATTCAAACTGAACGCAGCAGCCAATGAGGAATGATTGGAAGTGTGGGCACATCCTGTTTAGCATGGTGGGCATGTAAGTACTGGCAAGGCTGTGATTGGCTGCTGAAATGATGTCACTCTGCACAATAAAAAACGCTGCCGCCATTTTGCGCTCACTCTGCTGTGATTTCAGTTAGGGACAGGATGCTGTGTTCTAACTGAGGGCCAGTTGAGCTAGCTAATTGCTTTATTTTCCTTTCCAAAGGCTAATTTAGCAAAATGCTGTGTGTTCTTCACTGTTCACCTTGCTCTTGCCTTGCAGCGCTGTTTTAACAGCGTTCTGCAAGGTCTCTGTGTGTGTGTGTGTGTGTGTGTGTGCAGCTCACTCTGTAGTCTGTGTGCAGCCATATACCCGGTTGTATTCAGCTCAGGGGGGGTTCACACTGCCTCACACAGTTGTCCTTTTTTGCTCATAGTGCAGCCTGCTGCACATTTTTTCTCAAATTTCCTATTAGTGTTTTTCCACCCGTCTCCAGCTAAATTGAGGAAAAACACTACATAGGATAACCTAGAGGGGGGTTTTTGGGCCTTGCAGCGCCATTTACGGCTGTCTGCACGGTCTCCGTGTGAGCCCAGCTCGCCCTGTAGTCTGTGTGCAGCCATAGCCGGTTGGATTCAGCTCAGGGTTCGTTACTGGCTCATACCTTGAGAAAAATTTTCCTTTTTTTCAAATAGTGCAGCCTGTTTAAAAATTTAAAAAAAAATTCCCTATTAGTGTTTTTCCACCCGTCTCCAGCTAAATTGTGGAAAAACACTACATAGGATAACCTAGAGGGGGGTTTTTGGGCCTTGCAGCGCCGTTTACGGCTGTCTGCACAGTCTCCGTGTGGGCCCAGCCCGCCCTGTAGTCTGTGTGCAGCCATAGCCGGTTGGATTCAGCTCAGGGTTCGTTACTGGCTCATACCTTGAGAAAAATTTTCCTTTTTTTTAAATAGTGCAGCCTGTTTAAAATTAAAAAAAAAAAATTCCTATTAATGTTTTTCCACCCGTCTCCAGCTAAATAGTGGAAAAACACTACATAGGATAACCTAGAGGAGGGTTTTTTGGCCTTGCAGCGCCGTTTACGGCTGTCTGCAGGGTCTCTGTGTGAGCGCAGCTCGCCCTGTAGTCTGTGTGCAGCTATAGCCGCTTGGATTCAGCTCAGGGTGCGTTACTGCCTCATACCTTGAAAAACAATTTACTTTTTTTCAAATAGTGCAGCCTGTTTAAAATTAAAAAAAAAAATTCCTATTAGTGTCTTTCCACCCGTCTCCAGCTAAATAGTGGAAAAACACTACATAGGATAACCTAGAGGAGGGTTTTTTGGCCTTGCAGCGCCGTTTACGGCTGTCTGCATGGTCTCCGTGTGATTTAAACTAGCTCTGTAGCCCGATCTGCACAAAAAAAAAAGTTAAGTTCACCAAACACAACTTAACAGTTGTGTAGGCCACATTTGAAAAATAATAAAGTTTAGTCCACACTTTACAACATTAGTGTTTCTTACACCTGTTAGGAGGAGCATTTCAGGAATAAGCACACTAAGGCCTTAGTACTTTTCTGCTTATCTTTATCTGTCAACCAAGATGAAGAGGGCAGGGAGTAAGGCACGTGGGCGTGGGCGCGGAGCAGGGAGAGGAGCAGGGAGAGGACGTGGTGATTCTTTGCCTGCTGTGGGCGCCGGTGACTCGTCGTCACTCAGTTTCAGCAGGGAACAGTCCTTCATGCGCAGCTTTGTCGGAGAGCGCCGTGCACCGCTGCTGCGTGAAGACCAAATTGAAGCCGTTATCGGGTGGATGGCAGCTAACGCCTCGGCATCGACTTCAGTTAGTGCCACATCCTCTCAGGCACAGAGCACTGGAGAGCAGTCATCTGTCTCTTCACCACCTGCCAAATTGGCCAGGCAGTCAGAGAGCCCAGGACAGGAGCCGTCTCTACTTCTGTTCTCTGAATCTCTTGGCTTGGAAACAGGGGGCCAGCCAAGCAGCATTGGACAAAATGGAAGAAGAGGCAGTGTGCAGTGATGCCCAACAGCTTTTTCTCTCTGACTCTGAAGAGGCAGGTGGGCCAGTGCCTCCGGTGACCACAGTGCAGTACGCATCTGATGATGAAACTCAGGTGCCGCTTTCTGATGCGTACTGTGCTGCCGAGACTACCCAGGAGGAGCAGTTGGTGGCAGAGGGTAGTGGAGATGATGAGGTCCTTGACCCATCGTGGCGTGAGGAACAGGAAGGTGGTGGGAGCAGCTCTGAGGGAGAGCTTCCCCTTATGGGCCAAAGAGGGAGAGGGAGGGGGAAGACTGCGGAGCCTGTAGCCTCCACTTTGGCACCCGTTAGGAGCCTGTCTCTTTCCAAAGCCAAAAAGGGCGCTCCCAAGACTTGCAGTGCCTGGTCCTTTTTTGACACAGTTGCAGATGACATTTGTTTTGTCAAATGCAAGCTGTGTCATCAGAAAGTAAAAAGAGGGAAAAATGTCAGCAACCTCAATACCACAAATATGTGGAAACATGTGCGGACCAGGCACGCGGTGGAGTTACAGAAACAGACTGAAGATGTAGGCCAACCAACAGCGGCAGCTACCACCTCTTCAGCTTGTGTTGCCTCTTCCTCCAGCTCACGCACAGCTGGTTTGGCTTCCTCCCCGGATCGACATGGAAGAACCTCTGGCACTGTTGTCCAGAGACCTTGTGTAATTCCACCCACAGCACCACCTTCCCAGTCATCCTCACACTCCCAGTCTACTCTACAGCCATCGGTAGTACAGGCATGGGAGAAAAGGCGGGCATTCTCGGCCAACCACCCCCGAGCACAGGCTCTGAATGCAGGCATTGCCAAACTGTTGTCCCTGGAAATGCTCTCGTTCAGGCTGGTGGAGACTGACAGCTTCCGTGACTTGATGGCATTGGCAGTCCCACAGTACAAGGTGCCCAGCCGCTTTTACTTCAGCAGGCAGGCTGTCCCTGCCCTGCACAGGCATGTTGAGGCAAACATAAAACATGCGCTACTGAACGCCGTCAGTAGCAAGGTCCACCTCACCACCGATGCGTGGACCAGTCAGCATGGACAGGGGCGATATGTTTCCCTCACTGCCCATTGGGTTAATGTTGTTGAGCCAGGTACAGATCGTGCGAGTGGCGCAGGACGTGTCCTGCCCACTCCAAGGATTGCAGGAATCCAGTCTGTACGCATCGACTCCTCCTCTTACACCAGTTCCTCAGATTCCTCTCTGCAGGATCCGTCACAGTCCACCTCCACATGGACCCGTGAACGTTTACCTATGACCGACATGAGCACAGCCGTGGCCAAACGTCAGCAGGCCATCTTGAAACTAGTTTCATTGGGGCATCGAAGCCACACAGCGCAGGAGCTCTGGAATGCAATCAAGCAGGAGAGCGATGTGTGGTTACTGCCAGCGAATCTCCAGCCAGGCATGGTAGTGTGTGACAATGGCCGAAATCTGGTGGCAGCTTTGGCCCTTGGCAACCTCACTCACATCCCATGTCTGGCACATGTGCTCAATTTGGTTGTGCAGAGTTTTCTGAGGGACTATCCGGATCTTGATGCCCTGCTGCACAAGGTCCGCCTAGAGTGTGCTCACTTGCGGCGTTCCAGCTTGGCCAGATCCCGCATTGCTGCTCTGCAGCGCCGATTCCGCCTTCCGGAACACCGCATCATATGTGACCTACCTACCCGGTGGAATTCCACGTTACATATGTTGGAGCGGTTGTGTGAGCAGCAGCAAGCAGATATGGAGTACCAGCTGCATCAGGCGCAAAGAAGTCGCAGTCAGCGCCGATCAGACTTCACAACCACAGAGTGGGCCACTATGAAGGACGTCTGCCAGGTTTTGCGTCCTTTTGATTATTCCACGCGGATGGCAAGTGCAGATGATGCACTAGTCAGCATGACTGTCCCCCTTATCTGCCTGCTTCAGCAAACTTTGCAAGGGTTAAGGGATGATGTTGTGGAAGAGGTGGAGGATGAGGAGTCACCTTTTCCATCAGCTTCTGGAGAGTCAGCGCCACGTGGTTCCTCACAAAGGGGTACGCAGGGGCCAATTTGTGAGGAGGATGAGGAGGAGTCAATGGAGGAGGAAGAGCTCCGTCCAGAGGAGGGAGCGACACAATTGTCCAGTGGTCAGTGTGTACAGCGAGGGTGGGGTGATGACGAGCGGGCAGAGATCATGTCTCAAGCAGGGGACAGCGTTTCTGGGCCAGTTGGCACTCTGCAGCACATGGTGGATTTCATGCTGCAGTGCCTGAGAAACGACCACCGCATCGACCACATTCTCAACATGCCTGATTATTGGGTGTTCACCCTCCTAGATCCTCGCTACCGGGACAACGTCCAAAACCTCATCCCTGCATTGACCCGGGAGCGTAAATTGCAGGAGTACCACGACACACTGGTGAATTCCATCATCTTCTCCTGTCCAACTGAGAGGAGTGCTGCTAGTGCTTTACAAAGCAGCTCAGTGCGTCGAGGCAGTGGGGGAGGCTCTGCCCAAAGAGGGAGCAGAAGCAGTGCCTCTGCCCAAGGCAAGCCCAGTATGGCACAACTCTGGCACACTTTTGTGTGCCCGCCTCAAATGTCTACACCATCACCGGCGGCTCCAGTCAGCAGGAGGCAACGGTTCCGTCAGATGGTGACAGACTACATGGCTTGCCCTCTTACTGTACTCCCAGATGGCTCTTCCCTGTTCAAGTTTTGGGTCTCTAAGCTGGATACATGGCCAGAGCTAAGCCAGTATGCATTGGAGGTGCTGGCTTGCCCTGCGGCTAGTGTCTTATCGGAACGTGTCTTTAGTGCCGCAGGTGGTGTACTAACAGACCGTCGCATGCGACTATCCTCCGATAACGTTGACCGGCTTACTTTCCTGAAAATGAACCAGGCCTGGATCTCGCAGGAATTTGCCACTCCTCTGCCTGATTAAGTAATTGGGTGTCATCCAGGTCTCCTGCTGTGTTCATCTTTCTACCACCTGAACTGCTATTCCTGGGCTCCAACACCGCCAGTTGCGGCTCAGAAGTGCAGGCTGCACAGTAAAAACATACGACCCAGTGTTATTGGGTTTCAGTAACGTCAGCTGATCCCCAGCTGTGTAGCCGGCAATGTGTCCTGCGACCGCCACGCTGGCACAACAACCTAAATGTAAGGGAACCTGTCCCCCCCCCCGTCGTTTGTTACTGAAAGAGCCATCTTGTGCAGCAGTAATGCACAAGGAAAAGGTAGCTCTTTTTTTTTTAGCTCCTTGCACACGCAGAACTTAACACTTATAAAATGTGTTCACTGATACCGTTATACTGTCCCGGAGCTGGGACTTTCCTTCGTAATGTGACGCAGCACAGCCATCATTCCTACCCCCTTGGTGCCATGCGCTGCCTCCTCAGCGTTGTTTTAAGCTGTCACGGAGCCTGCGCTGTTCTGTTATCCCTTGGGCATGCCCTATTTGCGCTGCCTGTCTTCTGACATAATTTGGTGTCAGGCTGGCTGCGCCTGTGCGGCCGCGCTGCCCGAGATCCCGCCTCGCAGTGTCTTCTGATTGAGTCACACTGCGGGCCTGGGATCCATGGGCATGCGCAGTGCATATCTTCCCCTCGGGCTCTCGCTCATTTTCCTCCGCCTTCTTTAGACTGTGCGCCGTCAGCTGATCCCTAATAGCATGCCACGGCCGTGACACCGCACAGTCTGAAGAAGAGGGAAGGAGGGGAGTGAGAGTCGAGGATATGCACTGTGCATGCCCATGGTTCCAAGGCCCGCAGTGGGATTACGTTAGACGAGACTGCGAGGTGGGATCTGGAGCAGCGTGGACGCACAGGCACTGACAGCCTGACACCAAATTATGTCAGAAGACAGGCAGCGCTAATTGGGCATGGCCAAGGGCTAACAGAACAGCGCAGGCTCCGTGAGAGCTTAAAACAACGCTGAGGAGGCAGCGCATGGCACCAAGGGGATAGGAATGACAGCTGTGCTGTGTCCCATTACGAAGGAAATTCGCACCTCCGGGACGGTTTAACGGTATAAGGGGACACATTTTTAGTGTTTACTTCGGTGTTTGCAAGGAGCATAATTAATAGAACCACCTTTTCCTTTTGCATCCTTAGTGCTGCACAAGATGGCTCTTTCAGCTACAAACGTCTTGGGGGGGGGGTTAAAGGTTCCCTTTCAACTTGCTCCAATCAGGCTTCGGCCTACACTCTGTTCCTCTGCTCCTCCTGCTGTCCCTGGGCTCTAACACCGCCAGTTGGTGCCTGGAAGTGCTGTGTGCACAGTCAACAGTCGCTCCTCTGTTATTGGGGTTCAGTAACGTCAGCTGATCCCCAGCTGTGTGTGCGGCAATACCTCCAATCTGCTCCTACTGCTGTCCCTGGGCTCTAACACCGCCAGTTGGTGCCTGGAAATGCTGTGTGCACAGTCAACAGTCGCTCCTCTGTTATTGGGGTTCAGTAACGTCAGCTGATCCCCAGCTGTGTGTGCGGCAATACCTCCAATCTGCTCCTCCTGCTGTCCCTGGGCTCTAACACCGCCAATTGGTGCCTGGAAGTGCTGTGTGCACAGTCAACAGTCGCTCCTCTGTTATTAGGGTTCAGTAACGTCAGCTGATCCCCAGCTGTGTATCCGGCAACGTGTCATGCGACCGCCACGCTGGCACAACTAAAATGTAAGGGGACCTGTCCCCCCCCCCTAGGCGTTTGTTACTGAAAGAGCCACCATGTGCAGCACTAATACTGCACAAGGGAAAGGTCGCTCTTGAAATTATGCTCCTTGCAAACGCTGAACTACACACTCATGTAATGTGTCCCCTCACAACGTCCAACCGTCCCGGAGGTGGGACTTTCCTTTGTAATGTGACGCAGCACAGCCGTCATTGCTACCCCCTTGGCACCGTGCGCTGCCTCCTTAGCGTTGTTTGATTCCGTCATGGACCCTGCGCTGTTATGTTATCCCTTGGCCATGCACAGTTTGCGCTGCCCGTCCTCTGACATCATTTGTTGTCGTCCTGGCTGCGCCTGTGCGTCCACGCTGCCCGAAATCCCACCTCGCAGTGTCGTCTAATGTGATCCCACAGTGGGCCTGGTATCCATGGCCATGCGCAGTGCATATACTAGCCTCTCACTCCCCTTCTTCATGCTTCTTCAGACTAGGCGGCGTCAGCTGATCCCTAATAGCATGCCACGGCCGTCCCGCCGCACAGTCTGAAGAAGAAGGAAGGAGGTGAGTGAGAGGCGATGATATGCACTGCGCATGCCCATGGATCCCT
Organism: Ranitomeya imitator; assembly: GCF_032444005.1. NCBI lineage: Eukaryota > Metazoa > Chordata > Amphibia > Anura > Dendrobatidae > Ranitomeya > Ranitomeya imitator. The sequence goes on from NC_091285.1 coordinate 456,709,387, forward strand.
GGCCCGCAGTGGGACTACATTAGATTACACTGCAAGGTTGGATCTCGGGCAGCTTGGACGCACAGGCACTGCCAGCCTGACACCTACATAATGTCAGAAGACGGGCACCGCTAACTGTGCATGGCCAAGGGATAACATTACAGCGCGGGCTCCGTGACAGAACCAAACAACGTTGAGGAGGTGGCGCCCGGCACCAAGGGGGTTGGAATGACGGCTGTGCTGTGTCACATTACAAAGGAAAGTCCCACTTCCGGGATGGTTTGACGGTGTGAGGGGACACATTATATGAGTGTGTACTTCAGCGTTTGCAAGGAGCATAATTTTCGGAGCCACCATTTTCCATGTGCAGTATTACTCCTGTACAAGATGGCTCTTTCAGCAACAAATGCCTGGGGGGGGGGTTAAAGGTTCCCTTTCCACTTGCTCCACTGCAGGCTTCGGCCTACACTCTGATCCTCTTTGATTCCCTGGGTTTCAACACTGTCAGTTGCCACCTGGAAGTGTTGTCTACACAGAAAAAACACTAGGTGATGTGTCAGTGGGGTTCAGCACCGCCAGCTGTTCCCCTGCTGTGTAGTCGGCAACGTGTCCAGCACAAGCCACGCTGGCACAACAGAACAAAAGCTGCCACCAGTGCAGGCTTCGGCCTACACTCTGCTCCTCTCCTCCTCCTGCTGACCCTGGGCTCAAACACCGCTAGTTTTTGCCCGTAAGTGCTAGCTGCACAGAGAAAAACACCAGCCAATGTGTTAGTGGGGTTCAGCAACGCCAGCTGTTCCCCTGCTGTGTAGCCGGTAACGTGACCTGCAAACGCCACGCAGGCACATGAACTGAAATTAAAGGGAACCTGGCCCCACCCCCCCAGGTGTTTCTATGTATAACAGCCACCTAGTACAGCAGTACTGCTGCATTTGTATAAGGTGGCTGTTTTTTTATCCTTGCCCACGTAGAATTAAACACGTAAAATATGTGTCTCATTACAGACCATTACAATGTCCCTGAGGTGTGACTTTCCTTTTTAATGACACGCACCACCCCCCTTGGTAGCGCTGCCCGTCTTCTGACATCATTGGTTGGCTGCCTGTGCCTGTGCGTCCGCCCTGCCCGACACAACCCCCCTCGTTTCATATATTTTGGCTGCGAGGGTGTGATTGATGGGCATGTGCAGTGCATATGTTCGCCTGTCTTAACTCAACTCCTTCCGCCTTCTTCAGACTGTGCGGCCTCCTGGCTGTGGTAGGCGATAAGGGATCAGCTGAGGCCGCCCAGTCTGAAGCAGGTGTAAGGACATGTGTGAGCGGCAAACATATTTACTGCACAAGGCCACGAATCCCAGCCACGCAGTGTGATTTTTTGAAAACACACTGTGGGCCTGGGATTCATATCCATTGCTAACCGCAACGGCCAACATGAAATGAGGTGAGAAGACAGGCAGCGCTCACAGCGCATGGCCAAGGGATCACAATAGCGCAGACTCCTGTACAGCTAATACAACGCTCAGGAATCTGCGCCCACCACCTAGGTGTAAATTTTGACACCTGTGCTGCGTCTCCTTAAAAAGACAAGTCACGCCTCCACTACTGTTTGACAGTATAATGGGCTAAATAGTGTACGTGTTTTATTCAGCGTGTGCAAGGAGCAAACTAAATAGAGCAACCTTTTACTTGTGCAGCATTAATGCTGCACAAGGTGTGGCTCTTGTACCTTGCAACACCTGAGGGGGGGTTAAAGGTTACCCTTGAAATTGGTTCAACTAGGCTTCGGCCTACACTCTGCTCCTCTCCCCCTCCTGCTGACCCTGGGCTCTAACACCGCTAGTTTTTGCCCGGAAATGCGAGCTTCACAGAGAAAAACAACAGCCAATGTGTTAGTGGGGTTCAGCACCGCCAGCTGTTCCCCTGCTGTGTAGCCGGCATCGTGTCCAGCACAAGCCACGCTGGCACAACCGACCAAAAGCTGCCACCAGTGCAGGCTTCGGCCTACACTTTGCTCCTCTCCTCCTCCTGCTGACCCTGGGCTCTAACACCGCCAGTTTTTGCCCGGACATGCGAGCTGCACAGAGAAAAACACCAGCCAATGTGTTAGTGGGGTTCAGCAACGCCAGCTGTTCCCCTGCTGTGTAGCCGGCATCGTGTCCAGCACAAGCCACGCTGGCACAACCGACCAAAAGTTGCCACCAGTGCAGGCTTCGGCCTACACTTTGCTCCTCTCCTCCTCCTGCTGACCCTGGGCTCTAACACCGCCAGTTTTTGCCCGGACATGCGAGCTGCACAGAGAAAAACACCACTCAATGTGTCAGTGGGGTTCAGCAACGCCAGCTGTTCCCCTGCTGTGTAGCTGGCAACGTGTCCTGCAAACGCCACGCAGGCACATGAACTGAAATTGAAGGAAGCCTGCCCCCCACCCCCAGGTGTTTCTATGTATAACAGCCACCTTGTACAGCAGTACTGCTGCATTTGTACAAGGTGGCAGACTTTTTCTCCTTGCCCACGTTTAATTAAACACGTACTAAATGTGTCTCATTGAGACCATTCCACTGTCCCTGAGGTGTGACTTTCCTTTCTAATGATACGCATCACCACCCTTGTTAGCGCTGCCCGTCTTTTGGCATCATTGGTTAGCTGGCTGCGCCTGTGGGTCTGCCCTGCTCGAAACAACGCCCCTCGGTGTCTTATTTTTTTGGACAACGAGGATGTGATTGATGGGCATGTGCAGTGCATATGTTTGCCTGTGTTCACTCATCTCCTTCTGCCTTCTTCAGACTGGGTGGCCTCATGACCGCGGCATGCGATAAGGGGTCAGATGAGGCCGTCCAGTCTGAAGCAGGTGTAAGGACATGTGTGAGCGGCAAACATATTTACTGCACAAGGCCACGAATCCCAGCCATGCAGTGTGATTTTTAGAAAACACACTGTGGGTCTGGGATTCATGTCCATCGCTAACCGCAACGGCCGACATGAAATGAGGTCAGAAGACAGGAAGCGCTCACAGCGCATGGCCAAGGGATAACAAGAGCGCAGACTCCTGTACAGCAAATAACAACGCTCAGGAAGCTGCGCCCATGCACCAAGGTGTTATTTTCGACACCTGTGCTGCTTTTCTTTAAAAAGACAAGTCACGCCTCCACTACTGTTCTACAGTAGAATGGGCTAAATAGTGTACGTGTTTTATTCAGCGTGTGCAAGGAGCAAAATTAAGAGAGCAACCTTTTACTTGTGCAGCATTAATGATGCACAAGGTGTGGCTCTTGTACCTTGCAACACCTGAGGGGGGGTTAAAGGTTACCTTTGAAATTGGTTCAACTAGGCTTCGGCCTACACTCTGCTCCTCTCCTCCTCCTGCTGACCCTGGGCTATAACACCGCCAGTTGTAGCCTGGAAGTGCTAGCTGCACAGAGAAAAACACCCGCCAATGTGATAGTGGGGTTCAGCACCGCCAGCTGTTCCTCTGCTGTGTAGCCGGCATCGTGTCCAGCACAAGCCACGCTGGCACAACTGACCAAAAGCTGCCACCAGTTCAGGCTTCGGCCTACACTCTGCTCCTCTCCTCCTCCTGCTGCCCCTGGGCTCAAACACCGCTAGTTTTTGCCCGGAAATGCGAGCTGCACAGAGAAAAAAAACAGCCAATGTGTTAGTGGGGTTCAGCACCGCCAGCTGTTCCCCTGCTGTGTAGCCTGCATCGTGTCCAGCACAAGCCACGCTGGCACAACTGACCAAAAGCTGCCACCAGTGCTGGCTTCGGCCTACACTCTGCTCCTCTCCTCCTCCTGCTGACCCTGGGCTCTAACAACGCTAGTTTTTGCCCGGAATTGCTAGCTGCACAGAGAAAAACACCAGCCAATGTGTTAGTGGGGTTCAGCACCGCCAGCTGTTCCGCTGCTGTGTAGCCGGCAACGTGACCTGCAAACGCCACGCAGGCACATGAACTGAAATTGAAGTGAGCCTGCCCCCCACCCCCAGGTGTTTCTATGTATAACAGCCACCTTGTACAGCAGTACTGCTGCATTTGTACAAGGTGGCTGACTTTTTCTCCTTGCCCACGTGGAACTCAACACGTACAAAATGTGTCTCATTAGAGACCATTACAATGTCCCTGAGGTGTGACTTTCCTTTTTAATGACACGCAGCACCCCCATTGTTAGCGCTGCCCGTCTTCAGACATCATTGGTTGGCTGGCTGTGCCTGTGCGTCCGCCCTGCCCGACACAACGCCCCTCGTTGTCTCATATATTTTGACTGCGAGGGTGTGATTGATGGGCACGAGCAGTGCATATGTTCGCCTATCTTCACTCCCCTCCTTCCGCCTTCTTCAGACTGTGCGGCCTCATGGCCGTGGCAGGCAATAAGGAATCAGCTGAGGCCGCCCAGTCTGAAGCAGGTGTAAGGACATGTGTGAGCGGCGAACATATTTACTGCACAAGGCCACGAATCCCAGCACCGCAGTGTGACTTTATGGAAAGGCACTGTGGGTCTGGGATTTATGGCCATCGTTAACCGCACTGGCCAACATGAAATGAGGTCATAAGACGGCCTGCACTAACAGGGTATTGCCAAGGGATAACACAAGAGCGCACTCTCCTGTACTGCAAATAACAACGGTAAGGAGTCTGCGCCCAGCACCTAGGTGAAAATTTTGACACCTGTGCTGCGTCTTCTTCAAAAGAAAAGTCACGCCTCCACTACTGTTTGACAGTATAATGGGCTAAATAGTGTACGTGTTTTATTCAGCGTGTGCAAGGAGCAAAATGAAGAGAGCAACCTTAGACTTGTGCAGCATTAATGCTGTTCAAGGTGTTGCTCTTGTACCTTGAAACACCTGAGGGGGGGTTAAAGGTTTCCTTTGAAATTGGTTCAACTAGGCTTCGGCCTACACTCTGCTCCTCTCCTCCTCCTGCTGACCCTGGGCTCTAACCCCGCTAGTTTTTGCCCGGAAATGCGAGCTTCACAGAGAAAAACACCAGCCAATGTGTTAGTGGGGTTCAGCACCGCCAGCTGTTCCCCTGCTGTGTAGCCGGCATCGTGTCCAGCACAAGCCACGCTGGCACAACCGACCAAAAGCTGCCACCAGTGCAGGCTTCGGCCTACACTTTGCTCCTCTCCTCCTCCTGCTGACCCTGGGCTCTAACACCGCTAGTTTTTGCCCGGAAATGCGAGCTTCACAGAGAAAAATAACAGCCAATGTGTTAGTGGGGTTCAGCACCGCCAGCTGTTCCCCTGCTGTGTAGCTGGCAACGTGTCCTGCAAACGCCACGCAGGCACATGAACTGAAATTGAAGGAAGCCTGCCCCCCACCCCCAGGTGTTTCTATGTATAACAGCCACCTTGTACAGCAGTACTGCTGCATTTGTACAAGGTGGCTGACTTTTTCTCCTTGCCCACGTGGAACTCAACACGTACAAAATGTGTCTCATTGAGACCATTCAACTGTCCCTGAGGTGTGACTTTCCTTTCTAATGATACGCAGCACCACCCTTGGTAGCGCTGCCCGTCTTCTGACATCATTGGTTGGCTGCCTGTGCCTGTGCGTCCGCCCTGCCCAACACAACGTCCCTCGTTGTCTCATATATTTTGGCAGCGAGGGTGTTATTGATGGGCATGTGCAGTGCATATGTTCGCCTGTCTTAACTCATCTCCTTCCGCCTTCTTCAGACTGTGCGGCCTCATGGCCGCGGCATGCGATAAGGGATCAGATGAGGCCGCCCAGTCTGAAGTAGGTGTAAGGACATGTGTGAGCGGCAAACATATTAACTGCACAAGGGCACGAATCCCAGCCACGCAGTGTGATTTTTTCCAAACACACTGTGGGTCTGGGATTCATGTCCACCGCTAAGCACATCGGCCAACATGAAATGAGGTCAGAAGACAGGAAGCGCTCACAGCGCATGGCCAAGGGATAACAAGAGCGCAGACTCCTGTACAGCAAATATCAACGCTCAGGAAGCTGCGCCCATGCACCAAGGTGATATTTTCGACACCTGTGCTGCTTTTCTTTAAAAAGACAAGTCACGCCTCAACTACTGTTTTACAGTAGAATGGGCTAAATAGTGTACGTGTTTTATTCAGCGTGTGCAAGGAGCAAAATTAATAGAGCAACCTTTTACTTGTGCAGCATTAATGCTGCACGAGGTGTGGCTCTTGTACCTTGCAACACCTGAGGGGGGTTAAAGGTTACCTTTGAAATTGGTTCAACTAGGCTTCGGCCTACACTCTGCTCCTCTCCTCCTCCTGCTGACTCTGGGCTCTAACACCGCCAGTTTTTGCCCGGACGTGCTAGCTGCACAGGGAAAAACACCAGCCAATGTGTTAGTGGGGTTCAGCACCGCCAGCTGTTCCCCAGCTGTGTAGCCGGCAACGTGACCTGCAAACGCCACGCAGGCACAACAGAACAAAAGCTGCCACCAGTGCAGGCTTCGGCCTACACTCTGCTCCTCTCCTCCTCCTGCTGACCCTGGGCTCTAACACCGCCAGTTTTTGCCCGGACGTGCTAGCTGCACAGAGAAAAACACCAGCCAATGTGTTAGTGGGGTTCAGCACCGCCAGCTGTTCCCCAGCTGTGTAGCCGGCAACGTGACCTGCAAACGCCACGCAGGCACAACAGAACAAAAGCTGCCACCAGTGCAGGCTTCGGCCTACACTCTGCTCCTCTCCTCCTCCTGCTGACCCTGGGCTCTAACACCGCCAGTTTTTGCCCGGACGTGCTAGCTGCACAGAGAAAAACACCAGCCAATGTGTTAGTGGGGTTCAGCACCGCCAGCTGTTCCCCAGCTGTGTAGCCGGCAACGTGACCTGCAAACGCCACGCAGGCACATGAACTGAAATTAAAGGGACCCTGCCACCCACCCCAAGGTGTTTCTATGTATAACAGCCACCTTGTACAGCAGTACTGCTGCATTTGTACAAGGTGGCTGACTTTGTCTACTTGCCCACGTTTAATTAAACACGGAAAAAATGTGTCTCATTACAGACCATTACAATGTCCCTGAGGTGTGACTTTCCTTTTTAATGACACGCAGCACCCCCCTTGTTAGCGCTGCCCATCTTCTGACATCTTTGGTTGGCTGGCTGCGGCTGTGCGTCCGCCCTGCCTGAAACCACGCTCCTCGTTGTCTTGCTTATTTTGACTGCGAGGGTGTGATTGATGGGCACGAGCAGTGGATATCTTCGCCTGTCTTTACTCATCTCCTTCCGCCTTCTTCAGAATGTGCGGCCTCATGGCCGCGGCATGCGAGAAGGGATCAGATGAGGCCGCCCAGTCTGATGCAGGTGTAAGGACATGAGGGACAGGCGACAAAATTTACTGCGCAAGGTCACGAATCCCAGCTCTGCAGTGTGACTTTATTAAAAGACACTGCGGGTCTGGATTTCATGGCCATCGCTAACCGCACCGGCCAACATGAAATGAGGTGAGAAGACAGGCATCGCTCACAGCGCATGGCCAAGGGATAACAAGAGCGCAGACTCCTGTACAGCAAATAACTACGCTCAGGAATCTTCGCCCAGCACCTAGGTGTAAATTTTGACACCTGTGCTGCATCTCCTTAAAAAGACAAGTCACGCCTCCACTACTGTTTGACAGTATAATGGGCTAAATAGTGTACGTGTTTTATTCAGCGTGTGCAAGGAGCAAACTAAATAGAGCAACCTTTTACTTGTGCAGCATTAATGCTGCACAAGGTGTGGCTCTTGTACCTTGCAACACCTGAGGGGGGGTTAAAGGTTACCTTTGAAATTGGTTCAACTAGGCTTCAGCCTACACTCTGCTCCTCTCCTCCTCCTGCTGACCCTGGGCTCTAACACCACCAGTTTGTGCCCGGACGTGCTAGCTGCACAGAGAAAAACACCAGCCAATGTGTTAGTGGGGTTCAGCACCGCCAGCTGTTCCCCAGCTGTGTAGCCGGCAACGTGACCTGCAAACGCCACGCAGGCACAACAGAACAAAAGCTGCCACCAGTGCAGGCTTCGGCCTACACTCTGCTCCTCTCCTCCTCCTGCTGACCCTGGGCTCTAACACCGCCAGTTTTAGCCTGGAAGTGCTAGCTGCACAGAGAAAAACACCAGCCAATGTGTTAGTGGGGTTCAGCACCGCCTGCTGTTCCCCCACTGTGTAGCCGGCAAAGTGTCCTGCAAACGCAACGCAGACACAAAGCTGACTCCAGTGCAGGCTTCGGCCTACACTCTGCTCCCCCTGCTTACCCTTTGCTCCAACACCGCTAGTTGGGGCTGTAGGAAGTCAATGTTTGATAGGCAAAGCATCCGGGTTCCAGCACCGCCAGCTGGTTCTCGGCAGTGTTTTTGTCCCAGGTACTCCCTCGTGCCAATCCTGGTTTCAGCACCGTCAGCTGTTTCCGGGTTGTGTCAAACTCGCTGAGACGCCTATGCTTGCCCCGTCGTGTTGCAGTCAGGTTAGCCAACTCCAGGGTGCCTCCAGTTTAGGAGCTTCCTATGTGGGCTGCGTGAACTGGTAGTCAAGGCTGGTTCTGTAGTGCCAGTAGGCCCAGCTCCCCCTGTAGGACTGTTGGGGTTCGGTAACTGCGGCTGCCTCGCGGCCTAGCTGTTCTCTCCTCTCCTGTGGACCTTCGGGTCCACCACCTGGTTCCAGCACCGTCAGCTGGTTCCGGGCCGAGCCTTTGGCTTAGGTGCCTCCTCCTGGGTATCCGAGTTCCGCCAACGTCAGGCGGTCCTTGGTAGTGCTTTTAAGCGCGGGCACCTACATCCTAGTAACTGGGTTCCAGCACCACCAGCTGGTCCTCGGTGCCATTGGCTCTTGCACACTGGGGCAACGCATCTGGGTTCCAGCACCGCCAGCTGGTTCTCGGCAGTGTTCTTGTCACAGGTACTCCCTCGTGCCAAGCCTGGTTTCAGCACCGTCAGCTGTTTCCGGGTTGTGTCAAGTTCACTGAGACGCCTATGCTTGCCCCGTCGTGTTGTGGTCGGGTTAGCCAACTCCAGGGTGCCTCCAGTTTAGGAGCTTCCTATGTGGGCTGCGTGAACTGGTAGTCAAGGCTGGTTCTGTAGTGCCAGTAGGCCCAGCTCCCCCTGTAGGACTGTTGGGGTTCGGTAACTGCGGCTGCCTCGCGGCCTAGCTGTTCTCTCCTCTCCTGTGGACCTTCGGGTCCACCACCTGGTTCCAGCACCGTCAGCTGGTTCCAGGCCGAGCCTTTGGCTTAGGTGCCTCCTCCTGGGTATCCGAGTTCCGCCAACGTCAGGCGGTTCTTGGTAGTGCTTTTAAGCACGGGCACCTACAGCTTAGTAACCGGGTTCCAGCACCGCCAGCTGGTCCTCGGTGCCATTGGCTCTTGCACACTGGGGCAACGCATCTGGGTTCCAGCACCGCCAGCTGGTTCTCGGCAGTGTTCTTGTCACAGGTACTCCCTCGTGCCAAACCTGGTTTCAGCACCGTCAGCTGTTTCCGGGTTGTGTCAAGCTCACTGAGACGCCAATGCTTGCCCCGTCGTGGTGCGGTCGGATTAGCCAACTCCAGGGTGCCTCCAGTTTAGGAGCTTCCTATGTGGGCTGCGTGAACTGGTAGTCAAGGCTGGTTCTGTAGTGCCAGTAGGCCCAGCTCCCCCTGTAGGACTGTTGGGGTTCGGTAACTGCGGCTGCCTCGCGGCCTAGCTGTTCTCTCCTCTCCTGTGGGCCTTCGGGTCCACCACCTGGTTCCAGCACCGTCAGCTGGTTCCGGGCCGAGCCTTTGGCTTAGGTGCCTCCTCCTGGGTATCTGAGTTCCGCCAACGTCAGGCGGTCCTTGGTAGTGCTTTTAAGCACGGGCACCTACAGCTTAGTAACCGGGTTCCAGCACCGCCAGCTGGTCCTCGGTGCCATTAGCTCTTGCACACTGGGGCAACGCATCTGGGTTCCAGCACCGCCAGCTGGTTCTCGGCAGTGTTCTTGTCACAGGTACTCCCTCGTGCCAAGCCTGGTTTCAGCACCGTCAGCTGTTTCCGGGTTGTGTCAAGTACACTGAGACGCCTATGCTAGCCCCGTCGTGTTGCGGTCGGGTTAGCCAACTCCAGGGTGCCTCCAGTTTAGGAGCTTCCTATGTGGGCTGCGTGAACTGGTAGTCAAGGCTGGTTCTGTAGTGCCAGTAGGCCCAGCTCCCCCTGTAGGACTGTTGGGGTTCGGTAACTGCGGCTGCCTCGCGGCCTAGCTGTTCTCTCCTCTCCTGTGGGCCTTCGGGTCCACCACCTGGTTCCAGCACCGTCAGCTGGTTCCGGGCCGAGCCTTTGGCTTAGGTGCCTCCTCCTGGGTATCCGAGTTCCGCCAACGTCAGGCGGTCCTTGGTAGTGCTTTTAAGCGCGGGCACCTACAGCTTAGTAACCGGGTTCCAGCACCGCCAGCTGGTCCTCGGTCGTGCCATTGGCTCTTGCACACTGGGGCAACGCATCTGGGTTCCAGCAACGCCAGCTGGTTCTCGGCAGTGTTTTTGACACAGGTACTCCCTCGTGCCAAGCCTGGTTTCAGCACCGTCAGCTGTTTCCGGGTTGTGTCAAGCTCACTGAGACGCCTATGCTTGCCCTGTCGTGGTGCTGTCGGGTTAGCCAACTCCAGGGTGCCTCCAGTTTAGGAGCTTCCTATGTGGGCTGCGTGAACTGGTAGTCAAGGCTGGTTCTGTAGTGCCAGTAGGCCCAGCTCCCCCTGTAGGACTGTTGGGGTTCGGTAACTGCGGCTGCCTCGCGGCCTAGCTGTTCTCTCCTCTCCTGTGGGCCTTCAGGTCCACCACCTGGTTCCAGCACCGTCAGCTGGTTCTCGGCAGTGTCTTTTGCTCTTGTACCTTCTGCTCCTCATCCTGGTTCCAGTACCGTCAGCTGGTTCCGGGCAGAGCCTTTGGCTTAGGTGCCTCCTTTTGGGTATCCAAGCTCCACCAATGTCAGGTGGTCCTTGGTAGTGCTTTCAGGCACGGGTACCTCCTGCTTAGTAACCGGGTTCCAGTAACGTCAGCTGGTCCTCGGTAGTTCCATTGGCTCTTGGACCTTCGGCTACCCATCCGGGTTCCAGTACCGTCAGCTGGTTCTCGGCAGTGTCTTTTGCTTTTGTACCTTCTGCTCCCCATCCTGGTTCCAGTACCGTCAGCTGGTTCCGGGCAGAGCCTTTGGCTTAGGTGCCTCCTTCTGGGTATCCGAGTTCCGCCAACATCAGGCGGTCCTTGGTAGTGCTTTTTAGCACGGGTACCTCCTGCTTAGTAACCGGGTTCCAGTAACGTCAGCTGGTCCTCGGTAGTTCCATAGGCTCTTGAACCTTCGGGTAGCCATCCGAGTTCCAGTTCCATCAGCTGGTTCTTGGCATTTTCTCAGCCTTCTTGTACCTTCTGCTACATTTCCAAGTTGAAGACCCTAAAGTCGACGACCCGGAAGACCACCCCGATGACGACGACGACGACCCGGAAGACCACCCCGATGACGACGACGACGACGGCGGAGACGACGACGGCGGAGACGACGACGGCTGAGACGACGATGGCGGAGATGACGACACTGGAGACTACGACCCTGGAGACGACGACATGGAAGACCGAGAAGCAGAAGAACAAGAGGCTGCAGAACAAAGAGCAGAAGAACATTAAGCATAAGACTTAATATCAGAGCAAAAGATATTATCTAAATTATATGCAGAAGAAGACTAAGCAGTGTATGGGGGTGAGTCCGTTCCTCCTCGTGGTGCCCCTGGATAAAGCCTGATGCTGCAGGCCAAACTGAACGCGGACAAATGTAACTTTTGCGACTGGCAGAACGGAAGGTGTAATCTTCCAACTTTTATAGATAACAACTACGGGAATGCCTGTCAGAAATGAGAATATGATGAAGAAGTAGAATAGGAAGAATAATAACAGTGGAATAAAAAGAATATGTAGAATAGGAAGAATAATAATAGTTGAATAAAATGAATATGAAGAATGTAATCAAAAAAAAAAAAAAAGGTAAAGGATGAAGAAGAAGATGAATAAGGTGAAGAAGAAGTTGATGTCAAAGATGCTGATGATGATGAAGATGAAAGTGTGGGAAAAGAAAAAAAAAAAAGAAGGGGAAGGGCGTGGAATAGTGAAACATCAATATCTGACAAAATAAAAAAAAAATTTACATAGTCAATATCTTTGTCACTCCGAACGTCTTAAAAAAAAAAAAAAACATGCTATTCTATTTGATTGGGATAAACCTCTATGACTTTAATGTCTCCGCCACCTCCCCAAATACATCCGGCATTATTCTTAGTTGTTTTCCTTCATGTAGAATGAACCTACAAGGCAAGAAAGGGTTTATTTTAATTCCGATATTTTGGTCCCATTGACTTGCATTGGGATCGGGTATCGGTATCGGCGATATCCGATATTTTTTGAATATCGGCCGATCCTATCCGATACCGATACTTTCCGATATCGGAAGGTATCGCTCAACACTAGTCATAAGGCTACATTGCTAACCACTCGGCCACCATGCTTTAGTTTATTAACTACTGGACTTTTAGGTGAGTAAAATAACTAATTTGGTAAATGTGAAGTAGGCATATCTTACTTGTTTTTAACATATTAAATATTCAATAATGTGAAGTTCTTGTGCATATAATTTATCCACATGAATCCCTGTGTACCTCATCCCAGACCAGAAATCAAATATGAGGACCAGCACACCTGTTAATATAAGAAGGTGCAATAGATGAATGAATAAGACGAAAGTTGAAATGCATTGATCGTACCTTTCCCAGTAGTGTGTCATAGGGCTGGCTGCAATATGTTGGTCTTTTTACTCTTATGTAATAAAAGTTATTTTTTAGCAACATACGCCATTTGCTGGATTTTTCTCTATTGGATTTTGCTGTGGCTGCTTCACCCTTGCCCGTGCAAGGCATTGGCTTGCAAATAGGTCAAAACACTTGAACTGGTAAGCTGACTCTTTCCTATATACCTTAATAGGAAGGTGCACTTATATGTTGTGGCCATCAATAAACAAAACCAAGAATAAAAACTGAGGCACAATCACACTGCGGTATGTGAACAATAGCAACACAAGTAAAACACATAGGGTACTTAGTCAACACCATTTTGATCAAAAATATGTTAATGCCATTCCACCGTGACATTTGTGGATGTCAAGCTCTCATACCATTCTCATGGAGACTATTTCTGACAGATTGAGCAAACACATGGATGTTAGTGACCTGCTGGAGATCATTTTGCAGGGCTCTGGCATTAGTCCTCCTGTTCCTTCTTGCAAAAAAGGAGGAGATAGTGGACTGTTATGCTCCCATGGCCCCCTCCACCTTTCCTAGTGACCTGGCCTGTCTCCTGGTATCTGCTTCGTGCTGTGGACACTGTGCTGACAGACACCGTTACCCTTCTTGCAACAGCTTGCACTGATGTTCCGTCCTGGATGAACTGCAATACATGAGCAACTTCTGCCTCAAGCTACTGTACCTCTAGGGGTGAAAGCAATAACAAAATGCGGAAGTGAAGTGACCACAACAGCCAAAAAGAATGAAAAAAGAGAACTAGTTTGTGGTCACTCCCTGCAGAATCACTCCTTTATAGGGGGTTTTGGGCTAATTGCCGATAATTTCTACCTCTTTGTCTGTTCCATTTGCACAACTGCAGTAGAAATTGACAATCAGTATTTGCTTCATAACCGGAGAGGTTGATTTCACAGAAGTGTGATTGATTTGGAGTTACATTGTGTTGTTTACGTGTTACCTTTATTTTTTTTTGAGTAGTGTATATTAGGGTTGAGCGAAACGGGTCGTTCATTTTCAAAAGTCGCCGACTTTTGGCAAAGTCGGGTTTCACGAAACCCGATCCGACCCCTGTGTGGGGTCGGCCATGTGGTACGCGACTTTCGCGCCAAAGTCGTGTTTCAATGACGCGAAAAGCGCCATTTCTCAGCCAATGAAGATGAACGCAGAGTGTGGGCAGCGTGATGACATAGGTCCTGGTCCCCACCATCTTAGAGAAGGGCATTGCAGTGATTGGCTTGCTGTCTGCGGCGTCACAGGGGCTATAAAGTGGCGTTCCCGCCGACCGCCATGTTACTGCTGCTGATCTGAGCTTAGGGAGAGGTTGCTGCCGCTTCGTCAGAAGCAGGGATAGCGTTACGCAGGGTCCATTAACCATCAAACCGCTTGTGCTGTAGCGATTTCCACTGTCCAACACCACCTTCGGTGTGCAGGGATAGTGGAAGCTACATTTTTTTTTTCTCAGCGCTGTAGCTCATTGGGCTGCCCTAGAAGGCTCCCTGATAGCTGCATTGCTGTGTGTACGCCGCTGTGCAAACCAACTGCTTTTTTCAAAGCACAAATCCTCTTGTTCCTTCCTTTCTGCACAGCAATCTTTTTTGTTTGTCCACACTTTTTATTTAATTTGTGCATCAGTCCACTCCTTATTGCTGCCTGCCATACCTGGCTGAGATTACTGCAGGGAGATAGTAATTGTAGGACAGTCCCTGTTTTTTTTTTTTTTTGTGGGAGATTAAGATTGGCATTTCTGCTAGAGTGCCATCCCTGTATGTGCCATCTCTCACTCAGTGGGCCATAGAAAGCCTATTTATTTTTTTGGTTGATTTGGGTTCTAAATTCTACCTGAAAAAATCACTAAATCAATCAGTGGGAGATAAATATTGGCCTCTGGGCTTGTGTGCCACTCCTGACTCCTGTGTGTGCCATCTCTCACTCAGTGGGCCATAGAAAGCCTATTTATTTTTTTTGGTTGATTTGGGTTCTAAATTCTACCTGAAAAAATCACTAAATCAATCAGTGGGAGATAAATATTGGCCTCTGGGCTTGTGTGCCACTCCTGACTCCTGTGTGTGCCATCTCTCACTCAGTGGGCCATAGAAAGCCTATTTATTTTTTTGGTTGATTTGGGTTCTAAATTCTACCTGAAAAAATCACTAAATCAATCAGTGGGAGATAAATATTGGCCTCTGGGCTTGTGTGCCACTCCTGACTCCTGTGTGTGCCATCTCTCACTCAGTGGGCCATAGAAAGCCTATTTATTTTTTTGGTTGATTTGGGTTCTAAATTGTACCTGAAAAAAATCACTAAATCAATCAGTGGGAGATAAATATTGGCCTCTGGGCTTGTGTGCCACTCCTGACTCCTGTGTGTGCCATCTCTCACTCAGTGGGCCATAGAAAGCCTATTTATTTTTTTTGGTTGATTTGGGTTCTAAATTCTACCTGAAAAAATCACTAAATCAATCAGTGGGAGATAAATATTGGCCTCTGGGCTTGTGTGCCACTCCTGACTCCTGTGTGTGCCATCTTTCACTCAGTGGGCCATAGAAAGCCTATTTATTTATTTGGTTTATTTGGGTTCTAAATTCTACCTGAAAAAATCACTAAATCAATCAGTGGGAGATAAATATTGGCTTCTGGGCTTGTGTGCCACTCCTGACTCCTGTGTGTGCCATCTCTCACTCAGTGGGCCATAGAAAGCCTATTTATTTATTTGGTTGATTTGGGTTCTAAATTCTACCTGAAAAAATCAATAAATCAATCAGTGGGAGATAAATATTGGCCTCTGGGCTTGTGTGCCACTCCTTACTCCTGTGTGTGCCATCTCTCACTCAGTGGGCCATAGAAAGCCTATTTTTTTTTATTTGGTTTCTAAATTCTCCCTGAAAAAATCATTTTATTTTATTTGGTTTCTAAATTCTTCCCGAAAAAAATCATTTTATTTTATTTTGTTTCTAACATCTCCCTGAAAAAAAAAAATCAGTGGGAGATTAATATTGCCCTTTCTGCTTGTGTGCCAGTCTTGACTCCTGGGTGTGCCATCTCTCTCTCTCAAATAGTGGGCCATAGAAAGCCTATTTATTTTTTTGGTTGATTTGGGTTGTAAATTCTACCTGAAAAAATCAATAAATCAATCAGTGGGAGATAAATATTGGCCTCTGGGCTTGTGTGCCACTCCTGACTCCTGTGTGCGCCATCTCTCACTCAGTGGGCCATAGAAAGCCTATTTTTTTTTATTTGGTTTCTAAATTCTCCCTAAAAAAATCATTTTATTTTATTTGGTTTCTAAATTCTTCCTGAAAAAATCATTTTATTTTATTTTGTTTCTAAAGTCTCCCTGAAAAAAAAAAAATCAGTGGGAGATTAATATTGCCCTTTCTGCTTGTGTGCCACTCCTGACTCCTGGGTGTGCCATCTCTCTCTCTCAGATAGTGGGCCATAGAAAGCCTATTTATTTTTTTGGTTGATTTGGGTTCTAAATTCTACCTGAAAAAATCACTAAATCAATCAGTGGGAGATAAATATTGGCCTCTGGGCTTGTGTGCCACTCCAGACTCCTGTGTGTGCCATCACTCAGTGGGCCATAGAAAGCTTATTTTTTTTTGGCTTATTTGGGTTCTAAATTCTACCTGAAAAAATCAATAAATCAATCAGTGGGAGATAAATATTGGCCTCTGGACTTGTGTGCCACTCCTGACTCCTGTGTGTGCCATCTCTTACTCAGTGGGCCATAGAAAGCCTATTTTGTTTTGTTTGGTTTCTAAATTCTCCCTGAAAAAATCATTTTATTTTATTTGGTTTCTAAATTCTTCCTGAAAAAATCATTTTATTTTATTTTGTTTCTAAAGTCTCCCTGAAAAAAAAAAATCAGTGGGAGATTAATATTGCCCATTCTGCTTGTGTGCCAGTCTTGACTCCTGGGTGTGCCATCTCTCTCAGATAGTGGGCCATAGAAAGCCTTTTTATTTTTTTGGTTGATTTGGGTTCTAAATTCTACCTGAAAAATCACTAAATCAATCAGTGGGAGATAAATATTGGCCTCTGGGCTTGTGTGCCACTCCTGACTCCTGTGTGTGCCATCTCTCACTCAGTGGGCCATAGAAAGCCTATTTATTTTTTTGGTTGATTTGGGTTCTAAATTCTACCTGAAAAAATCACTAAATCAATCAGTGGGAGATAAATATTGGCCTCTGGGCTTGTGTGCCACTCCTGACTCCTGTGTGCGCCATCTCTCACTCAGTGGGCCATAGAAAGCCTTTTTATTTTTTTGGTTGATTTGGGTTCTAAATTCTACCTGAAAAAATCACTAAATCAATCAGTGGGAGATAAATATTGGCCTCTGGGCTTGTGTGCCACTCCTGACTCCTGTGTGTGCCATCTCTCACTCAGTGGGCCATAGAAAGCCTATTTCTTTTTTTGGTTGATTTGGGTTCTAAATTCTACCTGAAAAAATCACTAAATCAATCAGTGGGAGATAAATATTGGCCACTGGGCTTCTGTGCCACTCCTGACTCCTGTGTGTGCCATCTCTCACTCAGTGGGCCATATTAAGCCTATTTATTTTTTTGGTTGATTTGGGTTCTAAATTCTACCTGAAAAAAATCACTAAATCAATCAGTGGACGATAAATATTGGCCTCTGGGCTTGTGTGCCACTCCTGACTCCTGTGTGTGCCATCTCTCTCTCAGTGGGCCATAGAAAGCCTATTTATTTTTTTGGTTGATTTGGGTTCTAAATTGTACCTGAAAAAATCACTAAATCAATCAGTGGGAGATAAATATTGGCCTCTGGGCTTGTGTGCCACTCCTGACTCCTGTGTGTGCCATCTCTCACTCAGTGGGCCATAGAAAGCCTATTTATTTTTTTGGTTGATTTGGGTTCTAAATTCTACCTGAAAAAATCACTAAATCAATCAGTGGGAGATAAATATTGGCCTCTGGGCTTGTGTGCCACTCCTGACTCCTGTGTGTGCCATCTCTCACTCAGTGGGCCATAGAAAGCCTATTTATTTTTTTGGTTGATTTGGGTTCTAAATTCTACCAGAAAAAATCACTAAATTAATCAGTGTGAGATAATTATTGGCCTCTGGGCTTGTGTGCCACTCCTGACTCCTGTGTGTGCCATCTCTCACTCAGTGGGCCATAGAAAGCCTATTTATTTTTTTGGTTGATTTGGGTTGTAAATTCTACCTGAAAAAATCAATAAATCAATCAGTGGGAGATAAATATTGGCCTCTGGGCTTGTGTGCCACTCCTGACTCCTGTGTGCTCCATCTCTCACTCAGTGGGCCATAAAAAGCCTATTTTTTTTAATTTGGTTTCTAAATTCTCCCTGAAAAAATCATTTTATTTTATTTGGTTTCTAAATTCTTCCTGAAAAAATCATTTTATTTTATTTTGTTTCTAAAGTCTCCCTGAAAAAAAAATCAGTGGGAGATTAATATTGCCCTTTCTGCTTGTGTGCCACTCCTGACTCCTGGGTGTGCCATCTCTCTCTCTCTCAGATAGAGGGCCATAGAAAGCCTATTTATTTTTTTGGTTGATTTGGGTTCTAAATTCTACCTGAAAAAAATCACTAAATCAATCAGTGGGAGATAAATAATGGCCTCTGGGCTTGTGTGCCACTCCGGACTCCTGTGTGTGCCATCTCTCACTCAGTGGGCCATAGAAGGCCTATTTTGTTTTTTTATTTGGTTTCTAAATTCTCCCTGAAAAAATCATTTTATTTTATTTGGTTTCTAAATTCTTCCCGAAAAAAATCATTTTATTTTATTTTGTTTCTAAAGTCTCCCTGAAAAAAAAAAAAAAAATCAGTGGGAGATTAATATTGCCCTTTCTGCTTGTGTGCCAGTCTTGACTCCTGGGTGTGCCATCTCTCTCTCTCAAATAGTGGGCCATAGAAAGCCTATTTATTTTTTTGGTTGATTTGGGTTGTAAATTCTACCTGAAAAAATCAATAAATCAATCAGTGGGAGATAAATATTGGCCTCTGGGCTTGTGTGCCACTCCTGACTCCTGTGTGTGCCATCTCTCACTCAGTGGGCCATAGAAAGCCTATTTTTTTTTATTTGGTTTCTAAATTCTCCCTGAAAAATTCATTTTTTATTTGGTTTCTAAATTCTTCCTGAAAAAATCATTTTATTTTATTTTGTTTCTAAAGTCTCCCTGAAAAAAAAAAAATCAGTGGGAGATTAATATTGCCCTTTCTGCTTGTGTGCCACTCCTGACTCCTGGGTGTGCCATCTCTCTCTCTCAGATAGTGGGCCATAGAAAGCCTATTTATTTTTTTGGTTGATTTGGGTTCTAAACTCTACCTGAAAAAATCACTAAATCAATCAGTGGGAGATAAATATTTGCCTCTGGGCTTGTGTGCCACTCCAGACTCCTGTGTGTGCCATCACTCAGTGGGCCATAGAAAGCTTATTTTTTTTTGGCTTATTTGGGTTCTAAATTCTACCTGAAAAAATCAATAAATCAATCAGTGGGAGATAAATATTGGCCTCTGGGCTTGTGTGCCACTCCTGACTCCTGTGTGTGCCATCTCTTACTCAGTGGGCCATAGAAAGCCTATTTTGTTTTTTTATTTGGTTTCTAAATTCTCCCTGAAAAAATCATTTTATTTTATTTTGTTTCTAAAGTCTCCCTGAAAAAAAAAAAAAAATCAGTGGGAGATTAATATTGCCCATTCTGCTTGTGTGCCAGTCTTGACTCCTGGGTGTGCCATCTCTCTCTCTCAAATAGTGGGCCATAGAAAGCCTATTTATTTTTTGGGTTTATTTGGGTTGTAAATTCTACTGAAAAAATCAATAAATCAATCAGTGGGAGATAAATATTGGCCTCTGGGCTTGTGTGCCACTCCTGACTCCTGTGTGTGCCATCTCTCACTCAGTGGGCCATAGAAAGCCTATTTTTTTTGTTTGGTGTCTAAATTCTCCCTGAAAAAATCATTTTATTTTATTTGGTTTCTAAATTCTTCCTGAAAAAATCATTTTATTTTATTTTGTTTCTAAAGTCTCCCTGAAAAAAAAAAATCAGTGGGAGATTAATATTGCCCATTCTGCTTGTGTGCCAGTCTTGACTCCTGGGTGTGCCATCTCTCTCAGATAGTGGGCCATAGAAAGCCTTTTTATTTTTTTGGTTGATTTGGGTTCTAAATTCTACCTGAAAAATCACTAAATCAATCAGTGGGAGATAAATATTGGCCTCTGGGCTTGTGTGCCACTCCTGACTCCTGTGTGTGCCATCTCTCACTCAGTGGGCCATAGAAAGCCTATTTATTTTTTTGGTTGATTTGGGTTCTAAATTCTACCTGAAAAAATCACTAAATCAATCAGTGGGAGATAAATATTGGCCTCTGGGCTTGTGTGCCACTCCTGACTCCTGTGTGCGCCATCTCTCACTCAGTGGGCCATAGAAAGCCTATTTATTTTTTTGGTTGATTTGGGTTCTAAATTCTACCTGAAAAAATCACTAAATCAATCAGTGGGAGATAAATATTGGCCTCTGGGCTTGTGTGCCACTCCTGACTCCTGTGTGTGCCATCTCTCACTCAGTGGGCCATAGAAAGCCTATTTCTTTTTTTGGTTGATTTGGGTTCTAAATTCTACCTGAAAAAATCACTAAATCAATCAGTGGGAGATAAATATTTGCCACTGGGCTTGTGTGCCACTCCTGACTCCTGTGTGTGCCATCTCTCACTCAGTGGGCCATAGAAAGCCTATTTATTTTTTTGGTTGATTTGGGTTCTAAATTCTACCTGAAAAAAATCACTAAATCAATCAGTGGACGATAAATATTGGCCTCTGGGCTTGTGTGCCACTCCTGACTCCTGTGTGTGCCATCTCTCTCTCAGTGGGCCATAGAAAGCCTATTTATTTTTTTGGTTGATTTGGGTTCTAAATTGTACCTGAAAAAATCACTAAATCAATCAGTGGGAGATAAATATTGGCCTCTGGGCATGTGTGCCACTCCTGACTCCTGTGTGTGCCATCTCTCACTCAGTGGGCCATAGAAAGCCTATTTATTTTTTTGGTTGATTTGGGTTCTAAATTCTACCTGAAAAAATCACTAAATCAATCAGTGGGAGATAAATATTGGCCTCTGGGCTTGTGTGCCACTCCTGACTCCTGTGTGTGCCATCTCTCACTCAGTGGGCCATAGAAAGCCTATTTATTTTTTTGGTTGATTTGGGTTCTAAATTCTACCAGAAAAAATCACTAAATTAATCAGTGTGAGATAATTATTGGCCTCTGGGCTTGTGTGCCACTCCTGACTCCTGTGTGTGCCATCTCTCACTCAGTGGGCCATAGAAAGCCTATTTATTTTTTTGGTTGATTTGGGTTGTAAATTCTACCTGAAAAAATCAATAAATCAATCAGTGGGAGATAAATATTGGCCTCTGGGCTTGTGTGCCACTCCTGACTCCTGTGTGCTCCATCTCTCACTCAGTGGGCCATAAAAAGCCTATTTTTTTTTATTTGGTTTCTAAATTCTCCCTGAAAAAATCATTTTATTTTATTTGGTTTCTAAATTCTTCCTGAAAAAATCATTTTATTTTATTTTGTTTCTAAAGTCTCCCTGAAAAAAAAATCAGTGGGAGATTAATATTGCCCTTTCTGCTTGTGTGCCACTCCTGACTCCTGGGTGTGCCATCTCTCTCTCTCAGATAGTGGGCCATAGAAAGCCTATTTATTTTTTTGGTTGATTTGGGTTCTAAATTCTACCTGAAAAAAATCACTAAATCAATCAGTGGGAGATAAATAATGGCCTCTGGGCTTGTGTGCCACTCCGGACTCCTGTGTGTGCCATCTCTCACTCAGTGGGCCATAGAAGGCCTATTTTGTTTTTTTATTTGGTTTCTAAATTCTCCCTGAAAAAATCATTTTATTTTATTTGGTTTCTAAATTCTTCCCGAAAAAAATCATTTTATTTTATTTTGTTTCTAAAGTCTCCCTGAAAAAAAAAAAAAATCAGTGGGAGATTAATATTGCCCTTTCTGCTTGTGTGCCAGTCTTGACTCCTGGGTGTGCCATCTCTCTCTCTCAAATAGTGGGCCATAGAAAGCCTATTTATTTTTTTGGTTGATTTGGGTTGTAAATTCTACCTGAAAAAATCAATAAATCAATCAGTGGGAGATAAATATTGGCCTCTGGGCTTGTGTGCCACTCCTGACTCCTGTGTGTGCCATCTCTCACTCAGTGGGCCATAGAAAGCCTATTTTTTTTTTATTTGGTTTCTAAATTCTCCCTGAAAAATTCATTTTTTATTTGGTTTCTAAATTCTTCCTGAAAAAATCATTTTATTTTATTTTGTTTCTAAAGTCTCCCTGAAAAAAAAAAAAATCAGTGGGAGATTAATATTGCCCTTTCTGCTTGTGTGCCAGTCTTGACTCCTGGGTGTGCCATCTCTCTCAGATAGTGGGCCATTGAAAGCCTATTTCTTTTTTTGGTTGATTTGGGTTCTAAATTCTACCTGAAAAAATCAATAAATCAATCAGTGGGAGTTAAATATTGGCCTCTGGGCTTGTGTGCCACTCCTGACTCCTGTGTGTGCCATCTCTCACTCAGTGGGCCATAGAAAGCCTATTTAATTTTTTGGTTGATTTGGGTTCTAAATTCTACCTGAAAAAATCACTAAATCAATCAGTGGGAGATAAATATTGGCCTCTGGGCTTGTGTGCCACTCCTGACTCCTGTGTGTGCCATCTCTCACTCAGTGGGACATAGAAAGCCTATTTATTTTTTTGGTTGATTTGGGTTCTAAATTGTACCTGAAAAAATCACTAAATCAATCAGTGGGAGATAAATATTGGCCTCTGGGCTTGTGTGCCACTCCTGACTCCTGTGTGAGCCATCTATCACTCAGTGGGCCATAGAAAGCCTATTTATTTTTTTTGGTTGATTTGGGTTCTAAATTCTACCTGAAAAAATCACTAAATCAATCAGTGGGAGATAAATATTGGCCTCTGGGCTTGTGTGCCACTCCTGACTCCTGTGTGTGCCATCTCTCACTCAGTGGGCCATAGAAAGCCTATTTATTTTTTTGGTTGATTTGGGTTCTAAATTCTACCTGAAAAAATCACTTAATCAATCAGTGGGAGATAAATATTTTTTTCCTCTGGGCTTGTGTGCCACTCCTGACTCCTGTGTGTGCCATCTCTCACTCAGTGGGCCATAGAAAGGCTATTTATTTTTTTGGTTGATTTGGGTTCTAAATTCTACCTGAAAAAATCAATAAATCAATCAGTGGGAGATAAATATTGGCCTCTGGGCTTGTGTGCCACTCCTTACTCCTGTGTGTGCCATCTCTCACTCAGTGGGCCATAGAAAGCCTATTTTTTTTTATTTGGTTTCTAAATTCTCCCTGAAAAAATCATTTTATTTTATTTGGTTTCTAAATTCTTCCCGAAAAAAATCATTTTATTTTATTTTGTTTCTAACGTCTCCCTGAAAAAAAAAAAATCAGTGGGAGATTAATATTGCCCTTTCTGCTTGTGTGCCAGTCTTGACTCCTGGGTGTGCCATCTCTCTCTCTCAAATAGTGGGCCATAGAAAGCCTATTTATTTTTTTGGTTGATTTGGGTTGTAAATTCTACCTGAAAAAATCAATAAATCAATCAGTGGGAGATAAATATTGGCCTCTGGGCTTGTGTGCCACTCCTGACTCCTGTGTGCGCCATCTCTCACTCAGTGGGCCATAGAAAGCCTATTTTTTTTTATTTGGTTTCTAAATTCTCCCTGAAAAAATAATTTTATTTTTTTTGGTTTCTAAATTCTTCCTGAAAAAATCATTTTATTTTATTTTGTTTCTAAAGTCTCCCTGAAAAAAAAAAAAATCAGTGGGAGATTAATATTGCCCTTTCTGCTTGTGTGCCACTCCAGACCCCTGGGTGTGCCATCTCTCTCTCTCAGATAGTGGGCCATAGAAAGCCTATTTATTTTTTTGGTTGATTTGGGTTCTAAATTCTACCTGAAAAAATCACTAAATCAATCAGTGGGAGATAAATATTGGCCTCTGGGCTTGTGTGCCACTCCTGACTCCTGTGTGTGCCATCTCTCACTCAGTGGGCCATAGAAAGCCTATTTTGTTTTTTTATTTGGTTTCTAAATTCTCCCTGAAAAAATCATTTTATTTTATTTGGTTTCTAAATTCTTCCCGAAAAAAATCATTTTATTTTATTTTGTTTCTAAAGTCTCCCTGAAAAAAAAAAATCAGTGGGAGATTAATATTGCCCTTTCTGCTTGTGTGCCAGTCTTGACTCCTGGGTGTGCCATCTCTCTCAGATAGTGGGCCATAGAAAGCCTTTTTATTTTTTTGGTTGATTTGGGTTCTAAATTCTACCTGAAAAAATCACTAAATCAATCAGTGGGAGATAAATATTGGCCTCTGGGCTTGTGTGCCACTCCTGACTCCTGTGTGTGCCATCTCTCACTCAGTGGGCCATAGAAAGCCTATTTATTTTTTTGGTTGATTTGGGTTCTAAATTCTACCTGAAAAAATCACTAAATCAATCAGTGGGAGATAAATATTGGCCTCTGGGCTTGTGTGCCACTCCTGACTCCTGTGTGCGCCATCTCTCACTCAGTGGGCCATAGAAAGCCTATTTATTTTTTTGGTTGATTTGGGTTCTAAATTCTACCTGAAAAAATCACTAAATCAATCAGTGGGAGATAAATATTGGCCTCTGGGCTTGTGTGCCACTCCTGACTCCTGTGTGTGCCATCTCTCACTCAGTGGGCCATAGAGAGCCTATTTATTTTTTTGGTTGATTTGGGTTCTAAATTCTACCTGAAAAAATCACTAAATCAATCAGTGGGAGATAAATATTGGCCTCTGGGCTTGTGTGCCACTCCTGACTCCTGTGTGCGCCATCTCTCACTCAGTGGGCCATAGAAAGCCTATTTATTTTTTTGGTTGATTTGGGTTCTAAATTCTACCTGAAAAAATCACTAAATCAATCAGTGGGAGATAAATATTGGCCTCTGGGCTTGTGTGCCACTCCTGACTCCTGTGTGTGCCATCTCTCACTCAGTGGGCCATAGAAAGCCTATTTCTTTTTTTGGTTGATTTGGTTTCTAAATTCTCCCTGAAAAAATCATTTTATTTTTTTTGGTTTCTAAATTCTTCCTGAAAAAATCATTTTATTTTATTTTGATTCTAAAGTCTCCCTGAAAAAAAAAAAAAAATCAGTGGGAGATTAATATTGCCCTTTCTGCTTGTGTGCCACTCCAGACCCCTGGGTGTGCCATCTCTCTCTCTCAGATAGTGGGCCATAGAAAGCCTATTTATTTTTTTGGTTGATTTGGGTTCTAAATTCTACCTGAAAAAATCACTAAATCAATCAGTGGGAGATAAATATTGGCCTCTGGGCTTGTGTGCCACTCCTGACTCCTGTGTGTGCCATCTCTCACTCAGTGGGCCATAGAAAGCCTATTTTTTTTTGGCTTATTTGGGTTCTAAATTCTACCTGAAAAAATCAATAAATCAATCAGTGGGAGATAAATATTGGCCTCTGGGCTTGTGTGCCACTCCTGACTCCTGTGTGTGCCATCTCTCACTCAGTGGGCCATAGAAAGCCTATTTTGTTTTTTTATTTGGTTTCTAAATTCTCCCTGAAAAAATCATTTTATTTTATTTGGTTTCTAAATTCTTCCCGAAAAAAATCATTTTATTTTATTTTGTTTCTAAATTCTCCCTGAAAAAAAAAAAAAATCAGTGGGAGATTAATATTGCCCTTTCTGCTTGTGTGCCAGTCTTGACTCCTGGGTGTGCCATCTCTCTCTCTCAAATAGTGGGCCATAGAAAGCCTATTTATTTTTTTGGTTGATTTGGGTTGTAAATTCTACCTGAAAAAATCAATAAATCAATCAGTGGGAGATAAATATTGGCCTCTGGGCTTGTGTGCCACTCCTGACTCCTGTGTGTGCCATCTCTCACTCAGTGAGCCATAGAAAGCCTATTTTTTTTTGTTTGGTTTCTAAATTCTCCCTGAAAAAATCATTTTATTTTATTTGGTTTCTAAATTCTTCCTGAAAAAATCATTTTATTTTATTTTGTTTCTAAAGTCTCCCTGAAAAAAAAAAATCAGTGGGAGATTAATATTGCCCTTTCTGCTTGTGTGCCAGTCTTGACTCCTGGGTGTGCCATCTCTCTCAGATAGTGGGCCATAGAAAGCCTTTTTATTTTTTTGGTTGATTTGGGTTCTAAATTCTACCTGAAAAAATCACTAAATCAATCAGTGGGAGATAAATATTGGCCTCTGGGCTTGTGTGCCACTCCTGACTCCTGTGTGCGCCATCTCTCACTCAGTGGGCCATATAAAGCCTATTTATTTTTTTGGTTGATTTGGGTTCTAAATTCTACCTGAAAAAATCACTAAATCAATCAGTGGGAGATAAATATTGGCCTCTGGGCTTGTGTGCCACTCCTGACTCCTGTGTGCGCCATCTCTCACTCAGTGGGCCATAGAAAGCCTATTTATTTTTTTGGTTGATTTGGGTTCTAAATTCTACCTGAAAAAATCACTAAATCAATCAGTGGGAGATAAATATTGGCCTCTGGGCTTGTGTGCCACTCCTGACTCCTGTGTGTGCCATCTCTCACTCAGTGGGCCATAGAGAGCCTATTTATTTTTTTGGTTGATTTGGGTTCTAAATTCTACCTGAAAAAATCACTAAATCAATCAGTGGGAGATAAATATTGGCCTCTGGGCTTGTGTGCCACTCCTGACTCCTGTGTGCGCCATCTCTCACTCAGTGGGCCATAGAAAGCCTATTTATTTTTTTGGTTGATTTGGGTTCTAAATTCTACCTGAAAAAATCACTAAATCAATCAGTGGGAGATAAATATTGGCCTCTGGGCTTGTGTGCCACTCCTGACTCCTGTGTGTGCCATCTCTCACTCAGTGGGCCATAGAAAGCCTATTTATTTTTTTGGTTGATTTGGGTTCTAAATTCTACCTGAAAAAATCACTAAATCAATCAGTGGGAGATAAATATTGGCCTCTGGGCTTGTGTGCCACTCCTGACTCCTGTGTGCGCCATCTCTCACTCAGTGGGCCATAGAAAGCCTATTTATTTTTTTGGTTGATTTGGGTTCTAAATTCTACCTGAAAAAATCACTAAATCAATCAGTGGGAGATAAATATTGGCCTCTGGGCTTGTGTGCCACTCCTGACTCCTGTGTGTGCCATCTCTCACTCAGTGGGCCATAGAGAGCCTATTTATTTTTTTGGTTGATTTGGGTTCTAAATTCTACCTGAAAAAATCACTAAATCAATCAGTGGGAGATAAATATTGGCCTCTGGGCTTGTGTGCCACTCCTGACTCCTGTGTGCGCCATCTCTCACTCAGTGGGCCATAGAAAGCCTATTTATTTTTTTGGTTGATTTGGGTTCTAAATTCTACCTGAAAAAATCACTAAATCAATCAGTGGGAGATAAATATTGGCCTCTGGGCTTGTGTGCCACTCCTGACTCCTGTGTGTGCCATCTCTCACTCAGTGGGCCATAGAAAGCCTATTTCTTTTTTTGGTTGATTTGGGTTCTAAATTCTACCTGAAAAAATCACTAAATCAATCAGTGGGAGATAAATATTGGCCTCTGGGCTTGTGTGCCACTCCTGACTCCTGTGTGTGCCATCTCTCACTCAGTGGGCCATAGAAAGCCTATTTATTTTTTTGGTTGATTTGGGTTCTAAATTTTACCTGAAAAAAATCACTAAATCAATCAGTGGACGATAAATATTGGCCTCTGGGCTTGTGTGCCACTCCTGACTCCTGTGTGTGCCATCTCTCACTCAGTGGGCCATAGAAAGCCTATTTATTTTTTTGGTTGATTTGGGTTCTAAATTGTACCTGAAAAAATCACTAAATCAATCAGTGGGAGATAAACATTGGCCTCTGGGCTTGTGTGCCACTCCTGACTCCTGTATGTGCCATCTCTCACTCAGTGGGCCATAGAAAGCCTATTTATTTTTTTGGTTGATTTGGGTTCTAAATTCTACCTGAAAAAATCACTAAATCAATCAGTGGGAGATAAATATTGGCCTCTGGGCTTGTGTGCCACTCCTGACTCCTGTGTGTGCCATCTCTCACTCAGTGGGCCATAGAAAGCCTATTTTTTTTTGTTTGGTTTCTAAATTCTCCCTGAAAAAATCATTTTATTTTATTTGGTTTCTAAATTCTTCCTGAAAAAATCATTTTATTTTATTTTGTTTCTAAAGTCTCCCTGAAAAAAAAAAATCAGTGGGAGATTAATATTGCCCTTTCTGCTTGTGTGCCAGTCTTGACTCCTGGGTGTGCCATCTCTCTCAGATAGTGGGCCATAGAAAGCCTTTTTATTTTTTTGGTTGATTTGGGTTCTAAATTCTACCTGAAAAAATCACTAAATCTATCAGTGGGAGATAAATATTGGCCTCTGGGCTTGTGTGCCACTCCTGACTCCTGTGTGTGCCATCTCTCACTCAGTGGGCCATAGAAAGCCTATTTATTTTTTTGGTTGATTTGGGTTCTAAATTCTACCTGAAAAAATCACTAAATCAATCAGTGGGAGATAAATATTGGCCTCTGGGCTTGTGTGCCACTCCTGACTCCTGTGTGCGCCATCTCTCACTCAGTGGGCCATAGAAAGCCTATTTATTTTTTTGGTTGATTTGGGTTCTAAATTCTACCTGAAAAAATCACTAAATCAATCAGTGGGAGATAAATATTGGCCTCTGGGCTTGTGTGCCACTCCTGACTCCTGTGTGTGCCATCTCTCACTCAGTGGGCCATAGAGAGCCTATTTATTTTTTTGGTTGATTTGGGTTCTAAATTCTACCTGAAAAAATCACTAAATCAATCAGTGGGAGATAAATATTGGCCTCTGGGCTTGTGTGCCACTCCTGACTCCTGTGTGCGCCATCTCTCACTCAGTGGGCCATAGAAAGCCTATTTATTTTTTTGGTTGATTTGGGTTCTAAATTCTACCTGAAAAAATCACTAAATCAATCAGTGGGAGATAAATATTGGCCTCTGGGCTTGTGTGCCACTCCTGACTCCTGTGTGTGCCATCTCTCACTCAGTGGGCCATAGAAAGCCTATTTCTTTTTTTGGTTGATTTGGGTTCTAAATTCTACCTGAAAAAATCACTAAATCAATCAGTGGGAGATAAATATTGGCCTCTGGGCTTGTGTGCCACTCCTGACTCCTGTGTGCGCCATCTCTCACTCAGTGGGCCATAGAAAGCCTATTTATTTTTTTGGTTGATTTGGGTTCTAAATTCTACCTGAAAAAAATCACTAAATCAATCAGTGGGAGATAAATATTGGCCTCTGGGCTTGTGTGCCACTCCTGACTCCTGTGTGTGCCATCTCTCACTCAGTGGGCCATAGAGAGCCTATTTATTTTTTTGGTTGATTTGGGTTCTAAATTCTACCTGAAAAAATCACTAAATCAATCAGTGGGAGATAAATATTGGCCTCTGGGCTTGTGTGCCACTCCTGACTCCTGTGTGCGCCATCTCTCACTCAGTGGGCCATAGAAAGCCTATTTATTTTTTTGGTTGATTTGGGTTCTAAATTCTACCTGAAAAAATCACTAAATCAATCAGTGGGAGATAAATATTGGCCTCTGGGCTTGTGTGCCACTCCTGACTCCTGTGTGTGCCATCTCTCACTCAGTGGGCCATAGAAAGCCTATTTATTTTTTTGGTTGATTTGGGTTCTAAATTCTACCTGAAAAAATCACTAAATCAATCAGTGGGAGATAAATATTGGCCTCTGGGCTTGTGTGCCACTCCTGACTCCTGTGTGCGCCATCTCTCACTCAGTGGGCCATAGAAAGCCTATTTATTTTTTTGGTTGATTTGGGTTCTAAATTCTACCTGAAAAAATCACTAAATCAATCAGTGGGAGATAAATATTGGCCTCTGGGCTTGTGTGCCACTCCTGACTCCTGTGTGTGCCATCTCTCACTCAGTGGGCCATAGAAAGCCTATTTCTTTTTTTGGTTGATTTGGTTTCTAAATTCTCCCTGAAAAAATCATTTTATTTTTTTTGGTTTCTAAATTCTTCCTGAAAAAATCATTTTATTTTATTTTGTTTCTAAAGTCTCCCTGAAAAAAAAAAAAAATCAGTGGGAGATTAATATTGCCCTTTCTGCTTGTGTGCCAGTCTTGACTCCTGGGTGTGCCATCTCTCTCAGATAGTGGGCCATAGAAAGCCTTTTTATTTTTTTGGTTGATTTGGGTTCTAAATTCTACCTGAAAAAATCACTAAATCAATCAGTGGGAGATAAATATTGGCCTCTGGGCTTGTGTGCCACTCCTGACTCCTGTGTGTGCCATCTCTCACTCAGTGGGCCATAGAAAGCCTATTTATTTTTTTGGTTGATTTGGGTTCTAAATTCTACCTGAAAAAATCACTAAATCAATCAGTGGGAGATAAATATTGGCCTCTGGGCTTGTGTGCCACTCCTGACTCCTGTGTGCGCCATCTCTCACTCAGTGGGCCATAGAAAGCCTATTTATTTTTTTGGTTGATTTGGGTTCTAAATTCTACCTGAAAAAATCACTAAATCAATCAGTGGGAGATAAATATTGGCCTCTGGGCTTGTGTGCCACTCCTGACTCCTGTGTGTGCCATCTCTCACTCAGTGGGCCATAGAGAGCCTATTTATTTTTTTGGTTGATTTGGGTTCTAAATTCTACCTGAAATAATCACTAAATCAATCAGTGGGAGATAAATATTGGCCTCTGGGCTTGTGTGCCACTCCTGACTCCTGTGTGCGCCATCTCTCACTCAGTGGGCCATAGAAAGCCTATTTATTTTTTTGGTTGATTTGGGTTCTAAATTCTACCTGAAAAAATCACTAAATCAATCAGTGGGAGATAAATATTGGCCTCTGGGCTTGTGTGCCACTCCTGACTCCTGTGTGTGCCATCTCTCACTCAGTGGGCCATAGAAAGCCTATTTATTTTTTTGGTTGATTTGGGTTCTAAATTCTACCTGAAAAAATCACTAAATCAATCAGTGGGAGATAAATATTGGCCTCTGGGCTTGTGTGCCACTCCTGACTCCTGTGTGCGCCATCTCTCACTCAGTGGGCCATAGAAAGCCTATTTATTTTTTTGGTTGATTTGGGTTCTAAATTCTACCTGAAAAAATCACTAAATCAATCAGTGGGAGATAAATATTGGCCTCTGGGCTTGTGTGCCACTCCTGACTCCTGTGTGTGCCATCTCTCACTCAGTGGGCCATAGAAAGCCTATTTCTTTTTTTGGTTGATTTGGTTTCTAAATTCTCCCTGAAAAAATCATTTTATTTTTTTTGGTTTCTAAATTCTTCCTGAAAAAATCATTTTATTTTATTTTGTTTCTAAAGTCTCCCTGAAAAAAAAAAAAATCAGTGGGAGATTAATATTGCCCTTTCTGCTTGTGTGCCACTCCAGACCCCTGGGTGTGCCATCTCTCTCTCTCAGATAGTGGGCCATAGAAAGCCTATTTATTTTTTTGGTTGATTTGGGTTCTAAATTCTACCTGAAAAAATCACTAAATCAATCAGTGGGAGATAAATATTGGCCTCTGGGCTTGTGTGCCACTCCTGACTCCTGTGTGTGCCATCTCTCACTCAGTGGGCCATAGAAAGCCTATTTTTTTTGGCTTATTTGGGTTCTAAATTCTACCTGAAAAAATCAATAAATCAATCAGTGGGAGATAAATATTGGCCTCTGGGCTTGTGTGCCACTCCTGACTCCTGTGTGTGCCATCTCTCACTCAGTGGGCCATAGAAAGCCTATTTTGTTTTTTTATTTGGTTTCTAAATTCTCCCTGAAAAAATCATTTTATTTTATTTGGTTTCTAAATTCTTCCAGAAAAAAATCATTTTATTTTATTTTGTTTCTAAATTCTCCCTGAAAAAAAAAAAATCAGTGGGAGATTAATATTGCCCTTTCTGCTTGTGTGCCAGTCTTGACTCCTGGGTGTGCCATCTCTCTCTCTCAAATAGTGGGCCATAGAAAGCCTATTTATTTTTTTGGTTGATTTGGGTTGTAAATTCTACCTGAAAAAATCAATAAATCAATCAGTGGGAGATAAATATTGGCCTCTGGGCTTGTGTGCCACTCCTGACTCCTGTGTGTGCCATCTCTCACTCAGTGGGCCATAGAAAGCCTATTTTTTTTTGTTTGGTTTCTAAATTCTCCCTGAAAAAATCATTTTATTTTATTTGGTTTCTAAATTCTTCCTGAAAAAATCATTTTATTTTATTTTGTTTCTAAAGTCTCCCTGAAAAAAAAAATTCAGTGGGAGATTAATATTGCCCTTTCTGCTTGTGTGCCAGTCTTGACTCCTGGGTGTGCCATCTCTCTCAGATAGTGGGCAATAGAAAGCCTATTTATTTTTTTGGTTGATTTGGGTTCTAAATTCTACCTGAAAAAATCACTAAATCAATCAGTGGGAGATAAATATTGGCCTCTGGGCTTGTGTGCCACTTCTGACTCCTGTGTGTGCCATCTCTCACTCAGTGGGCCATAGAAAGCCTATTTATTTTTTTGGTTGATTTGGGTTCTAAATTCTACCTGAAAAAATCACTAAATCAATCAGTGGGAGATAAATATTGGCCTCTGGGCTTGTGTGCCACTCCTGACTCCTGTGTGCGCCATCTCTCACTCAGTGGGCCATAGAAAGCCTATTTATTTTTTTGGTTGATTTGGGTTCTAAATTCTACCTGAAAAAATCACTAAATCAATCAGTGGGAGATAAATATTGGCCTCTGGGCTTGTGTGCCACTCCTGACTCCTGTGTGTGCCATCTCTCACTCAGTGGGCCATAGAGAGCCTATTTATTTTTTTGGTTGATTTGGGTTCTAAATTCTACCTGAAAAAATCACTAAATCAATCAGTGGGAGATAAATATTGGCCTCTGGGCTTGTGTGCCACTCCTGACTCCTGTGTGCGCCATCTCTCACTCAGTGGGCCATAGAAAGCCTATTTATTTTTTTGGTTGATTTGGGTTCTAAATTCTACCTGAAAAAATCACTAAATCAATCAGTGGGAGATAAATATTGGCCTCTGGGCTTGTGTGCCACTCCTGACTCCTGTGTGTGCCATCTCTCACTCAGTGGGCCATAGAAAGCCTATTTGTTTTTTTGGTTGATTTGGGTTCTAAATTCTACCTGAAAAAATCACTAAATCAATCAGTGGGAGATAAATATTGGCCTCTGGGCTTGTGTGCCACTCCTGACTCCTGTGTGCGCCATCTCTCACTCAGTGGGCCATAGAAAGCCTATTTATTTTTTTGGTTGATTTGGGTTCTAAATTCTACCTGAAAAAATCACTAAATCAATCAGTGGGAGATAAATATTGGCCTCTGGGCTTGTGTGCCACTCCTGACTCCTGTGTGCGCCATCTCTCACTCAGTGGGCCATAGAAAGCCTATTTATTTTTTTGGTTGATTTGGGTTCTAAATTCTACCTGAAAAAATCACTAAATCAATCAGTGGGAGATAAATATTGGCCTCTGGGCTTGTGTGCCACTCCTGACTCCTGTGTGTGCCATCTCTCACTCAGTGGGCCATAGAAAGCCTATTTCTTTTTTTGGTTGATTTGGGTTCTAAATTCTACCTGAAAAAATCACTAAATCAATCAGTGGGAGATAAATATTGGCCTCTGGGCTTGTGTGCCACTCCTGACTCCTGTGTGTGCCATCTCTCACTCAGTGGGCCATAGAAAGCCTATTTATTTTTTTGGTTGATTTGGGTTCTAAATTTTACCTGAAAAAAATCACTAAATCAATCAGTGGACGATAAATATTGGCCTCTGGGCTTGTGTGCCACTCCTGACTCCTGTGTGTGCCATCTCTCACTCAGTGGGCCATAGAAAGCCTATTTATTTTTTTGGTTGATTTGGGTTCTAAATTGTACCTGAAATAATCACTAAATCAATCAGTGGGAGATAAATATTGGCCTCTGGGCTTGTGTGCCACTCCTGACTCCTGTATGTGCCATCTCTCACTCAGTGGGCCATAGAAAGCCTATTTATTTTTTTGGTTGATTTGGGTTCTAAATTCTACCTGAAAAAATCACTAAATCAATCAGTGGGAGATAAATATTGGCCTCTGGGCTTGTGTGCCACTCCTGACTCCTGTGTGTGCCATCTCTCACTCAGTGGGCCATAGAAAGCCTATTTATTTTTTTGGTTGATTTGGGTTCTAAATTCTACCAGAAAAAATCACTAAATCAATCAGTGGGAGATAAATATTGGCCTCTGGGCTTGTGTGCCACTCCTGACTCCTGTGTGTGCCATCTCTCACTCAGTGGGCCATAGAAAGCCTATTTATTTTTTTGGTTGATTTGGGTTCTAAATTCTACCAGAAAAAATCACTAAATCAATCAGTGGGAGATAAATATTGGCCTCTGGGCTTGTGTGCCACTCCTGACTCCTGTGTGCGCCATCTCTCACTCAGTGGGCCATAGAAAGCCTATTTTTTTTATTTGGTTTCTAAATTCTCCCTGAAAAAATCATTTTATTTTATTTGGTTTCTAAATTGTTCCTGAAAAAATCATTTTATTTTATTTTGTTTCTAAAGTCTCCCTGAAAAAAAAAATCAGTGGGAGATTAATATTGCCCTTTCTGCTTGTGTGTCACTCCTGACTCCTGGGTGTGCCATCTCTCACTCAGTGGGCCATAGAAAGCCTATTTATTTTTTGGGTTTATTTGGGTTGTAAATTCTACCTGAAAAAATCAATAAATCAATCAGTGGGAGATAAATATTGGCCTCTGGGCTTGTGTGCCACTCCTGACTCCTGTGTGTGCCATCTCTCACTCAGTGGGCCATAGAAAGCCTATTTATTTTTTTGGTTGATTTGGGTTCTAAATTCTACCTGAAAAAATTAATAAATCAATCAGTGGGAGATAAATATTGGCCTCTGGGCTTGTGTGCCACTCCTGACTCCTGTGTGTGCCATCTCTCACTCAGTGGGCCATAGAAAGCTTATTTTTTTTTGTTTGGTTTCTAAATTCTCCCTGAAAAAATCATTTTATTTTATTTGGTTTCTAAATTCTTCCTGAAAAAATCATTTTATTTTATTTTGTTTCTAAAGTCTCCCTGAAAAAAAAAAATCAGTGGGAGATTAATATTGCCCTTTCTGCTTGTGTGCCAGTCTTGACTCCTGGGTGTGCCATCTCTCTCAGATAGTGGGCCATAGAAAGCCTTTTTATTTTTTTGGTTGATTTGGGTTCTAAATTCTACCTGAAAAAATCACTAAATCAATCAGTGGGAGATAAATATTGGCCTCTGGGCTTGTGTGCCACTCCTGACTCCTGTGTGTGCCATCTCTCACTCAGTGGGCCATAGAAAGCCTATTTATTTTTTTGGTTGATTTGGGTTCTAAATTCTACCTGAAAAAATCACTAAATCAATCAGTGGGAGATAAATATTGGCCTCTGGGCTTGTGTGCCACTCCTGACTCCTGTGTGCGCCATCTCTCACTCAGTGGGCCATAGAAAGCCTATTTATTTTTTTGGTTGATTTGGGTTCTAAATTCTACCTGAAAAAATCACTAAATCAATCAGTGGGAGATAAATATTGGCCTCTGGGCTTGTGTGCCACTCCTGACTCCTGTGTGTGCCATCTCTCACTCAGTGGGCCATAGAGAGCCTATTTATTTTTTTGGTTGATTTGGCTTCTAAATTCTACCTGAAAAAATCACTAAATCAATCAGTGGGAGATAAATATTGGCCTCTGGGCTTGTGTGCCACTCCTGACTCCTGTGTGCGCCATCTCTCACTCTGTGGGCCATAGAAAGCCTATTTATTTTTTTGGTTGATTTGGGTTCTAAATTCTACCTGAAAAAATCACTAAATCAATCAGTGGGAGATAAATATTGGCCTCTGGGCTTGTGTGCCACTCCTGACTCCTGTGTGTGCCATCTCTCACTCAGTGGGCCATAGAAAGCCTATTTATTTTTTTGGTTGATTTGGGTTCTAAATTCTACCTGAAAAAATCACTAAATCAATCAGTGGGAAATAAATATTGGCCTCTGGGCTTGTGTGCCACTCCTGACTCCTGTGTGTGCCATCTCTCACTCAGTGGGCCATAGAAAGCCTATTTATTTTTTTGGTTGATTTGGGTTCTAAATTTTACCTGAAAAAAATCACTAAATCAATCAGTGGACGATAAATATTGGCCTCTGGGCTTGTGTGCCACTCCTGACTCCTGTGTGTGCCATCTCTCACTCAGTGGGCCATAGAAAGCCTACTTATTTTTTTGGTTGATTTGGGTTCTAAATTGTACCTGAAAAAATCACTAAATCAATCAGTGGGAGATAAATATTGGCCTCTGGGCTTGTGTGCCACTCCTGACTCCTGTATGTGCCATCTCTCACTCAGTGGGCCATAGAAAGCCTATTTATTTTTTTGGTTGATTTGGGTTCTAAATTCTACCTGAAAAAATCACTAAATCAATCAGTGGGAGATAAATATTGGCCTCTGGGCTTGTGTGCCACTCCTGACTCCTGTGTGTGCCATCTCTCACTCAGTGGGCCATAGAAAGCCTATTTATTTTTTTGGTTGATTTGGGTTCTAAATTCTACCAGAAAAAATCACTAAATCAATCAGTGGGAGATAAATATTGGCCTCTGGGCTTGTGTGCCACTCCTGACTCCTGTGTGTGCCATCTCTCACTCAGTGGGCCATAGAAAGCCTATTTATTTTTTTGGTTGATTTGGGTTCTAAATTCTACCTGAAAAAATCAATAAATCAATCAGTGGGAGATAAATATTGGCCTCTGGGCTTGTGTGCCACTCCTGACTCCTGTGTGCGCCATCTCTCACTCAGTGGGCCATAGAAAGCCTATTTTTTTTTATTTGGTTTCTAAATTCTCCCTGAAAAAATCATTTTATTTTATTTGGTTTCTAAATTGTTCCTGAAAAAATCATTTTATTTTATTTTGTTTCTAAAGTCTCCCTGAAAAAAAAAATCAGTGGGAGATTAATATTGCCCTTTCTGCTTGTGTGTCACTCCTGACTCCTGGGTGTGCCATCTCTCTCTCTCAGATAGTGGGCCATAGAAAGCCTATTTATTTTTTTGGTTGATTTGGGTTCTAAATTCTACCTGAAAAAAATCACTAAATCAATCAGTGGGAGATAAATATTGGCCTCTGGGCTTGTGTGCCACTCCTGACTCCTGTGTGTGCCATCTCTCACTCAGTGGGCCATAGAAAGCCTATTTATTTTTTGGGTTTATTTGGGTTGTAAATTCTACCTGAAAAAATCAATAAATCAATCAGTGGGAGATAAATATTGGCCTCTGGGCTTGTGTGCCACTCCTGACTCCTGTGTGTGCCATCTCTTACTCAGTGGGCCATAGAAAGCCTATTTTGTTTTTTTATTTGGTTTCTAAATTCTCCCTGAAAAAATCATTTTATTTTATTTGGTTTCTAAATTCTTCCCGAAAAAAATCATTTTATTTTATTTTGTTTCTAAAGTCTCCCTGAAAAAAAAAAAAAATCAGTGGGAGATTAATATTGCCCTTTCTGCTTGTGTGCCAGTCTTGACTCCTGGGTGAGCCATCTCTCTCTCTCAAATAGTGGGCCATAGAAAGCCTATTTATTTTTTTGGTTGATTTGGGTTGTAAATTCTACCTGAAAAAATCAATAAATCAATCAGTGGGAGATAAATATTGGCCTCTGGGCTTGTGTGCCACTCCTGACTCCTGTGTGTGCCATCTCTCACTCAGTGGGCCATAGAAAGCCTATTTATTTTTTTGATTGATTTGGGTTCTAAATTCTACCTGAAAAAAATCACTAAATCAATCAGTGGACGATAAATATTGGCCTCTGGGCTTGTGTGCCACTCCTGACTCCTGTGTGTGCCATCTCTCACTCAGTGGGCCATAGAAAGCCTATTTTGTTTTTTTATTTGGTTTCTAAATTCTCCCTGAAAAAATCATTTTATTTTATTTGGTTTCTAAATTCTTCCCGAAAAAAATCATTTTATTTTATTTTGTTTCTAAATTCTCCCTGAAAAAAAAAATCAGTGGGAGATTAATATTGCCCTTTCTGCTTGTGTGCCAGTCTTGACTCCTGGGTGTGCCATCTCTCTCTCTCAAATAGTGGGCCATAGAAAGCCTATTTATTTTTTTGGTTGATTTGGGTTGTAAATTCTACCTGAAAAAATCAATAAATCAATCAGTGGGAGATAAATATTGGCCTCTGGGCTTGTGTGCCACTCCTGACTCCTGTGTGTGCCATCTCTCACTCAGTGGGCCATAGAAAGCCTATTTTTTTTTGTTTGGTTTCTAAATTCTCCCTGAAAAAATCATTTTATTTTATTTGGTTTGTAAATTCTTCCTGAAAAAATCATTTTATTTTATTTTGTTTCTAAAGTCTCCCTGAAAAAAAAAATCAGTGGGAGATTAATATTGCCCTTTCTGCTTGTGTGCCAGTCTTGACTCCTGGGTGTGCCATCTCTCTCAGATAGTGGGCCATAGAAAGCCTTTTTATTTTTTTGGTTGATTTGGGTTCTAAATTCTACCTGAAAAAATCACTAAATCAATCAGTGGGAGATAAATATTGGCCTCTGGGCTTGTGTGCCACTCCTGACTCCTGTGTGTGCCATCTCTCACTCAGTGGGCCATAGAAAGCCTATTTATTTTTTTGGTTGATTTGGGTTCTAAATTCTACCTGAAAAAATCACTAAATCAATCAGTGGGAGATAAATATTGGCCTCTGGGCTTGTGTGCCACTCCTGACTCCTGTGTGCGCCATCTCTCACTCAGTGGGCCATAGAAAGCCTATTTATTTTTTTGGTTGATTTGGGTTCTAAATTCTACCTGAAAAAATCACTAAATCAATCAGTGGGAGATAAATATTGGCCTCTGGGCTTGTGTGCCACTCCTGACTCCTGTGTGTGCCATCTCTCACTCAGTGGGCCATAGAGAGCCTATTTATTTTTTTGGTTGAATTGGGTTGTAAATTCTACCTGAAAAAATCACTAAATCAATCAGTGGGAGATAAATATTGGCCTCTGGGCTTGTGTGCCACTCCTGACTCCTGTGTGCGCCATCTCTCACTCAGTGGGCCATAGAAAGCCTATTTATTTTTTTGGTTGATTTGGGTTCTAAATTCTACCTGAAAAAATCACTAAATCAATCAGTGGGAGATAAATATTGGCCTCTGGGCTTGTGTGCCACTCCTGACTCCTGTGTGTGCCATCTCTCACTCAGTGGGCCATAGAAAGCCTGTTTATTTTTTTGGTTGATTTGGGTTCTAAATTCTACCTGAAAAAATCACTAAATCAATCAATGGGAGATAAATATTGGCCTCTGGGCTTGTGTGCCACTCCTGACTCCTGTGTGTGCCATCTCTCACTCAGTGGGCCATAGAAAGCCTATTTATTTTTTTGGTTGATTTGGGTTCTAAATTTTACCTGAAAAAAAACCACTAAATCAATCAGTGGACGATAAATATTGGCCTCTGGGCTTGTGTGCCACTCCTGACTCCTGTGTGTGCCATCTCTCACTCAGTGGGCCATAGAAAGCCTATTTATTTTTTTGGTTGATTTGGGTTCTAAATTGTACCTGAAAAAATCACTAAATCAATCAGTGGGAGATAAATATTGGCCTCTGGGCTTGTGTGCAACTCCTGACTCCTGTATGTGCCATCTCTCACTCAGTGGGCCATAGAAAGCCTATTTATTTTTTTGGTTGATTTGGGTTCTAAATTCTACCTGAAAAAATCACTAAATCAATCAGTGGGAGAAAAATATTGGCCTCTGGGCTTGTGTGCCACTCCTGACTCCTGTGTGTGCCATCTCTCACTCAGTGGGCCATAGAAAGCCTATTTATTTTTTGGGTTTATTTGGGTTGTAAATTCTACCTGAAAAAATCAATAAATCAATCAGTGGGAGATAAATATTGGCCTCTGGGCTTGTGTGCCACTCCTGACTCCTGTGTGTGCCATCTCTCACTCAGTGGGCCATAGAAAGCCTATTTTGTTTTTTTATTTGGTTTCTAAATTCTCCCTGAAAAAATCATTTTATTTTATTTGGTTTCTAAATTCTTCCCGAAAAAAATCATTTTATTTTATTTTGTTTCTAAAGTCTCCCTGAAAAAAAAAAAAAAATCAGTGGGAGATTAATATTGCCCTTTCTGCTTGTGTGCCAGTCTTGACTCCTGGGTGAGCCATCTCTCTCTCTCAAATAGTGGGCCATAGAAAGCCTATTTATTTTTTTGGTTGATTTGGGTTGTAAATTCTACCTGAAAAAATCAATAAATCAATCAGTGGGAGATAAATATTGGCCTCTGGGCTTGTGTGCCACTCCTGACTCCTGTGTGTGCCATCTCTCACTCAGTGGGCCATAGAAAGCCTATTTATTTTTTTGGTTGATTTGGGTTCTAAATTCTACCTGAAAAAAATCACTAAATCAATCAGTGGACGATAAATATTGGCCTCTGGGCTTGTGTGCCACTCCTGACTCCTCTGTGTGCCATCTCTCACTCAGTGGGCCATAGAAAGCCTATTTATTTTTTTGGTTGATTTGGGTTCTAAATTCTACCTGAAAAAATCACTAAATCAATCAGTGGGAGATAAATATTGGCCTCTGGGCTTGTGTGCCACTCCTGACTCCTGTGTGTGCCATCTCTCACTCAGTGTGTTAGGACTGGCGGAACGCACCAAGAGAGATGTAATGGATGCGTTCGCAGTCCGGGGTCCACCGTGCAGGTGAAACCTGCTGCTAGGACATGACAGACGATATGGCGGTACTCATAAGTATACACGCGTGGGTTAAACCTCACCCAGCGTGAAGAAAGCGATCCTGTTGCGTCACAGGATCGCGGTACCGCACATAGAGCGCGAGCAAGTGGTCAGCGAACTAGACCCCAACAGGGATAGTAGTCCGATTAGACCCTTGCTGGCACTACACCACAACTGGGTGTGAAAAGTATATACAATAGAGGCACCGAAGTGCAAACTGTGCCGTGCTGGCAGGCACCACTAAGTACCCAGACATGGGTCAGGAAGCGCACACAGGCGCGTGGCGCCGCACTGGCGGTCACAGCAGAGGACGCTGACACGTGTGTGACACGTTGAGTGTTAAGTCGGGCGCTAGATAGCAGCCATACACCATACGCGAACAATCATACAGTAGGGTAGGGGTATTTAAAGGACGACTTGCACTCACAACAAACACACGTATAAAGTTGTACACTAGCGCATGGCCGTGCGGTCATGCGCAGTTTATATAGCTGCAGGACAGGAAGCGGCCACAGAAACTTTGCCCTTCCAAGACCTGCCAAGAGGACCAATAGAATGCGCTGCAGAGTCTGAGCACATGACCCTCGATCTCCAACGGGAGATCTTGCCCTGGGCATGCTCAGTGTGCGCAGACAAGGACTTAGTCCCAGAGAAGTCCACTCGCTGCTGACCAGTATTGGCTTTAAAGGCAGAAGCTGGAGAAGCAGCAGTAACTCTTCTCACAGAGTCAGACTGAGCGAGACGCTGGGATCGACGTCCCTGCTGAGCAGGCTCCACTGCGGCTGGAGGAGAATGGGAGACCGCAGCGGAGACGGATCGAGATTCCCCCTGTGCAGCAGAGGAAACTCGACTCCTAACATTACCCCCCCTCCTAGGGCCCCCCCCTCCTTGGGCCTCACTACGTTCGAAGGCAGCAATGAGCTGTGGGGCCCGAATGTTTTCAGCAGGCTCCCATGACCTGTTCTCTGGACCATAACCCTTCCAATCCACCAGATAGAACTTTTTGCCGCGTACCACCTTACACCCCAAAATAGCGTTCACCTCGTAATCGTCCGTAGACGAACCCGATGTCCCGGCAGATGACTCGGAAAACCGGGACATGTATACGGGTTTCAAGAGGGACACATGAAAGGTGTCGGTGGTACCCAAGCGTGGAGGAAAAGCCAGGCGGTAGACCACAGGATTAACCTGTTCGAGAACCTTGAAGGGACCCAAGTAGCGAGGAGCAAACTTAGTGGACTCAACTCGCAGCCTGATGTTACGGGCGGAGAGCCACACCAAGTCGCCAGGGACAAAAGTCGGAGCAGGGCGCCGATGAACATCGGCGGAGGACCTCATTCTCTCCTTGGAGGCCCGAATGGCATCCTGCGTGCGATCCCAAATGTCCCGTGCCTCCACAGCCCAGTCTGCCACCCTGGGATCAGCGGAAGACACAGGCATGGGCACTGGAACACGCGGATGCTGGCCGTGATTTAAGAGGAATGGAGTCTGACCGGTGGAGTCGGCTACGGCATTGTTAAGTGCAAACTCTGCCCACGGTAGCAAGGATGCCCAGTCATCCTGTCTGGCAGAAACAAAATGTCGCAGATATGTGACCAAGGTCTGGTTGGCCCTTTCTACCAACCCATTCATCTCGGGATGATATGCCGAAGAGAGATTTAACTCAATACTGAGTAAACGACATAGCTCCCTCCAGAATCGAGACGCAAACTGGGGACCCCGGTCACTAACAATTTTGTCTGGCATACCGTGTAAGCGAAAGATATGCTTGATAAACAAGACAGCCAACGCCCGTGCAGATGGTAGCCGTGGAAGAGGCACCAAATACACCATTTTGGAGAAATGGTCGGTGATCACCCAGATAATGGTGCAATTACGAGACTTGGGTAAGCCCACCACAAAGTCCATCCCGACCATCTCCCAGGGCCTGTCAGCCACGGGCAGAGGGTAAAGCAAACCAGCTGGCCGTTGCCGAGGAGTCTTGTTCCTGGCGCAAGAGACACATGCCCGAACGTACTCCGCGACATCACGAGCCATATGCGGCCACCAGTATGTCCTCGCCAGTAACTCAGATGTCCTTTTAGTACCAAAATGTCCACCCACCCTGGACGAGTGCGCCCAAGAGAGAACCTCCGGCCACAAACTAGATGGAACAAAAGTCTTGCCCGGGGGCACAGACTCCAGCGAAACCGGGGCCACGGTTCTCAAACTCTCGGTGGGGACAATAAGCCGAGGCTCCTCCTCCTCCTCCGCAGATGACACAACGGAGCGAGAGAGAGCATCGGCCCGAATGTTCTTCTCCCCAGAAAGAAAATGGAGGGTGAAATAAAACCGGGAGAAGAACAAGGACCATCTGGCCTGGCGAGAATTCAACCGCTGAGCTGTCTGCAGATACACCAAATTTTTGTGATCTGTGAAGACTTGGAAGGGAAAACGTGCTCCCTCCAAGAGATGTCTCCACTCCGAGAAAGCCAACTTCATGGCTAGCAACTCCCTGTCCCCGATGGAATAATTCCTCTCTGCTGGTGCGAAGGTCTTGGAGAAAAAGAAGCAAGGATGCTTCCGACCTTGAGCATCCTTTTGGAAGAGGACTGC
Organism: Ranitomeya imitator; assembly: GCF_032444005.1. Lineage (NCBI taxonomy): Eukaryota > Metazoa > Chordata > Amphibia > Anura > Dendrobatidae > Ranitomeya > Ranitomeya imitator. Next base: position 456,752,424 of record NC_091285.1, read on the forward strand.
TCCAGCACCAACAGAAGAGGCATCCACCTCCATGATAAATGGCTTATCAACATCGGGGCGATGAAGTATGGGAGCGCTAGCGAAGTGTGACTTTATAGAGATAAAGGCCATGGAGACCTCCTCAGACCACAATTTAGGATTTGCCCCCTTCTTGGTGAGGGCAACCAAGGGAGCTACCAAAGTTGAGAAATGCGGGATGAACTGGCGATAATAATTAATGAACCCCATAAAGCGCTGCACCGCTTTAAGAGAATGAGGTTCCTGCCAGTCCATCACAGCCTGTAGTTTGGCAGGATCCATAGCCAATCCCTGGGCTGAGATGATGTAGCCTAGGAAAGGTAAGGACTCCTGCTCAAACATGCACTTCTCCAACTTGGCATAGAGGGAGTTTGCCCGTAGGAGGTCGAAGACTTTGCAAACATCTCTCCGGTGGGAGTCAATATCTGGAGAGTAGATGAGAATATCATCCAGATAGACTACGACCGAGGTGGAAAGCATATCCTGGAAGATATCGTTCACAAAGTCTTGGAAAACGGCTGGGGCATTACAGAGCCCAAAGGGCATCACCAGATATTCATAGTGCCCATCCCTGGTGTTAAAAGCCGTCTTCCATTCGTCCCCCTCATGGATGCGAATCAGGTTGTAAGCACCCCGCAGATCTAATTTAGTAAATACCCTTGCTCCCCGAAGCCTATCAAACAGTTCAGATATCAAAGGCAAAGGGTATTTATTCTTAACGGTGATGGCGTTAAGACCCCTGTAGTCTATGCATGGACGCAATTCCCCACTCTTCTTCTGCACGAAGAAGAATCCTGCCCCAGCAGGTGACACTGACTTCCTGATGAACCCTCTTGCCAGATTTTCCTGTATGTACTGTGACATTGCCTCCGTCTCCGGGAGAGATAGCGGATAGACTCGACCCCGGGGAGGCTCAGCACCAGGCAAGAGGTCAATAGGACAGTCATAGGGGCGATGGGGCGGAAGGGTCTCCGCCGCCTTTTTGGAGAATACGTCTGCATATGACCAATACTGCTTGGGGAGAGAGGATAGATCTGCGGATACCTCAGTAGTAGCAACCTGAACGCACTCCCTCTGACACCTACCCCCACAAGATTCACCCCAACCCAGAATTCTGCCTGAGGACCACTCGATATGAGGAGAGTGGTACCGTAGCCAAGGTATTCCCAACAGGATCTCATCAATTCCTTCCGGAATGACGAGCAGAGAAATTATCTCCTGATGAGATGGCGACATGGACAGAGTAAAAGGGATGGTCTGGTGTGTTATCTGTGAGGGCAATGTCGACCCATTCACCACTCGCACCGTTACTGGTTGAGCAAGCATAACCAAGGGTATTGCGTGACGTTGGGCGAAGGCAGAAGACATAAAGTTGCCCTCCGCCCCAGAATCCACGCAGAGCTCTACCGAGTGGGAAAATGAGCCAATAGTAATTGTCCCCTTAAAGGACAACTTAGAGGCAAACGTCGCCGTGTCTAGTGTACCTCCACCAACTACCACTAGACGCTGACGTTTCCTCGACCGCTGAGGACATCTGGTGGCTAGATGTCCTGACTGCTGGCTAACATGACAGACCCTGAGTGCACAAGCGGTCCGGGACTTAGATCCTGCTTGTGACACCTCCCTGGCCTCATGTGACTCAGGAACCAGGACTGGAAATTCAAGAGGTTTGGCAAAAGTAGGAGCCAGCCGAAACCTCTGCCTACACTGGGCTCGCTCTAACCTCCGCTCGTTAAAACGGAGGTCAATTCGAGTGGAGACAGTTATTAACTCCTCCAGTGTGGCAGGAATCTCCCTAGTGGCCAGAGCGTCCTTTACGTGGTCAGCCAAGCCCCTCCAAAATATGGGGATAAGAGCTTTATCCGACCAATCCAGCTCAGATGCTAAGGTGCGGAATTGGACGGCAAAATGACTGACCAAGGACTCACCCTGAGTTAATGCCAGCAATTGGAGCGCAGTATCATGGGTGACTTGAGGTCCTAAAAAGACCTGTTTCAAAGCGCTCAGAAACAGTGGAGCACTCTGCACCACATGATCGCCACGCTCCCACAGCGGCGTAGCCCATTCCAACGCCCTGTCCGACAATAGAGACAAAATAAATCCCACCTTAGCCCGCTCTGTGGGAAAACGTGTAGCCAGGAGCTCGAGATGAATAGAGCACTGACTCACAAATCCCCTACAAAACTTGCTATCACCAGAAAATTTTTCTGGCAGCGGGAGGTGAGATAATGTCGGAACAGGGGTGGCAATGGACATAGTAGCTGCAGCCACGCTGGCAGCCTGTACAGCTACTGCAGTAACATTCACAGCTGAGGTCGCGCTCTCGAGAGCCGCCAACCTACCCTCCAGCTGCTGGATATGCCGCAGAGATTGCTGTATGTCTGTCATCACTAGCCAGACCCTGGCGCTAGTGTAATGTTAGGACTGGCGGAACGCACCAAGAGAGATGTAATGGATGCGTTCGCAGTCCGGGGTCCACCGTGCAGGTGAAACCTGCTGCTAGGACATGACAGACGATATGGCGGTACTCATAAGTATACACGCGTGGGTTAAACCTCACCCAGCGTGAAGAAAGCGATCCTGTTGCGTCACAGGATCGCGGTACCGCACATAGAGCGCGAGCAAGTGGTCAGCGAACTAGACCCCAACAGGGATAGTAGTCCGATTAGACCCTTGCTGGCACAACACCGCAACTGGGTGTGAAAAGTATATACAATAGAGGCACCGAAGTGCAAACTGTGCCGTGCTGGCAGGCACCACTAAGTACCCAGACATGGGTCAGGAAGCGCACACAGGCGCGTGGCGCCGCACTGGCGGTCACAGCAGAGGACGCTGACACGTGTGTGACACGTTGAGTGTTAAGTCGGGCGCTAGATAGCAGCCATACACCATACGCGAACAATCATACAGTAGGGTAGGGGTATTTAAAGGACGACTTGCACTCACAACAAACACACGTATAAAGTTGTACACTAGCGCATGGCCGTGCGGTCATGCGCAGTTTATATAGCTGCAGGACAGGAAGCGGCCACAGAAACTTTGCCCTTCCAAGACCTGCCAAGAGGACCAATAGAATGCGCTGCAGAGTCTGAGCACATGACCCTCGATCTCCAACGGGAGATCTTGCCCTGGGCATGCTCAGTGTGCGCAGACAAGGACTTAGTCCCAGAGAAGTCCACTCGCTGCAGACCAGTATTGGCTTTAAAGGCAGAAGCTGGAGAATCAGCAGTAACTGTTCTCACAGAGTCAGACTGAGCGAGAAGCTGGGATCGACGTCCCTGCTGAGCAGGCTCCACTGCGGCTGGAGGAGCATGGGAGACCGCAGCGGAGACGGATCGAGATTCCCCCTGTGCAACAGAGGAAACTCGACTCCTAACACAGTGGGCCATAGAAAGCCTATTTATTTTTTTGGTTGATTTGGGTTCTAAGTTCTACCAGAAAAAATCACTAAATCAATCAGTGGGAGATAAATATTGGCCTCTGGGCTTGTGTGCCACTCCTGACTCCTGTGTGTGCCATCTCTCACTCAGTGCGCCATAGAAAGCCTATTTATTTTTTTGGTTGATTTGGGTTCTAAATTCTACCTGAAAAAATCAATAAATCAATCAGTGGGAGATAAATATTGGCCTCTGGGCTTGTGTGCCACTCCTGACTCCTGTGTGCGCCATCTCTCACTCAGTGGGCCATAGAAAGCCTATTTTTTTTATTTGGTTTCTAAATTCTCCCTGAAAAAATCATTTTATTTTATTTGGTTTCTAAATTCTTCCTGAAAAAATCATTTTATTTTATTTTGTTTCTAAAGTCTCCCTGAAAAAAAAAAAATCAGTGGGAGATTAATATTGCCCTTTCTGCTTGTGTGCCACTCCTGACTCCTGGGTGTGCCATCTCTCTCTCTCAGATAGTGGGCCATAGAAAGCCTATTTATTTTTTTGGTTGATTTGGGTTCTAAATTCTACCTGAAAAAAATCACTAAATCAATCAGTGGGAGATAAATATTGGCCTCTGGGCTTGTGTGCCACTCCTGACTCCTGTGTGTGCCATCTCTCACTCAGTGGGCCATAGAAAGCCTATTTATTTTTTGGGTTTATTTGGGTTCTAAATTCTACCTGAAAAAATCAATAAATCAATCAGTGGGAGATAAATATTGGCCTCTGGGCTTGTGTGCCACTCCTGACTCCTGTGTGTGCCATCTCTCACTCAGTGGGCCATAGAAAGCCTATTTTGTTTTTTTATTTGGTTTCTAAATTCTCCCTGAAAAAATCATTTTATTTTATTTGGTTTCTAAATTCTTCCCGAAAAAAATCATTTTATTTAATTTTGTTTCTAAAGTCTCCCTGAAAAAAAAAAAAATCAGTGGGAGATTAATATTGCCCTTTCTGCTTGTGTGCCAGTCTTGACTCCTGGGTGAGCCATCTCTCTCTCTCAAATCGTGGGCCATAGAAAGCCTATTTATTTTTTTGGTTGATTTGGGTTGTAAATTCTACCTGAAAAAATCAATAAATCAATCAGTGGGAGATAAATATTGGCCTCTGGGCTTGTGTGCCACTCCTGACTCCTGTGTGTGCCATCTCTCACTCAGTGGGCCATAGAAAGCCTATTTTTTTTATTTGGTTTCTAAATTCTCCCTGAAAAAATCATTTTATTTTATTTGGTTTCTAAATTCTTCCTGAAAAAATCATTTTATTTTATTTTGTTTCTAAAGTCTCCCTGAAAAAAAAAAAAAAATCAGTGGGAGATTAATATTGCCCTTTCTGCTTGTGTGCCAGTCTTGACTCCTGGGTGTGCCATCTCTCTCAGATAGTGGGCCATAGAAAGCCTATTTATTTTTTTGGTTGATTTGGGTTCTAAATTCTACCTGAAAAAATCAATAAATCAATCAGTGGGAGATAAATATTGGCCTCTGGGCTTGTGTGCCACTCCTGACTCCTGTGTGTGCCATCTCTCACTCAGTGGGCCATAGAAAGCCTATTTATTTTTTTGGTTGATTTGGGTTCTAAATTCTACCTGAAAAAATCAATAAATCAATCAGTGGGAGATAAATATTGGCCTCTGGGCTTGTGTGCCACTCCTGACTCCTGTGTGTGCCATCTCTCACTCAGTGGGCCATAGAAAGCCTATTTTTTTTTTTTATTTGGTTTCTAAATTCTCCCTGAAAAAATCATTTTATTTTATTTGGTTTCTAAATTCTTCCTGAAAAAATCATTTTATTTTATTTTGTTTCTAAAGTCTCCCTGAAAAAAAAAAAATGGGAGATTAATATTGACATTTGTGCTTGAGTGACAGTCCTGCGTGTGTGGCATCTCTGTGATTTGGTGCCACAGAAAACAGAGTGTGTAACATTGTGCCTGATTTTCCTTGCGGTCTCACCAACGTGTAAAGGGATATCGAAATCATACTGAAGTTATAGCTCACCGTGTATGTTGTTTGACAGCAACAAATAAAGTTACTTTGGTTAAGTTTTTAAAACAATGAGGAAGTCTGGTGCAAGAGGTCGTGGCCGTGGGCGTTCATTGTCAGCTGGTAATGATGGTAGTGGTAGTGAAGCATCAGGTGGTCGTGGGAAAAAAATATTCCACCTAAGTCTGGAGCTGTGGAGCCAGGTTCGTCGTCTGGCTACACAAGGCCTCGAACGCTCTCTTTTCTGGGAGTAGGAAAACCGCTTTTAAAGCCGGAGCAGCAACAGCAAGTTTTGGCATACCTTGCTGACTCAGCCTCTAGCTCTTTTGCCTCCTCTTCTGAAACTGGTAAATGTAAAAGCAGCGCGTCGTTTGTGGATGTTCACGGTCAGGGACAAGTCGCTTCCTTGTCCTCTTCAGCAAAAACAACAACAAGAGAGAAGGATGCAGCAGGCGACACAACGGGTTACTCCATGGAGCTCTTTACACATACCGTCCCTGGCTTAGAAAGTGAAGCAGTTAACAGTCCATGCCCATTACAAGTAGATTATGACATGGAGTGCACTGATGCACAGCCACAGCCAGACTACTATGCTGGTCCTTTGACTCAGACCACAACATTGCCCTCTCAGGGTACTGATCCACAATCAGACCCTGATGAGACTATGTTGCCCCGTCACGAACGCTATACCACCGACAGACACGGTGACACAGACAAAGTTGCACACGAGCTAGAAGAGGAGGTTATAGATGACCCAGTTGTTGACCCCGATTGGCAGCCATTGGGGGAACAGGGTGCAGGCGGCAGTAGTTCTGAAGCGGAGGTGGAGGAGGGGCCGCAGCAGGCATCAACATCGCAACAGGTTCCATCTGCCGGGCCCGTATCTGGCCCAAAACGCGTGGCAAAGCCAAAACCTGTTGGAGGACAGCGTGGCCATCCGGTTAAAGCTCAGTCTACAATTCCTGAAAAGGGATACGATGCTAGAAAGAGTGCAGTCTGGCAATTTTTTAAACAACATCCAATTGATCAGCGCAAAGTCATCTGTCAAAAATGTTCAACTAGCTTAAGCAGAGGTCAGAATCTGAAAAGTCTCAATACAAGTTGCATGCATAGACATTTAACCACCATGCATTTACAAGCCTGGACTAACTACCAAACGTCCCTTAACGTTGTAGCACCCTCGGCCAATGAAGCTAGTCAGCAACGCAACATCCCTTCCGTCACTGTAAGGCCACCATTTTCCGCACCACCGGCAGTATCTGTGCAGGTTTCTTTGCCAGCCCAAAGCAGTCAGGGTCAGGGAATCACCAGTTTTGTAGGAGGAAATACTGCATCTAGGGCAGCGGCGGAAACAGTACCGTCTCCAACCGTCTCTCAGTCTGCCATGTCCACCGGCACACCCGCTAGTTCCACGATCTCCAGCTCTCCAGTCCAGCTCACCCTACATGAGACTCTGGTTAGAAAAAGGAAGTACTTATCCTCGCATCCGCGTACACAGGGTTTTAATGCCCACATAGCTAGACTAATCTCGTTAGAGATGATGCCCTACCGGTTAGTTGAAAGCGACGCTTTCAAAGCCCTGATGGAGTACGCTGAACCACGCTACGAGCTACCCAGTCGACACTTTTTTTCCAGAAAAGCCATCCCAGCCCTGCACCAGCATGTTAAAGAGCGCATCGTCCATGCACTCAGGCAATCTGTGAGTACTAAGGTGCACCTGACTACAGATGCATGGACCAGTAGGCATGGCCAGGGACGTTACGTGTCCATCACGGCACACTGGGTGAATGTGGTGGATGCAGGGTCCACAGGGGACATCAATTTCGGGACAGTTGTGCCTAGCCCACGTTCTAGGAAACAGTTGACTGTAGGCGTTCGCACCCCCTCCTCCTCGTCCTCCTGCAGAAGCGAGAGCTCTTCCACAGACCACAGTCGCCCAACCACTCCATCGGCAGCTGACACTGTTGCACACCAGTTGTCCCATTATGGGCCAGCTACTGGCAAGCGTCAGCAGGCTGTATTGGCTATGAAGTGTTTGGGCGACAACAGACACACCGCGGAAGTTCTGTCCGAGTTCTTGCAGCAAGAAACGCAGTCGTGGCTGGTCACAGTTGATCTTGAGGCAGGCAAGGTAGTGAGTGATAACGGAAGGAATTTCATGGCTGCCATCTCCCTTTGCCAACTGAAACACATTCCTTGCCTGGCTCACACCTTAAACCTGGTGGTGCAGTGCTTATTGAAAACTTATCCTGGGTTCTCCGACCTGCTCCTCAAAGTGCGTGGACTTTGCTCACATATCCACCGTTCGCCTGTACACTCCAGCCGTATGCAGACCTATCAGCGGTCTTTGAACCTTCCCCAGCATCGCCTAATCATAGACGTTGCAACAAGATGGAACTCAACACTGCACATGCTTCAGAGACTGTGCGAACAGAGGCGGGCTGTTATGTTTTTGTGGGAGGATACACATACACGGGCAGGCAGTAGGATGGCAGACATGGAGTTGTCAGGTGTGCAGTGGTCGAAGATACAAGACATGTGTCAAGTCCTTCAGTGTTTTGAGGAATGCACACGGCTGGTTAGTGCAGACAACGCCATAATAAGCATGAGCATCCCCCTAATGTGTCTGCTGATGCAAAGTTTGACGCACATAAAGGATCAGGCGTCTGCACCAGAGGAAGAGGAAAGCCTTGATGACAGTCAGCCATTGTCTGGTCAGGGCAGTGTACAGGACGAGTTAGCGGGCGAAGAGGAGATGGAGGACGAGGAGGATGATGGGGATGAGTATATTTTTAATGAGGAAGCTTTCCCGGGGGCACTGGAAATTGGTTGCGTGGCAAGGCCGGGTTCTGGTTTTTTGAGGGACACAAGTGACGTAGATTTGCCTGAAACTGCCTCTCAACCAATCACAACCGCAGAGTTGACAACTGGAACTTTAGCCCACATGGCGGATTATGCCTTACGTATCCTCAAAAGGGACACACGCATTACTAAAATGATGAAAGATGACGATTACTGGTTGGCCTGCCTCCTTGATCCTCGCTATAAAGGCAAATTGCTAAATATTATTCCACATGAGAACTTGGAACTAATATTAGCAACCAAACAATCAACTCTTGTTGACCGTTTGCTTCAGGCATTCCCAGCACACAGCGCCCGTGATCGTTCTCACACGAGATCCAGGGGGCAGCAGACCAGGAGTGTTAGGGGTGCACACATCAGAAGTGGCGTTGGACAGAGGGGTTTTCTGACCAGGTTGTGGAGTGATTTTGCTATGACCGCAGACAGGACAGGTACTGCTGCATCAATTGAAAGTGACAGGAGACAACATTTGTCCAGTATGATTACAAACTATTTTTCATCCCTTATCGATGTTCTCCCTCATCCGTCATTCCCATTTGATTACTGGGCATCAAAATTAGACACCTGGCCAGAATTGGCAGAATATGCATTGCAGGAGCTTGCTTGCCCGGCAGCTAGTGTCCTATCAGAAAGAGTATTCAGTGCTGCAGGTTCAATATTAACCGAAAAAAGGACTCGTCTGGCTACCCAAAATGTTGATGATCTAACATTCATTAAAATGAACCACAACTGGATTTCGAATTCTTTTGCCCCACCTTGCCCGGCGGACACCTAGCTTTCCTATGAAAAGCTCTTGCCTGTGGACTACTGTGAATTACTTTTCTAATGTCTTAATTTGCTGCAGCTGATTGTCCAGCATACGACATGTTTACACCTCCCTAAATGGCCAAACTCCCCACACGGGGCCGTGGTATCGCGACTTGGCGCAAGTACCCGTGAGAGTGCTGTTTGTCTGAAGAGGTGGGTGTGCCCGCTTTTGGTCGACAGCACTGCCACTGGGTCCCTCATAGTACAATAAAGTGTCTCTGGCGGTGGTGGTGCGCACGCAACGTCAGACACACTGTTGTAACATGAGGGGCCCTGGGCCTGTACCGCCGGCCACAAGAGAGTTCACCCACCCCCAGGTCAAACATTGCTCTACCACTTCCACAGTTATCTCTCACACTTCCACCAATGTTTAGTCTATGCGCTGACATCCTTCCATTCCTGCCACTGACAATACCATTGTGTTGACATGTATGATGGTACTTAACATAGTCAGAGGCAGTGTCCTCTATTTACCACAGTAAATACTTTGCGCTAAATTAGTAGGTCTGAAACTACGCAGAGGATCCCACCCCTGTACCTAATGATTGCACCCTTTAGTGTTTTTGTTTTGTTTTAATGCGAGACATTCATATTTATTTATTGTTTTGGACTACTAACTGGCAGACACTCATTACAATCGGCCTCCGCTGACCAGACCACTGCTGCCCGTGTACCCCTGGAACCAATTTTAAATTGCCTACAGCCAGCCTAATTTATTATGTTAGGCCTTCGAAGCCTGTCTGCGGTCCCTCCTTCCACTAGGCCTCCACTGACCTGTCTACTGCTGCCCGTGTACCCCTGGAACCAATTATAAAGTGCCTACAGCCTGTCCAATTTTATTATGTTAGGCCTTCGAAGCCTGTCTGCGGTCCCTCCTTCCACTAGGCCTCCACTGACCTGTCTACTGCTGCCCGTGTACCCCTGGAACCAATTTTAAATTGCCTACAGCCAGCCCAATTTATTATGTTAGGCCTTCGAAGCCTGTCTGCGGTCCCTCCTTCCACTAGGCCTCCACTGACCTGTCTACTGCTGCCCGTGTACCCCTGGAACCAATTATAAAGTGCCTACAGCCTGTACAATTTTATTATGTTAGGCCTTCGAAGCCTGTCTGCGGTCCCTCCTTCCACTAGGCCTCCACTGACCTGTCTACTGCTGCCCGTGTACCCCTGGAACCAATTTTAAATTGCCTACAGCCAACCCAATTTATTATGTCAGGCCTTCGAAGCCTGTCTGCGGTCCCTCCTTCCACTAGGCCTCCACTGACCTGTCTACTGCTGCCCGTGTACCCCTGGAACCAATTATAAAGTGCCTACAGCCTGTCCAATTTTATTATGTTAGGCCTTCGAAGCCTGTCTGCGGTCCCTCCTTCCACTAGGCCTCCACTGACCTGTCTACTGCTGCCCGTGTACCCCTGGAACCAATTTTAAATTGCCTACAGCCAGCCCAATTTATTATGTTAGGCCTTCGAAGCCTGTCTGCGGTCCCTCCTTCCACTAGGCCTCCACTGACCTGTCTACTGCTGCCCGTGTACCCCTGGAACCAATTTTAAATTGCCTACAGCCAGCCCAATATATTATGTTAGGCCTTCGAAGCCTGTCTGCGGTCCCTCCTTCCACTAGGCCTCCACTGACCTGTCTACTGCTGCCCGTGTACCCCTGGAACCAATTTTAAATTGCCTACAGCCAGCCCAATTTATTATGTTAGGCCTTCGAAGCCTGTCTGCGGTCCCTCCTTCTACTAGGCCTCCACTGACCTGTCTACTGCTGCCCGTGTACCCCTGGAACCAATTTTTAATTGCCTACAGCCAGCCCAATTTATTATGTTAGGCCTTCGAAGCCTGTCTGCGGTCCCTCCTTCCACTAGGCCTCCACTGACCTGTCTACTGCTGCCCGTGTACCCCTGGAACCAATTATAAAGTGCCTACAGCCTGTCCAATTTTATTATGTTAGGCCTTCGAAGCCTGTCTGCGGCCCGTTCTTTCTACTACTCCTACACTGACCAGACCACTGCTGCCCGTGTACCCCTGGAACCTATTTAAAAGTGCCTACAACCCAATATTTTTTTATGTTAGGCCTTCGAAGCCTGTCTGCGGCCCGTTCTTTCTACAACTACTACACTGACCAGTCTACTGCTGCCCGTGTACCCCTGGAACCAATGTTAAAGTGCCTACAGCCCAATATTTTTTTATGTTAGGCCTTCGAAGCCTGTCTGCGGCCCGTTCTTTCTACTACTACTACACTGACCAGTCTACTGCTGCCCGTGTACCCCTTGAACCAATGTTAAAGTGCCTACAGCCCAATATTTTTTTATGTTAGGCCTTCGAAGCCTGTCTGCGGCCCGTTCTTTCTACTACTCCTACATTGACCAGACCACTGCTGCCCTTGTACCCCTGGAACCTATTTAAAAGTGCCTACAGCCCAATATTTTTTTATGTTAGGCCTTCGAAGCCTGTCTGCGGCCCGTTCTTTCTACTACTCCTACACTGACCAGACCACTGCTGCCTGTGTACCCCCGGAACCTATTTAAAAGTGCCTACAGCCCAATATTTTTTTATGTTAGGCTTTCGAAGCCTGTCTGCGGCCCGTTCTTTCTACTACTACTACACTGACCAGTCTACTGCTGCCCGTGTACCCCTGGAACCAATGTTAAAGTGCCTACAGCCCAATATTTTTTTATGTTAGGCCTTCGAAGCCTGTCTGCGGCCCATTCTTTCTACTACTACTACACTGACCAGTCTACTGCTGCCCGTGTACCCCTGGAACCAATGTTAAAGTGCCTACAGCCCAATTTTTTTTTATGTTAGGCCTTCGAAGCCTGTCTGCGGCCCGTTCTTTCTACTACTACTACACTGACCAGTCTACTGCTGCCCGTGTACCCCTGGAACCAATGTTAAAGTGCCTACAGCCCAATATCTTTTTATGTTAGGCCTTCAAAGCCTGTCTGCGGCCCGTTCTTTCTACTACTCCTCCACTGACCAGACCACTGCTGCCCGTGTACCCCTGGAACCTATTTTTAATTGCATAGAGCATCCTTTTTTTAATAGTTGGCGTACAAAGTCTGTCTGCGGTCCACTATTGAAATTGTCCTCCACTGCCCAGAGCATTGCTGCCTGTGTACCCCTTTAACCTTTTGTAAGCTGCAGTGAGCCACATTTTTGGTTTAAGGCCTACTACCTGTGTCTGTCTGCGCCGCTCAATACAGCTGTGTTCCTTTGAAAAAAGCTGAGCGTCAATAGTCTTGTTTTCAGCTTCTAGGAATTTTAAAACTGCATTGGGGCTACAACTTTGGTAGGGCCTACTAACGGTGTCTGCCGCCCCAAGGTGTGCCACAGGTTTCGTCCACATTGCTTCGATCTTCCTACTCTCGTTTAGTAGTTGTTGCAAACTACACTGCATTAGGCCTACAAATTTGGTATGGGGTGTAGAGACGGTGTGTTCCACTCCAAGGTGTTCCCCAGGTTTCCTCTCCATTGCTTGAATCTTAATGCTCTCCTTTAGTAGTTGTTGGAAACTACACTGCATTAGGCCTACAAATTTGGTATGGGGTGTAGAGAGACGGTGTGTTCCACTTCAAGGTGTTCCCCAGGTTTCCTCTCCATTGCTTCAATCTTAATGCTCTCGTTTAGTAGTTGTTGGAAACTACACTGCATTAGGCCTACAAATTGGGTATGGGGTGTAAAGACGGTGTGTTCCACTCCAAGGTGTTCCCCAGGTTTCCTCTCCATTGCTTCAATCTTAATGCTCTCGTTTAGTAGTTGTTGGAAACTACACTGCATTAGGCCTACAAATTGGGTATGGGGTGTAGAGACGGTGTGTTCCACTCCAAGGTGTTCCCCAGGTTTCCTCTCCATTGCTTCAATCTTAATGCTCTCGTTTAGTAGTTGTTGGAAACTACACTGCATTAGGCCTACAAATTGGGTATGGGGTGTAGAGAGACGGTGTGTTACACTCCAAGGTGTTCCCCAGGTTTCCTCTCCATTGCTTCAATCTTAATGCTCTCGTTTAGTAGTTGTTGGAAACTACACTGCATTAGGCCTACAAATTGGGTATGGGGTGTAGAGACGGTGTGTTCCACTCCAAGGTGTTCCCCAGGTTTCCTCTCCATTGCTTCAATCTTAATGCTCTCGTTTAGTAGTTGTTGGAAACTACACTGCATTAGGCCTTCAAATTTGGTATGGGGTGTAGAGAGATGGTGTGTTCCACTCCAAGGTGTTTGGCCTACTAGTTGGGTTGGGGCCTACTATCGGTGTCTGTCACTCCTTGCTGTTCTCCTCCACTGAACAAAGCTGTGCCGCCTGTTTACTACGGTTGCCAATTTTGAACTGCATTTCGACTACTTACTGATTTAGGCCTACTCTCTGTGTCAGCCTCTCATTCCAGTTGTCCTCCACTGCAATGCCCCCTGGTTAGTCCTGTGTTACCAATTTTGAACTGCATTTAGCCAACTTTATTCTTTGGGCCTATATCTGTGTTTCCTCCTCATCCTGCCCATTGCCCAGCCAGTGATAGATGAGTCTGCTGGTACATTGACCCATAACGCAACATTCCCCGTGCACGCTACACAACAAGATTGTGACCCTGCTGAAAGTCAGGTTCCTCTTCCCGCATACCATACCACCTTACAAAGAGGAAGGTGCAGATGAAAGTGCTGGTTCCTTCATCAGGTTGGGGGAGGAATACTAGTTGGCGACGTCACTGGCACAGGGCCTCTCATAGTACGCAAAAGTGTTGCTGCCGGTGGGAGGCGCCCCCGCCGTGCAAACACACCGCTGTACTTTGAGGGGGCCTGTGCCAGTGCCAATGCCAACGAGTGGGCCCCCCCTGCTTGCTCAGGATCACAGCACTTGCAAAGTTGAAATACTTACCTCTCCCTGCTCCACTGCCGTGATGTGGTCCAGATTTCCTGGGCCCACTAATTACTTGAACCAGCCCTACCCCCCACAACTTTAGCCAAATGACCCCCAATTTCAAATGCCTTCCAATTATTATAAGGTAAATTACGATTGACAAGCTTCTGTAACAAGAATGGATGTTTTTGCCATTAAAATGGGAAGTGTAGGTGTTTTCCTGGCCTCCACTCACTGCCGACTATGCTCCCCCATTGACTTGCATTGGGTTTCGTGTTTCGGTCGATACCCGACTTTTCGCGATAATCGGCCGATTCCACTCGACTCGACTTCTAAGATAGTCGGGTTTCGCGAAACACGGCTCGACTCTAAAAAGGTCAAGGTCGCTCAACCCTAGTGTATATATCCCAGAGCAAACACATTATACTGCAAAAATGCACTTATTGCACCAAATTATACAAAAATATAGCTTTATTAATCTTCAATAGTAATAAGTCTTGAAAAGTGAGCTCCTCAAAGGATAATATGGCATTATAAACAGATATGTAGGATGCTATGTTCTTAAAGAGCATAATACTAGGCTATTAGCTTTAATCTGAATTACACATTGTAGTCTACAAATGACCAGAAAATGTATCCTTTATCTGATAGTTTTCTTACATATGCTGCGTGATGCAGTTACTCGGAGTGACAAAGTTATCAAATTAAGGGGGCACTTAACAACAGTATAGATGTTGTGCATTACTGTAATTTTTATTATGTGCTGGTTCTGATTAGGGTTGCCAACCATCTAGAAATTCCAAGACAGTCTGTAAAAATAGGGCAGTTTGGTCCTGTCTAGTGTTGAGCATTCCGATACCGCAAGTATCGGGTATCGGCCGATATTTGCGGTATCGGAATTCCGATACCGAGTTCCGATATTTTTGTGATATCGGGAATCGGTATCGGGATTAAGATTCATGTGTAAAATAAAGAATAAAAATAAAAAATATTGATATACTTCACCTCGGACGCGCCCTGGTTGTCACCGCTGCAACCGCCATGCTTCCCTTCCTAAGAATGAGCGCGTTAAGGACTTCGATGACGTCACGGCTTTTGATTGGTCACGGAGCGGTCATGTGACTGGTCATGTGATTGGTCGCATGAGCGGTCACATGACCGCTCAGCGACCAATCACAAGCCGCCACGTCATCGAAGGTCCTTAACGCGCTCATTCTTAGGAAGGGAAGCATGGCGGTTGCAGCGGTGACAACCAGGGCGCGTCCGAGGGTAAGTATATCAATATTTTTTATTTTTATTCTTTATTTTACACATGAATATGGATCCCAGGGCCTGAAGGAGAGTTTCCTCTCCTTCAGACCCTGGGAACAATAGAGGATACCTTCCGACATTTGTGTCCCATTGACTTGTATTGGTATCGGATATCGGTATCGGCGATATCCGATATTTTTCGGATATCGGCCGATACCATCCGATACTGATACTTTCAAATATCGGACGGTATCGCTCAACACTATGTGTAAAAAAATATATATATGATGTGTCTGTGATTTTTTTTTAAGGTTGGATAAATTTGTAGAGATTATTATGACTGTGATTATCATTTTACAGTTCACAGTGAATGCAGCTAGCATCCTTGCATCAGAATTATGGGCTGTAGATGTGTGGTTTTTCTTGTGTCTATAAAAAATGTTCACTGTCTGTGATATTTCTATACATTGTCCAGAAAAAAAAGAAAAAAGAAGCAAATTGGCAATGCTGGTTCTGATTGATTATGTGTCAATTGAATGGAGGTTTCTGCTAGGATGATGCCAATTCCCAGATGAAGGCTCCACCAAAATGCACATAAGAGGCAGTGTCATCTTATCTTTCTGCTGAAAAAGAGCCTGAACTACACCTCCAAAATTCATACATTGATCTAATTCTACTAGGCAAAAATATATATAACTGAACATGAGGTTCTTATTTTAACATTCTGATCAGACTGTATGAAGCCCACTGCCACATCACGGCAAACCTATTAGTGGGTCCCTATCACCCTAACGACGAGTCATGCGTAGACCACAGCCGCAGCGACAATGCGTCGGCAGGGAGGATGGCTTGGTGCCTCACAGCGCTCATGCTGCAAAACTGAGTCCCCATGACTCCAGACGGCACCACCAGCACAAAACCACATCAACAATGGCCGCCACACAGCATCAACACTAATGAAAGAAGCATTGAAACTCACTTTGCTCAAGTTTTCCAGTGTGAGCAAAACTGGGCTAGACGCTTTTCTTTGCAGTCTCCTGCTAACTAAAATCACTTGTGCCAAATGGGAGGAGTGCACATCCAAAGAAAAACAGGGACAGATCGTGTAATATGCTGAAAAAGGGAATGGACAGCACCTCCAAAAATCATACATCTAATCTAATAACACTAGGTAAAAATATATAACTAAACTTATCTTTATTATCTTCTGTTATACTCATATATTAATTAATGCACTTTATATTAGCAGGCTATGCATTTTACCTTTTGTGTCACCCCTAATGCCTCCTAGATTGTAAGCTTGTGATCAGGACCCTCACATTTCTTGGTATTTGTTGAACTATGTATAATTCGGTAATGTCTTTATTTTCTGTACATACTGTATACTCTTTGAATTGTAAAGTATTATATTGGCTTTATAGAAATAAAAAGTATTATGGATTTGACCTGTGTGTTCATTTATTTGATACTTAAATTACTATAGTTTATTGGGCATATATTAATACTTATTATAAGTACTCTATATTCTGTATACTTAAAGAAAACCTATCAGCAAAAATCTAGTTTTATTAAAAAAATATAATTGTGTGTTTACCTATTTTAGATAGATACTGATTGCTTTGAAAGTCAGTATCTACCTAAAAACCTTTGTATTTTTTTGTTTTTTTTTAAACTAGGCGAGATGATGATAAATCACAACAGATATAGGTATCTATTAAGAGATACTTGCTTCTTCCTAGCAGACTTATACTTGTTTCTCTTGGGTGTATGTACAGGGGTGCAGAGGTAGCAGTCACTTTTTTATATAGCACATATGTACAGTTGTTATTGTATTTTTAGCTTAAAGTCAAAGGACAACTTTCTCCATATTGATATTGAACAACCGAAACAGAAATATTAATGTGTATTGATTGTTTTCTATTTTTGTCTGATATAGGAACCAGTCGTAACATAACATATATAAATGCAAAAAAAGTTAATAAAAACTAGTTATCTTGAGCTCCTTACAAGGGAAACTTTACATGTGAAATGATTCTGTTTGTCGTGTGCACTTTATACGCATTTTTATGCATGTAGATTCTATAATGTATACTGTATAAAAAAAGTTCCAAACCAACTAAATCTCTTTCTTTCACAATACTGCTGCATCAATGTAAAGCCTAATTCCTTTCATGGATTCCAGTCAGGTTTGGATGAAATAGAAGATCCATTACGGAAAGTTTTTGACTTTTATCTATAGATTTTCAGTTCAATTCCAAATATTACAAGAGACCTTCCAGGACGAACAAGCAAATGCTGGGCATCTCTTCAAAGCCTTTAGTGCACTTAAAAGTTAACAGTTCTCCACCTTAGGTCTCCACACTTAGGTGCTTGCTTGACCATTTCTTGACTATTTCCATCCAAGTTCATGTAAGGGGCAAAGAATCTCATAACATCTGGCTTACAGCATCAGGTTTATTGTCTTCTGAGACAGAGTCGTCTTCTTTGTCAATTTTATTGCATAAATCCTCATTATCTTTCAAGCTGAATAAACGCCGTAGTGTGCTTGGCCTCATTACGTGTATCAGCAATAGTATGATGCTGATAATAAGGCAAAATATACCTAAAATAGAAGATAAATTAGTATTATAAAATTGATAGCATCTTGCCATATAAAAACAATTAGCAGTGGTCTATAAAACCAGAGATAACCAAACAGATTGTTTAATATATTTCTAAAGAGACTAGATGGAGGCCCGATGCTATCGCATCGGGAGGATGGTGACGTGCCGATGGGGACATGCTGCAAAACCTGCCCCCATCGGCATGTCACCACCCTCCCAATGCGATAGCATTGGGCCTCCATCATAGTATACAGTATTTACTTCTGTCCTCTCACCATCCCTGCCGCTCTCCGCTCCTTGCACCCCTGCAATCAGGAGCCCTGAGGTCAGCAGCGTGGAGAGCAGCATCTCCGGGATCCATCTGCCTCGCCTGCTTTCATCCATGTGAGCGGCCATCAGCACTCTGTCCCGCCAACATGGCTGCCGCAGGATTGTCGGCGGGAGGAGTGAGGGGAGATGGGGCCTGCAGAGAAGAGTGAGGGGAGCGATGGAGAGGAGCAGGAGGAGCGAGGAGAGATGGGGAGCGATGGAGAGGAGCAAGGGCAGAAGGGGAGCAATGGACAGAAGAGAGGGGAGACAGGGAGCAACGGACAGAAGAGAGGGGAGCAACAGAGAGGAGCGGGGGGTGATGGGGGAGCAACGAACAGAAGAGAGGGGAGACAGGGAGCGATGGACAGACTGGTACCACCATCGGGTGCCAAATTGGAATACCCAACGCTTGAGTATTCCAATATGGCAGTCGGCATACTTTCAGTGCGGCGTGGTGGATGGTGGGATTCGAGGACATCCAGATTGAGGTGGATGACAGACAATTTAAGGTAATTATATAAATAGATTTTGATAAATATATACAAAGAAATATAGGCCGGCACCACTGTCAGGGATCACCTATAGCATGCTACAGAAGAACAAGGACCAAATACAGAAGAAAATGGTAGCATGCATAATGAAGGGATCACCACAAAATTTATAACAAAGAATAACAAATTTTTATTAAAACACACTTGAGTACACTACAAAAGCCATTAAAAACAATTAAAATTGCAACACATAGCAAAAATGAGAACTAGACCTAAAATAAGGTCAAGCCACAGTGTCACCCCACACAGACTACCAGGACAAGTCCAGATACAGGAGATTTAGGGATGCCCCTGAAGAAGCCAGTTTACTGGTGACATGCGTTGGGCATTCCTGCCCAGTGCCACCCCATATCATTGCCATCTCTTATTAGCCCTGACTTATTATACAGGAATGCTACGTAGGAGGCCTGGTTCATTCATGTCAAGTAGTATAGGACGGTTTACTTGTCCGGTGACTTCTAGCTACAGGGGCCTCTCATGTGGGGTACTATTGCATCCCTAAATCTCCTGTATCTGGACTTGTCCTGGTAGTCTGTGTGGGGTGACACTGTGGCTTGACCTTATTTTAGGTCTAGTTCTCATTTTTGCTATGTGTTGCAATTTTAATTGTTTTTAATGGCTTTTGTAGTGTACTCAAGAGTGGTTTAATAAAAATGTGTTATACTTTGTTATAAATTTTGTGGTGATCCCTTCATTATGCATGCTACCCTTTTCTTCTGTTTTAGATTTTGATAAATATAATATAGAAATTGATTAGTTACTATGGCCAATTTTTATACTTTGCATCTGCTTTGTTACAAATCTGCCAATACTTTTGTTTAGAAGTAACTCACAGAAAGAGAAAACATGTTAAGTGCAATACGAATAGATCAAAACAATGTAAAACATGCTGGTATAAATATGGACTGATTAGGACAGCCCCTCATGAAATACATGGACAACATAAATCAGATTCCGGCTGTTCAATTGCAACCTGAAATATTTTTCTCTGAAACGCTCTGGCATTTTCAAAGAAAATATAGCTAGAAGAAACTTAATCATGGCTCTCCCAGTATCATTACAGGTGACTGACAGGTTTCTCTCATGGTGAGAGACCTGTCAATCAACTTTATCATTTTTTAGGAAAAGCCAATCAGGGTGAAACCCTTCAGAGAAAAGTACACTTGTCTGCAATTGTACAGTCAGGATCTGATTTGTTTGGGCAGCATGAATAATCTGACAAGTACCTTTTAAGAAGGTGTTGTCCAGTTACACCTTCTGGCTTAAAGATATTTTTCTGCTACAGAGTACAGTTTATGCATTGTGCTAAAAAATGCTACATCTGTACTGAGCCGACTCGTATTGCACATTTCATCTCAACAGCACTGTTTATTAACATAGCCAGAGTAGTTGTAAAAAAAAGTGTACAATGTATAAGTAAGAAACATAAAAAGAAAAGAATGAACGGCACTGTCTAAAAAACCTTGCTGGTAGAGAAGCCAGTGTGTTTAGTAAGTCTTAATGTAAGACAGCCATATCCAGAAAGATCATGGGTGCAACTCCATAATGACAATTGTATTCCATGTGGTGAAAAGAGAAAAAAGCAGAATGCACTCACCAATCTTCAAAAAATAGCAGCTTTATTGAGTCTTCATAAGAAAAATTTCATGGCCGGGGGAAGAGGAGTGGAGCTCGAGCGAGCAGGAGAAGACAACGGCCGTTTCGCGCAGTGCTAGGGCTTCAACGGGTCTGCAGCACTGCGCGAAATGGCCGTCGTTTCCTCCTGCTCGCTCGAGCTCCACTCCTCTTCCCCCGGCCATGAAGTTTTTCTTATGAAGACTCAATAAAGCTGCTATTTTTTGAAGATTGGTGAGTGCATTCCGCTTTTTTCTCTTTTCATCACAATGTATAAGTAAGTACTAGATGAGGAAAATAATGCTAACTAAAATACCTGTTGCAAAGCTCAACCAGAATGAAAGTCCAAATCTTGTACGTAGAACAGTGCTTCCAAAGTGAATACTGCATTCAGGTGCCTGTCTGACGGTTGCAAATGATGTGAGTGATACTATTATGCACATTGCAGTCGCAAACAGCATGTAGATGCCATAGACCAGGAATGGCATACAGAACAGGACATTGCTGAGAATCCAGGAGCAAAATGCAGCCCTATGATAAAGGAATTATCGAAAGCATACAGTTAACTTTTCTGGACCATTACACAGTCAGCCAGTCAGATTTGTATGTTACTGAGCTAATTCATTGCAATTGGTATTGTCCTATAAATATTGTATATTACTTGGTATACACCAATATTTAGCATTTGCCCAAAAATTACATTTACATGTATCTGTAGTCTATTTTTGTGAATATGCTGCATTTCTTATAAAACCCGAAACTGAAGCTGACAGCACTGTACACATTTTATAACTGTTCTACATTAGGTTGCACTTTTCAAACTTTCAATCTTTATATCCTTAAACCAGTTAGTCATGATATAGAAAATAATTAATAAATAACATTTCCCACATGTCTACTTTACATCTTCATCATTTTTCAAATGTCATTTTGTTTTGTTAGGATGTTAGATAGGTTAAAAGTTAAGTAGTAATTCCTCATTTTTTTCAATAAATTTGAAAAACCTGTTTCTTTAGGGACCTATTCAGATTTCAATGGACATTGAAAGGCCTATTTTTTGGAAACTCCCCAATAGTGATACCATATTAAAAACCACACACCTCAAATAAATCAAAACTGCTTTCAGGAAATGTTTTAACCCTTCACGTACTCACGTACTAAACTGGAATTAATGCAAAGTGGAATGAAAAACAATAAATGTAAATTTTACCTCTAAAATGTTGCTTTAGCCCCAATTTTTTTTACTTTTGCAAGAGGTAACATCAAAAATTTGACCCCACAGTTTTAGTTATCCACATTCTTTGGAGCAAAGCAATACCCCACATGCAGTCAAAAAGTTCTGTTTGGACACAAACAGGCACCATGTCACACTTGCAGGGTCCCTAACATGCCCAAACTGCAGAAAACCCTCACAACTGACCTCATTTTGGAAACTACATCCCTCAAGCATTTCTTCAAGGGGTATAGTGAGTATTTTGATTCCACCCATAATTTACTAACAATAGGTCGGCATATAGAATATGTCATCATATCTTCATCATTCTTTTTTTTTAATTTTGAAAAAACCCAACCCTAAGTCTAAGCTCAACAGCAAAAAGTGAAAGAAATAAAAATTATAAAATAAAAAAATGTAATCTAAGGGGATCATACAGGGATGATTAAGTAATTATTGGGCTTTTGATCACTGTGATAAGGTCTATCACAGTGATCAAATTGGAACCAATAAGAAAAATCCCTAATGTTGCTGGTTACCAGCAGGCAGATCTAGGCCATATTCCTTCATGAAGAGGAGGTGGAGGGCCAAGGGATAGCAGAGGTACCGAGAGGGGCTTGGGGACATCCTTTCTCTCTCCTCTGACATATTATTTCATGTCAGAAGAGAGAGAAATGATTTTAATAGTGGATTACTTTTTTTTACATGATCTCTGTTATTTATTGAATAACGGCAATCACATGATTGGGAACTAGAAAAACCGTACGTAATTGTGTTCTCCAGGGTGTCAACTACCCCAGTAGCTGAGATTCAGAAGATTTTTGGATTCTGGGGGTCGCTATATCCTTATTTCTGATTGCTGTTTTAAAACGGCGATGAAGGAATAAGACTCTTTATCATCCGCCATTTTAATGCGTATCAGAGGTAATTAAGGGGTTTAAAGCAAAATCTAACAATTTCTATTCTGCATGGGTTAGACATAAAAAATTTAAAAAGGGTATTATACAGGGGAATGTATTATGACATTTAAAGACAGAGAAAGGGATATGTTTGGTAGAACAAACACAGTATTTCTCTACTGGAGCCTGTGTCCCCATCCACTACAATATGATATATTTTTCATGGTTCCAATAGAGTATGATGCTTCCAAAATTTCCCCCCACACACAATATGATATTTCCACACTGAATTCTTTCTTAGTACCCCAACAATCACAGTCTGATGTACCCATAATATTTGTAACAATATATGATACAACAACAGTGACCCTAATACAGTATGCTGTCCTCAGTGACCCCAGCACAGTATAATGCTTTCAGAACTCACTAACAATATAATGCCTCACGCAAATGGCATGACTGTCACCATAGTAAACCTACATACAGTATGATATCTCCACAACACTTCACACAGTTTGATGCCTCCACAGTACATTCGTCCACACACAGTATGATGTCACCCATTCCTTCATCCACAGTATGATGTCCACATAGCCCCCCACAGTGTATTGTGACAGTGTCCCTCAGCACCTCCCACAGCACATTCTTTCACACAAAGTGGGATGGCTTCATAAGCTCCCACACAATATGATGGCCTCACACACCGTATCATGCCATGACCTCTGTTCATCAACTCATGTTATCAAGCAGTGTCCACTTTTATCAATGATATAATTGTTGGAATATATAACGGCTGCAAGTTAATGCTGTGGAAGGACCATCTTGAATCTGCTGACAGCTGAAATTCTACAACAATGGATGGAATATAGAAAGAGTTGACCAAGCAGTAATCTGGCTATGTCAATGAATGGCAGACCATAAAATACATGGGCAAATTGGGTGTAGCAGCTCCTTATAAAACAAATTAAAATGTTAATAATACAGTGGACACCTAAGCTTGGAACCCATTCTATTATAACCATAACCCAAAATGTAATTGAATTAAATTATTAGGTGCATTATGAATCCTGTTGAGGCAACTCAAATTGATTATTGAAACATATGTGTTTGTAAATGTGATAGTAACCATGGGGAAAAATGATCTAACTATGAGAAATTTGCACAAACCCCACTCAGTTCCTGTACAGACTATAATATCCAGTAACACAGGCCCTAGAGGCTTCAGCGCCACCTAGATAAACTATGAAGGTAAAAACTAGAGAAGATAACCTGGTCCCGGCTCCCTAAAGGACCGTTGACAGTTTCATGTGTCTAATAAGGAATTGAGTGAGATTGCAGAGTAAGCAAGAAACCTCAGAAGTACACTTATCTGACTGGCCTAGGTACTCACAAGTAGAACTAAAACTTCAAGGAGAACCCACTAAAGATTATCACCAGCAGAGAAGACCTGCAGGGTTGGGGTTTAAATGGTAGCAAGTGCAGTGTGATAGGACAGGCTAGATGGCAAATGGAAAACACCTGCCGTCCGAAAGTACCTGACAAAGGCAAAAGATAATCAGAGCGTGGACAGCGACAAAACCTGCTTACCACATTATTGCCGAGGAGTAGTATGTAGATATGCAGTACTGCTGATGTAGCCTACATGGGCTATTGCTGTTGAATTTTTCAGCTACATACATTACAGGACTTGGAAGACCCTTTTCTAATCCTTCACGGTAATCTATATCATAATGTGTCCTTGTCTCCCAAGAAAACCATTCATTGTAATTAATGGTTTCATTCAGTTGGTGCACTGGATTTCCTGCAATGAAATTAGCAATTAAATTCAGGTTTACATTGTGCATCTTTAATCCATCCTTCTAGACCTGAAATCATAAAAATCTCATGAAAACACATTTTTTGCTTGGACTAAGCTATTGTATCGCTATGAAGTTGCCATATAATATCGTTAACCTTAACCTTTGCTTTTTGTATAGTAATCTTCAACATTCTCTATCTTAATGGGGTTGTCCATTTCAATTAAGTTTCTTCTCTGGCTGCAGTTTCTTATAAAACAACAAACTGAGCTGCAATCAACTTACATTGGTCCACAGGAGAGTCCTTGCCTCTGCTCCAGATGACTGGCTTTGCCTGTGTAGACAGAATGCCCTCTTCAGAGACACTAAGGTCACTGATTGTCTGCCACACTGTCGAAATGATGGCACCACAGCCAGTGACAGGTACCAGGGGTAGAGGCTCACTAGTGAATGCAAGGACGGTAAGTACACTGCGGTTTGTTGTTTTTCATTATAATAAACTGAGGCCAGGCAAGCGATAGATGCTACTGCGGATGGGCCGGCGGAAGCGCCACTTTACTGTAGTTATTTTTTTCCCACATACCACAATATGAAATGCACAGTATTTAAAATAGGAGGCAGGTCACTGAAGGATCAGTGACCTGTCATTTAATCCCATAAGTATGAATATGAGAATAGGACACAAATAAAGACCTGCCCACAGGCCGCCCCAGAGCACGAGAATCTCATTAACTGAAAACTACAAATAAACAACAACCGCAAGATGGATTTAATCAACCAAGATATCATTTTAATCAGTGTAAAGGTGCCGACCTCACAGCGTATGTAGTTTACTTAGAAAAATCCTGATGACAGGTTCACTTTAACTATCTTAAGCAAATTTAATAACAAGAGAATAACCTGTTTAAGTAGTTTGCAGTGAAATCTCTCTAAACACTTATTTCTGACGTCTTCAAAGTGTCTCTGTACTCTGCTCTGCCCCAGCATTTCTATTTTAACCCCTTCCCGACCCATGACGCCACGTAGGCATCATGAAAGTTGGTGCCAATCCGACCCATGACGCCTATGTGGCATCATGGAAAGATCGCGTCCCTGCAGATCCGGTGAAAGGGTTAACTCCAATTTCACCCGATCTGCAGGGACAGGGGGAGTGGTAGTTTAGCCCAGGGGGGTGGCTTCACCTCCCCGTGGCTACGATCGCTCTGATTGGCTGTTGAAAGTGAAACTGCCAATCAGAGCGATTTGTAATATTTCACCTATTATAACTGGTGAAATATTACAATCCAGCCATGGCCGATGCTTCAATATCATCGGCCATGGCTGGAAACACTAATGTGCCCCCACCCCACCGATCGCCCCCCCAGCCCTCCGATCTGTCCGGTACACTGCTCCGGCTCCCCTCCATCCTGTGCTCCGCTCCCCCCCGTGCTCTTGTCTGCTCCCCCGTGCTCCAATCACCCCCCCCGTGCTCCAATCACCCCCCTGCACTCCGATCCACCCACCCCCATGCTCCGATCCACCCCCCGTGCTCCATTCCACCCCCCCGTGCTCCGTTTCACCCCCCCGTGCTCCGTTCCACCCCATCATACTTACCGATCCTGCCGGGGTCCGTCCGTCTTCTCCCTGGGCGCCGCCATCTTCCAAAATGGCGGGCGCATGCGCCCGCCGAATCTGCCGGCCGGCAGATTCGTTCCAAAGTGCATTTTGATCACTGAGATATAATCTATCACAGTGATCAAAATAAAAAAAATAATAAATGACCCTCCCCCCTTTGTCACCCCCATAGGTAGAGACAATAAAAAAATAAAGAATTTTTTTTTCCACTAATGTTAGAATAGGGTTAGGGGTAGGGTTAGGGGTAGGGTTAGGGCTAGGGTTAGGGTTAGGGGTAGGGTTAGGGTTAGGGCTAGGGGTAGGGTTAGGGGTAGGGTTAGGGGTAGGGTTAGGGTTAGGGTTAGGGCTAGGGTTAGGGGTAGGGGTAGGGTTAGGGTTAGGGTTAGGGGTAGGGTTAGGGCTAGGGTTAGGGCTAGGGCTAGGGTTAGGGTTAGGGCTAGGGTTAGGGCTAAAGGTAGGGTTAGGGGTAGGGTTAGGGCTAGGGTTAGGGCTAGGGTTAGGGTTTCGGTATGTGCACACGTATTCTGGTCCTCTGCGGATTTTTCCGCTGCGGATTTATGGCGGATTTACCGCATTTTTTCTGCGGTTTTACAACTGCGATTTTCTATTTGAGCAGTTGTAAAACCGCTGCAGAATCCGCAGAAAGAAGTGACATTCTGCGGAATGTAAACCGCTGCGTTTCCGTGCAGTTTTTCCGCAGCATGTGTACAGCGATTTTTGTTTCCCATAGGTTTGCATTGAACTGTAAACTCATGGGAAACTGCTGCGGATCCGCAGCATTTTCCGCAGCGTGTGCACATACCTTTAGAATTAGGCCATGTGCACACGGTGCGGATTTGGTTGCGGATCCGCAGCGGATTGGTCGCTGCGGATTCGCAGCAGTGTTCCATCAGGTTTACAGTACCATGTAAACCTATGGAAAACCAAATCCGCTGTACCCATGGTGCGGAATATACGGCGCGGAAACGCTGCGTTGTATTTTCCGCAGCATGTCAATTCTTTGTGCGGATTCCGCAGCGTTTTACACCTGTTCCTCAATAGGAATCCGCAGGTGAAATCCGCACAAAAAACACTGGAAATCCGCGGAAAATCCGCTGGTAAAACGCAGTGCCTTTTACCAGCGGATTTTTCAAAAATGATACTGAAAAATCTCACACGAATCCGCAACGTGGGCACATAGCCTTAGGGTTAGGGTTGGAATTAGGGTTGTGGTTAGGGTTGTGATTAGGGTTATGGCTATAGTTGGGATTAGGGTTAGGGGTGTGGGGGGGGGGTTAGTGTTGGAGGTAGAATTGAGGGGTTTCCACTGTTTAGGCACATCAGGGGTCTCCAAACGCAACATGGCGCCACCAATGATTCCAGCCAATCTCGTATTCAAAAAGTCAAATGGTGCTCCCTCAATTCCGAGCCCCGATGTGTGCCCAAACAGTGGTTTACCCCCACATATGGGGTACCAGAATACTCAGGATAAACTGCGCAACAATTACTGGGGTCCAATTTATCCTGTTACCCTTGTGAAAATAAAAAAATGCTTGCTAAAACATCATTTTTGAGGAAAGAAAAATGATTTTTTATTTTCACGGCTCTGCGTTGTAAACGTCTGTGAAGCACTTGGGGGTTCAAAGTGCTCGCCACATATCTAGATAAGTTCCTTGGGGGGGTCTAGTTTCTAAAATGGGGTCACTTGTGGGGGGTTTCTACTGTTTAGGAACACCAGGGGCTCTGCAAACGCAACGTGACGCCCGCAGACCATTCCATCAAATTCTGCATTTCAAAAGTCACTACTTCCCTTCTGAGCCCCGACGTGTGCCCAAACAGTGGTTTACCTCCACACACGGGGTATCAGTGTACTCAGGAGAAACTGGACAACAAATATTGGGGTCAAATTTCTCCTGTTACCCTTGGGAAAATTAAAAAAATTCTGGGCTAAATAATTATTTTTGAGGAAAGAAAACGTATTTATTATTTTCACGGATCTGCATTATAAACTTCTGTGAAGCACTTGGGGGTTCAAAGTGCTCACCACACATCTAGATAAGTTCCTTTCGGGGTCTAGTTTCCAAAATGGGGTCACTTGTGGGGGGTTTCTACTGTTTAGCCACATCAGGGGCTCTGCAAACGCAACGTGACGCCCGCACAGCATTCCATCAAAGTCTGCATTTCAAAACGTCACTACTTCAATTCCGAGCCCCGGCATGTGCCCAAACAGTAGTTTACCCCCACATATGGGGTATCACCGTACTCAGGAGAAACTGGACAACAAATATTGGGGTCAAATTTCTCCTGTTACCCTTGGGAAAATTAAAAAATTCTGGGCTAAATAATTATTTTTGAGGAAAGAAAACGTATTTATTATTTTCACGGCTCTGCATTATAAACTTCTGTGAAGCACTTGGGGGTTCAAAGTGCTCACCACACATCTAGATAAGTTCCTTTCGGGGTCTAGTTTCCAAAATGGGGTCACTTGTGGGGGGTTTCTACTGCTAAGCCACATCAGGGGCTCTGCAAACGCAACATGACGCCCACAGAGCATTCCATCAAAGTCTGCATTTCAAAACGTCACTACTTCACTTCCGAGCCCCGGCATGTGCCCAAACAGTGGTTTACCCCCACATATGGGGTATCAGCGTACTCAGGAGAAACTGGACAACAACTTTTGGGGTCAAATTTCTCCTGTTACCCTTGGGAAAATAAAAAATTGCAGGCTTTAAGATCATTTTTGAGAAAATATTTTTTATTTTTTATTTTCATGGCTCTGCGTTATAAACTTCTGTGAAGCACTTGGGGGTTCAAAGTCCTCACCACACATCTACATTAGTTCCTTTGGGGGTCTAGTTTCTAAAATGGGGTCATTTCTGGGGGATCTCCAATGTTTAGGCACACAGGGGCTCTCCAAACGTGACATGGTGTCCGCTAATGATTGGAGCTAATTGTCCATTTAAAAAGCCAAATGGCATGCCTTCCCTTCCGAGCCCTGCCGTGCGCCCAAACAGTGGTTTACCCCCACATATGGGGTATCAGCGTACTCAGGACAAACTGTACAACAACATTTGAGGTCCAATTTCTCCTATTACCCTTGGCAAAATAGGAAATTCCAGGCTAAAAAATCATTTTTGAGGAAAGAAAAATTATTTTTTATTTTCATGTCTCTGCGTTATAAACTTCTGTGAAGCACCTGGGGGTTTAAAGTGCACAATATGCATCTAGATAAGTTCCTTGGGGGGTCTAGTTTCCAAAATGGGGTCACTTGTGGGGGAGCTCCAATGTTTAGGCACACAGGGTCTCCCCAAACGCGACATGGTGTCCGCTAACGATGGAGATAATTTTTCATTCAAAAAGTCAAATGGCGCTCCTTCCCTTCCGAGCCGTACCATGTGCCCAAACAGTGGCTTACCCCCACATGTGAGGTATTGGTGTACTCAGGAGAAATTGCCCAACAAATTTTAGGATCCATTTTATCCTGTTGCCCATGTGAAAATGAAAAAATTTAGGCTAAAATAATTTTTTTGTGAAAAAAAAGTACTTTTTCATTTTTACGGATCAATTTGTGAAGCACCTGGGGGTTCAAAGTGCTCACTATGCATCAAGATAAGTTCCTTGGGGCGTCTAGTTTCCAAAATGGGGTCACTTGTGGGGGAGCTCCAATTTTTAGGCACACGGGGGCTCTCCAAACGTGACATGGTGTCCGCTAAAGAGTGGAGCCAATTTTTCATTCAAAAAGTCAAATGGCGCTCCTTCCCTTCCAAGCCCTGCCGTGCGCCCAAACAGTGGTTTACCCCCACATATGAGGTATCAGCGTACTCAGGACAAATTGGACAACAACTTTCGTTGTTCAGTTTCTCCTTTTACCATTGGGAAAATAAAAAATTGTTGCTAAAAGTTTATTTTTGTGACTAAAAAGTTAAATGTTCATTTTTTCCTTCAAAGTTGCTTCTGCTGCTGTGAAGCACCTGAAGGGTTAATAAACTTTTTGAATGTGGTTTTGAGTACCTTGAGGGGTGCAGTTTTTAGAATGGTGTCACTTTTGGGTATTTTCAGCCATATAGACCCCTCAAACTGACTTCAAATGTGAGGTGGTCCCTAAAAAAAATGGTTTTGTAAGTTTCGTTGTAAAAATGAGAAATCGCTGGTCAAATTTTAACCCTTATAACTTCCTAGCAAAAAAAAATTTTGTTTCCAAAATTGTGGTGATGTAAAGTATACATGTGGGAAATGTTATTTATTAACTATTTTGTGTCACATAACTGTCTAGTTTAACAGAATAAAAATTCAAAATGTGAAAATTGCGAAATTTTCAAAATTTTCGCCAAATTTCCGTTTTTATCACAAATAAACGCAGAATTTATTGACCTAAATTTACCACTACCATGAAGCCCAATATGTCACGAAAAAATAATCTCAGAACCGCTAGGATCCGTTGAAGCGTTCCTGAGTTATTACCTCATAAAGGGACACTGGTCAGAATTGCAAAAAACGGCAAGGTCTTTAAGGTCAAAATAGGCTGGGTCATGAAGGGGTTAAAGAGTATTCTCAACTTGTCCTCGAGCAGCCCAGAGCTGCGCAGTCTCCTTACTTACTAATTTCTGCAGGGTTGGCACTCCTCCTGGAGTGGTCAGTCCAAGTTTTGTTCTAACATATTCAGCTATCAGTGGTATGTAGTCAGTCTACATTGCTATCACTATATTTGAAAATAGAGATAATAGGGCATTTGAAAAAGCATGCAACTTGGAACAATTAGAGCAAACCTTGATAAGGTGATCTAAACTGAAAGTGACAGATGGTGGTGTTTGGTAATTTTGCACGATTAATAACAGTGCTTATTAGGAGCTGAGAGATAGAGGAAGGGAGATAAACAGCTAAAATGCAGTAATGATACCAATGGGCTGAATAGAATTGGCTGGTATGTTAGGAGTAAACCTCTCTTCTTTAATATAGCTATGGTGCACACTCAGGCAGGGTCTGGGCAGACACTGGTGGCTGATCTCTATGGAATACAGTTGTACACTATGAAATACAATGCTCTTATTGCAGGAGAATGAAAGCAGATAGAAAAAGCAAGTCAATTGCAAATTTGCTTATTTTCATGCTAACTAAATGTTATGTAATAACATGAGAATACCCCTTTAAGTTGTTTGCAGGAAAATCTCTTTGAAACCACTTCCTTCTCTTTTTCATTTATAAGCAAATAATCGTTTTGTTCTTAAAAATGTAGCTCAATAATCATAACATTGACAATAGACCTAGTGCTAAGTAATACAAAAACATACTACACTATAGCTCTGGCAAAAATTAAGAGACCACTGCAAAATGTTCAGTTTGTCTGATTTTTCTCTTTATAGGTATATTTTTGAGTAAAATGTAAATTGTTCTTTTAGTCTACAAACTTCTGACAGCATGTCTCTGAATTTCCAAGCAATAAATTTAGTATTTTTTTCTGACAAAGAAAAATGGTCAAAATAAAAAAAACCCAGTGCTTTCAGACCTCAAATAATGCAAAGAAAACAAGTTCATAATCATTTAGAAACAACAATACTAATGTTTTAACTCAGGAAGAGTTCAGAAATCAATATTTTGTGGAATACCCATGATTTTTAATCACAGCTTTCATGCATCTTGGCATGCTTTCCACCACAAATTTAAGCAGTTCTTCTTTGTTTGATGGCTTGTGACTATCCATCATCCTCTTGATTACATTCCATAGGTTTTCAATGGGGTTCAGGTCTGGAGATTGGGCTGCCCATAATAGGGTTTTGAAGTGGTGGTCTCTTAATTTTTCACAGAGCTGTATACTATCCTTCTTATAGAGGGATTATTGTAATGAAAATGTATTACCTGCTAGGGTTATATTCACACCTCTTAAGCCAACCCATAATCCAATACTGGCATTTACCATGGTATTGCTGAACGATTTATACACTGTTGTCGTGGTCACCGATCCAACTTCCCAGTCACGAGTGAAATTAACAGCTGCAAATCAATGTAAAAGAATAAATTAACAAATCATTTTCCATTTGTGGTTTCATGCATTAAAAAACATCAAGAAAAAGGCAGAGATGCTTATCTGTTAAATCATATAAAGCCCCATAAAAATTCTTTATTTCAAAAAATGTTAAAAAACCACCAACCTGTGGTCTTTCCCAAAACATCACAAAAAACACACCGTGAAAAAACTGGTTGGAAGAACTAGTAACCCTACAGTAGTATCTGAGCTGGTACCTGCCTACCTGCGGGGGTTGGCGCCCTAGGGGAAACGTTGTGGCGCCCCCACTCCATGGCGGCTGGCCCTGCGGTCCCTGTTGAACCCTAAATAGTCCAGGGTCCCACTCCCCAATCATATGTCTAAAGGAACCACTCACGACTATACATAAACACTCCTATAGCTAAGGGTTAACTAGACCCCAAACCGTGCCATAAAAACAATAAGGAACATGTGAGAGAGGAGTTAAATAGAGGCAGTCTTGGAGCAATTGATATCTACTCCACTACGCATACAATAATACCGTCAGTATGCTGCACACATGCTTTGGACTGATATACTGTACATAAATACGCTGGTGAGCATGCCTTCAGATTTCAACATGGCTATTAGTATACTCATCCAGCTTCAGCATGTAGTCCACCTCTCCCCAGTACCGCCTCAACGCTTTTCACCTCATCGGCTCATCAGGAGGCCCTGATCAACAAACATGTGTCCCGATGAGATCAGATAAGGTTAAAAATCCGATGCAATTACCTCTGATTTAAAGGATCGGCCCGGGCTGCAAAAACATCCCATTTCCGGTCCGCCTACGTCACATTCTCGATCGCTAGGAGGCCTATTGCGCAGAATCATGGTGAAGCGCATATACAGGGAAGCGTACTGCACAGAATCACTGTGGTACGCAGAGAAAATCTCACGATATCAGCTGAAGCTCCCGCGCATGTCCGTTACAGCCCGTGTCTTCCCTGGCATAACTAATGAGCATATGGTAACAGGCTTCTTGAGCTTGCTTACTAATGAAACGCCCTTTGCGCTCCAGCCCGACCATCACTCCCAGCCAGATATTTCAGACCGAAGTCTCTAATAGCTTCTCGCAGTGATCACATATAAATGAACGCCCCCGATCTGATGTCACTTACTTCTAAATGGAACGCATATTGCGCTCCAATACCAAGAAAATACTTGGACAGTTACAGAATACTGAATACTGTTACAATTATGTTTGGGTTATCATAGATCCCGATGAGATCATTATTTAAATTAGGTTAGATATTAACCCCTACATCTCTTTAGCCAGCAAAAAATATATCAGCTAGCAACATGACACCAAACAATGACAAAGTCATAACAGATGTAAAATACTAGGTCGCCGGCTTGCACATTGTTATATGTACCGAACCATATATCAGAGGATTTATTTTTAAAAATATTATCACAGGCACACTGATCTATGCCACACCCTACAAAGGGGTTGCTTACTTTTAGTGTAAGCATGGCCAACATTTTTATTCATGGAGATGCCTAACTCATTCATCCCAAACAAACAATTAGATGGGAAAATGAAGAATAAGTGGACTAGAAAAACCACACAAACAAAAACAGGATATAAAAATCTATATATATCTATTTAAAGGGGAACGACTGAATATCTAACTCTTAAGCCCATCAAGGGGCCATTGCAGAACGTATGAAAAAATCGGTCCGATCCAAAGAATAAACATTTATAGGAAGCAGGCAAAGGATAACTGCTCGTTCAGCCCCTTAGGGGCCATTGCGTCCATCCGGAATGTCCACTCACATTCCCTTTGCAAAATTTTTCTATCAAAATTGCCCCCTGTCGGGCTTGGTTTTACTACTTCAATAACCGCAAACCTAATGTTGGACCTATCTCCAGGATGTTTCTCTCTCATATGCCTTGCCAGGGTGGTATCCCTGTTGTTTCTCACATCTCCCATGTGTTCACCCACCCTTCTACGCAGCTCTCTTTTCGTTTTGCCGATGTAGTCCTTAGGGCACGGACAGGTAGCCATATAAACAACCCCTGTGGATTTACAGTTGGAAAAGTCCCTCTGGTAAAATATCTTTCCTGTAGAGGAACTGGAAAAGGCCTTACCAGGTTTCATACACTTGCACATTTGACAATCACCACAACGGAAAAAACCACATGGTCTCCTATCAAGCCATGTACCCACTGCTTTGGGTCTCGTATAGTGGCTATGAACGAAAGTATCTTTTAGTGACTTGCCCCATCTAAAAGTGATGTCTGGATGCGCACCCAACAGGTCACTAAGATCTGGGTCCATTTTGAGGATATCCCAGTGTCTGTTGATAACCTCCCTTACTCTTTGATGCTGGTAACCATACGTCCCTATAATTCTGATGACATCTTTTGTGGTGTCCCCTGATCTATCTTGCTTATGCAGCAGTTGTCTATCTAGATTAGCCGCCCCCTGATATGCCAAATCCAGGACATATCTGGGGTAACCTTTTTCTTTAAATCTATTAAGCATGTCTCTCGATTGACTATGGAACGTTCTCACATCGGAGCAGTTTCTCCTCAACCTCATGAACTGCCCTTTAGGGATCCCTCTTTTTAACGGTACCGGATGGTGGCTATTCCAATTCAGAAGATTATTGGTACTTGTTGGCTTCCGATAGATGCTTGTTGTTAATCCCCCATTCAATCCTTTTCTAATTTTCACATCAAGGAACGCCAATTCTTCCTTATCGATTTCGAATGTGAATCTCAGGCCGATATCATTGATGTTCAGATCTTTGATGAATGTTTCAAACTGGTGCTTGGTTCCCGTCCACACCACAAAAACATCATCTATAAACCTGAGCCACATTGCCACCAATTCATGCCACCATTTGACCGTATCACCGGTAAGTAAATATTAAATCATATAAAGCCCTATAAAAATTCTTTATTTCAAAAAATGTTAAAAACCACCAACCTGTGGTCTTCCCAAAACATCACAAAAAACACACCGTGAAAAAACTGGTTGGAAGAACTAGTAACCCTACAGTAGTATCTGAGCTGGTACCAGGCACAGCACCAGGGGACAGACAGCGGAATGTAAGTATGTAGTGTTTTTTTTTTTACATTTACGCTGGTAACCAGGGTAAACATCGGGTTACTAAGCGCGGCCCTGCACTTAGTAACCCAATGTTTACCCTGGTTACCAGTGAAGACATCGCTGAATCGGCGTCACACACGCCGATTTAGTGATGTCTGCGGGAGATCCAGCGACGAAATAGAATTCTGGACTTTCTGCGCTGATCAACGATGGCACAGCAGGATCCTGATTGCTGCTGCCTGTCAAACTCAACGATATCGCTAGCCAGGACGCTGCAACGTCACGGATCGCTAGCGATATCGTTCAGTGTGACGGGACCTTAATTCAGTTTGGCAAAATGGAAATCTGACAGCATCTGAATTATACACCTCTTCAATCCAACAATTGGACATTAATATTAATAAAAGGTTTGATAACTTGCAAATTTCATTCGAATAAATGAACCAAAAAATAATTGCTACTAATAAGAAAGTGGAGGCTGTTTCCTTAACCCCTTCAAGACCCAGCCTATTTTGACCTTAAAGACCTTGCCGTTTTTTGCAATTCTGACCAGTGTCCCTTTATGAGGTAATAACTCAGGAACGCTTCAACGGATCCTAGCGGTTCTGAGATTGTTTTTTCGTGACATATTGGGCTTCATGTTAGTGGTAAATTTAGGTCAATAAATTCTGCATTTATTTGTGATAAACACGGAAATTTGGCGAAAATTTTGAAAATTTCGCAATTTTCACATTTTGAATTTTTATTCTGTTAAACCAGAGAGATATGTGACACAAAATAGTTAATAAATAACATTTCCCACATGTTTACTTTACATCAGCACAATTTTGGAAACAAAATTTTTTTTGTTAGGAAGTTATAAGGGTTAAAATTCGACCAGCGATTTGTCATTTTTACAACGAAATTTACAAAACCATTTTTTTTAGGGACCACCTCACATTTGAAGTCAGTTTGAGGGGTCTATATGGCTGAAAATACCCAAAAGTGACACCATTCTAAAAACTGCACCCCTCAAGGTACTCAAAACCACATTCAAGAAGTTTATTAACCCTTCAGGTGCTTCACAGCAGCAGAAGCAACATGGAAGGAAAAAATGAACATTTAACTTTTTAGTCACAAAAATTATCTTTTAGCAACAATTTTTTTATTTTCCCAATGGTAAAAGGAGAAACTGAACCACGAAAGTTGTTGTCCAATTTGTCCTGAGTACGCTGATACCTCATATGTGGGGGTAAACCACTGTTTTGGCGCACGGCAGGGCTTGGAAGGGAAGGAGCGCCATTTGACTTTTTGAATCAAAAATTGGCTCCACTCTTTAGCGGACACCATGTCACGTTTGGAGAGCCCCCGTGTGCCTAAAAATTGGAGCTCCCCCACAAGTGACCCCATTTTGGAAACTAGACGCCCCAAGGAACTTATCTAGATGCATAGTGAGCACTTTGAACCCCCAGGTGCTTCACAAATTGATCCGTAAAAATGAAAAAGTACTTTTTTTTCACAAAAAAATTCTTTTAGCCTCAATTTTTTCATTTTCACATGGGCAACAGGATAAAATGGATCCTAAAATGTGTTGGGCAATTTCTCCTGAGTACACCAATACCTCACATGTGGAGGTAAACCACTGTTTGGGCACATGGTAAGGCTCGGAAGGGAAGGAGCGCCATTTGACTTTTTGAATGAAAAATTATTTCCATCGTTAGCGGACACCATGTCGCGTTTGGATAGCTCCTGTGTGCCTAAACATTGGCGCTCCCCCACAAGTGACCCCATTTTGGAAACTAGACCCCCCAAGGAACTAATTTAGATGCCTAGTGAGCACTTTAAACCCTCAGGTGCTTCACAAATTGATCTGTAAAAATGAAAAAGTACTTTTTTTTCACAAAAAAATTCTTTTCGCCTCAATTTTTTCATTTTCACATGGGCAGTAGGATAAAATGGATCATAAAATTTGTTGGGCAATTTCTCCTGAGTACGCCGATACCTCATATGTGGGGGTAAACCACTGTTTGGGCACTCGGCAGGGCTCGGAAGAGAAGGCGCGCCATTTGACTTTTTGAATGGAAAATTAGCTCCAATTGTTAGCGGACACCATGTCGCGTTTGGAGAGCCCCTGTGTGCCTAAACATTGGAGCTCCCGCACAAGTGACCCCATTTTGGAAACTAGACCCCCCAAGGAACTTATCTAGATGCATATTGAGCACTTTAAACCCCCAGGTGCTTCACAGAAGTTTATAACGCAGAGCCATGAAAATAAAAAATAATTTTTCTTTCCTCAAAAATGATTTTTTAGCCTGGAATTTCCTATTTTGCCAAGGATAATAGGAGAAATTGGACCCCAAATATTGTTGTCCAGTTTGTCCTGAGTACGCTGATACCCCATATGTGGGGGTAAACCACTGTTTGGGCGCACGGCAGGGCTCGGAAGGGATGGCACGCCATTTGGCTTTTTAAATGGAAAATTAGCTCCAATCATTAGCGGACACCATGTCACGTTTGGAGAGCCCCTGTGTGCCTAAACATTGGAGATCCCCCAGAAATGACACCATTTTAGAAACTAGACCCCCAAAGGAACTAATCTAGATGTGTGGTGAGGACTTTGAACCCCCAAGTGCTTCACAGAAGTTTATAACGCAGAGCCATGAAAAAAAAAAAAAAAATTATTTTCTCAAAAATGATCTTTTAGCCTGCAATTTTTTATTTTCCCAAGGGTAACAGGAGAAATTTGACCCCAAAAGTTGTTGTCCAGTTTCTCCTGAGTACGCTGATACCCCATATGTGGGGGTAAATCACTGTTTGGGCACATGCCGGGGCTCGGAAGTGAAGTAGTGACGTTTTGAAATGCAGACTTTGATGGAATGCTCTGTGGGCGTCACGTTGCGTTTGCAGAGCCCCTGATGTGGCTTAACAGTAGAAACCCCCCACAAGTGACCCCATTTTGGAAACTAGACCCCCAAAGGAACTTATCTAGATGTGTGGTGAGCACTTTGAACCCCCAAGTGCTTCATAGAAGTTTATAATGCAGAGCCGTGAAAATAATAAATACGTTTTCTTTCCTCAAAAATAATTATTTAGCCCAGAGTTTTTTAATTTTCCCAAGGGTAACAGGAGAAATTTGACCCCAATATTTGTTGTCCAGTTTCTCCTGAGTACGGTGATACCCCATATGTGGGGGTAAACTACTGTTTGGGCACATGCCGGGGCTTGGAATTGAAGTAGTGACGTTTTGAAATGCAGACTTTGATGGAATGCTCTGCGGGCGTCACGTTGCGTTTGCAGAGCCCCTGATGTGCCTAAACAGTAGAAACCCCCCACAAGTGACCCCATTTTGGAAACTAGACCCTGAAAGGAACTTATCTAGATGTGTGGTGAGCACTTTGAACCCCCAAGTGCTTCATAGAAGTTTATAATGCAGAGCCGTGAAAATAATAAATACGTTTTCTTTCCTCAAAAATAATTATTTAGCCCAGAATTTTTTATTTTCCCAAGGGTTACAGGAGAAATTGGACCCCAAAAGTTGTTGTCCAGTTTCTCCTGAGTACGCTGATACCCCATATGTGGGGGTAAACCACTGTTTGGGCACACGTCGGGGCTCAGAAGGGAAGTAGTGACTTTTGAAATGCAGACTTTGATGGAATGGTCTGCGGGCGTCACGTTGCGTTTGCAGAGCCCCTGGTGTGCCTAAACAGTAGAAACCCCCCACAAGTGACCCCATTTTGGAAACTAGACCCCCCAAGGAACTTATCTAGATATGTGGTGAGCACTTTGAACCCCCAAGTGCTTCACAGACGTTTACAACACAGAGCCGTGAAAATAAAAAATCATTTTTCTTTCCTCAAAAATTATGTTTTAGCAAGCATTTTTTTAGATTCACAAGGGTAACAGGAGAAATTGGACCCCAGTAATTGTTGCGCAGTTTGTCCTGAGTATGCTGGTACCCCATATGTGGGGGTAAACCACTGTTTGGGCGCACGTCGGGGCTCGGAAGTGAGGGAGCACCATTTGAATTTTTGAATACGAGATTGGCTGGAATCAATGGTGGCGCCATGTTGCGTTTGGAGACCCCTGATGTGCCTAAACAGTGGTAACCCCTCAATTCTAACTCCAACACTAACCCCAACACACCCCTAACCCTAATCCCAACTGTAGCCATAATCCTAATCACAACCCTAACCCCAACACACCCCTAACCACAACACTAATTCCAACCCTAACCCTAAGGCTATGTGCCCACGTTGCGGATTCGTGTGAGATATTTCCGCACCATTTTTGAAAAATCTGCGGGTAAAAGGCACTGTGTTTTACCTGCGGATTTTCCGCGGATTTCCAGTGTTTTTTGTGCGGATTTCACCTGCGGATTCCTATTGAGGAACAGGTGTAAAACGCTGCGGAATCCGCACAAAGAATTCACATGCTGCGGAAAATACAACGCAGCGTTCCCGCGCGGTATTTTCCGCATCACGGGCACAGCGGATTTGGTTTTTCATATGTTTACATGGTACTGTAAACCTGATGGAACACTGCTGCGAATCCGCAGCCAAATCCGCACCGTGTGCACATAGCCTAATTCTAAAGGTATGTGCACACGCTGCGGAAAACGCTGCGGATCCGCAGCAGTTTCCCATGAGTTTACAGTTCAATGTAAACCTATGGGAAACAAAAATCGCTGTACACATGCTGCGGAAAAACTGCACGGAAATGCAGCGGTTTACATTCCGCAGCATGTCACTTCTTTGTGCGGATTCCGCAGCGGTTTTACAACTGCTCCAATAGAAAATCGCAATTGTAAAACCGCAGTGAAATGCGCAGAAAAAAACGCGGTAAATCCGCCATAAATCCGCAGCGGTTTAGCACTGCGGATTTATCAAATCCGCAGCGGAAAAATCCGCAGAGGACCAGAATACGTGTGCACATCCCTAGCCCTAACCCTAGCCCTAACCCTACCCCTACCCCTAACCCTAACCCTACCCCTACCCCTAACCCTAACCCTAACCCTACCCCTACCCCTAACCCTACCCCTAACCCTACCCCTAACCCTACCCCTAACCCTAACCCTACCCCTAACCCTATTCTAACATTAGTGGAAAAAAAAAAATTTCTTTATTTTTTTATTGTCCCTACCTATGGGGGTGACAAAGGGGGGGGGTCATTTATTATTTTTTTTATTTTGATCACTGAGATAGATTATATCTCAGTGATCAAAATGCACTTTGGAACGAATCTGCCGGCCGGCAGATTCGGCGGGCGCACTGCACATGCGCCCGCCATTTTGGAAGATGGCGGCGCCCGGGAGAAGACGGACGGGACCACGGCTGGATCGGTAAGTATGATAGGGTGGGGGGGGACCACGGGGGGGGGGATCGGAGCACGGGGGGGGGAATCGGAGCGCGGGAGGGGTGGAACGGAGCGCGGGGGGCGTGGAACGGAGCACGGGGGGGCTGGAACGGAGCACGGGGGGGTGGAACGGAGCACGGGGGGGGGTGGATCGGAGTGCAGGGGGGGTGATTGGAGCACGGGGGGGTGATTGGAGCACGGGGGGAGCGGACACGAGTACGGGGGGGAGCGGAGCACAGGGCGGAGGGGAGCCGGAGCAGTGTACCGGCCAGATCGGGGGGGTGGGGGGGCGATCGGAGGGGTGGGGTGGGGGCACACTAGTATTTCCAGCCATGGCCGATGATATTTCAGCATCGGCCATGGCTGGATTGTAATATTTCACCCGTTATAATGGGTGAAATATTACAAATCGCTCTGATTGGCAGTTTCACTTTCAACAGCCAATCAGAGCGATCGTAGCCACGAGGGGGTGAAGCCACCCCCCCTGGGCTAAACTACCACTCCCCCTGTCCCTGCAGATCGGGTGAAATGGGAGTTAACCCTTTCACCCGATCTGCAGGGACGCGATCTTTCCATGACGCCGCATAGGCGTCATGGGTCGGATTGGCACCGACTTTCATGACGCCTACGTGGCGTCAAAGGTCGGGAAGGGGTTAAAACAAAACTCTCAGGAAAAAGACTATCCAACTTTTAAAGACGAAGTAAAATTTCTAAGAGCTAAACTTCCTGATCAAGAAGATTGCAATAGGCATAATAACTTAAAATTTAGAGAAATATCAGAAATTGTCTCCCCTTTGGATCTTGTCCCGTATATTAAGGATCTACTCCAGAAAACCCTCCTGTCGACTAAAAATTTGGACTTGACAATCAACAGGGCCCTCAGGCTCCAGAAACCAAGTTCCTATCAAAAGAAATCCCGAGAGAAGTCATCATATGACTCAGTTTTTTCCATACTAAAGATTGTATGCTCGATTATCTCAGGAAATACAAAAATCTGCATTCTCCATATGAAGCCATTAAAGTGTATGCAGACTTTTCAAGGGAGACATTAAGGGCTAGGAAATTCTTTGTGCAACTCACTACAATCCTAAGACATAAGAACATCCCATATAAATGGGGCTTTCCTACAAAATTAATTAGTTTTCATCAACAGAAAACCATATGCGATTAAAAATCCAACAGAAGGCCAGAATTTCAAAAGGAACATAACATTTCAGGTAAAGAAAATAAACCTACATTGGATGAGCATGAAGAAGAGATGTAACCCTGATTACACAATTGAATGGGCTTCTAAGAAGATTATGGTATCTTTTGTTCATTATTGACATCTTCTGACTTACTTTTATTTTATAGGTTATTTTACAGGACTCAAATGCAAAGTTGGCTAAACTTTTCCCCTGTTCTCTAAGATGAGGTCCGTGGGAATTTTGTCTTGTTTGTTCCCAGACCTTGTTACAGGATCATCTTAGAAAAATCTGTGTCTGGTTGTGTTTTAGTTGTGTTTTTTGAGATGTTTCTTTATAGTGTTTTTATCCTTGTATTTGTTAATTGCACCATTGATATTCTTGCTTGAAGAGAATTAATATTCACAAATAAGAAATTCCAGCTTTCCCAAGCGGTCTCATTCTGCGTTATTAATGGTGGCAAAAATCTTATCTCTAAATGTAAAGGGACTTAATAGTTCAATTATGAGGCTCTCTTCTTGGAAAGAAGCTAAAAAATCAAATTGTAACGTAATTGCTTTCCAAGAAACAAAACTATCATCTATTAATCCACCAAAATTTTCTCATAAGAATTTCCCTTATATTTTTAGATCCTCCTTAGACAAAAAAAGGCAGGACTGATTATGACAGTCAGAGATACTGTTTCTTTTCAATTATTAGAGGAAATTACTGATACTAACAACCGATTCCACATTCTTATCTGTGTAATCGATGTGATCACTTATACTCTAGTTAATTTTTTACTCTCCTAATCGTGGGTAAATCACATTTCTAAACAAACTAATGAAAAAAGTCCAAAAACCTCAGAAAGGGGATTAAATTATTCTGGGGGATTTTAATATTCTTGACCAAGCGATGCATACAACAGCCACACCCAGAAGTAAAATGTTCTCCTTAAAAACTGGATCATCAAATCGCAATTGTTTGATGTATTTAGATGTCTGAATTCTTTATCTAGGGAATTTACATACTGTTCTAACTGTCCTCAAACTTTTTCAAAAACTGATTTGGTTTTAACCAATATCACTTCTCTGCAGAGATGTAAGGACATCAACATAGGGAACATTTCATGGTCTGATTAAGAACAATAAGTTTTTCGATAAAATCAGTTGTCAATGGGAACAACTCTAGGAGGTGGAAATTTAGTTCTTTTCTTCTTCGATGCCCTGCATTTAACCCCTTCAAGACCCAGCCTATTTTGACCTTAAAGACCTTGCCGTTTTTTGCAATTCTGACCAGTGTCCCTTTATGAGGTAATAACTCAGGAACGCTTCAACGGATCCTAGCGGTTCTGAGACTGTTTTTTCGTGACATATTGGGCTTCATGTTAGTGGTAAATTTAGGTCAATAAATTCTGCATTTATTTGTGATAAACACGGAAATTTGGCGAAAATTTTGAAAATTTCGCAATTTTCACATTTTGAATTTTTATTCTGTTAAACCAGAGAGATATGTGACACAAAATAGTTAATAAATAACA
Source organism: Ranitomeya imitator (assembly GCF_032444005.1). Taxonomy (NCBI): domain Eukaryota; kingdom Metazoa; phylum Chordata; class Amphibia; order Anura; family Dendrobatidae; genus Ranitomeya; species Ranitomeya imitator. The sequence continues at coordinate 456,795,298 of NC_091285.1, forward strand.
TTTCCCACATGTTTACTTTACATCAGCACAATTTTGGAAACAAAATTTTTTTTTGTTAGGAAGTTATAAGGGTTAAAATTCGACCAGCGATTTGTCATTTTTACAACGAAATTTACAAAACCATTTTTTTTAGGGACCACCTCACATTTGAAGTCAGTTTGAGGGGTCTATATGGCTGAAAATACCCAAAAGTGACACCATTCTAAAAACTGCACCCCTCAAGGTACTCAAAACCACATTCAAAAAGTTTATTAACCCTTCAGGTGCTTCACAGCAGCAGAAGCAACATGGAAGGAAAAAATGAACATTTAACTTTTTAGTCACAAAAATTATCTTTTAGCAACAATTTTTTTATTTTCCCAATGGTAAAAGGAGAAACTGAACCACGAAAGTTGTTGTCCAATTTGTCCTGAGTACGCTGATACCTCATATGTGGGGGTAAACCACTGTTTTGGCGCACGGCAGGGCTTGGAAGGGAAGGAGCGCCATTTGACTTTTTGAATCAAAAATTGGCTCCACTCTTTAGCGGACACCATGTCACGTTTGGAGAGCCCCCGTGTGCCTAAAAATTGGAGCTCCCCCACAAGTGACCCCATTTTGGAAACTAGACGCCCCAAGGAACTTATCTAGATGCATAGTGAGCACTTTGAACCCCCAGGTGCTTCACAAATTGATCCGTAAAAATGAAAAAGTACTTTTTTTTCACAAAAAAATTCTTTTAGCCTCAATTTTTTCATTTTCACATGGGCAACAGGATAAAATGGATCCTAAAATGTGTTGGGCAATTTCTCCTGAGTACACCAATACCTCACATGTGGAGGTAAACCACTGTTTGGGCACATGGTAAGGCTCGGAAGGGAAGGAGCGCCATTTGACTTTTTGAATGAAAAATTATTTCCATCGTTAGCGGACACCATGTCGCGTTTGGATAGCTCCTGTGTGCCTAAACATTGGCGCTCCCCCACAAGTGACCCCATTTTGGAAACTAGACCCCCCAAGGAACTAATTTAGATGCCTAGTGAGCACTTTAAACCCTCAGGTGCTTCACAAATTGATCTGTAAAAATGAAAAAGTAATTTTTTTTCACAAAAAAATTCTTTTCGCCTCAATTTTTTCATTTTCACATGGGCAGTAGGATAAAATGGATCATAAAATTTGTTGGGCAATTTCTCCCGAGTACGCCGATACCTCATATGTGGGGGTAAACCACTGTTTGGGCACTCGGCAGGGCTCGGAAGAGAAGGCGCGCCATTTGACTTTTTGAATGGAAAATTAGCTCCAATTGTTAGCGGACACCATGTCGCGTTTGGAGAGCCCCTGTGTGCCTAAACATTGGAGCTCCCGCACAAGTGACCCCATTTTGGAAACTAGACCCCCCAAGGAACTTATCTAGATGCATATTGAGCACTTTAAACCCCCAGGTGCTTCACAGAAGTTTATAACGCAGAGCCATGAAAATAAAAAATAATTTTTCTTTCCTCAAAAATGATTTTTTTAGCCTGGAATTTCCTATTTTGCCAAGGATAATAGGAGAAATTGGAACCCAAATATTGTTGTCCAGTTTGTCCTGAGTACGCTGATACCCCATATGTGGGGGTAAACCACTGTTTGGGCGCACGGCAGGGCTCGGAAGGGATGGCACGCCATTTGGCTTTTTAAATGGAAAATTAGCTCCAATCATTAGCGGACACCATGTCACGTTTGGAGAGCCCCTGTGTGCCTAAACATTGGAGATCCCCCAGAAATGACACCATTTTAGAAACTAGACCCCCAAAGGAACTAATCTAGATGTGTGGTGAGGACTTTGAACCCCCAAGTGCTTCACAGAAGTTTATAACGCAGAGCCATGAAAATAAAAAAAAAATTATTTTCTCAAAAATGATCTTTTAGCCTGCAATTTTTTATTTTCCCAAGGGTAACAGGAGAAATTTGACCCCAAAAGTTGTTGTCCAGTTTCTACTGAGTACGCTGATACCCCATATGTGGGGGTAAATCACTGTTTGGGCACATGCCGGGGCTCGGAAGTGAAGTAGTGACGTTTTGAAATGCAGACTTTGATGGAATGCTCTGTGGGCGTCACGTTGCGTTTGCAGAGCCCCTGATGTGGCTTAACAGTAGAAACCCCCCACAAGTGACCCCATTTTGGAAACTAGACCCCCAAAGGAACTTATCTAGATGTGTGGTGAGCACTTTGAACCCCCAAGTGCTTCATAGAAGTTTATAATGCAGAGCCGTGAAAATAATAAATACGTTTTCTTTCCTCAAAAATAATTATTTAGCCCAGAATTTTTTAATTTTCCCAAGGGTAACAGGAGAAATTTGACCCCAATATTTGTTGTCCAGTTTCTCCTGAGTACGGTGATACCCCATATGTGGGGGTAAACTACTGTTTGGGCACATGCCGGGGCTTGGAATTGAAGTAGTGACGTTTTGAAATGCAGACTTTGATGGAATGCTCTGCGGGCGTCACGTTGCGTTTGCAGAGCCCCTGATGTGCCTAAACAGTAGAAACCCCCCACAAGTGACCCCATTTTGGAAACTAGACCCTGAAAGGAACTTATCTAGATGTGTGGTGAGCACTTTGAACCCCCAAGTGCTTCATAGAAGTTTATAATGCAGAGCCGTGAAAATAATAAATACGTTTTCTTTCCTCAAAAATAATTATTTAGCCCAGAATTTTTTATTTTCCCAAGGGTTACAGGAGAAATTGGACCCCAAAAGTTGTTGTCCAGTTTCTCCTGAGTACGCTGATACCCCATATGTGGGGGTAAACCACTGTTTGGGCACACGTCGGGGCTCAGAAGGGAAGTCGTGACTTTTGAAATGCAGACTTTGATGGAATGGTCTGCGGGTGTCACGTTGCGTTTGCAGAGCCCCTGGTGTGCCTAAACAGTAGAAACCCCCCACAAGTGACCCCATTTTAGAAACTAGACCCCCCAAGGAACTTATCTAGATATGTGGTGAGCACTTTGAACCCCCAAGTGCTTCACAGACGTTTACAACGCAGAGCCGTGAAAATAAAAAATCATTTTTCTTTCCTCAAAAATTATGTTTTAGCAAGCATTTTTTTAGATTCACAAGGGTAACAGGAGAAATTGGACCCCAGTAATTGTTGCGCAGTTTGTCCTGAGTATGCTGGTACCCCATATGTGGGGGTAAACCACTGTTTGGGCACACGTCAGGGCTCGGAAGTGAGGGAGCACCATTTGACTTTTTGAATACGAGATTGGCTGGAATCAATGGTGGCGCCATGTTGCGTTTGGAGACCCCTGATGTGCCTAAACAGTGGTAACCCCTCAATTCTAACTCCAACACTAACCCCAACACACCCCTAACCCTAATCCCAACTGTAGCCATAATCCTAATCACAACCCTAACCCCAACACACCCCTAACCACAACACTAACCCCAACACACCCCTAACCCTAACCACAACCCTAATTCCAACCCTAACCCTAAGGCTATGTGCCCACGTTGCGGATTCGTGTGAGATATTTCCGCACCATTTTTGAAAAATCTGCGGGTAAAAGGCACTGTGTTTTACCTGCGGATTTTCCGCGGATTTCCAGTGTTTTTTGTGCGGATTTCACCTGCGGATTCCTATTGAGGAACAGGTGTAAAACGCTGCGGAATCCGCACAAAGAATTGACATGCTGCGGAAAATACAACGCAGCGTTCCCGCGCGGTATTTTCCGCACCATGGGCACAGCGGATTTGGTTTTCCATATGTTTACATGGTACTGTAAACCTGATGGAACACTGCTGCGGATCCGCAGCCAAATCCGCACCGTGTGCACATAGCCTAATTCTAAAGGTATGTGCACACGCTGCGGAAAATGCTGCGGATCCGCAACAGTTTCCCATGAGTTTACAGTTCAATGTAAACCTATGGGAAACAAAAATCACTGTACACATGCTGCGGAAAAACTGCACGGAAACGCAGCGGTTTACATTCCGCAGCATGTCACTTCTTTGTGCGGATTCCGCAGCGGTTTTACAACTGCTCCAATAGAAAATCGCAATTGTAAAACCGCAGTGAAATGCGCAGAAAAAAACGCGGTAAATCCGCCATAAATCCGCAGCGGTTTAGCACTGCGGATTTATCAAATCCGCAGCGGAAAAATCCGCAGAGGACCAGAATACGTGTGCACATTCCTAACCCTAACCCTAACCCTAGCCCTAACCCTAGCCCTAACCCTAGCCCTAACCCTACCCCTAACCCTAACCCTACCCCTATCCCTACCCCTAACCCTAACCCTACCCCTATCCCTACCCCTAACCCTAACCCTAGCCCTACCCCTAACCCTACCCCTAACCCTACCCCTAACCCTAACCCTACCCCTAACCCTAACCCTATTCTAACATTAGTGGAAAAAAAAAATTTTCTTTATTTTTTTATTGTCCCTACCTATGGGGGTGACAAAGGGGGGGGGGGTCATTTATTATTTTTTTTATTTTGATCACTGAGATAGATTATATCTCAGTAATCAAAATGCACTTTGGAACGAATCTGCCGGCCGGCAGATTCGGCGGGCGCACTGCGCATGCGCCCGCCATTTTGGAAGATGGCGGCGCCCGGGAGAAGACGGACGGGACCACGGCTGGATCGGTAAGTATGATAGGGTGGGGGGGGACCACGGGGGGGGGGATCGGAGCACGGGGGGGGAATCGGAGCGCGGGAGGGGTGGAACGGAGCGCGGGGAGCGTGGAACGGAGCACGGGGGGGCTGGAATGGAGCACGGGGGGCTGGAACGGAGCACGGGGGGGGGTGGATCGGAGTGCAGGGGGGGTGATTGGAGCACGGGGGGGTGATTGGAGCACGGGGGGAGCGGACACGAGCACGGGGGGGAGCGGAGCACTGGACGGAGGGGAGCCGGAGCAGTGTACCGGCCAGATCGGGGGGGTGGGGTGGGGGCACACTAGTATTTCCAGCCATGGCCGATGATATTTCAGCATCGGCCATGGCTGGATTGTAATATTTCACCCGTTATAATGGGTGAAATATTACAAATCGCTCTGATTGGCAGTTTCACTTTCAACAGCCAATCAGAGCGATCGTAGCCACGAGGGGGTGAAGCCACCCCCCCTGGGCTAAACTACCACTCCCCCTGTCCCTGCAGATCGGGTGAAATGGGAGTTAACCCTTTCACCCGGTCTGCAGGGATGCGATCTTTCCATGACGCCGCATAGGCGTCATGGGTCGGAATGGCACCGACTTTCATGACGCCTACGTGGCGTCAAAGGTCGGGAAGGGGTTAAGGAGAAAATATAAAAGCAATGTATTTTTATTTCCAAGAGAATTCTACTAAAAATATTCCTCTTTTTCTATTTGGAACTCCCACAAGGCACTCAATAGAGGTGTCCTTATTCAGCTAAATGCTCAACTCAGAAAAACAATTAGGGAAAATATTCAAAATATATCACAAAAAAAAACAACAAATAAATCCCTCTGAAGAAACACAAAATTATAAGCTTAAGCATAATTGAAATCTTTGCTGTTGGAGGATTATGGCAAAGTAATTAATGCAATCAAACTAAACCACTACTATTCATATAAAAAAGACTAGGGTCATGGCCAATAAAGTTAAACAGTAACGCTTGAAATCTAGAGTTTTATCTAACAAAAATTCAGGTAATTCATATCTTCATCCTCAAGATATAGCAGAACAATTTGCATTATTCTACTCCTCTCTTTACAATCTCAAAGATGACTCTTCTACACCACAACCCAACTGTAATGAAATTAACTACTGTATATACTCGAGTATAAGCCGACCCGAGTATAAGCCGACCCCCTAATTTTGCCACAAGAAACTGGGAAAACTTATTGACTCGAGTATAAGCCTAGGGTGAAAAATGCAGCAGCTACCGGTTACTGTCAAAAATAAAAATAGATACCAATAAAAGTAAAATTAATTGAGACATCAGTAGGTTATGTGTTTTTGAATATCCATATTGAATCAGGAGCCCCATATAATGCTCCATACAGTTCATGATGGGCCCATAAGATGCTCTATATAAAAATTTGACACATATAATGCTCCATACAGTTCATTATTGCCCCATAGATGCTCCATATAAAGCTGTGCCCCATATACAATGCTCTGCACCGTTCATTATTGCCCCATAGCTGTGCCATATAGTGCTCTGCACCGTTCATTATTGCCCTATAGCTGTGCCATATAGTGCTCTGAACTGTTCGTTTTTGTCCCATAGCTCTGCCATATAGTGCTCTGCACTGTTCATTTTTGTCCCATAGCTCTGCCATAGAGTGCTCTGCACCATTCATTATTGCCCCAAAGCTGTGCCATATAGTGCTCTGCACCATTCATTTTTGTCCCATAGCTGTGCCATAGAGTGCTCTGCACCATTCATTATTGCCCCAAAGCTGTGCCATATAGTGCTCTGCACCGTTCATTATTGCCCCATAGCTGTGCCATATAGTGCTCTGCACTGTTCACTATTGCCCCATAGCTGTGCCATATAGTGCTCTGCACTGTTCATTATTGCCCCATAGCTGTGCCATATAGTGCTCTGCACCGTTCATTATTACCCCATAGCTGTGCCATATAGTGCTCTGCACCGTTCATTATTGCCCCATAGCTGTGCCATATAGTGCTCTGCACCGTTCATGATTGCCCCATAGCTGTGCCATATAGTGCTCTGCACCATTCATTATTGCCCCATAGCTTTGCCATATAGTGCTCTGCACCGTTTTTTATTGCCCCATTGATGTACCATAGAAAGCTGTGCCATTGCTGCTGCTGCAATTAAAAAAAAACACATACTCACCTCTCTTGCTTGCAGCTCCTCAGCGTCCTGTCCCAGCGTCTCTCCGCACTGACTGATCAGGCAGAGGGTGGCGCGCACACTATATGCGTCATCGCGCCCTCTAACCTGCACAGTCAGAGTGGAGAGATGCCAGGAAGATGGAGTGGCGCCGGGAAGATGGAGTGGCGCCCGGTGTGTGGAACGGGGATAGGTGAATATGTAATACTTACCTGCTCCCGGCGTCCCGCTCCTTCCCACGGACAGCTGGTCTTCGGTGCCGTAGCCTCTTCCTCTATCAGCGGTCACCGTTACCGCTGATTAGAGAAATGAATATGTGGCTCCACCCCTATGGGAGTGGAGTCCATATTCATTTTTCTAATGAGTGGTCTCACGTGACCGCTGAAGAGGGGAAGAGCTGCAGCACCCGAAGACCGTGGGATGGCAGGCGGAGCGCCAGGATCGCCGGGACTAGGTAAGTATGCCTCAGCGCCCTCTCCCCCTCACCCGCCAACCCCACCGCTACCGTCACTCGAGTATAAGCCGGGAGGGGCACTTTCAGCCCAAAAATTTGGGCTGAAAATCTCGGCTTATACTCGAGTATATACGGTAATTCCTCACTAATATTATTCTTCCACAATTCAATTTAGAACAAATTAATCAGCTAAACTGTCCTTTAACCACAGATGAATTAAATTCAACATTCCATAAATGAAAGGAAAATAAGTCACCGGGTCCAGATGGGTTACCTAATGCATAATATAAGAATTTTAGCCAACATCTCTCATCTCCATTAACTTCCATGTTCAACCATGCAGACAAGGAGACTTCTTTTCCCAAAGAATCTCTTCAAGCCACTATAATCGTGATTTCAAAACAAGGCAGCGATCCCTCATCAGTATCGAGCTATAGGCCTGTCTCATTGCTAAATTCAATTATAATGATTTAATAATCTTCATATATTCTGGGAATCTCCTAAACTTTCGATATTTAGGAAAGATGTGTCTTTACTATTGAATAAAACAAATGAGTCTCCTGTCAACTCCCCCCCCCCCCAATTTGGTTCTCCTTTCTCTGGATGAAAGATGACCTCCCTTTAAAAAATGAGACAAGTTTCTTTACGTATTTTTTCTGTCGTAAAAACTTGTATTGCATCACACTAAAAATCGATGGATATTCCCTCTATTTATGAACTTATTACTTTGAAATGTCCTTAGCATTAAGGCATAACTCTTTAAATAAATATAATTTCAAATGGTCCTCTTGGAACTTAATTTTTTCTCCAAGCAAGAAAGCCTCTTTATATGATGTAGTATTACTTTGTCAAAACTCTTTTAATCTATATTTTATTTTATGTTGTTTTTGCACTTGGTATGTTAATTGTTGTGGTGCAACTATATTAACATGATCTTCATTTCCCTTCATTTCCCTTCTCTCCTCTTACCCCTAACCCCTTTCCTCTTTTCCTTTCTTTGGTTACCTTCCTTTCCCTTTATTGCTTTCCAGACCCTTTATCCCCTATACTGTAAAAATCCCCTAATAAAAAGAATTTTGAGAGAAAATGGTTGGACAGAATTAAGAAAGCATGGCTGCTCTCTTTGAAAAACAATGTCCACAGCTTGTGTAACATTGATAACTGCTTAGCCTTATAGATTTGAATGGTGCAAAGCTGCAAAATTAGACACAGCCTATGGCCACAAATGGAGCTGTTTATGAAAGAAAACAGCCATGTTTTTCTAACTGTCTATAACTACTTGAATCAGATATTTAAAAACTGAGAGAAAGGAGATATTTGAGTACTAGAGCAAATTTTATATACTGAAATTTTCTTTTCTTACTATTTCCAGCAGATTTTACACAGAGTTTTACAAGTACATTTGATAGGAAGAAAAACATGTTCCAGTGATAGTCATATTTAGATTATACAGCTATAAAATGTATAAAGTGCAATTAACACATTGCTCCGCCTACAGTGATTATAAAATTAACTGCACATTCTGAACCAGGAAGTGTTTGATAATGTACAGTTCACACACCCATGCTGCACATAAAAATACATGTAGTTCAATTTGCATAATGTTTTGGACATTGCTATCTGCTGCAAATTTTGTCCTTTCACTCATCTACAAAATAAAGGGTATACTCTTCAACAGATCACCTTCTAGCTGGCATGTGGATAAAGGTGCTCTAGTCAGATGAGACAAAAGTAAAACTTTTGGGGCTAAATGCAAAAACGCTATGTATATCAGAAAAAAAATACTGCATATCACCCTGAAAACACCATCCCCACCGTTAAACATGGTGGTATCAGCATCATGCTCAGGGGGTTCTTTTCTTCAGCATGGACAGTGAAACTGGCCAATTTATGCTAAACTGGATGGAGCTAAATACAGGGCAATCACGGAGGAAAACCTATAAGAGGCTGTAAAAGACTTGAGACTGGGGCGTAGGCTCACATTGCAGAAGGACAGTGACATTAAACATACTACCTGAGATACAATGAAATGGCTTAGATCAAAGCATATTCATGTGTTTGAATGAACCAGTCACAATCCAGACCTAAATCCCATTGAGAGTTTGTGGCAAGACTTGAAAATTGCTGTTCACAGATGGTCTTCATCTAATCTCACTGAACTAGAGCTAGTTTACAAAAAAGAACAGGCAAAGATTTCCACCTCTAGATATGAAAAGCTGGAAGAGACCTACCCCAAAAGACTTTCAGCAGTAATTGCAGTGAAAGGTGGTCCTACAAAGTATTGACTTGGGGACAGGCTGAATGCAAATGCACATCACAATTTTCAGATTTATACTTTTAAAATAATTAGAAAACCATGTATCATTTCCTTTACACTTCACAAATATTGGCAACTTAGTGTTTGTATTTCCCATAAAATCCCAGTAGAATACATTTAAGTTTTTGGGGGCGTAATGTGAAAAAATGTGGAAAAGTTCATCGGAAATTAATCATTTTTCAAGACAACGTATATATTTCTGGTCAAATCACTGTACAGTATATTTATGCATGCAGTACATCCACAGTGTGTATGTATAAAATATTATTGTATATTTAAGCTAGTGAAGGGCAGTTTGTTTGTTTTTTTATGTGGATTGCTTATTAATGATATTTTTGGGAGGGACGCAATTTCAATATTTGCTATAGGCAGCAGAACATATAGGAGATATACATTTAACACATTAGAACAATGCAGTGTATTAATTCTGTGTTTAATGAGCAAAATAGTCATATCTAAAAACATCTTACAAAACTTACAAACAAAACTTACCTATGATGACAGTGCCAATATAAAGACTGGTCAACACCCTCACCAACCAGAAAGTCCTCTGTAAATAGTAAAGAATTTGTTACAATATGTCACTTTTCATTCTTTTGTAAATAAATCTATTGAATATAAAATGGCAACAGCATCACCCGAGGTATAGGGCACCTAAATCATTATATTCAACGAAAGACAAAGCGAAAGCTAAGGAAGGTTTGGACGTTTAGTCAATAGCTTTCCTGATCATTTACTTTGCTTCTAATTGAAAATAAAATCTTTATACAGGCAATAGAATTCTAAAAGCAGATTCGTCACCCAATCTCATAACATAAACTGTATACATTATTAAATCGATCTCTTAGACTTAATGAGCCACTGTACTTAGTTTGACAGTCCATATCTGTATAATCCTGATACGAAATGACTATTTTATGAGACCAGCTAAAGCAGTGTTTCTCAACTCCAGTCCTCAAGACCCACGAACAGGCCAAGTTTTCAGGATTTCCTTAAGTGATGGAATTAATGCTGAAGCAGGTGATGAAATTATCACCTGTGAAATACTAAGAGATCCTGAAAACTTGACCCGTTGGTGGGTCTTGAGGACCGGAGTTGAGAAACACTGAGCTAAAGATTGATAGAGCTCATGCATTAAAGTTTATTGTCGTGATCCAGGCTGGGGTTTTGTTTTGTGTTTCCCGGTCTGGTCATGTCAGGTGTTAATTTTCACAGCCTCGTTCCCATGTCTGGTCTGCTATATATCTGTGCTGCTACTTGTATTCAGTGCCAGTGATATTGCTTGCCTTCGGCATGCTAGCTGGCACTGGTAAGTTCCTGATCTGTCCTGCTGCATTGAGTTAACCCATCCCGTGTTTGTTTTGTTTCCCGCATATCTGTCTCAGCTCCTTATCTCCCTGTATGTTTGGATTTCCCGGTACCTAACTTTGGCTTGACTCTGACCTGATTATGTCTCTCTCCTCTGGTATTTCTGCTACTGGCCAGAACTGACCTTTGCTGTCCTCAAGCTCTGTGCCTTGATTTTTTCCCTTTTTGTACTGCGTTTTCCTCTGGTATCGACTTGGCTCTCTGCCTACTCTGCTGCCACTTAGTGGTAGCTTCGCTGTACTGCTGTGGGACTGCTTCTCAGCAGGATATTCAGCGCACTCTCCACTCTGCTGCCATCTAATAGAGCTTGCATTACTCTGCATTAACCCTCAGTAGTACAGCGTGACAGTATCTGCCTCTGACCACCTAACTTGACTAACAGCTGCAGCTTGTACCAATGTGAGATATCAGCAGCAGGAGAGAGGGATACTGAGGATTTGTCAATTAGCTAAAAATGGCTGAGATTGGGTTTAAACACTTCCTGAAATATTGTACAGTTATTCTGCTATGGCTTACATAGGAGGAAATAACAGCTGAAGGCTTGTGCTGTGGGATGGTGTTCAATAGATAGAAGGTGACACAGTGTTCAAACAGTTTAACACTGTACTATGCAAACTCTTTGTTTAGTTGTACTGTGTGACTTCTTTGTTTTCTGTGTGTTCTCAGTTCTCTCCTGTTAAGGTACCGTCACACTAAGCGACGCTGCAGCGATACCGACAACGATCCAGATAGCTGCAGCGTCGCTTTTTGGTCGCTGGAGAGCTGTCACACAGACAGCTCTCCAGCGACCAACTATGCCGAGGTCCCCGGTAACCAGGGTAAACATCGGGTTACTAAGCACAGGGCCGTGCTTAGTAACCCGATGTTTACCCTGGTTACCATCCTAAAAGTAAAAAAACAAACGCTACATACTTACCTACCGCTGTCTGTCCTCGGCGCCCTGCTTCTCTGGTCTGGCTGTGAGTGCCGGGCAGCCGGAAAGCAGAGCGGTGACGTCACCGCTCTGCTTTCCGGCCGCTGTGCTCACAGCCAGACCAGAGAAGCAGAGCGCCGAGGACAGACAGCGGTAGGTAAGTATGTAGCGGTTGTTTTTTTACTTTAACGATGGTAACCAGGGTAAACATCGGGTTACTAAGCGCGGCCCTGCGCTTAGTAACCCGATGTTTACCCTGGTTACCAGCGAAGACATTGCTGAATCGGTGTCACACACGCCGATTCAGCGATGTCTACGGGGAGTCCAGTGACGAAACAAAGTTCTGGACTTTCTTCCCCGACCAGCGACAGCACAGCAGGGGCCTGATCGCTGCTGCCTGTCACACTGGACGATATCGCTAGCGAGGACGCTGCAACGTCACAGATCGTTAGCGATATCGTCTAGTGTTACGGTACCTTAATCCTCCATGTCACAGTTATTGAAGTGAACAACTGCAGGCTTATGTTGTAAAGGGATTAGCTTAAGCAGACAGAAGATGGCGCTGTGCTTTAAACTGTATTATATGACCTCTCTGGGTTTTGTTTTGTTTTGGAATCTAATGAAGATAATGGTTGTGTTATGTTCCAAGTAAAACATTAATTTCTTCTAAAGTATCTGACTGCTGAGTTATTCTACTGAAAGCTAAAATGTGCTTAACTACACAAGTCTCATCAGGTGTGGGAGCGCTGTATAATAATTTATACAGTATGTTTTGTGAAATCTGGTGACAGATCTGCTTTAATAATTTATTGAAATTAATTTATACATGTTAGTGATGAGCAAATCTGCCAAAATTTGAATTCAACAGTTCATTTGAATTGGGCCAGGAAATTACATTTGCATCAAAGTTATTCAACGTGAATGAAATATTCCTTATTATGCTCTGGGGTCACATCAGAAATAATAATGAGTTATATGGAAATGAGTTTTATGGAGTGATGACTCATTAATTTTTCTGTTTTATTCACTCAGCAAATATTTAAAAAAGTTATGGTATTTTTTTGGCCACACACTGGCCTTTATCAAGCCAAGTATTTCTAAAAAATATTACCTTACTGCATTTCTCTATTTAACATATTTCTTATGTTTTTTTCTTTTTCTAGTTCTGTGCACTTACAAGTCCCATACGATATTACCGGTACTACATTAGTGATCCGATCTGGCACAAACCACTCGGCCCGAGATAAAAATCAGACATGTAAACTACTCTATAGACTATCATAGATATAAGTGTTATACGTGAAAAATATGGGTAGCACTCATACTGGAAAAAATGACGATTGAACGAGGCCTTATAGATGAGCGAGCAGTCCAATGAACAGAGGCTCAATGTGCTTGGCGCCAATGGTTTAACTCTTTATGGGCATCTTTTAGGCATATATGTTTAAAGAGCACCTGTCCTTTAGACTACAGTTCAAAACTTACTATCACATTTTTAAAATCACTGGACTATTGCATTGAATAACTATTCTTACCAATTTTCCTCTGATTCCAGGCAATATGATGATAAAAGTGGCAGCTGTAACCAGACATATAATTACAATTTCAACGATTTTGGTGTCAAACAGGAATGGAGTTCTCCATAGGGAATAAAATGGGAAAACAGCTGTTTGCATGCTGATTTTCTTTTTTGGCCAGGAAACCTGAAAATTGCAAAGTAAAAAGTTTCAAAACACATACAAACAATATATTAAAAATAATTGTAGTCAAGAAGCAGCAAAAAAACTTTTATTATTATTTTATTCTTTTATGCATTTTTTTAAAATCTTTAACTGTTTTCACTGGCTGAATTTCATTGCCGCACACCCTATATAATAGAAATGTGAGTATATTTATGTTGAAACTCTTTGGAATAATAAGTATTATAGTAGCTGAAACAGGAAACAAGAAAGACAAGTTAATTCAACATTTAGTGATGTGAATGTACATTTGTGAAACCATTCGGCCAAGTCCTTTCCATAGTTATGGCAACAAATATTAACTCCGGCTTACAAAAAACTGTTTAATATACTTAAAATGGAAGTAAAGAAATTGAACGGAATATGTCATCGGATCTTTTCAGAATATTTTCCCAGGCTCGAGTTCATATGAGGACATCAAGAAGAGGGCGCATCACCGCAACTCGAGGTAACTACAGGTCATTTACCTACATTCCATTCATTCGCCGGGTTTTTACAGGCGGGGACGGATGCATTAGCAGGCTTCTGCTTGTAAAATTAGTTAACCCTTTCAGATGGATTTACAACGTGGGACGTGACTGATCGTCGGAAGGTATAGAATATTGTTGTTTTTTTTTTTTACGTTTGTTCCAGGTGACAAGGGTCTTCAGGTGGATTACCAGTATAATAAAATATTACAACAACCTGTGTATTTATTTCATTAAAATACTTTGTAATTATGTGTGTGTGTTTTTTTAACCATTTCATACAATTGGATTAATAATGGATAGGTGTCATAATTGACGCCTCTCCATTATTAATCTGGCTCAATGTCACCTTACAATAGCAAGGTGACATTAACCCTTCATTACCCCATATCCCACTGCTAAACGGGAATGGGAAGAGAGTGGCCAAGTGCCAGAATAGGCGCATCTTCCAGATGTGCCTTTTCTGGGGTGGCTGGGGGCAGATGTTTTTGGCCGGGGGGGGCGGGCAATAACCATGGACCCTCTCCAGGCTATTAATATCTGCCCTCAGTCACTGGCTTTACCATTCTGGCAGAAAAAATTGCGCGGGAGCCCACGCCAATTTTCTCCGCGATTTAACCCTTTAATTTAATAGCTAGAGCGCCCAAATTTTGCACATACACACTACTAACAGTAGTGTGGAATATGCAAAAAAAAAGGGATATGAGATGGTTTACTGTATGTAAACCATGTCTCATATCATGTCGGGTTTGAGAAGGAGATAGGAAAAGCCGGCAATTGAATTACCGGCTTTTAAGCTATCTAGCGCTGTATGATATATTAATATATATATATATATATATGTGTCTCACTGACATATATATATATATATATACAGTATATATGTTTTTATTATTTTTTGAGAACATGGATCCATTGTATGTCCGTATGTCGGTTTTGCAAGCCTGTGAGAAAATCTTGCAGTACGGATGCCATACGGATTACATACGCTGACACACCCTGCCTACGGATGAGATACGGATCACTATTTTGGGGACTTTTGACTTTTCTGCGTATTACGGCCGTAAATAACGGACCGTATCTTTATACGCTGAGTGTGAGGCCAGCCTAACAGTTATATATAGAAAACTATAAGTCAGGCAATATTACTAACTCTATAGACAACAATCTTATGATAAATCACAAGTATATTTATTATAATGATGCATTATTCTTAATACAAGTTAAAATAAAAAATGTCAAAAATTTAATTTTCTTTATAAATAAATCCACATATTATTGTGCACAACCCTTTATACTGAATGAGGTACAATCTAATGCTACCATGTCTCTTCCTCGATGCCATAGAATTGCATATTTCACTTTTCTGTTCTTATATAAGCAAAAGTAGATATTTGTAATTCGAACTTTTCATACTTCCCAAAGAAGAAAAAGGACACCATGTTTGTAAGTGGCTCCTGTCTTGGTCCATAACAAGAATTGTTAAACTTTTGCTACCTTCTGTATTAACTGTTAAACAGCTTAGGGTATGTGCACACGTTGCGGATTCGTTTGCAGATTTTTTCAGTCAGATTCTGCAGAATCCGCAGGTAAAATGACCTGCCTTTTACCTGCGGATTCCCTGCGGGTTTTCCACAGATTTTATGCGGTTTTGGTGCGGATTCCACCTGCGTTTTTACACTTGTGGATTCCAATTACGGAACAGGATGTAAAACGCTGCGGAATCTGCACAAAGAATTGACATGCGTGGAATTTTCCGCAGCATGGGCACAGCAAATTTGGTTTTCCATAGGTTTACATGGTACTGTACACCGCATGGAAAACCGCTGCGAATCCGCAGCGTCAAATCCACTGCGGATCCGCAGCAAAATCCGCAATGTATGCACATACCCTTATGCTGCCAGAAGCACAAGCCGCATGAATCAGACATTGGCTGTGTTATTGCAGTTATGCATCTTTTGCTCCATAAGGTATTTAAAAAAAATATATATTTTGTAAAGCCGGCTATTCGTCTTGGATAACTAGTCTGAGGACGATCCCTGACAGCTACTCCCCACCCTGCTCCCTATGACTAATAGCTCTCTCCCTGCACACGCACACACGTTAAGCTGTGGACTACAGTGCCCTTCTCCTTTTCCTGAAGACAACAATCACGTAATGTAAATGATGTCATGCATTTTCATGCAAGCATTGTCTCATGTGAATTGCCATATATTGTGCTACAGTAATGTGCAGTGTAATGTGAAGTGTTAACATACAATGTGAGCAGTGTATAGTGCAGAATGTGCATAGGGTTAGCATAGGACTGTATAGATTAAGATAGACTAGGACATAAGAATAGGGTTAGTACATGCCGTTATAGGATCATGACTGTAGTTACAGGTATAACATACAGTTAATGTATGGGATGAGCCCACAGTGGGAGGGGGGAAATGATAAGGGAAAATCAGGCACTTCCTGGTAGTGACTCATATAGGGAAGTACAGTGACAAAGTCAAGTTCAGGTGCAGTGGACTTCTAGGGCCTGCATTTACCAATCATTCAAGACACCGTGAGGCCTATTGATTTTCCTTGCGGACATTCCGACACTGTCTGAAGCCCATAGCTCGGGGTTGGGTCTGACGGGCGCATTGTGTCCTCTGGCATACAGGGAAAAATGGATGCAGAACTGCATGAAGGGCAAGTGGCTGGTCCCGGGTGCACTGCTGAACTGGACAAGTAATTCCTGTGGCTGATGGTCAGTGAGCTTGGGGATAGTCCAAAAGGAACAAAAGGTAGGGCTGAAGATGTGTTGTGCTAAGGAAGTAAGGAATACAAAGTGTTGTGCCCTATCTCACATGTTACAACCTGATGAACTAGAACTGACCAGTTTGTTTATTTCAATGAACTTTGTGTTCCCCTGAGTTGTGTGTGGCGGCTCCTGAAGATGGTGAGGCCTGGAGACAGCGGTGGCCTTTGGCCTACAAGTGAGTTTGATGCACCCCATACATGACAGCGCACTGGGACTGTGACACTGCATTCCTGTAAAGTGTCAGAGCATAACTGGACAGCAGCTCGGTCGTGACTATTGCTCTTGGAGACTTTACACACACATAGGAAAAGACCATCCAGTCATGGGAACTAGGGTGAAGACAAGCAGCCAGAGACCTGCATCCAACATGCATACAGTAGTTCCCAAATGGTTTTCAATGTACATTTTCTCTGAGCACCTTATTTTCAGCATGTTTTCTGGTTCCCTATAAATATCATTTTCTTTTTGAAATTTGGACTTGGAGTAAATATACGAGTGTGGACAAATCCATAAAATCCAGTTTCAGACCCACACATTTATCTCTATAGTTCACAAAAAGCTTTTCTTACCTGAATACCAACATGTCTTTTAGGAATGTATAACAGTATCAGGGGTGAGAGGGGTAAAGATATTTCGACCTAGACTGCCTAAGTAAGGTGTGCCACAGATGGACTCTTATTAACTTTGGTGCATTGTCATGCTGTGATGGTCTTCGGTGAGGAAGGAGGGCCTCAGACTGTCCCTGGAACTGGGACCCTCTCTATCCCTGTCTGGTGGGTACTCTTGAAGGTAGAGAGGCTGGAGTCTCAGACCTTACTATGCTCCTGTTAAACCCTGAGCTGTCCCCTCCCCCACCCCATTAAGTATGGGACAGAAATGTAATGTAAACAAGACACAAAGGCAAAACAGGGATAACAGAAAGCAACAAAGATACAAACACTCACTAAAGGTGGGGAGGTATATAGGGAAGGATAGGAACGTATCAACCGAATCAGAATAGGATAATGAGGAAAGCTTACACCCAAAAACAGCACGCAACAATCTCCAGTAGCAACAATGATCTCCAGTTCAGCACATCGCCGCCAAGAAGCTAGGAAGCAAAGCTTTCATGGGCAAAGCAGATATCCATAAGGAAAGTAAAAAACTGATGACTATCAGTGGAAGGTTCAATAACCCCCAACCCACGCCGAATACTGAAACAAAAACATTCAGGAGTTAAAAAAACAGTTGCTACTAGTAAACCGGATGTGGAGCACACTAGACAGCTCATCGCATGTTTCGGCGAGCAGCTACAATTAACTACAGTTTTCTGGTGTACATTATAGTGCATCATGCATCCTTTTCCTAAGCATGCCAACATTTTAAAATTTGCAATTTCTAAAAGGTACAAAATGTGACTTTTCGCCAACAGAAAACTGGTGTACTTATTATAATAATCTTTACTTTTTTATATAGCGCTAACATATTCCGCAGCGCTTTACAGTTTGCACACATTATCATCACTGTCCCTGATGGGGCTCACAATCTAAATTCCCTATCATCATGTCTTATTGGTATTATGTTCTAGATTAGCCCTCTCAAAAAAAAACTATGTATTTTAAAACTATGCTTTTTAAAATGAATCTGTCATTTGGTTTTTGCTACTCCATCTGAGAGCAGCATGATGTAGATACTGGGACCTGGATTCCAGTCATTTATCACTTACTGGGATGTGTGTTGTAGTTTTTTATGACATCACTGTTTTAGCTGTAGATCTAACAGTTCTCTGGATACTAAGCTCTGTATTATCTTACCCACACCAGTGACTGGCATGTTTCTGGGTACACTGCGCATAAGCAGAAAGCTGCCAGTTGGTGTTGGGTGCGGCGTTGGATTACCTCTCAGTAAGTCAATTAGTCCCCTAGTGATCATCTCCTGCAGATAAAATAGTGATTTCAAAAAAAAAATAAGTAGCCCAGTAAGTGACATTTTGCTGGAATGAGGGCTTCTACCTCCACATCATGCTGCTCTCAGATTAGGCAGCAAATAATGGTGACAAATTCTCTTTAATTGTAGTTATATATAGATTAATTATTACAGTTAATGAAACACCACATAACGCCCAGTGATAAAATTATATCTCCCAAATTAATGTAATGTTTTGGAGATGATCAATATTCTTATACTTCTATCACCTCATTTAGCTATGATTGCTCTTTAGCATCCTACAGTATACAAACATGCCTATAGATAATGAACCTATCATGAAGAAGGAATTTTATGGAGTCATTAATAAAGTGACGAGAATAAATTGTTCTCTCATTAGCTGACTAACAAAGTATTTTATTCCTTTTCCAGATTTGGTAATTCTCCTGTCTGCCCAATGTAGCCACGCCTGCGCCAGCATGTTTAATATACACCTTGTCTCACGTTAAAAAAAAATGCTTAAGGGTGTTTTGCAAGTAGAGTGCGTGGGTGCACCTGTTCTAGGAATACGTAAAATCCTGCAGACAAGTTTGCAGAGATGCAGATTAAGTAATGTGACTTTCATACACTTATAATTGTCTTAAGCAGACACCCTAAATCCAGAAGAGCCCTATGAAAAAATAACATAAAACCTCCCAGTGCTGTTTTGGTTTAGATAGTAAAACTAACAACGTGTTTTCCACGTGACACAGATCAAAAGTTACAAGGCCAAAAAAAAAAAAAACTTAAGGTACCTTCACACTAAGCGACACTGCAGCGATACCGACAACGACAGCGTCGCTGTTTGGTCGCTGGAGAGCTGTCACACAGACAGCTCTCCAGCAACCAATGATGCCGAGGTCCCCGGTAACCAGGGTAAACATCGGGTTACTAAGCGCAGGGCCGCGCTTAGTAACCCGATGTTTACCCTGGTTACCAGCGTAAAAGTAAAAAAAACAAACACTACATACTTACCTTCTGCTGTCTGTCCCCGATGCTCTGCTTCTCTGCACTCCTCCTGCACTGGCTGTGAGCACAGCGGCCGGAAAGCACAGCGGTGACGTCACCGCTGTGCTTTCCGGCTGGCCGACGCTGACACAGGATGCAGGAGGAGTGCAGAGAAGCAGAGCACCCGGGACAGACAGCAGAAGGTAAGTATGTAGTGTTTTACTTTTACAATGGTAACCAGGGTAAACATCGGGTTACTAAGTGTGGCCCTGCGCTTAGTAACCCGATGTTTACCCTGGTTACCAGTGAAGACATCGCTGAATCGGTGTCACACATGCCAATTCAGCGATGTCTGCAGGGAGTCCAGCGACGAAAGAAAGTTCTGGCCTTCTAGCTCCGACCAACGACATCACAGCAGGATCCTGATCGCTGCTGCGTGTCAAACACAACGATATCGCTAGCCAGGACGCTGCAACGTCACGGATCGCTAGCGATATCGTTGTGAAGTTGTTTAGTATGAAGGTACCTTTAAAACAATTCTTAGAGTGGCAGTGATAGAGCAGGCAGGGATTCCCTAACAAAATGCCTTTTACAAATCTAGTGGCAGTTGTCAGAGGCTGAACCTCAGGAGCAATTTTAAATAAATTGGACATAACCTGCCTTTGTGGTAGGCAGCACACTGCCCGTAAGGTAGAACACAATAAGATACATTCAGGCACATTTGTAAAAAAAAAACTTTGTGTGAGGAGCTGGCCATGTTCTAAAGACTGTTGGACAAATGGACATAAAGAGGAATCAGAAGCTCTAAGGGATGAAAACTTTTTCCAGCACAGAGCACCGCTTCCGTCAATTTTATTGTTGTGTTCTATTACAGATTTGCTTGCTCATCAGTTCAGCCTCAGGAATCAATGTTTCCATTCAGAGACAGTAAGCAGAGGGAGACATTCAGGCTGGATCTTGTCAATACCTAAGCTAAAGGTACCTTCACACTAAACGATACCGCTAGCGATCTGTGACGTTGCAGCGTCCTCGCTAGCGATATCGTTCAGTTTGACACGCAGCAGCGATCAGAATCCTGCTGTGATGTCGTTGGTCGGGGCTAGAAGGCCAGAACTTTATTTGGTCGCTGGCGCTCCCGCGGTGACGTCAGCGCTCTGCTTTCCGGCCGCTGTGCTCACAGCCAGTACAGAGAAGCACAGCGCCGGGGACAGACAGCGGAAGGTAAGTATGTAGCGTTTGTTTTTTTTACTTTTAGGATGGTAACCAGGGTAAACATCGGGTTACTAAGCGCGGCCCTGCGCTTAGTAACCCAATGTTTAACCTGGTTACCTGCATCGTTGGTCGCTGGAGAGCTGTCTGTGTGACAGCTCTCCAGCGACCAAACAGCGACGCTGCAGAGATCCGGATCATTGTCGGTATCGCTGCAGCGTCGTTTAGTGTAAAGGTACCTTAATGCTAGACCCAAAACTGGTAATCAAGGAAATCAATCATTTCATTACTCTTTTTAGTGTTTCAGGAACCTCAAGCCATTGTTATCCTGGCCACTTGTCCCTTTGTGTAGATGGAATAGTAGACTCAGTGGAGCCGTCACCACAGGTGGTCTCACATGTGATGGGTTCTGCCTGAGGAAAATTCTGTACCTTCACAAATGCAGTTAAGGTACCGTCACACTCAGCAACTTTCCAACGATCACGACCAGCGATACGACCTGGCCGTGATCGCTGGAAAGTCCTTGTGTGGTCGGTGGAGAACTGTCACACAGACAGATCTCCAGCGACCAACGATGCCGAAGTCCCCGGGTAACCAGGGTAAACATCGGGTTACTAAGCGCAGGGCCATGCTTAGCAACCCGATGTTTACCCTGGTTACCATTGTAAATGTAAAAAAAAAAACACATACTTACATTCCGGTGCCTGTCACTTCCCCGGCGTCCGCTTCCCTGCACTCCTCCTGCATCCTGTGTAAGCGCCGGCCTTAAAGCAGAGCGATGACGTCACCGCTGTGCTCTGCTTTACGGCCGGCCGGCGCTGACACATGATGTAGGAGGAGTGCAGGGAAGCGGACGCCGGGGACGTGACAGGCACCGGAATGTGAGTATGTGTTTTTTTTTTTTTTACATTTACAATGGTAACATAGTAACATAGTAACATAGTTAGTAAGGCCGAAAAAAGACATTTGTCCATCCAGTTCAGCCTATATTCCATCATAATAAATCCCCAGATCTATGTCCTTCTACAGAACCTAATAATTGTATGATACAATATTGTTCTGCTCCAGGAAGACATCCAGGCCTCTCTTGAACCCCTCGACTGAGTTCGCCATCACCACCTCCTCAGGCAAGCAATTCCAGATTCTCACTGCCCTAATAGTAAAGAATCCTCTTCTATGTTGGTGGAAAAACCTTCTCTCCTCCAGACGCAAAGAATGCCCCCTTGTGCCCGTCACCTTCCTTGGTATAAACAGATCCTCAGCGAGATATTTGTATTGTCCCCTTATATACTTATACATGGTTATTAGATCGCCCCTCAGTCGTCTTTTTTCTAGACTAAATAATCCTAATTTCGCTAATCTATCTGGGTATTGTAGTTCTCCCATCCCCTTTATTAATTTTGTTGCCCTCCTTTGTACTCTCTCTAGTTCCATTATATCCTTCCTGAGCACCGGTGCCCAAAACTGGACACAGTACTCCATGTGCGGTCTAACTAGGGATTTGTACAGAGGCAGTATAATGCTCTCATCATGTGTATCCAGACCTCTTTTAATGCACCCCATGATCCTGTTTGCCTTGGCAGCTGCTGCCTGGCACTGGCTGCTCCAGGTAAGTTTATCATTAACTAGGATCCCCAAGTCCTTCTCCCTGTCAGATTTACCCAGTGGTTTCCCATTCAGTGTGTAATGGTGATATTGATTCCTTCTTCCCATGTGTATAACCTTACATTTATCATTGTTAAACCTCATCTGCCACCTTTCAGCCCAAGTTTCCAACTTATCCAGATCCATCTGTAGCAGAATACTATCTTCTCTTGTATTAACTGCTTTACATAGTTTTGTATCATCTGCAAATATCGATATTTTACTGTGTAAACCTTCTACCAGATCATTAATGAATATGTTGAAGAGAACAGGTCCCAATACTGACCCCTGCGGTACCCCACTGGTCACAGCGACCCAGTTAGAGACTATACCATTTATAACCACCCTCTGCTTTCTATCACTAAGCCAGTTACTAACCCATTTACACACATTTTCCCCCACACCCAGCATTCTCATTTTGTGTACCAACCTCTTGTGCGGCACGGTATCAAACGCTTTGGAAAAATCGAGATATACCACGTCCAATGACTCACCGTGGTCCAGCCTATAGCTTACCTCTTCATAAAAACTGATTAGATTGGTTTGACAGGAGCGATTTCTCATAAACCCATGTTGATATGGAGTTAAACAGTTATTCTCATTGAGATAATCCAGAATAACATCCCTCAGAAACCCTTCAAATATTTACCAACAATAGAGGTTAGACTTACTGGCCTATAATTTCCAGGTTCACTTTTAGAGCCCTTTTTGAATATTGGCACCACATTTGCTATGCGCCAGTCCTGCGGAACAGATCCTGTCGCTATAGAGTCCCTAAAAATAAGAAATAATGGTTTATCTATTACATTACTTAGTTCCCTTAGTACTCGTGGGTGTATGCCATCCGGACCCGGAGATTTATCTATTTTAATCTTATTTAGCCGATTTCGCACCTCTTCTTGGGTTAGATTGGTGACCCTTAATATAGGGTTTTTTATTGTTTCTTGGGATTTCACCTAGCATTTCATTTTCCACCGTGAATACCGTGGAGAAGAAGGTGTTTAATATGTTAACTTTTTCCTCGTAATCTACAACCATTCTTTCCTCACTATTTTTTAAGGGGCCTACATTTTCAGTTTTTATTCTTTTACTATTGATATAGTTGAAGAACAGTTTGGGATTAGTTTTACTCTCCTTAGCAATGTGCTTCTCTGTTTCCTTTTTGGCAGCTTTAATTAGTTTTTTAGATAAAGTATTTTTCTCCCTATAGTTTTTTAGAGCTTCAATGGTGCCATCCTGCTTTAGTAGTGCAAATGCTTTCTTTTTACTGTTAATTGCCTGTCTTACTTCTTTGTTTAGCCACATTGGGTTTTTCCTATTTCTAGTCCTTTTATTCCCACAAGGTATAAACCGCTTACACTGCCTATTTAGGATGTTCTTAAACATTTCCCATTTATTATCTGTATTCTTATTTCTGAGGATATTGTCCCAGTCTACCAGATTAAGGGCATCTCTAAGCTGGTCAAACTTTGCCTTCCTAAAGTTCAGTGTTTTTGTGACTCCCTGACAAGTCCCCCTAGTGAAAGACAGGTGAAACTGTACAATATTGTGGTCGCTATTTCCTAGATGCCCGACCACCTGCAGATTTGTTATTCTGTCAGGTCTATTAGATAGTATTAGGTCTAAAAGTGCTGCTCCTCTGGTTGGATTCTGCACCAATTGTGAAAGATAATTTTTCTTGGTTATTAGCAGAAACCTGTTGCCTTTATGGGTTTCACAGGTTTCTGTTTCCCAGTTAATATCCGGGTAGTTAAAGTCCCCCATAACCAGGACCTCATTATGGGTTGCAGCTTCTTCTATCTGCTTTAGAAGTAGACTTTCCATGGTTTCTGTTATATTTGGGGGTTTGTAACAGACCCCAATGAGAATTTTGTTACCATTTTTCCCTCCATGAATTTCGACCCATATGGACTCGACATCCTCATTTCCTTCGCTAATATCCTCCCTTAAAGTGGACTTTAGACAAGACTTTACATAGAGACAAACCCCTCCTCCTCTCCGATTTTTACGATCCTTTCTAAACAGACTGTAACCCTGTAAGTTAACTGCCCAGTCATAGCTTTCATCTAACCATGTCTCGGTTATTCCCACTATGTCAAAGTTACCTGTAGATATTTCTGCTTCTAGTTCTTCCATCTTGTTTGTCAGGCTTCTGGCGTTTGCGAGCATGCAGTTTAGAGGATTTTGTTTTGTTCCATTCTCCTCGCTGTGGATTGCTTTAGAAATGTTCTTACCTCCCATCTGAGTATGTTTTCCTGGGTCTTCTTTGTTCAAGTCTAATGTTTTTCTTCCCGTCCCCTC
Organism: Ranitomeya imitator; assembly: GCF_032444005.1. Taxonomy (NCBI): domain Eukaryota; kingdom Metazoa; phylum Chordata; class Amphibia; order Anura; family Dendrobatidae; genus Ranitomeya; species Ranitomeya imitator. Next base: position 456,820,182 of record NC_091285.1, read on the forward strand.
TTCTTCTAGTTTAACGCCCTCCTGATGAGTGTAGCGAGTCTTCTGGCGAATGTGTGTTTCCCAGGTTTGTTGAGGTATAGTCCATCTCTGGCGAGGAGTCCATCGTACCAGTAATTCACACCGTGGTCCAGGAATCCGAATCCTTGTTGTCTGCACCATCGTCTTAGCCAGTTGTTTGCATCAAGGATCCTGTTCCATCTCCTGGTGCCATGCCCATCTACTGGAAGGATAGAAGAAAAAACTACCTGTGCATCCAGTTCCTTTACTTTCTTCCCCAACTCTTCAAAGTGTTTGCAGATTGTCGGTAGGTCTTTCCTTGCCGTGTCATTGGTGCCAACATGTATCAGAAGAAATGGGTGGAAGCCCTTGGAGCTGAAGAGCTTTGGTATCCTATCGGTCACATCCTTGATCATCGCACCTGGAAGGCAGCATACTTCTCTTGCAGTTATGTCCGGTCTGCAGATGGCTGCTTCTGTGCCTCTCAGTAGTGAGTCTCCCACCACCACCACTCTTCGTTGCTTCTTGGCTGTACTTTTTGCTGTCACTTGTTGCTGTGTGCCCTTTTCTTTTTTGCTTGCTGGTATTGCTTCATCCTTAGGTGTGCCATCTTCATCCTCTACAAAGATTTGATATCGGTTCTTCAGTTGTGTGGTTGGTGATTTCTCCATGGTCTTCTTGCTTCTTTTGGTCACATGCTTCCACTCATCTGCTTTTGGAGGTTCTCTGACACTTTTTTCACCTTCTGTGACCAGTAGAGATGCTTCTGTTCTGTCTAGAAAGTCTTCATTCTCTTTGATGAGTTTCAAAGTTGCTATTCTTTCTTCCAGACCCCGCACCTTTTCTTCTAAAAGGGCCACTAGTCTACACTTCTGACAGGTGAAATTTGATTCTTCTTCTGGTCGGTCTGTGAACATGTAGCACATGCTGCAGCTCACCATGTAGGTTGTCACATCTGCCATGTTGCTCCTAGATCCTGCTGACTTGCTGTGTGTTTTCCTTCTTGTGTAATCTACTCAGCCAAGCTCTCTTGCAATAATATCCTACAGGCTTTCCAAGCAGCTGGTCCCGGCTGTACCCAACGATCTTCTAGCTTAGGGAGACTTCGCATTTCCCAGAAGGCACCTGGAATATGCAAATTAGCCTCCTCAAGCTTGAATCCCTGGTTTCTCAAGCTTGAATCCCTGGCCCTGCGCTTAGTAACCCGATGTTTACCCTGGTTACAAGTGAAGACATTGCTGGATCGGCGTCACACACGCCGATTCAGCGATGTCAGCTGGTGATCCAGCGACGAAATAAAGTTCTGGCCTTCTAGCTCCGACCAGTGATGTCACAGCAGGATCCAGATCGCTGCTGCGTGTCAAACACAACGATATCGCTATCCAGGACGCTGCAACGTCACGGAACGCTATCGTTATCGTTGTAATGTTGTTCAGTGTGAAGGTACCTTTAGCATTGGGAGAGGAGGGTGTGAACACTTTTGCCACTCAGTGTTCTGATCCCAGGCAAAGAGAACAGTAAGCCACATGTTTAGTTGAGCAGTTAGTGCAGTGAAGATGAGGAGCAAGGATCTGTTGGTGAGGTCCTGGTGCCCCTATATAGATGGCTTATTGAGATTTGATATGGGTTGCCGGCTGGAGCGTGATACACATGCTACGGTCATGATATTTGTCATCTAGATCTGAGGAACTACTCCAGCTGGAGTGGAAGATATGTGCTACAGTCGTGGGATGGAGCATGAACTGTAACTACAGACTATACTGGAGGGAGATACAAAAGCTGTGGGCCAACTAAAGTTGGGAGGCTGTGGGGCTCCGTGACTCCAGAGTCACATTGATCAAAGAATATTTAGTATCAGACCAATATATTGTTCCAACCATGTTAGTCAATGTAGCTGGGGAAGAATTTCTGAACATTCAGTGGGCCTGACGACAATTAAACTGGGGTCACAGTCATGGAATGGTGGATGTAGGAGTAGTGCGGCACTTACCAGTAGATGTGTTGCTGGGAAAAAACACACCCACACAAGTGGTTGCTGTGCCACTGGGCCAATGTCATAACCAAAAGCCAAGAACCAGTTCCCACTGCATCAGCTGAGAGGGAACAGAGTGATCTCAACATGCAGACTAACCCCCAGCCTGTGGTGAGTAATGCACAAAATACAATGACTACCTGGGAGAGGTAAATTACATTAGAAAGGAGGCCCAGGGACTTCAGTACACTGGGTCTACCATCACTCTGGCCATCCCAGATATTGTCCTCTAGGACACTATCCACCAGGCCGCCAAGTGACCATCCCCCTAGCTGGGTGTCAGCGCTCTGTAGTTTTTAAACAATGGATACAAGTTCGGTTCTCGTTGAGTGCGTGTATAGCTTACCAGATCAAACCAGGTATCAGGGGAAGGATATAGCGGATCCAATGAATGGAACAGACTACTGTCCCAGTAATCTGAATACAGGGCTTCCCCCCATCGGGGAGGGAGTTAGCAGGATCTGAGCGAAGCTGGAGATGTCTACTATGCTGATGTACACCAGGGTGGAATGGGGACTGTGGAGTTTATTCATAAGCACGACATGGAATATTCTTTGATGAAACTGGATGATACAAAGTTTCATTCTCATGAAGGTGAAACCTCTGACATTCATGTCCGAGCTGAAAAAGTTGGGGAGGAGTGTGAGAAGCTAGACTTGTTCTAAAGACTATTTGACCAATGGACGTAGAGTGGAATCCATGGCTCTAGGGGATGCAGATATTTTCCAGCAGAGAGCAACAGTTATGTCAATTTTATTGTTGTGTTCTAACTACAGATTTGCTTGATGTGTTTTATTCTAAATTTGCTTGCTTGTCAGTTCAGCCTCAGGGATCAATGTTCCCATTCAGTGACAGTAAGCAGATGAAATGTACAGGCTGGATTTTATGCATACATAAGGCCAGATGCAAAATTGGTAATCAAGGCAAAAAAATCATTCTAATACTCTTTTTACTCTCTCGGGGACCTCAAGCCATTGTTCTCCTAGCCACTAGTCCCATTGTGTGGATGGGGATAGTAGTACCTCCACCAATGCACAGTTAGCTTTGGAGGGATGGTGTGAAGTCTTCTGCCCATTCAATGGGATGATCCCAGGGAGGGAGGAAAATAAGTCACATGTTTAGTTGAGGAGTTGGTGCAATGATGCTGAGGAGCAAGGATCTGTTGATGAGGTCGGGGTGCCCATGTATAGATGGCCTATGGAGATTGGAGACGGGTTGCTGGCTGGAGCTTGAAATGTTTGCTATCTATCTTCTGGACATGAGGAGCTATCTTAAGGATTGTTGTTGACAGGTGGAGTGGGATACATGTGCTACAGTCGTGGTATGGAGCATGGACTGGGACTATAGACTGAACCAGCGGTAGATACAAATGTTGGGAGACAGTGGGAATCGACTGATACAGGGGCAGTGGATCTATCAGAGTCAGGATGGGATCTTGAATTGTGACCATCCACCTGGAATTTCTGTAAGACCGTATATGTAAGGAATAAACATAGTTGCAAGGTTAAACTGCCTAGGTGATTATTACAACCCACAACCTCAGATCTTCAGCATCTGCCATGTTTCTTTGCCAAAGATGATCTTTCCCTGGATTTTTCTTATTTAAACAGTTTTGACAGCGTCAAAGGAGAATGAGCAAGCGCCCATGAAGAAGTTCTGTGCTATATGCTTAGTTGGTTAAAGAGAAAAATGTGCATCTTTATTACTGAAGTGAGGTGGCATCATTTTGGAATGAAGGAGCTCAGAAAAAATATAGAAAAATTGTTCCAGTATCAGTATAGCAGCAGCAATTGGAGGAGGTACTTTTTCTAAAGAAATTGGAAATTGTATAACTTTCAACTTCTGATGTTTGTTCTATATTCTGAATAATATATGGTATAGGAGATTTCTAATTCATTGTATTCTTCTTTTATCTACATTTTACCCAGAATCCCAATTTTTGGAAATTGGGGTTGAAAAGCAAAGGCTATAAATTAAGTCTAACTCCTGTTTGTACTCTCAAAAAAATACATAAAATGTTGGATAAAATATATTTGTAATAAAACAATGATAAATCACTCAAATCTGTGAAGATAGGGGGTTGTTTGGAAGAACCGGTCTGGACAGAGATGATAGGATAAGGAGGTACTCTAGATTCTCAAGTTGTTACGAGGAACAGGCACATGCCAGATGGACTCTCTTTACTCCAGCTTTTATGATAATAAAGTCTTGCCCATATTCCAAACAAAGTAAAAAAGTAAAGCCTAAATTAGACAGTGTAACTTTAGTTCTCTTTTACTTCTATGGATAAAAATCATTTATGAAATATATAATAATATCTATGCTTTCACTCACTAATGTTGCCTTTATTTTATTTCTTCACTACAACTAGCCTAATTGTAAATATAAAAGATGCAGGTTCTGATTCATCATAGTTATAGTTATTTCACCAGATTTCTATAAAATTTCTTTGAAAACTAGCAACATTTTTGCGCTATGCTGAGGTACTCTTTGCATTTTCATCTCAATTTTATCCAGCTTTGCCAAATTGGGTGAAGCATGCGTTTGATATAATTGATGATGAGCTATGGTGTACCTTACGATAAAAACTTACTCCAGTCCCTAACTGGAGTAAAATTTGTGGCAAGGCTCACAGGGTTGCATGCCAATTGTCAGATGCTCCTGACTCAACCATACCCCCTCATCAACACTGGCGTTATTCATGCCAGTTTTGATGAATCAATTCTGCAGTGTTAAAGTCACCTACACATTACACCAAAAGATGGCTGAACATGTTGTTATTGACATTAATGGCTGACAGTCAAAGGTTTATGGAGATCGTCCTCCAGTGGCATACATAGAAATCATGAGGCCCCATAGCAGAAGTTCTATTTGGCCCCTCCCCCTTAAAAATATATTTTTCTATTTGTTGGAGTCACAGAAGAGCTTATCTCACAAATTTAGCCTTTACAAAGTACTTTTACTCCTGCTGAACTCCTATATTCCTCTTTCATTGCTCCCATAAAGAATAATGCAAAGAAGAGCCCCCCAAACACAGTATAATACCTCCATTGTGAATTCGTTCACATTAGCCTACACATTCATACTATAATAACCCTGTTATACCCCATCTCAAGGCAATGTATGGTGACCCCCAACACATGATGATCCCCTTACTGAGACCTCCACACAGCCCTTCATGCAATATAATGAGTCTTGATACAGGATAATGGCCCCACACCTCTCCACACTGTATAATGGTCTGCACTAGTCCTCCATATACTATAATGGCCCCCACACAACCCTCCTCATGGTATGATGGACCTGATACAAACCTTTACACTGTATAATTGCTTATACAGTATAATGGCCCCCACAAAGCCCTCCAAATATTATATTGGTATACAATATAATGCACTTCCCATAGTCCTCCATATGGTATAATGCACTCCACATAGTCCTCCATATGGTATAATGCACTCCCCATGGTGCTCCATCTATCTATATAATCGTCTAAGGGGTACTTCAGTCTGTCCGTAACAGAAATCCTATGTCGCTGATTGGTTGCGGCCTACTCTCCTCCAGTCAGTGCCCCCCCACTCCTCTCCAGTCAGCACCAGTGTGTCGCTCCATCCCGGACCAACTTTTTACTATTGATGCTGTGTGCCCACACTGCTATATACTACATGGACTGTTATATACTGCATGGGCTGTGTTATATACTACGTGGCCTGTATTATATACTGCATTGGCTGTGCTATATATTACGTGGGCTGTGCTATATACTACGTGGCTGCTATATACTATGTGGCTGCTATATACTATGCGGCTGTGCTATATACTACATGGCTGTCTATGTTACGTGGGCTGTGCTATATACTACGTGGCCTGTGTTATATACTGCGTGATAGATATAGCGTGCACTCTGTCAGAGAATTGGGGTGCAGGTGCAACGGACCGAATGGTCCCGTAAATAGCCAAATATAAATTTCACCGCACTCTCAAAGGGAATATAATGCCAAATTGAAAATGAACTGAAAAAAATGAACTGAAAATAATGAACTGAAAAATTGTCCCTACATTGCGCAGATACGCCTGGGCATTACGTAAATATAGGTATCTACCCCCTGCTTAACCTCCTCTCTTCCCTGGCTCCTCTCTTCAGTACATACGTACTAATGTACTTCTCCTATTCTCTGCAGCATCACTGGGATCCCTATCCCTATTCTCCCTATACGCACTAAACTCTCCAAACAAGGTAACAATATGTTGTTATTATTTTGATGTGTCCCTTGATGTGTGCATATATTTGTATATATTTGTAAATAGTTGTACATATGCTCATTGATCTATTTCCAATTAGGATGACCTGGACCTCTGGGGACTCTTATGGATATAAGGATCTACCATGCATTGATTGTTTTGTTTTACATTTTGTTTCTTTCTTATTTTGGTTATTTTATTTATTTTCTTTATCGTCTACAGCGAGTATGATGAAGGCTCTGGTGGAGCCGAAACGTCTCTTATCGCTTTTTTGAAATATTCTGTTATGCTCCCTGAACACATTTAATAAATTTGTTAAAAATTTGGCATTATATTCCCTTTGAGAGTGCGATGAAATTTATATTTGGTTATATACTGCGTGGGCAGTGTTATATACTGCGTGGGCTGTGTTATATACTACATGGGCTGTGTTATATACTGTGTGGGCAGTGTTATATACTGCGTGGGCTGTGTTATATACTACGTGGCCTATGTTATATACTGGGTGGGCTGTGCTATATATTACATGGGATGTGTTATATACTATGTGGCTGATATATACTATGTGACTGCTATATACTACGTGGCTGTGCTATATACTACATGGCTGTCTGTGTTACGTGGGCTATGCTATATACTATGTGGCTGCTATATACTACGTGGCTGTGCTATATTTTACGTGGCTGTGCTATATACTAGGTGGCTGTGCTATATACTACATGGCTGTGCTACATACTATGTGGCTGTGTTATATACTATGTGGCTGTGCTATATACTACGTGGCTGTGCTATATACTACGTGGCTGTGCTGAGCGCGACGTACATGCATACATACATATTCTAGAATACCCAATGTGTTAGAATCGGGCCACCATCTAGTATAATATAATGCTCTCCCCATTGTCTGCCATTTAATATAATGCTCTCCCCATGGTCCGCCATCTATAATATAACGCTGGGAGCGTCACTCTGTCCGAAGCCTTTATAGACTGCGCAAGCGCAAGCGCCGGCGCAATCTGGGCCTCACAGAGTGACGCTCCCGGGAGATCGCGGTATGCGTTCCCACTGAACGCACACCGCGATCTACACCGAAGAAGCAGGGGCCGCCAGGAGGGTGAGTATCGCCTATATTCACCTATCCTGCATTCCATCGCTGCGCGCCGCCATCTTCCCGGTCTTTGGCCTGTGACCTTCAGTTCAGAGGGCGCGATGACGCGCTTAATGCGCGCCGGCGCCGCCCTCTGACTGAACAGTCACAGCCAGGAGACCGGGAAGATGGCGGCGCCCAGCGCTGGAACGCAGAACAGGTGAATATAGTAAGTGCTGGGGGGCCTGAGCTGGCGGCGATACCGGCACCTGACCCCCACAGCGCGCCGGTGTCCCCGCCTGCTCAGGCCCCCGGATGGGTGCAGCACATGACAGGATGGGGACGCAGGATGGGGACGCAGGATGGGGACGCAGGATGGGTGCCGCACATACCAGGATGGGGACGCAGGATGGGTGCAGCACATACCAGGATGGGGATGCAGGATGGGTGCAGCACATGACAGGATGGGGACGCAGGATGGGTGCAGCACATGACAGGATGGGGATGCAGGATGGGTGCAGCACATGACAGGATGGGGACGCAGGATGGGTGCAGCACATGACAGGATGGGGACGCAGGATGGGTGCAGCACATGACAGGATGGGGACGCAGGATGGGTGCAGCACATACCAGGATGGGGACGCAGGATGGGTGCAGCACATGACAGGATGGGGGCGCAGGATGGGTGCAGCACATGACAGGATGGGGACGCAGGATGGGTGCGGCACATGACAGGATGGGGACGCAGGATGGGTGCAGCACATGACAGGATGGGGACGCAGGATGGGGACGCAGGATGGGTGCAGCACATACCAGGATGGGGACGCAGGATGGGTGCAGCGCATGACAGGATTGGGACGCAGGATGGAGCAGCACATGACAGGATGGGGACGCAGGATGGGTGCAGCACATGACAGGATGGGGACGCAGGATGGATGCAGCACATGACAGGATGGGGACGCAGGATGGGGACGCAGGATGGGTGCAGCACATACCAGGATGGGGACGCAGGATGGGTGCAGCACATGACAGGATGGGGACGCAGGATGGATCAGCACATACCAGGATGGAGACCATATTCCAATATAAATGCTCGCCACCCGGGCGTAGAACGGGTTCAATAGCTAGTACAATATAATGTTCTACCCATGGTCCGCCAAACAATATAATACTTTCCCCATGGTTCTCCATAGAATATAATGCACTTCCCATGGTCCTTCATACTCTACAAGTCACTGATTTAAAGAAAAAAAAATACTCACCTCTCCTCGTTCCACCTGATGCTCTGGTTTAATGAGCGTGCGGTGTGAAGCGCCGCACATCTCAGCACAACAGGCAAATTGTAATGACATCATTGCACCTGCCGAGCTGAGACGTCAGACACAAATTAAGAATGATGGGGGAGTAAGCGTAAGCTGATTCTCCTTCTTCGCCTCCCCTGCTCACGGGCCCCATAGTCATTGTGTGGCCTGCTGCCATTGGCGGTACACCACTGTCTCCCACCTATACCCCGACATATGATGTGGAGTTGGAATTCCAACAGTGAATCCTTTTGTACTCACAGGAGATAACACAATAATATCTCATTCAGAAAACACAAATGCTAGTCTCAGGACACTCAGACAGCTGTGTATGGGGGAGTTGGGAGAGATAGTTGTCAGCTATATCATATGAATTGGAGCCTTTAAAATGTAAAATAGCATTGAAGATAAATTAATGTGAAATCTTGATGAAAATATGCATGTATATGTTATCATCAGCAATGATTTATGGAAGATACAACCACCTACTGCGGCTCAGCATTATTATTGTAATTGTACTTTATATGATATAGCTTCAACATGTAATGGTAACAAGCAGGAATGTAGCAGGGTTTAAATTTATTTTCTATTTTGTTGTAAAATTAAAAATGTGATAATAATGCAATAACAAAGGACACAATGGTAGTATACAAAGAGAAGGTTAAAGATCCTTACCTGGCTGTTTGTACTGGACCACTCAGTTATCCACTAGAGCAATGGTTTATGCTCCACTGTGTGCCTAAGAGAGAGGAACCACAAGTTTTGTGAGGAACAAGAAAGATCATCAATATACACAGAAACACAAGGATGGACGTACTGTAAGTGCAACCTGTGCAGTTGGAAAGTGGCCCTGTAATGGAGGGTCCACTGTCACCATAAAAACAACTTACTATGCCCTATTAAATTACGCGTAAAAAACAATTAACGAAGGTTTGTTAAAAACTTGTACTTTTGTAGCAAAGGAAGATGGACGAATTGTACACGGGGGAACACATATCATCTCCTGGAAGCTCAGAAGTAATGCTCAGACTCAGACTCAAAGATGCATCTACACCTTTTTTAGGAAGTCCTCTTATATAACATTCAGTTTTCATATCCATCAACCTCTGTTTGCCTTCCAAGCCAAATATTCTGCATGCGGGATCCATCAGTTTTGTCAGACTGTTCATGTCCTTTACGAGTACAGGCAAGGTTGACTTCCAAGCATCTGGCACTTGTATTACGCAGCTGGACAAATGATTCAGGCACATGCTCCCTGTTCACATCTTTTTGCTTCCTTCTTACTTGGCCCCATTATGTTCCCTCCAATCAGCTCCTTTGGGAGCACTAAACAATCACAGGAAACAAACAAGAACATGAAGACTTGTTGGCCAATTTGAAGACTTTCCCATTACAGCAAAAAAATAGTAGTGCTTCGTTTGGAGTGCAACTGGCATATGACAGGATCAACTAAAGCATAATTCTACTGTTCATAAGATACGATTGTTGACCGCTAGTGTTATAGAAGAAGTGTGATGAAGCGTGGTTCCCTATACCCGAGTGTGTTCATTTGCAGAACAGTAGTTACAAATAGCTTACTGGTACCCAATAAATTCACAAAGGCTTCAACATTGCCACTCTGTGATCCATTTGGTGTGCAGATATGCTAACAATACCCATCTTACTTGGTGAAATATGAAACAACATTACAATTTAATACCGTAACTAGACTTCAATTTACTTGTGTCACTGTGTAATTATTCATAATCAACTGCAAAGGGTAAAAAGAAAACCAGATATTCCACAACAAGCACCAGGCCACAGATGTTGACAATATTCAAGCTCATTATGTAGTAGTACATGGACGTCTAGAAAAACTAGTCATACAAAATACTGTTTATTGCAACTCCTTCAATTAATCAACCATTAATAGTGTTGAGCATTCCGATACTGCAAATATCGGGTATCGGCCGATATTCAATGTATCGGAATTCCGATACCGAGTTCCGATACTTTTGCGATATTGGATATTGGAATCAGAAGTTCCTATAGTGCAATTATGGACTATAAAGGAGTGTGGGCGGTGCATGGGTGGAGACTGTGTTGCTGTGTGTGTGGGCGGGCAGGGTCTGTGCGTGACGTGGGGGGTCTGTGCTTGCCTGCTTGGGTTCTATGTGGGCTGCCAGGAGTCTGTACGGGCCTGCAGGGGCTGTATGCAGGCCTGCCAGGGCTGTATGTGGGCCTGCCAGGGCTCTATGTGGGCCTGCCGAGGCTCTATGCGGGCCTGCTGGGGCTCTATGCGGGCCTGCTGGGGCTCTATGCAGGCCTGCTGGGGCTCTATGCAGGCCTGCTGGGGCTCTATGCGGGCCTGCCGGGGCTCTATGCGGTGTGCCGGGTCTCTGTGTGGCATCTCTGTGCGGCGTGCCGGGTCTCTGTGCAGCATGCCGGGTCTCTGTGTGGTGTGCCGGGTCTCTGTGCGGTGTGCCGGGTCTCTGTGCGGCGTGCCGGGTCTCTGTGTGGCGTGCCGGGTCTCTGTGCCTGCTACACTGACAGTGATTGACACATTAGCCAATGATGGGACAGTAGTAGTCCCATCATTCGGCTAATGTGTTGAATGAAAAAAAACAAAAAAAAAACATACATACTCCATACATACTCCATACATACTCCATACATACTCCATACATACTCCATACACACTCCATACAGTACATACATATAGACATACAGTACATTAAACATAGAGTTTATACTCACCATTACTTGTCACTCTGATCCCCATAGCCAGTGTCAACCTGTAAAAAAATTAAACTAACAAGCAACCAATATACTCTCTGTCCGCAGAAATCCACGAGTGTCCCACAACGATCTCCCGTGGAGAACAGCAGCAACAGCTGTTGCGACCGCTCTCCAAGGGCTCCAGAAACACAATGAGGGGAGGAAGGTATCCTTCCGCACTGTATTCCTCCGCCGCTGTAAAAAAAGTCCCTAGTCTCACTTATGGCATTGCTGGGTGAGAAATTTTCCCACGCAGCAATTGCCATAAAGTGAGATTTTCTCCTAAGGTAACCTCTCAGTGATGCACTGCAGGAGCCATTGTCTCCTGTCAGTGTGTCACTGAGAGTCCTATAGAGCAGTGACATCACCCGATGTCACTGTTCTATAGGGGAGATCGTCGTGGGACACTCATTATTAATTGGACTATGGCGGACAGGTAGTATACGGTTTATTATTTTACGTTTTTTACAGGCGCTGACGTATGGTAAGTATGGTTAAATGAAGAATATTAAAATACTTTTTTCCTAATGTGTGTGTGTTTTATTAACCCTTTATTACTATTGGATTAATAATGGATAGGCGTCTTATTGACGTCTCTCAGTTATTAACCCAGCTTAATGTCACCTTACAATAGCAAGGTGACATTAACCCCTTATTACCCCATATCCCACCGCTACACGGGAGTGGGAAGAGAGGGGCTAAGTGCCGGAATTGGCGCATCTTACAGATGCGCCACTTCTAGGGCGGCTGCAGACTGGTATTTGTAGCCAGTGAGGGCCAATATCCATGGCCCCTCTCTAGGCTATGAATATCAGCCCGAAGCTGCGTAGCCTTTCTGGCTATAAAATATTATTACCATACCTCAGCACCTGCAAAAAACATAAAATAATAAATCATATACTACCTGTCCGCCGTAGTCCAATTAATAACGAGTGTCCCACGACGATCTCCCCTATAGAACAGAGACATCGGGTGATGTCACTGCTCTATAGGACCCTCAGTGACACACTGACAGGAGACAATGGCTCCTGCAGTGCACCAATGAGAGGTTACCTTAGGACAAAGTCTCACTTTATGGCAATTGCTGCGCGGGAAAATTTCTCACACAACAATGCCAAAAGTGAGACTGGGGAGTATTTTTTTACAGCGGCGGAGGAATACAGTGCGGAAGGATACCTTCCTCTCGTCATTATATTCCTGGAGCCCCTGAAGAGCGGTTGCATCAGCTGATGCTGCCATTCTCCACGGGAGATCATCGTGGGACACTCGTGGATTTCTGCGGACAGGAAGTATATTGGTTGTTTGTTATTTTAATCTTTGTTACAGATGACATTGGCTTCGGGGAACAAAGTGACAAGTAATGGTGAGTATGTACTCTATGTTATATGTACTGTATGTCTGAATGTATGTATTGTATGTAATGCATGAATGTATTGTATGTAGTATGTAGTATGTATATAGTATGTATGTAGTATGTATGTAGTATGTATGTAGTATGTAGTATGTATGTAGTATGCATATAGTATGTAGTATGTATGTGGTATGTATGTATGTAGTATGTATGTAGTATATATGTCGTATGTAGTATGTATGTAATATGTAGTATGTAGTATGTATGTATGTAGTATGTATGTATGTAGTATGTATGCAGTAATTTTATTTATTTATTTTTTTACATTCAACACATTAGCCGGATGATGGGACTACTACTGTCCCATCATTAGCTAATGTGTGAATCACTGTCACTGTTGCAGGCATCGTCCGATGGGACTTGTAGTCCCATCGGACGATGCCTGCACAGACCCCCGGCAGCCCGCACAGACCCCCGGCAGCCCGCACAGAGCCCCGGCAAGCCCGCACAGAGCCCCAGCAGCCCACACAGAGCCCCGGCAAGCCCATTCAGAGCCCCGGCAGCCCGCACAGAGCCCCGGCAAGCCCGCACAGAGCCCCGGCAGGCCGCACAGAGCCCCGGCAGCCCGCACAGAGCCCCGGCAGGCCCGCACAGAGCCCCAGCAGCCAGCATAGAGCCCCAGCAGGCCTGCACAGAGCCCCGGCTGGCCACACAGAGCCCTTGCAGGCACGCACAGAGCCCCAGCAGGCATGCACAGATCCCCGGCAGGCCGCACAGAGCCCCAGCAGGCACACACAGACCCCCCACGGTCACGCACAGCCCCCGCCTGCACACGCAGTCTCCGCCCATGCACCGCTCACACTCCATTATAGTGCATCAATGCACTATGGGAACTTCCGATTCCGGTATACGATATCGCAAAAATATCGGAACTCAGTATTGGAATTCGGATACAGCGAATATCGGCGGATACCTGATATTTGCAGTATCGGAATGCTCAACACTATTTATCATCATACTGTGAACAAAAAATGAAATAAAACATGATAAAAAATGCCAATCTAAATAAAAATGGTATCTCTGAAAATGTCTCTGAAAATGTCATGTTGTCCGCCAAGAAAAACGCTGCCATACAGCTTGTCATCAGAAAAAAAAGTTATAGCTCTCAGAATAAAGCGATGCAAAAATAATTGTATTTTCTATAAAATAGGTTTTATTGTGTGAAAGTGCCAAAACATAAAAAAAACTATATAAATGTGGTGGTATCGCGGTACTCCTACTGACCTGAAAAATAAAGCTGCCTTATTAATTTTACCACTCGCAAAATGGCATAAAAAAAACACCCAAAAAATAATTCCTGAATTGCTGTTTTTTGTTTATTCTGCTTCACAAAAATCAAATTAGAAAGCGATCAAAGAATGTCATGTGCCCAAAAATGGTACCAATAAAAATGCATATTCATCCAGCAAAAAACAAGCCCTTACATGACTATGTCAGACAAAAATGGAAAAATTATAGCTATCAAAATACGGTGATGCCAATAAAAAGCGTCTTTTAGTCTGTGACAGCAGTCAGACAAAAAAAGCGCAGTAAATCTGGTATCGCTGAAATTGCACCGACCAGGAGAATAAAGTTGTCTAGTCACTTATACAGCAAGAGGTATGGCATAAAAATGAATGAAATCAGTTCTTCACCTGCTGCTGATGTTTGCATTCTGCAGTTAGGCTCTATTCTGAGTACTTACACCTGGGTTTCTGTGTAAATCTCTGAAAAATGTGATTCAAACGGAATGCCCTGTGGAAAATTTCCTTTAATAAGACAGATGGAGGCACTGTGTATTACTTGTTGCTGTCTATGATCCGGCAGTGTCCTTCTTTTTGGGTGTGCATAAAAGCACAGTTGATAATGGTATGTTTTCACGTTCAGGAAACGCTGCAATTTTGACGCTGCGTTGAGCCGCAGCATCCAGATGTTACAGCATAGAGGAGGGGATTTCATGAAATCTCGTCTCCAGTATGCATTAAAATACGCATGCGGCAGACCCGCGGAAACGGACATGCGGCGCGTCTTTTAAGAACGCAGCATGTCCTTACAGTGCAAAAAGAACGCAAGGACAGCGCAGGTGACCTGCCAGTGACCTCAGGTGCAGATTTGGTCAGGATTTTACCTGCATAAAATCCTGACCAAATCCTGAAGCAAGCCTGAACGTGGACACATACCCTAACAGTTTTGTTCACCTCTGAAAAGAAGGACATCATTGAACAGAGGCGAGATGGAGTCAAGATTAACTCTGCTGACTTACTATAGTGAATGAATCACTCGGGGATCTCATCTGAATCATGTCACTGGGAGATTTAAATGTAAACCCCAATGTAAGTGCTCAGCCTATAGTGCTGGAAAAATGTGATCACAAATGTTTGTAAAATGTTTCCTGCAAAACCTTCAAATCAATCCACAAAAAGAAAAAATACCCGCCCAGCTCCATCATCTGTTAACAGAAATGTAGGGGCTTCCAAGTTACTGGTAGTACACAGGCTCTGGAAAAGCGCTATAGATCATTGCCCCCCAAAAAAAAATTGGGCAAATGCTGCACTCCCAAGTCCAAATGCCACCTCTTTTCTGAGCACCACAGTGTGTCTAAAGCACATTTACCATCCACGTGTTTAGTGCTTCTGTGGTGATGAGAGCATGCCTAATTTACAGGTGTATATCTCCAGAAGCGTGAGCTGGGCACTACCAGACACTGGGTACTACAAGGTATTGGTAACTGCAACGTACTGGGAACTACAACATACAGACATTACAATTGTTGTTTGCAATTTTCACTCATCAACATCGACTGCTTATTGTTTCTGGAAAATAACCATGGCCAAAATCCTCACTACCCCTGTAAATAAATTCCCAAAGGGGTATAATTTCCAAACTGGGGTCACTTGAGGGGGGATTCTGCTCTTCTAGCACTTAGGGGCTCTGTATATGGAGTCTACACACTATTTTAGGAGAAAAATAGCGCTCCGTCCTTCCTGAATTTTACCGTATGGCTAAGCAATACTGTACAGCCACATATTGGGTACGTCCATATTCAGTAGAAATTGTGGGACACATTTTGGTGCCATTTTTACTCTATTCTCAGTGTAAAACTGTAAAATCTTGGACTAAAACACAATTTTTGTAGTAAAAATGTAATTATTATTTTTTATTTCCCAATGATATAAAATTATATGATTGCTGCACCCGGAGATTAAGTAATTAAGAGGTATAGTTTGCAAAATGGGGGCACTTATGATGGGTTTATGCCTTTCTGAACTTTGTACTTTGCCTCAAATGTAGTTTTTATCCACAAATGGGGTATTGGTGTACTCAGGAGCAGGGTTGAGCGACTTTTAGTTTTTTAGGGTCGAGTCGGGTTTCACGAAACCCGACTTTCTCAAAAGTTGGGTCGAGTGAAATCGGCCAATCCTATTGAAAAGTCGGGGTTTGGGATCGGCCAAAACTCGAAACCCAATGAAAGTCTATGGGTTTTTGTATTTTTTTATATTTCCTTCAGGGCGATATAGCAGAAAAACTGGTAATTCAATTACCGGCTTTACATTTCTCCTGCCAAAACCCGACATGATATGAGACATGGTTTACATACAGTAAACCATGTCATATCCCCAATTTTTTGCATATTCCACACTACTAATGTTAGTAGTGTGTATATGCAAAATTTCGGCGCTCTAGCTCTTAAATTTAAGGGTTAAATCGCGGAAAAAATTGGCGTGGGCTCCCGCGCATTTTTCTCCGCCAGAGTAGTAAAGCCAGTGACTGAGGGCAGATATTAATAGCCTGGAGAGGGTCCACGGTTATTGGCCCCCCCTGGCTAAAAACATCTGCCCCCAGCCACCCCAGAAAAGGCACATCTGGAAGATGCGCCTATTCTGGCACTTGGCCACTCTCTTCCCATTCCCGTGTAGCGGTGGGATATGGGGTAATGAAGGGTTAATGCCATCTTGCTATTGTAAGGTGACATTAAGCCAGATTAACCCCTTCCCGACCCATGATGCCACGTAGGCGTCATGAAAGTCGGTGCCAATCCGACCCATGACGCCTATGCGGCGTCATGGAAAGATCGCGTCCCTGCAGATCGGGTGAAAGGGTTAACTCCCATTTCACCCGATCTGCAGGGACAGGGGGAGTGGTAGTTTAGCCCAGGGGGGGTGGCTTCACCCCCTCGTGGCTACGATCGCTCTGATTGGCTGTTGAAAGTGAAACTGCCAATCAGAGCGATTTGTAATATTTCACCTATTATAACGGGTGAAATATTACAATCCAGCCATGGCCGATGCTGAAATATCATCGGCCATGGCTGGAAATACTAATGTGCCCCCACCCCACCCCACCGATCGCCCCCCCAGCCCCCCGATCTGGCCGGTACACTGCTCCGGCTCCCCTCCGTCCTGTGCTCCGCTCCACCCGTGCTCTTGTCCGCTCCCCCCGTGCTCCAATCACCCCCCCGTGCTCCAATCACCCCCCCTGCACTCCGATCCACCCCCCCGGTGCTCCGTTCCACCCCCCCGTGCTCCGTTCCAGCCCCCCGTGCTCCGTTCCACGCCCCCGTGCTCCGTTCCACCCCTCCCGCGCTCCGATTCCCCCCCCTGTGCTCCGATCCCCCCCCCGTGGTTCCCCCCAACCCCATCATACTTACCGATCCAGCCGGGGTCCCGTCCGTCTTCTCCCTGGGCGCCGCCATCTTCCAAAATGGCGGGCGCATGCGCAGTGCGCCCGCCGAATCTGCCGGCCGGCAGATTCGTTCCAAAGTGCATTTTGATCACTGAGATAGATTATATCTCAGTGATCAAAATAAAAAAAATAATAAATGACCCCCCCCCCCCTTTGTCACCCCCATAGGTAGGGACAATAAAAAAATAAAGAAATTTTTTTTTTCCACTAATGTTAGAATAGGGTTAGGGTTAGGGTTAGGGGTAGGGTTAGGGGTAGGGGTAGGGTTAGGGTTAGGGGTAGGGGTAGGGTTAGGGGTAGGGTTAGGGTTAGGGGTAGGGTTAGGGTTAGGGTTTCGGTATGTGCACACGTATTCTGGTCCTCTGCGGATTTTTCCGCTGCGGATTTGATAAATCCGCAGTGCTAAACCGCTGCGTATTTATGGTGGATTTACCGCGTTTTTTTTGCGCATTTCACTGCGGTTTTACAACTGCGATTTTCTATTGGAGCAGTTGTAAAACCGCTGCGGAATCCTCACAAAGAAGTGACATGCTGCGGAATGTAAACCGCTGCGTTTCCGTGCAGTTTTTCCGCAGCATAGCGATTTTTGTTTCCCGTAGGTTTACATTGAACTGTAAACTCATGGGAAACTGCTGCTGCGTTTTCCGCAGCGTGTGCACATACCTTTAGAATTAGGCTATGTGCACACGGTGCGGATTTGGCTGCGGATTCGCAGCAGTGTTCCATCAGGTTTACAGTACCATGTAACCATATGAAAAACCAAATCCGCTGTGCCCATGGTGCGGAAAATACCGCGCGGAAACGCTGCGTTGTATTTTCCGCAGCATGTCAATTCTTTGTGCGGATTCCGCAGCGTTTTACACCTGTTCCTCAATAGGAATCCGCAGGTGAAATCCGCACAAAAAACACTGGAAATCCGCGGAAAATCCGCAGGTAAAACGCAGTGCCTTTTACCCGCGGATTTTTCAAAAATGGTGCGGAAATATCTCACACGAATCCGCAACGTGGGCACATAGCCTTAGGGTTGGAATTAGGGTTGTGGTTAGCGTTGTGATTAGGGTTATGGCTACAGTTGGGATTAGGGTTAGGGGTGTGTTGGGGTTAGTGTTGGAGTTAGAATTGAGGGGTTACCACTTTTTAGGCACATCAGGGGTCTCCAAACGCAACATGGCGCCACCATTGATTCCAGCCAATCTCGTATTCAAAAAGTCAAATGGTGCTCCCTCACTTCCGAGCCCTGACGTGTGCCCAAACAGTGGTTTACCCCCACATATGGGGTACCAGCATACTCAGGACACACTGCGCAACAATTACTGGGGTCCAATTTCTCCTGTTACCCTTGTGAATCTAAAAAAATGCTTGCTAAAACATAATTTTTGAGGAAAGAAAAATGATTTTTTATTTTCACGGCTCTGCGTTGTAAACGTCTGTGAAGCACTTGGGGGTTCAAAGTGCTCACCACATATCTAGATAAGTTCCTTGGGGGGTCTAGTTTCTAAAATGGGGTAACTTGTGGGGGTTTCTACTGTTTAGGCACACCAGGGGCTCTGCAAACGCAACGTGACACCCGCAGACCATTCCATCAAAGTCTGCATTTCAAAAGTCACTACTTCCCTTCTGAGCCCCGACGTGCGCTCAAACAGTGGTTTACCCCCACTCATGGGGTATCAGCGTACTCAGGAGAAACTGGACAACAACTTTTGGCGTCCAATTTCTCCTGTAACCCTTGGGAAAATAAAAAATTCTGGGCTAAATAATTATTTTTGAGGAAAGAAAACGTATTTATTATTTTCACGGCTCTGCATTATAAACTTCTATGAAGCACTTGGGGGTTCAAAGTGCTCACCACACATCTAGATAAGTTCCTTTCAGGGTCTAGTTTCCAAAATGGGGTCACTTGTGGGGGGTTTCTACTGTTTAGGCACATCAGGGGCTCTGCAAACGCAACGTGACGCCCGCAGAGCATTCCATCAAAGTCTGCATTTCAAAACGTCACTACTTCAATTCCAAGCCCCGGCATGTGCCCAAACAGTAGTTTACCCCCACATATGGGGTATCACCGTACTCAGGAGAAACTGGACAACAAATATTGGGGTAAAATTTCTCCTGTTACCCTTGGGAAAATTAAAAAATTCTGGGCTAAATAATTATTTTTGAGGAAAGAAAACGTATTTATTATTTTCACGGCTCTGCATTATAAACTTCTATGAAGCGCTTGGGGGTTCAAAGTGCTCACCACACATCTAGATAAGTTCCTTTCGGGGTCTAGTTTCCAAAATGGGGTCACTTGTGGGGGGTTTCTACTGTTAAGCCACATCAGGGGCTCTGAAAACGCAACGTGACGCCCACAGAGCATTCCATCAAAGTCTGCATTTCAAAACGTCACTACTTCACTTCCGAGCCTCGGCATGTGCCCAAACAGTGGTTTACCCCCACATATGGGGTATCAGCGTACTCAGGAGAAACTGGACAACAACTTTTGGGGTCCAATTTCTTCTGTAACCCTTGGGAAAATAAAAAATTCTGGGCTAAATAATTATTTTTGAGGAAAGAAAACGTATTTATTATTTTCACGGCTCTGCATTATAAACTTCTGTGAAGCACTTGGGGGTTCAAAGTGCTCACCACACATCTAGATAAGTTCCTTTGGGGGTCTAGTTTCCAAAATGGGGTCACTTGTGGGGGGTTTCTACTGTTAAGCCACATCAGGGGCTCTGCAAACGCAACGTGACGCCCACAGAGCATTCCATCAAAGTCTGCATTTCAAAACGTCACTACTTCACTTCCGAGCCCTGGCATGTGCCCAAACAGTGATTTACCCCCACATATGGGGTATCAGCATACTCAGGAGAAACTGGACAACAACTTTTGGGGTCAAATTTCTCCTGTTACCCTTGGGAAAATAAAAAATTGCAGGCTAAAAGATCATTTTTGAGAAAATAATTTTTTTTTTTTATTTTCATGGCTCTGCGTTATAAACTTCTGTGAAGCACTTGGGGGTTCAAAGTCCTCACCACACATCTAGATTAGTTCCTTTGGGGGTCTAGTTTCCAAAATGGTGTCATTTCTGGGGGATCTCCAATGTTTAGCCACACAGGGGCTCTCCAAACGTGACATGGTGTCCGCTAATGATTGGAGCAAATTTTCCATTTAAAAAGCCAAATGGCGTGCCATCCCTTCCGAGCCCTGCCGTGCGCCCAAACAGTGGTTTACCCCCACATATGGGGTATCAGCGTACTCAGGACAAACTGGACAACAATATTTGGGGTCCAATTTCTCCTATTATCCTTGGCAAAATAGGAAATTCCAGGCTAAAAAATCATTTTTGAGGAAAGAAAAATTATTTTTTATTTTCATGGCTCTGCGTTATAAACTTCTGTGAAGCATCTGGGGGTTTAAAGTGCTCAATATGCATCTAGATAAGTTCCTTGGGGGGTCTAGTTTCCAAAATGGGGTCACTTGTGGGGGAGCTCCAATGTTTAGGCACACAGGGGCTCTCCAAACGCGACATGGTGTCCGCTAACAATTGGAGCTAATTTTCCATTCAAAAAGTCAAATGGCGCGCCTTCCCTTCCGAGCCCTGCTGAGTGCCCAAACAGTGGTTTACCCCCACATATGAGGTATCGACGTACTCAGGAGAAATTGCCCAACAAATTTTATGATCCATTTTATCCTACTGCCCATGTGAAAATGAAAAAATTGAGGCGAAAAGAATTTTTTTGTGAAAAAAAAGTACTTTTTCATTTTTACAGATCAATTTGTGAAGCACCTGAGGGTTTAAAGTGCTCACTAGGCATCTAAATAAGTTCCTTGGGGGGTCTAGTTTCCAAAATGGGGTCACTTGTGGGGGAGCACCAATGTTTAGGCACACAGGAGCTATCCAAACGCGACATGGTGTCCGCTAACGATGGAAATAATTTTTCATTCAAAAAGGCAAATGGCTTCCGAGCCTTACCATGTGCCCAAACAGTGGTTTACCCCCACATGTGAGGTATTGGTGTACTCAGGAGAAATTGCCCAACACATTTTAGGATCCATTTTATCCTGTTGCCCATGTGAAAATGAAAAAATTGAGGCTAAAAGAATTTTTTTGTGAAAAAAAAGTACTTTTTCATTTTTACGGATCAATTTGTGAAGCACCTGGGGGTTCAAAGTGCTCACTATGCATCTAGATAAGTTCCTTGGGGCGTCTAGTTTCCAAAATGGGATCACTTGTGGGGGAGCTCCAATTTTTAGGCACACGGGGGCTCTCCAAACGTGACATGGTGTCCGCTAAAGAGTGGAGCCAATTTTTGATTCAAAAAGTCAAATGGCGCTCCTTCCCTTCCAAGCCCTGCCGTGCGCCCAAACAGTGGTTTACCCCCACATAATAGGTATCAGCGTACTCAGGACAAATTGAACAACAACTTTCGTGGTTCAGTTTCTCCTTTTACCATTGGGAAAATAAAAAAATTGTTGCTAAAAGATAATTTTTGTGACTAAAAAGTTAAATGTTCATTTTTTCCTTCCATGTTGCTTCTGCTGCTGTGAAGCACCTGAAGGGTTAATAAACTTTTTGAATGTGGTTTTGAGTACCTTGATGGGTGCAGTTTTTAGAATGGTGTCACTTTTGGGTATTTTCAGCCATATAGACCCCTCAAACTGACTTCAAATGTGAGGTGGTCCCTAAAAAAAATGGTTTTGTAAATTTCGTTGTAAAAATGACAAATCGCTGGTCAAATTTTAACCCTTATAACTTCCTAACAAAAAAAATTTTTGTTTCCAAAATTGTGCTGATGTAAAGTAAACATGTGGGAAATGTTATTTATTAACTATTTTGTGTCACATATCTCTCTGGTTTAACAGAATAAAAATTCAAAATGTGAAAATTGCGAAATTTTCAAAATTTTCGCCAAATTTCCGTTTTTATCACAAATAAACGCAGAATTTATTGACCTAAATTTACCACTAACATGAAGCCCAATATGTCACGAAAAAACAATCTCAGAACCGCTAGGATCCGTTGAAGCGTTCCTGAGTTATTACCTCATAAAGGGACACTGGTCAGAATTGCAAAAAACAGCAAGGTCTTTAAGGTCAAAATAGGCTGGGTCATGAAGGGGTTAATAATGGAGAGGCATCAATTCTGACACCTATCCATTATTAATCCAATTGTATGAAAGAGTTAAAAAAAACACAAACACATTATTAACATTTACAACTTGGGACGTTACAGATCTACAAAAGGTATGTATATTGTTGGTTTATTATTTTTTATTTGTTACAGAGCGAGGGTCTTCAGCCAGTGGATTGAGCGTACAATAAAATCTTAAAACAACCTGTGTTTTTATTTCATTAAAATACTTTTTAATAATGTGTGTGTGTTTTTTTTAACCATTTAATGCAAATTGATTAATAATGGATAGGTGTCAGAATTGACACCTCTCCATTATTAATCTGGCTTAATGTCACCTTACAATAGCAAGGTGACATTAACCCTTCATTACCCCATATCCCACCGCTACACAGGAATGGGATGAGAGTGGCCAAGTGCCAGAATAGGCGCATCTTACAGATGTGCCTTTTCTGGGGTGGCTCGGGGCAGATGTTTTTAGCCAGGGGGGCCAAAAACCGTGGACCCTCTCTAGGCTATTAATATCTGCCCTCAGTGTTAGGACTGGCGGAACGCACCAAGAAAGGTGATATAGATGCGTTCGCAGTCCGGGGTCCACCATACAGGTGAAAACCTGCTGCTAGTAAATACAGACTATGTGGCGGTACACTAAAGTATATACACGTGGGTTCAACCTCACCCAGCGTGAAGGGAGCAATCCTGTTGTGTCACAGGATCGCGGTACCGCACCTAAAGCGCGAGTGAGTAGTCAGCGTACTTAACCCCAACTGGGATTGAAGTCCGATTAGACCCTCGCCGGCACTACACCGCAACTGGGTGTGAAAGGAAACTAAATATAAATATATAAATGCACAGGAGTGCGAGCAATGCCGCACTGACGGACGCCACCAACCACACTGGCTTGGGTATGGAAAGCGCTAGGCAAGCGCACGGCGCCGTACAGGCGGACACAGCAAGAGGACGCTGTAATGTGTGTATCGTGCAGATGATTAGTCGGGCGCTAGATAGCTAACAACATCCGCGAGCAGACAACAACTCTAGGGAGGGATATTTAGGAGCTTTCATCCATCGACATACATTCATCTACACACACACATATAACATTATGAGACAATACTAGCGCATGGCCGTGCAGTCATGCGCAGTTTATATAGTTGCAGCACAGGAAGTGGCTACAGAACTTTTGCCCTTCCAAGACCTGCCAAGAGGACCAATGGAATGTGCCGCAGAGCCTGAGCACATGACCCTCGATCTCCAACGGGAGATCTTGCCCTGGGCATGCTCAGTGTGTGCAGATAAGGACTTAGTCCCAGAGAAGTCCGCTCGCTGCTGACCAGTATTGGCTTTAAAGGCAGAACTGGAGAAGCAGCAATAACTCTTCTCACAGAGTCAGACTGAGCGAGACGCTGGGATCGACGTCCCTGCTGAGCAGACTCCACTGCAGCTGGAGGAGAATGGGAGACCGCAGCGGAGACGGATCGAGATTCCCCCTGTGCAGCAGAGGAAACTCGACTCCTAACATGCCCCCCCCTCCTTGGGCCTCGCTACGTTCGAAGGCAGCAATGAGCTGCGGAGCCCGAATGTGCTCAACAGGCTCCCAGGACCTGTCCTCGGAACCATAACCCTTCCAGTCCACCAAATAAAATTTTTTACCACGCACCACCTTGCACTCCAAAATAGCGTTCACCTCATAATCGTCCGAAGACGAACCCGATGTCCCAGCAGATGACTCGGAGAACCGGGACATATACACGGGTTTCAAGAGGGACAGATGAAAGGTGTCGGTGATACCCAGGCGTGGCGCAAGGGCCAAACGATAGACCACAGGATTAACCTGCTCGAGGACCTTGAAAGGGCCCAAGTAGCGAGGAGCAAATTTAGTGGACTCAACTCGCAGCCTGATGTTTCGGGCAGAGAGCCACACCAAGTCGCCAGGAGCAAAGGTCTGAGCGGGGCGCCGATGAGCATCGGCGGAGGACCTCATTCTCTCCTTAGAGGCCCGAATGGCATCCTGAGTGCGGTCCCAAATATCCCGTGCCTCCACAGCCCAGTCTGCCACCCTGGAGTCGGCGGAAGACACGGGCATAGGCACAGGTACCCGTGGATGCTGACCATAGTTGAGGAGGAATGGGGTTTGTCCAGTGGAGTCGGCTACGGCGTTGTTCAGTGCAAACTCTGCCCATGATAGCAAGGATGCCCAGTCATCCTGCCTGGCTGAAACAAAATGTCGCAGGTATGTGACCAAGGTCTGGTTGGCCATCTCTACCAACCCATTCGTCTCGGGATGATAAGCGGAAGAGAGATTCAACTCAATACTGAGAAGACGACAGAGCTCTCTCCAGAACCGAGACGCAAACTGGGGACCCCGGTCACTGACAATTTTGTCTGGCATACCATGCAGGCGGAAGATATGTCTAATGAACAACGCTGCCAAGGCCCGTGCAGAAGGTAACCGTGGTAGCGGCACCAAATGCACCATTTTTGAAAAATGATCGGTGATGACCCAAATGATGCTACAGCCGTGAGACTTGGGCAAACCCACAACAAAGTCCATCCCGACCATCTCCCAGGGCCTATCTGCCACCGGCAAGGGATAGAGCAAACCAGCTGGCCTTTGACGCGGAGATTTATTTTTGGCGCAGGAGACACACGCCAGAACATAATCCCTGACATCCCGGACCATATGCGGCCACCAGTACGTCCTCGCCAGTAGCTCAGATGTCCTCTTTGTCCCAAAGTGTCCACCCACCCTGGACGAATGAGCCCAAGAGAGAACCTCCGGTCGCAAATTAATGGGCACAAAAGTCTTGCCCGGAGGCACAGACTCTAGCGAAACTGGCGCCACGGTTCTCAGGCTCTCGGAAGGGACAATAAGCCGAGGCTCCTCTTCCTCCTCCTCAGTTGACATAAGGGAGCGAGAGAGAGTGTCAGCACGGATATTCTTCTCCCCGGCGAGATAATGAAGAGAAAAGTGGAACCGGGAGAAGAACAGGGACCATCTGGCCTGGCGAGAATTTAGCCGCTGGGCTGTCTGCAAATAGACCAAATTTTTGTGGTCCGTGTAAACTTGGAAGGGAAACCGCGCACCTTCCAGAAGGTGTCTCCACTCCGAAAAGGCCAACTTCATTGCTAGCAACTCCCTGTCCCCGATGGAGTAGTTCCTCTCCGCTGGCGTGAAGGTCTTAGAGAAGAAGAAGCATGGATGCTTCCGACCTTGAGCATCCTTTTGGTAGAGGACTGCTCCAGCACCAACGGACGAGGCATCCACCTCCATTAGGAATGGCTTATCCACATCGGGACGATGTAAGATGGGAGCGCTAGCAAAGTGGGACTTAATAGAAGTGAAGACCTTGGAGACCTCTTCCGACCACAATTTGGGATTCGCTCCCTTCTTGGTGAGGGCTAGCAAGGGAGCTACCAGAGTTGAGAAGTGGGGAATGAACTGGCGGTAATAGTTTATGAACCCCATAAAGCGCTGCACCGCTTTAAGAGAATGGGGCTCTTGCCAGTCCATCACAGCCTGTAGTTTGGCAGGATCCATAGCCAATCCCTGGGCGGAGATGATATAGCCCAGGAAAGGTAAGGACTCCCGCTCAAACACACACTTCTCCAACTTTGCATAAAGAGAGTTTGCCCGTAGGAGATCGAAGACTCTGCCAACATCTCTCCGGTGGGAGTCAATATCTGGAGAAAAGATGAGAATATCATCCAGATAGACTACTACCGAGGTGGAAAGCATATCCCGAAAGATATCGTTGACAAAGTCTTGGAACACGGCAGGTGCATTACAGAGCCCGAAGGGCATCACCAGATACTCATAGTGCCCATCTCTGGTGTTAAATGCCGTTTTCCACTCTTCCCCCTCACGGATGCGAATCAGGTTATAAGCACCCCGCAGATCTAGTTTAGTAAACACTCTAGCTCCCCGAAGCCTATCGAAAAGCTCAGATATCAACGGCAAAGGGTACTTGTTCTTAACTGTGATAGCATTAAGACCCCTGTAGTCTATGCATGGACGTAGTTCTCCATTCTTCTTCTGCACGAAAAAGAACCCTGCCCCAGCAGGTGACACTGACTTCCTGATGAACCCTCTTGCCAAATTCTCTTGTATGTACTGAGACATTGCCTCCGTTTCCGGGAGAGATAATGGATAGACTCGACCCCGGGGAGGCTCAGCACCAGGCAAGAGATCAATAGGACAGTCATAGGGGCGATGGGGCGGAAGAGTCTCCGCTGCCTTTTTGGAGAACACGTCTGCATAAGACCAATATTGCTTGGAGAGAGAGGAGAGATCTGCGGGTACCTCTGTAGTAGTAACCTGAACGCACTCTCGATGACACCTGTTCCCACAAGATTCACCCCATCCCAGAATTCTGCCTGAGGACCACTCGATGTGAGGAGAGTGGTACCGTAACCAAGGTATCCCCAAGAGAACCTCATCAATTCCCTCAGGAATGACGAGTAGAGATATAATCTCCTGATGAGATGGTGACATGGACAGAGTAAAAGGGATAGTTTGATGTGTAATCTGTGTGGGCAGTGTCGACCCATTCACCACTCGTACCGTTACTGGTTGAGATAGCATGACCAGAGGAATTGCGTGACGTTGGGCGAAGGCTGAAGACATAAAATTGCCCTCCGCCCCAGAATCCACGCAGAGTTCTACCGAGTGAGAGGATGAGCCCAATGTTATTGTCCCCTTAAAGGACAATTTGGAGGCAAACGTTGCCGTGTCTAGTGCACCTCCACCAACTACCACTAGACGCTGACGTTTCCTCGACCGCTGGAGACATCTCTAGGCAAGATGTCCAGACTGTTGGCAAAGATGACAAATCTGGAGTGCACGAGCGGTCCGGGACTTAGATCCTGCTCGAGACTCTACCACAGGCTCATGGGGCTCAGGAGCCTGGTCTGGAGATTCCAAAGGTTTGGCGAAGGTGGGAGCCAGCCGAAACCTCTGCCTACACTGGGCTCGCTCTAACCTCCGCTCGTGAAAACGGAGATCAATACGAGTGGATAGAGTTATCAATTCCTCCAGTGTGGCGTGAATCTCCCTAGTGGCCAGGGCGCCCTTAACGTGGTCAGCCAGCCCCCTCCAAAATATTGGAATGAGGGCTTTATCCGACCACTCCAGCTCAGATGCTAGGGTGCGGAAATGGACGGCAAAATGACTGACCAAGGACGAGCCCTGAGTCAATGCCAACAATTGGAGCGCCGTATCATGGGTGACACGAGGTCCCAAAAAGACCTGTTTCAGAGTGCTCAGAAACAACGGAGCACTCTGCACCACATGATCGCTACCCTCCCATAGCGGCGTAGCCCACTGCAACGCTCTGTCCGACAGAAGAGACACTATAAATCCCACCTTAGCCTGCTCTGTTGGGAAACGAGAGGCCAGAAGCTCGAGATGGATAGAGCACTGACTCACGAAACCCCTACAAGACTTACAGTCACCAGAGAATTTCTCTGGAAGCGGGAGGCGAGTTAGAGTCGGGACAGGAGCGGCAGTGGACAAGGTGGCTGCAGCAACACTAGCAGCCTGAACAGCGACAGCAGTGACATCCACAGCTGAGGTTGAACGCTCAAGAGCCGCCAACCTTCCCTCCAGCTGCTGGATGTACCGCTGTGAACGCTGATCGTCCATCATTTACTAGCCAGACCCTGGCGCTAGTATTCTGTTAGGACTGGCGGAACGCACCAAGAAAGGTGATATAGATGCGTTCGCAGTCCGGGGTCCACCGTACAGGTGAAAACCTGCTGCTAGTAAATACAGACTATGTGGCGGTACACTAAAGTATATACACGTGGGTTCAAGCTCACCCAGCGTGAAGGGAGCAATCCTGTTGTGTCACAGGATCGCGGTACCGCACCTAAAGCGCGAGCGAGTAGTCAGCGTACTTAACCCCAACTGGGATTGAAGTCCGATTAGACCCTCGCTGGCACTACACCGCAACTGGGTGTGAAAGGAAACTAAATATAAATATATAAATGCACAGGAGTGCGAGCAATGCCGCACTGACGGACGCCACCAACCACACTGGCTTGGGTGAGGAAAGCGCTAGGCAAGCGCACGGCGCCGTACAGGCGGACACAGCAAGAGGACGCTGTAATGTGTGTATCGTGCAGATGAATAGTCGGGCGCTAGATAGCTACCAACATCCGCGAGCAGACAACAACTCTAGGGAGGGATATTTAGGAGCTTTCATCCATCGACATACATTCATCTACACACACACATATAACATTATGAGACAATACTAGCGCATGGCCATGCGGTCATGCGCAGTTTATATAGTTGCAGCACAGTAAGTGGCTACAGAACTTTTGCCCTTCCAAGACCTGCCAAGAGGACCAATGGAATGTGCCGCAGAGCCTGAGCACATGACCCTCGATCTCCAACGGGAGATCTTGCCCTGGGCATGCTCAGTGTGTGCAGATAAGGACTTAGTCCCAGAGAAGTCCGCTCGCTGCTGACCAGTATTGGCTTTAAAGGCAGAAGCTGGAGAAGCAGCAGTAACTCTTCTCACAGAGTCAGACTGAGCGAGACGCTGGGATCGACGTCCCTGCTGAGCAGACTCCACTGCGGCTGGAGGAGAATGGGAAACCGCAGCGGAGACGGATTGAGATTCCCCCTGTGCAGCAGAGGAAACTCGACTCCTAACACTCAGTCACTGGCTTTACTACTCTGGCGGAGAAAATTGCGCGGGAGCCCACGCCAATTTTTTCAGCGATTTAACCCTTAAATTTAATAGCTAGAGCGCTGAAATTTTGCACATACACACTACTAACATTAGTAATGTGGAATATGCAAAAAAAGGGGGATATGACATGGTTTACTGTATGTAAACCATGTCTCATATCATGTCGGGTTTTGGCAGGAGAAATGAAAAGCCGGTAATTGAATTACCGTCTTTTCTGCTATATCGCGCTGAAGTTAATATAAATATATATATATGTGTCTGAATGACATATATATATATATAAAACGAAACCCGACTTTTCAGTAGAGATCGCCGACCGCTGACCCGATCCCAGAGTGGGATCGGGTCGGGTTTCACGAAACCCGACTTTGCTAAAAGTCGTCGACTTTTGAAAAGTGCCGATCTGTTTCGCTCAACCCTACTCAGGAGTAGTGATGATCGAGTGTGCTCATTACTCGAGTTTCTCTGAGCATGCTCAGGTTGTCTCTGAGTATTTCGGCATGCTCGGAGATTTATTTTATGTAGACTCAGCTGCATGATTTTCAGCTGCTAGAGAGCTTGAATACATGTAGGGGTTGCTCATTTGTTAGGGAATCCCCACATGTATTCAAGCTGTCTAGCAGCTGAAAATCATGCAGCTGCGTTGAAATAAACTAAATCTCCGAGCATCCCGAAATACTCAGAGACCACCCGAGTATGCTTGGAGAAACTCAATTAATGAGCATACTTGCTTATCTCTACTCAAGAGAAATTTCACAACAAATTTTGGGTTCCATTTTTCCCTGTTAACCTTGTGAAAATAAAAATTGGGGCTAAAAGAACATTTTTGTGGGAAAAAATCTGATTTTTATTTTTTATTTTCATGGTTCAACATTATTAACTTTTGTGAAGCACCTTGAAGGTGCTCAGCAAACATCTAGATATATACCTTGATGGGTCTAGTTTCCAAAATGGGGTGACTTGTGGGGGGTTTCCACTGTTTATTCACATCAGGGGCTTTCCAAATACGACATAACACCTGCAGAACATTTCATCAAAATCTGCATTCCTAAATGTCAATCCATCCTTTCTGAGCCTTGCTGTGCATCCAAATAGTAGTTTCCTCCAACATATCGGGTAATTACGTACTCAGGAGAAATTGCATAACAAATTTTGAGGTCCATGTTTTCCTTTTACCCTTTTGAAAATAAAAAAATTTGGGATAAAAAACATTTTTTGGGGAAAATGTTATTTATTCTTTCATTTTCCCCATTCAGCGTTATAAACTAGTATGAAGCACCTGGGTCTCAAGGTACTCACCCCACATCTAGATAGGTTCCTTTAGGGGGGCCAGTTTCTAAAATGGGGCCACTTTTTGGAGTTTCCACTCTTTAATGGTGCTCCTTCCCTTTTGAGCTCTGTCATATGCCCAAACAGTTGGTTACACAACAAATTTTGAGGGCCATTTTTCCTGCTACCCCTGCAAAAATAAAAAAACTTGGGCCGAAAGTAAAATTTTAATTAAAAAAGTTAAATGTTAATTTTTTACTTACACATTCCATTAATTCTTGTGAAACACCTCAAGGGTTAATAAAGTTGGTAGTCAACTTTTAACACTTCCTTAACTTCCTGACAAAAAAAAAAATTGTTTCTAAAAATTTACTGATGTCAAGTAGACTTGTGGGAAATGTTATTTATTGATTATTTTGTGTGACATAACTCTGATTTAAGAGCATAAAAATTAAAAGTTTGAAAATTGCAAACTTTTCTCCAAATTTCTCATATTTTCACAAATAAATGCAAGTCATATCGAACAAATTTTATCCCTATCATGAAGTACAATATGTCACAAGAAAAATTCTCAGGATCTGTTAAAGCGTTCCAGAGTTATAGCCACATAAAATTAAACTGATCAGAATTGTAACATTTGGCCTGATCAGGAAGATGAAAACACACTTTGGGGTGAAAGTGTTAAGTTTTGATTAATTTAACTGTTGTTAATGGGTGCACAGATATTCCCAGATAATGCAAATGGATGATCTCTGATCACCTCTCGGACGGTTGTTTCATAGTAATTTGTAACACTGTTCGGAAACTACATTTTGATACATTTGAGAGCAGGAGGATTATTTCCTGTGGACTGTCTTAGGCTGATTTCACACGTCCAGATAATTCCGGTACTGGAGAATACAGTACTAAAGTTATCCGTGTCCATGTGTCCGTGTGCTCACTTGGCATATCCGTGTGTCACATGTACGGCAGTCGTGTGCCGCTCGTGTGTCACATCAGGAGCACACGGACGACCGCCGGGAAGCAGCGCTACAGTAAGCGCTGTCCCCTGCTTGTGGTGCTGAAGCTGGCTGTCATCCATTCTCCCCTGCTCGGCTGGCGATCAGCACAAGCCAGGGAGAATGAAAGAAAACCCGACATGGGGTCCCCCCTATATTTTACAACCAACCAGGCAAAACTCACATGTGTGGGCTGCTAATATCAGCCTGGTAAGGCGCCATGGATATGGGCCCCCCAGGCTAAAAACAGCAGCCCGCAGGGGCCCAGAAAAGGAGCATATATTAGATGCGCCAATTCTGGAGCTTTGCCCAGTTCTTCCCACTGCCTTGTAGCATTGGCATATGGGGTAATGAGGGGTTAATGTCACCTCCCTATTGCAAGGTGACATTAAGCCTGCTTAGTAATGGAGAGGTGTCAATAAGACACCTATCTATTACTAATCCCACAGTTGTTAAAGGGTTAATAAAACACAGACAGTAAGAAAAAGTATTTTAATGAAATAAAACAATACACACAGTTTTTCCATCTTTATTCTTTTGCCATTCCAAGCGAAGACAGCAATATGCCCATACCTGTCTGCCGTACAGACAAGTCCCACACAGTAATCTATATCTGGGGCCATTTACATTTTACAACCAGGAGCGCTGCTAATGCGGCCGCTCCCTACTGTAAGCGACTGGGGAATGAATGAAATGCAGGGAGTGGAGCTTCGATGACCAGCAGTAATGTCACTGAAGCTGCGCCGCCTGGCAGCATGAACTCAAATGAACTCTTCAGTGTGGCAAAATCAGCTGGCATTTTCCCAGGCTGAAGAGATCATCTTAGTTTATGCCACCAGGGGGCGCAGCTTCGGTGATGTCACCACTGGTGAGTAAATAAAAGTTATTTTTCTTCTCTTACAGATCGGGCTGGGGCAGTATGAGGCAGTGACTGGTGTTATTTGCGAGGGTCGCTATGTGTCCCCCAGGATGCGCTCAGAAGCATATTAGATCCACTGGAATGCAAGGCAGAATAAAAGTAAGCATGAACCTGGTTCAGTTATTTGGCCAATGAATTGTTCAGGAAAATCCGGTATTGGCTTTTATTTTTTAAACGAATTGCAGGAAGGTGGTGGGGCCAGTCCGTTTCCTCCAGCCCGGATCTTGCAAGTGGCCCATGGCCACAGATTCAAGTTTAGGTAAAAACCCTTGCAGCAGAGGATTCGGTGTGTCAGTGTGGAGTTGCATGGTGTAGACCAGACAGCTCTGCAAAAGCACTACCTGCATGAGGGAACACAGAGTCCAGCGGAGCGAACTCCTGGCACCCAGCAGCGTAATATGGTGGTGCGGTCACCCTCGGCAACCGGACGCATTTATGGACTGTTTTGTTTCCTGGCTGCGATCTGGAGGATACCATTTCTTTTGTTTATACGTTTCTGGACATTAAACCTACATTTACTTTGAACTTTGCTGGGTCACTGCCTCATCTCTGCATAGCGTGGACATGGCTGCATTACATATAGCTGGAAAATGCGGAGCAGTGTGAACTGAGGCATACCCCAAAGCGTGCTGCATGTCAGTGATTAAGCCTGCAATGCTACAGTTCAAGTCAGTTGACAAAATGGAGGAAGTTTTGAAGCAGTTTGCCCTTTCTTATCAGCGGCAACAACAAAAGGCACTGCAGTCGCAGCAGCAGCAGTAAGAGGGGCTGCAGTTTCAGCGGCAACAAGAAGAGCAGCTACAACTGCAATTGATGTATCAGCAGCAGCAAAAGACTAATGAGCTGATTCTGCAGCAAGTTGCGGCTATACGAGGGGCATACTCCACAGGGACCCGATCAGTTCTGAGGCCCGGTACAAAGTCCGGACATGGTTGAGGAAGATGAGTCCTGAGGATGACATGGGGGCCTTCCTCACCATCTTCGAACATACGGCAGAATGGGAAAGCTTACCGACGTCACAGTGGGCTGAAGTGGTAGCCACCTTCCTGATGGGTGATGCCCAGAAGCTTACCTGGACCCCAGTCGGGAAGATCCTCTGGACTATGAGAAGCTGAGTGGTGAGATCCTTGCCTGTCTGGGGATTAATACTTATGTGCGGGCTCAGCGAGTGTACCAGTGGTCCGTTGTGGAGTCTCGTCCCGCCAGGTATCAGGCATATGACTTGCTGCAGCTGGTAAAAAATGGATCCATCCTGAGGCCTTAACCCTGCTCCAGATGGTAGAGAGGGTGGTGGTTGCACGGCTGGTGAGGGCTCTGCCAGCAGCCATACACCATTGGGTGGGACAAGGGGACTCGGGTACCAGGTGGTTGGTCTGGTAGAGCGGTATACAGCCTCTCTGGACTTTATACGGGATACTGCTCCACTTTGACATAAGGCCCCGCCAGCTCAGGAGCCTGGGAAAAGTACATGGCCCTCAACTAGGGCCAGTCCAGACCAGTGCCAGTACTGAGGGGGTATCCCAAAAGGAGAGTGACAACAGACCCGTGTCCCCTAAATCAACCCCAAGGTTCCCTGTGTCTCAGCTATTAGGAGTTGGCGGTGCCAAGGGCCTGAACATGTGGCTGTCAACTGCCCTCTGACGCAGTCCTGTGTTTATGTGGACTCGTCGTGTGTCTATGTACGCCCAGCCTGTCTACACCACCACTAAAGGCACAGCCAGCAGCGAACCCCAACTGTGCCAGGTACTCGTCAATGGGTACCAGACGGGAGACTCTCTTGGACTCCGGGAGCTCAGCTACTCAGGTTCATGGGTCACTTTTTGCCGGGGACAACCCTAATGGATGTTAAGTGGTAGTGGTGTTTATCCATGGGGATAACTGGGAGTACCCAACTGCAGAGGTAATGTTTTCCACACCATGTGGGGAAATAAGACATGTGGTGGAAGTGGTAAAGACTCTTCCAAATGGCACTGAGTTGGGAAGAGACTTGCCCCTGTTCTCGTCCCTATGGGAGACCAGGGTTAATCCTCCCAAGGTAAATGTTATTCAGAGCGCGGAACCCAAAGATCCTGAGTCAGGGATACCTGTCGTAGGGGTTGCCAACATAGGGACGGAGCGCAACCCCGATAGGCTTCCCCTAGAGGTATTGGCAGGAGAGGTCGAGGAGACCCCACCAATCCCTGAGCTGGAGGTGTCCAATGGTATGTTCAGGATAGCTCAACTCCAGAATCCCACCCTTGCTCGGATACGAGAATGGGTGGTTGAAATCAATGGGATAGCTCAGCACCCGTGTGCTGAGACAATTTTTCCTCGCATGGCTATACACCAGGAGTTGTTGTACTGTGTAGACAAAATCCGTGATGAGGTAGTTGAACAGCTGGTGGTGCCCCAACACTATGATCGGGCGGTACTCGACATGGCTCACATCCATATGCTAGGAGGGCACTTGGGGGCCAAAAAGATGCAAAGCACATTCTGCATTGGTATTTTTTGCCTAGGGTCCACCCATGGCCATCAACAAATTCTGGTCATAGTGGACTACGCCACCCGGTACCCAGAGGCGATACCTCTCTGGCACACATCGGCCAAGCTAATAGTCTGCAAGCTATTTGCAATGCTTTGTCACAATGGGCTGCCAAAGGAGATCCTTACAGATCAGGGGACTCCTTTTCTGTCCAAGGTGACCAGGGAGCTATGTAAGCTGCTCCAGATTAAACAGCTACACACGACGGTGTACCACCCACAAACAGATGGGTTGGTGGAGAGATTTATTAAGACCATGCTAAAAAAGGTGTGGTCCCAAGGATGGGAGGGATTGCTACATGTTTCTGCCCTTTCTAATGTTCCTTATCCACAAGGTATTGCAGGTGTCCACGGGGTTCTCTCCATTTGAGCTATTGTATGGTAGGCACCTGAGGGGACTGCTTGATGTAGCCAAGGAGACGTGGGAACAGGAGCCCAATCCACATAAGAGTGTCATCGAGTATGTGGCGAGCATGCAGGACCGGATTGCGGCAGTATTGCCAATAGTAAAAGAGCATCTAATGGATGCCCAGGCAGCGCAGTGTCGCAAGTACAATAAGAGAGCCATGGCCAGTACCTTTAAAGAAGGGGACCGAGTGTTGGTAATAGTGCCCACCCCCTAGAGTAAGCTCATCTCCAAGTGGCAAGGACCATATGAGATACGGGGGAAGGTAGGAGAGGTGAATTATAGAGTGTACGAACCCAGGAAAAGGAAACCCAAGAAACTATACCATGTCAACCTGCCCTGGAAAGAATAGGAAAGTTTGGTCGTGGAGGCAACTTTGGTCGTGCCAATGGGGATCCCTCTGGCACCGGCCAAGGACCCAGCAGGGGGTTAGGTTAAAATAAATGATGCCCTCACAATACAGCAGAGGCGGGGAGCTCTGGCTCTGGTGCAGCGGAATACGGACGTTTTCTCAAAACTGCTGGGGTGGACCTCTGTGGTACAACATGACATCGTCACTGAGTCCCGGGTAAGGGTATGGATGAAACCATAACGAGTGCCAGAAGCCTGTAGGCAGCCCATCGCGGCCGAAGAGAAGCAAATGCTTCAGTTGGGGGGTCATTGAGGAGTCCCAGAGTGAGGGTGGTTGTTATGTTTTTGTAATGAAAATTAAATGAGATTTCTAAGTTTGACCTCTATTCCATGCCCCGGGTGTTAGGCGCTGTGATTCTCCTGCTGCAGAGGGTAGATCCCAAGCCTTGTTTGCCTCGGCGGTCTCCCATTCGCGTTCAGCCACGGCAGGTTGTGCTCAGCATAGACATTGTTCCCAGTGTGTTAGTGCCTCATCAAGATTACGCGTCGGCCTATATGGATGACATAGCCATCTTTTGTACCGACTGGGATACCCACCTGTCCCAGGTACAAGTAGTGATGTAGTCTCTCCAAATCACGGGGTTAACAGCAAACCCCAAGAAATGCGTAATAGGACTCACAGAGGCCCGGTACTTAGGTTACATGATCAGCCACGAGGTTATCAAGACACAAGTAAACAAGATTGAGGCCATTCAAAATGGGCCCAAACCCTTAAGTGCCAAACAGGTGAGGCCATTCCTTGGCATCATTGGGTACTACTGTCGGTTTATACCCAATTTTGTCTGGGAAATCAGCACCCCTAATGTTCCTGTAAAAAAGTAAGAAGACAGTGATGGCCCGGTGGAATCCTCAAACGGAGGAAGCATTCCAGTCCCTGAAGTCGGCGTTTTGTGGACAGCCAGTCCTCATCAGCCCCGACTTCAAGAAAACCTTTATCGTTCAATCCGATTTCTCAGAAATAGGCATAGGTGTGATGCTGTCGTAAGAGGTGAACGGGGATGAACATCCAGTCACCTACTTGAGTAGGAAACTGACCGTGGCAGAGAAAAATTATAGCGTAGTGGAGAAGTGCTTGGCATTTAAGTGGGCCTTGGAGTCCCTACGCTACTATTTGCTCTGGCGTCAGTTTCATTTGGTAATGGAGCATTCACCCCTCATCTGGATGAGAAACGCAAAAGATACAAATGCTCCAGTCACCAGATGGTTCCTGTCCCCACAAAACTTTAGTTTCTCAGTGGAACATCGGGCGGTGAAATCACAGGGAAATGTGGATGCCCTTTCACGGGCCCCCTGTGTTGTGAAAATGTTCAACCCCCCAAGTTTGAACAGAAGGGGGAGTATGTGAGGCAGCGACTGGTGTTATTTGCGAGGGTCACTAGGTGTCCACTAGGATGCGCTCAGAAGTGTATTAGATCCGCTGGAGTATCTTGTGGTCACAGCATGATGCCTGTGAGACACAAAACAGAATAAAAGTAAGCATGAACATGGTTAAGTTATTTGGCCAAGGAATTGTTCAGGAAAGCCTGGTATGGTCTTTTATATTTGAAAAGGACTGCAGGAAGCTAGTAACCTCCAGCCTGGACCTTGTAAGTGGTCCATGGCCACCGATTCCAGTTTACAGAAAAGCCCTTGCAGCAGAGGGTTGGGTGTATCAGTGTGGAGTTGCATGGTGTGAAGCAGATAGATCTGCAAGAGCACTACCTACGGGAGGGAACACAGAGCCCAGTGGAATTCCTGGCACCCTGCAGCGTAATACAGTGGTGCAGTCACCCTCGGCAACCGGACGTATTTATGAACTGTTTTGTTTCCCAGCTGCGATCCGGAGCATACCATTTCTTTTGTTTGCAAGTTTTTGGACATTAAACCAACATTTACTTTGAACTTTCCTGGGTCACTGCCTCATCTCTGCATAGTGTGGACACCGCTGCATCACAGCAGATATACAGCACTATAGAATGCTGTATATCAGCCCTGAAAAGTGGTGGCCATATCTCTTATCGGCCAAACCTGGTGACAGGTTCACTTTAACAAGTTAAATGCAGCTGGCAATCTCTGATAGCCAGAGGCGTGTCACTAATCTCGCCCATCAGTGCCCCTGGGTCTGCAGGAGACCCCTATCATTGTTATTGTATCTCTAGTATGAGTGCCGCAGAATGGTCGGCATTCATAGCAGACTAGAGCCCTGCTATGTGTAGCACAAGCAATCAGTTGATGGCAGCTTCAAGTCTCCTAAGGAGAACATTGAAGCATGTAAAAAGTAGAAAAAAGAGGATTTAAAAAAATTACTCCCCCTTTCACCTCATTCAAAATAAAACAATTAAAAATACACATATTAGGTATCATCGTGTTCAGAAATGCCCAATCTATCAAAATATTTTAAAAAAAAATCCAATTAGTAAATGGCGTTATGAGAAAAAATCAAAACACCAGAATTATGTTTTTTTGGTCGCTGCAACATTGCAATAAAATGTAATAACAGGCTATGAAAACATCAAAACATCGTATCTGCCTCTAAAATGGTATCAATAAAAAAGTCAGTTCGTTGCAAAAAAAATAAGCTGTCTTCCAGCCCCAGATCCAAAATGAAGACGCAACAGGTCTCGAAAAATGACGTCAATTTTTTTTGCCAACTTTGTATTGTTTTTCACCACTTAAATAAAAAAGAATAGTATGTTTAGTATCTACGAACTCGTAATGACCTGGAAAATCATAATGGCAGGTCATCAGGATGATAGGTCATAGCATATGACTATAGTAAAAAAAAAACACAAAAAAAAAATTATGGAATTGAACTTTCTTGTAATTTCTACGCACTTTGAATTTTTTTTCCATTTTCCTGTGGACTATATGGGAAAACCAATGGTGTCATTCAAAAGTACAACTTGTCCCCTGTAAAATCAATGCCATATAAACAGAAAAGTGAAAAAAAGTTATAGCTCTGAGAAGAAAGGGAACAAAATCGAAAACACAAAAAATGGAAAAACGCCAGCATCATGAAGAGGTTAAACAATTTGTGAAAAAATAGAATACATTTCTGCTGCTAGTAAAATATAGGTAACTAATTGCTATGAAATATCTTTTTCATAATCTCCTGAAAAACAATTGTAACAAAGAACCTTTTGTTGCTAACTCAGTCCGCATCTGACCAACACTGTCTAGTATCCAAGAAATAAAGAGAACTCCCAAAACCTACATGTTTGTGTTTGGATTGGTTGGCTCGAATCAATGGTGCTATATAAATAAATAAATAATTATAACAATAATAATTTGGAGCGATCAAAATTATGGTTGTGTTAACAAGCCCCTAAAGTTTATGTATCAGTATATGTATATATAACTTTTGCAAGACCAGTGAATTAATATTTTGCCAAGTGCGAAATAGAAATACCTAAGTGCCTGCCACATTCGTCTTTTGATAGATGCGTCTACATTAACCACACAATGTGTTTCCATTGCCCGAAGGAAAAAAAAATCAACTCTATGTCTGTCGATACCCGTCTGGGTAAACAAGTATACCTTGACAAAATGCTTGTACTAATGTAACTACGAGAATTTGTAAAATAACCATGTACAATAGTAATGATCGTAAACCTATTTTCTGTGGTCTAATGTAAATCTATCGGCATAGATTTAACTCTACACTGTCGGTTACAGAAATGAAGACTTGGGATGGCAATATCTAAAAGTCAAATAATATTGGAGTCCAGAAGCTGATACAATATGTCTTACCTTGTTCCCGTTTGCTTTAGAAGCTTCATCAGTCAAGGAGTTTTCTAAGCTGCTACAGTATCTTCACATCTCTTTTACTGAGGGAGGTGTAAGCAATTTCCAGAGAATCACACTTCCTATGTACATGTCTGGAGCTGTATATTTAAATGAATCCTTCCCCAGCCCTGCCCATATCCCCATACCAAAGCTTGACTCAGTGACTATCTAGTCTCACCCACAAAGTTTTGTGATACACACACACAATGCTGCAAGTCTAGAGAAGGCAAGAAAAGAAGAATAAAAACTGCTTAATAATCTGCACCACAGTCCAGGTCAGTGACTTATTACATTGCCGTCTTCACAAACTTTTGTCAGTTTTTTTTTACTTTAACATAAATATTATTTCATAAAATGTATCTGTATATTATATATGGACTAGAAAGGTAGGGCAGAGTACATTGCTGTCGCTTACTTTTGTGCTTTTGCTTATATTACTCATCTAATTAGTGATTTGCACAACCATTCTCATCGCCTGATTTCATCTTCTCAGCAACTGAAACTCATTTCAATGTCTTTGTAAATTTATAGTTTAGCTTTCACTAAGCTGGAGAATTATCATATGTATAAAAGGTAGCACTCATATTTTATATTGGGGACCTAGATTGCAAGTATAGTCTATCAGCATGTCACATGGGTTCATGTTGGTGGAGACTTTACCTCTGAAGATCAAGAATTTTAGTCCCCATTCACACATTCAGTATTTATTCAGCATTTTACATCAGTATGTGTAAGCCAAAATCAGGAGTGGAACAATCAGAGGAAAAGTATAATAGAAAAATGTCACCACTTCTGCATTTTTCACCCACTCCTGGTTTTGACTTACAAATTCTGAGGTAAAATACTGACCAAATACTGAGCGTGTGAACGTGGCCTAATGGAGAGACAATTGTCCATGCGTAGACACTAGCAAGTAAAATCAGGGGAAGAAGTTCACATTAGAGGTTACCTAGCAAATATTGATTTATGCATCTGTGAATGCATAGCACCTGAATTATCAGAAGCTCATTTTGGAAACTTTTTGAATGGTTTAAGTCATGAAAGAAAATGAATGTGATGAACAACACCTCATATAATACAGTAATTATACGAATATATAAACTATAGACTGCTCACAAGACTTGCCCTAAATGTATTCAAATAGAGTAATAACAGAACAGTGTAACATTAGAACTTATTGTGATCCCTTACCTTTATATTGAAAGAAAAATCAACACTAGCTTTTTCTAGTATTCACACAGCGGCACTGATTGAGTATGTAGGACTATGAGCTTAGTGCCACTTCCATGTATATCATAATCACACATTAACATGATAATTGTTAATTGTCCATTCCTTCGTGGTGATGACAAATTATTGTAGCTCTAATTGCTTTTTTTTTTTTAAGAAGAGTCAATGTAATGAGATTCACTATTCTTCAGATTATAAGGCTAAGTTCCAATTGTGTGGAAATGAGGCAGACACCCTGCAGCACATTTGCTTGTGAAAAATCCGCTGTGTGTTACAATGCCAGCAAAGTGCATAGGATTGTAAAAAAATCTCATGTACATGCTGCAAAATATATCCTAAATTTACTGCTGTTTTGGGTTTGACATCCACAGAATATCAATACATGCTGAAGATATAGGTGAGAGTTTCAACTTTTGTCGAAGAAAAGGTGAGCTATTTGACTTCCTCGCACCTTTTGTACAATGATATCCCTATCAGAAAATACCATGAGGCCTTTCATTACAGGACTGACTGAGGTCAGCAGTAAATGTAATTGTGGCCTTTGGATTAGCAAATAGGACCTCCTGGCTGAACCTTTATATTAGGCGACAAGTAAGGTCTCCTGATTCTTCACTGCAACACAGTTTTGTCCAAACAATTTGGATTAGCAATTGGGGCATACTCTCTGAACCACTATATTAGGCCTATTTGCTAATAAAAACCGTTAGTCCTAATATAGGGGTTCAGCCAGAAGGCCCTATTTGAAATTGTAAATCATTTGGGAAAAAACTGTGTTCTAGTGAAAAGGCAGGAGGCCCCAGTTGCTCTTAAAATCATTAGGCCTAATAAAGGGGTTGAGCCAGGAGGCCCTATTTTCTCATCCAAATCCTTTGGGATAAAACTGTGTTGCAGTGAGGAATCAGGAGGCCCCATTTGCTCTTCAAAATCATTAGTCCTAATATAGAGCTTCAGCCAGGAGGCCCTGTTTGCTAATCCAAATCATTTGGACTAAAACTGTGTTCCAGTGAGTAATCAGCAATCTTGAGTGCTACCCCGTCACCAACACACCATGGACTTGGATCTCATGGAAGCACCCGACACTTGAGCACCTGTTTGTTGTACTATCTTCAACATGATGCACATATTCTTAGGGTTAGAAATAGTGCTGACTACTGGGTTGCAACTATGTTAGATTCATGGTGCAAGAGTAACTTTTGCCCGATGTTTCCTCTTCCTGGAAAGGGACGGGCGCATACTGGAGTATCAAAACCCGCTTGTAGACAATCTGAAGAGTGGTAATCCTGAAGACAGCAGCGCTAACAGGGTACCATGATGTGAGCTGTCTTCACTTCATCTCCCAGTGTAGGGTAACATCGTGAGCAATATCGTTGGTTCCCAGGAATCGGTACTTGTCTCACTGATGACACAGGGATGTCATAGGTGTGTCCTCAGTGTGCACATGTGCGGGACGTTTTGTGGCCAGTGTTACTACCGGAAACACTGATGTTTGAAAAAGCCCTTACTGAACTCAGTCATTTACCAAACTTTGGCTGACTTTTGCCGATTTTTAGAAAAACTGCTCCGGAATCAGAATTAAATTAGCTCATTTCAAGTGGTGTGCGATGATAATTTTTTGAAATGTGGATACTCCAAGTCTGAGTCTCCATCTGGTGGGTTGCCTGTTGTGGGAGGGTTGTCAGAGGTCCATTATGCTGCTCCTACTCTTTGGAAATTGATGCTACTTTACTGGTATGTGACAATATTTTTTTGAAATGTGGAGAGTCCAAGTAGGGTCGCCTTCATGTGTGTTGTCTGTAGCAGTTGTGCCACCTGAACGTGGCTGGGAAAAAAAAATTTGAGCTGTTGCATGAGATATCAAGGATCCAAGCAAAGAAGGTTTACACCACTCCGTTAACCACCAGCTTTTAATTGAAATTTAATTCAAAGCTTTAAATACTGGCCCAGGCCCTGATACCTCATGTATGGCTCATGGCTGACTGCTGTGCTATTAGCAAATTTCTACTGTGGGTCAATTGATGCCACTTTTCATGGTGTCTGCCCCTAATTTTAGCTGTATGGGAAGCTTTTTGTGTTAAGGTGTGGGATATACTTTTGATTTTGCCTCACATTGATTTTAATAGCATTCAGGTACATTTGTCGAATTTTTCAGAGAACATGTTCGGCGAACATCGGGACATTCGGTGAACCAAACCGAATCTTGAAAGGTTCGCTGATCTCTAGTGATAACTCTGTAGCGACAGTAGATAGAATTATAAAACTTTTATCCTAAACATAATATAACACCTACAATAATACAGAAGAATGAATCTGACCAAACTGTAGGGGAATACCAAATAAAAATATAATCTTTACATATCTTTTTTAAAGGGGTTGTCCACTGCTTGGACAATACCTTTGCAATCCTCATGTTTCCTGCTAGTAAAATAAAAACTCTTAAACTCACCTCAGATTTCGGCACTGGCTCTCTCAGAGATTGCATAACATTGATATGTCATGCTATCCCTATGGCCAATCAGCACTGGATTTATTTTCTTTGCATTCAAGCATATCAGATACATCTGGATCTGGAGGAAATGAGAGTGCAGCAGTGATCCACCAGTAGCAAGATGCTCATATGTTCAGCATAGCTGAGTAACAATTATACCCCCTGATCAAGCATGTTATGTGAACATTACTAGATTTGCAGACTAGTGATGAGAGAACGTGCTCAGATAAGGTGTTAAGCGAACATGTTCATGTGCTAACCCAGTGTCTTCGGCATTCTCAAAAAATATGTACTAGTCCTCGCAGCTGCATGTCTCGCAGCTGTTAGACAGGTGCAATACATGCCTGGATTGACTAACAGGCAGGCAATCCCTGCATGCGTTGCTGATGTCTTATGGCTGCGAGACATACAGCCGCAGGGACTTGAACGTAGTTTTCAAGCACGCCAAAAGCACTCGGCTTACACACGAGCATGCTCGGAAAAAACATTATCCAGGCCCATTCGCTCATCACTAATCCACACCTCTTTCTGCCTATGGATCACTTGGTATATTGTGTTTGTCAAGGTGTATAAACGATTCTTTAACTAGTGTGTTCCAAATTTGTTAAACCTATAGATTTATTGATCGGCAATATAGATGAATTGTGTACTATTCATTACAATTCTATAATATTTATTAAGTCTAAATCATCTAAAAGGTCCCATGCAGTGTTCAAAATGAAAGAGAATCCATCAGCTTTCTTAATATGTCTGTTTGAAAGATACACAGTTCTGGAGAAAAATTTCTTGGCACTTTGCATTGTAATGATTGGGTGTTACCGTTCCCTTTTTCCAGGGTGTGTTTCCCCAGACAGTGTGAACACCTCATTGAGAAAAGGAATCGTGCCATCTGTTAGTCTATTATTTCCATATAATTCAACAAGAAAAACAGAAATTATACCATGCAGTTCTCTAGAAATGCTGTATGATTGGCAATGGAATTATTTATTAGAACATACAAGTCAGGAGAGTTAGCCAGTTCTCTTTTACTCTTTCCCAGCTGAGCCAATTTTCATTTTTGCACCTTTTTGTCTTT
Organism: Ranitomeya imitator; assembly: GCF_032444005.1. NCBI lineage: Eukaryota > Metazoa > Chordata > Amphibia > Anura > Dendrobatidae > Ranitomeya > Ranitomeya imitator. The sequence continues at coordinate 456,864,566 of NC_091285.1, forward strand.
TCATCATCTTCTCCTAAGACCCATAACTGTTGTAATAGGCATCAGGATTATTCCTCTGCACAGGATAGATCACAAGCCTTATCTTCCTCTGCAGTCTCCCATTTAGTCTCAACCATAGTAGATGCTGCTCAGCAAAGACATCGGTCTCAGCGTCTTGCTCAGACTTGGGCTGTGCGCATTGTTACTGCTACCTCTCCAGGTTCAGCTATGGTAACTAATAATAGACGACAGCGAGCTGTCATTCCTGAGATTAAGTCCAGGATTCGCTCTACTCAGCATGCTTGTGAGGTGGCAACCTCTCATTGGTGGTCCGTTGTCAGCTGCTCAGGTCCTGTGCCGGCTCCAGATTGACCCGCGAGCAAGGTCCTGTCTGATTGGCACAGTCTGTAAAAGGATCTTTGGTACAACCGTTGGTGTGCTAAGATCATTTATGTTATATGTGTGTCTAACACTACAGTAGTGTGGACTTGTTTGTGTGTGCTCAGGGCAGGTGTATAGCCTTTAGAATTCCGGCACCTCCGGAGAGGAGTTCGTGTGTGTGCATACGCTGTGACTGTGTCCACTACCTGTTTCCTTGCACCTGAGAGGGTTGCATTCACCTGTGAAGTAACAGGGGATTTCATACAGCGCCCTTTTCACTAGCGTGGCATCCAGCCGCGCCGTACTTTCTAGGGACAGCTGTATTTCTGTGAAGCTAACAGAGTTGGATAGTGTCTATTCACACAGGGTGGCATTTAACCCCCTGTGTTTTCAAGATCGCTTGCCTCATGCTTCCGCCATTGTTGACTCGCTGCCGTTTTTCATTTCCGCACGTTGGACCCTGGGTTGCGATCGCACTTCAACTTAATTTATATTTAGTGTGACCCTCCAACCCTAACATGTTAATTTTCTCTCGCAGTAGCCATATTAGGGCTTGTTTTTGCAGTACAAGTTGTAGATTTTCATGAATCCAATCAATTTTTTATATTATATACTGAAATACAAGTAAATTATTCCAAGTGGGATGAAATAGTGAGAAAAAAACAGAATTATGCTATGTCTTTGGAGTGTTGCTTTTGCAGCATTCTTCAGGTCAGTACAATTATGTCAACACCATTTGTATAATTGTATACTTTTTTTAGATTAATGGATAAGAAATTCAGAACTTATTAAGAAAGTTTCTGCTACTTTATTTATTTTTCTTTTGAGAGCTATGTGAGGACTTGTTTTCTGCATGGTGAGCTATCATCTTTTGGGTAAAATAAAATGTTGTGATCGCTTTTTATGAAATGCAGAAAAATGTCATAACACTCTTAAATTTCTTTCAGTATTCATTTATTACAATTCATTGTTCATTTCCAGCATTTTTAAATATTTTTCAAGGAAACATAATAGTAATAGACAATATTCAATCACCATATTTACTACAGTGGGCTCACTTCAGCAGATTCGGTGTAGACCATCAAGATCTCTTTGTTCCAGCTCACAAGAGCAAAAGGCTTAGACATTGTTCAGAGGATCAGAGCACAATAACAATCTTGTTGATATGATATAATAAACAATGTGATTGACAAAACCTAAGTAGTCTCAAAAGCTTGCTTTATAACATCACTTATTTTATTTTTGTTAGCCATTAAAGGCATCATAGCTACAAGATTATTTTGTTTCTCCCTCTCCCAACATTCAATCTTTGTCAGCAGAAAATGGGTGGAAACATAAGTAGTAGAGGCCAAAACGAGGTCTGAAAGCCACAGGTTGATCATGGCTTACACATTTGTTCACAGTTTATAATTGTGCATGTCGGACTGCTTGGGTGCTCAACTCAAGTACCGAGCATAATGTAGGTTAATGAAGCAGTTGAGCAATTTTCTGGGAGACCTGTACTCGATAAGCAAGAAAGAGATGAAGCAGTCACGCAACTGATGAGAGAGAGAGTGAGAATATAGCTGCACTGCTCAGATTAAAATGAGGGACTCAACCACCTTGTGATAGTCGGCACTGCTCAGTACTCTATCGAGCACCCAAATGCTCTATCAAGAATCGACCAGTGGATATTGATCACCTGTCTATATTGTCCACTATATTTTTATTAACTTTCCTTTCATTTCAGAATGAATTTGAAGTTTGGGTTGATTTATACTTGGCTTTTCCATGCAGAGATCTGGAGATTTACATGTAAGTGGATATTCAATCCATTCCAGCTGATTTATCAAAATAGCAGTATCCCTCAATATACTGAACACAATGGAAATATCCTAATAAAAGATGCACCATTCCAGTCATTGGCTTAGGAGTGTTATCAAAACCACAATAGTTTTCCTCCTCACCTATTCTAAGTATGGTGTTGTGAGAGAGAGCCAGGGCTGTAGTTGTGGTTGACAGTATGTGCTTTAAGAACCCTGGTCTCCCGTCACATGAATATAATGTCCCCTCTGCGGCATACCTTCTGCTTCACCTTCTGCACCTTCTGTCAGGGTCCCATCGGGCTGGCTGAATTTCTGCTTCTGGCGTGGTTGCATATAAAGAGACAGAGTCCATTTCAAACTTATAACGTAAAACTTTACTTTCCTTTGTTCGCAGCACATCCTTTTCAGATACAGCATCAGCATAGGGTTTCATACATTCCACATTTTCTACTTTCCCAGCCCTTTTTTCAATGGTCCTCAGTACGTGCCCGGGTCGTTCATCCTCTTGCAGTATCACAGCGTCCTCCCTGTCCAGACTCACTGTGCTTGGGGGTGCCCTAGTCAATTTTACACCAGATCTGAGGGCATCAGCCCATGCGATGATCTGTCACATGAGTGACCTGCATCCCCGTACTGTATAGGACCTCTACTCTCGCTTCTGCTCCACACTGCCATCACATGCTGTACTTCTGGCCTTCCTGGGCCCTGGATGGCTGGGCTACTCACTTATAATGTTATGGAGCTACTGGGTAGCTCAGGCTCTAAGGCCCCTCAGACTCTAACCAGGAAACTGTTCCTGCCTTATCCCAGTAAACTCCTCCTATAATCCACTATTTATTATGTACCATCTTGTGGCCCAACTGAGGTACTACACTGTCCCTATCTAATTATCGAAAAACACTATACACCAGGGGTGTCAAACTGTATTCCTCGAGGGCTGCAAACAGGTCATGTTTTCAGGATTTCCTTGTACTGCACAGGTGATAATTTAATCACCTACACAAATAACGAGTTGGTGATTAAATTATCACCTGTGCAGTACAAGGAAATCCTGAAAACATGACCTGTTTGCAGCCCTCGAGGAATGCAGTTTGACACCCCTGCTATACACAGTAGTACAACACGTTCATATAACATCAAACATTTAGAAGACACATATACATAACTAAATAACTAAATAAACTTATCCTTACACATTGCAGCAACCGGGATGCACTTAGAGGGGTAGGGGCATATGCCAGTCTTTGTGACCCCCTTACAGTGTAACAGTAGCAAGAGGTTAACCATTTGTTACCTGCATTGATATTTCAGTCCTTTCCTCTGTATTATCAGCATCAGTCACATTGATAAACCAAACAGTCATATATACAGATGTATCCTTCCTCACCTTTTCCGATGACTCAACAGATCTCAAGAAGTATGGTGCATGATGACCAATGTCATTTATAAATACACTGTCACAATATGTCTCTGCCATATGACTCTATGTGGCCAATTCATCAAGGCTAGTGTAGCACACATTCGCGCTATGGCAATCTTGCTGAAATAGATGGAGCCAAATTCATGAAGCGATGCATGCCACTTAATGAATATGGCGCCTCTAGAAAGTGGCATGTGCTTCTTGGTGCTGCACCAGAAATGCTACTGCAGACACGGACTGGAGTAGCATTTTTGGCATCCAAAATGCTGGCAATTTTGATGAACTTGACGGGGGAGTAGCTGATCCAAAGTGGCATGAAAAAAGTAAGTGACAAAAATTTTGCGCAATTTTGCATTCTGCAAAAATTAAGCACTTTTTCAATGCTTTCACGACAATTTTGTTGTGTAAAACCATTGACGAATCGTTCCCTGTATGTTTCCACCCAGTATTTGTGATTTGATTTAAAGCCTGTTGAGGGTTTTCTATCATATCACTATACTGTATTGAATTTAGTGTAAAATGGGAGTGTTTAATCATATCAATAAAAAGGTAAGGATGGACATATCCATACAAATATGTGTCCCACCATAAATGCAAGTGTTTAAAATATTCACATAATTACACTGCAGTGCTGCTTAGATATATAATTCTAATTTAAATACATTTATTATCGTAATATTTTACGTAATTAAATAGTTAAATATGAAGTGGTTAGTTAGAATTGTTGATGATTTTGTCAATATAATCATTATTTCTGCTGCACACATTAACATTGGCTTTTTCTTCTAACTTCTTCATAGGCACGCAACATAATATTAACTGGGAAATTCAACGCTATGATGGCTGGTATAACCATCTGGTTCATCATAGCAGAGGATCTGCAGGTTAGCTCATTAACATCACCTTAAATTGCTTCTGAAACTTTGAATGACACTTGACAGATTACAAAAAATACAAGAGATGGACCGATATCTACTGCATGTAACTTACAGATAGTAAAACATTTGTTCAAATAATCACCTTTGGACTGGTTTGATTTTAAGGATTTTGCACCATTGGGTTATCCCTACATGCGAACCTGCACAGTATATTAATTTAGGAGCCATGCCAGAATTCGAGTTAGGCCAGTATCACCCATCTATGTTCACACTTATATAAGGATTAGGAATATGGGGATTTCCCTGTATATAATATGGTGATTATGATGCAGATTAGGTAGACATGTGTGCTACTTCTGGATTGGCATACTACGCACTCACCCCTGACCATGCAAGTAGTCACACAAGGTGCTCTTCCTGCATCAGGCTGCATTAGATTAACTTATGTGAACAGTTGCCCATTTCCAAGATGGCAACCACACGTTTAGTGACATGTGCATTATCAGAGCGCAGCCGCAATGGTCTCTGTGATTCCTCTGACCACAATGCAATCCTCCTCTGCAAGTGGGGAATTTAGGTAATTTATGTAAGACTTTTTTGAAGGAATGAGGGAAATCCATATATATCAATCACAATCTATTGGTACACTATCTGTGTAACTGAGGGACAAAAAGAGGGATTATATCACACTCCCCTGAGGAAGCAGCAGTGAAACACATGTTGAGGGTAAGCACCAATCTGTAGTCAGATATATTTTGTTATGCAATTTCACCAGCAGAGGTATGTTTACTTTTGTCATTTTTTTTTACAACTACTATCTTTTTTACATGCTGGTAGTTATTTCAATTTCTTCTGTAGTACATATACATGTACAGTACAGACCAAAAGTTTGAACACACCTCATTTAAAGATTTTTCTGTATTTGCATGACTATGAAAATTGTACATTCATGCTGAAGGCATCAAAACTATGAATTAACACATGTGGAATTATATACTTAACAAAAAAGTGTGAAACAACTGAAATGATGTATTATATTCTAGGTTCTTCAAAGTAGACACCTTTTGCTTTGATGACTGCTTTGCATACTCTTGGCATTCTCTTGATGAGCTTCAAGAGGTAGTCACCGGGAATGGTTTTCAATTCACAGGTGTGCCCTGTCAGGTTTAATAAGTGGGATTTCTTGCCTTATAAATGGGGTTTGGACCATCAGTTGTGATGTGCAGAAGTCTGGTGGATACACAGCTGATAGTCCTACTGAATAGACTGTTAGAATTTGTATTATGGCAAGAAAAAAACAGCTAAGTAAAGAAAAACGAGTGGCCATCATTACTTTAAGAAATGAAGGTCAGTGAGTCCGAAAAATTGGGCAAAATTTGAAAGTGTCCCCAAGTGCAGTGACAAAAACCATCAAGCGCTACAAAGAAACTGTCTCACATGAGGACTGCCTCCAGGAAAGGAAGACCAAGAGTCACCTCTGCTTCTGAAGATAAGTTTATCCGAGTCACCAGCCTTAGAAATCGCAGGTTAACAGAAGCTCAGATTAGAGACCAGGCCAATGCCACACAGAGTTCTAGCAGCAGGCACATCTCTAAAACAACTGTTAAGAGGAGACTTTGTGCAGCAGGCCTTCATGGTAAAATAGCTGCTAGGAAACCACTGCTAAGGACAGGCAACAAGCAGAAGAGACTTGTATGGGCTAAAGAACACAAGGGATGGACATTAGACCAGTGGAAATCTGTGCTTTGGTCTGAAGAGTCCAAATTTAAGATCTTTGGTTCCAACTACCGTGTCTTTGTGCGACGCAGAAAAGGTGAACGGATGGACTCTACATGCCTGGTTCGCACTGTGAAGCATGGAGGAGGAGGTGTGATGATGTGGGGGTGCTTTGCTGGTTACACTGTTGGGGATTTATTCAAAATTGAAGGCATACTGAACCAGCATGGCTACCCCAGCATCTTGCAGCGGCATGCTATTCCATCCTGTTTGCATTTAGTTTGACCATCATTTATTTTTCAACAGGACAACAGGACAATGACCCCAAACACACCTCCAGGTTGTGTATGGGCTGTTTTACCAAGAAGGATAGTTATGCGGTGCTATGCCAGATGACCTGGCCTCCACAGTCACCAGACCTAAACCTAATCAAGATGGTTTGGGGTGAGCTGGACCGCAGAGTGAAGGCAAAAGGGCCAACAAGTGCTAAGCATTTCTGGGAACTCCTTCAAGATTGTTGGAATACCATTCCCGGTGACTACCTCTTGAAGCTCATCAAGAGAATGCCAAGAGTGTGCAAAGCAGTCATCAAAGCAAAAGGTGGCTACTTTGAAGAACCTAGAATATACGACATAATTTCAGATGTTTCACCTTTTTTTGTTAAGTATATAATTCCACATGTGCTAATTCATAGTTTTGATACCTTCAGTGTGAATGTACAATTTTCATAGTCATGAATATACAGAAAAATCTTTAAATGAGAAGGTGTGTCCAAACTTTTGGTCTGTACTGTACATGTGAAAGGTCTTTTAGACCCATAGACATACATTGTATTCCTTATTGTTTGACTTGAATGTTTATTATACTTAAACCACATTACTTCATATATGGTGGTAACTTTGCCCATATTAGTGTGTTCACGTTTCATTTTTATCTTTGTAAGTGTCTATTCTATAAGGGTATGTGCACACGTTGCAGATTTGGCTGAGGATCCGCAGCAGATTTTACGCTGCAGATTCGCAACAGTTTCCATGCATTGTACAGTACCATATTTTCCGCAGCATGTCAATTCGTTGTATGGATTCCGCAGCATTTTACACCTGCTCCATAATTGGAATCCGCAGGTGTAAAAACGCAGATAAAAAACGCACAAAAAAACGTGGTAAATCTGCATGTAATCCGCAGGTAAAACGCAGGGCGTTTTACCTGCGGATTTTTCTTAATCTGCGCGGAAAAATCCACACATAAATCCGTAAAGTGTGCACATACCCTAATTGTCTTTATTATATTTGTATATTAATATAGTAAACTCTTTTTTAGAATTCATGGGGTGGTGTTTTGTCTTTTTGAATAGGAATTGCAGATCTTTTTTCAGAGCCACATCCAGCAATTAATAACTAGGAATTATTGCAGCTATATAACCTGTAAATCAATCATAGTGATTATATTAAAAAATGCTCACATTAGAAGAGCAAAAACTAGTAGCAAAAACAGTAGGAAAACTCTGATCTCTAAGATTGCAAGGTTGAATAGCACAACACTGCCTATTATATTGACATGTCTTATGGAAATGCTCTTGGTTACATTTATTTATTCACTGCAATTAATTTGTTTATATTGCTAGGTTCTAGGCTCCTACGGCTCATGCCACCAGCATATTCTGATGGAGTATATCAAGCAATGATGGAACCACATCTTCCCAACCCAAGAAAAATAAGTAATGTTGCTACAAAAGGACCTTCAGGTCAATCATCTCAGAGGAACAGAACAGTACTAGGAGTCTTTTTTGGTAAGAAAAATAGAATTTTTATCACTAAGGCTAATATTTGGTTAATGTTTCAAGCTCAAACTAAACTCGTGATTCTACTTTACAGGAAACAAAATATTTAAAAGTCTGCAGTGTAACGATATACTGTGATTGCCATAAGCATACAGAATAACTGGAGAAGTTACTAAAACTACAAAAATATCAACTTAGGCTGGTTTCACATTTGAGGATGTGTCTGCAGCGTTTTGGATGCATACATCCACATGCGTCGTGTATTCCTATCTTTAACATTAGGAACGCATGTGCCTGCGATTGGTTAAGTTTTGCCGCATTTGGCAACGCATGCGTCGTTTTGTTGTCTGAGGCTTGACGCGGTAAATGCTACATGTTGTAATTTCAGAGGTGTCAATTTGCCGCCTCGAAACGTATGCGGTTGATAGAGGAAGGAATGCGTCATTACAGTCTATGTGAATGCATGCTTTCGCAAGCACATGTGTTTGTTTGGGTTTATGAACGCATGCATTTTACCACAGGAAAACCAGTCTAGACACTGATTAGCCACCCCCCACATACAAACTGATAAAAGGAGGGAGTGGGCATTTGCAGGTCACTACTCAGCAGACTGGGAAGAAGAGCAGACAGACTCTGGAAAGAACCTGGGAGGAATCTACTGTACACTCTGAACAATGTGAGTATCAAAGCCAATGTCTTTATTTTCTTTTTTTCTGTCTCTATATGTCCTAATAATTTCTGTTTGTTTTTTTCTTGCTGCATGAATCAGAAAGTCTTCTTCTGAGGAGGAGGAGCAATGTCTTGGGCCTGCACAGAGTGGAAATGAAATTGAAGTGAGTACTCACTTCTTCAGATTGGTAAGTATTCTCTGTCACATCTACACATGTGACTTTTTTTTTCTTTTTCAGTAGAGTTCTTCAACTGCGACAGAGGCCGAGCAGGAGCAGCGTGGACATGGTCATATGGCAAGGCGGCGTAAGTATACCTGACTGATTGTACTCTGCTTATTGTATCCTGACTTTACTATTCTTTACTGTTCTTTTCTTTACTTTGCTCTTTCTTTACCTTTTTCTTCTTGACTCCTTTTATTTTTCTTGACTTTGAATATTATTGATGTTTTCTGTCTCTGTTGTTTTCTTACTTTTCCTTATGTTAATGTCTCAAACATTAATGTATTTATTTATTTTCTAGGTCCCAGAACGGGATGAGGACCTCATTGACAATGACATCCTCATCTCCCTGGTCCATGAGTGAGTCCCATTGTGGGACACCTGGGTTCCACAGCACTCGGACAACGTGACGATCCGGCGGCTATGGAATGTGGTGGCCCAAGCGATGTGGGCCAGGGAGTTTCTCTCATCACACACAGTTGTTTGGTCCCAGCCAAAAGTGCATTGTCTAACCATAATTTTTTTTTGTCAACAGTGCTCAAAGTCAGAACACGTTGTTGTGCGATGAAGGATCGCTTCAACAAGGACCTTCGTCAAGAGAGCCGGGTTCCTAGTGGTTCTGGAGCAAGGATCCAGAAATATAAATATCACCGCATCCTGGCATTTTTGAGATCGGTCCTTGCCCAGAGAACGTAAGAATTTTTTGTGGTGTATTGGGTTGCGTTGTATTGCCCAATCTGTATTTTTTCTATTACACTGGAGTTGGTGCTTTTACTATTGTAAATGTTTGGTACTAATGTTTTTTTATTTTTTATTTTCCAAGTCATCCCTCCTGATAGCACCACCAGGAGGTTGTCCTTCATATCCTTGATAGGGACAGGAACACAGAAGAGGTTAAATAGCCCCTCCCCACCACCACCCTTCAGTTTTTTCCTGTCCCTATCAGGGACAGATGCAGGAGAGTGTTCTCCAGAAGAAATGGATTTACCTGATGCCTATCAGGTCCGGTCGAGCTGGTGCTCCTGGGGCGGTCTTCTCCTCCTGGAGGGGGCTCTGGACTGCAGGTGTCTCCATGAAGGGACTCCTGAGATCGCAAGATACCGACAGAGGTCCCTCACGCGATCAGGTAGAGCTGTGTGCTCCCGTCTGTTGCCTCATCCCTTCAGAAAGGGCTCTGAGGCAGTGGTTGCTGCAGCGGTGTTCGGCGCTGTTCCCTGGCCCCTTGGGGAGCCGGTGCCTGTGGCATCTCCCCGAACTTCAGGGACTTCCGGTGCTTTGCATAGGAGGGGGGCAGGCTGGTGACGACTTCTGGGGTGTGTGGCTGGATTCCCGGAGTTTCCAGCGCCGGCAGTTTCCGGTATCAGCCGGGCACACCGGAGAGAGAGAAGAGTCCGGGTCATGATTGCGCCCACATCAGGGGATCCCAGGCTGGTCAGCGTGCGTTTCAGATTATGCATGCGCAGTACAGCCGGGGACCTGCAATCACCGTGAATACCAACAGCTGAGCTCAGAAGGAGGACGAATCAGATGTTTTGAAGTTGGGTAAGACTGACATTTAATGATGACAGCTGACAGCACACCTGAGTAAGATGGAGGGTGCAAGTCATCCAGACTTCCAGTCCCTAGAGCTGCCCACGGACCATGTGAGTAAACGTGGTGGGGAAAGGACCTAGCGGGACTTTAGATCCAGTAGCTACAGGGCCTTCTTTTACATTTTAGGACAAAGGTCTGCTACAACTAAAAAGAAGGCTACCAAATGTCCATTATGTACCGCCAAATAGGGTTGAGCGACTTTTCCTTTTTTGAGGTCGAGTCGAGTTGAGCGAAACCCGACTTTCCCAAAAGTCGAGTCGAGTGAAATCGGCCGATTATCTTGAAAAGTCGGGGGATCGGCCAAAACATGAAACCCAATGCAAGTCAATGGGAAATCTCTATATATTTATATTTTCTTCAGCGCGATATAGCAGAAAAGCCAGTAATTCAATTGCCGGCTTTTCATTTCTCCTTCCTAAACCCGACATGATATGAGACATGGCTTACATTTAGTAAACCATGTCATATTCCCATTTTCTTGCATATTTCACACTACTAATGTTAGTAGTGTGTACGTGCAAAATTTGGGCGCTGTAGCTATTAAATTTAAGGGTTAAATCGCGGAAAAAAATGGCGTGGGCTCCCGCGCAATTTTCTCCGCCAGAGTGGTAAAGCCAGTGACTGAGGGCAGATATTAATAGCCTGGAGAGGCTATTCAGGTGGATTAAGAGTCTAATAAAATATTACAATAACCTGTGTCTTTATTTCATTAAAAGACTTTGTAATAATGTGTGTGTGCTTTTTAACCATTTCATACAATTGGATTAATAATGGATAGGTGTCATAATTGACGCCTCTCCATTATTAATCTGGCTTAATGTCACCTTACAATAGCAAGGTGACATTAACCCTTCATTATCCCATATCCCACCGCTACACTGGAGTGGGAAGAGAGTGGCCAAGTGCCAGAATAGGCGCATCTTCCAGATGTGCCTTTTCTGGGGTGGCTGGGGGCAGATGGTTTTAGCCAGGGGGGGCCAATAACCATGGACCCTCTCCAGGCTATTAATATCTGCCCTCAGTCACTGGCTTTACCACTCTGGCGGAGAAAATTGCGTGGGAGCCAATTTTTTCCACGATTTAACCCTTAAATTTAATAGCTACAGCGCCCAAATTTTGCACATACACACTACTAACAGTAGTGTTTGGAATATGGAAAAAAAAAATTGGCATATGACATGGATTACTGTATGTAAACCATGTCTCATATCATGTCGGGTTTTGGAAGGAGAGATGAAAAGCCGGCAATTGTATTACCGGCTTTTCTGCTATATCGCGCTGAAGTAAATATAAACATGTTGTTAGGACTGGCGGAACGCACCAAGACAGATGATAAAGGTGCGTTCGCAGTCCGGGGTCCACCGTGCAGGTGGAGACCTGCTGCTAGTAATTGGCAGACAATATGGCGGTACACTAAAGTATACACGCGTGGGTTAAACCTCACCCAGCGTGAAGAAAGCGATCCTGTTAACTCACAGGACCACAGTACCGCACTAAAGCGCGAGCAAGTGGTCAGCGGACTTAACCCCAGAAGGGATTGAAGCCCGATTAGACCCTTGCTGGCGTAACACCGCAACTGGGTGTGTAGAGCACCTTAGGACAAATATGTGCACAAGAGTGCGAGCGATGCCGCACTAACGGACGCCACTAACCACCCAGACTCGGGTATGGAAAGCGCAAGGCAAGCGCACGGCGCCGTACTGGCAGGCACAGCTATAGGACGCTGAGATGTGTGTATCGTGTAGATGGCAAGTCGGGCGCTAGATAGCTACCATCATCCGCGAACAGTCAACAACACTAGGGAGGGATATTTAGGAGCTTTCATCCTTCGACATACATCCATCTACACACACACATAATAACAAGACAATACTAGCGCATGGCCGTGCGGTCATGCGCAGTTTATATAGGAGCAGCACAGGAAGTGGCCACAGCACTTTTGCCCTTCTAGGACCTGCCAAGAGGACCAATGGAATGTGCTGCAGAGCCTGAGCACATGACCCTCGATCTCCAACGGGAGACCTTACGCTGGGCATGCTCAGTACATGCAGACAAGGACTTAGTCCCAGAGAAGTCCGCTCGCTGCTGACCAGTACTGACTTTAATGGCAGAGACTGGAGAAGCAGCACTAACTCTCTGAACAGAGTGAGAATGAGCAAGACGCTGGGACCGACGTCCTTGCTGAGCAGGCTCCACTGCGGCTGGACAAGAATGGGAGACCGCAGCGGAAGTGGCTCGAGATTCCCCCAGAGCAGAAGCGGGAACTCGACCCCTAACATTACCCCCCCTCCTAGGGCCCCCTCCTCCTTGGGCCTCGCTACGTTCAAAGGCAGCAATGAGCTGCGGAGCCCGAATGTGCTCCACAGGCTCCCAGGTTCTATCCTCTGGACCATGACCCTTCCAATCCACCAAATAAAATTTTTTGCCACGTACCACCTTGCTTCCCACAATAGCATTCACCTCAAATTCATCCGTGGATGAACCCGATGTCCCAGCAGATGACTCAGAAAAGCGAGACAAACGAACGGGCTTTAAGAGGGAAACGTGAAAGGTATCGGTGATACCAAGGCGTGGAGGAATGGCCAAACGGTAAACCACAGGGTTGACCTGTTCCAGAACTTTAAACGGGCCAATGTAGCGAGGAGCAAACTTAGTGGACTCAACTCGCAGCCTGATGTTACGGGCGGAGAGCCACACTAAGTCGCCGGGAGCAAAGACCGGAGCGGGGCGCCGGTGTGTATCAGCCGAAACCCTCATTCTCTCCTTGGAGGCCCGGATAGCATCCTGTGTGCGGTCCCAGATGTCACGTGCCTCCACCGCCCAGTCTGCCACCCTAGAATCGGTGGAGGACACGGGCATGGGCACAGGGACACGCGGATGCTGGCCGTAATTAAGGAGAAAAGGAGTTTGACCAGTGGAATCGGCTACGGCGTTGTTCAGGGCAAATTCCGCCCAAGGTAGCAAAGATGCCCAGTCATCCTGCCTAGCAGAGACGAAATGTCGCAAATATGTCACCAGAGTCTGATTGGTTCTCTCCACCAACCCATTCGTCTCGGGATGGTAAGCAGAGGAGAGGTTTAACTCTATGCTGAGTAAACGGCAGAGCTCTCTCCAAAACCGAGATGCAAACTGGGGACCCCGATCGCTGACAATTTTATCAGGCATACCATGCAAACGGAAAACGTGTTTAACGAACAACACCGCCAAGGCCCATGCTGAGGGTAACCGAGGAAGCGGCACCAAATGCACCATCTTAGAGAAATGGTCAGTGACAACCCAAATAATGGAGCAGCCACCCGACTTGGGTAGACCCACCACAAAGTCCATCCCGACCATCTCCCAGGGCCTGTCTGCCACCGGTAGAGGGTAAAGCAACCCAGCAGGCCGTTGCCGAGGAGACCGATTCTGGGCGCAAGAAACGCACGCCTGAATGTAGTCCCTGACATCTCGGGCCATATGCGGCCACCAGTATGTTCTCGCCAAAAGCTCTGATGTCCTCTTGGTCCCAAAATGCCCCCCCACTCTGGAGGAGTGAGCCCAAGAGAGAACCTCCGGTCGCAAGTTAGCTGGCACGAAAGTCTTGCCCGGGGGCACAGACTCCAGCGAAACCGGAGCTACAGTTCTCAGGCTCTCAGAAGGGACAATAAGCCGAGGCTCCTCCTCCTCCTCCTCAGATGACACTACGGAGCGGGAGAGAGCGTCGGCACGAACGTTCTTCTCCCCGGAGAGAAAATGGAGAGTAAAATGGAACCGGGAGAAGAACAGGGACCATCTAGCCTGGCGAGAATTCAGCCGCTGGGCCGTCTGTATATACACCAAGTTCTTGTGGTCAGTGAAGACTTGGAAGGGAAAGCGAGCTCCCTCCAAGAGGTGTCTCCACTCTGAAAAAGCCAACTTCATGGCTAGCAACTCCCTGTCCCCGATGGAATAATTCCTCTCCGCTGGTGTGAAGGTCTTGGAGAAGAAGAAGCAAGGATGCTTCCGACCTTGAGCATCCTTTTGGAAAAGGACTGCTCCAGCACCAACGGATGAGGCATCCACCTCCAAGATGAATGGTTTATCTACATCGGGGCGATGTAGGATGGGAGCGCTAGCGAAGTGTGACTTAATCGAGAGAAAGGCCTTGGAGACCTCCTCTGACCACAACTTGGGATTTGCTCCCTTCTTGGTGAGGGCGACCAAGGGAGCTACCAAAGTTGAGAAGTGTGGAATGAACTGGCGATAATAATTAATGAACCCCATAAAGCGCTGCACCGCTTTAAGAGAATGGGGTTCCTGCCAGTCCATTACAGCCTGTAGCTTGGCAGGATCCATAGCCAAACCCTGGGCAGAAATGATATAACCAAGGAAAGGCAAGGACTCCTGCTCAAACACACACTTCTCCAACTTAGCGTAGAGGGAGTTTGCCCGTAAGAGGTCGAAGACTTTGCGAACATCTCTCCGATGGGAGTCTATATCTGGAGAGTAGATGAGAATGTCATCCAGATAGACTACGACCGAGGTGGTGAGCATATCCCGAAAGATGTCGTTCACAAAGTCTTGGAAAACGGCTGGGGCATTACAGAGCCCAAAGGGCATCACTAGATATTCATAGTGCCCATCCCTGGTGTTAAAAGCCGTCTTCCATTCATCCCCCTCACGGATGCGAATCAGGTTGTAAGCACCCCGCAGATCTAACTTTGTAAATACCTTTGCTCCCCGTAGCCTATCAAAGAGCTCAGATATCAGGGGTAATGGGTACTTGTTCTTAACGGTAATGGCGTTAAGACCCCTGTAGTCTATGCATGGACGTAAGTCTCCAGTCTTCTTCTGTACGAAGAAGAACCCAGCCCCTGCCGGTGACACTGACTTCCTAATGAATCCTCTTGCCAGATTCTCCTGAATATACTGGGACATTGCCTCCGTCTCCGGGAGAGATAACGGGTAGACTCGACCCCGGGGAGGCTCAGCACCAGGCAAGAGGTCAATAGGACAGTCATAGGGGCGGTGAGGCGGAAGGGTCTCCGCAGCTCTTTTGGAGAACACGTCTGCATGGGACCAATAGTGCTTGGGGAGAGAGGAAAGATCTGCGGGTACCTGTGTAGTAGCAACCTGAACGCACTCCCTCTGACATCTACCCTCACAGGATTTACTCCATCCCAAAATTCTCCCAGAGGACCACTCAATATGAGGAGAATGGTAGCGAAGCCATGGCATCCCCAACAGGACCTCATCAATTCCCTCAGGAATGACTAATAGGGAGATTATCTCCTGATGTGATGGAGACACAGATAGGGTGAAAGGAATGGTTTGGTGGGTAATCTGTGAAGGTAGTGTTGACCCATTTACCACTCGAACGGTCACTGGCTGGGCGAGCATCACCAAGGGTATTGCGTGACGCTGGGCAAAGGCGGAGGACATAAAGTTACCCTCTGCCCCAGAATCCAAGCATAGCTCGACCGTGAGAGTGGATGGGCCTATGGTAATTGTCCCCTTGAAGGACAACTTTGAGGCAAACGTCGCCGTGTCTAGTGTACCTCCTCCAACTGCCACTAGACGCTGACGTTTCCCCGACCGCTGAGGACTCTTGGAGGCAAGACGTCCTGACTGCTGGCAAACATGACGAACCTTATGTGCACGAGCGGACTGAGACTTGGATCCCGCTCGTGTCACCTCCAAGGTCTCATGTGACTCAGATGCCTGGACTGGAGATTTCAAAGGTTTGGCGAAGGTAAGAGCCAGCCGAAACCTCTGCCTACACTGGGCTCGTTCCAACCTCCGCTCGTTAAAACGGAGGTCTATACGAGTAGAAATAGATATTAACTCCTCCAGTGTGGCAGGAATCTCCCTAGCGGCCAGAGCGTCCTTAACATGTTCAGCCAGGCCCCTCCAGAATATGGGGATAAGGGCTTTATCCGACCACTCCAGCTCGGAAGCTAAAGTACGGAATCGGACGGAAAAATGGCTGACCAAGGACTCACCCTGAGTTAATGCCAGTAGTTGGAGCGCTGTATCATGGGTGAGTTGAGGTCCTAGAAAGACCTTTTTCAGCGTGCCCAGAAACAACGGAGCACTCTGCACCACATGATCATCACGCTCCCACAGCGGCGTAGCCCACTCCAACGCCCTGCCCGACAACAGCGAGACAATAAATCCCACCTTAGCCCGCTCTGTAGGAAAACGTGCAGCCAGGAGCTCGAGATGGATAGAGCACTGGCTCACGAATCCACGACAATGTTCGCTCTCTCCAGCAAACTTGTCAGGTAGTGGGAGACGGGATAAAGTCGGAGCAGGGGTGGCAGTGGACAAACTGGCTGCGGCTACACTTGCAGCCTGCACAGCTACAGCAGTGACATCCACAGCTGAGGTTGTACGCTCAAGAGCCGCCAACCTTCCCTCCAGCTGCTGGATGTACCGCTGTAAACGCTGGTCGTCCGCCATTTTACTAGCCAGACTCTGGCGCTAGTATTCTGTTAGGACTGGCGGAACGCACCAAGACAGATGATAAAGGTGCGTTCGCAGTCCGGGGTCCACCGTGCAGGTGGAGACCTGCTGCTAGTAATTGGCAGACAATATGGCGGTACACTAAAGTATACACGCGTGGGTTAAACCTCACCCAGCGTGAAGAAAGCGATCCTGTTAACTCACAGGACCGCAGTACCGCACTAAAGCGCGAGCAAGTGGTCAGCGGACTTAACCCCAGAAGGGATTGAAGCCCGATTAGACCCTTGCTGGCGTAACACCGCAACTGGGTGTGTAGAGCACCTTAGGACAAATATGTGCACAAGAGTGCGAGCGATGCCGCACTAACGGACGCCACTAACCACCCAGACTCGGGTATGGAAAGCGCAAGGCAAGCGCACGGCGCCGTACTGGCAGGCACAGCTATAGGACGCTGAGATGTGTGTATCGTGTAGATGGCAAGTCGGGCGCTAGATAGCTACCATCATCCGCGAACAGTCAACAACACTAGGGAGGGATATTTAGGAGCTTTCATCCTTCGACATACATCCATCTACACACACACATAATAACAAGACAATACTAGCGCATGGCCGTGCGGTCATGCGCAGTTTATATAGGAGCAGCACAGGAAGTGGCCACAGCACTTTTGCCCTTCTAGGACCTGCCAAGAGGACCAATGGAATGTGCTGCAGAGCCTGAGCACATGACCCTCGATCTCCAACGGGAGACCTTACGCTGGGCATGCTCAGTACATGCAGACAAGGACTTAGTCCCAGAGAAGTCCGCTCGCTGCTGACCAGTACTGACTTTAATGGCAGAGACTGGAGAAGCAGCACTAACTCTCTGAACAGAGTGAGAATGAGCAAGACGCTGGGACCGACGTCCTTGCTGAGCAGGCTCCACTGCGGCTGGACAAGAATGGGAGACCGCAGCGGAAGTGGCTCGAGATTCCCCCAGAGCAGAAGCGGGAACTCGACCCCTAACACATGTATATATATAAATGTGTCTCAATGACATATATATATATATACAGTGGGGCAAAAAAGTATTTAGTCAGTCAGCAATAGTGCAAGTTCCACCACTTAAAAAGATGAGAGGCGTCTGTAATTTACATCATAGGTAGACCACAACTATGGGAGACAAACTGAGAAAAAAAAATCCAGAAAATCACATTGTCTGTTTTTTTAACATTTTATATGCATATTATGGTGGAAAATAAGTATTTGGTCAGAAACAAAATTTCATCTCAATACTTTGTAATATATCCTTTGTTGGCAATGACAGAGGTCAAACGTTTTCTGTAAGTCTTCACAAGGTTGCCACACACTGTTGTTGGTATGTTCGCCCATTCCTCCATGCAGATCTCCTCTAGAGCAGTGATGTTTTTGGCTTTTCGCTTGGCAACACGGACTTTCAACTCCCTCCAAAGGTTTTCTATAGGGTTGAGATCTGGAGACTGGCTAGGCCACTCCAGGACCTTGAAATGCTTCTTACGAAGCCACTCCTTCGTTGCACTGGCGGTGTGCTTTGGATCATTGTCATGTTGAAAGACCTAGCCACATTTCATCTTCAATACCCTTGCTGATGGAAGGAGGTTTGCACTCAAAATCTCACGATACATGGCCCCATTCATTCTTTCATGTACCCGGATCAGTCGTCCTGGCCCCTTTGCAGAGAAACAGCCCCAAAGCATGATGTTTCCACCACCATGCTTTACAGTAGGTATGGTGTTTGATGGATGCAACTCAGTATTCTTT
Organism: Ranitomeya imitator; assembly: GCF_032444005.1. Lineage (NCBI taxonomy): Eukaryota > Metazoa > Chordata > Amphibia > Anura > Dendrobatidae > Ranitomeya > Ranitomeya imitator. Next base: position 456,883,209 of record NC_091285.1, read on the forward strand.
TTCCTCCAAACACGACAAGTTGTGTTTCTACCAAACAGTTCCAGTTTGGTTTCATCAGACCATAGGACATTCTCCCAAAACTCCTCTGGATCATCCAAATGCTCTCTAGCAAACTTCAGACGGGCCCGGACATGTACTGGCTTAAGCAGTGGGACACGTCTGGCACTGCAGGATCTGAGTCCATGGTGGCGTAGTGTGTTACTTATGGTAGGCCTTGTTACATTGGTCCCAGCTCTCTGCAGTTCATTCACTAGGTCCCCCCGCGTGGTTCTGGGATTTTTGCTCACCGTTCTTGTGATCATTCTGACCCCACGGGGTGGAATTTTGCGTGGAGCCCCAGATCGAGGGAGATTATCAGTGGTCTTGCATGTCTTCCATTTTCTAATTATTGCTCCCACTGTTGATTTTTTCACTCCAAGCTGGTTGGCTATTGCAGATTCAGTCTTCCCAGCCTGGTGCAGGGCTACAATTTTGTTTCTGGTGTCCTTTAACAGCTCTTTGGTCTTCACCATAGTGGAGTTTGGAGTCAGACTGTTTGAGGGTGTGCACAGGTGTCTTTTTATACTGATAACAAGTTTAAACAGGTGCCATTACTACAGGGTATGAGTGGAGGAAAGAGGAGACTCTTAAAGAAGAAGTTACAGGTCTGTGAGAGCCAGAAATCTTGATTGTTTGTTTCTGACCAAATACTTATTTTCCACCATAATATGCAAAAAAAATGATAAAAAAACAGACAATGTGATTTTCTGGATTTTTTTTTCTCAGTTTGTCTCCCATAGTTGAGGTCTACCTATGATGTAAATTACAGACGCCTCTCATCTTTTTAAGTGGTGGAACTTGCACTATTGCTGACTGACTAAATACTTTTTTGCCCCACTGTATATATATATATATATATATATATATATATATATATAAACAAAACCCGACTTTGGAGCGAAGATCGCCGACCTCCGACTCGATCCCACAGTGGGATCGGGTCGGTTTCACGAAACCCGACTTTGCCAAAAGTCGGCGACTTTTGAAATTGGCCGATCCGTTTCGCTCAACCCTACCGCCAAACTCCCAGATGGTTATAACAAGAAATTATGCGAAGTGTGCATAGCTAAAATACTCAAAGATGAACAGGCTTCTGTTAGGGTTGGCGGAACGCACCGAATATATTTATTAAGTAGGATTGGTGCGTTCGCCACCCGGGATCCACCGTGCAGGAAAGAGCCTGCTGCTAAGTGAATGGCAGCACTATATGGTGGTACAAAGGGATTACACACACGGGTTAACTTCATCCTGTGTGAAGGAAGTGATCCCTGTTAAGTCACAGGGTCGCGGTACCGCACAGAGAGCGCAAGCAAGGAACCACAGAACTCTATCCCAGGACACAGGATTGGAGTTAGTGTATACCTCTTGCGATCGACACCACATTTGGGGTATCAGAGGAAACTATTATGGACAGAAGTGCATGCTGTGCCACACTAGCAGACGCCACTAACCACCCAGACTTGGGTAAGGTAAGCGCACTAATAGCGCACGGCGCTGCACTGGCGGTCACAGCAGTTAGACGCTGCTTCGTGTGTTAAGGCTGTGATTTCAGCCGGGCGCTAGATTGCAACCATACACCTTACACGAACAGTCATACACAAGGGATGGGTTTTTTAAGGAACGACTTGCACTCATCAACACACACACGATAACAATAGTATACTAGCGCATGGCCGTGCGGTCATGCGAAGCTTATATAGCTGCAGTACGTTCAGGACCCTTCAAAGAAGGACCAATGGATTTGCAGCAGTACCTGAGCATGTGACCCTAGATCTCCATTGAGAGATCTTGCCCTGGGCATGTTCAGTGTGTGCAAAGCAGGATTTAGTTCTAGCACCTGCAGGACCTTCCTGAGCATGTGACCCTAGATCTCCACTGAGAGATCTTGCCCTGGGCATGCTCAGTGTGTGCAAAGCAGGACTTAGACCCAGAAAAGCCTGCAGGGTACAATAGCTGAGCCAGGAGAGGCAGTAGTAACCCTTTGCACCGTGCCAGTCTCAGCGAGATGCTGGGAGCGACGTCTTTGCTGAGCAGGCTCTACTGCGGCCGATGCAGAATGGGAGACTGCAGCAGACACGGATCGAGATTCCCCCTGTGCAGCAGAGGAAACTCGACTCCTAACAGCTTCATTGTTAACTAATATAAAAACCATGATTAGAGATGAAGTCCAGGCTACCATCTCAGCAATGGTTCCACCCCAATTCCCTCGTCCTAAGAGACCCAGTTGGGATGTGGACTGGAGTTCGGAAGCAGGAGAGGTATCAGGATATTCCGACCTGGACTCAGGTGAGGAGGACAATTCCTTGGTAATGGTTCCAGAGGAATGCAAAAGATACCCATTTTCATCCAAAAACACGGATGTTCTCCTAAAAGCGGTTAGAAGTACCATGAAGGTAGAGGACTCCACTGAACCACTATCGGTTCAGGATGAGATGTTCTGTGACCTGAGAACCCGCAGCAACAGAGTATTTCCAGTAAACAACCATATAACAGCAATGTTACTGGAAGAATGGGAAGATGTAGTCCCGAGGGACTTCAAGTACCGTCTTCCCTTTAATCCGGAAAAAACTAAAGTCTGGGAATCTATACCAAAGATCGACATTCCGGTAGCAAAAGTTTCAAGGAAAACATCTATTCCTTTTGAAGACTCATCTGGCTTAAAAGACCCGATGGATAAGAGATCAGAAGATCTTCTTAAAAAAGCCTGGGAGTCATCAGCTGCCATTATGAAAGCAAACATAGCGGCAACCTCTGTAGCAAGATCCATGAGTCTCTGGGTAGACGAACTGGAAGATCACATTAAAGACAGGACTCCTACGGAAGAAATTCCGAAGTCTCTCTCAATACTAAATATGGCGACTGATTTCATGGCAGATGCTTCAGCGGAGTCAGTGCGTTTTGCAGCCAGAAATAACGCACTGTCCAATGCGGCAAGACGGGCCCTGTGGCTAAGATCCTGGACAGGAGATACTCAATCGAAAAAGAAACTGTGTACATTTCCATTCTCAGGTTCTCATGTACTCGGTCCAGTCCTAGATGAGCTGCTCGAGAAAGCATCTGACAAGAAAAAAGGCTTTCCTGAAGAGAAGCCAAAGAAGACGCCATTCTTTCGGAAAACTCACTCCCACCCTAGGCAGGACTACAAAGGGAAAGGGAAGTCAGGCAAATGGGGCTACCCTAAAGGTGGCAGGGGAAGAGGTTCCTTTCGATACCAATCGTCAGGACCCAGCAGACAATGACGCCAACAATATAGGAGGAAGACTACAGTACTTCCTAGAGGGATGGCAGAATATCACTCTGAATCAGTTGATTCTACAGACAGTCACCCAAGGGTACAGGATAGCATTCACTCACCTACCCCCCAAAAGGTACTGCCTAATGCGTACCGAGTCATCAGCAGTTCATCAAAGACTATTAGCAGACATACAGGAGCTCTTAGAGCTGCAGGTCATAGTTCCGGTACCCCATCACCAGCGATTTCATGGACATTACTCCAGCCTTTTCTCCATAAAAAAAACATGCAGAGAACACCGTACAATAATAAACTTAGGACCATTAAATCAATGGGTGGCTTACAAACGCTTCAAGGTGGAGTCTCTCCAATCAATCATACCTTTAATAAAAAAGAACTCAGTAATGTGCATGCTAGAACTCAAACACGCGTACTATCATGTGCCCATCCATTCCTCACACCAAAGATTCCTCAGATTTGCAATAAAGGGCCACAAGAAAATACTTAATTTCCAGTTCCAGTGTTTACCATTTGGTCTCACTTCTGCCCCAAGAATATTCACAAAACTCATGACAGCGGTCATGGCTCACCTAAGAGAAAAATAAGTTCTCAATGCTCCATACCTGGATGATCTGTTGTTGATAGCAGATTCGTCTCATTAGATGGAAGAATCCTTAAAAATGACCATATCACTCCTGAAGAGTCTAGAGTGTATATTTCAAAAAAGTAAAGTCTCAAACCAGAAAGAGAGAAAATATTCCTGAGAGTACTACTAGATTCCGAATGGGAATACTCCTTCCTACCAGACCAAAAACAACGAACAATCAAACAAGAATTTTAAGCATTAAGAAAAAATGCAAATACATTTCCATCAGGAAAGCCATGAGGATTCTAGGTCTGATGACCTCATGTATTCCTAGCGTACAATGGAGCCAGTTTCACTCCAGAACGCTTCAACGGGAAGTTGAAGAAAAAGTCATTAGACAACAAAATGTTGTTTCCCAGCGAAGTAAAGCAATCCCTCTCATGGTGGGTCAACATAGAAAACCTCAAAAAAGGGAGACCTTGGAGAGTGTCTCCATGCATAAATATAACCACCAATGCAAGATTAAGCAGCTGGGGAGCCCACATAGAAGAACGTTACCTTCAGGGAACATGGCCCACATCGGTACACAACAGTTCCTCCAATTACAGGGAACTCAGAGCGGTTTGGGAAGCACAAAAAAGGTGCCAAGAGGAGATGCAGGGGCGTTACATCAGAATCTTCTCAGACAACTCCACCACGGCATCGTTTTTTCTTCATCAGGGAGGTCCGAGGCACCGTCGCCTCCAGAGACTAGCAGAATCAACATTCTCTTGGGTGGATAGCACTGTGAAGTCCATCACGGCAGTAGATCTAAAAGGTTTAGAGAACAAGATAGCAGACTTTCTCAGCAGAGAAAAGGTGCAACCCTCGGAGTGGTCGCTAAATGAAAAAGTCTTTGTTCAGCTAACTCAGCAATGGGGCACACCACAAATAGACTTATTTGCCTCAAAGCAAAATACAAAGACAAAAGAATTCTTTTTGTTAAATCCAAGAAAAAATCCAACTGGCGTGGACCCCTTGGCTCAACACTGGGACATGGAACTTGCTTATGCATTCCCTCCGAAGTGGGCTACGATATGGGTTTGAGGCCTAGTACGCTAAAGGTACAAATTTCAGCTTTAAGCGCCTTTTATGACTATCCACTAGCTGATCACCCCTGGGTAGTGAGGTTCATCAGAGCTACGCAACATATCAGGCCAACAATACGTAGTTCAGTACTCCCCTGGAATCTCAGCTTGGTACTACACGAATTACAGAAAGCACCATATGAACCGCTAGATCAAGCAGACCTAAAGTCTGCAACATTCAAAACCGTCTTCCTAGTCGCAATAACGTCAGCAAGGCGAATAGGTGAGATCCAAGCTCTGTCCATAATAGACCCATACTTAAAAATGCAAGAAGATTGCATTATTCTAAAACTGGATCCCACGTTTCTTCCAAAAGTAGTGACAGACTTTCACAGAAACCAGGAAATGATATTGCCTATATTCTGCCAGAACTACAACAATGACAAAGAACATTCTCTCCAGTCCCTGGATGTTAAAAGAACAGTATTGCAATATCTAAAACGTACAGACGGCTGGAGAATTGACTCAAGCCTCTTTATCCAGATGTCCGGGAAGAATAGAGGGAAAAAAGCCTCAATGGCTACTCTAGCCAGATGGATTAAATCTACCATTTGCGCTGCGTATAGTTCAGCCAGTGAATCTCCTCCAGAAAACCTAAAGGCTCACTCACTAAGAGCAATATCTGCTTCATGGGCACAGAGTGCAGGTGCATCCATGGACCAAATTTGCCGGGCGGCAACTTGGTCTAACTCAAATACCTTTTGCAAACACTACAAGCTAGACATTCTGTCAAATCAACAGACTGTCTTTGGGAGGAAAGTCCTCCAAGCTGTAATCCCACCCTGAATAGGAGTTTTTTTGTATTTCTCTTGGTGGTGCTGTCAGGAGGGACGACCTGGAAACTAGGAATTAGTCCTACCGGTAATGGTATTTCCAGGAGTCCATCATGACAGCAACCATTATTTACCCTCCCTTGAATTCTTGTCTGATGTGTGATATGAACATGTATAGAGAGGAAGTTCAATAAAATTGTGTTGCATCCATCCTGATGTTGTACTTTGGAAAATCACTGAAGGGTGTTGGTGGGGAAGGGCTATTTAACCTCTTCTGTGTTCCTGTCCCTATCAAGGATATGAAGGACAACCTCCTGGTGGTGCTGTTATGATGGACTCCTGGAAATACCATTACCGGTAGGACTAATTCCTAGTTTTTTCACAGCATATGGAGCAGCACTCTTGACCCTGGTTCTGGAGCGGTCCTTTATCAAACAGCCACTGACCCATCCCAGCCATCCAGCAGCGCTGCAGCAAGTGGGCCTGCAACACAGACTGGAAACCAGGAAGCTGGTCCATCAGGTGTTCCCCTTTTTGGGGGGCTCTTCCTGGCAGCATCAGAGGGCCTCGGACAGGTCACTCATGCCCGAGTTTTTGCACTTGAGCTTGGTCTTTCATGATGGACTCAAGGTGATGGGAGACAGACTGGAAAGTGCCATAAACCATATGAGTACACTTATCCAGGATGTCACCAGAAGCCTTGACCAAGTGAAAGCCGACCTCCAGAGGCCAGCACATAATTTTTTCAATCAAATAGAGATGGGCATGTCCGAACACCCTACTCCTGATCTCCAGCTTAGTGTCATGCAGGCCTGCAATGCTGCTTATGTGCAGACAATGCAGCAGAGTCAGTATTTTCAGCAGCCAGTGGTGGCATTTCCACCTGTGCCAACACTGTCACGCTTGACCTCAATGCCGAGCTCTGCTGCATACCACTGCATGGCTATCACCATTCCAAGCACTGCTGGACACCACTACACCACCACCACCATGCCGATTGCTGTTGGGCAGCCCACTGCCACCACCATGCCAACTGCTACTCCTGCTTGGACATCGTCCACTGCCACCACCATGTAGCAGCACTTGGATCAAGACAGGTCGGCCACCATCACCAGGTCCCAGCTGCAGCAGCAGCATCAGCATCACCTGGATCCTGGCATTCTTTTCAGCACCACCATGCAGCAGCACCCAGACCCTGGCATGGCCTTCCCCACCACCACCATGCAGCAGCAGCCGGACCTTGGCATGGCCTTCCCCACCACCACCTAGCATCAGCAGGACCCTGGCATGGCCTTCCCCCGCACCACAACCATGCAGCAGCACATGGACCCTGACAGGTCAGCCACCATGACCAGGCCGCAACAAATGAGCCCACCGAGGCTCACCAGACCACAGCGCAGAGCCTAAAAAGGAAAGGAAATAAAAAAAACTGCAGACTATCGCTATTCCTCCCCCCTCACCTCCCAATGTGTCTGTGATGTCAGGTTTGTCTCACCCTACCAGTGTGTCTCTGCGTTCTCATGCGTCTAGCACCATCCCCGAACTCCCAGACCCCACTACTTTAATTGACCCTTCTCCTGCAACCCCTGCGTCATCTACAGTTAGCCAGGCCTCACAGCTACACACCCCCCAGTTCCGTCACTGTGCCCCAAGCAGGAGCAGTTAATTTGTGTTTTGTTTTTTTTAAATAAATGTTAATGTTTGTTGCCCTCAATACTGTTTGGTTATTTGTGTATTTTGCCGCCGGCAACACACACTGTGCACCAAATAAACACACTGCGCCGTACACTTTGGTTTTTTACCACCTCATAGCTCCAGGAGTTATTTAGTAGAACACTTCAGCTTTGTGTGTTTGGTATGGAGCTATGAGTTGTCAAAAAATAATATTACTTGTATTTTCTCCATTAAATCTTCAGTGTGCTTAATCTGTGTCGCAGACTGAAGAGACAATGGAGGTAATACAAAGCTGAACTATACTCAACATTCATGTGTCAAAAAACTCATTATTTATGACACCTGACCTGGTGAGTAGAGAACTGCCTTGTATAACCTCCATTTTCTCTTCAGTCTATGCAATCTATTTCACACAAACTGAAGAGACGATGGAGGTCATACAAGGCATATCTATACTCACCTGGATAGGTGTCGGAAATAGTGAATTCTTGAGGCTGGGTTTTGTGCTCATGATGTCATTATTTCTCATACATGACTTGGTGAGTATAGATCTGCTTTGTATTATACCACCATCGTCTCTTTAGTCTGCGTCCAATAGATACTGCAGAACAGAATCAGGATGTAATTACGTCAACTACCTTACCACTAGCAACCTAAGTGGTTTTAAGAGGAAATACATAGGAGATTTGGTACAGATACCAAAACACGTTGTTTATTAACAAAAAATATTAGTAACATTTAAAACATAACTGATAAAGACCCAAACCCAACAGCACGTCCAATGTCAGAAACAAAATAGGCAGCAAATTGGTCCCGCATGTAGCCAACTTCAATAGTTGACCGCAGCGGGTGATGCTGGTAATCTGGCTATGGGTTTGCAACTCGTTCATCCAGTTCAATGTTGGGTTGCTCCTTAGCCATTATGTAATTGTGGAGAACCACACACTTTGACCACCTTATTGACTGTCTCCTTTTTTAGATTAATGGCTGTCCCAAGAATGCGCCATTTTGAGACAAGAATCCCAAAGGTACACTCCACTGTTTTTCGGGCCCTGGTCAATCTGTAGTTATAAATCCTTTTAGTGTGGTTCAAGTCCCAACTAGAATATGGCTTCAGTAGGTTTTCACACATCTGAAAGGCCTCATCCCCAAACATAACAAATGACATCAGTGGGCCTTGAGTGTTGGGGAGAGGTCTTGGCAGGGGAAAATTAAAATTTTTGCCATACACACGTCGGCCCATATCCGAGTTCTTTAAAGTCTGGGAGTCATTGCCACGGCCAAAAGCTCCAATGTCCATGGCGATAAAGCGACAGTCCGCATCTGCTATTGCCATGAGCACTACAGAAAAATATTTTTTGTAGTTGAAGTACTTAGATCCAGTTCTGGGGGGTTTGATAATGCGTACGTGCTTTCCATCTACCGCTCCCAAACAGTTGGGGAAATCACACACACCTGATTTTTTCGGTAATTTCCAATTTCCATGTTCGCAGTGGGTAGGGGGATAAATTTATCCCAGAGAACGTTCCACAAAGCCTGGCAGGTGTCCGCCACTATTCCAGACAAGGTGGAAATTCCAAGCCGGTACTGAAAGTGGAGCGATGATAAGCTCTCTCCGGTAGCCAGAAATCTGAAATAAAAAATCAAAACAAAATTACAAACAATTCTATTTATGGTGGTGTTTAGCTAAAGACATAAAGGAAAATACAAATAATACATGGCAGACCAGCAATAATTATGACTGGCATATGTTTAGAATTATTGCGAACCTTAATGTGACAAGGAGACGTTCCTCTGCAGGAATTGCTCTACGGAGCTGGGTGTCCTGTCTCCGGATGGCTCCTTGGACACGACCAAGCAAATCCCGAAAAGACTCTTGAGACATTCTGGTATATTCCGGGAATTTGTCCGGGTTTGCATTAAGCTAGCCATATAGCGTGTGGTAGGCTCCCCGGCTCTCCCGGAGTTCAATAATGGGGTGTCTCCAAAAACGCCAACGCCATGTCCTTCTCTGTCATTCTCTATTTCTTTGTTGCTCCCAAGCAAACGCACAGGCATGAAACAGCATGATACTTAAATCAAGGTTGAAATAAAAGCTCTCCATGCGAAGATCCATCATGACACAGGATACAGTAGCAAAATCTGTAGATTTCAGCAGTCCAAGTGTCTATATAAAGATATCCCATAATACACGCCCACTGTAGTCCCATTGGCGGTGTCTGTTTATCTAGATTTTTCTCCGGTTAAATTTTCCACCATGCGCACAGAAAATGCAAACGCATGCAAAACGCATGAAAAAGCGTGCAAACGCAGCATTTTTATACCACATGTATTACCTTATGCGTCTAAAAACACTGCGTTTGCATGCAGTTTATCGTGCATTTAAGGTTGCGGATTAAACGCTGTGGATTCTACCACAAATGTGAAGCTAGCCTTAGAAACATTTCCCCTAGTCTGTTAAGGGTTTTCTCAAGTTGCATTACTCCTGACCACCGTCTTGCAGCAATGCAACAATTAATCTGCTCATGAAGATTGACAGATTAGAGGCATTGTCTTTTCGTTGATCCTAAATGTACTTTCTTCCAGGCTGCTAGCAGAGGCTGCTTTGCCTCTGCACGATTTTAGAAACATAGGGCGACTGAAGCTGGCTGAATCCAATGACATGTTCAGCTTCAAGGAAGCATGCGCAGACATTACAGCATAGAATCTGCTCATGCCATGTGCTCCTTGTCTAGATAACTAGTCAGGAGGAAACTACAGAGTGGCCTATAACTGGGGAGGGCTCCCCCTCCATAGTGGCAATCCCTCCCTGCCCATCATCACAATTTCAGTGGTATTTTAAGGGGCACGACAGCACCACCGGTACCTGCATGCCGGAGCTTGAACTGTCAAGGTTGCATCCCATTTCTGAGGGGAAGCAATAGTGAGACGGATGTTCCTCCTGACTGAGGTGGGCGGGGAGATAAAAGGAGAAAGCATTCCCAGCAGGGCAGTTTGGCGCCAACCCAGGCAGCGTGCAGTCAGGTGAGCAGCGCGCTCCAATCCCCCACCCCACTGAGAACCGGCTCTGCGACAGGCCCCACTGTATGCAGAGGGACCGCTCTGCTGAGGGGAGCTGTACACTCAGCAGCAGTTCATAGAGAGACTTGGTGGGAACAGATAGTGCACAGCAAGGACCACTGAATGCTGTGGTCCCGGAGCATCAGTACAATGCAAGCCAGCATCCGAGCACCGCCACTGCCGACAGAGACTGTGAGAAGAGACGTGCAGGGTGCCCGTTGGTCAACACAGAGCAAGGCGTAAAACATTCCAGGCTAGTGAGTACTGTGTGTGTGCTGCCAGAGAGTGATCCGGTGCAGCACCCCACCGGAGAAGCAGCGTGCCAGTGGTTATCGGCACTTCAATCTTGGCAAGAGCAGGCAGCGCGCAGCATAGAAAGAAGAGTGCAGCATGCCCAGTAGCTGACAGAGATCAAGGTGCCGTGTGCTTTATGACCGTGAGTAAAGCGCTCATGCCGGAAAGAGAGAATCGAGTACTGGATAGACTTGTGTAACCCACCTTACCAGCAGATACTTTTCTGCTCACGGGAGACCCTGATTTTGCCAGTTTATATTTGCCGAGCCACGTTGGGCTCATACAATGCTGTGGCCCACACCCTTGTCAGACACTGCAGCATATGCACTAAGGGTAGCGGAAGGTATCGGAGACCGACCGCTGCCACCAGAAGTCGAGGCATTGTTGCCTACAGGACCCCATAGGAAAAGACTGCGCTAGCCATTGTCGGCGCTATTCATTTCATGAACTTAGGAACCACTGACTTTCATCAGGACTGCCGTTATTTGAACCATTGTTCTTCAACTCACAATATCCTTTGCCATTTAAACTGTTTAATCCCCTGTTTAACTCTTCATCTCCCTGAGTGGAGTATTCCCCTGTTATTAAACTTGTTAGCCCTTGCTCTTCCTCCTGTCCATCACTGTACCCTGCACCCTGCTTTCAGTGTCTGCATCCTTTGGATGGTTTTGTGTATCTGAGTTTTGATTCAGCAGAACTGATGACATCACTATTAACAGCGCAGAGCCTCACTTCAAACTCTGCAGAGTGTAATAGCGCATTGAGGGAGTACAGCTAAAAGAGTTTTATTTATTTACTTTTTTTTCATAACTGTCAGTAGGCGTGAAAGACTGTGGTGTACTTGATATTTGGGAGGGACTCTGGGGGCATCATCCTGTTTTCGAAGAAATTAGTGTGTAGGGTGACTGTGGAAGACATCATACTGTATGGGGGCTGTTGAAGCCATAAAACTGTGTGGGGACCTTCATAATATCTGGATGGGGTCTGTGAGTGCTATCATATTGTGTATAGAGGGCTGTGAGGGCCATTATACTGTATGTAGGGATCAATGGGGGCAAACATAATGCATGTGGAGGGCTGTTGAGGCCATCATACTTTGTATTTGGGACTGTGATGACAATCTTAATGTATGTGTGGGGCTGTGAAAACTTTCTCTCTCTCTGTTGGGGGCTTTGGGGGCGATCATAGTGTGCTGGGGACTTTCAGGGTCATCATACTGTGCGTGGGAGGCAATACTGTATGCAAAATTAAAGAATTAATGATTGTATAATACTGTATGTGAAGGGTTGTGGAGGTAATCATATTATGTAGCGTGGCTGAATGGGCTATCATAATTTTTATGGGGACATCATACTCTATGTGGGTAGATATGGGGGTGACCATACTGTGTATGGGTGGCTAAAGAGCCATCATATTGTGTGTGGGGTCTGTGGGGACAATCAAAATGTGTGTGTGGCTGCTGGGGCCATCATACTATATAAGTGGCAGCCATCATACTGTGTGGGGGCTTTTAAGGCCATCATACTGTGTGTGTGGGCCGTTGTATAGAATGAAAATTTTCTCTGATCTTGAAAATGGAGAAGATATTTTACAAGCATTTTGCAGTTTTAATCATTGATGAACTTGAAACAAACTCTTTAACAGCCTGACTTATTATTGGTCTCTTTTAGAGATCTGTTCAAGAAGCAACTTTCTATTCAGTTGAGTTAGATGCCAGAATCATCTTACAGTAGGAGCTTTGAGCATCTTCTATAAAATATATACAGGATGTCTCAGCTGAACTCTATTGTACAAGTTGTGATATAAACTCAAGTTTTACATATTTGTATGACATATATACTGATATGCATACAATCATTATCACTAGTGCTGTTACTATGTACGGACGTCAATATTTTCCTTAAACTATTATGTACGTAGTCATAGATTTATAGGCTTTTCACTTTCACAATGTATCAGAGAGCTCCAATGTATTTGTAAAGATTACCATAGTATGTAGAAAGCCTGGGCTGTGCTAGAACTGGACTACGACGTGGCACTGTATTATCCCCATTGCAGATAACAGACAGATCCAGTGCAATATGATAGTCATTTTTTTATACCTCTACAATTTTACTTAAAAAATAAATGTCAATAACATTTTTATTTCATCAATCAATAGGAGACATGAAGCAAATAATCTTTGCAATATACCTTATCAGAGAAATCTGCTTCTTTCTCCACCAGGACTGACCATTCAGTTTCAAAATTCTCAATTTCCGGGTAAAATCTGTATTCAGTGAAGTTACACTGCTGAGATAGGAGATTGCAGTTGCTGCCGCTAAGATTCTATGGAGATGGTGGTGGATGGGGATGAGCTCTGCCTTTTATTCCTCACTTATCCTCCCCGTTTACATAGAATTTAATGAGCACTGTACTATTAATATATGGAATGAAAAATGTAAAGGACTGCTACTCTTTAAAGAAGCTTTCCAGTATTAGAGGTTATTATTACTTATCCACTGGATGGGAGGTCCAACTGCGGGCTTTGGGATGAGTTTTCTTTTTCTGTTCCTTATTCAGGACATCAGTGGGCAACTCAGTGTGTGCAGAAGCACAGTTTACTTTTGCTTTTGTTAGTGTACGTAACTGCTTAGGCTATGTTCACATTTGCGTTGTGCGGTGCAGCGTCGGCGACGCAACGCACAACGCAAATGTAAACGCATGCACAACACAGCGTTTTGTGACGCATGCGTCCACTTTTGCATGGTTTTTGGCGCAGAAAAACTGCATCATGCAGCGTCCTCTGCGCCCTGACGCATGCGCCACAGTGACGCATGCGTCACAAAACGCAAGTGCAACGCATGTCCATGCGCCCCCCATGTTAAATACAGGGGCGCATGACGCATGCGTCGCTGCGGCTGCGCCCGACGCAACGCTAATGTGAACGTAGCCTTACTGTGTTGTAATATGAAGTTTTGATAAACTGGGGATTGACAAAAGTAAAAATTAATGCAGGGCATTAACCCAATAGCATGCAGTCTTAATGCAATTTTGTGTTCACCTTGTGATACTGGGAGACCACGGCACTTGAATAGCCTTAAATAACAAGACCCCAGCTGCTGCTATATCCAAAGTCAAAATTAACCAATAAAGAAAAGACCACGATATTGAGAGAACCCCTGCGGAAGAGGGACCTAGAAATGCGTTGGGAATAAACTGCGACCTCCTTCTGTGGATTCTTAACCAGCGTAACCATGCATCCAAATTTTTCCTTTAGATATCATATGAAGTTTTTTTTTTTATTGCTAGTCATATATGTACAGTAACTGTTAGTAAAATCATGGGAAGATACCGGCTTTTGCTGTAGTTGTTTTGTCAGACTATAGGGATCGCCAGTGAGGCTAAATTATGGGACTTGGCCCTCTTAGTCAAGAGTATTCGGAGAAGAGAATGCCTACTGGTTGTGAGCATAAGCAATTCTATTTAATGCCCTGTAAGCAGTTTTCTTATCCCATGTTCAGACAAATGTAAGACTATATGCAAACTTCCTACTTGATGTTCCACCAGTCGCCCCCTTCTTGGAAGTATGCCATGATGACTTTTAGCTATCATGCCTTTCCTTATAATACCCATAACACACAGTTTCTCTGAACATCACATGTGAGATAAGGAAATGTTAAGTCAAGTATGAAACCTTGAGAAATCATGAACAAAATATGAGAATAGTTCATGTTAAGCAAAACATAGAACTGAAAATACAATTAACCCTTCTACATCACTATTCATGTGTCTCTATCTTATGTATTTATGATGATGAGGGTTAAGGAGAAGGGCAAGCAATTAAAAGGTATTTGCATGGAGTCTGGGTGACATGCTGTAAGGAGGAATACATAAAATGCTAAAAAAAACAAAGTTTTCAGTTCTGAACATTGATCCTTGTAAATAAATTAAATGCTATTGTCTTCTTTACAACTTATACTATCTCAAGACATTTTCATTATAGAAGTCCCTGAGAAACACCTATTGCATAATTAAGGTGGTTCATCAATAAAGTGCCTAATTATGTCTGTTCTTCTCCGTTCCCTTTCTATTGTGTGATCTGACAGGTTAAATTGATTCAGGGCGTGTACGAATTGTCATAAAAAAATAATGATGTCATCCATTCTAGTAACATCTTATGATCTTCTCATAACATGTGGAGGCAAAGCATGAATGCCAAGCTTCATAGTCATTCCAGAGCATTTAGTTTGGATAAAAACATATTGGATGTAATATATTGCGGAACTGTTTTGAAGTCCATATTTCATTATTACAGGCTGCAGTGAAATCAAGTTACGTGGACCAAGTCCTTCTTTGTTATTGTCAATTTCTTATTTAGATTGTAAGAGGCTCGCAAAATTTACAATTCTGCTTACAACTTCATATCCCTATAGTTAAGTCATGTGTGCAGGGACTCAGAATTGTATTTAGCAAGTAATGTGATCGATCCAAACTTGGAAAATATTGTGTACAAAGTATCAAGCACCACCCATCGCTTATGATAAAACACTGATTCTGGATAATTTTATGTTATACGCTAGCCAGAAAAGACACTGGCGGAATTAATCAAGGGAATGCATAACATTCTGTACTTTTAGTGTCTTCACTCTGCTTTATCCAAATACTACATTTAACCCCTTCCCGACCCATGACGCCACGTAGGCGTCATGAAAGTCGGTGCCAATCCGACCCATGACGCCTATGTGGCGTCATGGAAAGATCGCGTCCCTGCAGATCGGGTGAAAGGGTTAACTCCCATTTCACCCGATCTGCAGGGACAGGGGGAGTGGTAGTTTAGCCCAGGGGGGGTGGCTTCACCCCCTCGTGGCTACGATCGCTCTGATTGGCTGTTGAAAGTGAAACTGCCAATCAGAGCGATTTGTAATATTTCACCTATTATAACTGGTGAAATATTACAATCCAGCCATGGCCGATGCTGAAATATCATCGGCCATGGCTGGAAATACTAATGTGCCCCCACCCTACCCCACCGATCGCCCCCCCCAGCCCCCCGATCTGTCCGGTACACTGCTCCGGCTCCCCTCCGTCCTGTGCTCCGCTCCCCCCGTGCTCTTGTCCACTCCCCCCGTGCTCCAATCACCCCCCCGTGCTCCAATCACCCCCCCTGCACTCCGATCCACCCCCCCCCCGGTGCTCCGTTCCACCCCCCGTGCTCCATTCCAGCCCCCCCGTGCTCCGTTCCACGCCCCCGTGCTCCGTTCCACCCCTCCCGCGCTCCGATTCCCTCCCCCCGTGCTCCGATCCCCCCCCCACCCCATCATACTTACCGATCCAGCCGGGGTCCCGTCCGTCTTCTCCCTGGGCGCCGCCATCTTCCAAAATGGCGGGCGCATGCGCAGTGCGCCCGCCGAATCTGCCGGCCGGCAGATTCGTTCCAAAGTGCATTTTGATCACTGAGATAGATTATATCTCAGTGATCAAAATAAAAAAAATAATAAATGACCCCCCCCCCCCCCTTTGTCACCCCCATAGGTAGGGACAATAAAAAAATAAAGAAATTTTTTTTTCCACTAATGTTAGAATAGGGTTAGGGTTAGGGTTAGGGGTAGGGTTAGGGGTAGGGTTAGGGGTAGGGGTAGGGTTAGGGGTAGGGTTAGGGGTAGGGTTAGGGTTAGGGGTAGGGTTAGGGCTAGGGGTAGGGTTAGGGGTAGGGTTAGGGCTAGGGTTAGGGTTTCGGTATGTGCACACGTATTCTGGTCCTCTGCGGATTTTTCCGCTGCGGATTTGATAAATCCGCAGTGCTAAACCGCTGCGGATTTATGGCGGATTTACCGCGTTTTTTTCTGAGCATTTCACTGCGGTTTTACAACTGCGATTTTCTATTGGAGCAGTTGTAAAACCGCTGCGGAATCCGCACAAAGAAGTGACATGCTGCGGAATGTAAACCGCTGCGTTTCCGTGCAGTTTTTCCGCAGCATGTGTACAGCGATTTTTGTTTCCCGTAGGTTTACATTGAACTGTAAACTCATGGGAAACTGCTGCGGATCCGCAGCGTTTTCCGCAGCGTGTGCACATACCTTTAGAATTAGGCTATGTGCACACGGTGCGGATTTGGCTGCGGATCCGCAGTGGATTGGCCGCTGCGGATTCGCAGCAGTGTTCCATCAGGTTTACAGTACCATGTAAACATATGAAAAACCAAATCCGCTGTGCCCATGGTGCGGAAAATACCGCGCGGAAACGCTGCGTTGTATTTTCCGCAGCATGTCAATTCTTTGTGCGGATTCCGCAGCGTTTTACACCTGTTCCTCAATAGGAATCCGCAGGTGAAATCCGCACAAAAAACACTGGAAATCCGCGGAAAATCCGCAGGTAAAACGCAGTGCCTTTTACCCGCGGATTTTTCAAAAATGGTGCGGAAATATCTCACACGAATCCGCAACGTGGGCACATAGCCTTAGGGTTAGGGTTGGAATTAGGGTTGTGGTTAGAGTTGGAATTAGGGTTGTGGCTACAGTTGGGATTAGGGTTAGTGGTGTGGGGGGGTTAGTGTTGGAGTTAGAATTGAGGGGTTACCACTGTTTAGGCACATCAGGGCTCTCCAAACGCAACATGGCGCCACCATTGATTCCAGCCAATCTCGTATTCAAAAAGTCAAATGGTGCTCCCTAACTTCCGAGCCCTGACGTGTGCCCAAACAGTGGTTTACCCCCACATATGGGGTACCAGCATACTCAGGACAAACTGCGCAACAATTACTCGGGTCCAATTTCTCCTGTTACCCTTGTGAATCTAAAAAAATGCTTGCTAAAACATAATTTTGAGGAAAGAAAAATGATTTTTTATTTTCACGGCTCTGCGTTGTAAACGTCTGTGAAGCACTTGGGGGTTCAAAGTGCTCACCACATATCTAGATAAGTTCCTTGGGGGGTCTAGTTTCTAAAATGGGGTCACTTGTGGGGGTTTCTACTGTTCAGGCACATCAGGGGCTCTGCAAACGCAACGTGACGCCCGCAGAGCATTCCATCAAAGTCTGCATTTCAAAACGTCACTACTTCAATTCCAAGCCCCGGCATGTGCCCAAACAGTAGTTTACTCCCACATATGGGGTATCACCATACTCAGGAGAAACTGGACAACAAATATTGGGGTCAAATTTCTCCTGTTACCCTTGGGAAAATTAAAAAATTCTGGGCTAAATAATTATTTTTGAGGAAAGAAAACGTATTTATTATTTTCACGGCTCTGCATTATAAACTTCTATGAAGCGCTTGGGGGTTTAAAGTGCTCACCACACATCTAGATAAGTTCCTTTTGGGGTCTAGTTTCCAAAATGGGGTCACTTGTGGGGGGTTTCTACTGTTAAGCCACATCAGGGGCTCTGCAAACGCAACGTGACGCCCACAGAGCATTCCATCAAAGTCTGCATTTCAAAACGTCACTACTTCACTTCCGAGCCTCGGCATGTGCCCAAACAGTGGTTTACCCCCACATATGGGGTATCAGCGTACTCAGGAGAAACTGGACAACAACTTTTGGGGTCCAATTTCTTCTGTAACCCTTGGGAAAATAAAAAATTCTGGGCTAAATAATTATTTTTGCGGAAAGAAAACGTATTTATTATTTTCACGGCTCTGCATTATAAACTTCTATGAAGCACTTGGGGGTTCAAAGTGCTCACCACACATCTAGATAAGTTCCTTTGGGGGTCTAGTTTCCAAAATGGGGTCACTTTTGGGGGGTTTCTACTGTTAAGCCACATCAGGGGCTCTGCAAACGCAACGTGACGCCCACAGAGCATTCCATCAAAGTCTGCATTTCAAAACGTCACTACTTCACTTCCGAGCCCCGGCATGTGCCCAAACAGTGATTTACCCCCACATATGGGGTATCAGCGTACTCAGGAGAAACTGGACAACAACTTTTGGGGTCAAATTTCTCCTGTTACCCTTGGGAAAATAAAAAATTGCAGGCTAAAAGATCATTTTTGAGAAAATATATTTTTTTTTTTTTCATGGCTCTGCGTTATAAACTTCTGTGAAGCACTTGGGGGTTCAAAGTCCTCACCACACATCTAGATTAGTTCCTTTGGGGGTCTAGTTTCCAAAATGGTGTCATTTCTGGGGGATCTCCAATGTTTAGGCACACAGGGGCTCTCCAAACGTGACATGGTGTCCGCTAATGATTGGAGCTAATTTTCCATTTAAAAAGCCAAGTGGCGTGCCATCCCTTCCGAGCCCTGCTGTGCGCCCAAACAGTGGTTTACCCCCACATATGGGGTATAAGCGTACTCAGGACAAACTGGACAACAATATTTGGGGTCCAATTTCTCCTATTATCCTTGGCAAAATAGGAAATTCCAGGCTAAAAAATCATTTTTGAGGAAAGAAAAATTATTTTTTATTTTCATGGCTCTGCATTATAAACTTCTGTGAAGCACCTGGGGGTTTAAAGTGCTCAATATGTACCTAGATAAGTTCCTTTTGGGGGTCTAGTTTCCAAAATGGGGTCACTTGTGGGGTTGCTCCAATGTGTAGGCACACAGGGGCTCTCCAAACGCGACATAGTGTCCGCTAACAATTGGAGCTAATTTTCCATTCAAAAAGTCAAATGGCGCGCCTTCCCTTCCGAGCCCCTCCGAGTGCCCAAACAGTGGTTTACCCCCACATATGAGGTATCGACGTACTCGGGAGAAATTGCCCAACAAATTCTATGATCCATTTTATCCTACTGCCCATGTGAAAATGAAAAAATTGAGGCTAAAAGAATTTTTTTGTGAAAAAAAAGTACTTTTTCATTTTTACAGATCAATTTGTGAAGCACCTGAGGGTTTAAAGTGCTCACTAGGCATCTAAATAAGTTCCTTGGGGGGTCTAGTTTCCAAAATGGGGTCACTTGTGGAAGAGCGCCAATGTTTAGGCACACAGGAGCTATCCAAACGCGACATGGTGTCCGCTAACGATGGAAATAATTTTTCATTCAAAAAGTCAAATGGCGCTCCTTCCCTTCCGAGCCTTACCATGTGCCCAAACAGTGGTTTACCCCAACATGTGAGGTATTGGTGTACTCAGGAGAAATTGCCCAACACATTTTAGGATCCATTTTATCCTGTTGCCCATGTGAAAATGAAAAAATTGAGGCAAAAAGAATTTTTTTGTGAAAAAAAAGTACTTTTTCATTTTTACGGATCAATTTGTGAAGCACCTGGGGGTTCAAAGTGCTCACTATGCATCTAGATAAGTTCCTTGGGGCATCTAGTTTCCAAAATGGGGTCACTTGTGGGGGAGCTCCAATTTTTAGGCACACGGGGGCTCTCCAAACGTGACATGGTGGAGCCAATTTTTGATTCAAAAAGTCAAATGGCGCTCTTTCTCTTCCAAGCCCTGCCGTGCGCCCAAACAGTGGTTTACCCTCACATATGAGGTATCAGCGTACTCAGGACAAATTGGACAACAACTTTTGTGGTTCAGTTTCTCCTTTTACCATTGGGAAAATAAAAAAATTGTTGCTAAAAGATAATTTTTGTGACTAAAAAGTTAAATGTTCATTTTTTCCTTCCATGGTGCTTCTGCTGCTGCGAAGCACCTGAAGGGTTAATAAACTTCTTGAATGTGGTTTTGTGCACCTTGAGGGGTGCAGTTTTTAGAATGGTGTCACTTTTGGGTATTTTCAGCCATATAGACCCCTCAAACGGACTTCAAATGTGAGGTGGTCCCTAAAAAAATGGTTTTGTAAATTTCGTTGTAAAAATGACAAATCGCTGGTCAAATTTTAACCCTTATAACTTCCTAACAAAAAAAAATTTTGTTTCCAAAATTGTGCTGATGTAAAGTAAACATGAGGGAAATGTTATTTATTAACTATTTTGTGTCACATATCTCTCTGGTTTAACAGAATAAAAATTCAAAATGTGAAAATTGCGAAATTTTCAAAATTTTCGCCAAATTTCCATTTTTATCACAAATAAACGCAGAATTTATTGACCTAAACTTACCACTAACATGAAGCCCAATATGTCACGAAAATACAATCTCAGAACCGCTAGGATCCGTTGAAGCGTTCCTGAGTTATTACCTCATAAAGGGACACTGGTCAGAATTGCAAAAAACGGCAAAGTCTTTAAGGTCAAAATAGGCTGGGTCATGAAGGGGTTAAGGCATACCGATTTAAAGAAATACTCTCATCAAAGTTGTTATTCTCCTAATATAAAGCAATCACCATATTATATAGTGCGTTGTACTTACAATTACTAATTTTCCTTTCCAACCAGCTAATTCTTCTCTTTTCTCTGCTCTGTCTAGAAACAGGAAGTCTTTTGTCCAAGCAGAAATCACTTACCCCTTCAACTCCTGACCCAGTTGCTTTGCTCCTCCTTTCCCCTGCTAGGGACTTTTGTATTGACCTGAGTCACACAGGCAAAATTTTCCTCCCGTTTCTACATAGAGTTTAGAAGGATTCAGCTAGTCAGATTTTAATCATGAGATGTCATAGATCTAATGGAAAATAAAATAATTAACAGGGTAGAAAGGTAAAATGAGCAATTGAAAGTACACAATGCTATATAATGTGATGACTGTAATATATTAAGAGGATACAAATTTTGATGGGAGTTCTTCTTAAATATACCACAAATGTCTGATAGATGTAAGTCCCACCTCTGGTATGTGCATCTGTTTTGAGAATATGGCCCCTTTACATAGCCGCTGTAAGTAGAGAAGTGGCCATGCACAGCTATCTTCATTCACTTCTATTTTTTGGAACGCCAATCAAAGTTGAAGGGAACTTGATAACATGTCATTAGGATATTAGACCCACAACTAAAGGGATGAGTGTCTTAACCACTTAACCAACATAAAGCTTTTTTCGGTTTTACGTTTTTCACTCCACTTCTTCCCAGAGCCATAACGTCTTAATTTTACCAGCAATATGGCCATGTGAGGGCTTGTTTTTGTGGGACGAGTTGTATTTTTGAACGACACCATTGGTTTTGCCATGGCATGTACTAGAAAACAAGGAAAAAATTCAAAGTGCAGGGAAATTGCAAAAAAAGTGCAATCCCACAGTTTTCCTTTTGCTTTTTAGTTGGTTGACTAAATGCTAAAACTGACCTGCCATTATGATTCTCCAGGTCAGTTCAGGTTCTTAGACACCAAACATGTCTAGGTTCTATTTTATCTAAGTGGTGAAAAAAAAATTCCAAACTTTGTTAAAAAGAATTGCGCCATTTTCCATTAGCTGTAATGTCTTCATTTTTCGTGATCTTGGGTCTGGTGAACGCTTGTTTTTTGCGTGCCGAGTTGATGTTTTTAAGGATTCCATTTTGGTGCAGATACGTCCTTTTGATCTCCCGTTATTGCATTTTAGTGCAATGTTGCGGCCATCAAAAAAAGTAATTCTGGCGTTTTGACTTTTTTTCTTGCTATGCTGTTTAGCAATCAGGTTAATCCTTGTTTTCAATTGATAGATCGGGCGATTCTGAACATGGCGATACCAAATATGTGTGTTTTAGATTTTATTTTTATTTTGAATGGGACGAAAGGGGGGTGATTTGAATTTTTATAAACATATATATTTTTTTATATTTCTAAAAACATTTTCTTTATACTTTTGGCCTGCTTCGATAGTCTCCATGGGAGACTAGAAGCTGCCGCAATCTGATTGGCTCTGCTAAATAGAGGCGATGACTCTATAAAGCAGATTTACTCACTTTCTATGAGCGCCGACCACTGTGTTGCGCTCACAGCAAGCCGGCACTGACAACCATAGAGGTCTCCAGGAGACCTCTGGTTGTCATGCCAACACACCGGTGACCCGCGATCACGTGATGGGAGTCACCGATGGGTGGATTTCCAGCGCGATTGCAGTTAATGCTTGTTAAATGGGTTTAACATTTAATGGGTTAACAGCGACGGGTGGATAGCGATTCCCCCCACAGCTAGTCCTGGCACATGTTAGCTGTTCAAAACAGCTGATATGTGCCTGGAAAGATGTAGGCTCACCACCGGAGCCCACATCAAAGGGAGGGAGTCCAACATCGGTATATTATTACCACTGATGTCGGAAAGGGGTTACATTTACACCTTGCTTGTAATATTTCATTTGGAAATTTTAGAGAAATCCAATCTTAAATTTTTAATCAAAAGTGCAGAGGGAGGATACTGCACTTCCAGCTCTTCCTCCCTTCTTTCCATTTCCCTGCTCGTCGGCCTCTGGTCTATGATGGACCAGTCACTCTTCTCTGTGACCTGCCTTCCCTTCCTAAGATTCTACATAGGCTCCGTCATTGTCCGATGCCGTCTAATCATGTGATGCCCCCTCTGATGAAGTGATAATGGAGTCTGTGCAGAATCTCTAGCAGGGAAGGCAGGTTACTGAGAGAAATATGGCCTGTCCATCTGAGACCAGAAGCTGGCAGCAAGTTGGGAAATATGGAGGGAGGTAGAAAAGCTGAAGGTGCAGTGTCCGCCCTTTGCACTTGGGATAACAACGTCAAGGCTCGTTTCCTCTACAATTTCCAAATGAAATAGTAAATTCCTTGCCTTTAGTAAGTATTAAAGAGGCTTTACATATATGCTTTTAGTTAGGGGTCTAATATCCTGATGACAGGTTCCCTTCAAAGGAGAGCCACCACTCCAGTCACTGCTGATATGAGGCAGGGGTTGGTAACGTCCTTCAACAAGATTGATGCTGGTACCAAAGGCAGCATCCTTGGATATGTCATAAATAACTGAGAAGGGAGTAACCCAATAAAGGAACATTTATAGGGACTTTAACATGCAGAATCCTATAAGTGCACAATGCAGTCACTGTTAGGCTTCTACTGTTTCCATACCTCTCACATGCCGGATTCATATATGATGTATATACAGTCATTCACGAGCAGACCACTTTCTCTTCTTCTCTCACTTGGGACGATTGTGAGACGTGGAAGAGAAAAAGAGAAAGCAGTAAGCACATGATTGCTAGTATAGAAATCATAAACTTAGTAAGCACCTGATAATCATAGAGTATGGAACTGCACAATCCCAACAGTGAGCACAACAAACACATGCTAACGTACCTGTGAAGTACTAGAATTGTTCCAGACAACACCTTTCCACCTTCTCCTGTCACTACTACCATTACTTCTACTACTGTCACTACGAATAATAGTAAGGATAAATGCAGTATAGCATGCATCATTTTTATAAAACCCTTTTTTCTGCTCAACTTCACTTTGTCTTTGATAGAAAATTTAGTTTAATGGTTTGTTTAAATGACATAATTGATATTATTTATACATTGTTTTACCTGGGTAATTTGTTTTCCAGAGTTTGATGTCTCCTAGTCTCATATCTACTAATATGTACGCCGGGTATGTGATATTCATGTTTGGAATGACCTGTTTTTCAGGATATCATGTCATGTCTGAAATAATTGGCATTGAGAATCTGGGATGTCCAATTGAATATTTAAATATCGAAATACCAGCTGGAGATGAAGTGTTCGATCCAGACAGCACTGGAAAAATTGTCATGCCATTCCGACGAAGTAAATGGTGTAAGCAAAGTGGGAACAGTCCAAATAATCCACGCTACCAAGTAAGATCAACATGGCTTATGGAAAAAGCTTAAAGAAAATCCGGCTGTTCAAACAGATTCTTTACAAACACTTGTTATTCATTTTACGGTGGTGCTTAGCATTTGGTATAGGTTAATAGGATGAGTGTGTGATTTTGTTGTATGCAGTGTGGTGACATGATGCTCTCACAGTTTGGGCTCCTGGCACCACCACTGTCCACCCTGTTGGCAGCAATCTGCTGTCACCCCATTCTACTGCCTATGCTGCCTTTGCAGGAGGAGACGACTAGATCACTCAGATTTGGTGAACATAAACTTAATATTTTTGCAAGGGTTTGTACACAGATGGCATTTATACTTTTGGAGGGGGCACACAGAAGAAATCATAATTTTTTAAGGAGGCTTTAAGGTGTTATTCACACTAAAGGAGGGAGCTCAAGAGGCATAATTTGTTTTAAGGGGTTCCTTAGGGAACATCATTACTGAGTTACAAGGCACAATACCTGCCTAAAAAGCTGGTAATCCATGCTATGTCACTGAGTCTAGCCAATCCTTTATGAGTTACATACATTAACAGCACATATCTTTCATCTGTCCGAATGCTACACTTTATTATCAGTATGAAGTCCATACTGTTTAGCTGGCAAGATTGGACACAATTGCACACATTACCAATCCTTTTAGGATGCTATTACATGTTTATGCCAAGACACTGTAACTCAGGGGTGGGCAATTCATTTTCCTGAAGTTACACATGAGAGACCGTGACTGTTGTAGAGGGCCGAACTAATAGGCTGAAATTAATTCTGATCAAGAAAAATGTTTAACATTGTAATTATTATTTGATATTAATGTTAATTGTATCACTTAATATTGAGTAGAATCAAGTAGGCTGACATCCCCCTATACACACTATGAGCCGTCTGAAAGCCCCTTACATACAGTATGAGCCCCCAGATAGCCTCTTATATACAGTACTAGATGGTGGCCCGATTCTAACGCATCGGGTATTCTAGAATATGTATGCATATAGCAGCCACATATTAGTATATGTATAGTATATAGCACAGGCCACGTAGTATATAGCAAATACTGCGTGGCTTCTGCTATATACTTTGTGGCTGCTATATACATACATACATATTGTAGAATATCCGATGCATTAATACAGGCCACGCAGTATATAACAGTGGCAACGCAGTATATAACACAGCCCAAACAGTATATAACACAGCCCGCATACTATATAACACAACCATGCAGTATATAGCAGCCACGCAGTATATAACACAGGCGACGTAGTATATAACACAGGCCACGCAATATATAACACAGAGCACATAGTATATAGCACAGCCCACGCAGTATATCACACAGCAAACGAAGTATATAACACAGCCCACGTACTATATAACAAAGCCCACGCAGTATATAGCAGCCACGCAGTATATAACACAGGCGATGCAGTATATAACACAGCCCACGTAACATATAACACAGGGCACGTAGTATATAGCACAGCCCACGGAGTATATCACACAGCCCACAGAGTATATAACACTGCCCATGTAGTATAGCAGCCACGCGGTATATAACAGAGCCCACGCAGTATTTAGCAGTGTGGGCACCATATCCCTGTTAAAAATAATAATTAAAATAAAAAATAGTTGTATACTCACCCCCTGGGATCCAGCAAAACTCTGGCGATGTGGACGCGGTTTCGCAATACCTCTCTGGGAACGGAAGATTGTGGCCGGCGCAAGCGCATCGTCGGTCGACGGAAGGTGAAAATAGCAGGTTTTTTGTTTTTTTATTATTTTTAACATTACATGTTTTTACTATTGATGCTGCATAGGCAGCATCAATAGTACAAAAGTTAGGGACACACAGGGTTAATAGCAGCGGTAACGGAGTGCGGTACCCGTGGCCCGTTACCGCTTGCATTAACCCTGCGTGAGGGGTGACTGGAGGGGATTACGGTGCAGGCGCCGGGCACTGACTGCAGGGGAGTAGGGGAGGGACTAATCGGACTGTGCCCATCACTGATTGGTTGCGGCAGCCATGACAGGCAGCTGGAGAGACTAATCAGCGACGCGGGATTTCCGTTACAGAAGTTGCTGACAGAAAGACGGAAGTACCCCTTAGACAATTACTGTATATATACAGTATGAGCCACCACAAAGCCCGTATATACAGTATGAGCCCTCACACAGCCCCTATATACAGTATCAGGCCCCACATAGCCTTTTAGTATACAGTGTCAGCCCCCCATAGACTCTGTATATATAATAGGGATACAGCATGAGCCCCCACATAGCTTCATAGCTTCCTATATACAGTATGAGCACCCACACAGTCCACTACATACATTATGAGCCCCTACATAGCCTCTTATATTCAGTTTGAGCCCCGACATAGCCTCCTATATATAGTATCACCTCATATACAGTATAAGACCTTGCATAGCCTCCTATATTCAGTATGAGACTTAAAATAGCCCCTTATATACATTATGAGCCCCACAGTCTCCTATATACAACATGAGGCCCCACACAACCCCCCACATACTGTATGAGCCCCCACATAGCCTCCTATATTCAGTTTGAACCTCCACATAGCCTCCTATATAATTTGCGACCCCACATATCCCCTTATATACTGTATAAGCCCTCACATAGCCTCCTATAGTCAGTGTGAGCCCCTAAATAGCCCCTTATATAAATTATGAGCCCCATATTCTCCTATATATAGCATGGACCCCCACACAGTCCCCAACATACTGTATGAGCCCACACAAAGCCTTCTGTATACAGTTTGATCCCCCACATAGCCTCCTATATACAGTATGAGCTCCCACATAGTCTCTCTATGTACAATATGAGCCTGCACATAGCCTCCTATGGATATGCAAACATACCATACACAAATGAAAAAAACAAATAACGCATACTCACCTCACTCCTGTTCTCCCAACACTCTGCTCTGGTCTCCGGTGCCTTAACTCTCACGATGTAATGACATCATCACATCTATTGTCACACATGCTGATTGGTGGAAGAAGGATCCGTCGGCGATAGCGGTTGCATTGTAAAACGGTCGACAGCATGGTTAGAGCACTTGGCTGTAACTCATGGATTATCGCTACTTATCACAGTTTTTGGTCAAGTATAGGTCAAGTAGCGGTTAGCAGTGGGGTACCACAGGGGTCAGTATTGGGCCCTCTTCTTTTTAACATATTTATTAATAAAGAATATAAGTTGGAAACTTGGGCTGAAAGGTGGCAGATGAGGTTTAACAATGATAAATGTAAGGTTATACACATGGGAAGAAGGAATCAATGTCACCATTACACACTGAATGGGAAACCACTGGGTAAATCTGACAGGGAGAAGGACTTGGGGATCCTAGTTAATGATAAACTTACCTGGAGCAGCCAGTGCCAGGCAGCAGCTGCCAAGGCAAACAGGATCATGGGGTGCATTAAAAGAGGTCTGGATACACATGATGAGAGCATTATACTGCCTCTGTACAAATCCCTAGTTAGACCGCACATGGAGTACTGTGTCCAGTTTTGGGCACCGGTGCTCAGGAAGGATATAATGGAACTAGAGAGAGTACAAAGGAGGGCAACAAAATTAATAAAGGGGATGGGAGAACTACAATACCCAGATAGATTAGCGAAATTAGGATTATTTAGTCTAGAAAAAAGACGACTGAGGGGCGATCTAATAACCATGTATAAGTATATAAGGGGACAATACAAATAACTCGCTGAGGATCTGTTTATACCAAGGAAGGTGACGGGCACAAGGGGGCATTCTTTGCGTCTGGAGGAGAGAAGGTTTTTCCACCAACATAGAAGAGGATTCTTTACTGTTAGGGCAGTGAGAATCTGGAATTGCTTGCCTGAGGAGGTGGTGATGGCGAACTCAGTCGAGGGGTTCAAGAGAGGCCTGGATGTCTTCCTGGAGCAGAACAATATTGTATCATACAATTAGGTTCTGTAGAAGGATGTAGATCTGGGGATTTGTTATGATGGAATATAGGCTGAACTGGATGGACAAATGTCTTTTTTCGGCCTTACTAACTATGTTACTATGTTACTATGTTACTATGTATTAATGACCTTGTAGGGGGCATTCAGAGTAGAATTTCAATATTTGCAGATGACACTAAACTCTGCAGGGTAATCAATACAGAGGAGGACAATTTTATATTACAGGATGATTTATGTAAACTAGAAGCTTGGGCTGATAAATGGCAAATGAGCTTTAATGGGGATAAATGTAAGGTCATGCACTTGGGTAGAAGTAATAAGATGTATAATTATGTGCTTAATTCTAAAACTCTGGGCAAAACCGTCAATGAAAAAGACCTGGGTGTATGGGTGGATGACAAACTTAAATTCAGTGGCCAGTGTCAGGCAGCTGCTACAAAGGCAAATAAAATAATGGGATGCATTAAAAGAGGCATAGATGCTCATGAGGAGAATATAATTTTACCTCTATACAAGTCACTAGTTCGACCACACTTAGAATACTGTGCACAGTTCTGGTCTCCGGTGTATAAGAAAGACATAGCTGAACTGGAGCGGGTGCAGAGAAGAGCGACCAAGGTTATTAGAGGACTGGGGGGCCTGCAATACCAAGATAGGTTATTACACTTGGGGCTATTTAGTTTGGAAAAACGAAGACTAAGGGGTGATCTCATTTTAATGTATAAATATATGAGGGGACAGTACAAAGACCTTTCTGATGATCTTTTTAATCATAGACCTGAAACAGGGACAAGGGGGCATCCTCTGCGGTTGGAGGAAAAAAGGTTTAAGCATAATAACAGACGCGGATTCTTTACTGTAAGAGCAGTGAGACTATGGAACTCTCTGCCGTGTGATGTTGTAATGAGTGATTCATTACTTAAATTTAAGAGGGGACTGGATACCTTTCTGGAAAAGTATAATGTTACAGGGTATATACACTAGATTCCTTGATAGGGCGTTGATCCAGGGAACTAGTCTGATTGCCGTATGTGGAGTCGGGAAGGAATTTTTTTCCCCAATGTGGAGCTTACTCTTTGCACATGGGTTTTTTTTTTGCCTTCCTCTGGATCAACATGTTAGGGCATGTTAGGTTAGGCTATGGGTTGAACTAGATGGACATATAGTCTTCCTTCAACCTTAATAACTATGTAACTATGTAACTATGTAAGTATACAAATCGGCAGTAACCTGCTAACCGTTTCCTCTGGCTGACGATAACCATTTTTATTTCAGATGTTGTTTATTGTCAGGGCTAGAGATGCACTACAATGCATTTTATTTTTTTATATATATACCTCATTATTTTAGGCTTATGAAAATAGAAAAAGTGCTTCTGGATTTATGTAATAAAACAAATAGGCTTTTATTGATTTTGTGTTTACCAGGTTAATTCTGTAACATCATGGATCGATGGCAGTTCTATATATGGCCCTTCACATTCTTGGTGTGATGCTTTGAGAAGCTTTTCTGGTGGAAAATTAACATCTAGCTCAGATCCAATGTTTCCTGAAGAAGCCGATGATAGGATTCCTATGTGGAAACCTGTCTATCCTTTCAAAAGGGGGACAGAAAATATTGGGATTTATGGTACAGTCAATTTAGTTTTCTGTTTTTACAGTTTTTGTATTTATCTTTTGAATCATTATTGAAACATGTATGGAGCACCGCTTGAGTATAAATCTGTGTATTAGCTGTAAAGAGAAGATAAAGTAACATTGCACATGAAAATTCAATCTACACACAATATTAATTTCCAGAAATAACTGCAGGCATGTGTATGATGCTTATGTTATACTAGATGGTGGCCCGATTCTAACGCATTGTGTATTCTAGAATATGTATGTATGTATATATGCCACACTGTGAGTGGGGGTTAAATTCCGCGCTAAGGCTTCCAGCCGGGCGTGACCAATCAGCGAAGTGTGGTTGAAATCCTGCACCAATTCGCGGCCAGACTGCGTTTCGCTGATTGGTTGTGGTTGGCCGGGCACGACTAATCACCAAAGTGGTGTTTAAATCCCGCGGCAGTTACGCTGATTGGTCATGGCCGGCCGCGTAGTATATAGCACAGCCACCTAGTATATAGCAGCCACGTAGTATATAGCACAGCCACGTAGTATATAGCACAGCAATGTATTATATAACACAGCCCATGCAGCATATAGCACAGCCAGGTAGTATATTGCACAGCCACGTAGTATATAGCACGGGCACATAGTATATAGCACAGCGATGTAGTATATAACACAGCCCATGCAGTATATAGCACAGCCATGTAGTATATTGCACAGGCACATAGTATATAGCACAGGCACGTAGTATATAGCACAGCGATGTATTATATAGCAGCCACATAGTATATAACACAGATAGCCACGTAGTATATAGCAGCCACGTAATATAATGCAGCCATGTAGTATATAGCACAGACAGCCACGTAGTACATAGCAGTCATGTAGTATATAGCAGCCACATAATATATAGCAGCGTTGTAGTATATAGCACAGCCACGTAGTATATAGCAGAGCGATGTAGTATATAGCAGCCATGTAGTATATAACACAGCCCACGTTTTATATAGCACAGCCACGTAGTATATTGCAGCCACGTAGTATATAACACAGACAGCCATGTAGTATATAGCACAGCCACAAAACATATAGCAGCCACGTAGTGTATAACACAGACAGTCACGTAGTATATAGCACAGCCACGTAGTATATACCGCAGCGATGTAGTATATAGCAGCCATGTAGTATATAACACAGCCCACATAGTATATAGCACAGCGATGTAATATATATAGCAGCCATATATAATACAGACAGCCACGTAGTAAGCAGTCATGTAGTATATAGCAGTCACGTAGTATATAGCAGCCACGTAATATATAGCAGCCACGTAGTATATAGCACATCCACGTAGTATATAGCACAGCCACGTAGTATATAGCAGCCACGTAGTATATAGCACAGCCATGTAGTATATAGAAGCCACGTATTATATAACACAGACAGCCACATAATATATAGCACAGCCACGTAGTATATAGCAGTC
Source organism: Ranitomeya imitator (assembly GCF_032444005.1). NCBI lineage: Eukaryota > Metazoa > Chordata > Amphibia > Anura > Dendrobatidae > Ranitomeya > Ranitomeya imitator. The sequence goes on from NC_091285.1 coordinate 456,914,631, forward strand.
ACATAGTATACAGCAGCCACGTAATATATAGCAGCCATGTAGTATAGAGCAGCCACCTATTATATAACACAGCCCACATAGTATATAACACAGCCCATGTAGTATCTAACACAGGCCACATAGTATAAAGCACAGCCCACGTAGTATATAGCAGCCACAAAGTATATAACACAGGCCACGTAGTATGTAACACAGCCCACGTAGTATCTAACACAGGCCACGTAGTATATAACATAGCCAACATAGTAAACAGCAGTGTTGGCACCATATCCCTGTGAAAACAAAGAATTAAAAGAAAAAATAGTTATATACTCACCTTCCATCGTCCACCGAAGCTGTCCCGCTCCTCGCGATGCGGCCGGCAGCTTCCATTCCCAGTGATGCATTGCGAAATTACCCAGATGACGTAGCGTCTCGTGAGACCGCTAAGACATCTGAGTAATTTTCCAATGCATCTCTGGGAACGGAAGTTGCCGAGCGCATCGGGAGGAGCGGGAAAGCTGCGAAGGCGACGGAAGGTGAGAACAGCATGATTTTTTCTTTTTTTATTATTTTTAACATTATATCTTTTGACTATTGATGCTGCATAGGCAAAAAGTTGGTCCGGGATGGGGCGACACACTGGATCTGACTGGAGGGGAGTAGGGAGGGGGCACTGACTGGACGGAAGTAGGGAGGGGTCAATTTGCGGCGGGACTGTGCCTGTCGCTGATTGGTCGCGGACTGTCAGCCGTGACCAATCAGCATCGCGAGATTTTCATTACAGACAGACAGACAAACAGACGGAAGTACCCCTTAGACGTATATATAGATAGATTCACATTAACATTGCTAGGTTTATTGGATCTTTGGCAAAAATACTCTGTGAAAAATATCATAATCACAGTGAGCCCCATCAAGGTCAAAAAGGTCCAATTTAACTTATGGTTAGGATCACACGAGCATGTATTTTCCCATCTGAGAGAATTGGGTCAGATATGCAAATCACACTGTGGTCAAACTCTGTTTTTCTCAGATGAGGAGAAAATGGAAAAAAAGAATGTCTACATTGTATCAGTCCATGAAAATTGGACTGCGCTCAGATGTAATTCGAGTGCAGTTCGATGTCTTCAACAGACTAAATGACTTGTATTGCTAAGTGTGTTCTGAATATTGGATCAATCTTGGGCATGCTGCGATCTTTCCCCAAACTGGTTCTATCTGAGGAAAAATTCAGACATGTGCAAAGCCCCATAGAATAACATTGGTCCGAGTGCAATCCGATGTTTTGTCAGATCGCACTCTAACCGATAATATGGTCATCTGGACAAGATATACCAGTCACAATTAAAACACAGGTCAGGTACAGCTGTTATGACTCACTGTGTGATAGCAATTAGTGATGAGCGAATATACTCATTATTTGAGATATCCCTAGCACGCTCGGGGGTCCTCCGAGTATTTTTTAGTGCTCGGAGATTTAGTTTTCATCGCCGCAGCTGAATGATTTACATCTGCTAGCCAGCATAAGTACATGTGGGGGTTTCCTGGTTGCTAGGGAATCCCCACATGTTATCAAGCTGGGTAATAGCTGGGTAATAGAAAAACTAAAACTCCGAGCACTAAAAAATACTCGGAGGACTCCTCAAGCATGCTTGAGAAATCTTGTGTAACGAATATATTCACTCATCACTAGTGTTGAGCATTCCGATACTGCAAGTATCGGGTATCGGCCGATACTTGCGGTATCGGAATTCCGATACCGAGATCCGATATTTTTGTGGTATCGGGTATCGGTATCGGAGGTGTAAAATAAAGAATTAAAATAAAAAATATTGTTATATTCACCTCTCCGGCGGCCCCTGGAACATCACCGCGAGGAACCGGCGTCCGGCAGGCTTCTTTGTTCAAAATGAGCGCCTTTAGGACCTGTGGAATGACGTCGCGGCTTCTGATTGGTCGCGTGGCGGTCACATGGGCGGCACGCGACCAATCAGAAGCCGCGACGTCATTCCGCAGGTCCTAAAGGCGCTCATTTTGAACAAAGAAGCCTGCCGGACGCCGGTTCCTCGCGGTGATGTTCCAGGGGCCGCCGGAGAGGTGAATATAACAATATTTTTTATTTTAATTCTTTATTTTACACCTCACTATGGATCCCAGGGCCTGAAGGAGAGTTTACTCTCCTTCAGACCCTGGGATCCATCAGGATACCTTCCGATACTTGGTGTCCCATTGACTTGTATTGGTATCGGATATCGGTATCGGCGATATCCGATACTTTTCGGGTATCGGCCGATACTATCCGATACCGATACTTTCAAGTATCGGACGGTATCGCTCAACACTACTCATCACTAACAGCAATACATTTTTAAGATAATGACCCAGCATACTTGTAGCATATAATTGGAAGGTTATGCAGTAATATGAATTGTCTAGGGGAAGTAGTCAGGGATTATTTTTCTTTAAAATATTCCCTCTTACACTCTCTATAAAATTACTTTATAGGATTTGGTTACAACAGAGCCAATGAAAATCCATTCCTTCAAGCTGAAAGCATAGTTTGGTTCAGATATCATAACTATCTAGCTGAAGAATTTGCTAGAAACCATCCAGAGTGGTCAGATGAAGACTTGTTTCATTATGCTAGAAAATGGGTGATTGCTACGTACCAGGTATGAGAATGGAATATTGCATTAAGCTGTAGGTAATTTTTCTGAAAATGTTATTGTTTTGCACCATAAGCATGACTGAGCTGTCCGGTGTCAAAATGCAGCTCCCATAAAATTGGGATACTGAACTATTCAGCTCTGGAAACACTTTTTTCTGATGGGGAATAACCAGATAACAGAACATTGCACGCAACACCATATGGTTACAAATAATTGCACGTAATTTGCATTAAGTGTACGTGAACTTAAGGAGTGTATTTAATACTTAAGTAACACAACAGGTTATGTCACAATGTAAATGTAGTACTGCACATAAAAAGAATAAAAATAAACTAGACATGTCACATAAAGAAAAATGGAAGTATGCATAATTATAGTGTTTTCCTTCCTATTTGTGTTTAAATATTTACTCAGGTAATAATTGTTTTACAATGATGACTTTGATCTGATCACACATATTCTTTATTTAGAATATTGCATTGTATGAATGGCTACCTGTGTTTCTTCAAAAGCAAGTTCCTCCTTACCAAGGTGAGTCCTTCCCAATGAACAATGCCATGTATATTTGTTTAAAAAGTAAGGTGTTATCTATATGGAAATTATTTAGTTATATAGCTTTGAATTAATTGGGTGTAATATTCTTAAGTGTCATCATTTGTCAAGTGTTCAGAGGACCTATAAAATATTTACATTCATCGAATCGCAGCAAAACTAGTTAAAAGATTTTATCTTCATCAATTCCCATTAATTTTGGTTTGTAGCCAAATATTGAAAATTTGTAACTTCTGGTTGTATGCTCCATCATGCTATTGACTTGTTTAATCCCAGAATTGATAGACAAGCTAATAATATGCAAATTATGAAAGATGACAAATAAAATTTTCAAATCATCTTGATGTATTTAGCATTGAGTAGGAGCACAGAAATACATGTACTTACATGTCTTAACGTGCTATCAATGAGTTTATTAATGCTTGTCTGAAGTATCTGCCACAGTCAATGAAGTTGGGCATACAAGTCATCAAGATCCTCTGCTGTCAGCTCCCTTTGCAGTGGCTGACCAATGATGTCCTAGATGTGTTCAGAGAGAGGCATTTCAGATACCCTTCAGCTCATGGTAAAATGTTTAGGTCATGTAGACTACTCACAGTAGTATGAACAACTTGTGGCCTTGCCTTGATGTGTTGAAAACAGCTCCTTGGACACTTTGGAAAAACACTGTACTGCTGATTCCATGATTTAGTAATATTCTACTGTAAGTGAAGTTGGATGTCATACATCAAGCCTAAGGTGTCAAATAATGTCTACACAAACCATCAGAGTGAGTTGGTACAACATTGGGCTACAAACATTGATCTCACACAAACACTTTCAAAGGCTGTCAAGCAAGACAGTAATGGAGGCTGGAATGGAGGTCTATCTCCTTCATGTTTTTGTCATGCTTTTGTCATGCTTTTGTCTTAGAACCAGTAGTCAGATAGTCAGACATTGATCTGGAGACTATGTAGGTAACACCACACTGGTACTGATGTGGTGTGGCGTAATGACCCCTCTATTCTTTATTCAAAATAAACTAATACCTGGAGATTTTAGAGCATGTTATGCTTCCCTCTGCCAACAAGCTATTTGGAAAAGGAAATTTCATTCACCAGCAAGACTTGGCACTTGTCTACACTGCCAAATGTACCAATAACTGGTGTAAAAACAACAGTATCACTGTGCTTGATTGGCCAGCAAACTCACCTGATTGTAACCCCATACGGAATAGATGGGGTATTGTCAAGAGGAAGATGAGAGAAGCCAGAGCCAAAAATGGGGGGTACCAGTAAAGGGGTAGCACTGCTGCAGCTAGGGATGTCCTCTAAAAGCCGGAGAAATGTCTGCTCCAGTAAGGAGGGAAATAGGAAAGCAGGGCAGACCAGACAGGTGCTGGTAGTGGAGGATTCAATTATTAGGGGAACAGATAGGGCAATCTGTCACAAAGACAGGGATCGTCGAACGGTGTGCTGCCTACCTGACGCTCAAGTCCAACACATCTCTGATCGGGTGGACAGATTACTGGGAGGGGCTGGTGAGGACCCAGCAGTCATGGTGCACATTGGCACAAATGGCAAAGTTAGAGGTAGGTGGAAGGTCCTTAAAGATGATTTCAGGGAATTAGGCCGCAAGCTGAAAGCAAGGACCTCCAATGTGGTATTTTCTGAAATACTGCCTGTACCACGTGCAATGCCAGAGAGGCAACAGGAGATTAGAGAGGTTAATAAGTGGCTCAAGAATTGGTGTAGGAAGGAGGGGTTTGGGTTCCTGCAGAACTGGGCCGACTTCTCAGTTGGCTACAGGTTTTATTCTAGGGATAGGCTGCACCTCAATGGGGAAGCTGAAGCTGTGCTGGGGGAGAAAATGGATAGAAGGTTGGAGCAGTGTTTTAACTAGGTATTGGGGGGAGGGTATTCATTTTATCGGAGGGGAAGATAGTGCAGATAGAGACCTAGGCACAAAAAGGAATTTGGGGGTGGCGGTGGCATGGGGGGTGGGGTTAGAGCAAATAATAATTTAAGAAAGAATAGAGGTACAGAGAGATACATAAAGTGCATGTATACTAATGCCAGAAGCCACGCCATCAAAATGGAGTGATTAGAATTAATGTAGTTGGAGCATAATTATGACATGGTGGGGATATCTGAAACATGGCTGAATGAGAGCCATGACTGGGCTGTTAACTTGCAGGGCTATAGTCTGTTCAGAAATGACTGAACGGAAAAGTGAGGGGGAGGGGTGTGTCTATATGTAAATTCGTCCTTAAAACCCATCCAACGTGATAATATAGGTAAATTTAATGAAAATGTAGTGTCCCTGTGGGTGGAGATAAGAGGAGGAGGAAAAAATAATAAATTACTGATAGGTGTTAGTTATAAGTCTCCAAAAATAATGAAAGCAACGGAGAATATCCTCGTAAAGCAAATAGATAAAGCTGCAACTCAAGGAGAAGTCATTATTATGGGGGAAGTCAACTACTCTGAAATACATTGGGGAATAGAAACCTGCAGTTCCAGTAAAGGTAATCGGTTTTTAACAACTATGAAAGACAATTACCTTTCACAACTGGTTCAGGAACCAACAATTTAATTTGGAACCATTTTTTTCCACAAGAGTATCAGGAGAAAATTGACCATATTTGTTATGCAATTTCTTCTGAATATGCCAATACCTCGAGTGTGGGGGAGAGCCACTGTTTGGGCGCATTGCAGGGCTCAGAAGGGAGGGAGCACCATTTGACGTTTTGAACGCAAAATTGGCTGGAATCAATGGTGGCGCCATGTTGCATTTGGAGACCCCCTGATGTACCTAAACAGTGGAACTCCCCAATTCTAACTCCATCCCTAACCCCAACACACCCCTAGCCCTAATCCCAACCCTAACCATGGCCACAAACCTAATGCTAACACACCCTTATCCCTAATCCCAACCATAACCACAACCCTAAACCTAACCGAATCCTAACTTTAGCCCAACCCTGATTTTAGCCTAACGCTAACTCTAGCCCCAACCTGTTATGGACCTGGTGGTTAGGAGCACCCGGAACGACCTGATGGTTAAACTCACACAGGACAAGCTCTGGGAAGTGGAAACTCTGCTGACCGCAACCCCTAATCCTATCACACAACTAGAAATAGCCGTGGAGCGTACCTAACTCTACCTAGACGCCTCTTCACAGCCTAAGAGCTAACTAGCCCTAGAGATAGAAAATAAAGCCTACCTTGCCTCAGAGAAATTCCCCAAAGGAAAAGGCAGCCCCCCACATATATTGACTGTGAGTTAAGATGAAAGTCACAAACACAGAAATGAAACAGGTTTCAGCAAAGGGAGGCCAGACTTACTAAACAGACTGAGGATAGGAAAGGTATCTTTGCGGTCAGCACAAAAAAACTACAAAAGACCACGCAGAGTGAGCAAAAAGACCTCCGCACCGACTCACGGTGCGGAGGTGCCACTCTGCATCCCAGAGCTTCCAGCTAGCAAGGCAAAATCATGATAGCGAGCTGGACAAGGAAACAATGAACAAATTATTAACTAGCAGGGACTTAGCTTCTGCTGGAGTAGACAGGTCACCAGAAAGATCCAAGAGCGAACTGAACCAGTACAAGAACATTGACAGCTGGCATGGAGTAAAGATCTGAGTGGAGTTAAATAGAGCAGCCAGCCAAAGAATAAACTATGTCACCTGTGGAAGGAACCTCAGAAGCAGCAGCTCCACTCACAGCCACCAGAGGGAGTCCATGGACAGAACTCGCCGAAGTACCATTCATGACCACAGGAGGGAGTTCGATAACAGAATTCACAACAGTACCCCCCCTTGAGGAGGGGTCACCGAACCCTCACCAGAGCCCCCAGGCCGATCAGGATGAGCCAAATGAAAGGCACGAACTAGATCGGCAGCATGAACATCAGAGGCAAAAACCCAGGAATTATCTTCCTGACCATAACCCTTCCACTTGACCAGGTACTGGAGTTTCCGTCTCGAAATACGAGAATCCAAAATCTTCTCCACCACATACTCCAACTCCCCCTCGACCAACAGCGGGGCAGGAGGATCAACGGAGGGAACCATAGGCGCCACGTATCTCCGCAATAACGACCTATGGAACACATTATGGATGGCAAAAGAAGCTGGAAGGGCCAGACAAAATGACACAGGATTAAGAACTTCAGAAATCTTATACGGACCAATGAAACGAGGCTTAAACTTAGGAGAGGAAACCTTCATAGGAACATAACGAGACAACAACCAAACCAAATCCCCAACACGAAGTCGGGGACCAACACAGCGCCAGCGGTTAGCGAAACGTTGAGCCTTCTCATGGGACAATGTCAAATTGTCCACCACATGAATCCAAATCTGCTGCAACCTGTCCACCACAGTATCCACACAAGGACAGTCCGAAGGCTCAACCTGCCCTGAAGAGAAACGAGGATGGAAACCAGAATTACAGAAAAAGGGCGAAACCAAAGTAGGCGAGCTGGCCCGATTATTAAGGGCGAACTCAGCCAAAGGCAAGAAGGACACCCAATCATCCTGATCAGCAGAAACAAAGCATCTCAGATATGTTTCCAAAGTCTGATTAGTTCGTTCGGTTTGGCCATTTGTCTGAGGATGGAATGCCGAAGAAAAAGACAAATCAATGCCCATCTTAGCACAAAAGGACCGCCAAAACCTCGAAACAAACTGGGAACCTCTGTCCAAGACGATGTTCTCCAGAATGCCATGCAAACGAACCACATGCTGGAAAAACAATGGCACCAAATCAAAGGAGGAAGGCAATTTAGACAAGGGTACCAAATGGACCATCTTAGAGAAGCGATCACAAACCACTCAAATGACCGACATCCTTTGAGAGACAGGGAGATCTGAAATAAAATCCATGGAAATATGCGTCCAGGGCCTCTTCGGGACCGGCAAGGGCAAAAGCAACCCACTGGCACGAGAACAGCAGGGCTTAGCCCGAGCACAAGTCCCACAGGACTGCACAAAAGAACGCACATCCCGTGACAAAGAAGGCCACCAAAAGGATCTAGCCACCAAATCTCTGGTACCAAAGATTCCAGGATGACCAGCCAACACCGAACAATGAACCTCAGAGATAACTCTTCTAGTCCATCTATCAGGGACAAACAGTTTCTCCGCTGGACAACGGTCAGGTCTATCAGCCTGAAACTTCTGCAGCACCCGCCGCAAATCAGGGGAGATGGCAGACAAAATTACCCCCTCTTTGAGAATACCTGCCGGCTCAGGAACACCCGGAGAGTCAGGCACAAAACTCCTTGACAGGGCATCAGCCTTCACATTCTTAGAATATGGTGTCCACCATATTCAAAGATGCAGGACCAAATGGGACCAATATAATTAATGGAAGTAACCAAGAGGAGAAAATGTCTTTGAAAGATGCATTATTCAAACGAACTAAATCTTGGTGGAACAAGAATTCATTGGAACAATACTTACAGAAAAATTTGATCCCACGAGGCCTGCGAATACAGGTATTTCCCTCATTTCCATTGGAAGATACAACTTTATTAAAAAGATGGGAAGATGCCTGTAGTTTATGCTCTCGTACCTTTATGGAAATCTTAATTGAAGTCGATAAAAAGAATTTGGAATGCTTAGAAACAAGTATAAAAATATTACAAGACAAACTACAGAAAAATCTCACGAATGAACAATTATTGAAATTCGATGAGGATTTGAATGCATCATTTGTTAAATGGGAATCTGAGATTCAAAAAACAAAGGTGTCTAAATTTCAGCGTGATCTTCAAGATTATCAGACAAATAAAATCTATAAGTGGCGTGGTAGATCATCTTTGAAAAGATCGGCATCTGTTAGCTCCATGACAAGTACCAGCTCTGTGGGTTCAACGAATACACATGAAGGAGATTCTATGGAGGCCTTTAACAGATATGAAACAAGGTTTAAAACTAATAAACGAAAAGGCTTCAACTATCAAGACCAGGGATCTGGTAATGATGGTACTTTGAAGGTAATTAATTTATCCAAAACACAATTAACCCCTGATCAAATTTCTGTTTTATCTTTGGGTTTGGGTTTTTGCCCAACAGCAAAATTAGACCAATTTACGGCAATTAAGGATACATTCCTTTTTGCAAGGAAGATACTCTTAAAGAAATATCATACTGATAAGATGTCTTGTGGTAATCTTTTTTCTACAGAAGAAGAAATGGCAGCACTACAGGCATTAGAAGATCTATTAACTGAACAACAAGAAGTATCAGGTAAATTTCCGGAATCCATCAAAAAGAAATCAAAAAATTTTCCTTCCATAACATTGAATTCATCTGTTGAAATTTTTGTGAAAATGGTATGTGAAGGTATACGTGATTTACCATCTACGAGATCTTTTGATAATTTGAATTATGGACAACGGCTAGCTTTGGGTGAATTGACTAAAATGAAAGATCTAGTCTTTAAACCATCTGACAAAGGTGGAAATGTGGTAGTATGGCCCTATATACAATATGAGAAAGAGGCATATCGACAATTAAAGGATCCATCATGTTATGAGAGATTACCACAGGACCCAACCATAGAGTATCAGAAGAAATTATTTGACATTCTTGATTCTGCTTTGGAGGAGGGGATTATTTCTAAAAACATTTGGGAGGGACTACGATATGATTCACCTACAGTCCCTACTCTATATTTACTGCCAAAAGTTCACAAGAGTATGGTTGAGCCTCCAGGACGTCCCATCATCTCTGGGAATGGCAGTCTTATAGAACCTATTTCAAAGTTTTTGGATTACTATTTAAAACCAATAGTCATGGAATTGCCTTCATATATTAAGGACAGTACTGAGGCATTACAACGCCTTGATGGGGTGCATGTGGGTAGTGATATGTACATCATTACTTGTGATGTTGAATCACTATACACATGCATACCACATGAACAGGGTATATTCACATTCTTAGAGCCCGGAAGGTACGAAACCACAAAATCAAAACGGGAGAAAAACAGCGACCATCGAGCCTGTCTAGGATTCAACCGTTTTTCAGACTCGAGATAAGTCAAATTCTTGTGATCCGTCAAGACCACCACGCGATGCTTGGCTCCTTCGAGCCAATGTCGCCACTCCTCGAACGCCCACTTCATGGCCAACAACTTTCGATTGCCAACATCATAATAGCGCTCAGCAGGCGAGAATTTTCTAGAAAAGAAGGCACATGGTTTCATCACCGAGCCATCAGAACTTCTTTGCGACAAAACAGCCCCTGCTCCAATCTCAGAAGCATCAACCTCGACCTGAAACGGGAGCGAAACATCTGGCTGGCACAACACAGGGGCAGAAGAAAAACGACGCTTCAACTCCTGAAAAGCCTCTACAGCCACAGAGGACCAATTGACCACATCAGCACCTTTCTTGGTCAAATCAGTCAACGGTTTAGCAACACTAGAAAAATTAGCGATGAAGCGACGGTAAAAATTAGCAAAGCCCAGGAACTTCTGCAGGCTCTTCACAGATGTCGGCTAAGTCCAATCATAAATGGCCTGAACTTTAACAGGGTCCATCTCGATAGTAGAAGGGGAAAAAATGAAACCCAAAAATGAAACCTTCTGAACTCCAAAGAGACATTTTGACCCCTTCACAAACAAGGAATTCGCACGAAGGACCTGGAACACCATTCTGACCTGCTTCACATGAGACTCCCAATCATCCGAAAAGACCAAAATATCATCCAAATATACAATCATGAATCTATCCAGGTACTTTCGGAAGATGTCATGCATAAAGGACTGAAACACAGATGGAGCATTAGAAAGCCCGAATGGCATAACCAGGTACTCAAAATGGCCCTCGGGCGTAATAAATGCTGTTTTCCATTCATCGCCCTGTTTAATTCGCACAAAATTATACGCCCCTCGAAGATCTATCTTGGTGAACCAACTAGCCCCCTTTATACGAGCAAACAAATCAGACAGCAGCGGCAAAGGGTACTGAAATTTGACTGTGATCTTATTAAGAAGGCGGTAATCAATACAAGGTCTCAAAGAACCATCCTTCTTGGCCACATAAAAGAACCCTGCTCCCAACGGTGATGACGACGGGCGAATATGACCTTTCTCCAAGGATTCCTTTATATAACTCCGCATAGCGGCGTGCTCTGGCACAGATAAATTAAACAGTCGGCCCTTAGGAAACTTACTACCAGGAATCAAATTAATAGCACAATCGCAATCCCTATGAGGAGGTAGGGCACTGGATTTGGGCTCATCAAATACATCCCGGTAATCTGACAAAAACTCAGGGACCTCAAAAGGAGTGGAAGGCGAAATTGACAGCAAAGGAACATCACCATGTACCCCCTTACAACCCCAGCCGGACACAGACATAGATTTTCAATCCAATACTGGATTATGGACCTGTAGCCATGGCAACCCCAAAACGACCACATCATGCAGATTATGCAACACTAAAAAGCGAATATCCTCCTGATGTGCAGGAGCCATGCACATGGTCAATTGAGTCCAGTACTGAGGCTTATTCTTGGCCAAAGGCGTAGTATCAATTCCTCTCAATGGAATAGGATACTGCAAGGGCTCCGAGAAAAAACCACAGCGCCTGGCAAACTCCAAGTCCATCAAATTCAGGGCAGTGCCTGAATCCACAAATGCCATAACAGAATAGGACGACAAAGAGCAAATCAGAGTAACGGACAAAAGAAATTTCGACTGTACCGTACCAATGGTGGCAGACCTAGCAAACCGCTTAGTGCGCTTAGGACAATCGGAGATAGCATGAGTGGAATCAACACAGTAAAAACACAGCCCATTCCGACGTCTGTGTTCTTGCCGTTCAGCTCTGGTCAAAGTCCTATCACATTGCATAGGCTCAGGCCTATGCTCAGAGAATACCGCCAAATGGTGCACAGCTTTGCGCTCACGCAAGCACCGATCGATCTGAATGGCCAAGGACATAGACTCATTCAGACCAGCAGGCATGGGAAGTCCCACCATGACATACTTAAGGGCTTCAGAAAGACCCTTTCTGAAAATTGCCGCCAGGGCACACTCATTCCACTGAGTAAGCACAGACCACTTTCTAAACTTCTGACAATACACCTCCGCTTCATCCTGACCCTGACACAAAGCCAGCAAGATTTTCTCTGCCTGATCCACTGAATTTGGTTCATCATAAAGCAATCCAAGCGCCAGAAAAAACGCATCTACATCACGCAATGCAGGATCTCCTGGCGCAAGGGAAAATGCCCAGTCTTGAGGGTCACCACGCAACAAAGAAATAATGATTTTTACTTCTTGAACGGGGTCACCAGAGGAGCGGGGTTTCAAAGCTAGAAACAGTTTACAATTATTTTTGAAATTCAGGAACTTAGATATATCCCCAGAAAACAAATCAGGAATTGGAATTCTAGGCTCTAACATCGGATTCTGAACCACAAAATCTTGAATGTTTTGTACCCTTGCAGTGAGATGATCCACACAAGAGGACAGACCTTGAATGTCCATATCTACACCTGTGTCCTGAACCACCCAGATGTTAAGGGGAAAAGAAAGACAAAACACACTGCAGAGAAAAAAGAATGGTCTCAGAACTTCTCTTATCCCTCTATTGAGATGCATTAAAACTTTGGGCCAGCTGTACTGTTATGGACCTGGTGGTTAGGAGCACCCGGAACGACCTGATGGTTAAATTCACACAGGACAAGCTCTGGGAAGTGGGAACTCTGCTGACCGCAACCCCTAATCCTATCACACAACTAGAAATAGCCATGGAGCGTACCTATCTCTACCTAGACGCCTCTTCACAGCCTAAGAGCTAACTAGCCCTAGAGATAGAAAATAAAGCCTATCTTGCCTCAGAGAAATTCCCCAAAGAAAAAGGCAGCCCCCCACATATATTGACTGTGAGTTAAGATGAAAGTCACAAACACAGAAATGAAACAGGTTTCAGCAAAGGGAGGCCAGACTTACTAAACAGACTAAGGATAGAAAAGGTATCTTTGCGGTCAGCACAAAAAAACTACAAAAAGACCACGCAGAGTGAGCAAAAAGACCTCCGCACTGACTAACAGTGCGGAGATGCCACTCTGCATCCCAGAGCTTCCAGCTAGCAAGGCAAAATCATGATAGCCAGCTGGACAAGGAAACAATGAACAAATTATTAACTAGCAGGGACTTAGCTTCTGCTGGAGTAGACAGGTCACCAGAAAGATCCAAGAGCGAACTGAACCAGTACAAGAACATTGACAGCTGGCATGGAGTAACGATCTGAGTGGAGTTAAATAGAGCAGCCAGCCAAAGAATAAACTACGTCACCTGTGGAAGGAACCTCAGAAGCAGCAGCTCCACTCACAGCCACCAGAGGGAGTCCATGGACAGAACTCGCCGAAGTACCATTCATGACCACAGGAGGGAGTTCGATAACAGAATTCACAACACCAACCCTAACTTTACCCCAATCTTAACTTTAGCCCAACCCTAAATTTAGCCCAATTCTAACCCTAGCCACTGTTAGGACTGGCGGAACGCACCAAGAAAGGTGGTATAGACGCGTTCGCAGTCCGGGGTCCACCGTGCAGGTGAAAACCTGCTGCTAGTAAATACAGACTATATGGCGGTACACTAAAGTATATACACGTGGGTTCAACCTCACCCAGCGTGAAGGGAGCAATCCTGTTGCGTCACAGGATCGCGGTACCGCACCTAAAGTGCGAGCGAGTAGTCAGCGTACTTAACCCCAACTGTGATTGAAGTCCGATTAGACCCTCGCTGGCACTACACCACAACAGGGTGTGTAAGGAAACTAAGTATAAATATATAAATGCACAGGAGTGCGAGCAATGCCGCACTGACGGACGCCACCAACCACACTGGCTTGGGTATGGAAAGCGCAAGGCAAGCGCACGGCGCCGTACAGGCGGACACAGCAAGAGGACGCTGTAATGTGTGTATCGTGCAGATGATTAGTCGGGCGCTAGATAGCTACCGACATCCGCGAGCAGACAACAACTCTAGGGAGGGATATTTAGGAGCTTTCATCCATCGACATACATTCATCTACACACACACATATAACATTATGAGACAATACTAGCGCATGGCCGTGCGGTCATGCGCAATTTATATAGTTGCAGCACAGGAAGTGGCTACAGCACTTTTGCCCTTCCAAGACCTGCCAAGAGGACCAATGGAATGTGCTGCAGAGCCTGAGCACATGACCCTCGATCTCCAACGGGAGATCTTACCCTGGGCATGCTCAGTACGTGCAGACAAGGACTTAGTCCCAGAGAAGTCCGCTCGCTGCTGACCAGCACTGACTTTAATGGCAGAGACTGGAGAAGCAGCAGCAACTCTTCGCACAGAGTCAGACTGAGCGAGACGCCGGGATCGACGTCCCTGCTGAGCAGACTCCACTGCGGCTGGAGAAGAATGGGAGACCGCAGCGGAGACGGATCGAGATTCCCCCTGTGCAGCAGAGGAAACTCGACTCCTAACATTACGCCCCCTCCTAGGGCCCCCCCCCTCCTTGGGCCTCGCTACATTCGAAGGCAGCAATTAGCTGCGGAGCCCGAATGTGCTCAACAGGCTCCCAGGACCTGTCCTCGGGGCCATAACCCTTCCAGTCTACCAAATAAAATTTTTTACCACGCACCACCTTGCACCCCAAAATAGCGTTCACCTCATAATCGTCCGTAGACGAACCCGATGTCCCAGCAGATGACTCGGAAAGCCGGGACATATACACGGGTTTCAAGAGGGACACATGAAAGGTGTCGGTGATACCCAGGCGTGGCGGAAGGGCCAAACGATAGACCACAGGATTAACCTGCTCGAGGACCTTGAATGGGCCCAAGTAGCGAGGAGCAAATTTAGTGGACTCAACTCGCAGCCTGATGTTACGGGCGAAGAGCCACACCAAGTCGCCAGGAGCAAAGGTCGGAGCGGGGCACCGATGAGCATCGGCGGAGGACCTCATTCTCTCCTTAGAGGCCCGAATGGCATCCTGAGTGCGGTCCCAAATATCCCGTGCCTCCACAGCCCAGTCTGCCACCCTGGAGTCGGCGGAAGACACGGGCATAGGCACAGGTACCCGTGGATGCTGACCATAGTTGAGGAGGAATGGGGTTTGTCCAGTGGAGTCGGCTGCGGCATTGTTCAGTGCAAACTCTGCCCATGATAGCAAGGATGCCCAGTCATCCTGCCTGGCTGAAACAAAATGTCGCAGGTATGTGACCAAGGTCTGGTTGGCCCTCTCTACCAACCCATTCGTCTCGGGATGATAAGCGGAAGAGAGATTCAACTCAATACTGAGAAGACGACAGAGCTCTCTCCAGAACCGAGACGCAAACTGGGGACCCCGGTCACTGACAATTTTGTCTGGCATACCATGCAGGCGGAAGATATGTCTAATGAACAACGCTGCCAAGGCCCGTGCAGAAGGTAACCGCGGCAGCGGCACCAAAAGCACCATTTTTGAGAAATGATCGGTGATGACCCAAATGATGGTACAGCCGCGAGACTTGGGCAAACCCACAACAAAGTCCATCCCGACCATCTCCCAGGGCCTATCTGCCACCGGCAAGGGATAGAGCAAACCAGCTGGCCTTTGACGCGGAGATTTATTTTTGGCGCAGGAGACACACGCCAGAACATAATCCCTGACATCCCGGACCATATGCGGCCACCAGTACGTCCTCGCCAGTAGCTCAGATGTCCTCCTTGTCCCAAAGTGTCCACCCACCCTGGACGAATGAGCCCAAGAGAGAACCTCCGGTCGCAAATTAATGGGCACAAAAGTCTTGCCCGGAGGCACAGACTCTAGCGAAACCGGCGCCACAGTTCTCAGGCTCTCGGAAGGGACAATAAGCCGAGGCTCCTCTTCCTCATCCTCAGTTGACATAAGGGAGCGAGAGAGAGCGTCAGCACGGATATTCTTCTCCCCAGCGAGATAATGAAGGGAAAAGTGGAACCGGGAGAAGAACAGGGACCATCTGGCCTGGCGAGAATTTAGCCGCTGGGCTGTCTGCAAATAGACCAAATTTTTGTGGTCCGTGTAAACTTGGAAGGGAAACCGCGCACCTTCCAGAAGGTGTCTCCACTCCGAAAAGGCCAACTTCATTGCTAGCAACTCCCTGTCCCCGATGGAGTAGTTCCTCTCCGCTGACTTGAAGGTCTTGGAGAAGAAGAAGCATGGATGCTTCCGACCTTGAGCATCCTTTTTTGGTAGAGGACTGCTCCAGCACCAACGGACGAGGCATCCACCTCCATTAGGAATGGCTTATCCACATCGGGACGATGTAAGATGGGAGCGCTAGCAAAGTGGGACTTAATAGAAGTGAAGGCCTTAGAGACCGCTTCCGACCACAATTTGGGATTTGCTCCCTTCTTGGTGAGGGCTACCAAGGGAGCTACCAGAGTTGAGAAGTGGGGAATGAACTGGCGGTAATAGTTTATGAAACCCATAAAGCACTGCACCGCTTTAAGAGAATGGGGCTCTTGCCAGTCCATCACAGCCTGTAGTTTGGCAGGATCCATAGCCAATCCCTGGGCGGAGATGATATAGCCCAGGAAAGGTAAGGACTCCTGCTCAAACACACACTTCTCCAACTTTGCATAAAGAGAGTTTGCCCGTAGGAGGTCGAAGACTCTGCCAACATCTCTCCAGTGGGAGTCAATATCTGGAGAAAAGATGAGAATATCATCCAGATAGACTACAACCGAGGTGGAAAGCATATCCCGGAAGATGTCATTGACAAAGTCTTGGAAAACGGCAGGTGCATTACAGAGCCCGAAGGGCATCACCAGATACTCATAGTGCCCATCTCTGGTGTTAAATGCCGTTTTCCACTCGTCCCCCTCACAGATGCGAATCAGGTTATAAGCACCCCGCAGATCTAGTTTAGTAAACACTCTAGCTCCCCGAAGCCTATCGAAAAGCTCAGATATCAACGGCAAAGGGTACTTGTTCTTAACTGTGATAGCATTAAGACCCCTGTAGTCTATGCATGGACGTAGTTCTCCATTCTTCTTCTGCACGAAAAAGAACCCTGCCCCAGCAGGTGACACTGACTTCCTGATGAACCCTCTTGCCAGATTCTCTTGTATGTACTGCGACATTGCCTCCGTTTCCAGGAGAGATAATGGATAGACTCGACCCCGGGGAGGCTCAGCACCAGGCAAGAGATCAATAGGACAGTCATAGGGGCGATGGGGCGGAAGAGTCTCCGCTGCCTTTTTGGAGAATACGTCTGCATAAGACCAATTTTGCTTGGGGAGAAAGGAGAGATCTGCGGGTACCTCTGTAGTAGTAACCTGAACGCACTCTCGATGACACCTGTTCCCACAAGATTCACCCCATCCCAGAATTCTGCCTGAGGACCACTCGATGTGAGGAGAGTGGTACCGTAACCAAGGTATCCCCAAGAGAACCTCATCAATTCCCTCAGGAATGACGAGTAGAGATATAATCTCCTGATGAGATGGTGACATGGACAGAGTAAAAGGGATAGTTTGATGTGTAATCTGTGTGGGCAGTGTCGACCCATTCACCACTCGTACCGTTACTGGTTGAGATAGCATGACCAGAGGAATTGCGTGACGTTGGGCGAAGGCTGAAGACATAAAATTGCCCTCTGCCCCAGAATCCACGCAGAGTTCCACCGAGTGAGAGGATGAGCCCAATGTTATTGTCCCCTTAAAGGACAATTTGGAGGCAAACGTCGCCGTGTCTAGTGCACCTCCACCAACTACCACTAGACGCTGACATTTCCTCGACCGCTGGAGACATCTGGAGGCAAGATGTCCAGACTGTTGGCAAAGATGACAAATCTGGAGTGCACGAGCGGTCCGGGACTTAGATCCTGCTCGAGACTCTACCACAGGCTCATGGGGCTCAGGAGCCTGGTCTGGAGATTCCAAAGGTTTGGCAAAGGTGGGAGCCAGCCGAAACCTCTGCCTACACTGGGCTCGCTCTAACCTCCGCTCGTGAAAACGGAGATCAATACGAGTGGATAGAGTAATTAATTCCTCCAGTGTGGCGGGAATCTCCCTAGTGGCCAGGGCGTCCTTAACGTGGTCAGCCAGCCCCCTCCAAAATATTGGAATGAGGGCTTTATCCGACCACTCCAGCTCAGATGCTAAGGTGCGGAAGTGGACGGCAAAATGACTGACCAAGGACGAGCCCTGAGTCAATGCCAACAATTGGAGCGCCGTATCATGGGTGACACGAGGTCCCAAAAAGACCTGTTTCAGAGTGCTCAGAAACAACGGAGCACTCTGCACCACATGATCGCTACGCTCCCATAGCGGCGTAGCCCACCGCAACGCTCTGTCCGACAGAAGAGACACTATAAATCCCACCTTAGCCCGCTCTGTAGGGAAACGAGAGGCCAGAAGCTCGAGATGGATAGAGCACTGACTCACGAAACCCCTACAAGACTTACTGTCAGCAGAGAATTTCTCTGGAAGCGGGAGGCGAGTTAGAGTCGGGACAGGAGCGGCAGTGGACAAGGTGCCTGCAGCAACACTAGCAGCCTGAACAGCGACAGCAGTGACATCCACAGCTGAAGTTGAACGCTCAAGAGCCGCCAACCTTCCCTCCAGCTGCTGGATGTACCGCTGTGAACGCTGATCGTCCATCATTTACTAGCCAGACCCTGGCGCTAGTATTCTGTTAGGACTGGCGGAACGCACCAAGAAAGGTGGTATAGATGCGTTCGCAGTCCGGGGTCCACCGTGCAGGTGAAAACCAGCTGCTAGTAAATACAGACTATATGGCGGTACACTAAAGTATATACACGTGGGTTCAACCTCACCCAGCGTGAAGGGAGCAATCCTGTTGCGTCACAGGATCGCGGTACCGCACCTAAAGCGCGAGCGAGTAGTCAGCGTACTTAACCCCAACTGGGATTGAAGTCCGATTAGACCCTCGCTGGCACTACACCACAACAGGGTGTGTAAGGAAACTAAGTATAAATATATAAATGCATAGGTGTGCGAGCAATGCCACACTGACGGACGCCACCAACCACACTGGCTTGGGTAAGGAAAGCGCAAGGCAAGCGCACGGCGCCGTACAGGCGGACACAGCAAGAGGACGCTGTAATGTGTGTATCGTGCAGATGATTAGTCGGGCGCTAGATAGCTACCAACATCCGCGAGCAGACAATAACTCTAGGGAGGGATATTTAGGAGCTTTCATCCATCGACATACATTCATCTACACACACACATATAACATTATGAGACAATACTAGCGCATGGCCGTGCGGTCATGCGCAGTTTATATAGTTGCAGCACAGGAAGTGGCTACAGCACTTTTGCCCTTCCAAGACCTGCCAAGAGGACCAATGGAATGTGCCGCAGAGCCTGAGCACATGACCCTCGATCTCCAACGGGAGATCTTGCCCTGGGCATGCTCAGTGTGTGCAGATAAGGACTTAGTCCCAGAGAAGTCCGCTCGCTGCTGACCTGTATTGGCTTTAAAGGCAGAAGCTGGAGAAGCAGCAGTAACTCTTCTCACAGAGTCAGACTGAGCGAGACGCTGGGATCGACGTCCCTGCTGAGCAGACTCCACTGCGGCTGGAGGAGAATGGGAGACCGCAGCGGAGACGGATCAAGATTCCCCCTGTGCAGCAGAGGAAACTCGACTCCTAACTTTAGCCAAACCCTAACCCCAACCCTAACCCTAGCCCAACCCTAACTTTAGCCAAACTCTAACTTTAGCCCAACTCTTACCCTAATGGAAAAATTAAAATAAATAATTTTTAAAATTTTATTATTTTTGCCTAACTAAGGGGGTGATAAAGGGGATTTGATTTACTTTTTTTTATTTTGATCACTATGATAGGGTCTATCACAGTGATCAAAATGACCCAATAGGAAAAATTTCCTATTGTTGCCTGGTGCCGACTGGAAGATCTCTGAGGGTGCACTGCACATGTGCCTGCCATTTTCTCCTGGAAGAAGATGCTGGTGGCCCGGGGGAATTCACAGGGGGTTACAGGGACACCGGAGGTACCGGGGGGATCGGGGTACCTCACATATCTCCCCTTGATGTGGGATCATGATCACATCAGGGGAGAGAGGTATCAAATGGGAATTCGGACCTTTTATTTTTGCAGTCGACGATATTCCATTAATAATGGCGATCACAACACTGGGGTCAGTATAAACCGACCTGAATCATGTTCTCTGAGGTCTCAGCTACCCCCGGTAGCTGAGACCCCAAAGAAATTCTAACTCTGAGGGGCTTTATTCACTTATTTCTCAGCACCGTTAAAAAGTGGCACTGAGTCATAGGTACCCTTAACTGCTGCCATTAAAAAGGGTATCAGTGGCTGATAAGTGGTTAAAGTCAAATATTTAAAATTTTTCTACACTCCACTTCCCATTTTTTGTACAAAGTTGAGTAGCTTTGCCTTGTGCCATTAACAGTCTTTTATCCATAATTCTTCGATGAAGAATGCTTCTGGCCAGGCTTTTCTAAACAGTAGATGGTCTAGCTGGCTTCCGCTTTTTGCAGCTCTGATCTGCTTACTTTAGGATAACTGCATTATCCAATTCAGAATTCTTGATATTGAAGAGTATATTTTTGCCATCTGAAATCATCTTAATTACTAAGAATTCCTAATTAGAGAATGCTGCTATTTTAAAGTATTCACAGAATTAATTCTCCTTATTGGCACCTCCACAATTGCTATTCTGCATACTGACCATTCACTATATTTATTAGTTCTGAACTGGTTGCATTGATGGATACATTTCAACTGTGAAGGGTAGTATGCAGGATTTGCCTGTGATCTGCTGTGCTAAGTTTATTTTGCCAACCCTTGTGTCTACAGAGCTTAAGGTTCCCTGTTTTTTTGTTCTTCTTCAAAAGAACTGGGACACCACATCTTAAAAGCCCAGTCTTGAAAACTTTACCTAGAATACTTATGCTGCATCAGCAAAAGGTCTATCTTATGTTTTGTTTTTAGTCTAGCCATGTAGTATGACCTGAGACATGAAATTGATTTTCGCAACCTCACCTTTCCCAATTTTAAACCTCCTACACTGGTGTTTCTGCATCAGTGCATAACTATTTTAACCTACGCATAAAAATGATGATCATTATCATCGGTATAACTGGTTACTCATTCACCTGACTATAATACTACATCATAATCCCTGACTTTGTGCAAGTATACCTAGATGAATTGATGCTGCTTAGAAGGCAAAGAGTGTTCACATCAAATGTTGATCTGATTTAGGATTCTCCTTTGTTTATTCACTTTACATTTTGCTATTTGATAAAAATTGACTATGAAAACTTCTATTTTTTAACGCACTCTTCCTTTGTACCACTTTTTTCACACCTTAAATTTCAGAATTGTTTCCAAACCTGTCTAAAACTTTTGCATAGAAGTGTATGTTAGGGTTGGCACCGAGTACATATATATGTATTAATAGGTGCGTTCGCAACCCGGGGTCCACCGTGCAGGAGAGGAACCTGCTGCTGGCAAATGGTGGCGCTATATGGCGGTATAAGCGAACTCTGTTAACTCCACAGATTCGCTAGAAACAAGATGCTGTGCCCTGTTAACCTCACAGAGGTGCACAGCTACCAACAGAGCAAAACTGTGGTCATGCAGTCAGAGAAACAAGCAAGCAACTCCTCACCAGAGGTGCCGGTATTCTAGTGGCTTATTTCAGCCAAGGCCCTGAATACACACATACAACTCCTCACTGGAGGTGCCGGTATTCTAGGGGCTTATTTCAGCCAAACCCTAACCACATCCAGAGAAGACCACACTGGTGCTGAGCTCATAGACTTTGGTTTGATACTAGCGCATGGCCGTGCGGCCATGCAAACCTTTTATAGCTGTAGCATACAATGACCTTCCAAGTGATCCAATAGGAGCTGCTATAGGGCCTGGGCGTGTGACCCCTGACCTTCAAAGAGAGGTCCTCCCGTGGGCATGCTCAGTGTGTCCAAAGCAGGACTTAGTCCCAGAAAAGCCTGCACGCTGCTGACCAGTGCTGGCTACAAAAGCAGAACCTGGAAAGGCAGCAGTAATTCTTTGCACAGTATCAGGCTGAGTGAAATGCTGGGACCGATGTCTCCGCTGAGCAGGCTCCACTGCAGCTGAAGCAGAATGGGAGATCGCAGCAGACATGGCTCGAGATTCCCCCTGTGCAGTGGTGGGAACTCGACTCCTAACAGTGTATATATTTGTGCATTGTCTGCACAATTATTAAACAAGTGAGTATTTTGACCATATCACCATCTCTAAACAGATTTTCCAAATCCAATCTGTATAAATTTGAATGACATTGAATGAAGCAGATCAGGTGATGTGTATTTGTATAATGACGGATGGTGTGGTCTAAGGATGCAACACCCTTTATCAACATGTGCAGAATTATTAGGCAGCTTGTTTTCCTCAGCCAAGATAATAATAATAATAATAATTTTTATTTATATAGCGCCAACATATTCCGCAGCGCTTTACAAATTATAGACGGGAATTGTACAGACAATAGACATTACAGCATAACAGAAATATAGTTCAATACAGATACCAGGAGGAGTGAGGGCCCTGCTCGCAAGCTTACAAACTATGAGGAAAAGGGGAGACACGAGAAGTGGATGATAACAATTGCTTTAGTTATTCGGACCGGCCATAGTGTAAGGCTCAGGTGTTCATGTAAAGCTGCATGAACCAGTTATCTGCCTAAGTATGTAGCAGTACAGACACAGAGGGCTAATACTGCATAAAGTGTATGAGAACATGATGCGAGGAACCTTTTTTTTTTTTTTTTTTTATAAATAGGCCACACATAGACGAAAAGAGATTTATCCCCTTAGTGACACAGGCAATTTGGTACTTAATGACCATGCCAAGTTTTACAATTCTGACCACTCTCACTTTATGAAGTTACAGCTCTAGAACGCTTCAACATATCCCACTGATTCTGAGATTGTTTTTTGTAACATTTTGTACTTCATGTTAGGCTTCTTTTACACTTGCCGTGGTTTTGCGCACCGTTTTTGCGGACCCAATAGATATCTATTGGGTGGCAAAAACGGGCCACAATAATTCCACGGAGTGCCGTACGCCGTATGGCCATGAGGCCCGTATTTACGGCCATGAAAAAATATCGGGGCCACAAAAACAACGGAAGCTTGTTTTGCGGTGCACCGTGAATACCGTTTTTGCAGAACGCTATTTTTTTCAAATACTTTTATCATAGTATTGGAAACCAGAAAAGCGGTGATCCACAAGTTTTTTTGCTGTCTGTTATTACAGCAGACCATGAAAATTGTCGCATTATGGCCGCAAAAGACGTGGCAAGTGTAAAATAAGCCTTAGTTGTAAAATTTCTTCAATATAGCTTGTGTCCATGAAAAAAATGGAAATTTGGCAAAATTTTGAAAATTTAGCAATTTTCAAACTTTTAATTTTTGTACCCTTAAAGTAAACCCTCATTTTTTCAACAAAATTTACAAAACCAATTTGCAGGGGTCCACTTCACATTTAAAGTGAGTTTGGGGGGTAAATATAACAGAAAATAACCAAAAGTGACACCATTCTATAACCTGTACCCTTCAAGGTGCACAAAACCACATTCAAGAAGATTATTAACCCTCCAAGTGCTTTACGAGACCTAAAGCAATGTGGAAGGAAAAAATGAACATTTTAATTTTTCACAAAAAAATTACTTTGGAGCAATTTTTTTTTATTTTCACAAGAATATCAGGAAAAAATGGACCACAAAATTTGTTGTTCAATTTCTCCTGAGTACTCCAATGCCCATTATGTTTGACTTTTTGAACGTAAAATTAGCTTTAATCAATGATGGCGCTATGTCATGTTTGGAGACCCCTTGATGCACCTAAACAGTGGAACTCCCAATTCTAACTACAACTGTAACCCCAACACACCCCTAACCCTAACTTTAGCCCAACCCTAACCCTAGCCCATCCCTAACCCTAGCCCAACCCTAACTTTAGTTCAACCCTCACTTTAGCCCAACCCTAACTTTATCCCAACTCTACCCCAAGCCCCAACCTTAACCCTGGCCCAACCCTAACCCTATCTTTAGCCCAACCCTAACTTTATCCCAACTCTAACCCTAATGGAAACATGGAAATAAATAAGTTTTTTAATTTTATTATTTTTACCTAAGGGGGTGATTAATGGAGCATTGATTTACTTTTTTTTACTTTAATCATTGTGATAGGGTCTGTTACAGTGATCAAAATGAACCAAAAAATTTCCTATTGTTGCCGGGTGCCGGCCGGCAGATCTGGGCGAGCGCATACACAGTGCATGATTTGCATTTTCTTACCGGAAGAAGATGCTGCCGGCTGGAGGACATCATGTGGGATGCAGGAGAATCTAGGGCAGGGGTCCCCAACTCCAGGCCTCGAGGGCTGCCAACAGTGCAGGTTTTCAGGATTTCTTTAGTATTGCATTGGTGGTAATGTGATCATCTGCACAGGTGATGATTCCAACCCCTGTGCAATACTAAGGAAATCCTGAAAACCTGCACTGTTGGCGGCCCTCGAGGCCTGGAGTTGGGGACCACTGATCTAGGGACACCAGAGGTACCAGGGGGGATTGGGGAAACCCATTTATCTCTCTGCGATCACATCAGAGGAGCGAGAAATGAAATGGGAAATTTTTTTCGTGGTCACCGTTATTCCATGAATAACGGTGATCCCAATACTGGGGTCGGTAAAAACTGACCGGATCATGTTCTCTGGGGTCTCAGCTACCCCCTGTAGCCGAGACCCCAGATAAATTCCGACACTTATACTTAT